>NC_136069.1:366212134-367591134 GCF_964261635.1 Lissotriton helveticus | reverse complement strand
TCAGTTTTCAGTTCTTGGCCAAAGGTGTATTATTTGGGTTCAGGGTCAGTTTTCAGTTCTTGGGTTAAGGAGTTTTTTTGGGTTCAGGGTCAGTTTTCAGTTCTTGGGCAAAGGTGTATTATTTGGGTTCAGGGTCAGTTTTCAGTTCTTGGGTAAAGGGGTATTATTTGGATTCAGGGTCAGTTTTCAGTTTTTGGATAAAGGGGTATTTTTAGGGTTCAGGGTCAGTTTTGGGTTTTTGGATAAAGGGGTATTTTTTTGGGTTCAGGGTCAGTTTTCAGTTTTTGGGAAAAGGGTTTTTTAAGGTTCAGGGTCAGTTTTCAGTTCTTGGGTTAAGGAGTTTTTTTGGGTTCAGGGTCAGTTTTCAGTTCTTGGCCAAAGGTGTATTATTTGGGTTCAGGGTCAGTTTTCAGTTCTTGGGTTAAGGAGTTTTTTTTGGGTTCAGAGTCAGTTTTCAGTTCTTGGGCAAAGGTGTATTATTTGGGTTCAGGGTCAGTTTTCAGTTCTTGGGTAAAGGGGTATTATTTGGATTCAGGGTCAGTTTTCAGTTTTTGGATAAAGGGGTATTTTTAGGGTTCAGGGTCAGTTTAGGGTTTTTGGATAAAGGGGTATTTTTTTGGGTTCAGGGTCAGTTTTCAGTTCTTGGGTAAAGGGTTATTTTTTGGGTTCAGGGTCAGTTTTAAGTTTTTGGGTAAAGGGGTATTTTTAGGGTTCAGGGTCAGTTTTGGGTTTTTGGATAAAGGGGTATTTTTATAGTTCAGGGTCAGTTTTAAGTTATTGGATAAAGGGGTATTTTTAGGGCTCAGGGTCAGTTTTCAGTTCTTGGCTAAAGGGGTATATGTTTGAGTTCAGGGACAGTTTTCAGTTTTTGGGTAAAGGGGTATTTTTAGTGTTCAGGGTCAGTTTTGTGTATATAAAGTGTGCTACAAAAATATAAAAATATTTAAATATATTGAAAACATTTTAGTGACTAAAAGTTGCTAATTTTTAGGCTAATAAAATGTTTTGGTACTACTCAGCAAAAAATATACTCTAAATATATGTACATAATATTATTATAATATATATGATTATTTGACAATATTTTATACAATAACATTATACTAAAGTAGCTATTCTAATTTATACATGGTCAGTGTCCAGCACCTTTCCAGATATTAGTTTCACTTGAGTAGGAATAGTAAATAATAATTGGTCAGTGTCCTGCAACTTCTCTGATAATAGCTTGACAGGAGTAGGAATAGCAATTATTAATTGGTCAGTGTTCAAAACATTTGCATATAATTGTACATTAGCGTGTTATTATATTAAACAATAATGCAAAATGGATGTTTTCACAAAACTTTATTACAATTTTTTATTTTTTTAATGTGTACTACAATACAATCACAATCAAAAAATACATGAAAATTTTTGGAAATGTAGTATTTGCAGAATAACACATTATCATTTATGTACATGTTGTAATTTGTCACACAAAATTATTTCACAACATTTTTCTATCAATAACAATATTTATTATCATCAACTTTGAGAAACAAGTATTTATATTGAAATACATAAAATAACAGTTACTTTTCTGTTTCTTTCATTTATATTTAATAATGTTAATATTATATATTAGTATTATTAAATATTTAATTTTTAAATTTAAATTTTTATAAAGTAACATGACAATTAGTATATTTGCTCAAGCTATGGAAATACAAATTAAGACAATTTTTGGCACATATTTCTGACAATGTTGTTTTTAAATTAAACATATGAATATATTATGTTGTTAACTTTATAACTGTAAATGAGAATAATATGTTTAATAATAATATCTGGTATTGGTAAAAGATTATTTATGCAATTATATACTTTTATAATACTTAGAAATTATTAAAAAAACATTTTTTAATAATTAATAAAAATAATAACAAATATATTTATTATTATTATTATTAATTAATAAACTTAAACATTTATCTTTTCTTTTCAGAAATACATACATCAGAGAAATAAATATACATTATTTAAGGGCATTATTTATATAGTAAATGGTTATATTTTTTATTAATAACAATAAATACGTTTTATTATGTATTATTATTAATTAATTACATAAAAAATAATAATGTTTAGTTCTAAACAAACACAAAGTTATTCCTATAAATGTACACAATAAGAAAATATTTACTTTTATTATTTCAAGTGTTACATACTTTTTTTTAATATTATTAAAATATATTAATTACTATATATTAATTAATATTAAAGAAATTTATATTTTTTCAACAGTTTAAATTATTATGAGTCTAGTGTATTAATTTGTTACAATAACAATGTGTATGTATTATATTTTTATACTATAACATTGTGTTTTCTATGATACCTTTTCAAAATTGGGTTAAGGGGACGACATTTTTTTCCCGCGTAACGTTATTGCGCTCCATTCAGGACTGGAGAAGCTCGCAGTTGGGAGTTGCTACGTGTGGAGAGAGGTAAGGTTAATTTTACATACAATTTATAAGTCAATGGTAATGTTTGAGGGTATATTCGAAATGTGTAGTGTTTTTGTGTGTATGTATGAATTGTTTATGTAGAGTTTAGGTGTAATGTCGTCGTTATAGATGCGTCGTGTATGTTTTAGTTCTAGTGTTATTTTAAGTGTTGGGAAATGTCTTTTTACATGGTTAATGTTAATTGTGAGTGTAATTACATATGTTATGGGTTATTTGTGGGTGGGTTTCGTTATCTATGTTTTTTTACAGGTTCCGGTTCCTCGCATGAAAACTACATGGAAGGATGCGTGTTTTTTTTCGGAGATAATAATGTATGACTTATTATGGTTATATTTTTACGTCAATCTCCTATTTTTCGTGTTTGCCAGGAGCGGATTTTAATTTTTTTTACCTTTTTTTGGGTTTTTGGAGGGTTTCGTATTGGATTGATACATTGATATGCGTGACCGTTTTTTTAAAGTTATGTGTATATCACTTTAAATACTAAAGTGTCCACACTACTGTTTTCGGAATTTCCTGGAGCGTTTATTTTATTTTTACATATTTTTCGGGTTTTTGATGGTTTCCCATATTGGAATTGTCCTACATTGTAATGGATTGTATGGATTGTATTTTGCTTCATTACGTTTTTTTCATCTACAAAAATTTTAAGGGCCCCATTAGGATAGCGGGCGGAAAACCACCCCGCCCGCCATGGATGCGGGAAACAACCGCCCGCCATGGAGGCGGTGCAACCGGCAGACAAATTAGGATCGACCGCCACTGGAGACCGACCGCGGCGGTAGCGGTGAAAATGAAACCGCCCGACGTGTGCGGTGATGACAAAACTCCGACCGCGGCGGTCGGAAAAGCAGCTGAAAATACAAAACCGCCCACAGGGAAAGCGGAGACACCGCACAGGAAATTACGATATCCCCGAGGGTGGCGCGGGCGGAATCGCAGGCACCGACAGCCGCGGTCGAAGGCAGGATTGCATGGGATAAATGGCGGACAAGCACCAGCAAAGTCACCGCAGCGGACGAACATGAAATCCATGGCGGTCGATGTCAAAGCACCGCAGCAATGCCAAATACTGCATAAACAAAGTAGCCCAGCCACAAATACATACAACACACACACACAGATACAGAAATGGCAAATAAATACACAATACTACATAACCACACCCACAACACACCTGACAACCACTATCCAATTGGACACACCCACACAGCTGAGTACAAAGCCACACCCTCCACTCACCACAATCCTTTGCATCTTTCCAGAACAGAAGGCCACACACCACATCTGAGAGGAGAGGCAAAATCGCACACAACACCCACCCACCCACCAGCACCATCAACACCACCATCACACCATCACAATCAAACCCCCAGCACAGAACACACCTCATCACCACACCCCTGCACCCACACACCCCTGCACCCACAAACACCTCAACACCCCCACACCATGACATCACAAAAAATTCCAAAATTCACAGAGAGTGAGTTGACAGTCATGGTCAACGAGATAGTGAGAGTAGAACCACAACTATTTGGGAACCTAGTCCAACAGACACCATTAGCCACCAGGACACAAATGTGGGAAAGGATTGTCCAAAGGGTGAATGCAGTTGGGGCCACCCCAAGATCCAAGAAGGAGATCATGAAGCGGTGGCATGATCTCAAGAGGGTTGTCAAGGAGAAGAGGAGCAAGAACTGGAATCTGGCAAACGTGACTGGCAGTGGCCCTCCCATCCCACTGAAGACATTTACACCATGGGAGGAGAAGGTGCTTGCTATCCTGCTACCTGAGAGTTACACAGGAGTAGCCGGGGGAGCGGAGGCTGGTAAGTACAGACAAATGTTTAAGACCACATTGACTTTTACCTCCTTGCAATACCCAACCACCAATACACTGTCCATCCCTAACCAACATGTAGCCAGCCATTCTGCTGAGGATGCCTGTATGGGGCCGGAATGTCAGTACAACAACTCCCACCATAGCCCCTGTCCCACAGCCCAGCAGCATGGAGGCCTCCCCCACCCAGGAGCAAGTGTCAGCCATTGCACTGTTTAACAAACAAACTTACAGGTAGGTAGCCATCTTCACTTGGAGCCTGTTTGTGGGTGGGAGGCCTGTACCACTACTCCCAGCATGCCCCCTGGCCCACAGCCCAGCAGCATGGAGGCCTCCCCCACCCAGGAGCAAGTGTCAGCCATTGCACTGTTTAACAAACAAACTTACAGGTAGGTAGCCATCTTCACTTGGAGCCTGTTTGTGGGTGGGAGGCCTGTACCACTACTCCCAGCATGCCCCCTGGCCCACAGCCCAGCAGCATGGAGGCCTCCCCCACCCAGGAGCAAGTGTCAGCAATTGCACTGTTTAACAAACAAACTTACAGGTAGGTAGCCATCTTCACTTGGAGCCTGTTTGTGGGGGTGTGGGAGGGAGGCCTGTCTCACTACTTCCAGCATGCCCCCCTGTCCCACAGCCCAGCAGCATGGAGGCCTCCCCCACCCAGGAGCAAGTGTCAGCCATTGCACTGTTTAACAAACAAACTTACAGGTAGGTAGCCATCTTCACTTGGAGCCTGTTTGTGGGTGGGAGGCCTGTACCACTACTTCCAGCATGCCCCCTGGCCCACAGCCCAGCAGCATGGAGGCCTCCCCCACCCAGGAGCAAGTGTCAGCCATTGCACTGTTTAACAAACAAACTTACAGGTAGGTAGCCATCTTCACTTGGAGCCTGTTTGTGGGGGTGTGGGAGGGAGGCCTGTCTCACTACTCCCAGCATGCCCCCCTGTCCCACAGCCCAGCAGCATGGAGGCCTCCCCCACCCAGGAGCAAGTGTCAGCCATTATACCCTGCACGCTCACCTTACAGGTATGTAACTACCGTTTATCTTCATGAAGTGTGTGTGTCTTAATCTATTTACTATTGTACAAAATGCATAGACAATCAACCTTTAGGACACCATGATCTAACTATCCACTATGTAATGTAACACGATGTTGCCATGATTTGTACAACTGATGACAGCACAATGCACTAGTGTACAGACAGCTGATGATACACAGATGACACAAACACTGACCACTCCCCATCTACTCCACAGGTGATGAAGAACTCACTGCTGGGGGCAACACCAACGACCTGCAGAGCCAGTCTCCACCTCCGGCACATGGACTCACAGATGCAGACTCCCAGGACAGTTTGGACGATGAGCTCCAGGCCGGCCCATCCGGTGTTCCACACACCCAGAGGTCCCAGGCCCCCATCCTCCCCACCACCACCTCTGCTGCAATGACAACGCAGCAGACCCCTGCTGTCACGGCCTCTGCCTCCACCGCAACCACCACCGCAGCCACTGCCACCAACACCACCACTACCACCAGTACCACCTGCAGCACCCTCCCTGTCCCTAGGGATGACCAGCCCACACCAACAACTGTGGAGGGCAGGGAGCCAGTGCGTGGCGCACCAGTGGCGAGGGAAGAGGTCCGTGGCAGCAGAGCAGGTGGGAGGGCCAGGGCCAACACCAGACCTCGGGAGGAGTGGACACCATCCCTGGACCACTTCACCAGAGTTGTGGATGCCTACCAAGAGGTCCAGGGACAAAGTGGCCGGTCGGAAGAATTTTTCAGGGAGCTCATCCTGCTGATGAGGTCCATCGATAACCGCCTGGGACAGATGGTGGACCTCATGGGCCAGCAAGTGGTGTTGCAGAGGGACAGGCCTGTGTCCCAACCATCACCGCCGTCCCCTCCTGTTGTGCAGCAGGATGACAGTCCACCATCCTCCCCTGCGCCAACAGAGAGGGGCGAGTCCTCTGACGCCGCTGGCCATTCAGCAGGCCCCCCACCGCCAAAAAGATCTAGGGGGCGTCCGAAGAAGAGCCTGGGAGTCTCTGGAAGCCAAGCACCTGCCACACGCCAGTCACGGAGCCAGCCTTGAAGACAACCCTCTCCCCAACTGCATTGACTCTTTTGGACTATCTTTCCCCACATTGCCTTGGCAATGGCACCTGTCTGTTGGACTGGGTCACCACATTCATGTGGTGTCTACTCTTGCATCTCAGCGACCATGACTGTCAACTCACTGCTCATTCCCCACCTTCCTGTAAATATTCACGCACAATTCACATGTCCACCCCGTAAATAAAATACCTTACAATCCAGATTTTGTGTAGTGAATTCTTTAGTGCATTATTTACAATGATGATAATGTCCATGATATGTAAACATGATGTACAGTATGCAGGGCAGGAACACGCTGGAGCACCTAGGGAGACACAACAGAACTACAGTCACTGGTCTCATCGTGGCAACACACACAGATCACTGATCCACAAATATCCTAATTATCACAGGTACCCTACAAAGTGTCTATCTGAAATGCTTTAATGCCGTCCATAATACATCTCCGGACGTAACGTCCATTCCAACAATACCATACATAGGTGACAGAACATGTGGCTATTGGGAACATCTGCGCATAACCATTCACAACATAAGCTAACACACTAGACTATGTAGACGTTGTAACTCGTCACACACCTTCAAGTGAAGTAGCGTTGGATTAGCTGCTGCCGTTGGTCAACTCCTTCCTCCTCTCCACTCTCCTCATTACTGGATTCAGGTCCCTGAGCAGGTTGTGGCCTTGGTTCCTCACCGTCGTCCAGGAGCAGGGGGACCCCCTTGTGGATGGCCAGGTTGTGTAGCATACAGCATGCCACAACGATCTTGCACACCTTCCCAGGCGAGTATGCAAGTGCGCCTCCAGTCCTGTCAAGGCACCGGAACCTTGCCTTCAGCAGCCCAAAAGTACGTTCAATTACCCGTCGTGTCCTGCCATGGGCCTCATTGTAGCGGATCTCTGCAGGTGTCTGGGGATTACGGAGTGGGCTCAACAGCCATGGCCTACTGGGATAAGCAGAGTCCCCTGTGAATAAAAAACACACATTGCAATGTTGTACGGCCACAGTAAAGGCAGTGACACACAGCACGTGATAGCAGTTGTGTAACTCACCCACAATCCAGGCACGTTCGGGATGCAGATTCTCCATCATCCGTGGCACCATGCTGTTCCTCATGATGAAAGAGTCATGTGCCGAACCGGGATACTTAGCACACACATGTGAAATTGTCATGTCTGCAAGGCACACCACCTGCACATTCATGGAGTGGTAGTGTTTCCGGTTTCGATAAATGTGCTCCGTCGCCTGCGGTGCCACCAGAGCCACATGGGTGCAATCGATCGCACCGACTACATGTGGGATGTGCCCAAGTGGATAGAAGTCCCCCTTAACGGCAGCCAATTCACGTCCCCGGGGGAAATGGATGTAGCGATTCCGATAGATCATCATGGCCTCGAGTACATCCCTCAGCACCATGCTGAACATGGGCTGCGACATTCCCCCAGCGTTAGCCACGGTCTCCTGGAAGGAACCAGTCGCAAAGAAGTGTAGTGCTGCCATTACCTTGTGGGCGGGTGTGAATGCTGTAGGATAGTGACGGCGAGGCTGCAGGTGGGGCTCCAATAGATCACACAAGATCTTCAATGTCGGTCTGTCCAACCGGAATTTCCTGATGATTGCCTCATTCTCCATGTCCTCAAGCACAATCACCTGACGTAGGAGATTTGGCCTCCTCCTAGTTTAGGATTAAAAACAATAGGTCAATGACAAGCATCATGAGATGGCCATAGCACAAAGCATCAATGATGTAATGGGTAAAAAACAATGGCCAGAAAGATGCATGGCACATCTGGTTACATGGCTGCCCAATAGCTACACACAGAGGGCAGGCCTCTCCAGTGACAATACCCAAGTGACAATAATGTGGATACAATGATTGAACTAGTGACATGCGCAGACATGGAGCTACAAGAGCCACAAATCTAATGTGACTTAACATGTCTGTCATACCCATCTGCCGTACCTGCCAGACCTCAATGCATCATGTACATTGTGGAAGCATTCATCAACACAATGATCACAATAGCAGGGACACTTCTGGTTGTGTGCATGATCAGTTCTGAATGCACAAGTCAGGTACGATACAATGCAGTGCCCCCAGCCCGGTCAAGGTCTGCACTGACCAACAACACATTAAACCTCACTACATCTATGTAGAGCATGACGTCTGGCAATCATCACCCATCAAAAGCCTTACTAAAATGGCACAAACACATGCTAAAGTGGCTCAGACTGAACGTGCGTCCTCCTGTGGATGCAATGGCTCTGTGGCATCGTGTGTACAATGATGTGCCCTACACCATGTAGCTGCATGGCACTTATCCATTGTCCATGATTGACATACACAGCAATGTGTACGAAAATGCCATAACCTAGCGCCAGTCCCCGGCGGTGTGACCCCAGCACCACCATCTACCCAGCCAAGGTAGCCATTGGCACATGGACTGGTGTCCATGCCGCTGGCTAGGCTCCGCCGCATCTGTCGCGGTACCTACCGCCGGTCCCCAGCGGTGTGACCCCAGCACCACCATCTACCCAGCCAAGGTAGCCATTGGCACATGGACTGGTGTCCATGCCGCTGGCTAGGCTCCGCCGCATCAGTCGCGGTACCTACCGCCGGTCCCCAGCGGAGCGTCACCGCCGTGGAGCATTGCATACAGCCAATGGCATGGGTGTTCAATGTGGCATGATGCAGATTTGAAAAATGCGGAAGCGGCGCGCCGCCGCCGCGGAGCCGGTCTTTGGATGCTTTTGAATGATGCACCATCGCGGTAGCGCACCCCGGACACCCGCGGTGCGTCACCGCCGTGGTGCATTGCATACAGCCAATGGCATGGGTGTTCAATGTGGCATGATGCAGATTTGAAAAATGCGGAAGCGGCGCGCCGCCGCCGCGGAGCCGGTCTTTGGATGCTTTTGAATGATGCACCATCGCGATAGCGCACCCCGGACACCCGCGGTGCGTCACCGCCGTGGTGCATTGCATACAGCCAATGGCATGGGTGTTCAATGTGGCATGATGCAGATTTGAAAAATGCGGAAGCGGCGCGCCGCCGCCGCGGAGGCGGTCATTGGATGCTTTTGAATAAGGCTGACCCAGACAACCAATTGTAGCACCTTATCAGCTTCCTAACGACCCCATGGGCCTATAAATCTGTGGGAGTGAGCCACACATTCCCACTGCTCACAGAGCCTGCTGCCTGGGACCCTCTCCTGCTGCTCACAGAGCCTGCTGCCTGGGACCCTCTCCTGCTGCTGCCTGGGACCCTCTCCTGCTGCTGCCTGGGACCCTCTCCTGCTGCTGCCTGGGACCCTCTCCTGCTGCTGCCTGAGACCCTCTCCTGCTGCTGCCTGGGACCATCTCCTGCTGCTCACAGAGCCTGCTGCCTGGGACCCTCTCCTGCTGCTGCCTGGGACCCTCTCCTGCTGCTGCCTGGGACCCTCTCCTGCTGCTGCCTGGGACCCTCTCCTGCTGCTGCCTGGGACCCTCTCCTGCTGCTGCCTGAGACCCTCTCCTGCTGCTGCCTGGGACCCTCTCCTGCTGCTGCCTGGGACCCTCTCCTGCTGCTGCCTGGGACCCTCTCCTGCTGCTGCCTGAGACCCTCTCCTGCTGCTGCCTGGGACCCTCTCCTGCTGCTCACAGAGCCTGCTGCCTGGGACCCTCTCCTGCTGCTGCCTGGGACCCTCTCCTGCTGCTGCCTGAGACCCTCTCCTGCTGCTCACAGAGCCTGCTGCCTGGGACACCTCACAACTCACTTCCGCCACAGGTCTGCCATATCCACAGGGATGTCAAGAACTGATAAGATCCGTGCCAGTCCATTCACGAGTGAGGAGCTGGATGTCCTTGTGAACGAGGTGCTGGCACAGTACCCACGGCTGTTTGGTGGCCCCAATGTCGTGGTAAGTCACCATGTAGGGAGCAGTAGGGCAGGGTGGTGTCAGACGTGTATTCATGATGCTGCCGCGGAGCCGGTCTTTGGATGCTTTTGAATGATGCACCATCGCGATAGCGCACCCCGGACACCCGCGGTGCGTCACCGCCGTGGTGCATTGCATACAGCCAATGGCATGGGTGTTCAATGTGGCATGATGCAGATTTGAAAAATGCGGAAGCGGCGCGCCGCCGCCGCGGAGGCGGTCATTGGATGCTTTTGAATAAGGCTGACCCAGACAACCAATTGTAGCACCTTATCAGCTTCCTAACGACCCCATGGGCCTATAAATCTGTGGGAGTGAGCCACACATTCCCACTGCTCACAGAGCCTGCTGCCTGGGACCCTCTCCTGCTGCTCACAGAGCCTGCTGCCTGGGACCCTCTCCTGCTGCTGCCTGGGACCCTCTCCTGCTGCTGCCTGGGACCCTCTCCTGCTGCTGCCTGGGACCCTCTCCTGCTGCTGCCTGAGACCCTCTCCTGCTGCTGCCTGGGACCCTCTCCTGCTGCTCACAGAGCCTGCTGCCTGGGACACCTCACAACTCACTTCCGCCACAGGTCTGCCATATCCACAGGGATGTCAAGAACTGATAAGATCCGTGCCAGTCCATTCACGAGTGAGGAGCTGGATGTCCTTGTGAACGAGGTGCTGGCACAGTACCCACGGCTGTTTGGTGGCCCCAATGTCGTGGTAAGTCACCATGTAGGGAGCAGTAGGGCAGGGTGGTGTCAGACGTGTATTCATGATGCTGCAGTATGTTATTTTGGATGTGGGGTGCAGACAAACACTGACAGACAAGATGTTTCCAGGTGGTGGGAGTGTGTGTTTTGCATCATGACTCTGCCCTAGGCCTATACTTGTATGTGTGAGTGGGATGTGCTACTTTTTGGGGCAGACATGACCAACGGTTGTTTGCCTTGTAGCTGGTTGGACAGTGTCCGCTTGTGATGTAATTTCAGGGTGCCCCTGTAGTCATAGTCAGTGTGCCCCACAGAGTAGGTTCAGTGGCTGCCCTACCAAAGTTTGTCCATCAGCCAACTTACATGCTACAGTTGCTGCACACTGATTAGTGGATATGCCACATCAATGCCCTGTACAATTTCTGATTTACACAGTGCTGTCGATGCATTTGTGTTCAATCATCATTCTTCAGTGTGATAATCATGGAGACTACGAAGCTCAATGTGTGCATGCATTCACTAATGTTTATGCCATGCAGAGTGGCCTTGTGAGGGTACCCCCAGTTCTGGAGGGAGGGAGGTCACTGTGCGTCCAGATTCAGTGTCTGGCTGCTGTACTGATAGATGCTGACATATGACAATGTGTAAATGTTCATTAGTCCTTCTTTACTCTCATACCTGCAGCTCAAAGTACACCAACGTAAGGCTGTCTGGAGGGCCATAGCAGCAAAGGTGCGAGCCCTGGGGGTATCAAACAGACGACACACACACTGTCACAAGAGGTGGGACGACATCAGCCGGCTGGCTAAGCAAGTGGCAGAGATGAACTTGGGGATGGTACCACGCACAGGGCGTGTGGCACGCCGCAACATGACTCCGCTGATGGCACGCATACTGGCAGTGACCTATCCAGACCTGGATGCACGTCTGAAGGGGCTTCAGCAGCAAGACAGAGATGGTGAGTATCCGGGGAGGGATAGTTTGTCTGGGAGTGGATGCATGTGTAGAGTGCCTGTGTCTGCGGTGACACATGTGATGTGCCTGTGCTGCCATGCTGTGATATGTGATGTGAGTGGCAACTGTGATGTGTGTCTGTATGAGGCATTGGCCCACCATGGCCTTACTCTGCAGCTCCTGGCTGCAGTTTTCAGTCCTTGACATATATTTTGTTGTCCACATGGTCACTCTTCTTTGTGATGGTGGGTGTAGTCCCTATTATGCTGTACAGCTGTGTCCACTTAATGAGTGTTACACCATGTCAGTCTACTTTGCATGCACCTGCATGGTAGTGGCCCACACATCTGACAACAATGTGAACCCACATTGGCACATGGTGATTGTAATGGCCTATTTGACAATGTGGCATGTGTAGACAAAACAGGTGTGTGTATTCCCCTCTGGATCCCTTTAGGCTGTGTAAGTGGTGATGTTAGTTGTGGCTACATCATGTCCATGGGGCAGGTCCATGTGGGCTGGGGGAACACCATCCATGGGCAGGGTGTAGTGCTGTGTGTCATCGACATTGGTCCACTCCTGCCTGTTTGTCCGCATGACAGGCACAGTTGTGGTGTAACTGGTGTGTAGCTGCACAATGATTTGAGGGTGTGGTGGTTACCATGTAGCTCTAGGCCTCTCATGTGCTGCATTGCTCTGATATCGTGTGACCAGACAATGACACTTATACAACCATGTTTCTGTCGCTAATGCAGATTCGGAAGACACCACGGCGGAACATGATCCTGAAAGTGGTGGCGAGACCAGCACGACAGCGGCAGCAGAGCAGGGTGAGACGGAGCAAAGTGACACTGACCACACCAGCGCTGATGAGGGTGACAGGAGTATGCATGAGGAATCTGTGGCTGAGACACAGAGTACCACTTCATCTGATGGCAGGGGGGGTGAGTCCCTGTTAGCAGCCACAGGGGATGGGGACTCTGCTGCTGCATCTGACTACCAACGGCCACTGCCCACCCTCCCATCCACTTCCTCTGGGGCTGGCCGTATCCGTGTCACTAAGAGGGGACGTGTCACATTCACACATGGCACCGCAGCACCTGCACCTGTCCCCCCTGCTGCCCTCAGTGCAGAGTGCGTAGAGCTCCTGCGGCAACTTTGCGTGGGCCAGACCGCCCTGCTGAATGCCTTCAGTGCCCACGATAACAAATTAGGGCAGGTTCTGGCATTCATGGAGGGCATACACTCTGACGTGGGTGGCCTACATCGTACACTCCTGTCATTGTCAGGTACAGTGACGTCAGCCCTCCAACATGCCCCCTTTGCAGCTCAGGTGCCTGTGACGTCCACCCAGTCAGTGGCCACATCAGATGACAGTGAGCACTTGGGACATACATCAAGTAAACGTTACAACACTAGGAGCACAGCTCAGACCCAAAGCAAACAATCCCGTCCACAGACTCCATCCCCAAAGAAGGGCAGGGACCCCCCAATATGCACAGACAAGGTGAAGTCACAGAAGAGCAAGGCCAGAAGAGCATTGTGTCAGACATCAGGCTCACATGCTGCTGAGCCATCACCAGATATTGACTCTGCTATGCCCACAGAGGATGTGTGGGATGTCATGACTACACCTGGGGAGAACACAGGGACACACCCACCTACCACATCAACCCCAGAACAAAGTACATCGAGGCAGGTGGAGGGAAGCCCTGTTGTGACCAGCCCAGTCATTGTGGCAGTGGAGACCCCTGTCGTGACCAGCCCAGTCATTGTGGCAGTGGAGACCCCTGTCGTGACCAACCCAGTCATTGTGGCAAAGAAGGGCAGTGTAGTGGCCATCCCTGGCAAGAAGGGACAGGAGGGCAGTGTAGACACCACCCCTGGGGTAAGTGGGAAGGTGGTCACTGTGGGGGGTACACCTTCCAGAGAGGGTAAAGTGGTCCGGAGGCGTAGCCAGCCCAAGCGTACTGCAGGATCAAGCACTTCTCCAGAGGGAGTGGCAGTGTCTGCCCCTGAAGTGGAACAGTTGGGGGGTGTGCAGGTGGTGTCAACGCCACTTCCCATCAACCCCATGACAGGGAAGCAAATTCATATTCCAAAGAAGTGGAAGGGCACCCCTCCTACCTCTCCCACCCACACTGTGTCAAGGGCGTGCATGACTCCACCTCCACGTGCCACGTGCCACCTGGTCCGCACAGCCCTCCACCTTGCAGGCCCTCTGTTATAGCCACATCACATGTCCCTCTGTCACACCAGTCAAGTGGACCTGCAGTCCCTGACACACAGCCAGCTTCCACTCCACATGACAGCCAGGAGTGAGTTGTCAACACCCTCAGACGCCTGTGCCACACATAGGTGTGCTACAGTACACCATTGTTAGCGATGTGGGTGTGTTCCTGGGCCTGTTGCTCTGATGTGCTCTCCCCTGCCAAGGACACTGGGCCTGTTGCTCTGATGTGCTCTCCCCTGCCAAGGACTCTGGGCCTGTTGCTCTGATGTGCTCTCCCCTGCCCTGCCAAGGACTCTGGGCCTGTTGCTCTGATGTGCTCTCCCCTGCCCTGCCAAGGACACTGGGCCTGTTGCTCTGATGTGCTCTCCCCTGCCAAGGACTCTGGGCCTGTTGCTCTGATGTGCTCTCCCCTGCCAAGGACTCTGGGCCTGTTGCTCTGATGTGCTCTCCCCTGCCCTGCCAAGGACTCTGGGCCTGTTGCTCTGATGTGCTCTCCCCTGCCAAGGACTCTGGGCCTGTTGCTCTGATGTGCTCTCCCCTGCCAAGGACTCTGGGCCTGTTGCTCTGATGTGCTCTCCCCTGCCCTGCCAAGGACTCTGGGCCTGTTGCCCTGATGTGCTCTCCCCTGCCCTGCCAAGGACTCTGGGCCTGTTGCTCTGATGTGCTCTCCCCTGCCCTGCCAAGGACACTGGGCCTGTAGCTCTGATGTGCTCTCCCCTGCCCTGCCAAGGACTCTGGGCCTGTTGCTCTGATGTGCTCTCCCCTGCCCTGCCAAGGACACTGGGCCTGTTGCTCTGATGTGCTGTACCCTGCCAAGGACTCTGGGCCTGTTGCTCTGATGTGCTCTCCCCTGCCAAGGACTCTGGGCCTGTTGCTCTGATGTGCTCTCCCCTGCCCTGCCAAGGACACTGGGCCTGTTGCTCTGATGTGCTCTCCCCTGCCCTGCCAAGGACTCTGGGCCTGTTGCTCTGATGTGCTCTCCCCTGCCCTGCCAAGGACACTGGGCCTGTTGCTCTGATGTGCTGTACCCTGCCAAGGACTCTGGGCCTGTTGCTCTGATGTGCTCTCCCCTGCCAAGGACTCTGGGCCTGTTGCTCTGATGTGCTGTACCCTGCCCTGCCAAGGACTTTGCACTTCCCGATTGTGATTCACCAGTGCATAGTCTATGGCATTTGCACATGATTTTGAGACTTGCTGGTGTCTACTTATGTTGTGTAGCTACATCTGTGCAATATGTGAATAAATACAGTACATTATGGTGTGTTTTCTCTGTCTCCTTACTGATTAAAGTCATTTTCTTGTTTGACTGAGTTCCATGGTCTATTTTGTACATCACCATTGCAAGGTTCTATGTGGCCATATGATTTTTAGACAGGGGGACAGGTTCTTCAGTCCATTGTGGCCCTGATGATGTTGTACTCTGTGATGCTTATTTGGCAGTCCATGCACTTTTCGTGTGGGTGAATAGCTATTGCTGCATACACTGTTCACAGGTCACCTTGGGGGACACTGGCAGCACAGGGTGTGCAGCTGTGCTGTGGTGTAGTCGATGTTTATGATGTGATGAGGTGTGTGTTTCCCTTTCTGTGTGCCCTGGCGTGTATGTGTATGGTCGTCTTGTGTTGGCCCTTGGTCCTGGTGGCATGGCTTACATGGCATGTGTGTGGCAGAGGTGTGCAGTGTGAAGGGTGTTAGTTTGTAGTGTATGTATGTGTGCCCCTGTATGGTGTGAGACACACATGTGTCAGGCAGGTGTTGTATGCCTGTTGTATGTTGTGTCTTGCCCTGTGTGGATGTTTGTATACAATTGTGTGGGCTGTGGGGAGTGCACTGGTGGTGTGTGTCCGTTGTCAGGCAATCCTGCTGTGCCTTTGTCCCTGGTTGTGTGTCGCAGTGTGTGTGTATTGTGCTTGTTGTTACAGTGCTTGTTGATGTGCAAGGGGGTGCACGGGATAGGCACCTGGCCTGTGACTACTTCGGGTGGTTTGCAGTGTTGGTCGGGGTGGTATGTCGCTGTGATGTTTGGAAAGTGTCCATGCCTTGGTGTTGCCCTGCCTTCTGCATAGTGCGCATGTGTTGACCGCGGCGGTGACGTGTCCGTGACCGTGACGTTGCTGCAGGTTGGCCGACGTTGTGTGTTCCGGATGCCGTGGGGTGCCTTGTTCTGAGGTGGGTGATGTGTGGGTGCCCATGTGGATGTGTTGTGCCCCCCAGCAGGATGCCAGTGTGGTGCTTGGGACCTGTGTCGGCATGTGTGTTGTGTGGTGTATATGTGTAGTGACGTACCTGCGTCGGCGTCCGCGGCGGCCCATCTGGCGATAGTGTTGCAGCAGGTACATGACCGGATGCATGTGGAGGGCTGGGTCCATGGGGTTCATGTCGGGTCTCGTCGTGCGTGCTCCGCTGTAGACTTTCCGCCTGCTAGAGCTGTGCGGTGTCTCCGCTGCGGTGCGTCAGCTTGTTTGGCCCATCCTAATTTGTCGAGCGGGGCGGACGTCATCGGCCGCGGCGGAGGGTCTCGATTGGCTGCAGCCGGCGCGGTGGCGGGCGCACCTTGATGGCGGAGCGTGGCGCTCCGCGGCGGACGGGAAATGACCTGTGTTTACATATCCTAATGTGGCGGACGTAAATTCCACTGCTAGCGGGCGGAAAAAGCTGTTTTTCCGCCCCGCCATCGTTGCGGTAGTGCCACCGCCCGCTATCCTAATGGACCCCTAAGTATTTAAAAAACTTTTTTTATTGGGTGGGAAATGTCGATCTTTATGTAATGTGTATGTGTGATGTAATTATAAATATTGCATATTTGTTCAGAAATAATGTCCAAAATTATGATAAGTTTGTTAAACAAATATGTATTACTTATAATTGTTTACAAATGTTTATGATTTTTATATGTAGCATTATTGGAAGCAGACATTAGTATATTTTGTAGACATTTTTATAGTAGGGTTTTAGCTATTAATGACAGGTATTCTAATCCTCTAGTTGTAGGATATAGTGTGACTTGACTTTGCAGTAGTCGGAACATTTGTTTAGTTTGTTTACTTAGTTTTGGACCAATTTGGGTCACAGATTGTTCCATTCTTAGTTCTTGATAGCTTTGTTCTTTTATCAAAGCATCTAGTAGGTTATGGAATGTGGGTCTTGTTCTGCTTGTGGTAGCTTGGAAAGCATTATGCCAGCCTTCTACACTGTTGTTTGTTTTAGCCTCTTGGTTTAAAGTACTAAGATAGACATTCCACCAAGGTATTTGGAATTTGGGTTGGCGTCGATGTCCAGATCTGTGCAACCTTCCTACCCAAGTACCTTCGAAATAGTCCAGTAATGGTGTTAGTTTATCTTCATTCCTCTTGTAATATGTGCTGTCAATTAATAAATTATAGTGTTCCGCTACATCGGTAACAGGAACGTAGGCCAGTGCTATCAATTTTTTAATTTGATAGGCAAAGGTGCTATCTGTTGAGTACAAAATACTTAAAGTTGATTTCTGGAGATGTCTCCATATGCTCTGATTGAAATGATAGTAGCAACCCTGGATTGCTGTGTGTGGAAATGTTTTCAAAATGCTATTAATCATAGCTAATTCGAAATCAATAATTATTTTTTCTGGAAAATAATTATTCATTTCATTTTTGAGAACATTTAATATTTGAGAACTGTGATTTTCATTTCTCCCTTGAGGCGCATAGCCGGGGGATCTCTTTGCACTCTCTTGTGCCTGCTTGTCAAACGCTGCTGAGTAATAGCGCGTTTATTTTTACCACTTGTAAATATTTTAATGGTGCTATTTTAGAAATATCAACCAACCTCGGCGCGAGATTAGCGTCGCACCGAGGCTATAATATAGGCTCCCCCTGTCTCAGCGCCCCGGAATCATCGCGCTGACTACTCCACTCGATCCACTTTAGCGGCCATCTTGAGGGAGGTAAGGGTTGCGGGCTAGTGGTTCGAACCCTCCCACCCTCCTCTACCATTAGTATGTATAAAATCACTAGACCATCCCGTCCGCGCAGCGGGCGGGCGCAGCGGGCGCGCCGGCGGCGCGCCGAAGGCGCGCCAAAGGCAAGCCCGTCTGCGCCCGTCCGCGCCGGACCCGGGCCTAGGGCCACCACCCCTGGCCTGTCTGCGACACATAAAATGCAGACTTATACGCAAAACAGCCTATTGGCACTACGGCCGCTGCCTAATACATGCTGCACGAGAATAGACCCTTCTTTTAATCCAATGGACTTTAGCACACAATGTGTACACTGCAATTACAAAATACCTATGCAACTGCCTCCGACCAATACTTCCCAAGTAAGCGATTTAAAAGAGAAGGTCACCACAGTTGCTCTGATCAACGCCCGCTCACTTGGCAAGCACAGGCAAGAGATTGCCGATTTAATAACTGACACCACACTCGACATCCTGTTCGTTACCGAAACATGGATGGACGAATCATCTGAACCAGACCTGGCCATTGCAGTACCAGACGGATACAAAGTATACCGTCAGGACAGAGGCAGTCGGAAAAAAGGAGGAGGATTGGCAATTATAGCCAGAGCCAGAACAAACTTAATTCCATCCACTTCTTGCGAAGCGATGCAGTTTGATATTAAGCTATCAGCCTTCTTTAATTTCAAAGGAATTTTGATATATCGCCCCCCTGGACCGAAGGCTGGATTCCTCGCCAGTATTAATACTATAATGGAATCAGTCGCAACTGAAAGCTCATTTACGGTCCTAGGCGACCTAAATTTTCATTTAGACAAAGACAACCAAGCGGACACAGCTATGCTTACTTCCGATATGGAAACATTAGGCTTAAAACAACTAGTCACTTCCCCGACCCACTCGGCAGGCCACATTTTGGATGCCATTTTCTCTAGCGTTGAGGGTTTCCAAATAACCAACATCCTCCCTATGCCATGGACAGATCACCACGCTATACTTGCCAGGTACATCACCAACACCTCCTCCCATAAAACTTCAGTCCCAGTATCTCAAAATTCGTTTAGAGACTGGAAAAATATAAATCAGGATGATTTTAGCACCAGACTGGACCAAACTTGCCCAGTCTTATCTGATGAACCCAACTCGGCATTACAACAATTCCAGTCTTGGTTGGGTCAGGCAGCTAATCAGCTAGCTCCGATCAAAGTAATTTCGAGAAATAGAGCCAAACCCACTGCCCCGTGGTACACTAAAGAGCTGAGGGCACAAAAACATACCAACAGGATCAAAGAAAGACTATGGAGGAATACCTACGACACAGCCAGTAAGATATGTTACAAAGAATCACTAGCACTTTATAAAGGTATGATCACAAAGGCAAAAAAAGCCTTCTATTCTGACCAAATTCATGAAGCAAAAAACTCAAGTAGACGATTGTACCAAATTACTAAACTGCTGTCAGGTAATACCCCAGATCTTACCCCTCCCCCTTCACAAGCATTATGTGACTCATTGGCAACCTATTTCTATACCAAGGTAGATGATATCTACCAAACCTTTGCTACTAGACCACCTATAGGGACAGGTAGCTCCCTCACGTTCCGTACAGATAACATGTTCCCAAGTTTCCAGGTGGTAACAAAAGAACACATAAGAACAATTGTGTCCACAATAAAAACAGGCTCAGCCCTGGACCCCTGTCCTTTTTCAATTCTCCCGCCTGTAATGGACTCCATCATTCCAGCACTGACCCAAGTTTGTAATCTAATTATGCTTTCGGGCATATATCCAGACTCGCTAAAAAATACTTTATTAAAACCCCTGCTAAAAAAACCCTCCCTTGATAAGCAAGATCTGAAAAACTATAGGCCCATTGCGAGTCTCCCTTTCGTGGCCAAAGTAGTAGAAAAGGCCATGAACGCCCAGTTATCCGAATACATTGAAAAACAACATAGATTGGATGACACACAATTCGGTTTTCGGAAAAATCATGGGACGGAAACAGCTTTGATAAAGGCTGCTGATGACATCAGGACAATAAGGGACCAGGGGGGAACAGCGATTCTGGTAATGCTGGACCTGTCTGCAGCCTTCGACACGGTCGACCACACCATCTTGGTCGACCGTGTCGAAAAGATCGGCCTTTGTCACTCCGCCAAAGACCTGCTTGCATCTTTTCTAGTGAATAGAACTCAAGCGGTCACCTTAGGACCCTTTCAATCGACACCACAATCGTCACCATGTGGAGTTCCTCAAGGCTCATCCCTCAGTCCGACACTTTTTAATATCTATGTGTCGGACCTTGCTAATGTCATCAAAGCACATGGGATGAGCCTAACCTCCTATGCTGACGACACTCAGTTGGTGTTAGCTATTAAAGGTGACGGGCCTCAAATGGCAAAGAAATTTAATAAAGGACTGCTAGATATAGGAGAGTGGATGGCTAGCAACTGTTTAAGGCTGAACTCGGATAAAACTGAGGTGGTCATTTTTGGACCCCTTTCTCCGAGTTGGCCATTAAACTGGTGGCCTGAAACTTTTGGCATCCCTCCAAAACCCACAGCCAAGGTTAGGAACCTGGGTATCATCTTTGACGATGGACTAACTTTTATGGACCATGCTAAAAAAACAGCATCCACAGCTCATTTTAAATTAAAGATGATTAGGAAGATTCGTCCGTTTCTTCCGGAAACAGCTATCAAAACTTTGATTAGCTCATTAGTATTGTCCACCCTGGACTACTGCAACGGATTATTCCTTAACGCACAATCCAGAGTCATAAGGAAACTTCAATCCATTCAAAATGCCGCAGCTCGCTTGCTTGCGAGGAAAACAAAGTTTGAGCCCACTTCAAAAGTCATTAAGGAATACCACTGGCTTACAATTAGGAACAGAATACACTTTAAATCCTTATGCATAGTTTACAAGGCTCTGAATGAGCAAGGTCCACATTTTCTGAAAGAGCAACTCCAACACTATAAACCAAGTAGACTGCTCCGATCAGCCACTCTCCACCAGTTAACTGTTCCACGGGCCAGAACAGTTTCCTGGGGCGATCGCCGCTTTTTGGTGGCTGAACCGAAACTGTGGAACACCCTCCCCCAACATATCAGGCAAAGCCCCTCCCTCTTCCAGTTTCGTAAACAACTAAAAACTTGGCTCTTCGAGCAATAATTTTCCACCATGTTCTCCAGTTACCCCAATGAAAATAAGGGCAGTTTTAGCGCCGAGACGCCTACGGGTATTTGTTGCGCTTTAGAAATGTCAAAAATAAATAAATAAATAAATATTTCTGTGTAAGTGTTTTGCTGTTTGTTTGGTAGCAAGCAGTAAATGAAAGGGATGTTATAGTTATGGTATAACCCGTGGATGGAATATAGTTGATAAAAAGGTTTTGGGCATGGTTTAAATGTTCCATCCATCATCCATTGGGGACACTGTTGGATTTTTCTTAAATTACTTGCAGTTGCAAACATTATGATTCTGTTTGTACTGCTTTCATTGTCAAAAAGGATAAATTTGTCTTTATTGTGTGTGATGGACATTTCTGGTGAAATAATAATTTCCTCAAAAGTAGTAGGGTTGGGTGGGGTTGTGGAAGTGCGTCTTTTAGTGTATGCAATTGTGCGTTTTAGGGAGTCAATAGAGGGTAGTTGACCTGAAGCATGTGCTGGGACTTTTAACAGTTCCTCTTTAAGGATTTGTGTTGTTGGTTTATCACTTTGTGTGCTAGCAGTTTTAATACTTTCTAAAGCATCTCTTATTTCAATTTCTGTGACATTGGGGGGATGATTGTGTTCCCTGGTAAATAACACATTAGTTTCCTCAGTCGTAGCCCTTCCATAACATTTGTTTGAGTAATATTTTGTACATTTCCAGAAAACTTTTCTACCACTTTGTCTTTCCTGATTATAAACATAACCCATATAACATAACAGTAATTTATTTTTCTGTGACAAAACAAATTCTACACCTTCTGTCATTTTGTTTTACTTGTTCTAGGAAAGAGTAGAAAGAAACAAAATCAAAAAACATCTATTTCACTTTGTGGTGCAAACATAATTAATGTTGTATTTATACTTACAGTTACTAGAAGTAGTAATCACAAATGCAGAACTGTATTTTGAAGGATTGTCTTGTATGTATATCTTTATTGACTGTTGGTATGAAAATATAGAAATGCTAAGTTAATGTTTACACAAAACAAACGTTTTTCCAAGGAAAAGGCACTTTTTAATTTTGCTTAGTAGTACATTTGATGTGAACATTACATATACTTACTTGTTTAAATAGTTGAGTTGTAGTATTTGGTGGAGTACATCAAGGTAGTAAAGTTCAGATCTGTAGAGAAGATAGAATAAATAAATGTTAAATAATATAAAAATTATTTGGAACCGTTGGGAAAGTGGAAATCTTTAAAAGTATACTAACTTCTAAATAAGTAGTTTCGTTTGCTGTAGGTAGAATAGATGTATGATGTATTCACAATATCTGTAGAGGAAATATAAAATACATAACATGGTGTTAAGAATATAGTTCTCGTTTTTTTCGGAAGTAAAAAGACAAATTAGAAGTATACTTACATTTTTTACAAGGGTAGTCTTGTCTTTTGGTATAGTTGATGTTGGATGATTTTATTGGATCTGTAGGGAAGATGTAATATGCAAGATATGTTGTTTAGAAAATAGCATTTTTAATATTGGGTGTTTACTAACAAAAACATATATACTTACATGTTTAATTAGTGTAGTTTTATACATTTGTAGTGTTGAAATAGGAAAATCGCTGATTATCTGTCAAAAAAATGTTTAAAATAAAGTATGAATCTTGTGAAATAGTGCTTAAAAACAGCAGTTGGTGTATAACAGAGCATTAATATATACTTACTATCTGATTTTCTAGGTGAAGAAATAGGAGCATGTATTAGGAATTTATTTGTAGTAGTTTCTATCAGAAAAGTAGGAGGAGATAAAAATTACATAAGTGCAAGAGTTAGGAGATATAAGTAAAATAGTACACTACTAATTTAGATTTCTAAATAATGCATTGTAACTTACTTGAATAATTAGGTAGTAAACTGGATCTTTAAAGATGTTTGTTCAGGAACAAAATCTTCAGAGTGTTGGTATCTTCTTTCTATAGAGTTAGCAGCAGCAAATGGTATAATGCATGTATCCCTTTTATAGTATGTGTATTTTGTGTGCTTTGATTTGATTGGTTGCAGGATGAAAGAAATGATTGTATAGGCTAGTTTGATTTTTTTTTAATTTAATTGGTGTGTTTGTTGATGTGAGAATGGTGGTATGTGGTGATTTCCGCATTAAAGCAGGTTAGTTGTTAAATAAAATAGATGTGGAAGTGGAAAAAAATATTTAACATGTTATTTACATGTAAAGATTATTTTTTAAATGATATAACGCATTTAATAGAATGTATAGTAAATGTAGATAAATAGGAACGTTATAAAAGTAACAGGTATTATATGTAAAAGGTTTTTTGTATAGAACAATGACTTTTATAGACTATTAATATGGTATTTTAGACATGAAAGGGTACAAAAAAGAACTCTATATTTGTTTAGAAACGATATTTTAGCACTCTATATTTTAGTAGTCGATATTTTTGTAGTGTTAGGGGTAATTTCATGAACAACGATATATTTGTAGTCGATATTTATTAAGGCGATATTTAAGTACTCGATATTCTAAATACTCGATATTTTTGACTCGATATTTTTGTAGTTGTTGTAATAAGTATAGAAAGTCGATATTTTTGTAGTCGATAATTAATCAACGATATTTTAGCAAGTCGATAATGTGACCGTCGATAATATTTCAGTGATCCCACTCAAAATACTCATATATAATTGATGCAAACAACGTTCCTTTTGCTCGAATTCCTGGAGTGGAGGATAGAGTAATTCCAAACAGGGAACGAAGGACAGCTTTGATTTACGAAGCACATCTGGGAGTGGGTCTGATACATCAGGGGATCTCTAAAACAATATTAGAGTTAAAAGAGACGTACTGATGGCCAGGAACGAATGCACACATTCACATATTTGTAATTAACTGTATAGACTGCAATAGAGATTGCTGCACAGTACGCCGCCAGATACCAGACTATTGCATAGCCAGCCCAGTACAGACACCATTGTTAGACAGCATTAGACTATCTACACGCTACATTCTGACCAGTGGACCCTCCGCTTAGACAGGAGGTCACAGAACCCTTGTCCTCACCTGGGGCTTTCGATCAACTGCGCAGGCCGCTGTGTGGTTATACATGAGGACTCGATCCCTGTCAGACGGTCGGAGACTCCTTTGAGTTGGCCGTGATAGGACTCCAGGCATACTGTGAGCCTCACCGTGTCTTCGGCGGACTACATTGGGAGGACGGGTGGTGCTCCCCGTTGCGGGATTGGACTGTGGTTTCGGGTGATTGCCCTGGATATCAGAAGTTGCAGTGAGTCCCCCTCCCCGGCGCGACAGTCCGTTCACCTCTCTGGGTCCCTGAGACTACTTGAAACTATCGGGCACATTGAGGTGGTGCACTTTTTCAGTCCTCGGATGGCGGCTGTAGGACCTAGCGGGAGCCGTGTCCCCTTTCTACCGCTACCGCGCCAGGCACACTCGGGGTTATTGAGATCGCGCCTCTCCCACCAGGGCCGATCGGTGATTTGAGAGCAGAGTTTTGGCTGGTTGCTCAGGAGGTACCGATGCGAGCCCTTACTTTCCGGTAGCGACAGCGAGAGCCCCCTGCCAATAGAGGGTTACCGCGGCAACAGGTCGGTGATGATCTTGTTTCAGTCTTGGATCTCGCTGTGGAAAGTGTAACTTTGTGGGGCTTGTGGAATCATTTAAATCATTTGAAGGGTTCGGAAAATGAGGACTCAGTTTGCATTGCTGTACTGTTTTGGTGGTTTGGCACAGTCGCTACACATCACTGCCCGGCCATTTTGTCAACAGGGCTACTCCTTCTCACTGCCTTGGTCCTATACCCTCATAAATGGCTCCAAAGGGCAACAACAATAGAAACAGGGCTGCACTTGACAACTAAAAAGGGACTACAGGGGCAGTCCGAGACAGCTTCGACTAGTTGGCAGCCATCTTGGAATGACTTGGTCCAGCCAAAGTTCTAACTGAAAATAGGCTTGCTTCTGTATTGTCTATTTTGTAATTTCATCTAGCGTTCTCTTTGGGTTTCTTCCAAACTGTTCTTGGTCTTAAGGAATTTGAGGTTGGTAAAGATCCCAGCAGGATCTACTTTAGGACTCCTGTCCGCTACATTTGGCTGGTACGACAATGAATAAAAGGGAAGTCCTCGTAATATAATCTATGCACCAAGGATTCCCATCTACAACGAAGCCACTAACATTGGTCAATAACCACACTATTAAAATGGATTTAAGCCCTGACCCCTCAGTTCCCAATGCTTTCATCATCAACTTCCCACCCTACCTTTCGAAAAACCATAAGCATCACTTACTAAGATCTAGGCCCAAAACTTTAACCTCAGACGTTTATTATTGTGCAAACAAAAGTAGTAGAGTTAATTACCTTATTTTTTACACCAGAAAAATAGCTTGTTGGCGTAAAGCCCTCTACTCTATGCTCCGAATATCATGCGCCAGGAAAACACTCCATGGTCTCAAACTGACTACAGCTCCTTCGCCCACACTCAACGCCAACGCTACCATCACCCTCTATAACAATGGGATCATCCTTATTCAAGCGTCTAATGTCAATCTGATCGAGATAGCCACCATCTCCCCGTCACTCAAGCATGCGGCCTCTGCGAAGCCCAATGACACCCACCTGCATTCTTCCAGCATTTAGGTCATCATCAGTCCTCTCCCCACCACTCAGCCTAGACCCTCGCTACCTTTGAATTACTCCTCGCTACCTGATGTTCACAGTGTGGCCCAGTCCCCGGTGGAGTTGTCCCAACCTTCTAGTCCCTCGACACAACAGGTGATAAATATCTCAGGGCATCTCGTAGCACAACCAGCCGCTCTGGTTCTTTCTGTGCCTCGCACGGAGAGCTCACTCAGTTCCCTATTTGCATTGCCCCAGCAAGGGAGGGACATCTCTTGTCCTCTCAGATTACAGTTAGCTAGTCCGACATTTCTGCTCCGTACATGGAGAGTTCCCCATGTGACTTTGTAACTTTGCCTGCATCAATTGATCACCCTTTCTTCATCCCTCCATCTACGCCACATACCACGCGGATGAATGGACAAATGCCCTACTCCGACCATGAATTGTCATACCTCTGATCTCTGGTAGGACTTGCTCAGGACCCTCAGAAATTTGGTCCGACTACGGTCGCTAATGCTACATCTCTAGCTCCCGATCATGATTTATCATACCCTCTATCTACGGTAGGACTTGATCAGGACCCTCTGAGATATGGTCTGACCACTGTCACTAATGCTACATCTCTGGCTCCCGACACTGTTTAATCATATCCTCGATCTCCTTTAGGAATGGTTCAGAACCCTCAGAGATATTTTCAGACCATTGTCGCCAACGCTACATCTCTGATTCCCAAGGTTCACAGTACACCGTTAGTTCCACACGCTCAACTCCCTCCCCAGGAACAACTATCCACCACCTTAGGGCACACAGGCTTACACGGAGACTCCCCCTCTCTCTCAACACTACCTATACCCCTTTCAGACTTTGGTGCGCGCCTTGATGATATATATCTCCAGCTACACCTTCTCACTACCGAACTACAGACCTAAAAGTTCTTTCAAAGGAATTTTTCCCAATGATCAGTTCCATTCTCACCTTTTAGCCTCCGCCGTCTCGCAAACCATTCCCTTAGCTAACGCACACATTCGGCCCAGAAGACCTGAGACCTTGACGTCCAATGACGTAGTGGAGTAGTGTGGCTCACTGGTTAGAGGCAGCAGACCCGGGAGCAGAAGTCGGCCCGGGACCAGGGTTCAATTCCCGACGCGGCAGGGTTGTGGACTTGGGTCAGCGGACTCGATAATTCTCACTTTGGTGCTTACTCTAATCAGGGGTTCCACTCGGCAACTCTGTGCATTAGCTTCCTAATCTCCACAACGGCCCCATCAACTCCGGGGATGCCTGGCTCCACCTTGGGGACTCACAGCAGGGACCATCCCACAGGGAAAGCCAAGACGGGTTCCCCAGAGCTATACAGCGCCAGGAAACCTAAGGACGGGTAGCAGTGCGCTTTACACGCTCAAATACATTTACATTTACATTTACATGATCTCAATGACCTTCACAACTCCTACTCGACTAGGTCCAATCCCAACTTGACCCCGCCAAAGCACATACAAACTATCCATCCTAACCGGCATAGAGACCCTCCGCATAATATTAGAGTAGTTAATAAAGACAATCTCACGCGAGTGAATATCACCCAGACTCCTTCAGTCACAACACCTCCACGTTTGAAATGTGTACTACTCAATTGCAGGTCAGCCAGCAAACATGCCTCCGAAATATTCGACCTAATTCAACACAATGATCTTGACATCATCATCCTTACTGAATCCTGGCTAAATCCAGCCTCCACTCCTATTGTTGACCTCCTTGTACCTCCTACTCACGACATAATTAGGCTAGACAGAGTTAGTCAGATTGGAGGGGGCCTAGCCTGCATTCACAGGAACACACTCTCGATTTCCCACATAGAGTCCATTCCGCCTTCTGCTTGTTAATATCTTTGTCTCAACATCGCAAGTAACAACCGGCCGGTCTGCAAACTTCACACCTTTTATCACCCTCCGGGAGACAACATCCCCTTCATTGAACAACTTTTGGAGATCATCTTGAGTAATGTTGACTCAGCCATTTCCCAAATCTTTCTTGGCAATTTCATTCTACACTGGTCTAATCCTAATGACCAAGCAGTTATTTGCCTTAAAGACTTTTTGAAGGATCATGATCTTAAGCAGCAAGGTGACCAACCAACACACAACAAAGGTGAAAAGAATTGCACAATTATGAAGGACAACACAACTGAATACTGTGAAAAATTGGGCTATTGGTTGAGAGGAGTGAAACCCTTCTCAAGAAACACAACCAAGATGGATCGCACACCACTAGCCTCTCCTCCGGGTCGCCCCTTAGCACTCTGGTACATGTAGTGCATGTAGATGGACGAGTCAAAAGTAGTTCACCACAGTTGGTGCGAGTAGTTACTCGTTATCCCCAAGTTCTCTGGACCCGAGACATGGCCCGGGTTTCGGGACAGTTTCCCTCGTCAGCAGAGCAGTGTTTGGGGTGGATGAGAAGGCCGCCAAGTAACCGTCACAGGCCCTGATGCCTGGTGAACTACTTTTTACTCGTCCATCTACATGCACTACATGTCCCAGAGTGCTAAGGGGCGACCCGGAGGAGAGGCTAGTGGTGTGCGATCCATCTTGGTTGTACTTAAACGGCTCCCGTGAGCCCTGAGCTGACGAGCTCATGGAGACGCACCTGCGCGCCGGAGAGGCATCAGGGCCTGTGACGGTTACTTGGCGGCCTTCTCATCCACCCCAAACACTGCTCTGCTGACGAGGGAAACTGTCCCGAAACCCGGGCCATGTCTCGGGTCCAGAGAACTTGGGGATAACGAGTAACTACTCGCACCAACTGTGGTGAACTACTTTTTACTCGTCCATCTACATGCACTACATGTACCAGAGTGCTAAGGGGCGACCCGGAGGAGAGGCTAGTGGTGTGCGATCCATCTTGGTTGTACTTAAACGGCTCCCGTGAGCCCTGAGCTGACGAGCTCATGGAGACGCACCTGCGCGCCGGAGAGGCATCAGGGCCTGTGACGGTTACTTGGCGGCCTTCTCATCCACCCCAAACACTGCTCTGCTGACGAGGGAAACTGTCCCGAAACCCGGGCCATGTCTCGGGTCCAGAGAACTTGGGGATAACGATTAACTACTCGCACCAACTGTGGTGAACTACTTTTTACTCGTCCATCTACATGCACTACATGTACCAGAGTGCTAAGGGGCGACCCGGAGGAGAGGCTAGTGGTGTGCGATCCATCTTGGTTGTACTTAAACGGCTCCCGTGAGCCCTGAGCTGACGAGCTCATGGAGGCGCGCCGGAGAGGCATCAGGGCCTGTGACGGTTACTTGGCGGCCTTCTCATCCACCCCAAACACTGCTCTGCTGACGAGGGAAACTGTCCCGAAACCCGGGCCATGTCTCGGGTCCAGAGAACTTGGGGATAACGAGTAACTACTCGCACCAACTGTGGTGAACTACTTTTTACTCGTCCATCTACATGCACTACATGTACCAGAGTGCTAAGGGGCGACCCGGAGGAGAGGCAAGTGGTGTGCGATCCATCTTGGTTGTACTTAAACGGCTCCCGTGAGCCCTGAGCTGACGAGCTCATGGAGACGCACCTGCGCGCCGGAGAGGCATCAGGGCCTGTGACGGTTACTTGGCGGCCTTCTCATCCACCCCAAACACTGCTCTGCTGACGAGGGAAACTGTCCCGAAACCCGGGCCATGTCTCGGGTCCAGAGAACTTGGGGATAACGAGTAACTACTCGCACCAACTGTGGTGAACTACTTTTTACTCGTCCATCTACATGCACTACATGTACCAGAGTGCTAAGGGGCGACCCGGAGGAGAGGCTAGTGGTGTGCGATCCATCTTGGTTGTACTTAAACGGCTCCCGTGAGCCCTGAGCTGACGAGCTCATGGAGACGCACCTGCGCGCCGGAGAGGCATCAGGGCCTGTGACGGTTACTTGGCGGCCTTCTCATCCACCCCAAACACTGCTCTGCTGACGAGGGAAACTGTCCCGAAACCCGGGCCATGTCTCGGGTCCAGAGAACTTGGGGATAACGAGTAACTACTCGCACCAACTGTGGTGAACTACTTTTTACTCGTCCATCTACATGCACTACATGTACCAGAGTGCTAAGGTGCGACCCGGAGGAGAGGCTAGTGGTGTGCGATCCATCTTGGTTGTACTTAAACGGCTCCCGTGAGCCCTGACCTGACGAGCTCATGGAGACGCACCTGCGCGCCGGAGAGGCATCAGGGCCTGTGACGGTTATTTGGCGGCCTTCTCATCCACCCCAAACACTGCTCTGCTGACGAGGGAAACTGTCCCGAAACCCGGGCCATGTCTCGGGTCCAGAGAACTTGGGGATAACGAGTAACTACTCGCACCAACTGTGGTGAACTACTTTTTACTCGTCCATCTACATGCACTACATGTACCAGAGTGCTAAGGGGCGACCCGGAGGAGAGGCTAGTGGTGTGCGATCCATCTTGGTTGTACTTAAACGGCTCCCGTGAGCCCTGAGCTGACGAGCTCATGGAGACGCACCTGCGCGCCGGAGAGGCATCAGGGCCTGTGACGGTTACTTGGCGGCCTTCTCATCCACCCCAAACACTGCTCTGCTGACGAGGGAAACTGTCCCGAAACCCGGGCCATGTCTCGGGTCCAGAGAACTTGGGGATAACGAGTAACTACTCGCACCAACTGTGGTGAACTACTTTTTACTCGTCCATCTACATGCACTACATGTACCAGAGTGCTAAGGGGCGACCCGGAGGAGAGGCAAGTGGTGTGCGATCCATCTTGGTTGTACTTAAACGGCTCCCGTGAGCCCTGAGCTGACGAGCTCATGGAGACGCACCTGCGCGCCGGAGAGGCATCAGGGCCTGTGACGGTTACTTGGCGGCCTTCTCATCCACCCCAAACACTGCTCTGCTGACGAGGGAAACTGTCCCGAAACCCGGGCCATGTCTCGGGTCCAGAGAACTTGGGGATAAAGAGTAACTACTCGCACCAACTGTGGTGAACTACTTTTTACTCGTCCATCTACATGCACTACATGTACCAGAGTGCTAAGGGGCGACCCGGAGGAGGGGCTAGTGGTGTGCGATCCATCTTGGTTGTACTTAAACGGCTCCCGTGAGCCCTGAGCTGACGAGCTCATGGAGACGCACCTGCGCGCCGGAGAGGCATCAGGGCCTGTGACGGTTACTTGGCGGCCTTCTCATCCACCCCAAACACTGCTCTGCTGACGAGGGAAACTGTCCCGAAACCCGGGCCATGTCTCGGGTCCAGAGAACTTGGGGATAACGAGTAACTACTCGCACCAACTGTGGTGAACTACTTTTTACTCGTCCATCTACATGCACTACATGTACCAGAGTGCTAAGGGGCGACCCGGAGGAGAGGCTAGTGGTGTGCGATCCATCTTGGTTGTACTTAAACGGCTCCCGTGAGCCCTGAGCTGACGAGCTCATGGAGACGCACCTGCGCGCCGGAGAGGCATCAGGGCCTGTGACGGTTACTTGGCGGCCTTCTCATCCACCCCAAACACTGCTCTGCTGACGAGGGAAACTGTCCCGAAACCCGGGCCATGTCTCGGGTCCAGAGAACTTGGGGATAACGAGTAACTACTCGCACCAACTGTGGTGAACTACTTTTTACTCGTCCATCTACATGCACTACATGTACCAGAGTGCTAAGGGGCGACCCGGAGGAGAGGCTAGTGGTGTGCGATCCATCTTGGTTGTACCTTCTCAAGAAACAGCCACAATCCTTGTAAGGGTAATCCACATAAAGTTACCAAATTACCTGTGCTCACTGCTCTGCTAGTGGGGCACAAAAGCAGTCAGGCTTAATTTAACCCCTTGCATGCTGATGACGGCCCCCAGCCGTCATGCACTGTGGTGCTCGTGTGCTGATGACGGCTGGGGGCCGTCATAAACCCGCCCACTTGCGATTTTGCCGCACAGGCGCAGAATCGCGGCTGCATGCAAGGGGTTAAAGGCAATGTGTAAAGGAGTTATGCAGCACACAAACAATAATACAGCGAAATCACAATACAAGGAAAATTCAACACTAACCTAGGAAAATGGAGTACATTGTAATAAATAAAATTATACCAGAATAACAAAAATCCAAATAATAGAAATGGAGATATGCCATTTTAACCCCTTCGATGCTCATGACGAGCTCAGCTCGTCATGAGGTACACCTCTTGTGTGCTCATGACGAGCTGAGCTCGTCATGCAAAAGGGGATTTAATAACTTTCCGCACAGGAGGGGGATCAGCTTAGCACCCAAGGTGATAAGTAAATATAGCGTCTAAAAGCACAAAGCACCAATTGAAGATACCTGGTCGTCCTGGACCGGGGCAAAGTCACAAGTTCAGGCCAACCTCGATGGAGTGCAGGTCAAGGCACTGGACCAAGTGGATGTATGACGTTACAACGCATACATTCACAACGTATACCATTACAACAAAACTTTTACAACACACAATCCATACATACTTACCCATACTTACGTTGTAATGGCATGCGTTGTAATAGCATCTGCGTTGTAATGGCATGCGTTGTAATAGCATGCGTTGTAATGGATCTTGCGTTGTAAAAGTTTAGTTGTAATGATAGTGCGTTGTTGTGCCCGCGTTGTGGTGGCTGTTTCCCGACCAAGTTTGGACCGCTGGGAGTTGCACCTTATGTCCTTCGTGTGAGGTCTGCGCAGCACTGCTTTGTGGTGCCTCTTTCAAAGGCAGAGGTGCCTTTGAAAAAGGTGCCGCAATGGGAATGCCACACAAGATTACTGCACAGCATGGACTTGAATGTTCATGCTGTGCAGAAACTGGTGGCATGCACACAACAGGCAACATGTACCCAAAGGGAGCTAGTCAAACACTACACATTGCAACTCAAAGATTGGGCGAAACACTGCATCAGAATTAAAGTTAAAATAATGTCTATAAATCACAGCTCGGGATTGCTAGGTGTACGGTGTGCATATCAGGCTGTCTGCCGGTAGCCAGCTGGTCAACCCAACATGCGCACCGAAAGGGGCAGCAGTAATCCTGCAAAAGCAGGATGCAGCCCCGCCTCACGCTTGCGCCGTACACAGCACGAGCATTGTTGTGTCATTTTATTTATTAGTGTTTGCCTGCTGCGCTCGCAGTTGGCAGAATACAGCAGAGAATACTGTGCAGGACGCAGGCTGCATTTCAATAGTACAACGTGGAGGGGCAAGACCCTTTTGCCCCACGGGTGGTGCGAGGAACTGCGCCTTTATAGTTCTCGAATCACTAAGTGACACAAGGGATGCAAGCATATGTTTGATTGTTTGATACAGTGGAGCTATTAATAGAACAAAACGGTTCTACACGGAAGGCTACCAACGAGAGAGAAGAAATAGGCTGGAGCCCCGTATTTTACAGATTGTTTCCATTGGACCAGAACAAAAGACACCATACGACTTTTAAACAAAATTTAAGTTCACATTTCTTAGAAGGATTACTAAAAATCAGGGAACAAAATATAGGGCCATATGTATCAAGAACACGATTTGCGATTCTGAATTAGCGAATTTTACTGAATCGCAAAATCAGAATCGCAAATCGGCATGTATCAACACAATCGCCAATATTTAGTGATTCGCCCAGAATCGCTAAATATTTGCGCGATGGGCAATAGCGAATCCCTAATCGGTAAAATCTCGCAAAATTGCGAGTTTGCACCAATAAAATCGCAAAATAGCGCGATGGCATGATGAAAATCGCAATTTAGCGAATTTCCCACGGTCAAATTAGCTAAATAGCGATTTTCTGGAACCTTCCAATCGCAATCCTGATGCTTTATGATGACATCACCATCCAGGAAGTGAGTGATTTCCCATGGTGCAGCAGTGTTGCTTGGGAGAGAGTGTGGGAGTGTTGTTTGCTACTCAGGAGCCATGGCAGAAGGTGGAAATAAGGATGTTCCAGCAACCCAGCGGGAGCAGCAAGATGGGGAAGCAGCCAGGAAGAGAAAGCTGAAGTTCTCTGAGGCAGAACTTGAAACCCTCATTACAGAGATGGTCCCAAACCATGACATTTTATTTGGCAAGAGCTCACACAAGGTGCCTGAAACCAGGAAGAGACGGATCTGGGAAGGCATTCAAGCCAAAGTGAATGCCCTTGGAGTGACCCACAGGACTGTAGATGTGTTGCGCAAGCGCTGGTACGACCTGCGCCAGCGCTCCAAGGAGAAATTGGCTGCCAGGCTGGAGCAGTCCCAGCTCACCGGTGGGGGAACCTCCAATGTCACAGACTCAACACCACTGGAGGAACTGGTAGAGGGCACACTGCCCCCACAGAGTGTTGCGGGCATGTCCGTGCTAGACAGCTCAGCCCAACCAGCTGCAAGACCAGGTAAGAAGCATGCCTTCCCACCCTAAACCACCCCCAGCAACCCCCTGCAGCAACCTAGGGATAAGGGGTAACACATGTCAGCCTAGAGCAAGTACACAGGCAGTCACAGCAATGCATCATGGGACATGTAGTCACAATAGTTATTAATGTTGGAAGTAGCATCCATCTAATGCAATTTCACATGTGCAGATCAGGGAAGGTGAATGACACAAGTAAAGTTAGGGAAAACTGTGAAATAATTTATTTGAACATCATATGACAGGAACAAAAAATTGATGTGTGCTGTTCTATCCACAGCACCTGCAAGTGGAAATGCAACAGCCAGTGCAAGCAACACAGGACCCCAAGCCTCTGGAGAAGCTAGCCAGGGCCAGGACACAGATGGGGAGGACAGTCCTTTCATCCCACCACAGGGACACAGAAGGAGGATCGTGAGGCCATTGAGAATCATGGAAGAAGAGGATGGGGACAACAATGAGTCAGTGCAGTCTGAAGCACCAGTTTCCCAGCAGCAGGAGTCAAGACCACAGGGCACAGGCAGGCGTAGACCCTGCACAGGCTTCAGCTCCAGGAAGCAGCAGGATGAATCTGTTTTTGCAGGGCTCGAACTGCACATGCTTCAGGTACACCGCCTACAAGCCAAAAATATGAAGGCAATTCAGCGAGAGATTAGGGCAGGGAACAGGGCAATTTGCCAAGAAATCAGGGGGGCTGTGAAGGAGCTAACTGCAGAGTTGCGTGCAGAACGCGCAGCCAGGCACAAAGAGATTGCCCGCATGGACCACTACACTCGCGCAATTAACCGGCTGGCCTCCTCCACCAATATGCTGGCAAGGCGTGCCATAGAGACCCAGCGTGAGTTCTCTCACGGAATTCAGGATATCGCCACTGTAGTAGTGCAGTCAACTGCTGCCCTGGATGAACTGTGCGCCATGCGTACTGCTGGTCCTGGGGTGCTGACCCCCAGTGAGGAGGACTCCCAGTCAGTGCGGAGCTCCAACACCCCACCACCCACTGTTGAGAGGCGCCGTAGTGGCAGGAGCAACAGGCCTGCCACACACCAATAGGAACTGCTGCCAAATGAAGATAACTCACAGGGGTGAAATAGGGCCAGCAACAGTGTAGCATTTGCTGTTAGTACACCAAAATTGTTGCACTGTGATTTCAACATGTGCATTGGATTGGGAGAGTTAATTTTTGATTATTTGGATGTGTGACATTGTTGCTATTGAGAATTAAACACATTAGCAAAGGCTTAAGTTGTCATTGTATCATTATTACTCACCTAGAAGTAGTTGCGCATGATCTCATCACGCCTCTGTCGCCCTGCTGCAGCAACAGCTACGCCAGCTTCCAGGTGTACAGGTCCAGGTCCCTCCACGTCAGAGGATTCAGAGTCACTCAGCTCCATTGGTGTCCCTTTCCTGGTTGCAATGTTGTGCAGCACGGCACAAGCTACTACAATTTTGCAGCACGTTTCAGGGCTGTTTTGGAGGGCTCCTCCGCTTTTATGTATGCATCTGAATCGGCTCTTCAGAATGCCGAATGTTCTCTCGATGGTGCCTCTTGTAGAAATGTGTGCCCGGTTGCAGCGCCGCTCCCCAGCAGTGGCAGGATTTAGGTAGGGTGTCAGGATGAAATCCCAGACTGCATAGGCACTGTCCCCAGTGGGTGAAAATGTTTAAAGGTCAGTCACTGTAATGCACATGCTAGTCATTAGAAATGTGGCCTGTCATTGTGTGCTTTTACCTAGTAGGTATCCCTCTCCAAATTCACCTCTTGACAGTCTACAGTATAGCCCACTGTGACGGAATATAAAGGCGTCGTGTGCTTCCAGGATACTTTGCCACTATGTCGGTGATTATGTTTTTGGCATCACACACCATCTGTATGTTGAGCGAGTGGTAGCATTTCCTGTTCCGGAATACATACTCTATGTTTGAGGGGGGTGAAATGGCAACATGTGTCCCATCTATACATCCTATTACGTGGGGGAATTGGGCAATGTTGTAAAAATCCTGCTTGGTCTGTGCTAGTTCCTGTGGGGTGCTGGGGAAGTGGATGTGGTGTTGCATCTTATGTGTCATGGCGTCGAGGAACGCATGAAAGAAGCGTGACAGGGCACTTTGTGACACCCCTCCTGCTGAGGCTATGACCCCCTGAAAACTACCTGAGGCCAGCAGGTGTAGTGAACACAGGACCTGGATGTGTGTGGGTATGGCTTGTGTCCTGCGGGTGGGGTGTTCTAGGTGGGGCCTGAGTTCCTAAATTAAATCAAGTATGCTCTCTTCCTCCAGTCTGTAATGGGTGTATATGTCCTCCTCAGTGCGCTGGAAGATGGTGGTGCGCAAACGGAATATCCTCTCCTGCCGCCACCTCCTCTGCGCCACAGCTCTCAGTCTTCGCCTCCTCAGTATCATGTAGAGCCCAGACATTGTGGAAAAGAGTGTGTTGCATTCTGGGCTTCATTTTATACTTTGCACCTGGTTACCACCTGCTCCCACTTGATGGTAATTGCGATTCCTTAATTTGCGATTTTGCTTAAATCGCTATTTGCGAATGGTTGATACATACCATTGCGAATTCTTAATAGCGATTTCCAGAATAGCGAATTTCGCTAACAGTTTTCAGCACAAATTTGGAATTCGCAATGGAAATCGCTATTTAGCACTTTCGCAAGGTTTGGAACTCGCTAAATAGCGATTCCTTCTTTTGCATGCATTTTCGCATTCATACATTGGGATTAGCGATTTGTTATGTCGCAAATGCTATTTTTAGCGATTCGCAGCGTTTGCGACGGGATTTTCGCTTCATACATATGGCCCATAGAGAAAACCCTATCAATCATTTGTCTTGATAAAGATGAAAGTATTTTGAAAGAACCATCGAAACGCGTCGACGCTACTCTGATGACATAATCTCTGTTGGAACGTGGTCCTGGTATTGCATGAGTAGAAGTCTAACCAGACCACAAATTCACTGTTGAAGATGATGTGTCTAAATAATGACTAATTTACGGGTCTGAAATTGTGTTTTCTCTTTTGTGTGTTTGTATCTCCATGTTGTGTAGAGTTTTGTAATACATGTCAAAGTGATTTTATGGAGTATATATAATGTATTAATGACATTTCTGTATAATTCATTGATTTTGTATGTGATTTGAATTAAAGAGACATTTGTAAAGCTTTAGTTTATGTGTTAGATTTTAATTTGAATGGCTCATCTGAGTTGAGATATTTTAACTTTCAAGTTTGAAGGTTTGAACCTGTTACTTGTCTTGTATGCAGTTACATTGTACATGTTCCAAAGGGAACTTGTGTTTAGCAAATGTAAGGCCTGCCTTCCTGTGCAATGAAACATCATAGCTTTCTTTTATTCATCCAATGTTCTTTCTTCCATGACACTAAGAACATCCAGTTAAAACCCACTTACAGACTATTATGAGAAATCCAGATGGGAAGGACCCAGTGTCAGGGCAGTGAGGTAGGGCAGTTCATGGATTACTCAGGAAGGTGCTAAGTCTAGAGCCTTAGAACTCAGCATGCAACAAACAACACTGAATAAATCAATTTCCAGTCAGAGCTTTTTTTTTAAAGGAAAAGTAATTTAACACAAAATTACAAATATAGTCAGGATGGCAGGCAGAGATTCCAACTGAGACATTCTTTAAGGGCCTCACAAACTATAGGGGGCACACAGCAAGGAAAGATCACAATGGTTAAATAATCCCCTAAATATAGGCTAGACCCCCTATGGTGGAAGCACATTTAACGGCTTGCAGCTCAATAGACCCTAACCCCAAAACATAATACTCCCAGAAATGCCTATGCATATATTAAATGTCAGGCCTATTGGCTTCATTAAAAAATTTCACCATATAATCAAATGGAAAAATATAGCTCTTCAATAATATTACACAAATCACCAATATCAAATATTTCCGAATTGCACCAATTATGGACTCACATTGAGTTCCACTATCAACTTACTGCACTTATAGGCATTGTCACGCAGCAATAGTAAATACTACAAAACATTTCATCAAGAGTTTTAGTTCTAACAATAACCAGATACACAGAAAACCCAAAAAGGCAATAGGTTAATGTACACTAAAGCCTCTCAGAAACCGCCCATGTCTGGGCACCCTTACAACTAACCAAAACTGCTGCCAACAGTCACTGTCTCTGTACCCTCGAAAACTTAGGGTGGCAACGTTTCCCAATAACTAGTGGGAAGGGTAGCTGCTGCTCTCTTGGCAGTCCCCAGATGCAGGCAGTATCTCAGCCCTTCTGAGGCACCATACAAAATGTGCACTTTTCTTTCAGGCCCAGAAACTACTGGAGTGCTCCTAAACTCCAAGGCAATGATTTCCTTTTTTTGTTTCCATTATTTTTTCTTTAAAGCACCTGCTTCTATGAAAGCAGGTTCTTCCATGAGCCCCCTTTCCCTCCTGGGCACCAACACTACACATGCTCTTCATCAGAGTGGTCTTTTGCCTCCCCACTGGCACATCACTTTGCCATCGGTGCCCAGGAAGTCATTGATCTCCTCCTCTTCTGCTCAGCTGACCAGGGCACAGACAGCAGGAAAGTGTGATGGTTCTCCTTTTGCCTGCCACCTCCTCACAGAGCCAAAGCGCATAGGTTAGGGGTTTCCCAGTGGAGTTGATGTTGCAGTGGTATCCTCCACCGCTAATGGGGATGATCTTCTCTTTAAAAAGTTTTTTTTTTCAATTAGACTGCTCTTCTTCTTGCTGATGCCCTCAGGGGAACGGACCAACAGGCTAGAGGTTCCTCAAGGGTGACAGAGAGACCTCTCCCGGAGTCCGACACAGCAGCAGAAGCTTCTGTGTTGCAGGCATGCACTGCGAGTTCTTCCAGCACCATGTGTGAGGGGTAAATATTTCTTATGATAACGCAGGCTCCATTGGGCCAATTTAGATGGGAAACTTGCAGCTTGTTCCTGGTGGCTTACTACAAGTGCCAGGAGTTCTTGTTTAGGGTCTCCCTGTCTCTAAAAGTTTGGATAGATTTTCTGTTAAAGGATTTTAATAGCGCTTTGCCCCCAGGGCCGGACTGGCTACCAAGCAGTTGTGTGTGCTGCCGTGCTGGGGGCTAATTTCGTTGATGGGGACCTGCGTGGGCAAAACGAAATTCGTAAGGATTAAAGTCCAGAGTTAGGACCTCCACTCGACTTAACATTGCTCTTCAATGGTGTCACTCTTCTCAAAGTCTCTTCCCTTGTACCCCACCCTCTTTCACAACTTTCTGGGAGTATTTAAATCTGAAGATTTAACCAGGGCTTGGATACATTTCTCCCTTCGGAGCCATGTTCTACTCTCCCAGGTCTGTTGCTTCCTCTCAAAACCTGAAAGGAAACTCCTGGTGATGCCAGAGGTCTGCCTGTCCTCTCTCTGTCTCTGTTTGAAAACCCTGCCCAGGCTAGCATGAGAGATGCACCTATTCACCTTATAAAGTTTTCTCTCCCACACATTTCCCTCCTAGGAGAAGGCTAATGACTCAAATGTTACTATTGATTAAGGGCACGCTTGCCAGAAGAGTAATTGACCTGAATCTTTTTAATGCTGTCTGTGCGAAATATTCCAGTTTTTAAATATATAAACAAATGCATATAGTTATGCGGGGCAAAAGAGAAGAGTTTATGGAGCACTTACTAATCTGGCTCAGATTAATGCACTTACTGATGCGTGGGCACGGCTAAATCCGGCGATTCTGGTAGTAAGTTTTTTTCAGCACACCATAAGATAGTCACTAGACTTGATTATTTTTTGTATCTTATTTGCTAACCCAGAGGTGTAGAATTGAGAAAATCCTCGGATTATTACAGACCACAACCCTTTAGTTTTAACAGTTACTTTCGTAGGGGGGAAAGACAGGAGAAGGTATGGACCTTTGAAAGAGGGCTTCTAAAGGATCCGGAATATGTGCTTCATATGAACGAATGGATCAATGGGTTCTGGGAGATTAATAGAGAGAGTGCCAGTCCGGGGATGGTCTGAGATTCGTTTAAAGCTGGGGTCAGAGGAGAGACATTGAGTTACAGCCTGTTCCGTCAGTAGAAGGAGGGTCTTTGGGAGAAAACACTCTGTAAGGTACTGTCATATGTAGAGGAGGAGCTTGCAGTCGCTATACGGATGAGCAAAGTATTGGATGATATACTACTTAAACTGGCACTAGTAAAGGCAGAAATTGGGAATATTACGGCGATTAAGGCAGCAGAAAAATTTATGGTCAGAAGGGAACACTGCTATGAGCTTAGCGAGCGGGTGGGGCACACCCTGGTTGTACGACTTAGACAAAAGAGCTCGTCTGGGGAGATTCTGGATATTACAGACAGAAGTGGGAATATAATAGAGGGGTCACCTGGGATTCAGGACGTTTTTCGCCAATTTTATGAAGATCTTTATAGTGAGGAACAACGAAAGAAGCAGTGCCTAATTCAAGGATATCTAAACGGAACTTCGGTGCAAGGTATTGATTCTGAAGATAGGGAGGCACTTAAAACTGCATTGACCCAGGATGAGATATACAGCGCATTAGGGAGCCTCCTGTCAGGGAAAGCTGCCGGACCGGATCAGATCCCTTTTGGGTTTTATAAAACTTTCCTTGAGGTAATCAGGCTGGATCTGGTGGCTATAATTTATCAAGCACAGCAAGGGCACTCAATCCCCGAGTCATGGGCCGGGGATGATATCATAGTATTTTTAAAGAAGGGTAAGCCCTCTAGGTAACCGAGATCATATAGTCCAATTACACTCATGAACAGTGATGCAAAAATCTTTTTAAAGGTCCTGGTGACCCGCCTAAACCAAATAATTGGGAAGATAGTTCACCCCAGCCAGCATGGGTGTCTCCCTGGGAGGGGAACTACAAAACACATTCGCAGAGTCATAACTCTGTTTAATGCAGCGGAAGTCTCAGGGGACCCTATGGCTGTAATACTTATAGATGCTGAGAAAGCATTTGATGGCATGTTATTAGGAGTAAGTATATCCAGGCGATATAGAAGGCACCAAAGGCTCGGCTAAGATTGAATGGGGGGTATATGGCGCAGCTGACAATTAACCGAGGCACAAGACAGGGTTGCCCGTGTTCCCTTCTCCTCTTCTCTTTGTATATTGGTCCTCTGATTAGGAAATTGGATGCTAGGAACAGCATTAGCCCTATGCGCTTTCAGGGGCTGGAAACAAAAACATTGGTCTATGACGATGATGGTGCTGTGGTTACCCCATATCCTCAAGATACCATTGCTGCAATAAAGAGAGAGGCTCAAGCCTTTGGTTTGGTTTCTGGGTACGCATTAAACAGGAAGAAGACGCTGATTGTCAAAAACAAGGGGGTTAACTTGGAGGATGTGTGGGTGGTTGACTCAGCTGTTTACTTAGGTATCAATCTTACTCCTGATCTAGGGAAATTAGTCGAAAGAAATATGGAACCGGTAATAGGAAAGGCTAAAAAAGATTTTGATAGATTGCATAATCTTCATATGTCAGTGGTGGGACGCAGCAATGGGGTTAAGATGGTCTTTCTCCCTAAAGTACTCTATCTTTTTAGGGCTATACCATTAGAGTTTGAGAGGCACTGGTTTGTGATGCTTGAGCACATGGTGAATAGGTTTATTTGGGCTCACGGAAAAACAAGACGGGCTATGAGGTATATGTCACTGTCAAGGGAAAGAGGGGGCTGGGCAGTTCCAGACTTCAAGATGTATTATTGGGCTTCGGCATTACAATATATGCGTGGGTTATTTGGCTGGGGTGCTGGTGGTCCCTGGAACAACATAGGGTCACCAGATATATATAAATTACTGGTAGGAGAAGGGGCGGTGAACTGCTTTCTGAAATTTAGCGAGCCAAGCTATTTTAAAAGAACGAAATTTAAGACCTTGATGGCCACTTATAAGATCTGGGCTGCATTTAAAAAGAAAGTTGGTGTGCGTCGATTCAACTTCTACACTCAGCTATATAGAAACCCCATGCTTCCTGATATTTCTGATACAATAATGTTGGAATGGGAGGGTAGGGGGCTCTGGCAGTTTGGGGATCTAATGGGTCCAGAGGGGATCCGAGCGTTTTGCGATATCCAACACGATTACGACGTTAGTACAAGTCATTTTTTTTAATATCTTCAGTTGCAAAGTTTTTTAGAGGGAAAAAGGGCGTGCCGAGTGGCTTTCAGAAAGTCGTAATCATAGATGTTTTAAGAGCCGGCGAGAAGTGCACTATTAAGAAGATCTATTCAGAATTGCAATTACTTAAGCAGGACAATCTGGACAAGCATGGGAACAAGTGGGCTGATAAGCTTGGTATAGACCAGAACACTTTTCTCACTGTACCGTACGCCAGCTAGGATAGCGCAGTGGGGGGTACAGGAAGGAATTACATGCCCAGGCTGCGGTAGCCAAGATGCTGATCTAATTCACATGTTCTCGACCTGTCCGTGACTGTTCAATCTGATAAGCGCGATTGAAATATTTATGGATCAAACTTTCAACGTAGAAGTTTCTCTTGATACGGCTCTAATGCTCGTGGGGATCCAAACAGGGGAAGGCAAAACTCAAGTTGCTACTTTCTGTTTCTTGCCATGGCTGCTCTACGTATCTGTAGCGCCTCTGCCTGGCTGGATCAGTCAGCCCCAGTCTTCCAGCAGTGGCTCGCCAAATTGCTAGCTATATATAACTTAGAGAAAGGGATTTATGAGAGGAAGGGCAAGAGAGGAAAAAATCTTGGCAGACGCATCTGGGCACCTATTTACAGATGGAAGGAGGCTGTGAATGATAGTAGATCTGGAATTAATTTAGCAAGGTGATTGGTCATTGTTCTGTTTTTTGTGTGTAAAAAAGGTTATCCGATAATGAACTATGATGGATACCTGAAACAAAGATGAATTTGTGCCCTCCCGTTAAGATATATGGGATTCTTTGTTGGGTGGGAGCTACTCTCCCCTGTTGGTTTAAATGAATTTGTGTTGTATTATGATTAAGAAATTAATCCTCAAGTATCAAATGTATGTTTATTATGGTGCTTCGATAAAACTTTTTAAAAAAATGCATATAGGGCCACTAAATATATGTTCAAGACTCAGCAAAACATAGAAAATGCAGTTCAAAGACTTTCCTATGTAATGCCGATCAAAACTTGTATTTTTAGGTATCTTTTACCCAAAGTGTAAAAACAGATAAAACAGTACAGATTTGTGCTTCAGCCGAAAAGAAATGGGATACTTCTGTTTGGGTTCCAAGTTAAACTTCAGTGTTGAAGTAGCCCACAACCAATTTATTTTGGATCTCATCTGTGACAGGACTAACCATGCACAGATACAAGGCTGAGTCTTACAATAGCTTGTCTCGCTAAACCTTTACACATGTGAACATGCATATTCACCTGTGGTGAGGTGTCACCGTCCAGAGGTGTTTAACAGAGCTGTACAATAGCAGTCTTTATTTTAAAAGGTGAGCAATGTCGGGTACATCTCAAGCGTTCATTAGGAAGAGTCATTCGCAGCAGACCAGGCGGTCCAAAAGAAAAAAACTGGTTTATGGGTCAGAACCCCCTTTCTCACAATGGCATTCTCTTGTAACAACAGAACTTTGTACATTTGGGTTTAAGGCCTTAGCAGTAGTGGTAGCTACACTGTTGATTAAATAAACCAACTATATTTGTCTTGCAATGATTTATCTAACTAATAACCCTCCCTAGATAATTTTGCTATAGCCTCCATCCTGCAACCCGAAAGTAAGTGGGATTAGAGTTAGAATAGTATATCTGACCCTCTCCAACCAATATTTTTCCAATGTAAGTGGGATTGGAGTAAGAATAGTAAATCCACCCTGCCCCAAAATGTGCACACTTTCCCAACGTCAGTGGAATTGGATTTTGAATTGTAAATTTGCCCCACTCAGAAATATATACATTCAAAATGTAAGTTATATTCAATTTAGAATAGTGAATCTGACCTCCACATATACTCTTTGCCCTTTGTAAGTGAGATTGAAGTTAGAATAGTAAATCCAACTCCACAAAGCCCCTAGATATATGCACCTTTTCCACTATAAGTGGGATTGGACTTAGAATACTAAATCTAACACCCATCCAAATATATATACACTTTAGACAATGTAAGTATGATTGGATTTCTAAAAGTTATTCTGACCCGCTTTAATAAATACAGTCTCCATAGTCTTTGTGTGATTTTGTTAAAAATATGTAAAGATTTTGCATTTACATTGGATTTAAAATACTAAAAGCTAACCACAAAATGATATGCTATTTAATATAAGCGAGTGTGTGGGGTCCTTCATGTAAAAGTATATTTTAATCTCCCCAAAATAATTGAAAAATATTTAACATTAAATAGGATTTAGCTATACAATTAAACAAAGTATATTTTTTTTACATGTAATTAGTAATGTATTTTAATATTATACTGAAATATTTTTGTATTTAACATATGGCATAGGAATAGCATATAAAAAGGAATGTTTATTTTTTATACTTTATTAACATTTTTGCAATCCATGTTTCAACAATAAAAACAAGTATGATATTAATGTTATTAACAAAGTTTGCAAAATGCATTTTTAACATAAAATATTCACAATCTATGGTGTAAATGCAAGATTGTAATTGTTTGGCACAAATAGCTTTATGCACAATAATTGCCTCAACCGCCTAAGAAATAAAGTAAGGTGGGATAGCCCATCCAGGAATAGGGTTGTGACCCCACCACAGAACCATCTTTCTGCCCCCTCTCCCCGGCTGGCAGATTAGAGTGGTACTCCCAATTTGCCCCCTCCTTTCAGAGTAGTTTTGACATTTGGCCCGGCATACTGGAGGTAAATTCAAATTTTCTCTCACTTCCCATGCAGAATGGCTGCACTAGTTGGGCTCATTTGACACCCAGGGAAACCTATCAGACCCAATACCTTCTAAAAACTAGACACCCAGAGGAGCTCATGTTGGTGTGACCTGAATGGATCTCATTACGTTTTCATACCCACCCCCTGTAAATCACAACTTTTTGCTAAAATCATACATTTTCCATAATGTTTCAGTAAGGGAAAGTTCTGGAATCTGCAGTAATCCAGAAAAATCTTACCACCCAGAATTTCCTCACTTCTCTTGATAAGAATGGTAATCTACTTCTTTGGCTGGGCCTATAGCCCATCAAAGGCCCCATCAAAATCACCCAGCCATGTTGGCACCTGTGTTATTTGGACCCAGACTCAGCTGGCACCCAGGGAAAACCCAGACATTTCTGAAAACTAGATACCAAGGCGAGTTCAGGGTGGTGTGACTCCCACTACATTTTCTTACCTAACAAGCCTTACAAACCTTAACTTTGGCTTAATTCAAATTTTCCTTACATTCCTGCGAGGGAAAGTTCTGAAATCTGCATTGATCCACAACATTCCTAACACCTAGTGTTCCCACATTTCTCCTGATAACAACTGTATCCCACTTGCGTAACCGGGCTTAGAACCCAGCCGCAAAAAAGTCCCAAAATGCGACACAGAAAAAATGGCATTTCCCCATCAAATTTAATTCACATTGGTGATGTGGGTAGCTGGGGTAGTTGGGGCCGGGATCAGACGCAACTCAGGGAAACCTACTAAACCCACATGTTTCTAAAAACTGGAAACTCACAGTGGTGTGACGTGTAAGGATCCCATTACGGTTTCTTACCCAGAATGCCCTGCAGACCTCAAAGTTTGGCTAAAATCTCACACTTTCCTCACATCAACATTTGGTGTCTATCGTGTCACGGATAATAAACCTAGTAACACAAGTGTGGTACAGTTTATTAAGAGAAGTGGGGAATACAGAATAGTGGTACATTTGTTATTACCAATTGGATTTATCTCAATTTCTGGCTTCCAAATGTAAGGCAGAATGCAATAAAGAAAACATTACACATTTTGAAAAATGCCATCTGAATCACATGATAGTCTGGTTAACCCCAAATTCAGGGTTACACAACTACGCACTACTCCTAAACACTGCATCTTGCTTGCATTTTGAAAATACATTGGTTTCCTCTATACCCATTTTTATAGATTAGATTTTACCATATGAAATATTGCACGGTCGGTACACCGTGAAAAATCATTACAAGCTGCAGCTCAGTTGTCTGGTTGGGTATTAGGTGTTTTTGGAGAACAAACAAACACTATTTATTCCAGCAACCAAAACAGTCTACAGCTATAACGGTATGGTACTCTTGTAAATCGGCCATCAGGGAAAACAACTACAGATGAAAATATTGCACTTACGAAAGAAAATTGCTATTTGTCCTACTTAGTTTAATTGTTTTGATTTCAACAATTAGTTTATTTTGAAAAACCATGAGCAATTTGCGGAAATTACCCCTTGGTGAATTTGGAATTGTGTCTAGTTTTTATAAATGTATAACTTTTTGGGGTTTTCCATGGTTTTCACACTTAATTTCACCGCAAACTGCAAAGAGGTTGAAACTGGAAAAAATAACTACCGGTTCGAAAAATGCAAAAACTGTGAATGTGGCAAGATGGTAACCTTTACACTGCTAATCTTTTGTTGATGCCACGTTTAATGAAAAAATACACTTTCTGGCCCTGCACTTTTTCCCTATTTTTTTCAACAAAAAACAAAATTGTCCTTTTTTTCATTTTTCTGTTTCCGACAAAGAAATCCACAAATCCTGGACACCTTTAGAATTCACAACATGTGGGGAAAATGTACACAAATTGGCTTGAATAACTTTTGTGAAAAAAAGTTATAAAGGCCTACACATATAGTGCCCCAAACTTAAAAAAAATGGCTCAGCACTAAAGGTGGAAAAGCTTCAGCTGCTAAGTAATGGAAAATATACTTTTATTTTTTTCATTGTTTTTGGTTATTAATTGGGGATAAAAAATGCTAAACAAAAATCATTTTTGCAACTATATTTTTTTCAGCACAATATATTTGTAGTTCATATTACGATATACAACAACTTGTAAATGTTATAGCTGTAGTCATGTCAAAAGGATATGGGTTGCGTTGATATCAAATCTCTTGATTTGAGTTACATCTGGTCACATGCGTTTTAGCTACAAATGCTGTAGGTATCCTCCTGTACTTTGTCTTCTAACAAGAGGAAATTAAGCTATCCTCTTTTGTGGGTGCTTAATTTGTGCTGGTGCTTGCAGGTGGTCGACACCAGGTCTCTTTTTCTGATCTTTTTTTCAACATGAGCCTATTCCCCGGAGCACGATAAAGAAAGGCAGAAAAAGGGGAAAGAATAGGGAGCAGACAGATAGGAAGAGAGTGACAAAGAGTTAAAACAGGGATCAGAAAGAACTTGTTAGAGCGGGAAACAGAGAGAAACACATGGGTGGTGAAATAAGGGTGCATGAACAGAAATAAAGGCTAGACAACCTTGATGTTCCGAAACCCTGGAACTAAGAAGTGCTCCTAAAAACACATTTGGGCTACTGCACTTATCTAAGAGACAACTGCCTATAAATGTAAATTGATAATAGAAAATAAAATTATTCTTTTCGTCTAAATTCTTTCAAGAAGATAGCTCTACACCAGCATTTGTAAAGCACATTTGTACCATTTGTTTAGTCTTGTGGCAGTATTAAAAGCTGGGGCTTCTTTAAGTTATTAGGGATTTCTGCTGATCGGAAAGAAAGTGGTTTGTGGGGTGGGGAGGGTGGCATGCGGCAGGCGCCACGCAGTGAGGCCTATGGCTGTTAGGGAGAAAAACATACAGTACACGCCACACAGTATTTGCATAAGGGCCAAGACCTTGAGCGGTCATGCACCCGTTTATTTATCTCCTCGGGCGAGCCCGCCCTCTGGGGTGATACAGGCTGCAACATTGTAGTGTTCGTGCTGGGTGGCTCCGTCACTACATACCTCCTTTTCTTTACCTACCACTGTGCTCTGTGATACTTCTCACAGCATGCAACACACAAAGTCTTGGAGCCTCGGGGCAGGGTTCAGCCGTAGACTATACGTCTGACTCCGGGAGCTGGAACTTGGCCCTGCCCTGGCTATTGGGAGGAGATAAGAGTCTCTGAGTGGAGCAAGCTAGATCCTCCTGCGGGACTGGTCTTCCCATTCTTTCTGTCTGTAATGAAACACCATCCACCCTTGGAGCGTGTGATGGTGACACAGCTGCTTTCTCTAGCGTGTCCTGCTCAGAGTCTCCTTCTCCGGCTGGTTGGGATCCGCAGATCTTCTTGAACCATGATATATTCTGCGTGCACGAGCCTCTGCTTGCTGACACCATAGCCCCTTGCACATCCGTGACATCCCACACGTCAGGCTCATATAGTGTTTGGAACTTCTAGCCGGGGTGCCGATCCTTGATGATCACGCTGTCACGCACATGTATGCTGGTCACCTGCACTCTTCTTGTCCTGCTTGCCTGCAGATTTGTGGCCGTCCTCCTGGCCTGCGTGGCTTTACGGTAAAGCTCACCAATATACCAGGTAGGGTCTGTCGGTATGCTGCCTCGAGGGGCTCGCTGGAACAGTAAGTGCGATGGAGCGCACCGGGTCATGCAGTGTGGAGTCTGGTGGTACGCGTTCAAAAACCGCTGTAAACATTCTTCCGCCTCTTCACTTCTTTCCACCCGATCCTCATGGCCCTGTTTAGTTTTCTCATAAAACGCTCTACCTCCCCTTTGGCCTGCAGCCACTGTGGCGTTATCTTGCGGTGTCAGACTGCATGGGCCACCAGATAGTCCTGGAAGTCCTTTCCTTGGAAGGGCAGTCCATTGTCTGACCGTAGTTCTTCCGGGAAGCCCATCAATGCGAAGGTCCGGTCGACGGTGGCCTTAACTTGCGGGAACGCCGTGGAAGATATAACTGGGAATTTTGAATGAGAGTCTATTAGGACGATCATGCTCCGTCCATCAAAGAAGGACACAAAGTCAATGTTTTCCTGTGACCACGGGTCCAGGCATGGCTCTTCAGGGAGGATGGGGTGAGGCGCTGGGTCACTGCTGGTAATGGGGCAGGAGAGACATGTTCGGATGGTATCATCAACCATGGTGTCCATCCCGGAAACCACACTTTGCTGCGGAGGGGGGCTTTCGTTTTGGCTATTCCCTGGTGTCGCACATGTGCAAGGTTGACTACTCTTTGCTGTAGACTCGGTACCAAGATGGTGGTGCCTCTTAGCACTATCCCATGGGGGACTTCACTGAGCTCACTTCGAGCCCTCCATAGATGTTGTCGTGTCATTTACTCTTCCTCGCTCAGTGCCCGGGGCCCATCTAAGAAATGCTGCCACTTCTGGTCAGCCAGTGCTTCCTTCACCTTGGTCAGACTTCCATCAAAAGTCGTTGTGCTCCTATATCTTCCAGGGTTAGGGCTTTGGGGCATGCTTCCTGCGATATCATCCACACAAGTTCTTCAGTGTTTTCCTCCTCAGTAGATGGTGCCAAGGGTCTTGCCGGGATGGGGTCCCATGACAAGAAATCCGCAGGGTTGTTAATCCCTAGGCAGAACACCACTTCAAAACAATATGCTTGAAGCGGCAGTGCCCACTTTTCAATTCTCAGCTGAGCCAGCCGTGCCGTTCCTGTGAATAGGGGGATCAACGGTTTGTGATCCATCACCACTCTGAAGTCGCGCCCATAGAGGTAGAGGTTGAAGGGGTGGCATGCCCACTTAATAATCTCTATCTGGGCACCGTGCTCCCGTCTCTGTCAGTGCTTGCTGGCGTAAGCCACGGGGAACCACTCCCTGCTAGCTGTTTCTTGTAGAAGAATGGCCCCCAGTCCGACAGGGCTAGTGTTAACAACCACTTACGTGCGGCGGCTAGGGTGGAAATATGCCATCATGGTCTTGTCCATGAGACCTTCCTTGATGGCTTGAAACAACACGTTGGCTTCGATTGTCTAGTTCCAAGCTACTCCGCTCTTCGTGAGAATTCATAGGAGTTCCAATAGAGATACCAAGTTCGGGATGAAATGGCGGCAGTACATGGCCATCCCCAGGTAACTGTGGACCTCAGTCGGGGATGTGGGCACTGGTGCTGAGCGGATGGCGACAATCTTCTTTGGATCGACCTGTAGTCCTTCCTGGGAGAAGATGTACCCGAAGAATTCCCCCGATTCCTTGTAGAATGAGCATTTCGCCCGGTGGAGGGTAAGGTCGCTGTCCGCAAGGTGCAGGATAGTGCTTCTCAGGTGCATGTGGTGTTCCTCAAGGGTCTTTGAGAATATGAGAATGTCGTCACTAAGGTTAATGACTCTTTGTAGACCTGAGAGTGTTTCGCGAATGGCGTTCTGGAACACTTCAGCAGCAAACGACACCCCGAAGATCAGCCATTTGTAACTCCTTAGCCCCATGTGCGTGGAGAAAGTGGTTATGTATCTGCTCTCCGGGGTAAGCTCGAGCGGGTGGTATCCGGCATTTAAGTCGAATTTGGAGAACTATTTTGCTCTATTTAAGTCCGCCACAATATCGTACTTTATGGGCCTTAGGTGTCGCTCTCTCTTCACTGCCTGGGTGGGGAGGCACATATCGATGTACAGCTGGATTGCCCCTGGTTGTTTTGGCTTGGGGGCGACGACCAAAGGAGACACCCATGGTGTGGGGCCAGAGACCTTTTCTATGACTCCCAGTTGTTCCAGCTTCCGTACCTCTCCCTCAACCTGCAGGCGTAAATGGAAGGGCACTCTCTGATGCCTCAATGCAGTCGGCTTGACTGATGAGTCGATGTGTAGCTTGAATTGTTTTCCTTTAAGCCGTCCGAGGCCTTCGATTAGCATGTGGAACTCTTGCAGGATGGTGTCTGTGTGTAGGTTGTGGACTTGGTTTGCGAAGAAGACCAGTTCCAAGTCTTCAGCCGTATGGCAGCTGAGGAAAGTGCCTCTCTTTCCTTCTGTGACATGAAATCTGGTGGGGATGCAGGGCTCTTTGCTGGCTACTTCTACCTCAATCACCCCTCTCAGGGAGAGCGGTTTGGTCCCTACGTATGTATAGATCTTCGCTCTGGAAGGCGACAACGGCGGCCGTGTTGAGAGGCATTCATATTGTGCACTGTCCGTGAAATTGTCGGAGGCTCCCGTATCATTGAGTGCTTGAATGGTGGATCCTGCTACGAGTATCAAGCACATAGGAGGCGATCTGTTGTGCGAACCGTCGCAGCTCACACATGACACCACAAACACATCGTCATCATCCACTCCTAAGCCATAGCCCAGGCCCGGTGGGGTGGCGTCTGCCTGTTCCAGTGGGTCATCTAGGGATAGCTGTCAGACAGCCGCTGACACTCCTCGTTGTCCAGTGGTGTTTGTTTGTGACCTTCCGCTCCTGCACACTTTGGTGAAATGGTTTATCTTGCCACACCGAGAGCGGGTCTTACCTTTTGCGAAGCATGGGCTTGTTGATGGGTGCTCATTGCCACAGTTTCCACAGGTTCCCCTCGTGGGTATCTTTGGGTTTGCACGTGGTGCCATAGGGCGTCTTTGAATGGCGTCTACCCTCTCTTCCTTGACTGCCAGTAGTCGAAGTGACCCGACGAGGCCGGGCACCGGTTTAGGGCCGCTTCCATCTCATCTGCCCATGCATTTGAGAGATCATGGGACCTTGCCAGTACCAGTATTTCGTCGAGCAACATCCCTGGTTCTCTGAGTATTAGCTGGCGTAGTAGCAAAGATCTGCACCCTTGTACGATCTGTGCCCGTACTTCGTCTCGTTGGTCCGGGAATGTGCATGAGCTGGCCAGTTTTCGTAATCGGGCATAGAAAATGTTGATGGACTCCGACTTGAACCGTTCAAAATCTGGACTGATTTGAAGGTCAGAGTGTCAGTTTAGTGCCGCTACAGCTGCGTCATAATCATCATTGGCCCCAGTGTTCGGGAGCATTTTGAACAGGATCGTACAGTTCCCTTCCTCCATAGCACATGAGCAACGATCATTTGACTGTGCCGTTTGTCTCCCTCATGCCGGTGGAGTAGTGGTCTAGCTGGTCAATCCACGATCTACAGCGAGAGGCCGCTGTCACGGGAACCGCCAGCTCGCTGAACGGTGGGCGGGGTGACATTGCCGCATGGCCATGAAGCTGTCGGGGTTGTTGTTGTGGCTGCGGGGCAGCTGCTTGTGGGCCAGCGCGTTCTGCCTGCGCTGGTGCACTCATGTTTTCGAGATGGGGCGCGTGGGCTACTCGCTCCTTGTGGTCTGTGTTTCCATGCGTCTGGGGCCTTCACTGTGCTCCCTCTTCTGTGTGGTCAGGGCAGAGAGTGAGGATCTGGGCCACACAACTTAACCGGTGTCTTGTCGTGGCCTTGAGAAAAATATGCGTGCCAGATATTTATTTTCTTTCCCCAGTGTATTTTTTTTTCCTTCCTCTTTTTTGTGTTTGTGTTCCTTGGGAATGGTCCTGGACCCTGTCTTTTTTTCTCTCTCACTCTATGTTTGAGGTATTCTTCCTGTCCTGTGTGCCAATTTTCACTATGTGTCCCTGTGGCACGTGAGCCACACTACCTTCCATGTGAGGCGCTCCTTGCGGTATCCTCGAAGAGGGGGGGTGAGGTGACCTTGTGGAGCGCAGTGCCTGGTATCTCCTTAGGCGTGCTGATCAGCCCGTGAGAGAGGGAAGGGCACGCTGGAGCGGGACGATAGAGTGCGAGTCACAGGGCGGTGTCTCAGGTCCATGCGCTCGTCAAGACCTTGCACTGACCTCGGGCCGCTGAGTGCGATGCTCCTCTGCTGGCAAGGTGCCTCCTGGACCATGCCGTGAGTGCACCTGCTCGTGGATCGCTTTGTCGGCCGTCCAGCCCTCCTGCTACTACTATCCGGTGTCTTCAGTGCAGGGAGGACTTGGCGAAGCACCACCGGGCCTGAGGCGCCAGTCGTACATCGTTGTGTCCTGACAGCGCAGGGGCTGCCACCCTGGTCATGGGCCGGAGAACAGCATAGCTGAGCTGGAATCCCCGCTAGTTGCGGTGGAGACGTAGGTGAGACTCGCCTCGTTGCCAATGTGGTGGCGTGCGGCAGGGCTCCATGCGGTGAAGCCCATTGCTGTTAGGGAGTAAAACAAAGTACACGCCACACAGTATTTGCGTAAGGGCCAAGACCTCGAGCGGTCATGCGGTCATGGGGTGATACAGGCTGCAACATTGTAGTGTAATTCATGCAAGGAAAAATCACACACTTGGGAAAAGCAGCCTTGCTGCACACGTTTTTTTTTCATGGGAAAAAATGTTTCCCTTTGAAGAAACCCTAAATATAGAGGTGTTCTCTTACCACTTCTACACAGATCGCAATGTATTCTAGCTCTTCGAAGGAGTGAATCTCTAATCATTTCCAGTATGGGAAAGAGCCAAACAGTATTTTAGTGAATATTCATGATAATTTGTGTGCGTTCACAAACTTGAAAGTCAAATCACACCTTCAACATCCCACTTCCCATTCCTTCCATTCAACTTACTCCTGCCTAATTCTATGCAGTTGTAACCCAAATATACTCATGAGCACATGGATTTACAATGCCAGGGCACATTTTTAGGTCTTGCCTACACAGCCCATCCGCTGTGCTGGAAACAAATTGTTTGCAATTCAGTGGGCATATAAGCCGCCCAGAGCATACTATTTTGTTGTTTTCATTGTCACTCTCATCTGCAATTTTTTGTTTGCTTAGATCCCGCAGGCTTACCTTTCTTTTTTGTGTTAGCTACTTTCTGGAGCATGAACTAAGTACATGTGTTCTTCCTTGTCTTTGTTCTTCCTCACATTTTTGCAATGCACTATTTCTTTTTATTTGATAAGTGTTTCAGTATTATTGGTGGACATGCAATGTGCTTTTCCCATGTAACAAAGGCATACAGCTTCTCATTTATGTTGCTTTCACCCTACCTTCCGTCTCTTGGCAAGCTATAGTTACTATAGCAGTTTTATAAAGTGCGAACTCGACCCGAAGGTAGTGGAACGCTTTACATGAGCACCAGTTATATTACACAAGGACACATTTGTTTGTGGTAGGCACCGGGATATTAAGTGATTTGCCCAGAATCACAGGATGTTAAGCTAACGCTGAGACTCGAACCTGGTTACCCAGCTCCAAAGTTGGCAACTCTGGCCGTTATGCCACATCCAACACCCACATCTGTACTACTCTATGACACTCTACTCTCTGCTACTCCACTCTACACCACTCCTCTACATTAAACTTTACACCAATCCACGCCAGTGAACTTCATTCTATGCCACTCTACCCCACAACACTCTATGCCTCTCCATTCCACTCTCAACCAAACTACTCTACGCCACTCCCCTCTACTTTACACCAGTCCACGTCACACAATGCCACTCTACGCCACTCTACTCATTACCACTCCCCTCAATACCACTCTACTCTATGCCTCTCTACTCCACTCCACGCCACTCCACTTTACTCCATTCCACTCCACTCTACACCATTTTCTCCACTCTAGGCCAGTCTAGTCCATTCTAGGACACTTCACACTATGACACTCTGCTCTAGGCCACTCTACACCCCTATATCCACTCCATGCCACTCTATGGCACTGTCTGCTACTCTACTCAATGCCACTCTATTCCACCCCACCCTACTCATTGCCACTCTACACTATGCCACTTCACTCTAAGCTACTCCACTCTACATCACTCCACTGTACACCACTCTAAGTCACTTCACTTTATTCTACCCCACTCTACTGTATGCCACTATACTCTACGCTAATCCACTCCACTCTTATTCACTCTACTCTGTGCTATTCTACTCTACGTCACCCAACTTCACTGTACAGCACTTCACTCTATTCTACACCCATCCACTCTATACCACTGTACGTCACTCTGTTCTATGCCACTCTACTCTATGCCATTCCATTCAATGCCATTTCATCCTCACTCTACGCCACACCAGTCAGTACCACTTTCCTGCACTTTAATATATGCCATGCTACTCTACGCCATTCAACTCTACTCTACGCCACTCCATGCCACTCTACTGTATGCCCCTCAACTCCACTCCACTCTATGATGCTTTATGCTACTCTACGCAACTCCACTCAATGCCACCACACTCTACTCTACGCCACTCTACTTGATTTTTTTTTTGTGTAAACTATATTTTTATTGCAGATTCATGGGGTATACAGGCAGTTATTTCGGTACATTTGTATCTGGTAGCTGCAATCAACAGAGCATATTGGAAACATTACACAGCCATTCAGCCCACAACCCTGAGGTCGGGCGGCGTCAGCTATAAGATGCCAAGGACCGAGAAATATAGGTGAAAGAAAACATGCTAGACAGTCATCGTTGTCAGACAACTAAATGATCCATTATCTGCTTTTCTGTATCCCCGCAGTCATCCGTCTCCGCAATTACACTTCTAGAAGAATCCCGATGCCCCCTCCCACCTCCCCCCCTCTGTGTCGCTGTTGGTGTGGGCCTCCTCCTATCCATATGTATCTAAATTCAGAAGAGATCCGGGGGTCAATAGTCCTGAGTGTGCCTCACGGAACTTTCTAATGATCACTCATCCCCTTCGGCATCCGCCAGCAGATAATCTTTCAGTGCTTGCACTAGCCCCTCCCATGCCCTTGCCATCTCCATATTTTCTCATCGGCCGTCCGAGTGGCCTGCTGAAACTGATTGTGCTTTCACTATGGGCCCATTTCTGCAGTTCACTCGTCCACCTCCTACTGGATCGACCCTCCCTTAATTTCCAGTGCCTAGTGATTTCTCTTTGTGCTAAAATGAGGCCCAGGTCGATAAATTTACTAGTGAGTTTCGTTTTCGCCGGGTGGGAAAACCAAAGCAGCAAACAGGTTGCCATATCATATTCCACTTGTCGATCAGTGACTACCCTAAGGAGCTCCCCTACCTCCGACCAGTAGGTCCCCAATATCGGACAACTCCACAGCATGTGGTCCAGCTCTACATCAGGTGCCAGGCATCTAGGGCATGCAGCCCCCTGGACCTGGAAGTGCCTCTTAATTTTCCCCGGGGTAAGGTAGGCTCTATGCACTACAAAAAAATGTACCAGCTGGAACCGTGCATTTCTGCTCCCCTTCCAAGTTCTTCTTAGTATGTGGCCCCAGGTCGGCTCTGGTATAGGTTTCCCGATGCTCTCCTCCCACTTCAACTTCAACACCGTAAGTGGTGCTAAGCCCTCAGTCAGCATTCGGGAATGGAGGCAGGTGATCGCCTTGAATGTGCCCGCCGCCATTACCACGTATTGGCAGGCCATGGTCGTGCTGGGCTCTGCCTGTCCAGTTCTCCAGTGTCTGCGTATCGCCGTTGTAACGGCCGCATGTAGGAGGAAACCACCATCTGGGAGGCCAAAAAGTTCCTGCACCCTCCGGAATGGTAGTAATTCACCATCAGCATATAAGTCGCCCACCATATGGAGTCCCAAATCTTCCCATTCCATGAGCGGGGACCAGTCCCCACCATGCGGCAGCGCCGTCAGCACACCTAGTGGGATTTCCGGGGCATACGGGTGAGCCACCCCTGCCCGCTTCTGGCTCCTATTCCAACACAAACGCAGGGTCCGTTCTTCTAGCGTTAAGCTACGTAACTCGAGTTTCTGCTGCATAATAATATAGGACAGGATATGTCTCTGTATACCCCCCCCCTCTGGCCTGGACAGGACCTCTAAACTCCTTCGCTACATTCTGTGTAAGGATCTGTAGCTGCGCCGCCAGATAATATAGTTCGAAATTAGGTACTGCTAGTCCCCCCTCCGTCTTCGGCCTCTGTAGCGTATCCAGGGCCACCCGTCGCCTCCCGTGGCCCCACAGAAAATCCATTGTGAGGGTGCGTAACTCTTTGAAGAACCTCTGTGGAATCCACAGTGGCAGCGTGCGAAAGTAGTAGAGCAGCCAAGGCAAAGCCACCATTTTGAGTAACGCCGCCCTGCCCTGCACCGAAAGGGGAAGGGTCGCCCAGAATGCCATACAGCCCTTCAGGGCCCGTATGCAACACCCTATATTCCCTTCTAGCATGCTATCAGCCCCATGGTAGATGCAGACTCCCAGATAGGTGAAGCAGGAGTGCTCCCAAACGATGTCCCCGGTCAGCTGCGGCCTGGGCATGGCCTCCCTTAACAGGAAAAGGCAGGTCTTACTCCAATTCACCTTAAGGCCTGACAACCTCCCAAAGCGCGACAGCATCGCAGTTGCCCCGTCTAGGGCCCCGGCCGTGTCCTCCAAGAACACCAGCAAGTCATCCGCGTAGAGTGAGATGTATTGAGGAATCCCCCCGCATATAATACCAGCATAGGCCCTCCCCGTTCTGGCCTGGGCCGCTAGCGGTTCCATCGCCAGTGCGAATAGCAGCGGGGAAAGTGAGCATCCCTGCCTCGTCCCTCTCCGCACCGGATATTCGGAGGATATTACCGATCCTAGCCTCACCCTGGCGGTCGCCTCGGAGTAGAGGACCTTCGTCCAGCGTCCAAAATGTTCGCCCAAACCGTACTTCTCCAGCACCTTGTCAAGATATCTCCATTCTAAACTATCAAAAGCTTTTTCAATGTCAACGGACAGCACTGCCGGCATCTGGTCTGGGTCCAGTGAACTCTCTAACACGCGCACAAGGCGGCTGATATTGGACGATGTGTTCCTGGTCGGGATAAATCCGGCCTGATCATCATGGACCAGTGCGGTCATGTGAGGCAAGAGTCTGGTTGCCAGAATACGGCTCAGGATTTTATAATCCACCGTTAGCATGACCAACGGCCTATAGGAGGTCACATCATTACTCTCCTTTCCGGCTTCAAAAGCGGGACTATCAGCGCTTCCCTCATCGACTGAGGCAGGTGTCCCAGCTCCATCGCCTCAGCATAAACCACAAGTAGCCGAGGTGCCAAAACGTCGACATATTTAGCGTAAAATTCCACCGGTAGGCCATCTACTCCCGGGGTTTTGTTCCGAGCCATCTGTTTGATTGCTCCTCTGATCTCGGGAAGCGTTATCGCGCGACCCAAATCCTCTGCGCTGTCCTCATCCAACTGAGGGAGCTGATTCCCTGTTAAGTAACCCTCTATATCAGGGGTTGTTGCCTCCAGCTGGCTTCCGTAAAGGGTTGTGTAATACCCCAGGAAGCGGGAAAGGACAGCAGTCTGGGAATAAACCATCTCTCCCGTCACTCCCCGCATGCTCAGGATCGGGAAACCCCTGGGCACCGGGTTGGCCAATTTCGCCAATAGTGTTCCCACCTTGTCTCCCTCTGCATGTACTTTTGTCGTATACAGTCGGTAATCATAACTTCTTAGTCTACCCGTCTCCGTGGCCACCAGTTCTCATGCCTCCAAAAGCTCTGTGTGCAGAGTCGGGTGCTCCGGCCGCCGCTGCTCCAAGTCCCGCAGTGCCCCCTTTGCCTTATCCAGATCAGCAATGAGTGCCGTTCGCACCCCGGAGAACTTCCATATACAGAGCCCTCTTACCACCACCTTGAACGCGTCCCATTCTATTGCCCTAGTGGTAGCCGTTCCATCATTTTCAGTAAAGTAACCTTCAATGCCCGTACGGAGGTCAGCGCTAAAACTCTGATCCTCCAGAGTCTCCGGCCGCAGCCGCCACGTGGGGACCGCCGTTCTCTCACGTTGCCACCTGACGTGGACCAGCTGGGGGTTATGATCCGATATGGTCCTAGTCAAATACTCTGAGCGTGTCATCAGGGGTGCTATCGTGGCACTACATAGAATCGTGTCAATCCGAACATGCAGCTCGTGGAGTGCAGAAAAAAAGGAGTAGTCCCTATCAGTAGGGTGTTGTCCCCACCATATATCAATGAGGCCCCAGTGGTCCTGCCATGCCGTTCTCTGTATAGCTAGCCTACGAACCGGGGAGGTATGCAACGGTGGGTGCGACCTATCCAGTAATGGGTCCGCTATTGAGTTAAAATCTCCCCCCATCAGGACTTTTCCCGCCAGGAAATGTGCCAGAGAACCCGATAGTTTCTCAAAAAAGCGGGCCTGATCCGAATTTGGGGCATAAATACTGCAAAGTACCACATCTCGGCCGTACAACCTACCCTCCACCGCCACATATCTACCCTCCGGATCTGTGACCTGGAAGGGGATCCCTGCTCGCACCCACACCAAGACCCCCCTGGCAAACGCAGAGTACGTCGAGCTAAACACCTGGCCATTCCATCTCCTCTGCAAGGCAACGCATTCCAGCTTGGTAAGATGAGTCTCCTGAAGCAGCGCTATATGGACCCCGCGTCGCACCAGGTATGCATGCACCTTATGGCGTCTCGACATAGTTTGCAAACCACGCACGTTCCATGTGAGACACTTCAAATCAAGTGATGTCCCCATCGTTGTCACCCTTCAGCTCTTCCATCTCCCCATTCATTCCGCCCACACCATAACAGCCCTGACCCCCAAACACAACCCCCTGCACAACTCCCCCATCCCACCCCCCCAGAACAGGACCGAATAACAAATTATCAGTCCCCATCCAAACTCCCAAAACAATGCACACAGTTCTAATCTGTGGTAGCCACCACAGAGAGCCTTAAGGGCAATAAGAGGGCGGGTCTGGGCCAACGGGCGGCTTGCGTCGCCATCACTCCAAGCCCTAGATCCCATGTAAAAGTGCATCACCTGAATACCAGTTCCATCGCGTGCCTGGGACATCCGCTCCGGCAAGGCCAGTTCTCAGGAGGCACAGCCCCGAAGGAGTCATCAACCCACGATTTCGTCTGCTGTTTGGGGCGTGACCACCGGGCCACCGGCACTGTCCACATCAGAGAGCTCCGTGGCCGATTTCTCCTCAGACTCCGACCCCCTGGGCGATCCACTTTTTTGCGAACCTGTGATCTCCGCTGTCGCCGCCAGGGCTCCCCGCTTGTCGGCGGCCATCTGATCAGACTTTTTCTTCAGCAGAGCTCTCTTCCGCTTGCGGAGGCGCTGCGATTTGCGCACCTGCAACGGCTTCGGCTTGCCCCATTCTTCCCTTCCTCTGCGGTCCGTACCAGCTCTGTATGGTTCAAGACATGTCCAGGCCTCCTCAGGCGTCAGGAAAAAATGTGTAGATCCATCCATGATGACCCTCAATTTGGCTGGGAAGAGCAGAGAATATTGGATCCCCTCATCTCTAAGCTCCTTCTTCACCGATAGATACGAAGCCCTGCGCCTTTGAACGTCCTGAGCGTAATCCGGGAAGAGTGTGACCGTGCTATTCTCCACGTGGAAAGGCCCCACTGAACGAGCCCTCTGAATCAACAGATCTCTATCCTTAAAGTGCAACACTCTGGCCACCACCGGACGGGGAGGACGACCCTGCAAAGGCGGCTTAGCTGGGACCCTATGAGCCCTCTCCAGGGTGAAGAAGGGGGAGAGGCCTTCCGGGGCAACCACAGTCCTGAACCAGTTCTCCAGGAACGCAACCATGTCGTCCCCTTCAGATTTTTCCGGTAGACCCACCACTCGGACATTATTGCGCCGGTTGCGGCTTTCGGAATCCTCGGCCCTCCTCTCCAGGACTGCCAGGCGGCTCAGCACGTCATCCAATTTATGTTCCGCCGTGACCACCGCCGGTTTCAGGTCTTGAAGTACTAGCTCGGTTTCTTTAACCCTGTCCACCAATTTGGCATGATCCGCTTTCAGGAGCCCCAGCCCCGTCGCTACTTGCGCTATATCCTGGTGCAATGACTCCTTTGTCGCTGCTATTGCCTCCAGGATACCGTTGAGGCGCTTGTTGAGCCTTTGTTCTTGCGCGGACTCTTCAGGGTGTCCATGAGCCTCCTGGCCATCATGTCGTCCCATCTCGCTCTCAGGTTTCAATTTCGGCTTCATCTCACCGGCAATTGCGGCCTTCCACACTCTCCAGAACACCACCTCGGTGGAAGATGGTTCAGGCGCGTACTCCGTGCACCGAATGGACACTCAGCGCTGTGGCCACAGGGGCAGATCAGCACCTCGTGACGGTCCGCCCTTCTACCGAGGCACGGCCAACCGGGAGGTCATAGTCCGGTTCGAAGGCGCTCCGCCAGTCCCCCTCTCCCTGTCCGGCCGCACGCGATCCAGTAGGCCTCCAGTCCTCCAGCACGTCTCCCTGCCGCAGGGACCCTACCAACGGCCTGCCAGGAATGTAGCCATCCCGGACGCTCCCACCCGGGCAGCCAGGCGCAAGACCAGGGGATCGACCCACCCACCACACTTTCTCAGGGCTCCAAGCAACAGGAGGGCCGCCTCCGCTCACTGTCGTCACCCCCCGCAGGGGCCAGTAGCCTTCACAAGCCCCTCCTCAGTGAGCGCGCCCTCCCCTGCCCCCAGTGCCATCCGCCGTCTGCTGCTCCGCCCAGGGGTACAGAGCCGTCGCCGATTTCTCGGCCGGGAGCCGCCACCCGGTCTTAGCTCATAAGCCTCCACAGCAATCCCTTCAGGCCGCTTTCAGGGCACAGAGCACTTGCCTTGTGGCCGCCATCTTAGGGAACAACTGCCCCGTCCCCGTCCACAGTGTCCCGGAGCCACGGCGGGGTACCAGCAGTCCTCAGAACTCGTCCAGTGCGCCTCGGTGGGGACGTCTCTTGCTGCGCTGCTCCTCCGCGCCGCTAAGCTAGTCCTGCCATGCGTCCTCACAGCACCGCTCCCCGGTGCTCTTCTCCTCCGTTCGGGCCACCTCCATCTTGTGTCCAGGTCGCGGCTCCTCCGATTTCAAGTCAGCTCCCCGATCGCCGCCAAGTCCACTACTCCGCTGACAGGGACCGCCTCAGCTTCCCCCGGTGTTCCCCTCAGTTCACCTGCGTCGCAAGCGGCGTCCAGGAGGTACAGACAGGATAAATGCTGGGATCGGGCGCGGAGCTACAGGCTCACGCCTCCATCCCCATCGGCGTCCAAGCCACGCCCCCTACGCCACTCTACTTGATGCCACTCCACTCTTATCCACTCTACACCACTCCACTCAATGCCATTGTACAGCTCTCTAATATATGCCATGCTACTCTACCCCACTTTCCTCTACTTTACGCAATGCCACTCCAAGCCACTTTATTCTACTCTATGTCCCTCTACTCCACTCCACGCCACTCCACTTTACTCTATACTACTCCACTCTCGGCCACTCTAGTGCATTCTAGGCCACTTCACTTTAAGTCACTCTGCTCTATGCCACTCTACACTCCTATCCATTCCACGCCACTCTATGCCACTTTACTCCATCCCACTCTATGCCACTCTAGTCTATGTTGCACTACCCCACACTAATCTTAATAATGCCACTCTTCTATACGCCACTCTACTTCACTACACGCCACATCACTCTACACCACTCCACAAAAGGCCACTCTTCTGCACTCTACACCACTCCACTCTACTCCACTCTATGTCACTCTACACCACTGTATGACACTCTACTCAATGCCACTCTACTCTAAACCACTCCATGCCACTTTACTTCTTGCCACTCTAATTCTTGCCACTCTACTCCACACCGCTATACTCCACCCCTACTTGATGTCATTCTGCTCTCTGAAACTCCCCTCCACTCACTGCCACTGTAATCTATGCCACTCTACTCTGTGCCACTCTACTCTGTGTCACTCCACACAATGCCACTCTATGGCACTTTACAGCACTCCACGTTATGCCACTCTACGCCACTCTACTCTATGCACATATACTCTATGCCACTCCATGCCACTCTACTCTACCCCACTTTACTCCACTCATGCGTTCTATGCCACCACACTCTATGTGACTCTACACCACTCAATGCCTCTCCAATCTGTGCCTCCCTAGTCCACACAATGCCACTCGACTCTACGCCTCTCTACTCTATGACACTTCACGCCACTCTTTGCCACTATACACCATTCGACTCTATGCCACTCTAAGCCACTCCACACTACATCAATTTAATCAACGCCACTCTACTCTATGCCACTCTAGGCCACTCTTTCACTCCACTCCATGCCAATCTATGCCATTCCGCTCTATGCCTCTCTGCTCTATGCCACTTCACTCTAAAGCACCCCACCCCACACAATGTGGAGAAGTGTGGCTCACTGGTTAGAAGCGGCAGACCCTGAAGCAGAGGTCAGGCCCGGGACCAGGGTTTAATTCCCAACGCGGCAGGGTCTTGGGCTCAATGTCCACGGACTCGATAATTCTCGCCTCGGTGCCTACTCTAATCATGGGTCCCACTTTGCAGCTCTGGGCAATAGCTTGCTTAATCTCCACAACGGCCCCAACAGCACTGGGATGCCTGGCCTCACCTTGGGGGTGCCCTGGAGGGGGCATCTCACAGGAAAAGCCAGGAAGAGTTCCACAGCGGTGTACAGCGCCAGGATGCCCCGAGATGGGGCGGCAGTGCAGTGCGCTTTACAAATATACACACACAATGTCACTCTTCAGCACTCTACGCCACCCCACTATATGCCACTCCACTCTATGCCTCTCTATTCCAATCCACGCCACACTACTCTATGCAACTCCATTCTATGCCACTCTACTGCAGTCTCCTCTACGACACTCTAATCTAACGTGCCTATAACGTTTAGCCATGCTGAACAGCAGCCACGCTGCTGTACAACATTTATAAAAGACATAAGCAAAGCCAATAACTCTGACATAGGCAAGGGACTTTTTGAATTTGTTAATGCATGTTTAAATGTCAGTAGAAGATCCTGCCATTTGTGTTTGTTCACTGGATTGCTTTGTGAATCAGTTTCATTATGTTTAGTTAGTGAAAGGAGTGTCTATTTAATGATGCTTACTCATAATGACCATCTAGGACTGTCCCAGTCCTGTCAAGGATGTCTGCAGTTCATTACCTGTATGGATGTTTATTGGTTAAAGAAGTGGTGGTGCTGCTGGGGCCATGGCTAGCCAGCCAAGATGGGGGACGTGAACTTCTAGCACTCCGCTCGGACAATCCGCTGATTATCCTGATAACTGTGCTAACTGGCCAAATACGATGAGCCAGAAGCCCCTAGTGCTCCAGAGGTCCTGAACATCGAGTGGTGCCAGTTTTTCACCGCCATGCTGAGGTCGTGACCACACTAACAGCCTCAGGGGCAGGACGTCTGCTCTCTATGTAGGACGGCGAACGCGCAGGCAATCAAGCGGCTTGCAAAGATGCCACCCAGAGGCATCATCCAACAGTAGGAAACTGAAGTGTTCGAACGTGGAGCGTGGGTTCCGCAGGGGTGCCTGGAATTGGATCTCGAGACCCCGCTGGGGGGAAGTTTTGGGAGCGATGGGGCCACATCATGCTGAGGCCGCGGGGCGGGAGTCCCCCACCCCATATGCTGAGCGAGTAGCCTACGCGAGCGGGATGTGAGATTAGCATTGGTCCTGCCACGGCAGCGGCAGAAGGCCGACACAGGCTAATGTGTCTGTAGCGGACTCCAGTGTGAGCAGCACCAACTCCTGGGCTCACCTGAGACGGAGGCTCATGAAGGGGGAAACAAAGCCGGGAACCTCCGTGGCGGCAGGCGGAGGCTGGGCCTTGCAGCTACAAACTAAGGGAATACGAGGCTGCATGCAGGAGAGAGGGAACAGACAGTGGAATGGATGGGGAGAAGAGGAGCGCCTCTTGCCCCGTGCCCATAACTTAGGACCCTGCAGGACGAACGCGGCAGCCGGAGATAAGCAGAGCCAGTGAGTGGATGCCTGTGCTGCCACAGAAAATCCTTTGAGGCACCGAACCGGGGACTCTGCTCAGTGGAGTAGAGTTGGGTGGAGCAGGACACCTCATGGTCGATTGCGGTCGTGAGCCTGATCCCCTGAAACCTAAGGTCATCACAATGGCCTGCACTTGGGGCATGATTTCACTGATCTGATTGGGAAGAGGATATCCAGGCAGCCGGAGCCCCAAGCGCAGCGCACAGCGCAATAGCAAAGGCAGGGCAACCTGTGTTAAGACACCTGCAGGATTGACTCCCCTCATGTCTTGTCTCTCCCTCTTTGTCTGCTGGGGGAGAATGGGGCGCTAAACACTTGCAGGTCGTGGGCCGTGGAGTGCTGCCTTATGCTGATCTTGACTGTGCCGTAGAGTCTACAACGCCCAAGGACAGTGACAGTCTGGCTAAGTGGAGTCGACATCACACTGGAACGCTCAGTGGGAACCTGAGGGACAAGCACTATTCAGCATTGCACCTCCCCGGACTCAGCACACCCCTCATGCAAAGATTGTACAAGCAATCCCTGTCAACTGTATGCCATCCACGCAGAAACTGGTAATGGGTCGCATAAGTGCAAGCATGCAGCAAACTGCCATGCAATCAGAGGCTCAGGAAGCCTGGCAAACAACGGCAGAATAGGAGGGAGAGACATTAACCATGACACTCTCCACAAAAATGTACTCTGTCCTGTCTGCAGTGGAGAAACTAGGAGCCGTCCTGGAACACACCCGTACCTTGCTAGAGACCAAAATAGATAAGGTTGTGTCTGACTTCACATTATTGTGAGCAGACCACCGCAAACTGTCAGACAGGGTACAAAACCAATGAGCAAACGTTGCTGGAGCTGAAACCAACCACTAGAAGCCACGTAATAGCGCTTGTGGAGTGGGTATATACGCTGGAGTGGAGTGAGTATATACGCTGGAGGACAGGCTGGAGGGCACAAAAGGCCATTCCCGCTAAAACAATATTCGAGTAGCGGGCCTGCCCGAGGGTGAGGAGGGACAAGACCCCATTGCATACGTCGAGCGCTGGTTGTAGGATCTGCTCCCAGAAGATGTTCCATCGGCTCACTTTGTAGTAGAGCGAGTCCACTGACTGCCGACCCGCAGGCCGCCTCCGGGAACCAGACCAAGGCCGTTCCTCTTCAGGCTGTTGGACGACAGGGACACGGTGCTGAGGGAGGCCCACAAACTCAATGATTTTAGGATACAGAACCAATAAATAATGCTGTTTCCGGCTTACATGTAACAAGTGCAAACAAGAAGAGATCCCTCAGTGAGGTGAAACACAAACTCCGCGACTTAAACATCCGCTACTCCTTAATCATCCCAGCCATCCCATGCGCTCTATAAGTTACGAGTTGCTACGAAAGGGCTTGCCCGCTTCTTTGATACCCCATCCGTGCTCTTGTTCTGGCTGGAAGAATCGGGCCTGCTGACAGAGCCCAGACCAACTGCAGCTCCCATGATAGGGCTGAAGAAATCGGCGCCGGGGGGAGTTGGAAGTTCCATGCAACTGAAAACACAAGTGGCAATTCCAGACTTGGAACAGAGGCAAATAGAAAGACAAGAAGCCCTCCACATAGCTGCACCAATCTGGAACAAGCCGCAACCCTCTAAACCAGAGATGCTGTGGAAAATGACAATGTATATGTACATAAGCGGCGTTCATTTGTGTTCACCATACCCCTCGCTGTAAGCAGAACGAATACCGCGAAGCATTGCCCACATCATCTCGCCAGTACAGGCCCATGCACGCACGTATACGACAGCCATTTTAGGCACCAAGGCCTCTCTGCCCACTCCCGATAGCCAGCGTCTCTCTCTCTCCCCCTCACTCCCCAGCCTCGCAAGCATCCCCGACAGCCCCCGGTCTCTCATGCATAGGCCATAAAACCCTCTCCCTCTGCGCGACCCCGCTCTAAAAATGACACCCCTGCCTAACCGACACCCCCTGCATTCTTCCCAGGAACACCCTTCCCCTCTTCTGATGACCCCCCGGCTACACCTGGCCTCTCGACCCGGTCCCAAGTCATGAAACAAAGCCTCATGGATGTACTCCCCCTGGCCCCGCATAGCAAAACGTGATACACCAACCGAAGTGCCCGATCTTATCGCTTGCCCAACCTTAGATCTGACCACCCCCCCCTCTTGCCCTCGTGTCCTGTTGGAATGTCCGGCTGCAAGATTACAATCACATGTTACATTTGGAAGGGGAAACGACATCCGAGCGACTGATGTGGGAATAGCCCTGAAGCTGGGATTCCAAACATGCCTTTTCGTACTTCAAAGTTTCTTTATTGCAATAAGGAATGTTTGTGCATCATAAACCTGTGTATAAAAGACGAAGCCTCTTGAAGACATTGTGCGTATGTCCGAAATGACAGGCTCTCCTCATGAGAAATAAAACTCTGTTCTTGCACTCCCGCTCCCAGCGCCCGTCTCTTTATTTGGTAACTGGTAAAAATGGGAACTAAGAGGCGTCGTGTGCCAGCAGCCTGGGCATCGGTTGTAAATTGGACTGCTTTTCCTCAATTGGCGTCCCAACGCGGGGCCCATCAGCGACATAAGGTCCGGTAAGAGAGGTCCAGACGATGGGGTGAACATCTGAACGATTGGAGTATACCTGCCTTGAGAGGGCCCTCGTCCGGCTGCCGATTGAATGAACTTCACCGATTCCGAACGGACCTCTCTCAAGTGACCTACTGTCCTGACTGGGATCCCACAGGAATGCTGCGGTAAAAACATGGAGTAAGAGAACGATCAGGCGCTGGAAAGGGAAGGCGAAGAACTGTCCACACGGTCCGGTCCGGGTAAGGTTAAGTAGGACGTCTTTACGTCTGATTGATTGTTTTGGAATCGGTATTTAAATACTGGTATTGTTCATTGATTGGTTCATTTAGCCTTGGTCGCTACTTGAAGTATTGGTTCTCTTTGAGACATTCTCTGTTTGCAAACAGCGACGAATAGGAACGTTCCTCTCTCTTTGCAAATAGTGAAGGATAGGTAATGCGGACTTTTGTCCCCCGTTGTAATCCGTCATGCCTATTTTTTCTCCCCACTGATTGATTGGTTGCTCTGTTGCTCTTTGAGACATTCGCTGTCTGCAAACGGGGAAGAATAGGAATATTCTGTCTCCCTTTGCAGATAGTGAAGGGTAGGTAATGCAGACTTTTGTCCCCATTGTAATCCGTCATGCCTATCTTTCTCCCCACTGATTGTTTGTTATCGATTTTTATCGATTATCGCTCTTTAGAGATATTACCTGTCTACAAACAGAGAAGAATAGGAATATTCTGTCTCCCTTTGCAGATAGCGAAGGATAGGTAAAGCAGACTTTTGTCCCCGTTGTAATCCGTCATGCCTGTTTTTCTCCCCACTGATTGATTGATTGTCTGGACATTTATTGTTCAAGGAATAGTTCTTTTGAGGTATTCTCTGTTTGCAAATAACGTGGAATAGAAATATTCTGTCTAGTCTTTGCAAGTAGTGAAGGGTAGGTAATGCGGACCTTTGTCTCTCGTTGTAATCTGTCATGCCTATCCGCTCCCCACTGATTGATAAACCAGTTACACCCGGACCATTTATTAGAGGTAGATCATCTGGCTCAACCGGAGGGCGCCCCTAATAAAAAGGACATACTTAAAATACGAAGCGATCACCGTATCCTGTTAACAGAAACTTTAGCACGAAACGCACTAGAAAAGGAAGGAAAAAGAAATCGAGCAAAATCAGTAGGCCACTGATGAGTTGTTTTTTTTTACTTCGCCAGAAACAAGAAACGTTAGAAATAGCCCGCAATAAGAAACATGGAAGTGGTGAGAGAAGCCAAGCTTGACATCACGGCAGCCACGAGGTAGCTAGGCTCCGCCGCCCCTCACTGCTCCAAACATGTCTGTCCCACCGCCCGCCACGCCCAATAACGGTAACATAAGACAGATACAAGTCAGCAGATACCTACCCCCATTCCGGAAGCTCCCGAAGTGCAACAGGTCCACGGTCACGCCCATCCGGAAGACGAGGCCTCGACACGTGCAGGGCGGGGCCCGGCTGGCCGCCATCGGCCGGAGAGGAGACGGGGTGGATGGCCCGGGATGTACTGGTCTTCCCATCCTCTTCTTCTAGCGCCTTGCAGGCCACGGGGGGGGGGGATGTCTTGCTTATGCCTCCGACCCCCCCCCCCTCTTTCATCGTCTGGTCCGGCCATCACGAATGCCATCGGCCGGAGAGAAGTCGTGGAGTGGATGGCCCGGAATGTACTGGTATTCCCATCCTCTTCTTCTGACGCCTTGCAGGCCACGGGGGGGGGGGATGTCTTGCTTATGCCTCCGACCCCCCCCTCTCTCATCACCTGGTCCGGCCATCACGAAAGTCAGCGCCGGGAGACGGCGTGGGGTGCACTGGGAGGGAGAGGCGGCGCGGACGAGCCTCTCCCACCTCCCCAGGTAGAGGCCCCTCAGCTGCACCCCCAACGCTCCACTCACCCGACAAGGGTTCGTCCACTGTTGCGGTGCAACACCACGCCCGACAGGCTGGAGTCCATCTGCCCTTGCGATCCAACGACTGCCGGTTGCCGCAGAACTCGTAAAATGGCGGTCGACTCTGCAAAGTTTGGACCCGGCGTGCAAAGATGGCCAGGTCGCTTGCCACCTAAGAAAATGAACACCCCCGTCCAGAGGCGTTCTCCTCAGCTTTGAAGATTCTATGAGAGCCGCAGGGGCCCCCGACACCCGCGGGCCCCCGATGGAGAATGACTGCCATGATTGCCCACGGAACGACCAAGACGTAGCCACGAGACGTTGGCGCTCTCATGCTGCCGCCAGCCTCAGTTTGAATGACCGAAATCCTGCCGACTCCCAATTTGATCAGTTCCGGTGGAACACCAGTATGACCCGGTAGGAAAGATTGTTGCCTCTCTCCCCCCTTTGACTGATGGTTCATATCGCCGGTCCCTTCTGTGCCCTTTAACGAAACTTTTGGACTGCCGAAAGAGGCTCTGGTCCAACCACGAGTTGGTGGAGACATTTTGACTATACTTGGACCTGCCTGACCTCAACCAAAATGGCGCCGGTACAAATGAAACTCGCAACTCCCTGTTGTGTTCCGGTTGCTCAGCCTTGATATCATGAGATATGAATGCAGTTTTTTTAAAGCACGTGGAGGGAGGGGATGAGTACTGATTGAACACTTAGACGATGAATTGATATTAAGTTCTGACGCGTCATTGATTGCCGTATTATTGAAAGGTCGAAGTTTCGACACTTATGGTACTTACCCACAATGAATTTTCGATATGATTTTATTGCACTTGTCGCACCTTTATGAAATCAACGGTCACCGACTCCGTTCAAATAAATATCCCCTCATGTACAGTTCCAGTCTGCTCCGTGGCTGGCCCACGTGGTTGTAGACCCGTATTTGTGCGCCAACATTTTTAAATAAAGGTTTTGTGAAAAGCAAACATAGTTGCAGCGCCTAAATTGGTAAGTTTCGAATAAATGGCCACTGTTTCCGATAAGTAAAATACAGGTGAAATGAAGCCACTCGATTACTTGAAGGTTAAAAAGCAGAGTACACAGAAATATCGCAAATGTGAATGGTCCAGGTTTGTTGTGTATATGTTTTTTATTATATATTTTTATTTTTGTGCAACGTAAAGCAATCGATAAAGGTCCCGGTATTTAGCCTTTACCTTATGTGCCACATGTATCAGGGAAGTTGTTTCAGATGCCCCTAAGCCACTCCGAAGGAATGCCACCTAGCCCCTCTAGTCTCCGTGCCTAGTGAACAAAAACGACCCTGTACCACTGTAGACCATCCCTCCTCCTCGAAGGAGAGCACGAGTTCACCCCCCACTTTACACTGACTGCCCTTTGTTTTGACCCTTCCCTACACACGATCCGTAATACCACACTTGGGCGATCTATGCAATACACAGTCCATCAAAGATTATCTCTCCCGCACTACCGGTCCCTCTGGGCTTAAACGCCGAGATGAAAGGGATTGCATCCCGCGGAAATAGGTCGAGTATGTGGTAAGTAAGAGCATCTTCGGGTTTATGCGCGCTGATGTGTTTTAAAACGCTGCCCCCACCCCTTCTTTTTCCCTTCTTTCTGCAGGACCCATCGGAACGCCGACCAAAGTATGGAGAAGACCTAAGCAACACGCCATGGTTCCGCACGGAAAAAGTGTATATTGTCTATGGGGACTGCCCCTGAGAACGTGACAAATTTGTGTGATGTGAATGCACGCGTGCATGCCCCGATGTGTATAGCTCGACTGAATACGCGTTGCACACGTTTGAATTGATAAGGGAAATGTTTTATGTATGACTTAAGTGATGATCGAACGGCCGATGGAATGGGGAAAAGGGTTCTGAACATGGTGCCTATACACGATGAACAAACAAAGATATAGCACTCCCTTACTTAGAAACGACTGTCTCTCTCTCTCTGAACCCAGCGACTGGGAGGGTGGCCTGAAGCAGAAACTTGACGGGTTATTGCAGTATGACAGAATATGACTCCAACCGGCATCCCAAATAATGCAACCAAGAATGACGTGCACCCATGAGTAAATTCATACGATAACTAAATAGAGAAAGGTTCAGGAATATCCCGGGGTGAGGTTTACCCGAGTACACTCCTCCTGGAAGACTAGGAAAATTGTCAATGTTTAAGATTTACCACCTCCCTCTTGCACCCTCATAGATATGAAACTCAAAGCTGCCCCATTGTTCTCCCGACTGACACCCTCCGTTGCCTCAGCCTGGATACCCATTCGCTAAAAATGATTCGAAGATCCCACCGTGAGAATTAGCCCAACCAGGTTAGTTCCCGAACAATTGACAAAGGCGTAAGTATTTGCAACCGAGGCCACCAGCAAAGGCAGCCAGATGAATTAAGTAGGATACTAAGGATGCGCAGCATGCAGGAAGAAATGTTTTTGGCCAAGTACTGTTCTATGTTTTGTCTTGGATTCTTGTATATAATGCATGTACTACCCCCCCCGCCTGAATTCATGTGTATGTAATGTATGGATCTACGTCGTCCCTCAGTCTGTGTTTCTATATAACTTGACCCCTGTTGTTCTGTGTTGTGTGCGCACTAAATGGCCTATTATTGTACACGTTTCTCTCTCTCTCTTTCTCTCTCTCTCCATGTCGTACGTGTACCGAATAGTTCGTTTAAAATGCAGACGACTCTCTCTCTCTGAGGGTCCCCCTGTTCCCTCTTCCTTTGTGTGGTAACGTTGTGCCCCGCCGGCACAAGCTTAATTGGTTTTTCTGAACACAAAGGTGTTCGGCAAAATTGACAGAAACTAAAACAATTGTAATTTGCCATATTACTACCTCTCCTTTCTGTAAAATGATGGAATTTGAATTGGCTAAGAAGGAAAGGACAGGTAAGACGACTGATGTCCCCTAATCTGGCCTTTTTCATAGGGGGACTATATGTCAGTGGCCTTCTGTTCTCAGTTTGTTAGAAACGCAATCCCCAATGCCCAGATTGCCCCACTTCTCTGCACCCAAGTACGGATGTCCAAAGCGTCCTCGTTTCTCCCGATTGACCCCAGCTCCATATCCCGAAGTATAACTGATGACCCTGATTAACCGTTGCTCCCCGAGAAAAGAATGTTTAGCCTCTGTCCCTCTCTCATGATAATAGAAGATTGCCAGGGCTTGGGTTAGAAAGACGAGTCTCTACCGTAGGATCCGATTTCGAGGTTGATGGAAATACGCAGTTGATAGGAGTCTGACTTCTCTCCATATACGCCATGAATGAACGCCAAATAGACTTGGTACAACCTAAGTAGAAATGTCCACATACATACTCCATAGTGATAACTTCTGACCGTGACCGATGAACGTATCCCCAGCTACTTGAGATTGGGGGCGGAATTGAAATGTGTAAATGTCTTCTCCTGCCAGTTCTCTAAAGCTTGTTTTGTACCCATTCAAAGATACACAATCACCGGAGGAGAGGGGCCGGACGTGACGCACAGCCTAGCCGCAGATCATGAAGCACATGTGACCTCGACCAAAGGTGGAGCCGCAGAGCAACGAGACGCGGGACGAGGCACCACTCTCGAACACGGAAAATGAAAGGATGGAGGGCTGCCTTGAAGCCCTCTGCTTGCTGACCCACGCGTGCCAAAAGTCCCCGCCCCTTTGAGCCCGATTGATGGGCCTGCCTGCTCGTTATCCTTTGCTCCCTTGGTTTGTCTCAAAGATCTGATCCCGCTCCGCCCTCTCTTCCCTCGATTATCCGACAACCCCCCTTTTCTTTCACATGGATTTTGACTCTGAGAAGAAGAACAGCATTTAGGTAGAATAGGGTTTGCCACGAAAGGAGAAAGAAATGCAGGTGCCCAGCATGAGGCACCCTTAAAAAGATTAGTTAGGAAACAGGACTGTGGTCTAACAGAACAGGACAGATCGCACACTGCGACGTGTAAGGATGGATCCGAGCTGGACCTATAGCTCCACCGCCGGTGCTCAACAGCGCCAACGGAAGAAAACAAACTACTAGAACTAACCAGTGATGGCTCGCTGCTAAAAAGACACTGTGGCGAAGACCCCCCCCCTCCCCTTTCTGGAGTTTCTACTCCCCCCCCCGGACTAAATTGCTTGTATTGAACTGAACTGAACCACTTTGTATTGCTTTCAAAATGTTTCATCGGTCACTTTAACTGTGCATTGATGCCGCCGGAGAGAGAGTCAGAACATTGTTCCATAATGTGTACATAACACGACAAATGTAAATTCATCTGTATTGCACCTCGTCTATCGCATCAACTGCACATAGTTATAAGCAATCCGCCAGTATTAACAAACGCTATTTCATTGACCACCCATGGCTATATGTACACCCCGTCAGTTATGATAAACACGGAAATGAACTAACTTATGTTAAAAAGCGGCGACTGTGGAAAATGACAATGTATATGTACATAAGCGGCGTTCATTTGTGTTCACCATACCCCTCGCTGTAAGCAGAACGAATACCGCGAAGCATTGCCCGCATCATCTCGCCAGTACAGGCCCATGCACGCACATATACGACAGCCATTTCAGGCACCAAGGCCTCTCTGTCCACTCTCGATAGCCAGCGTCTCTCTCTCTCCCCCTCACTCCCCAGCCTCGCAAGCATCCCCGACAGCCCCCGGTCTCTCATGCATAGGCCATAAAACCCTCTCCCTCTGCGCGACCCCGCTCTAAAAATGACACCCCTGCCTAACCGACACCCCCTGCATTCTTCCCAGGAACACCCTTCCCCTCTTCTGATGACCCCCCGGCTACACCTGGCCTCTCGACCCGGTCCCAAGTCATAAAACAAAGCCTCATGGATGTACTCCCCCTGGCCCCGCATAGCAAAACGTGATACACCAACCGAAGTGCCCGATCTTATCGCTTGCCCAACCTTAGATCTGACCACCCCCCCCCTCTTGCCCTCGTGTCCTGTTGGAATGTCCGGCTGCAAGATTACAATCACATGTTACATTTGGGAGGGGAAACGACATCCGAGCGACTGATGTGGGAATAGGCCTGAAGCTGGGATTCCAAACATGCCTTTTCGTACTTCAAAGTTTCTTTATTGCAATAAGGAATGTTTGTGCATCATAAACCTGTGTATAAAAGACGAAGCCTCAGAGAAGCTTGTTAGAGCACCTCTTGAAGACATTGTGCGTATGTCCGAAATGACAGGCTCTCCTCATGAGAAATAAAACTCTGTTCTTGCACTCCCGCTTCCAGCGCCCGTCTCTTTATTTGGTAACTGGTAAAAATGGGAACTAAGAGGCGTCGTGTGCCAGCAGCCTGGGCATCGGTTGTAAATTGGGCTGCTTTTCCTCAATGCGATCCCCCTCCCTGAGTGCTTCTGAGTCATCGCCAGCCAGATCTGATGACTTGGACTCTTTGCTGTTGCCGGACATCACGCCGCAGACTTCGGACGATATAATCTGAGCAATCAGTAACGTATTGTTGAGTGAAGTTATACCAAATGTTGTTCCATTGCTATGTTGCTCTATTAACGCTGTCTGCTCTAGCACCTCCACACAAGGGTACAAGTCTAGCCAGCCCATGGGGCACAGGGTCAAGACTGATTTGCTTATAGCTGTGTCTGAACTGGGGTGGCGAAGTGAGCTAAAGAATGATGATGGATTCAACCCAAATCTGTGACTGGGGGTGAGAGTCGGAAAAGTTTCAGCGCTCCGTCCATTATCTTGTGTTTGTTTTGTTAGCCCAAAACAAGGCAGGAACTAACATGCCAGCGCAGCGCCCTCTCCTGATTCAGTAAAGACTGGGGCATGGCATCCCCCTAAGCCTGAAGAGGGCTATCACTTGCTTGGAGATAGCATCAAGGGTATGTTCAGCACGCATAAACCTGTAGCACACACCCGAGCAGTCAACCACACCTAACAAGTTAGTTGCCACGTTTAGGCTCTACAGTTTGGATGAATAGCGACCATGTGTTTGCCCTCATAAAGAGAAGTTTTGCTTCCCTCTGTCTTACACCCCTTGGTGGCTCCCAACGTTCGATATGCAACTGTGATCTTACCCCCCTCGACACAGGAGGGCATACTACTCGCTCATGGCACAGACTTAATATGCTTACGTGGAACGTGAGGGGCATGCACACACCTACTCACAGATACTCTGTGTACTCATACCTCCAGAGCAGACAAGCAAGCTGCGATAGGCTTCTTACAGGAGACACACCACACGCAGATAGAAACCTGCCGCCTTCGCAAAGACTGGAGGGGTAGGGTATACAGCACTAACTATTCCTCCCATACACGCAGGGCGCTGAAATGGATAAAGGCGGGGTCCCATTTGTGGAGGAGGAGGTGGACACGGATCCAGAGGGCCGGTATGTATTCTTGAAAAGCAGGTTGAATGGGCAAATACTTTTTATGGGCTCTATTTACGCACCAAATGTGGAGCAGACTTTGTTCCTTGCCAGGCTCTCTAAGGTGTTAGTTAGATGGAACGGGCTTCCTTGGCTTACAGGAGGGGACTTCAACTCTGTGCTAGACATAGACCTAACCGATCAAACCCGCCCCAAACATGACCCACAGCAACATCCAACGCGCACATGCTATCAGAATGGCTCGCACATTGGTCACTATCTGACATATGGTGCACTCTCCATCCAAACATGCATGTGTACTCGTTTTATTCTCCAGTGCACGGTCTACACATTTGCCTAGACTGTATAGTTGGTTCACAGGTCCTATCCCCACTCATTAAACATACTGAGTATCTAGGGCGGGCACACTCAGATCACAACCCACAGCTTTTACGCCTTGCATGGGATGCAGATCCCCCTCCAATTCCCACTTGGTGGCTGCAGCCTGCAGCACTTGAGGATCAGGCGTTTCGCTCCTCGCTAGGGGTGGCAATACTGGACTACTTTGAGAACAATAGTCAGTCTGTAGGTAACCCTGGGAGGACATTGCCTGGGTGCTGCTTGGAATATATGTAGGCAACAGAACTCTGCACTTAGCAGAGTAGAGAGGCAACTCCTAGGTGAGGAAAAATATGAAGCCGCAAGCAGTGGGGACACGAGGCGCCTAGTCGAACTGTAGGCAGAGCACGCAGAATTATTAGATAGGCTCCGCTGCCATGCCTCTGCTGCGCACTCAGCGCATACGCATGCCACCGCAGACTGAGCGGGCAGAACACTAGCGTGGCTCATGAGGCAGGAGCAAGCCCATCAACCTATAGCTGCCCTAATGACAGGCACCAGACAATTCGTATATACGCAAAATGAAATACACACAGCAATGACGCACCATTATGCACTGTATCAGTCCGTGGGTCACCAAGAGGAAGGACCCATAAACAGGTTCTTAGACACCATAAGCCTGCCAGAAACAATGCTGGAGCAGAGAGAATTCCTAAATGACCCGATAACGCCTGAAGAGGTCAGCAGTATGATAGCAGCTCTGGCATTGGGAAAAACACCAGGCCCTGATGGGTTCCCAGCAGAATTCTACAAGGTGTATGCCACATCGCTGGTCCCCCAGTTGCAGTCACTGTATACAGCGGCCCTGAGCGAGCAGAGACTCCCTCCTTCCATGAATGAGGCAAATTTGGTGTCGCTTCTTAAACCTGATAAATACCACACAGACCTAGGATCCTATAGGCCGCTGGCCATCCTTAATGCTGATTATAAAGTGTTGGCAAAACACCTGGCAGATAGGCTGGTGCAAGTGGTCCCCGGCTTAGTCCATTAAGACCAAAATGCCTTTGTTCCCACCCAGAGTACCTCTCTGAACCTAAGGTACTTCTTCAGAGTTGCAACTTACTCAGTATCCCATTGGTCATATTCAGGATGCCTAATATAAGACCTGGCATTTGACTCTCTGGAGTGGGGATACTTATTCGCAACACTGACAAGATACAACTTGGGGGAGGGGTTTATAAGCATGGTGCATCTGCTATATGCTGCACCGTTGGTCTATGTAAAAAAGGCCCATACATATTCGTCCCAGTACAGGTGAAGAGGAGGACTAGGCAGGTATGCCTGCTATCCCCCTACTTTTCTAACTGGCCATAGATCCCTTGGCGGAGGCAATCAGCAAAGTGCTGGGAGAAGGCATTACTTTAGGAGATGGTGCACACGCAATATCCCAGTACGCGGACGACTTCCTCTTGTATATAAGAGACATCCACCAAGTACCCCAGCAGTTGGCGCACGTGCTTGGTGGCTTTGCCTCAATCTCCGGGCTATGAGTCAATACCTCCAAGTCTTGTCTCTACCCCTTTAGTGACAACTGTCCCGACCCAGGTTATATACAGGTTATATTCTGAATGGAGTGCTTGTGCGCTGGTGTGCAGACACATTCCGCTATCTCAGAATCAGAATATATAGGAGCCAAGCTGACCTACTGGATGGCAACCTTGGCAGAGCCCTAGCTGCAATCTGCTCCCAGATACAGTTTTGGAATGCACTACCGCTGTCTGTGACTGGTAGAGTGGCCCTTACAAAAATGGTGATGCTGCCTCGTCTCCTATATTACTTCGTGAACCTTCCCATTTATTTTCTGCCCTCATTCTTCTTCCCACTGGAAGAACTGCTAAAAGATTTTATATGGGGGAATGCCAGCCATTGAGTGTCGATAAGCAAGCTATATCTACCTGTGGATCAGGGTGGCTTAGCAGCCCCAAATCTAGAGCAATATTATCTAGCTGCGCAGCTCCAGTGGATAGCTAGATGGATGGATGGCAGACCGTCACATGGATGATACCACGTCTATCTGCGGGCCCCTGCCTTTCTTAGAGCTGAAGGGGCTGTTCCATCCCTGCGTGCCAACCAAAAGCCCAGACCCATTGCTGCTTAGTGTAGCATACAAATGCTACTGTAGAATGCTGTACGTCATTCGTAAGGTTGCCCCATACATGCCTGCCTTGCCACTGCAGGGGATGCCCAGGGGCACCGCAGTCACTACGGCTGCCCAACTGCGATGCTGAAGTGAAGCAGGGCTGTAGGACACAGGGTACTTATTCCGTGAAGGCGCCCTAATCCCATACACAACACTAGTAGAAGAAGACAAACTACCCCCGGGTCGATTCCTACTCCACCGCTCAATACTGGTCCCTCTCCAACAGCTGGGCGACCTGTCCACAGAGCCAGCGACGCACCTTACCATACAGTATATGCATGTAATGGGCAGAGGGAACATCTAAAAAAATGGTTTGCCAGATCACTGCGACACCACACAACAACAGACCTAACATCGTTCCGTCGCCACTGGGAGGAAGATATGGGCCGCCAACTCACAGACACCATATGCACTGCAGTTCTGTCAAACCCAAATCGAATCCCCAGGCTCGCCGCCTCTGCCAAATCCAATTTTACATCACGCACAGAGCATACCTCAGCCCTGCAAAAATTAACCAATACTTTAAGCGTGCAGACGCTGCATGTCCCAGATGCTTGCTCATTAACACTGACTTACTACACATGCTGTGGGGATGTCCTATCCTGCTAACATACTGGAGGGAAGTTGCAGACACCCTGACTCAATGTACGGATCGGGCCCTCCCATTTCAGTGGCACTTATACATACTGCACCTACACCGCAGAAACTGTAGGAACATAGTGACCTCCTGGTTCCTTGACCTGGGGATAACAGTAGCAAAAAGGTTGATTGCCAAGAGGTGGAAGTCTCCTGACCCCCCTCACATAATAACATGGAGGTGTTCGCTATTAATATGGGCAAGATCAGAAAGTGTAACTCTTCATCGTCAAGATACCCTAGGCACTTGCAAGACCCCCCTTGCCACCAGCTGGGACGTGGTACTGATTGAACTACAAAATAAACACAACACTAGCATGCCTCCCCAGCCCGCCAGCGATTCACCCTAACAAACGCAAACAAGAAAAGGCACGAGACACAAAGAAAGAAACAGAGTTACGACAAAGTGGCACGCAGGAGCCCACAAACCACATGTAGCGTACATATAAACCACGTAGATTGCCAACAAAGTCATACACACTAGAGACTGAAAATGAGACCACTAGGAGCAGGTTCTGTTGAAATACAAGGCTACCTATTATGTTTTCTATTGTCCCTGTTTTGTTATAACCCGCACACACAGTTCATAGAGCAGAAAGTACTTGACGAACATACAGACAATGTGTAGCAGGCGTTTAATCATTAATTGGAGTGCACAGTCATTAATTACAAAGATTGTACTCTGTCGCTCATAAGTGCTGACATATTGACTGCATCACTGTTGTAAAACGTGCAGCGTTGTGTAACTGCAATCTTGACAACCACCCATACGATGCAAATGTATCACGCGCATGTATTTCAAGAGGTGTAGCCAAACTAATGTAAAATTCAAACATGTCTGTACCATTTATGAAAACATGAAAACCCAATAAAAGAATTTTTTTAAAAGAAGTTGTGGTGCTGCTGAGTTGCCAATGTGTTAAAAACCATGGGCCAGATTTTCAAACAAGCCCACAAAGCAGCTCACCCCCAAAGAGACTGCGCTGCGTTGTGTGACAGGGAGGGGGCAGGAGAACGCCATAGCTACAGAGATGTGGTTCTCTTCTCCCCTTTCCCTAGCGCCAGCATTGATTTCAGCTGCAGTGGACCTGGTACAACGCTTAGCGCCATAGCGCAAGGGTGCGTTCATGAGTCTAGCATACGTTCTGTACAGGAAGGGTAGCCTTCCTGTACAAAATACTATGCCTAGACAAGTTTAAACACTTTCCCCACTTTGTATGTGTGCTGCACAGTGAAGAGTGCATGCAAAGTCAGAAAAGAAAGAAGAAATCAAAATAGTTTTTTTTTTGTTTTTTAAGTTTTAAGACCTTTATTGAGGGGAGAGGAAGATACAAGGTGACAAGTGCATCTCCATACAGTGGAGAAGTGTGTCTCACTGGTTAGAGGAGGTAGACCTGGAAGCAGAGGTCAGCCTGGGACCAGGGTTCAATTCCCGGCTCGGCGGGGACTTGAGTCCTAAAATGTCCATGGACTCGACAATTCTCGCTCCGGCGCCTACTCGATTCACGGGTTCACACTCTGCGACTCTGGGCAATAGCTTGCTTAATCTCCACAACGGCCCCTCGCGGCGGGATGCCTGGCTTTCACCTTGCGGATACCCTGCCGGGGTTATCTCACAGGGGAATACCAGGACGGGTTCCCTAAGCAAGCGCTTAGAAACCGCTTGGTGATTTGCGCTATATAAATTCCTGTACATTTACATACTTCCCTAGTAGTAAGAGGTAACCGAATGTGGAGTACAGTGTACTATTCCGACCACCCCCGAGCCCCTAACCCCCCTACTTAGGTCTAAACTGAACCAAAAACTCAACATCAACACCCCCCCACCCCTCTGCCCGTGCACCTCCGTCCCCACTTAGTGTCTAGTAAACTCTATGTCCTATCCCTGTCGCCAGACTGCTGCAGAGCATCACACCGGGCTCAGCATTGTCGAACCCACCGTCACCCCGACTGCAATCACACCACTCAGTGCAAAGCTACCCCTCCTCATCTGGCCGTGCGCCCTCAGGGACTCCCCCCATTTCCATCACATCTCCACCATCTGTCTCCCCATCTCCTTCACCACCCAGTCTCGTCCTATATAAGCCCCAGAAGTTTTTCGGTCGGCTGGTTGGTGGTAGGAGCTCGCTATAAAGTTCTGATTGAGTACAACAATATAACATATCATGCGCCCATCTTTTGACTGAGGACAGTGGGCCTCTCATCCAGCACATCGCCAGAACCCGTCTGGCGATCAGTAATCCCATATCAGCGAGTCGCCTTACGGCAACCGGCAGCGGCCTGGAGTACCCTATCAGTGCCAGAGCCGGATCCGGGGCCAAGTCTGTGACCAGTATCCTGTTTAGCTCCGCGTAGACGCCGCACCAGTATCTGCTGATCCCCGGCCACGCCCACGCCAGGTGGAAGAAGTCCGCAGCTTGTGTTCGGCAACGATCACATTCCGCTGTGGCACTAAGGCCATATCTGTGTAATCTCTCCAGCGTGTAGTACACTCTCTGGAGAAATTTAAAATGAATCAATCTATGCCTGCCATTGAGAGATATTTTCTTCGTGCTCATGCAGCAGTATCTCCATAATTCGTCATCAATGGCGATCTGCAAGTCCTGTTGCCAGGCATCTCTAGCCTTCACAAACTGGTGTTCCCTATGCTTGATTGCTGTTTTGTATAGTGTAGTTATCAGCTTCCGTGGAGACCCTGCCTTAATTACATGTGTTAGTTCCGGGATCTCGGGGGGCTCTGACAGGTCCGGGCCTAGCAATGCCAGTAGAGCACTGCGTGCCCTGTGAAACTGAAACTTCAGTAGCAATGAGGCGTGAGCGGCTTGCGTTACCACCTGACCCCACTCTTTGGCCCTCCCGTCGCTGAACATGTCTCCCATTGTGGATATGCCCAGTTGGTGCAGAGCAAGTATGACACCGCGCTCCGTAAGAGGCGATAGCCAGAGGGCCCACTCAACAAGCATGGACGGCGAGTACATGAGGGCTCCTCCCTGCTTCTGCAGTAGAGTATGCCAAGCGTGATTCGTGGCCAGGAGTGAGTCCAATATGCCAGTCCTACGGTCTACCGGTCGGCAAATCGTTGCCGGGAGTGGCAGTGGCTCCGCGAACAGTCGCTCCATCCGTAGGTGGGGTATGCCATCATCCCCATGGATCCAAGTGTGAAATCAAAATAGTTCACCTGTTAATGCCTCCTATGAAATGGCGTTAACTTTTGACACTAAACCCTGTATATATTGTTTGTAGATAGGGTTTTGCACCAAAAGGCATGGGTGGTAACATGGGAATGCCCAAGTACCACCAATGTAGCACCCCTCAGTTATGCAAAGCAGTGCTTTGCGCTGCTTTGAATTTATTTCAGGGTACTTTCCAGCACAAAACAAGTTTTACACTGGAAAGTAAATTAGGAAAAAAACATTTTTTGCTGATTAGCGCCAATTTTGTGACCCTAACCCAAAGCAAAACATTTGTAACTCTACCCATATGTCTTAGGTGGCTGGCTAAATGTTCTAACTATTAACATATTGGTCATCTGAATGAAGGCTGCAATTACCCGCTCAGCAATTTATCATCCAAATGGTGCAAAATAGAATTTCCTTTGAAGCTCAATGATTTGAAACTATCCTGTAAGCAAAAACTGAGGAAGAAACACCTAGCTATCCACAGGAAGAGGTCTCAGGCACAACTTCCAAGAGGTAGGAACAACATTGATCTTTTGAAATATTGTAAAAAGCGCACAAAGTCTGAAAATAAACAGTCTCCATTCAACTGTTCACTGCTCACAGCACTTTCAATATAGATGATAAGATAATAAGTTAAACTCAGTTCTCACCACACCGAGGGCTGAACATTGTATTCTGCTGATCCCATTCATGATGGGCTCAAGGCAGATAACGAGCTCCTGTGCTCTACAAACATTTCTCACCTAGGATCACCAACACAAATTGGTGTTACCACATCCATTCAGCTTTTTGAATCAAGGCTTGGTGTAAGAAGGATTTGCATCATCCTTCAGTCGAGTTTGTGAGGTGCTCACACTTGAGCTAACATCTGCCTTTTCCATTCTGTAAGTTTCCAGCATGTGGGGAAATGCACACCCTGCCTTCCTCCCTCACACCCAGGCACACTCGTCGCCTGCTGTGCGCATTTATAGAAAGGAATAGAATACTGAAGTGAAGACGGAGTTGTTCGAAGGAGCAGTTCACTCCACTTTGAAGTACAATCGGCACCTGCCCTGGTACAGTTTGTTGATGCAAGTTACTTATCTTTGGGAATGCTCTTTCTTCTCTATGCACTGGTTTCACCTTTGCATATGACATTACTTATACCACCTGAAATCATAGCTTTTAATAACAACACTTATGACATCTCATTTGATATGATTTTTCAGAGCTTAGTGCATGCCAGCGTCGAAAGATATAGTCAATGTAGTAAGACGAGTGAAGTGACAACACTGTGTATGAAGCTGCGCGAATTATAGTAAGTAATTTCAAGGTGGTGTGTTAAGTTAAAATGTAAGTTATAAGTAACACATTTACGTAGGTGGGTGACTTATAGTAATGTGAAAGTGGTGTGTAAATTGTAAATTAAAGTTATAACTATAACTTTAGAATTTCGAATGTTTGTGTAGTTTAAGTATGGTTTGTAGGGAAAGAATAAATAAAGTTTTCCTAACTATAGCTCATCTGTAGCCTTTGGTTTTTTCATGGGATTTCAATGGTTTTTATTTTTTTAATGACAATGTGTTTCAAATTGTAGTACTAAGTGTTATTTATTAAGGTGCCGTTCATTGCAGTGTTGTATAGCGCAAAATGGAATGGCAGAGAATGGAATGGCGTAGAGTGGAGTGGTATGGTGTAGAGTGGAGTGGCATATAGTAGAATAGCATACAATGGAGTGGCATAGAGTGGAATAGTATACAGTGGAGTCTACAGTGTAAGTGTGTACAGTGTAGTGGCGTACAGTGGAATACCATGAAGTTGAGTGGTGTATAGTGTTGTGCCAGACAATGTAGTGCGGTATGGATGTAGTTGACATTTTGGAGGATTGTCGATTATGGTTTGCAGAGTAACGGAAGGCAGTGACTTGTGCTGCATTGCATTTCTACACATCTACCAAGCAAAGCAGTACAACCTATGGTGGCTTGTTGTAGTTTTGTAAATGTTACGTAAGTATTGAACTGCCCTTGCCACACTATGCGTAACCCAAGGGTAACACAATAGAATACCAAATTTGTTCCCTAATGATATTTTGTGCCATGGTATACTGTGGTATGCTACTAGTATATTGTGGTACATAGTGATAAGAAGCCAGTGCATAATTATCCCCTTGGCAAATTTAAAAGGCAAATAATATTAACAAAAGAAGAGCGAGGAAAATGGGGTGCATCCTTTTCCCCTGACTTGGTTACAAAACAACGAACCAATCAAATGGCTCCAATTGACGTCGGGACATAGCAGTGCGCACGTCACAGATGCACACCACGGACGAGCCAGCACCAGCTGTACCTTTCCATTTAGTCGGAACACGCCGAACACAGAGTATCTCTGGGACCCTGTTTGTCAGGGCCGCAATAGGTGACCAAAATGGGTGGCAAGCCTTGATGCAGTAAGTGGGTTCCTTTTTAGTGTGAGGGAGGCCTACAACTGCTTCAAAACACCTTCTTATGGAAAAGTCTCTGTTTGTTTTTTCAATGTCCCTAGTGTGTGACTACAGGCACCTCCCCCCACTGGGATCCATGCTGCTCATTAGCAGCTGCCCTCTTGTAAGAAATGTATCCCTTTCACTCATAATGACATTGTGTCAATGGTCAGATGTTTTTCTCCCTTTTCTCTGCCTAGTAACTACATTGTGATTTATGTCATGATCAAAAAAATGGTGTTAAAAATAATGGCTTGGAAGGGTCGGGGCTAAGTATCAGTCTGGTCCCTCGTAATGCATGGGTATGTGCATACACTGATAGAGTCCTGAGTCCAGTAAATTATCTCTTTATGGGTATGTATGATGCATGAATGTGGTACATTCTGGTCAACACGTTTAAAACATAAGGATATGATTAATCTTCACCGGTATCAGTTTGTTCACACAGGAAACCCTAACTGGATTGCATGGAGGGTTGATTGCAGATTTTCCACTGCATGTATGTTTTTCAAAACTTTCCTGACTGATTGAAAGGTATGATTGTAGGAAATCCACTTGTATGGTGCCTTTCACCACCCACTGCATCTATTTGAGCCACAGTCACGATAATTTTCTTTTGTTGTGTAACCTTTCCTTACAGATACAGGGTACGTGGTGAAACCATAAATAACCGGTTCACTCCCTTAAGGAAAATACATGCTAGCGTGTGTACTCACATTACACAAGGACTTTTTCTTTCTGCCTCAAACTACTTCTGGTCTTGTAGAAAGCCTGCTAATCTCCTTATTCAGGCTGAAACATGTAGACCATTGTCAGGACATCTAAGATCAATTCTGTCTTACAAATATCCGCCATTCATTTTTTAACCTTGTACCAGGACCCCAGTATTAAAAACAATTCTCTCCATACTTGGAGGTGGATCCTCAAGACAACTTTAATCTTTACACTTATTCCACTCTTGTCACTGAATTACCCGCTCTGCTGTAATCAGGTGTTGAAGCACACCTATAATGCACTCTGCGCCCTAGGTGGGAACCCGATGATGAAGCATGCCACCAACTAGGTTGGTGGGTGAGGTTTCATTTAAAAACCTACAAGTGCCTGTTGATGCAGTTATGTTAAATTCAAAAGGTAGCCATAATCCTTTTAGTTTACTTTTGGATGTTGTGTCTTAGGGCCTTATTTACAAGTATGTAGTAGGTTGTTTTGCTGTTCCCAACCCATCACCATTTTCTGAAAGTGGAAATAGGTATGGAAATTTTTGTATAATTTTCGATATATTTATTTAACCAGTTTACACAGTGCCGCGGTAGTACCTAGCACATACTGTCTTTATTTACCAAACGTACATCTTTTTAGTATTTTTTTTTTTAATTAACAGTACATTTTAAGTATTACAGTGGTAATACATAGATCTTTTTTAACATAATTAAATATACGAAAATTTGAAAGACCCTGTAGTACACTATATTTGTGCAATATTGTGTATTACAGTGGTGTTTCAATTTGCATACTTATTTTTTTTTTAGGTACCATTGTACTACCTAGGTGGTACCTCGGTACTTGGTAATATTTTTTTTAAATATATGGAATATTATGAATATAAGGTATTGGCGAAATTACTGGCTGACCGGTTGGCACCTTTGGTCCCATTCCTACTTCACACTGATCAAAATGGGTTCATGCCAGCTCGCAGAACTTCATTGAATTTGCAATGCTTCTTCAGGGTAGCCAAATACTCAGTGGACCGATGGCCCCACTCTGGTTGCCTAATACTAGATCTAGAAAAGGCCTTTGACACCCTAGAGTGGGGATACCTGTCTGTAGTGCTACTACCCTATGGACTTGGGGACGCCTTTCTCAGTATGATCAAGCTGTTATAAAATGAAGAGAAGTGTGGCTCCATGGTTAGAGCGGCAGACCCTGATGCAGAGGTCTAGCCCAGGACCGGGGTTCAATTCCCCGCCTCGGCGGGTCTTGGGCTCAAAATTCCACGGACCTGATCATTCTCGCCTCGGTGCCTATTCCAATCATGGAGTCCCACTCTGCAACTCTGGGCAATAGCTTGCTTAATCTCCACAACGGTCCCCACAACGCTATGGATGCCTGGCCTCCACCTTGGGGGTGCCCAGGAGTGGACACCTCACAGGGAAAGCCAGGATGGGTTCCACAGCGGTGTTCGTACAAGCGCCTTGAGACCCTTGTGGGTGAGTAGTGCGCTATACAAGTATCAATTTACATTTACAAATGAGCCGACGGTGAGAGTGCAGATAGGGCCTTACATCTTGAGCTCGATTAGGGTAAAGCAAAGGATCAGACAAGGATGCCCCTTATCCCCGATACTGTTCTCGCTGGCTATTGAGCCCTTGGCAGTGGCCCTTCGGGCGCAAGGGGTGGGATGGGGAATTCTGTTGGGAGATGACATACATACAATCTCACTGTATGCAGATTACCTCCTTATAAACTTTAAGAATATTCAGTCAATTCAACCATCACTGGCACATACTCTGGGAGAGTTTGCTGCTCTGTCAGGACTGAAAGTAAACGCTCCAAAGTTGTGTCTATACCCGTTCGATAAAGCATGTCCCAACCGGGGTATATGCTTAACAATGTTTGCATAGTATGGCAAACAGACACATTTCGGTACCTAGGGGGCAGAATCTTTCACCAGCAACCGACATATTTGATGGCAACCTGGGTAAATGGCTGACATCTATTCAATCCCAGATGTCATTCTGGGGCACGCTCCCTCTCATGTGGCCCTGATTAAAATTGTGGTTTCACCGTAGTTTCTATACTACTTCACCAACTTGTCCTTGTATATACCACCACCCTTCTTTCGAACCCTTGAGGGAGTGGTAAGGGGTTTCATCTGGGGAGGCTCCCGTCACCGAAAGGTTCTTCGGAAACTCTACCTACCGACAAATCAAGGAGGACGGCACTACCCAATCTGGAACAGTATTATCATGCTGCACAACTGCAAAGGGTGGCCAGGTCGCAATATGGGCGTTAGCTACCTGACACTGCAGCCGTTTCCCCACCCTTGCCCCCTCGTGCCCTCTTCACTTTGTTTCATCCATGCAACAAGGAGAAGGCGCCATCACAGCTGCTTCTCAACACAGCATATTGCTGCTATCGCAGGTGCTTATACATAACACGAAGCGCAAAACCGTTTGCACCTGTGCTGCTGCTGGGCACTCCCAGAGTGTCGCACATCCCTCACGTCACTGGAGCTATGCCACTGGGAAGAAGTGGAGATCCATGACGTCGGAGACTTATATCGTGAAGGTGCCCTGATACCATTTGCTTTGCTGGTCGAAGAGGACGGACTTCAGCCGGGTCAGTTCCTCTTACATCATGCATTAATAGCAATGCTGAGCAAACACTGGGGCAACATGACCCAGGAACCCCAATACACTCAAAGATACACTACCTGCATGTCATAAGGCAAGGCCTACACCTCACAAAATGGTTCGCCACATCCCTCAGGTACCACACAGCGGCTGCACTGTCATACTTGCAGCAGAACTGGGAGGGGGGACTTAGCTGTCTCTTCACAAATGCTGAGTAAACCACTGTACAAGAAGGTCCTAATAGCGTACCATAAATATGCACTTTCGATTAATACAATACTACATAACACAAAAAGCATATCTCACCCCTAAAATTAAGAAATATTCCAATTGCGCTGACGCAGAGTGCCCGCAATTCTATACAGTGGACACAGACTTGCTACACATTATGTGGACTGTCCACGAGCTGGAGACTACTGGAAGGGGGTAACCGATGCCCGGAAGTGGGAGATGTGGATCCTACATATTTATCGCCTGAGTAAAAGTCAAAGAGTGACCTCTCGCTTTATCCCTTTGTGGCTAGTGGAGGCAAATTGATTGATCACTAAAATATGGAAATTCCCTGAGCCCCCCAAGGCGCTGGCTTGGAAACGCTCCCTGCAGGTGTGGGCTAAAGAGGAAAGTGTTGCACTACATGGGGAGGACATACTAGGCCTACGTAAAATCCCAAATGCAACATACTGGGACTCAATTTTATGTGACCTGCAGAAACAAAACGTTGGCATAGATGACAAATTGGCTCCCAACACCACTACACAACGTGAATTAGAAGAAACGCAAAAGTGCAGATTAGTGGGACTGCCCGTAAAACCACAATCAGATAACACCAGATTCCTAGCTCTGTGTATTTACCGATCGCGACGAGTAGGTGCATACGCGCCTAACGAAATGGGGAATGGGTTGCTCCAGTTCAAGTTAAAAAGAACACTATTGTCCTAGTTTTGTTTAAGTTGTCCCGAATGTTATTGCCAGCTTCCCAAGTTGGCAGATCGACCCACAGTTCACACACCAGCATAGTACCGATGAAACAACCCTAATGGCTGACTCCCAACTGACAGCACGGATGGGGACTAAATGGGCTACACACAGTAAGATACAATGAGCACATAATGTGTGCAATGTGATTCATAATCACAAATGAACTCAATACAATAGTTGAACCTTTATGTAGTAAAAGAGTGGATGTTTCCTAAACAGATGAAGAACTGTGAGGTGAATGTCTGCTTTATTTATTAAAAAAAAATAAAAACAGATTTAAACAAAAAAATTAAAGGCCCTAAACAAGAATACCGGCAAAGTGGCCTTAAAACAACATGGCTGCCTGCAATTTTTGTAAAGACCGTCATTATCCAATCAGATACAGTTGTAGTACCTTGAAACTACTGCGCTAACAAATATCTCGAAGTTTAAAATGCTAATAACTCTAAAACCACTTACGCCCGTAACCTCCATGACAGGGAGTGGCGGATGGCTCTAGAGCATCATAAAAAAGTGTCCCGCAACCAAAGATTCAAAAATGTCCAGTTTAACGTACTGCGCCGCGCTTACCTCACGCCAGCACGGCTTAAGCGATTTTACCTGACATCCCATTTTGAATGCCCCCGCTGTCGTACTCCGGTCGCCCCATTTATTCACATGTTTTAGACGTGCCCCGGGATACAAATCCTCTGGACGACGATACACACTACACTGCAAACAGTCACTGGCCTAACAGATTTCCACACATGGGAGGCATGCGCCCTAGGCATCTTTAAGCGTAATAAACGAAAGAAGGTAGAGACCAAATTTGCTCTGCTGGCCGTATTGTTAGCAAAACGCAGTGTAGCAATGCACTGGTGTGCAGCTGAGGGTCTCCCAATAGCAGTTTGGTGGGGGGGGCGGTAAAGAAATGGGCCACAGCCGAGGAAGACCTTAACCGCCAGGAGGAAGCCCGTGGCACACAACGGCGTCCTATCTCATTAGAATGGGCGAAGCTCCTACATGACTTTAAGCAAGCACACACTGCTGGTACAGACCCCACGCAGGACATCCAGGCGACACCAGGATCAACCGCTTCCTAACCCGTCCACGCGCATCCCTGCCCCACCAGCTCCCCCCTAAGCCACCCTCCAGGATTCGCTCCATCGGTCAGGATAGAGAAAAGTGACTAAAGTTAGTTGATTAACACGGGCTCCACCACTCTCGCACTCACCTTATGCGACCCCAAGCCCCTCCCCCTGCCCCCCTGACCCCTCACTCCCCGAATTTTGAATCCCCTAGTTCAGTTCAGAACCTGGATTACCATTTAACGACACCCTTTACAAGGGACTATGGACAAGAGATTGTCATATGAGTCGGAGAATTGCGGTACTCATACCAATGACCGCTTCTTCAATGCCTCCCGGCATCTCTGGCGGAGATGATGGGGAGGCCACCCTCCATTAGTCAACCGGTCAATTACTTGATTAATGACCACGCTACTATTGGTCATGATAATGTTACTAATTAACTGTACAATTACAGCAATCAAGTATGATTAATGTATGACTTGTATAAAATATGAAATCCAATAAAAAGGTTTCAACAAAAAAAAAGAGCGCGCACGAGCGGATGCTCGCACTCGCTAATTGTATTCTGTTGCATTTAGAAAGATGCAACCTCGCTTCCATTTTTGAAGAGTGGGGGCATTTTTGAGCTAAGAAATAGAGCTAAACATAGAATTACTCTTCTCACATAATTCTGCGTAATCTTACTGAATTCTTGGGTAATTCCGCGTGATTACACAACACGGAATTATGCGAGTTATGCCCAATCCCAAATTTTATTTGATTTACCACACCAACATGAGCATTTGCCACCTTGGAATGGTAAATTTTCGAAAACGTCAGCTGTGTCATAACCTTTGTGCGAACATGTGTGCATGCACACAATTATATGCCAGCATGCTGGACCTGCTGTAGCATCATCATGAGCACATGCGTGAGGATGAATGCACATGTATACATCATTGTGTTTTTTTATGCCAGTGCCGTTCCAAACAGACTATTACAGCACCAGTATTACCTGTTTCGCATGATTCGTATCTCAAAATAATTGGATTTGGCTTGCTTGATTGTTATGTTATAGGGGTATTTGTTAAGCCCACGTGATAAAGATCAATTTAAAATGGTCAGGCTATTTCAGAAGATGTTTCCTTAGTAAAATTTGCCCGGCGTAAACGCCTCTAATACCATACGAAGTTATCCAATAAAGAGGCAGGCGCTGGAGACAGGAAGACAGGAAACAAGTTTATTCCGACGGATCAGAACACATCAGATCAGACAGCAAGGTATCGTCTCGAGGTGCTCTCTCAACTTCTCTGAGAGCTGGTCTTTTATACACTGGTTTTAGACATGTGAATGTCCTTTATTACAACAGGGACATTGTAGAGCATGAGAATGACAACCCCGGCACCCACCCCCCCCCCCCCCAATTCCGGCCCGTTCCAACACATGACAACAGTAGAGGCTCTTTCCCCCTCATGTGGTCGGGAGGGGGCTATCATGCAGCTGAGTGTTCTGCCGATTCCTTTGGAATGTGCGCCTGATCGAATCTCGGGGATGGGGAGGTCGTGATCAATAGTGGCCTCTTTCAGGAGAGGCGAGTGCATACAGTAATGGGCAATAAACTGTATCCTTGGGCTAAAGGATGACCAGCGGTCCGTGCTGACGTTTAGGCTCAGAGGAAGGGGTCATCAAAGGAGGGGTATTCATGGAGGGACAGGAGGTGTTGGTCAGGCGCGGGGTGCGATTCTCTGGGACAGAATCATGGGAGGGGAGGGCTCATGACTTGTGCATGAGAGAGCGGGGGCAGTCAGGGGGCATGGGGGACGCTTGCAGGGTCAGGGAAGTGCGCTGATGAGCGATCGTGAACAGGGAGACCATGGTACCTAAAATGGCTGTCGTGTATGCTCGTACGTGGGTCTGCAAGATGGCGTAGATGATGTTCAATACAAGAACTAAAATTTCACAGTCCTCCCTTTAACATGTCTCGCCAGCTTGTCAGTTCGGATCGATCCCCATGAGACCACGCACCTCTACCTCGTATAGGGGACTCATGTGCTCAGGTTTAAAGTTCAAAGTCTTTGGGCACATACAGTTGGAAATGAGTGCACATAAAGGTGGTAAACATTGAATAGCTAAGCAACACCCACACAGTATCATGATCGGTATCAATAAAAATGTGAGCAATCTCCATCCCCAGTTCTTCAAAGTGTCCCAGAACCAGCCTCCAAGCGACCATCCTTCCTGTTCCTGGTGAACCTCCGAGGACAGTCTGTGGAGGTGTTCGATTGCTTTATAGACTGAAGGTGAGTTATCTGGCACGTAGGTGCAACAGCTGGAGCCGATGATACGGCATGCACCTCCACGGTCGGCCAGGACCACATCTAGAACAAGACGGTTTTGAAGAGCCACCAGGCGGACTGCCTGAAGCTCAGCCGTGTTGTTGGCGAGGACGCCAGCGGTGATGTTAATGGTTGTTTCTAATGCCTGAGTCAGGTGTCGGATAGCGCGGCTATTGGCCATTGGTCCCCACAGAGGAACAAGTCCCTTTGCTGCATCTAGGAACTGTGCTCCGGTGGAGTCGGCTTGTTCAACATCTCCAGCACGCTTTTGCCGGTGGTGGTTGGCTGGAGCCACATACGTGGGAGGAAGAATGAAGGCAATGTAGCACGTACCCTTCCAGCCTTTTGGGAGCCACGTGTAAGCTTTGGTGCCACAAACAAAGTACATATTCGGGGAAGCAACAAAGGAAGGGGGGTCAGCTGAGACCAATGTTTTGGTGATGCGACAAGAACTGTGACCCACCAGCTGCGTTCCCTGTCCTTCGAGGCATACGAGTCCTGTGACATTGATGACGGACAGGGCCGCAGTCAGGGTGGCAGCCGTTTGTTTCCGTAGGTGGGAGAAGGTGGATCTGGCTGGATTGTGGAGCACTTGCATTTCGACTCTTTCTTTGGCTGGGATGTTCGTAAGGAAGGTTGAACCTGAAATTGCGGGGCAAAAGGGCTTTCCGGTTTTGTTCGGCCAGAACCCGTAGTAGAAGTGTGACACTGTCTGACCGGAAGCGGCGTTGTCCTTGTGGCTTTCTTGCATGAGGATCAACCAGGCGAGGCAAGAGCCGTGAACTGAGAAAGGTGAAGGAATAAAGGGGATGGAGTGTCCGGTAGCATGTGGGAGCAACCCACAGATCCAGCAGTTTGTGGCATTTGCAGCAAGGTTGTGCTGGTGCAACAGTTGTACAAAGGAATTGTTCCAGAATTCCCTACGCCTTTCTCGAAGCTGAGGTGAAAGGGTGACCTCTTTCACGGTGGTCGGCTGGACAGTGGTCGGCAACATTTGGTGAGCGGGCGTGCTTTCCTCCAGGATCCAGAAGGAAGTCATGAGGAGGAGGCAGAACAGGGAGATAATGAAGAAAGCCATTGTCTTTGATTTGTGCAAATTGTCAGTTTTTGAATTCCTATAGTGGGTATTTCCTGTTGCTTTCGATGTCTTCTTATCTGGCGCTTCCATCATCTTCTTATCGGGCGCTTCCATCATCTTCATCTTCAAGGTGCTCGGTAGTGGGCAGAACCACAGACTTAGTTTAGCTTCTCTCCAGGTAACCCTTGGTTGCTTTGGGTCACCGTTCTGAGATTTTTAACTTAGTCAGTGGCCTACTTAGCCGAAGCTCCCTCCTTTCGACGTAGGAAATACCCTTCTCGAGATGGCACAGTGGGATCAGAGTGCTTTGCAAGTTCAAGTGCCTCAGTATCAGGATAACAGCTCAGTGATGGTCGGTCTTTGTTCAGGAGCTCTTCTTGGGTGCTGACGTTGTCTGTCGTGGCCAGGGTCTAGGAAATCTTTTTGCAATGATGGGCGTGCAGCCAGTGCTTCTTCCCCTCCACTCGAAGAGCCGTCCGAGTGGTGATCAGTACTTGCCAGGGGCCCGTCCACCGGGGTTCCAGACTCTTTGCTCGTTGAAAGTTCCGTATCAAGATATAGTCACCCGGTTGGATATCGTGACCGGGACCCCTGGAAGCATCGGGGATGGCCTGCTGCACCTGTTGATGAATGACAGACAACGCTTTAGTTAACTTGTACAAATAATCTGACAGCAGGACGTCGGGGACGTCATGAATGGAGGTTGGTTTGGGGGCAGTCCAGAGGTTCATAGGCCGTCCAAACACAACTTCGTAGGGGGTCAAGTGGTGCTTAGTGGGGGCGGAGCGCATCGATAGCAATGCCAGTGGAAGGGCATCTGGCCACTTAAGTCCTGTGGTGGCCACTATTTTTGACAGTTTCAGTTTCAGTGTAGCGTTGTGTCGTTCAACCAGGCCAGCGGATTGGGGGTGGAAGACCGCATGGAACCTTTGTTTGACCCCCAACCCCTTCAGGATAAGTTGGATAACTTCAGCTACGAAGTGGGGGCCATTGTCGCTCCATAAAATTCGACAAAGGCCGTAGCGAGGGAAAAACTCTTTCAGTAGTACTTTGGCAGTAGTCATGGCAGTGTTATCACGGGTCGGATAGGCTTCCACCCATTTGCTGAAGGCACATACAATGACTAATACGTACTTCAAGCCTTGGCACCTCTCTAGCTGGATGTAATCCATCTGGAGGACCTCAAAGGGGTGGTCGGGGATCCCAAACCCTCCCCGGGGTACTACAGTTCCTTTCCCGGGGTTGTGTTGTAAGCAGATAAGGCACTGTTGGACCAGGCGTTTGGCTGAGTCGGGGATCTTGCCGTTATGCCAGACTTTGGAAATGAGTTCGATCATGGGGGCAGAACCTATGTGTGCAGGGGAATGTGCCATTGTCAGTATGGGGATCAAGTATGCATCAGGCAGCAACCATTTGTTTGTGTCCTTTGTCCGCCAGCAGCCTTCATCGTCCCTTAGACCCACCCGTGCCCACTCAGTCAGTTCGTGTGATGTGCTAGTCGATTGGATATCCCTGATCGTTTCCCTAGCGTTGGTCCATTTTTCTGCTTGTGACCTGGTCACATACATGCGTGTCGTGGCCCTATTCTCAGCTGTGGTTCGGGCAGTGATGTCGGCTAGTGCGTTTCCCTGTCCAACTAAATCTGTCACCTTCTTGTGTGCCTGGCATTTAATTACTGCTAATCGTTTGGGGAGGAGAACTGCTTCAATCAGGGCAGAGACTAGATCTCCGTGAAGGATGGGTGTACCATGGGACGTCAGGAATCCCCTTTCCCTCCACAGGAGCCCAAAATGATGAACTACCCCGAAGGCGTACTGGCTGTCTGTGTAAATGTTTGCCGTGGTTCCTTCTGCTATGATACATGCTCGTGTGAGGGCAATTAGTTCTGCTGCCTGTGCGGATCGTTGTGTGATGCAAGCTGTTTCAACTATTGTTCGAGCAGTCGTTACCGCATAGGCAGCAGAAGTGGTGCCGTCTGGGAGTTTGATGCAAGAGCCGTCTACCCATAGTTCTCCGTCAGGATCTGTGAAAGCAATGTCTCGGAGGTCAATTCTACTCCTAGTCTGCTCGTCCGTGAGGGTCACACAGTCGTGTATAGGGGGCACATCGGTGTCATTTTCGGGCAAGGGTAACAGTGTAGCAGGATTCAATGTCGTGCATCTCTTCAGGGTGATGTGGGGCGCAAGTAAAGTTAATTCGTATCCTGTCAGTCGTGCACTAGTCAGGTGTTGAGTCTTGGTCTGGTTCAAAAGTGTGTCAATTGCATGGGGTACTAATACTGTGAGAGAGTTCGAAAGTACAATTCCCTCACTCTGTCGGATAGAGACAGCAGCAGCGGCTACTGCTCGAAGGCAGGCTGGTAGAGCTCTGGCGACTGGATCAAGAGTGGCAGAGAAGTAGGCACAAGGGCGCTGCTTGGCGCCGATGGGCTGGGTTAGAACAGACAATGCGCATCCCTCCCTTTCGTGAGTGTAGAGGGAGAAGGGCTTGGAGTAATCTGGTGTTCCTAGAACGGGTGCCGAGCAAAGGGCATCCCGCAACTCCTTAAAGGATGCTTGGCATTCAGGGGTCCACGGGAGTGGGAACGGAACATCTTTGGCCAACAGGGAAAGTAGGGGTTTTATAATGAGACTGAAATTTGATAGCCATTGTCGGCAGAAAGAAGTGAGGCCTACTAATGAACGGACTTGCTTCTGTGTTTTTGGAATAGGGGTGTCTAGGATGGTTTGGATTCGGTCGGGTGTAAGTTTTCTCCCTTCTTTGGACAGGAGATGACCTAGGTATGTTACTTGGGGCTGACAGAACTGCAGTTTCTTTTTGGAGACTTTGTGGCCATTCTCCGCGAGAAAGTGCAAGAGTTGGATGGTGGCTGTGATTGCAAGTGGAGTGGTGTCGGCCGCCAAAAGGATATCATCGACATATTGGATCAACACCACTCCATCTGGTAGCTGGATGGCGTCCAGCTGCCTTTTTAGGGCCTGGCTGTAAATGCTGGGACTTTCAGTGTAGCCCTGGGGAGCTCTACAAAATCGGTATGAACGGTTTTTTAAAGTGAAGCCGAAGAGATAACGGCTGTCTGGATGGATGGGGATAGAGAAAAATGCATTCTTGAGATCAATAACGGTGAAGGTGGTGGCAGTGGACGGGATGAGAGTCAGGATGGTGGCGATGTCTGAGACTACGGGGTACTGTGGCACCACCACTTTGTTGACTTCTCGCAGGTCGATGATGAAGCGGTACGCTTTCTCATCCCCCTCACCTTGCTTCTTAACAATGGGTAGGATAGGACTATTGCAGACATTGCTAACCACTTCCTCTACCACTCCTGCATCTACCAAGGACTGAATAATCGCTACCAATGCCTTCTCGCCTTCGGGCGATATTCGGTACTGTGGGAGTTTCGGGAGTATCGCATCTGGTCGAACAGTTATGTGTACAGGATCGATCATCATTCGTCCTACATCCGAGTCGTTTCTGGCCCATAGGTGCAGGGGTAGTGAATCGAGCAAGGATAGGTCAGCATCTGTTAAAGAGCACATATGTCGTGCGGGGTAGGGTCCGGTCAAATTCGGGTTGTCGTACAGGATGACTCGGACTCCTTCCGGGGAACACCTAATAGTAGCTCGGAAATGTTTCAGTAAATCAATACCCATAATAGCGTCAGGGGAGTTGGAGGAGAGGAGAAACGTCGTGTCAGTGGGATTGTTTCCTAGGTCAAAGGAGATAGGTACCGACAGGGGGTTAGTGGAGGGCGTCCCATCGAAACCTATCGAGGTAATGTGTGAGCCAGACAAGGGTGCCCTTGGAATCAGTCGTTTTGATAATACACTACGTGTCGCTCCGGTGTCTACCAAAAATGGAGACTTTGTACCCAGGACCTTAGCAGTGACATAAGGACCTTGCTGGTCTACACAGAGCTCGACTGGATCCCTCCCTTGCCCCTGGCAGTCCTATGCAGAGTCGTGATCATTGTAGCCATCGGACTGTTGGTACTGATTCTGTCGGGGGCGGTCAAATGTGTTTGGTCTACCAGATCGGTCATTGGTGGTGTCGTGGGTCTGTCCTCGTCCCTGCCCTCCAGTTTTGGGGCCATTTGCCATGTCCCTTGTCTCTTTATTCTTAATCAGTTCCCGAAGGGCTGGGCATTGAGACTTCCAATGTCCAAATTCTTTACAAAATGCACATTGGTTCTCATCAAGGTCGGTTCGTGGAGCGCCAGGGGCGGGGTTGCGGTCTCTAGGGGTCGAACTCCTTGGGGCATTTGACTGGTAGTTCCCCCTATACCGTTCCCTCCCTGTGGTCACTCCCTGTAGTTGTGCAATCATTACTCGTTCCTTTAGGTCCTTTTTCTTTTTCTCAGTTGCCCTTTCGTTCTCATTCTTTTGGTGTTCGTAATACTGAGCCATCTGAAGGATAGCTGCAGGTTTAGAGGCTCCCCAACTACTTTCGCTAGTCTGTAACTTTTGGGAGACCTCTTGCGATAGCCCCTTTACATAGTTCTGCACGAATAGGTGTTGTCCGGTTGCGGTGGTCATGTCTTGGCCACTGTAGTCGGAGAACACTGTTTCAAATCGTGAGAAGTATTCTGATACGTCCTCCTGAGGTTTCTGGCGGCAGGCCGTGACTATCGACCAGTCTACCTTCTTTTCTGGGATCAACGTTTTTAGCTTCTGCACTATTTTGTCGGGGAGTTCCAGTATGTCTTTTACAGGTTTCTTTCCGGGCTCTCGCTGCCTATCTAGTTCATCGAGTTTTGTCCAGGTGTGTCCGAACAGATCTGTGTGGTCGGCTCTCCGAATTTGCTTCCACACATCAGCCGGCAGACACAACCCGAAAAACAAATCCATGTCCGCTAGAGTCATTATGGTTGAGCCCAAGGCTGTGCCTAATTCGGTATAGAATGCTGTAGGGTTTTTTCTTAAATCGGGCAGGGTTTGTCTAAAAGTTAAAATATCTTGCCAATCCCATGGTTGGTAGACCCAGTTGTACACAACCCTCCCTTTGGCATCTGCATGGTTGATATCATCGTTTGTTCCCTGACCTCTTGGTGGAACCCAATAGGGGGCGGCTTCTCTGATAGGCATCATAGTGTTGGCTGCTCCTAATGAGGGCTCAATCGTCTCATGGACTGTGAGCTTGACTTCTGGTTTCTGTTCCGCGAGGTGGCGGAAGACCTCAAGCATTTGCATGAAGAGGTCCGTCATATCGCTTTCAGCCCCATCTCCGACATCAATCTTTCTATATAGAGTCGTCAATTTAGCAGGACCTTTAGTCTGGTACCTATCCTCATATGCGTTCAGAGTGTGGTAGCTGAACCGTAAAATAAAATGCCGTCTGTGACTACCGGCATGTGAGTTGTGCATATTCATCGTATATTCTTCACTCTCCTTCCGTTCTACCAGGGTTTTTGCTATCTGGTCGATTCCATCCCGCTCATCTTTGCTCAACCTATTTGGTCTGGCTGTTAACTGTTTACCAGTCTCAAGTTCATCTGGTGTTGTTACCAATGTGGCTGGTGCGAAGGCCGTAAGAGTCGGGGCACTAGCGCTAGGGTTACCCTCGACTGTACTCTGGACTGGTGAGTGTTGTGCTAGAGGCTGGCAGGGAGCATAAGGAGGAGGCATGTCGATCATTGGAGGACCGAGCAGTAACTCGTCATTTGCCCGTTGTTTAGAGGGCACCTCCGGGTAGAGCGTAGGGGTGGTCCTGACAGGGCATTGACCTGTCAGTCCCGATTCTTGCGTTTGTTTAACTTCCTCCCTTCTTCTTATTTCTTCATCTAGTTCTTTTGCGGCCAGATGGGCTGCTTTCCGTAATTCTTTCACTGTTTTTGCTTCCTCTCTTTTCCTGCGGTGCTCTGCTTCTTTGCGCCACATGCCGATACTATCGAGCATAGTGGGCGTTGCCTTATTTATTTTTACAGCTGCTTCTAGTGTTTTTATTTTATTTTCATCAAAAGAACCTATCAGTGGCCACTGGTTTTCAGGATCCTTTTTTGTATATTTATGCCATAACTTACTATAAGCTATAGCGACTAGTCCTTGCTTAGTAAACATGTCCTTATTAGGGGTGCCCTCCAGTGGAGCTGGATGGTTCATCTCTAATAAGCGGTCCGGGTTGACCCAACTATGAACCAATGGGGAGAAGATAGGCATGACGGATTACCATGGGGGGGCAAAAGCCTGCACTACCTATCTTTTCACTATTTGCATAGACTGGACAGAATATTCTATTCTACACTATTTGCAAACAGAGAATACCTCCCGAAAGACCCAATTCCAAACAGTCAATGTTTGGTCAAACAATCAATCAATGAGGAACATAATAGGTACGACGTGTTAAAGGTTTGCGTTACCTACCCTTCACTCTCTGCAAAGGGAGAGAGAATATTCCTATTCTTCCCCGTTTGCAGGCAGAGAAGATCCCTAAGAGAACCAACTTCGAACAATTCAATGCTCGATTCAATCAATCAATCAATGGGGAGAAAAATAGAATAGGCACGACGTGTTAAAGTTTTGCGTTGCCTACCCTCCACTATCTGCAAAGACTAAACAGAGTATGGCGATTCTGTGTTTGTTTGCAAATAGAGAATTTCTCAGAAGCGGTCAATAAGTAATACTAGTATTTTCAAACAATCAATCAATCAATTTCGCAATTTTGTCGTGTGTCACGACCTTACCCGGACCGCATGGACAGTTTCTCGTCTTCCGCTTCCAGCGCCCGATCGTCCTCTACTCTCTGTTGCTATCGCGGCACTCCTGGTGGTTCCCAGTCAGGACCGTAGATCACTCGGGAGAGGTCTGCTCGGAATCAGTGAAGTTCAGATGATCGGCTGTCAGACGAGGGTCTATCGGACAGGAGCTCTTCCGATCGTTGCAGTCGTTCACTCTGTCGTCGGGACCTCTCCCACTGGATCCACGTGTCGCTGATGGGCCCCGCGTTTGGGACGCCAATTGATAAAGATCAATTTAAAATGGTCAGGCTATTTCAGAAGATGTTTCCTTAGTAAAATTTGCCCGGCGTAAACGCCTCTAATACCATACGAAGTTATCCAATAAAGAGGCAGGCGCTGGAGACAGGAAGACAGGAAACAAGTTTATTCCGACGGATCAGAACACATCAGATCAGACAGCAAGGTATCGTCTCGAGGTGCTCTCTCAACTTCTCTGAGAGCTGGTCTTTTATACACTGGTTTTAGACATGTGAATGTCCTTTATTACAACAGGGACATTGTAGAGCATGAGAATGACATCCCCGGCACCCCCCCCCCCAATTCCGGCCCGTTCCAACACATGACAACAGTAGAGGCTCTTTCCCCCTCATGTGGTCGGGAGGGGGCTATCATGCAGCTGAGTGTTCTGCCGATTCCTTTGGAATGTGCGCCTGATCGAATCTCGGGGATGGGGAGGCCGTGATCAATAGTGGCCTCTTTCAGGAGAGGCGAGTGCATACAGTAATGGGCAATAAACTGTATCCTTGGGCTAAAGGATGACCAGCGGTCCTTGCTGACGTTTAGGCTCAGAGGAAGGGGTCATCAAAGGAGGGGTATTCATGGAGGGACAGGAGGTGTTGGTCAGGCGCGGGGTGCGATTCTCTGGGACAGAATCATGGGAGGGGAGGGCTCATGACTTGTGCATGAGAGAGCGGGGGCAGTCAGGGGGCATGGGGGACGCTTGCAGGGTCAGGGAAGTGCGCTGATGAGCGATCGTGAACAGGGAGACCATGGTACCTAAAATGGCTGTCGTGTATGCTCGTACGTGGGTCTGCAAGATGGCATAGATGATGTTCAATACACGAACTAAAATTTCACACACGGCTACTCCAAGGAGTGTCCCGGCGCTGTCTTAACCCCAGAACAGAGTAAGTAAAGAAGCAGCCAGCGGTAACTAACTGGACTGCGACTACTGTTGGAAGAGCCAGGTCTTTAAGCTTCGCCTAAAGCTAAGGCGATCTCGTTCCTGTCTAAGGGAAAAAGGGAGACCATTCCATAATTTTGCCGCTACTACTTGAAAAGAGCGGCCTCCTTTGTAAGAACGGTAAAACTTAGGCACAATTGTCAGCTGCTGGGAGGAGGATCGCAGCGTTCTTCTGAGTGGTTTGTAGGGCGGAATTTTGTTCCTAATATACGGGGCATTGACATTGGGATACTTCAAAAATAAGCCTGCTGATTTGTACATGGATAAAGGCCTTGACTTCACTGACGTGTAGTCCCTAAGGATCACCTCACCCAGGGACATCCTAAGAATTTTGGGGGCCCTGGGCCAACCATAATTTGGGGCCCCCTGCTCGGATAAACTCTGAATTTATTAGATATTTTCAGCTCATTCACACCCTAGGCAACAATGATCTGATCATTCACAACCCTCTTAGTTGACCCCCAACCCTTTAAGGTGACCCTAGTCATTCAGGGGCCTCCATTCAGTGCAAAACCTTTGAATATTTAGGAGATTTGGATACCTGGAAGCCCCTTTTCATATTGTGCATGGAGACCCATCTTGTTTGTGTTTTGGCGCTGTCTGGAACTGTCCTGAAAGCGTAATGATGGGGTCCCTAATAAGGTGGGGGCCCTGGTCCTGATCCCACTTTGCCCATGCCTTAAAGCGTCTCTGATCTCACCTTCAACCCTGCCACAGTTATGGACTTCATGGATTGGACAGTGCAAGTACACACGTGTCACTATGAAGGGTTTGCCATTTTAGTGCGCTTTAGACGCTGTACCAAAGGATGGGGGCCTAATTTACCTCTCTTCAGCTGAACAATCGTCTCGATGACCTTTGAATAGGGTTTTCAGAAAAAAACATAGCATCAACTGGAGCATAAGGATTATACTGACGTAACAGCAGCAGGGAAAAACACTTCATAACGGTAGCTAATAAAGCAGTAACAAATTAAGGCAAAATACTGAAAAAGGTTAACAAGTCACATTTCTAATAAGTAACTGAAGTATATTCATAAAGGAGAGTCAAAAATATAAAAATGATTTCAAGAAAGAGAAAAGGAGAAAAAAAGCGACTGAGAGAAGGGAAGAGGATCAAACAGAATGTTTTTATACAGAGCGTTAAATGTTTAAACAGCAAACAGAAAATGGGCACGGGCACGTGTACTTAACTAGAGGAAAACTGGTTACGCAGTTTATTTTTTTTTTAAAGGTTAACTGGAAGTCAATTGTCAACTTCTAACTTTTCGACTCTTTTTTTCCCACAGCAAAGGTAGGTCATGTGCTTGCATATTCCACTCTAAATCTCGACATTTTACTGACCTATAACAGGTTTAGGGCGACGATAAAACAGTGTTCAGAATTCGCTATCAAGATGGGTTGCGTAACATTTTCCACAGCGCCGTTTACGTCGCAGGCTGAGAGCTGCCGCAGGGTGAAGTGTTCACAATATTCTCAGTAGCTGCTGCGGGTGCCGGGCCGACGCCACGCGCATTCCGCCGGCCATTAAACCGTTGAGGAAGAGAGGGCGCAGCGGGGTAACGTGCCAGTCACGTTTCGTCTGACAAGCACCATTTGCAAATCTTTTACATGACCTGGTCTTGGAAAAGGCGCTCATTTGATCATTTACAACTTCATGGTTTGCATCCAGTACAAAAACAATGTCTGTTCATGTTCCCACAGCCTCCCGTAAGCAACACGCAGATATTGGCAACATTAGCAAGAATGCTTGCTACCAGGAATGAAAAACACCACTAGAATGGTCTGAAGTTCAACCCGTGTTGTTATTTAGATCCAGCACACAACGTGGATGTAGAAAAGTGCAAGTAGTCTCTATGCACAATGCATGACTAGCAAAACACACACAAACACATGAGCGCACGGAAAGCGCAGGGGCCCAAAGCTTTTCTTAAGTGCCTGTTGTTCGTCGAATGCAGGGGTTGTCAAATACCAAGGGTATCTAGTTTTGGTTCCAGACCATGCCTAATTTTTCCACTACACCTCCTATTTTCAGGTCTCGCTGGTGTTAGCAGCGCGTAGCGCTGCTCCAGCGAAAGACCTATTGTTGTGGGTTTCTTGGGAATGGCTGCGAGGGGGTGGTTACGCGCATTACCTCGGCGATTTCACCTCGAGGACGCGCTTCTGCTGGCGGGCTGACTCTCCTGGGCACTCGCGCTCACACACACGCTCACACACACGCGCTCACACACACACACGCGTGCGCACACACACGCGCTTATACACACACGCGCACAGACACACACACACACATGCACGCACACACACCTCCCGTAACTTTCACACATGTTTCTTAATTTCCCCCAAAGTCTCCGCTTTTGTTCCCTCTCTCTGCTCTACCTCCCCTCTTGGGCATTGCCCCTCCCCCCGTCCCCCATCAGGGGTAACCCCCCCCTCCATCCATCCTCCTACTCACCGGTCCCCGCTCTTTCTCCGTCCGTCGCCTCTTTTACGATATCAGCAAGCGGAGAAACGGCCAAGAACACTCTGCGCCTGCGCGGAAGTGCGTGCGGCCGCCTGACGTCACTCAGCGGCTGTACCGCACATAAAAAAAATAGTAAAACAATTTGCCAACAACAATGCTGGGCCTGTGCTGTGCTTGCCCTCGGTGTGCATCTGCTGTGTGAGCACCTGTGTGCTTCCAGGCACCTCCCACCGCTAACTGCTCTGATGTGCCATAAGGCAACATGTCTACGGTGCTAGATGCCCCCCCCCTAAATAAACTCACGGCTCGGGGGGAAGGGGACGCAGAGCAGGGCGCTCCGTGGCTAGCACGGGGAGGTCACCTGGTCCCGAGGACTGAATGATTGCCTGCTCTGGATTTAAGTATACTGTTTAAATTTTTTACAGGGTCAGAGGTCGTGGGTGGTTCTCCATGCAGCCGTCTTCTTATGCACTGTAGCTGAGTGCAGCTGCTCGCTAGCGCCTACACCCTACCTGATAGGGAGCAGATAAGAGTGACTGTCCCCTGACTTTCAGGGTCTTTCCCTTCGCAGTAAACTCTTCCACTGTGAGCACTTCAGAGCACTGTACCTAAACCAAACCGGTTTAATCACTGCTTCTGTTGCGCAGCCTCTCCCACCACAGGATTAAGCAATCCCCTCACTGAACGCCACATGGCTGCAATAGATCACGCGGTCTGTCAGAGGGCGTCCGGATACTTGACATTAAAGCCGGGTGGGCTTACAAGCCAGAGCTGGGCGATGGTTGCATTGAGTCATGAATATTCAAAGTGCCAGTCAAATGAGGAGGGTGACACTGCGTCATGAACTAACACATTCAAGCACTGCCGGTGTAGGCAGGAGATTCCAGACTTCTGTAAACTGAGCATTGCTTTGTCTTCCTCCTACTTAACATTTCGTCTACTTCAATGCAAGTTAATCTGTAAATTCAATGCACGCTGTGTTTGTTCTCAATCTTTCTCTTATCTGAGCCCAAATGTTGGCATGTGTCCCCGAATCCTTTCATTGCTCACCAGAAGACAACTTCGAGTGGTTGGCTTGGTTGTAGCAACTAGGGCTGGGGTGGATGCCAGGCTTCAGGAACAATGGGTCTACACCCCTTGGAAACGAAGCGAGGTCCTGACTCTAAAAGCTCAGCTCCCCGACCCCCGTAAAAATCCCACCACCTATTATAAGGAATTGACGGAAGCTACTAATTCCGCTATTATGACGATACCCGATATTGAGCTATTCTTTGGTCTCTTGATCCCGGTAGACATTTGGAGACAAATACATGATACGGACCATGGTCCCGAATTAGGAGGGACGTGGGAACAACTAAAAGCCTGGGACAAGGAGCGAAAGCCTGGAGAGAAACCTAGAGACGAAGTACTGGCAGTACCGGATACAATTTTTACATACATGCAGACTCTCCTCCCTCTTAGAAAAGTTGATTGGGACAAATTGACAGCCTGTAAACAAAAGAAAGATGAAAGTGTGTCGGATTTCTTTACCAGATTTGAGAAGGTCTTTATAGATTTTAGTGGGCAGATCTATCCACGGAAGGTGGGATACGGTTGTTTGTAAATAGGTTTGTTACAAATTTGCTCCCCGAAGTTATGTCCCGTCTCCAGGCAGCAGAGAGTACATGGACTACGGCTGCCCCATCAGTAATCCTCAGTATGGCCCAATATTATGAACATCAAAAAAATGAGAGCAAAGAAAAGTCAGAAAAGAAGACTAAGGACTTAAAGACTAGAGTTCTGTTGCAGCAAGTTAGTAGAGTGCAGAATGCAGGGCGGGGAGTACGTGGTTCATTTCAGAGGGGTGCAATGACGGGAAGAGGTAGAGGAGGTCCCCCGAACATTGGGATAAATCAATGTTCATATTGCAAACAGGATTGCCCTCTGTTGCTAGCAAGGAACGGTCCTAACCGAGGATGAGGAAGGGGTCGAGGGAATATTGACCGAAATAGTATGCGACGAGAGGAAATACAACATGAGGGTTCTCGGAAAAATAACTTCGATGACCCCCAAAACAGACAGTATTACAACGAGACCTATAGGGATGATGGGTATGACGGACCGGATTACGCATGAGACAGCCAATGACAGAGCAGGGGCCGTTTTACTGTACCAATTGACCAGGAGGGACCTTATGTACAAGGGGAACTGTTGGGAACATCGGGAAAATTCCTAGTGGATACTGGGGCAATGAATAGCTCTGTTGCCCATATGCTGGTCCCAGGGGCTGCTCTGTCTGGCCAAAGTAATGTATCAGTGAGATTCTCTGGAATACCGGTGGTAAGCCCCGTTTCTAAGCCTTTGCCTTTTACTATAGGCCCCATTTCTATGCATTCGCCTTTTCTTTTAACTTCAAATTGTGGAGAGAATCTTTTGGGCTTGGATATTTTGAAAAAGTTAAATGCACGGATTTATTGCCCCCTGATGGTGTCTACTTGACACTGCAAAAGCCACCCTTGAAAGCGGCTCAATATTTCGCGAAGAATGAGAGCCTTCCCCCTGAGTTTTCTACAATTCCTCGGACACTGTGGGCTACAGGAGACACCGATGTTGCTCTGTTAAGAATAGCCCCCGTGTCAATAACCTTGAAACCCAATGCCCAGCTGCCCCGCATTCCTCAGTATAAAATTTCACCAGAAGGTGAACAGGCCTTGTTGCTCATTATTCGTGACCTCATTCAGAGAGGAGTGGTAGAGGAGACAGTTGCTAATGTGTGTAACAGCCCGATTTTACCGATTTTGAAGAAAACACCCATTGATGGTGCCCCGGATTATAAAAATACATATCGTTTTGTGATTGACCTCTGAGAGGTTAACAAGATTGTGGTCCCACAATACCCAGTGGTACCCGATATCACTGCAATTTTGACTATGATTCCCCCTACGGCTCAATATTTTTCCGTTATCGATTTGAAAAATGCGTTCTTTAGCATACCAATCCACCCTGATAGCAGACATATCTTCGGATTCTCATTAGCTGGCCGAAGCTTTGTAGTGTAGTTCCTATTATCCCAATAGGCTCTGCGCATTGGAATAATATCTTCAATAGTATAGACGTAGGACTGTGGTTAACTAGGTCTTCTACTGACGATATTAGACTTAAAGTTATGTGTGCCAGCTAGCTCAGAGTTCACTAGAAACTTTCTCGAATAGGCAAGGAGGAGTTTAACCTCCCTGGATAGACAAGAAGGGATTTAGTTTCTGACAACCATAGAACATGACAACTTTGCTCCCCCCTAATCAAGAGTATATCTCTAGAGTCGTGTGAAAACAAAAGACAATCATTTTACCCAGTCAGTACGTGCATACTTAGTTCCACCAGATTGTAGAGATAGAAGAGATGGGCGTGTTCAATAAAAGGTGTTATTTATTGATCAGTCTCTTTTTCTCATACAAGAGAAATGAATCGCTACAGTAGCAATACTTAAGGTTAAGTAAAGTGCATACAGTAAAAGCAAGATTATAAAATAATACTGTAAAAGCATTGATATGATTTCTTAGCCATATGATACTTTAAAATGGATAAAAGATATACATACATATATACATTGACTAATCGTACTCAACTGGTGCTTCTAACTACGCCTACCCCGGTGTACCTGACCTGAGCCTAATACGTGGGAGGGAGTAAGTAAGTAGCAGTTTAAGTTAAGTTTGTTTTGCCAAGAATCTGACTCAAGAATTCTCTGTGAGGGGTTTATTCAGTTCAGTACCTGGGATTTAGAAGGCTGGAGGGTTGGTATCTCTGTCTCAGGACTCGATATCCCAGTTACCCGCGAGGGCGGCTGGAAACGCCGGAGGCTGGATTTCTCGGCAGGAGAAAAGGCAGCGTCTCTCTCAGCGCGTCAAAAGGGAGGGGCAGCGTCCGTGGCCTTTTCTGCAAGAGCTGGGCTCTCCGGCAAGTAGCGCTGCTCCAAACTCGTCACCACCGTGTGTTTGCCTAGGGCAGCGTTGGTATATTTATACCTGAAAGGTGCCGAGTTTGACGTAAGGATGGACATAAGACGTCAGTAAGAATGTCATAAGGACTTGTCGTTCTTACATTCTTTTCAGGAGTTCTTGAGCGAAATCAAAACAATAGCTGCGGGGGATTTCCCAGGTCTGCTGGAGGTTTGATTTGTTTTGAGAACTCGGTGTGCTTTCTAGGGGGCTGGAGGGATAGTGCTTGCTAAATGTGACAGCATGCGCTATGACCTAATCTGAAAACGGGTTTCTGTGCCGTTGTATGGACATTAGTGAATTAATAACCGGACAAGGGTCAGAAATAGGTGTATCAATATAGGTACCTAGATAAACACACTACACCCACTCCACGATTTTATGTACATATTTACTAACCTAAGCAATAGTAAACATAACTAACAGTGCATGTGTATACCGAACCACCCCAAAAACACTTTTTTTTTGTATTTGAAAAATGGCGTATGCGAAATGCACAAAATGAGTATAGGTACTGTATGCATTCAAGTAGTATAATCATTCAAAAAGGAGATGCACATTTTATATCAGCATGAATGATTTGCGAAATTACACATGAAATGGCTCTTGATACAGAAAAAAATTGCGAGACCATCTCATCACATATAAACACAGTTAATTGCATATAAGCTAGAGGTTGAGGTAATGTAACGTCTCTAGAATTCCTAATAATAGAAGCTCTGTTCTCTAAGAATAGTTTTACTTTAAGCAGAAGATAAGTGCCAAAAAGGTAAATATTTTGGAATTGGGAAAAAAGTTTTCGCTTTTCATGGGAGAAGAGAAAAAATAGTTTCAAGTCAATTTGTTTTCAAAAAGACTGAAGGCCAAATTCAGAGTTCAGGGAACGCCGTGTGCAAATTTGTTTAAAATTCATTCTCTCTGTTCTGGTGAAAACATCATTTCAGACAGACTCTCGAAAAAACAGTCTACAGCTTCTGGTGAAAGTTCGACTAGGTTGGAAAATGTCGCTACCATGCAGTCATGCGCATGATTGCTTTCAATGATGGTTCGATCAGAACTGCTTACAGAAGGTCGTACCTGGTCGATGCTGCTTTCATCTTGTACTTCACTACCCTTCAATCGTAGTGGTGAAGTCTCCACGAATGCCGTCATCAGGATAGGTAGCCGCTGGGGACAGCACAATGCATGAGCCTTTACTGGACCCAACAAAGTATCTGCATCCAATGGTACGTCCGATTGTAGTGTAAGACAGGTGTCCAACACGCATTCTTCGCCGCATAGCATGCACCTTAATACAGGCATTATACAATTCTGCCAGATTGGTCTGAATGAAAGAAACCAGGTCATATTTAGATCTCGTAGCCGGGCTAAGCCAAGGACTTTAGTTATGCGGTCCCGGTAGCGGATAGCTAGGATCGTTTCTTCCATTGTTGCTGGAGTCTTGTCTGTGACATGGCTTGCCATAACGAAGCAAGAGTAGCAAGAATAAAATGCCTGCTACGATTCCCAACAGGAGTGGAAGTCCGCCAAAGATGGAATGGACGAAATTTGGAAAAATACCCAGGACTGCTTTGAATGGGGTTAACAGTCCCGAAAAAACTGTCTTAAATACACTTGCGATACCACTTGTATCAGAAATATTTAAGATTTCGTTCAGCATTTCTGCGAAGTGTAGGGGGCAATTTGTTGATAACATTGAATGAATCTCTGCCGATGTCCTTGCAACTTGGAGATCATACGTTTCTTTTGATGACGTCAACTGGGTTGGCGTCTGTAGAAGCACAGTCTTCATTCTGCTTAAAGTATCAATTCGAATAGAAGAGATTTTTAAACTGGGCCATAACCTTCCCTCCCTGTCTGGAGCATTATTCGGGAACAATACTCTTTCACAGCACATGACCCTGGAAGTCACGCTTACAAGATAAGGTTTTCCTGGAAGCAAGCCACAACATCTGTGATCCACAATTAGAATGTAACTCCCGTTCGAAAGTCTCCTAAAGAATGGTTCTATTTGTAACCCTGGGCGGCCAGCTACGCTCTGTGCACGGAGTGCACGGAGTGCCGTCTCCTACGCATTTTGCGTAGCGGGCGTAGCCAGGCGGCACTACGCGCGCTCCGCAGACGGTGCGTAGCCGGCCACCACCCGCTTCCCTCCCGCCCTCCCTAAATACATAAATAAACAGTATAAAAAGCTTTTAAAAACACTTACCTTGTCTGCCGCGTCCCCGGGGCTCCCTCTCGCCGTCCCGCGATTCGCGCCGCCATTTCAGATCCTAATGCGCATGCGCGGGTGGCCGCGCATGCGCATTTCTCATGAGGAATGCGCGGCTGCCCGCGCATGCGCATTAGGATCCGAATCGGTGGCGGCGCGAATCGCGGGACGGCGAGAGGGAGCCCCGGGGACGCGGCAGACAAGGTAAGTGTTTTTAAAAGCTTTTTATACTTTTATTTATGTATTTAGGGAGGGCGGGAGGGAGGCGGGCGGTGCGGAGTGGGGCTACGCGGAGTGCGCGGGTGGGCGTAGTTGTGTGCCCACTTCGCGTAGCTCCGCGGAGCCCCACTCCGCACACTACGCCCAGGGTTATCTATTTGTGTTGCAGGTGTGCCTAACTGGTTACATGAAAGGTTATTTGAAGTCCCTTCACAGGCCCCATGCAAACTTATACCCTGACACAGAAGTATGCCACTTAGTGATTTTTCACAATTATTACCACTAAGAAATACACTCTGTCCTTTATTACTGACACATGTGTGTGTATAGGGCAAGTTCCATGTTGACTTAACGTATCCTTTACCCAACCTTTCATACTGGCCTGCCTGTATATATTTTTGGCAGTATTGAAACTGGAAAGTTGTTATCGGTATATTTATCATCCCATGTATTATCCATTCAATGACAGGTCGTTCTGACATTGTCAATGGTAATCTCTCAAGTTTTTCAATGCTCAGAATTGTATAGTCAGCACCCTTTTGTGCCAAACTGATTTGTTTATCAGTAAGGTTAAAGATATTAAATAGTGACGTTGTGTTTATTAAACGCCAAGGCACATCGCCTGAACGCAGATTTTGTAACGTCCAGCCAAGCTGTACAATAGAACGTAATTGAGACTGAACGTGTTGCAACATCAGTAAGTCTTGCTCTATTATATCGATTGCAGAAGATACAATACTGTTCAGTGAATATATTCTGGAAGACAGAGTCATTAACCCATTGTCTACAACAGAAAGTGATTTTTCCAAATTAACACGGTCAATTTCCCGTATTTTTTCTGCTGTCTCAATTTGAGTTACTTTCCATGCTTCGTTGTAAGCTGCATATATAGAGGCCGCTATGAAACGTTTTTGACGCTGTTTGCGTGGTCCCATGATGAAATCACGCAAGTCAGCACCTTCTTTAAGTAAAGTTAAGTGTTGCTTAATTTCTGACAGTGTGGATCTATGTAGCCATTGAAGGCAGAGTTTCCCCACACTGTAAGTAGTTACAATCCCTGGATGTTGTCTCTGGGAGTATCTTGGGTCTGGCCTGGTCAATTTGAACCCCTGTATTTTGTTCAGGAATCTGTCTTGACAGTTATTTGTGTCTGTGGGCCAGATCAACCATTGTTTCCAATCAGGATGTGTTCTGTTTTGGTTTAAAATATGGGATATGTCTATCTCAACATCCGTAGTGCTATTACTGTTAGGTGTTGGTTTTGGAATAGACGGTTTGTTTAAGTCTTTAATTTTGGCTAGGCCAAGACAGGTTGTTTGTTGAATTGTGTCATTCAAAAATATAATTTGTTCTGGGATCATGCAGGCTCTAAATAATGATTCTATACCTTGCACTTGCCAATCTTTTGTGCCCCAGATCATTTTCGTTTCAATGTTATTGTTCCAGAAATCAAAACCGAATGTATTCATTTTTTCAAAAAATGAGTCCGAATATATCAATTTTGTGTTTGTAAGCATGGTTTTCACTCCTGTCTTATTTAACAATTTGAAATAAAATGATTCTGCATTACTTGTGTTAAACCCTGAAAAGTATGAATATTTATCAAAAAATGTCTTTGAACTGCCTTTTGGTGGAGTTGCACAATGCTCCCATTGGTTAAAATGTAAAACATTTCTAGGTTGAGTAGATTTATGCAGATAATGGTTACCATAATGGTTGTAACAAAACATTTGATCGTAATTAGATGAACCTTGCAAATAATCATGTTCTGTAAATTTAGCTGACATTACTAGATCAGACATCATATCATTAATACTTTCAAAGTCCCAATCATCAGCGAATGTGCTCGGTTTTACAAAGTCACTCAATGAAATCTTGAATTGATGAGGATACTTCAGGAGCTCAACCGGACCATATATTTCGTAATCAGTTTTGTCCCATGCTACCCCACCGGGTATAGGATTGGCTGTGAAGTTTACTGAAGAAAGTTCTCTTTTCTCGATGTGTGAAGACTTGTGTGGTTTCAGGACCAAGTTGATATTCTGACTTGCTGTGTCCATTGTAGCATATTTTCCCTCAATGAAATGTCCCAAGCATAGTACCGTGATGAGCCAAAGTATGAGGATGAATACTCCTAGTGCCACCCAAAGTTCAATCCATGGAGAAATCAGATAGGTTTCTTTTAGTTGATGAAAGAGTTCCTTTGATTTGTCTTTAAAAGATTTTGTTGTCGGCTGTTCCTCAGGTTCACTCAGATCCTCAGAAAAATCATCGAAGTTGATGAAGTAGCCTGATGCTGTTCTGTCAATTGTTTCAATTGCTTCTGGATTCCTTTTTGTTTTTGGAATTTTCTTTGTTTCATTAGCATAGTCTGTGGTTACATCATTGTAGACTGGTGTTTCTTGATTTAAGATTTTAATTTGGGTTTCAAGAGGTTTAAGTTCCATGGCTTTGTTGCATAGTCCTTGTTGTTTTACTGTAGGTTCATCAATTGTGATTAGTCTTTCAGTTTGAACCTCTGTGTTTGTAGCAAACTTTGGTGTTCTGCTACTTCTTAGGAGTCCACTTGGCCTACTACTTGTTATCGGCCACATGATTGTGGTTTAACCAGGTCGATGGATACAACTTGGTTCTCCTTTTTACCAGCAAGGGGCGGTAGTACTACTGATCTTGTCCCGTTGACAGACAAGACAGGAACTGCTTTTCTGTAAGAAGGCCCAAATTCCTTCTTCACCGCGATCTTCTCTCTGACCAGATCCCCGATTTTTGGAATCCAGACAGGCCTTGCTGGGACAGGTGGTTTCTCCTCAGTGGTTATTGGCTGCTGTTTCAACTTTATGTTGCTCAGGTCTTTTCTTGTTTCGTTTAAGTCCTGTAAAATAGCCAAACGATCTTTGATATCAAAGCATTTTTCTTTAACCACTGAAGTTTGACTGTCGAGGTCCTGGATTAACATTCTAGTCCCCAACAATAGTTCGTACAGACTGAGACCTTTCAGAGAATTTCTTGGTAGATTGTTAAGACTACGTTGGACACTTATTAAATGTTTGACCCACCCAGCTCCCGAACCTAATACCTTTGCCGTTACAGATTGCTCTATGCCTTGGTTTTTTCTTTACACCATCCCGTCTCCCTCAGGAAGGAAGTGATAAGAGTCCCGCAATGCAATGCCCATGCTGGCCATACGCCCCCCATAAGCTCAAGAGCTAAAAGCAGGGCAATGGTCAGAATGTAGCATGCCCCATGCGTATATGCCATTATAGACTCGCAAATCTTTATATAACAGTTCAGACGTCAGCCGAGAGCTGGGGTCTACATTTTAAGTGATGATAGTCTCTATATGTTAATTTGACGCATTAATCATATTGGGTTTTATATTTTTATTGTTTAATCCCGTCTTGAGCGAACCGCCATGGTAAAACACCGTCTCGGTCGCCACTGCGATCTCTGTTGCAGTTTGGACAGTTTTTTGCAAATATGTGGTGTTGCAGGCTCATTCCTGGCCACCAGTATGTGGATTGCAATTCTTCCAGAGAATCTTTTAGTTTGAGGTGTCTAAGACCCTCACCCATATGTGCGTCTGCTATTAACAAGCCTCTCTTGTTCATGTTTGGAATCACTCTATCCCCCACTCCAGGGATTCGAGCAAAAGGAACAGAGTTTGCATCGATTATGTATGTATAACTGAGTGGATACATGATGGGTAGCGCTGAGCAGTCGCCTTTTGATGACGTTTTTACCGCCAGCATTGTTTCCCCGTCAATGTATTTTACTGAACGCTTTTTTGTAGCTACGGAAGCCGATTTAGTTGTTTTCGCTGTGGCTGTCTCAGCCAATGAATTCCCTGCAACGTGAACGCCATCACGCTGATGACTCAGTGAGTGTATCACGTGAGTCTTTGGTAGTTCTTTCTGTAAAAGAACTACTTGTTCCCAAAGCGATTTTTGCTTTATTGTGGCACCTGTGTCATCTTTGTACCTGTTTTCAACCCATTTCTGCAAATCGTTATTGTATGATTTGACGCAGTAATACGAATCGCACACTATTAGTGTCGGGAATTCACGATCCGCATTATCTAGCGCCATTTTTAACGCTATTATTTCAGTTTGTTGTTCTGAATTATTTTCCACTGAGTGTGTTTTTGTAAACAGAGGTTTCAATTTACCTTCGCGCCACACGTCTTTTGTAATCTCGCATGTGGCGTTATAAGCTTGCTCTCCCCAAACTGAGGGCTGAGCATGTCCGTCTGTATATATTACACAGGCGTACTGTCGTATGGGCAGAATGTCGCCAGGCAGAGGATATTCTCTTTCATATTCTAGATCTTTTAATTTTTTCATTTCCGGGTCAAAATAGTATTTCACTCTGTCTGTAGCAAGCGAATCTTCCCATTGTATCCATTTGGATTTAGTGCCATTGTAGGTAAATTACATGGGCTTGTTAATGCCTAAAAGGCTGATTCTGCTATTCTGACTGTAATCCGTCTGCCGTCAGCTTGGTATCTTTCTCTTGCTACAGATGTTTGAACCGTATGAACAATGTTTTCTTTAATGCTGAATGTTTTTTCCGCTTCGGTGTACAAGTGTGATTTGTAAGCTATTGGTACCGTTTCTCCATCATTAGAGGTTAGGTATGTGAATCCGCATCTTCCTGGGATGACTCGGATTACAAGGTTGCGTGTGTTATCGCGTGTTTGCAGTTTTGTTTTAACTAACATGTCTGTTTGTAAAGATCTAAAAATTTCTGTGTGTTTTTGAGTCCAATTGATTCTTTTAAAATCTGGTTTTATTAGATCATAGAGGGGTTTAACCCTCTCTGCATAATTTATAATGTAAGTTCTTCCGAAATTTAGGAAACCTAGAATTGATTGCAAGTTTTTCAGTGTTCTAGGTGCTTGGATTACAGCACATTTCTCTAGGAAATTGTCAGCCAGGCTTTTGCCTTCACTTGATAATTCATATCCTAAAAACAGGAAAGTTAGATGGGCAATTCTTGACTTTTTGAAGTTGAATTTGTAACCCTCTGCTGCGAACCCAAGTATGATGGTGTTCACTCTTTTCAAGTGAGTATCCAAGTCATTATCTGTTAGATAGATGTCATCGACATAAGATAATGCCTCGTCATCATATATTTGTAGTAACTCTGTTACTCTCGCTGAGAATAATCCTGGGCTGTTCTTGAACCCTTGGGGCAAACGACAGAAATTTGCTGCGAGCCATTTATTGAGAAAGTGGTCAAATATCTGCTTTCAGGTGCCATATTTTGACAAAAGAATCCATTAGATATGTCTAATGTTGTTTTGTATTTTTTGCGCACTATGCTATTCATTAGTGCGGCACTGTGTGAGTTTTGTACTGCAAACGTTTTGCAGCATGAGTTAAGGTGTCTGTAGTCCAAAACTAGACGATATGAATCATCTGGTTTGGAGACAGGAAACAAAGGATTGTTCATTTGTGAGGTGCATGTTTCAATCACCCCCTGGTATTCAAGTTGATCTAAGATCTCCCTGACCTGTTTTTTAGCTTCTTGCTTAATTGGGTACTGACTCTGTGCAGTTGGTTGAGATTTTAATTGGATCTTGTGAGGAGGAGAGTCCTCATCCCATCCCACATGATTTTTATATAGTGCAGGAGCTTGGGCTACTGCCCACTTTCTTGCAAGTGTATATTTTTTATGAATTGGAATATGATTTGAGAAGGCAGGCATAATCATTTCTTCGCCATGAGGGCACTCCCTGACAAATTCTGGTGGCCAGTCTTTTTCAGCTAGAAGGATGTCATAGCCCTTGGAGAGATTATCCCAAAATAGACCCCTTATTTTCCTAGTCTTATCTCCCTCTATACGTAAAGTTATTTCATATATTTTATGAGGTTTGCTAACTCTGGTATCTGCAGTTTCCACTTGAATGTATTCATTCGTGTCCACTGTCTCCAGATGATTCATCAGGATCTTGCGAGCTATGCTCACTTCTGCTGCGCTGTCTAGCATTGTCTGAGCCCACTCTCCGTTTTTCAACTGAGTCCTCAGGATCCTCAGCATGTTTGATTATTTTAATGCTGGCTACCTTCTTCTTTGGAAATTGTAACTTTTTACTTTGATGAGCAGGTTCTTTGTCTTTGGACTTGACGTGCTCTTCCCTTTGTTCTGACCGTCCTCTTCTTTCCGATTTCTGCGAGGAAGTCTGAAAAGATCGAGAGGGACGTGTATCAATATCTTGATATCTTTCAGGTTTCTTCAAATTATCCCTATTTCTAAGGTTGTATTTTTTCTCAGAGGGCTCCCTCTGGGGAGACTTGTGTCCTTGGTCCGGAGATCTTTCTCTCCGCCGAGGAGACCTTCCTCTGGACTGGAATCTTTTTTCTTTGGGAGTGGATTGTTTATTTCCATCCCAGTTCTTTTTTGAAGTGTTTAGATTATTTTTAATAAATACCTTTTCAGGATTTTCTATTAGTTGGGGTTTCACTGGTTTCCCACCCAAACTATCTCTTCCTAGCTCTTCATAGGATTTTTCTATGATTCTGGCAAGTTCAAATGGTTGTTCTGCTATATCTGTTTCCTTCAATCTTTGGCGGATTGCCACATTTGCTGCTTCCCCTTTTATGTTTGCTAGTAATATTGCCGAGACCTGCTTAAAGTCTTTCAGTAATTTCATACCCAGAGTTAAAGCAGGTTCCGGACCGTATTAATTTTGAATCTGTTTTAGCACCTCTGGTATTACCGACATGGACGGAACACCATGTGTTTTTGTGTAAATGGAAGCAAAGACTGTACCCCAAGTGTCACAGTCCTCCACATGTGGTGCGATCCCCATTGGAAGACAGATAGTCAGAATTCTGTGTTTCTCAGTAGGTGTAGTATCCGGAAATACTGCCTCTATTTGAGTGATTTTCTGTGCTCACCAGAATGGAATTTGTTCCCGTTTAATGGGTACTTTGCCTAGACAGGACTGTATGTTCTGTGGTGTGATTTTATTTGTCTTCCCCTGATGAGGGGTCAGCTGTGGAATTTTAATAGCTGGTTGGACTGTTGAAGTCCGCATTACATATTGGACTAATTGTCTGTGTATTTTAATCAGTTGTTTTAGTTGTGCTAAAAGTTCTGGTATTGACATTTTTTCAATGTCTGGATGTGGTGTGTAGCCGGTTAGAACTGGCCATGTTGCTCCTGGTCTACCTAGTGGACTGAGCCTGGTGATATGATCATTATGTTTTAGGGCGCCTTTAAATCAGAGCAGGTGCTCTTGGTATTTTAGTGGTATTTCCACCTCCTCGAAAGGAGTGTACTCATCCGGAGGTTCCTCTATTTTATAATAGTGGAACTCTTTTGTGACAGCGTTTGCCGCTGGAAAGTTTATCCATGAATAGAATACCTCTGTCTGCCGATATTCGTGTGCCTCAATTACGAATATGACTGTACCACCTCTTGGTGTTAGTCCATTTTCTATGAGTTTTAAAGTTATAGTTTTTCTTATGCTGACCGGGATGATTATTGCATCCGGGTCCTGCTGTAGGAGACTTGTGTCTTCCGCTAGGAGTTGAGCTGCTAATCTAGCTGTCTCCCTATCTCCTTCGTTGTCTGACATTTTACTGACAGGAAGGTTTTTTGTTGCAGATCAAGTTTTCAAGGAAACAAAGATTGGATGCACAACATTTTGGAACACTGTATCCTTCAACGTTGAATAAACCAAAACCCATACATAGGAGTCTCCTCCTACTAAGTTTGGCGGATTTAACCTTTGACCCACTCCAGACGTCTTTGGAGTTTTATGGGAGAAAAGGGTCTGTGTGGAAATGCACGACTGAGTTACTCTAATGCCTTGCGTTAGTTTTATCGCCTTACCAAATGTTGGGCGCCATGTAGTGTAGTTCCTATTATCCCAATAGGCTCTGCGCATTGGAATAATATCTTCAATAGTATAGACGTAGGACTGTGGTTAACTAGGTCTTCTACTGACGATATTAGACTTAAAGTTATGTGTGCCAGCTAGCTCAGAGTTCACTAGAAACTTTCTCGAATAGGCAAGGAGGAGTTTAACCTCCCTGGATAGACAAGAAGGGATTTAGTTTCTGACAACCATAGAACATGACAACTTTGCTCCCCCCTAATCAAGAGTATATCTCTAGAGTCGTGTGAAAACAAAAGACAATCATTTTACTCAGTCAGTACGTGCATACTTAGTTCCACCAGATTGTAGAGATAGAAGAGATGGGCGTGTTCAATAAAAGGTGTTATTTATTGATCAGTCTCTTTTTCTCATACAAGAGAAATGAATCGCTACAGTAGCAATACTTAAGGTTAAGTAAAGTGCATACAGTAAAAGCAAGATTATAAAATAATACTGTAAAAGCATTGATATGGTTTCTTAGCCATATGATACTTTAAAATGGATAAAAGATATACATACATATATACATTGACTAATCGTACTCAACTGGTGCTTCTAACTATGCCTACCCCGGTGTACCTGACCTGAGCCTAATACGTGGGAGGGAGTAAGTAAGTAGCAGTTTAAGTTAAGTTTGTTTTGCCAAGAATCTGACTCAAGAATTCTCTGTGAGGGGTTTATTCAGTTCAGTACCTGGGATTTAGAAGGCTGGAGGGTTGGTATCTCTGTCTCAGGACTCGATATCCCAGTTACCCGCGAGGGCGGCTGGAAACGCCGGAGGCTGGATTTCTCGGCAGGAGAAAAGGCAGCGTCTCTCTCAGCGCGTCAAAAGGGAGGGGCAGCGTCCGTGGGCTTTTCTGCAACAGCTGGGCTCTCCGGCAAGTAGCGCTGCTCCAAACTCGTCACCACCGTGTGTTTGCCTAGGGCAGCGTTGGTATATTTATACCTGAAAGGTGCCGAGTTTGACGTAAGGATGGACATAAGACGTCAGTAAGAATGTCATAAGGACATGTCGTTCTTACATTCTTTTCAGGAGTTCTTGAGCGAAATCAAAACAATAGCTGCGGGGGATTTCCCAGGTCTGCTGGAGGTTTGATTTGTTTTGAGAACTCGGTGTGCTTTCTAGGGGGCTGGAGGGATAGTGCTTGCTAAATGTGACAGCATGCGCTATGACCTAATCTGAAAACGGGTTTCTGTGCCGTTGTATGGACATTAGTGAATTAATAACCGGACAAGGGTCAGAAATAGGAGTATCAATATAGGTACCTAGATAAACACACTACACCCACTCCACGATTTTATGTACATATTTACTAACCTAAGCAATAGTAAACATAACTAACAGTGCATGTGTATACCGAACCACCCCAAAAACACTTTTTTTTTGTATTTGAAAAATGGCGTATGCGAAATGCACGAAATGAGTATAGGTACTGTATGCATTCAAGTAGTATAATCATTCAAAAAGGAGATGCACATTTTATATCAGCATGAATGATTTGCGAAATTACACATGAAATGGCTCTTGATACAGAAAAAAATTGCGAGACCATCTCATCACATATAAACACAGTTAATTGCATATAAGCTAGAGGTTGAGGTAATGTAACGTCTCTAGAATTCCTAATAATAGAAGCTCTGTTCTCTAAGAATAGTTTTACTTTAAGCAGAAGATAAGTGCCAAAAAGCTAAATATTTTGGAATTGGGAAAAAAGTTTTCGCTTTTCATGGGAGAAGAGAAAAAATAGTTTCAAGTCACTTTGTTTTCAAAAAGACTGAAGGCCAAATTCAGAGTTCAGGGAACGCCGTGTGCAAATTTGTTTAAAATTCATTCTCTCTGTTCTGGTGAAAACATCATTTCAGACAGACTCTCGAAAAAACAGTCTACAGCTTCTGGTGAAAGTTCGACTAGGTTGGAAAATGTCGCTACCATGCAGTCATGCGCATGATTGCTTTCAATGATGGTTCGATCAGAACTGCTTACAGAAGGTCGTACCTGGTCGATGCTGCTTTCATCTTGTACTTCACTACCCTTCAATCGTAGTGGTGAAGTCTCCACGAATGCCGTCATCAGGATAGGTAGCCGCTGGGGACAGCACAATGCATGAGCCTTTACTGGACCCAAGTACTGCATCCAATGGTACGTCCGATTGTAGTGTAAGACAGGTGTCCAACACGCATTCTTCGCCGCATAGCATGCACCTTAATACAGGCATTACACAATTCTGCCAGATTGGTCTGAATGAAAGAAACCAGGTCATATTTAGATCTCGTAGCCGGGCTTGGTATCTCTGTCTCAGGACTCGATATCCCAGTTACCCGCGAGAGCGGCTGGAAACGCCGGAGGCTGGATTTCTCGGCAGGAGAAAAGGCAGCGTCTCTCTCAGCGCGTCAAAAGGGAGGGGCAGCGTCCGTGGGCTTTTCTGCATCAGCTGGGCTCTCCAGCAAGTAGCGCTGCTCCAAACTCGTCACCACCGTGTGTTTGCCTAGGGCAGCGTTGGTATATTTATACCTGAAAGGTGCAGAGTTTGACGTAAGGATGGACATAAGACGTCAGTAAGAATGTCATAAGGACTGGTCGTTCTTACATTCTTTTCAGGAGTTCTTGAGCGAAATCAAAACAATAGCTGCGGGGGATTTCCCAGGTCTGCTGGAGGTTTGATTTGTTTTGAGAACTCGGTGTGCTTTCTAGGGGCTGGAGGGATAGTGCTTGCTTAATGTGACAGCATGCGCTATGACCTAATCTGAAAACGGGTTTCTGTGCCGTTGTATGGACATTAGTGAATTAATAACCGGACAAGGGTCAGAAATAGGAGTATCAATATAGGTACCTAGATAAACACACTACAGCTTTAGATTTACTTGTGCACCTCATTGAAAAATGCCCATGGTAATATGGCTGGCGGTGTCTGATAGACACAGACACCGCCACCATACCCAAGGCGACCGGGGCGGAAAAGCGGCTGACGGTCTTTCCATCCGCCGCGGACCCCCAGCCATGCTAACATGGCGGGTGGTCATTCCGGCACGGATGGCGGGCGGATTGCCCCCGCCAGGCCGACGGTGGCTACCGCCGGCCTGGCAGGGGGGATCTGCCCGCCATCCTAATGGGCCCCTTAGTGTTAGGGGGATGGTCACTTAACCCCTAGTATGGTGTACGGACCATTGTCCCCACCGAGTTGAATCTTGTACTTCCCGATGGGGACACAGTGGCAAGTACTTTAACTTGGGGGTGCATCTGACACAACAGCAGGATCAACCTCAGGACCAAAACTCTGTGGCAGCAGCAACGATAGACAATTTCTGCCATTACAGGTGGTACTGCACATGTACCCTCACATGACTGGTACCAACCTAATTCCCACATTATAGATATCCACGAGACTCTGAGAGGTTCCTTCTAGCACACCAAGATAACGTGTTTGCAGCTCTGAGAAAGGCTGCCACACCCATAAAGGGATAGTGTAATGCAGAAGAAAGTAGCCTGAACTTGATTTGTTTTTGGCGGAAGTCGTGTTACTCACTTCCTCTAAATAAGCCTGGTCATTCTACCACAGATGTAGAATCCAGGATATTGACTACCACTATATCATCTGTAATAAGTAAGTAAAGATTTACTATTCTTACCTTCACATCTACATACCTTGATGTTGCGTTGCCTTGCTTCCATGCACTAGAGGACTACCTAAACAGTCACCTGCACCTAATTGTACCTTGCTTAAAACCGATCAGTGGCACTCACGTTGATAACAACAAAGTATTTACATTAAGATTAGAATTGCTGTGTCTCTGCATGATTCAAATCAAAGCATGTGGGTTTGGTGGCAAGTGGGTGTGGGGTGATCAGCTGAGCTTAGAGTAAAAGCCTGCCCCTTACGAAATGTTGTGTTCTGTACTGGATACGTGTTTGGCTGAAAGAATATACTTGCCACTTCGGGAACTTAGGTGGTCATGTCTGGATAAAGCCGACTAGAACGTTGTCAGGGCCATAGCTATCAATAGCCTGCTCGTTGTACATCATTTTGAAAGCTGCTGAGACATCTGAACAAACCATAAACATTTAGCCTGGAAGGCTGAGCGGTTCTACCTTTGCAGAGAGTTGTTCTAGCACAGTCCTTATCTGTGAGACGTTTTAATGTAGGAGACTTTCAAAATCCCCTTTATAGTACAGTGGAATTATATAGCAAAATATTAGCTGAAGACACTTTTACAGTTAAGACCCTCTCAATAATATCTAAAATCCTTTGAGAGCTTACATCAAGATAGCATAGTCAGAGGCACAGCCTCTTTACTCGTACCCCAGTATCAAGACTCCTTACCAGGTCCACCATCGGAAAAAAGTCAGAGCAGTCCCCGTAACTGAGGTTATTGGCATTTATCTTGTATGGGATATGCATGAAGGATGCATGTGATTTGTGTGCTTCTCTATCTGTACCTGGACTGGTGGATACTGAGTTTATGATTTTCTTTGTGTAAACTAGCAAAGCCCATCTTGCACATTGCTACCTGCACGGACACACTCATCTGTACCCCGTCCCAGTCTGGAGTACATGGTGGCTGAGGAAGGTAGCTTGCACAGAATGTTTGACTTAGTTTAGATGTATCCAGCCAGCATAAATCCACAGCCTCCCAATTTCCTGAAAGGTGGCATTTCATGTAGTAATGACCTTCCAGACAGGGCCAATACCATCCCCAACTGAACCAGGCCAAATCCGGCATCAATATAGGCGGCAGGGCAGGAAGCTTGCAAATCTGGCTAACAATTGCCAGAAAATGCATGTCTAGAATTAGAGAAGCAGCAGAACATTGATATAAACTAGTGTCTGCTTGTGGAGGATGATTACTGGTCCCCTCATCAGTACTTTGTTCAATGGATCAACACAATACCAAGAAAGCCTGGGCACCAGCTTGTTTTGCAAAAGCCAGGAGTGAACCTCTGCATGCATGCTACTTTCTTTCCTGGCTGGACCTAGGTGTCGGAAAGCCTAGAGAGCTTCCTTGCTGCTTGAAATACAGAGAGAAGGAAATCTACCTGCATGCACAAGAAGTTGGACTGCACCTGCCAAAAGGAGTGACATGATAGAAGTAAGACCCAGCTGACATGACGGAACATCATGAGGACAGTTCAAGGGACTGAGACAGCACAGGATCAAGATGGCCACCCTAGCCCAGCTGCACCAGCTCTTGAAAAACTCTTGGCCACCATCAGTCCCTCAGTACCACCTCCAACCATCTGTAGTATACACTGAGACATGAAGACCATTGACCATTGTATACCTCAGTCCATAAGAAGAGAGGGAGAAAGGATTATAGATTATCTAGTACACCGTCTCAATCATAGACATATACCAAACACAAAAGCTAGAGTGAACCAGATTACAAGTGTGACAAGCATTCCAACAAGAACTGATTGATCACATTGGATCTTATTTGGACAAACCAATGAGGATCTTGTTTGGATGTTTGTTAAACCTGAAATCTGCTTCTTCATTAACTATACCTTTTGTAATTGGTAGACATTGTAACCCTCAGGCAGCCCTCAATCCACATGAAAACAACCTCAACTAGTCATTAGGACCACTATTCGATCCTCAAGAACTCTTAGCATACCTTCAGACACTCCAAACAGACCCTCCGAAAATCTCACCTGGCATTCTGCTAACACAAATGATGAGTATATTCCCCCAGTTACCAAGCCAACCACCTTCAAATACCTCCAGATGGTCCTTGTATAATACAAGAGGTTCTCAGCCGAACTCCATGTCCCCCCCCCCCAGTGGGCCCCAGACACCACACAGTGACTGTTTGGCCTGCCATTAGGCACCCAAAGTCAGCCTTCCAGGCCTTCTACACATCACCAGAGGCTTTCACCTTGAATTCTGTCATGTACAAGTGTTACATAAACACATCTGGTCAGCCCAGGAGATGCTTGGTGTCCCCTCAGAAACCTACTGTCCTGTAGTCCCTCAGAAAACACCAGTATGCCCTCAGAGACCCTCAGCCTGCTCACTGTCACGACGGGTTCTTACACTCCAATAGCAGGTCTTTGGAGATCCTTGCTTAGCCTGTAGACACATCAAGCAGGCCCTTAAAGACTTTCGGATTGTCTCAGAGGCACTTGTCTAGCATTCAGACAACTCCTACTGGCAATCAGCGATCTTCAGCTCACCTTCAGACACAACTAGCTGGCCCTTACAAGCTTTCAGACAGCCACAGCTGGCCCATAGACACCCACAGTCTGACCTCAAAAAGCGTTAGAGAAGTCCAGATCGCTATTGGTCACCTGCACAGAGCTCTCCAAGTGTTATGCCACCCTCCTGGCTATAGTTTTCTATCAGACACCATTAGCTGGCCCTTCAGCACCGCCCACAAGGCTCTCAGACACCCAGATAATGGCATCAGGCACCACTGGCAAGTTTCAAAGACTCCCAACCAAGCCAAAGAAATACCCAGGGTCTACAGCCCACCCTCACATTTCCTGAACCATCCATCAGTGAGCACCAGCATGCCCTCATAGACCTTAAAGCTTAGACAGCCTTCAACACCCTTATGATATGCCTTAGCACGCCCTTGGCCCACCTTTAGACACCCCCAGCTGGCCATGAGACCCCATCATATGTCCCACATGGGCACTGAGCCTGCCTCCAGACTTTCCTAGCAGGCTTTAAGAAACTCCCAGGGGGCCACAAGAGACCCTCACTTTTCCTTAAGACCACACTCAGACCTGCCCACTGACCCACAGAGATGCCATCAGGATGTCAGTCTGCCTTTTCAACACCCCAATTTGGGCCACAGACAAGACCAGATGCCCCTCAGCCTTGCTTGTGACACCACAATCTGATATTTAAACAACCTAGCGGTGCTCTTAGAGTCTCTTGTGGTGCCTTTAGACACTACCATAATTCCCCTTAGAAGCCACAAGAGTGGTCTCAGAGTGCCCTAGACTGCCCCTAGCTTCAGTTGAGCCAGAAATGCCCCAAATCAGAAACTGTTGGTTTGCCCTCAGATTGTTTCAGCATGTCCTCAAGACACCCTGAACTTCCCTTCAGTCACCACCACCTGATTCTAATGCTCTTTCAGTCAGCATTGACGGACCCTGAGTCTTTCTGGTGGATACTCTAACCATAGATTCCTCACCTTAGAATACTCCTCACACGTCAGACTGAATCCATAAAACTTTCCCAATAGTAGTCTTCCCATGTGCCAGCTAGATGGTAATGTGCAGTTCCACTCTGACTTTACACTGCCCCACATATAATCACCACCCCTGGGTATTGATGTCAGTTTCATGTCTTCTACTTTTCCGTGCCTTTAGACGTGGAGCGTGAACAATTGTAGGTATCAGTGTGCTGAATACTAACATGGACCTTTTTAGATGTAAACAAAGGCCACTCCATAGAACGAAATGGTGGCAAGACAGGGAAGAATCTGCAGTTAGATTGAGTATTCAACAGAAAGAGTGTTCCCAAAGGTAAGTAACTTGATCTTCTGATGGATACTTCTAATCCCAGATTCCTCACCTTAGAATAGATATGAAAGCAGTATCTCCCAAAGGGGAAGCTTCTGTGGATTGGACTCAGGCCAAAAAGTCTTACAAGACCGAGTGGGAGAAATGACCTTCCTGCCAGTCCTGGCTATCAAGGCAATAGTGTTTTGTGAACATAAGCACTGAAGCAAACGTTACACCAATGGCAGACACTTCACATGGCAATGTAGTGGTAGAAGCCTTAGCCCTGATGCAATGGGCTCTTAGAGTTTCTGGAGGCCAGTGCATAGCTGTCACAACATTTGGCAAAAATGGCGCCCAAGACCTTAGCGCCAGGTTGACTGGGAAAAAGGTGGTGTAAGAGGGTTGACTGAAAGTGCCTGAAGTTCACTCATGCAACAAGCTGATGTAATTGCAGCCAGGAGGATGGTCTTTGAGCTATTTTACTTGTGCTGACTTCACAGTAGGAAAAGGGCAGCTCTCCACAATTTGATATACAACATATGCAGTATAACCAACCACTAGGATACTCTCATCGTTCCTTAGCATAGATCCATACACAAAATACATTAGTTCACAATCAGTAATTAACACATCAGTCAGATCGATAAGGGGTTTAATAACATGGGCAGTCACTGGGACACAGTTATGTGGATCTCCATGTTCACATGTGGGTATTAGGGAAGCAGAGTTCAAAGCAGGAGAGCGGGTCAAAGTAATATGGGAAGCAGACAACAACATTATTTTATATTAAGATGGGCTGGTAGAGGTGCTGTTTTTTGTAGTAAGAAGAAGTGCAACTCATAAATAGTAGCACAACAGTTAATGGGGAACTCAACACAATATTTTCAGAAGCTTCAACAAGATTTGCAGTGGCCTCCAGAGAATGAAAACATGGTGGGTGCCCAATCATACCTGCATTTAGAACTGAAGAGTAACAGTCTATGGGCTTTTTCTGATACACATAACTTTGTACCAACACTTCAAATGCAAAACCGTATTGTTAATGGCAATAGAAATTAAACGGTTTGTCATAATCAGGCAGTCCTAGTGCTGGCGCTGAAGTTCAAGCTTGTTTACTTAATAAAAAAAATCTATTTTTGGCTCCAATAGACCACCGCAAAGGTTCAAGGGGTATCTTTTCAAACCCATTTTCACAAAGGTTTTCCTATCTCAGCGTAGCCCAGAATCCATGATGCCCTGCCCCCCACAAAGCCATCCCTGAAAGGTTTGTAACTAAAAGACAGTTACAGGGTGCAGCAACTTATGGATGGCTTCAGCTCGTTCAGAAGGCAATTGGTGTTTTCCAGCAGAGAATTGGTGACCATGGCATCACACTCTGGGAAGGCAACACTTCAAATTTTCCTTTGAATCCTTTTGCACCCTTTATCAGCCAATTCAGTTAAGAGGTAGACTGAATCATCCTTGCTATTGAGAGAGCGCCATGTTACTTTGTAAAATTTGTAGGGGTGTACCATAATCCCGAGTAGTCAGCACCCACTTATTTAGAGGATCTTACTAATGTAGTTTAGAAATGTAACATTAGGCTGGGAATCAGTGCAATATGTAGTGATGTGTTTATTACTTAGAGACTAATGTTGTGCCTTAATCAAAATGTGATGCTGCATAACGTAGAAATTTAATCATATGTGAAATGTTGCATTAACAATGATGTGCCTTAATGAAATAATACATGTGCCTATTAATGAATGGATTAAAATGGGGTTTAATGTGAAGAATATATTGCTTGCAGAACTAACGTTTTATGTCATGTCACGTTAGAAATCTGTTTAAAAGTGCAAAGGCCTGGGACAGGCTGAAGCCAGTAGAGGCCTAACTGTATTTTTCCTTTGGTTAGCCTTAGTCGAAAAGAAATGATTTCTCTCGCCTGGGAAAGGCTGTCCTCAGTGAATATTAAATTGTAACTTCGAATGTTGCAAGGATGGTCTCACGTATTCTAGCTTGCAGGTGCAAGGCCTCAAGGCTCGATAGCTAGAAGGGTCCAATGTTTAGAAGTTAGGATAGTGGGCGCCAGTGCAGAGATGCTGCCAAGGAATTTGGGAGTGCAACATTCAGCGGAGAAGGTGCCTGAGACCCAAGGACACACCAACGGGCGCTTGATGGAGAGGTGCCATACTGGAAAAGTTTGAAGATCTGTACCTGCCAGAGGGGCGTACCTCTGGGCGTGTCGACTGTTTCTGGGATTTTGTATTAGGGACAGCACCCGAGGGGGGAGAGGCAGTCCGGAGCAGAGAGCAAAGAGTAGACTAGGGATTAGAAAGAGGGCTTGGGAAAGGCAATATGTAAGCAGTTTGTGAACTTAAGGCAGAGTAAGGTGTAAGAAGGAGCATCTTAGAACGAGCTCAGAAATTGAAGCAACTTATTGGAAGGTGAATGTACTTCTTAGGAAGTCATCACGGTTGACACCTTTATTCTTGCTGGGTAATTTGTCAAGTAGGGATGTCACCTTTAAGTCAGAGTAGGGACAGTCTAACAAATTTCTTTTCTTTTTGTAAATACAGTCTCGACTTACTACAATGTCGGTAATGGTATGTCTAATGCTTCTTGAGTTAACCCTGATTTTTATTCGGAGTCGTCTGAGACTCTTGCGTAGGATTACCTTTGCATTAGCGCCGGTTTATTTCCTGAATCTTTTGCTGAGATGTTTGTATGTTCAGTTATTTTTGGCTTTGTAATACATTTTCAAATTTTCAGTTGGTAGTCAGTGGTCCTTTGAGTCTAATTTGTATTTGTTTAATAAAGTTGTTTAAAGAGATGATTGCAAAAATCTACCCTCTACACTTCTAAGACAGGGAGAAAGATCCAGTCGACCTGACCTGGGATTCTAGAAAATGGTAAGAAAATCTAGATAAGAATCCCAGCTTCACCACTATGATCTAGAGTAACAAATGCCAAAAGTAAATCATCTAACTATTGAATTAGGGTAGAACCCCAGCAGAAAACCAACTTGATTAAATCCTTCTTTAGGGCCTGGGAAAAAATTGAAGGAAACAGTAAATCCTTGAGGAAATCAGGTCCACAACAGCTGAGAGCATCGGAATGTGAATGAGACGAGATAGCGGCTCTCCTCATGTATGGGAATAGGGAAGCAGGTGAAACAAATGTCAACCACAGTAAACCATTAGATCTTTGCAGGGGTGCAAGAAAGGATGGGGTAGGGCTGGGGACTATAGGGAGCCTGAGAATAAATTAATTAATTAAATTAATTGTGGGTTTCTAAAGCGCTAGAATCGACTCCCGAAGGAGTATCTCTGCGCTGTAGACCGCTGGGGAACCCGTCCTGGCTTTCCCTGTGAGATGGTCCCTACTGGGTATCTCCAAGGTGAAACCAGGCATCCCCGGCGTATGTGGGGGGCCGTTGTGGAGATGAGGCAAGCTAATGCCAAGAGTTGCCGAGTGTGATCCCTGGTTAGAGTAGGCTCCGAGGCGAGAACTATCGAGTCCGCTGACCCTGCTCCACGACCCTGCCACGTCGGGGATAGAACCCTGGTCCCGGGCCGTCCTCTGCTTCCGGGTCTGCTGCCTCTAACCAGTGAGCCACACCACTCCACATAATTAATAGCTCTAAGGTCTTGGATAAACTCGTGCACGCTGGCTTACCCTGCCTTGTGTATCTGGAGAATGAAGATATTACATCTACTAACTATAGGTTTTCAAACCCTTTGCTCAATTAAATCTGCCATCACAGGGCAGATCCCCTCTTCCGCCATTGGTTTCAATGGGCACTGGGGTACTCTGGGTACCTACTTTGAGGGTAAACCATCAAAGAGATGAATCCCACTCTGTTGACCCTGTGGACCACATGGCGGAGGGTACCTGTGAAAATAATTCTGTCAAATCGGGAGACATAGCACCCTTGTCTGTTTCATCTGGACAGCTCAAACTCTCACATAGTAGTTCACTTATCTTACTTTCTTGATCCTAAAGAATATTCAAAAATACCTATTCTTTGGTACAAAACACAATACAATATACACAATACATCCCTGCCTAGGAAGGTGGGCAAGTAAAAATTAAGGCTTGTCACTGATAGGTCCCACAAAAATGGACACAGGATCAGCAAAATGTTGGGGGACTTTCTAGTTGCAAATACCAACTGTGGTATGGATATGTCCAAGAGAGATAAAAAGAAGAATTCAGATATTTTGAAAACCAAACTGCTTGCATTCATGTCAATAGGCAAGTAGTGCATTTATTAATAATTATACAATCCACACAATGCCCCTTCTGATCTACTGGTATTATAGTACTCATAATACAGTTGGACCCTCTTGTGCAGTGCAAAAATATTTCTTTCGAAGGTACCATGTTCAGGAAAGAAAATGTTCCCGTTCTCTTTAGTCAGCCTCATCCACTATCAAAAATATTTGCAGCATGCGAAACATATTGTCGGTACATAGAATGACCAGTATTCCTTTTCTGTGGTGGCTTGCAATGCTTAGATTGTCCAGCCTCCATCAATGTTGCTTGAAATTCACTCACACTCGGGTATTAGGAAAAAAGGGAGCATACTTGACTAACTAGAAGTTAACCGCCACCAGAATGTCACTTTTTCTGACGGTCTGGTGGAGTTAACTACTTCGCCTTATTTACAAGGCTTAACACCACCTTGAAAATAATGCCCCTGTTCCTATAGCACTTAGCGTGAAAGGGCTGTGCAATGGTTGTTGCAGTGGGCGTTCCGCCGCAACACCCATTGCTTTTTGACGCTGCCTGATGTTTGCGAGGTATGGGGCAGTGTCAAAAATACAGCCAGGAAATACCTGGTCTTAAGCAAGTGATACGAGGAGAAATGTTTTATTTCTCCTCATATTTTGATCTTTTCAGATGTGCTGCATTCTGCACCACACATATGTAGAACCAATTGCCTGTAAAGATTGTGTATGTGCTCGAATGTGCCTCTTCCTACACATAAACAATTGCCCCTGCAGCGCAGGTACCCTAGCTGGTCACACAGTGATTGAGGTTATAGTTCAATTCTCAATGGGTCCTGTGTTGAGTTCCCGTGTCACATTTAGTGTTCTTTTCACAGGGACCCCTGCACTGATTCATGCAAACTCGCTAGCGGCTACTGCAGTCCACTCCCACTGGCCAGCTGGGCACATGGACTCAGATTGAGTCAGTAATTTACCAGGCGGATACCACTGTCCCCCTAATGATTGTTTAATCCCATCTTGATAGCTATTGAATTCATTCTTTTACCAACTTATTAAAATTATTGTCAATTATTTTTTTCTGCTTAGGTCCCAGTTGGCTGCCCTTTCTACACTCACCCTTCATTGATGGACCAACATACTTGATTCATTCCTTCTTACTTACCACACAAGCTCTGTTTAATGATATTTTCATATACAAGACACATCTGTCCCGGACATATTTTATACAAACATTCTCTGTTTAACTTTCAGATACTGGGTGCTCTCACTACTGTACTGATGATGACCTCAGTGTCATAGAGGTCGAAACGCCGTTAACACTAGATCTATATAGACTCCAATATCCATGAAATAACTGTACAGATATGAGTCATATGTCTTTTTAATACTAATGCACGCTATTTCGTTTTGTCTTGCGCTTTGCACTACACCTTCAATGTCACTTATAGCAGGAGTACCAGATCTTCCTCTTTTATGATAAATATGTTTATTTAATGCAATAAATTACGCGAATGCAAGAAACTACATATTGTGGTCTTTTAAGTTTATGCCTTGGTATAACATATATTGTTTTGTTGTCTTCATACACAGAAGACTTTCTTATGTTGTTACATTGATTTATATCCTAGTGAACCATTGTTCTTTGCGAACTCTTTCTGGTCTACTGCATGGTGATATGAAGGGTGGTTCTGCAGAGGATATCCAACTTGCCTATGAGCTAATGCCTGAGCAGCAGAACAAAATATATCGCTGACTCCAGGGTTGCCTTCTGTCTGTGTCCATGGCATGGATACAGGGGCTAGCTCACCAGTGAAGAGCAAGACTTACCAGATGTCTGACCGAGTTTAGGCATCAAGGCTGCAGTTGCCCAGATATTAGTCTTGGGGTGATTGAGTATTTCCCTAGTCTTTGGGTCTGCCCAGCCAAGTTGGTGCCCACGCAATTATCCTCAGACTTGTGCTTTTGAGTGGACAACTGGAATGTCAAATAAGTGACTAAGACATATACACACCCAATCACCAGAAATGATGAGCTTGTAGACTGACTGGGAGCTGCCCACTACTTGAACACCTTTGATTTGACCACTAGCTATTGATCGATCACTTTTTAGCACCTAATGCCAAAGAGAAAACTGCATTCTCAACACCAGAAATGTTACACCAGCTTAAGGAAATGCCGTTTGAGCTATAGAATGCCCCAGCCATTTTCCAGCACCTTGTGAACCATGTTCTGTCAGAGCTAGAAGAGTTTTGTGTGGTATACCTTATGATAGTGCTGTCTTTAATAATTCACCGGAGGTTGCACCTGAGGCACCTAAAACAGGTGTTGGTCAGGCTGCAAGGGGTGAAACTGGCCATCAAAGAAACCAAGTGCTAGGTGGACCAGTTCGGTGTAGGTTACTTTAGCCATCAGGTGGGCAATTGGAAGTTCTGTCCGAAGGATGCCAAGATCTAGTCTGTGCTGAAGTGGAAGGTACCCACTACCCCGACCAAGTGAGGGACTGTTTAAGGCTCACTAGCTACTACAGGAACTATGTGGCTAGTGGAGACTTTCAAAATGCTTTTTAGGATCCAAGCATAGCATTATGCAATGCACCTGTAATAATGGTGCCTGACTATTATAAAACTTTCTGGCTCCAGACTGACGCCTCAGATAAATGATCTGCAAGATTAATACAATGAAAAGGGTAGAGGGGGTCCTGTGGTCTTTATCAGTCTCAGACTTCTCACTAGGGGGCAGAACTGGGCAGCCCACAAGAATAAATGCTTTGACATAGTGTGACTTTGAGGAAGTTATGGTCTCACCTGTTTAGTATCAAGTTTGTGGTACCACCAGATAGCAAATCTCTTATATTGTTGATGGCAGTGAAGGGTGATAATCCTAATGTGCTGAGATGATCTTTCTCATTACAGGGAATACATTTCACAGCGGATAACGAAGCAGGAATGAATCATGGGAATACAGATGAACTTTCCTGCCATTTTCACTGATTTGACAACTGGACTTCTCCAGCGGTGGAGTAAAGGTTCCGGGTAGTCCGGTTCGGCAGAGGTATCATTGGGAGGGTACATCTACAAAAAGGGGGGTCCAAGGGAATATTTACTGACCACACTTGTTATCATCCCTAACTTATCAAAACCAACCAATGGATAACAATGGGTCTAAACAAATTGTAAACTGGCTGTGTATATAAAGGAAACACCCAACAAGTCCACCGAGAGTGTGTCACCGTTGGATGAGTGTTCCAATCAGATCACCGACCTGTACCGCCCTGCATCATTTGGGATCCTTCATCCGAAGGAAAGTGGTTTTACCCACTGTGGACTAGATTGGTGCAGCCCACTTATGATGGAAATATGACAAAAGTGCATATACAATGTTTATGGTATCAGGAGGTAAGCTGAAAAGCAGTGCATGTGTAGATAATACGTGATAAAGTGCAAAAATGTGCTTAAAATTGAGTGGTGGAAATGGAAGAACACTTTTAATATGATCCTATCCACCCTCAATGGTTAAAAATCAGAGCATAGTAGCGTCAACAAATAGCTACTAGTGTTGTAATATGGTCGACATGTTTCTGCAGTTCTTATGAAGCCTCGAGGTCTTCTGCTGCTTCCTCAGGACCTTACTAAATGCTACTGCATATCGTGAAGTAACGTGTTAAAGAAAATTCTTAAATATCACCTGGGATTCGCCTGATCAGGTAATCCGCGGATCGCCCAGTATCAGCAGGTAGATATAAAGAAACGGAAAAAGTACACAAAATACACACAGTAAGTTACAACATCTGGCACTATCTTGATAGTATCAATACATCGCCAATACAATTTATCGGTCGAGGATTCTATTCTAGTAATCCAACAATTGCCATCATATTATTTAGGCGAAATCATTTCATCACTCACCTATATTATAGGGAATGCACTCTCCACCTCACCTGGCTACAGCTCAGGTAAAACGGAGCACCGCTCTATAAAAATATATAAGGGAGGTAAGTCAGGGAAGGATTTTACAAGCTGCATATATCATTAATGGCAGACATTGTTTGTATGATGTCTGCTAATGTTAGACAACTCAGTTGTATATAAATTAAAAAAGCTAGGTAACGTAAAATAGGGGAGCTGTCTCCTTCTTGCCTGCTCGTAAGGCTCAAGTTAACCAACAGCCAACCATCGACAAGGCCTGTTTAAAGCAAGCCACCGAATTTTTTACATGATTGAAAATCGGTGCGAAACCTCGCCTCGCTCTTGCCAAACATGCCAACTTAGATTACCAAATCAGCTGTCCCAGCATATTTGTAGGTTAAAAATAATACATGCTGTGCTTTTCTCCGGATTGGAATTACCGAGCTACAATAGATGCTTAAAGCCGTAGCACTTGAACATTAAGTTATGAGTCATGAGCTCGTCCCCGGGTAGGAGTTACCACGCTGCACTCCAAGATGCCGTAGCTTTTAAGCAGATGATGTAGGCGCTTACCTGTCCGTCGGTACTCCGGACGTCCGTCTAGGCTGTCTGGAGGGAGGTACCGAACCGGGCAGGAAGCCGCCATTCATAACGCCTACAACGTGAGACGTGTGTCACGTGATCACGTGACCTACGTCATCACGTCCCGAGTTTCTGGGAGTTGTAGTTGTTTTCTCCCGCAGCCGAGCGTGATTGATCAGCCAAAAGGGTTAAAATCATGTTGATGGTGGTACAATAGAAATTATCTCTCAATCTAGGCTTTGGTAGTAATAACAATTCGCGCTCACTCCACTATTCACAATTGCGAGGGTTTCGTGTCACGTGTTCCCGTGGTCCCCGCCCCCACCTCCAAAGTATCTGGGAATTGGAGTATCTACACAGTTCGCTTTTTGTTAGAAGCGTTATAGATACAATGTTCGAATCTCTCCTGGAATAGAGACATTATCGTGATGTGGAAATTATTATGGGCAGTTCTAAAGACTTAAATGAATATTTAAGGCTACGCAGAAGGTAAAGGTATCATTAATGGCTAATCTTTGTTTATTAGACATAGATAACGTAATGTGAATAGGTACAGATAAACCTAATGTAATTCTGTCACTGTCAACCGTTAGTATAGACCCAAGTGTTATGGTCAATTGATTATATACACACACATATAATAGTGTATCAAGAGTCATAATGAGAACAGTGCAGTCTTATCATTGTGATGGTATCCTCAATTATCATGGGCAAAGATCTCATGACATGTTTAGTAGTGTTATGGACCTGACAGTGCCCCAAGGTGGACCTAAACTGTCTCATAGTGTCATCCATGGAATATCTTCGTTAAGTCCCATCTTATCTGTATGTAATCTATACACCCATTTTTGTTCTCGTTTGAAGAGGAAGGTGTTGATGTCTGTTATCTGCGATGAAATCATAGGTTGCTCTAATACGGTCCAACGCAGATCCGTTGGAAGATGTTGTACTTGAATGAAGTGATTTGTTAGTCTTGTGGCTTGTCTACCACACCGTATCGAGCTCTTGTGTTCCGAAATGCGCAACTTGACCTTACGGGTCGTCATCCCCACGTACCTTTTGTTACATGGGCAAGTGATCAAATAAATAAGGTTCATACTATTACAATTGGTGAACCTGCGTTGCTCCCATGGTCGGTCTGTGCCGATGTCAATAGTCACAGATCTTGAAGTTTGGGGACAAGCGGCACATTGGCCACATGGGTGATGGCCAGTAACCGCGGGCATATCCCATAAAGTGCCACTTGGCCGTAAGGTCAAGTTGCACATTTCGGAACACAAGAGCTCGATACGGTGTGGTAGACAAGCCACAAGACTAACAAATCACTTCATTCAAGTACAACATCTTCCAACGGATCTGCGTTGGACCGTATTAGAGCAACCTATGATTTCATCGCAGATAACAGACATCAACACCTTCCTCTTCAAACGAGAACAAAAATGGGTGTATAGATTACATACAGATAAGATGGGACTTAACGAAGATATTCCATGGATGACACTATGAGACAGTTTAGGTCCACCTTGGGGCACTGTCAGGTCCATAACACTACTAAACATGTCATGAGATCTTTGCCCATGATAATTGAGGATACCATCACAATGATAAGACTGCACTGTTCTCATTATGACTCTTGATACACTATTATATGTGTGTGTATATAATCAATTGACCATAACACTTGGGTCTATACTAACGGTTGACAGTGACAGAATTACATTAGGTTTATCTGTACCTATTCACATTACGTTATCTATGTCTAATAAACAAAGATTAGCCATTAATGATACCTTTACCTTCTGCGTAGCCTTAAATATTCATTTAAGTCTTTAGAACTGCCCATAATAATTTCCACATCACGATAATGTCTCTATTCCAGGAGAGATTCGAACATTGTATCTATAACGCTTCTAACAAAAAAACGAACTGTGTAGATACTCCAATTCCCAGATACTTTGGAGGTGGGGGCGTGGACCACGGGAACACGTGACACGAAACCCTCGCAATTGTGAATAGTGGTGTGAGCGCGAATTGTTATTACTACCAAAGCCTAGATTGAGAGATAATTTCTATTGTACCACCATCAACATGATTTTAACCCTTTTTGGCTGATCAATCACGCTCGGCTGCGGGAGAAAACAACTACAACTCCCAGAAACTCGGGACGTGATGACGTAGGTCACGTGATCACGTGACACACGTCTCACGTTGTAGGTGTTATGAATGGCGGCTTCCTGCCCGGTTCGGTACCTCCCTCCAGACAGCCTAGACGGACGTCCGGAGTACCGACGGACAGGTAAGCGCCTACATCATCTGCTTAAAAGCTACGGCATCTTGGAGTGCAGCATGGTAACTCCTACCCGGGGACGAGCTCATGACTCATAACTTAATGTTCAAGTGCTACGGCTTTAAGCATCTATTGTAGCGCGGTAACTCCAATCCGGAGACAAGCACAGCATGTATTATTTTTAACCTACAAATATGCTGGGACAGCTGATTTGGTAATCTAAGTTGGCATGTTTGGCAAGAGCGAGGCGAGGTTTCGCACCGATTTTCAATCATGTAAAAAATTCGGTGGCTTGCTTTAAACACGCCTTGTCGATGGTTGGCTGTTGGTTAACTTGAGCCTTACGAGCAGGCAAGAAGGAGACAGCTCCCCTATTTTACGTTACCTAGCTTTTTTAATTTATATACAACTGAGTTGTCTAACTTTAGCAGACATCATACAAACAATGTCTGCCATTAATGATATATGCAGCTTGTAAAATCCTTCCCTGACTTACCTCCCTTATATATTTTTATAGAGCGGTGCTCCGTTTTACCTGAGCTGTAGCCAGGTGAGGTGGAGAGTGCATTCCCTATAATATAGGTGAGTGATGAAAGGATTTCGCCTAAATAATATGATGGCAATTGTTGGATTACTAGAATAGAATCCTCGACCGATAAATTGTATTGGCGATGTATTGATACTATCAAGATAGTGCCAGATGTTGTAACTTACTGTGTGTATTTTGTGTACTTTTTCCGTTTCTTTATATCTACCTGCTGATACTGGGCGATCCGCGGATTACCTGATCAGGCGAATCCCAGGTGATATTTAAGAATTTTCTTTAACACGTTACTTCACGATATGCAGTAGCATTTAGTAAGGTCCTGAGGAAGCAGCAGAAGACCTCGAGGCTTCATAAGAACTGCAGAAACATGTCGACCATATTACAACACTAGTAGCTATTTGTTGACGCTACTATGCTCTGATTTTTAACCATTGAGGGTGGATAGGATCATATTAAAAGTGTTCTTCCATTTCCACCACTCAATTTTAAGCACATTTTTGCACTTTATCACGTATTATCTACACATGCACTGCTTTTCAGCTTACCTCCTGATACCATAAACATTGTATATGCACTTTTGTCATATTTCCATCATAAGTGGGCTGCACCAATCTAGTCCACAGTGGGTAAAACCACTTTCCTTCGGATGAAGGATCCCAAATGATGCAGGGCGGTACAGGTCGGTGATCTGATGGGAACACTCATCCAACGGTGACACACTCTCGGTGGACTTGTTGGGTGTTTCCTTTATATACACAGCCAGTTTACAATTTGTTTAGACCCATTGTTATCCATTCGTTGGTTTTGATCATTGGGAGGGTCCCTTGTATTCATGTGCCCCTGCTCTAAGGGACCAATTGCATGCATATTTTGTATCCTGGTGTTTCTTTCGGCCCTATCATCATGCTAGTCTGAGACACAGAGGCCTAGGCCTGTCCCTGACTATGTGAAGTACTAGACTTGTCCTGTAACCTTGAGGGACACATCAAGCGCGCCCTTAATATGGGCAGAGAACTACTGTCCTGTCCAGGGGATAATTCAGAAAGCGGTGGTGACAACATACTGTGTTTTAGAAGTATCAGCAGTAAACAAACCCTTGTATCTGTAATGGGTGTGATGGCTACTGGCCACACTTGTGTAAAGTTCTGCTATTATGTGCATTCCCAGAACCTTGTGCTAGCCTCTCATATATGTCAAGTGTGTGTGCATGTGGAATGAGTCTGAAGAACAAGGTCAGTGAGATGAATTTTGTATTCCCTAGGCCTGGCGTAGCACAAGCTAGAGAGTAAGGACTGTTCTTTCTGACAGCGAATGTGTATTACCTCCATTTCTGTAGCTGGAGGAAGGAAATCCAGACGCTGAAAAGGCGAGCATGAAGACAGGGCTACTTTTAGAATTTCCATGAGGCTTTTTGTTTGCAAGGAGCTGTTTATTAGTCGTCTGGAGAGCTGGAATTTGGTGGATGTTGGGGTGATGGATGGGACTGCAGTTTCGATTGTGTGAGGCGATGAAGTTGCTAGGTCAGGTCCTTCCTGTTGTCTATCCTCGATTACGCCTTCAGCTAAGGGTTGAAGACAGGCAACTGTAAATAAATAAATATATAAATCTGTATTTGTAATGCGCAAACTACTCACCCTTACGGGTCTTAAGGCACTGGGGGCTGTTGTGGAAATTAAGTGAGCTATTCCCCAGAGTCACACGGTGCTGAGATGCCGCCAGAGCCAGTGATCGAACCGTGAGCCCTGTGCTCCGAAGTCAGCTGCCCTGGCCTCTGCACCACACCTATCCACCCGCTGCACCATACCCACACATCTCACTGTGGGTGCTCCAAGTTGAAAACAACCCCAGTGATACCTGCTGTGAGAAGCAGCACTGTACACAAAGGCCTGTGTCTAGAGGGCAGCCTAAAGAGGACACTTGAAAGAAGAACCACCCCAAACCAGTTCTAACGTTTGAGACAGTGAATACACACCCCTGTCTAGAAGATGTGCATAAAAGTGAGACCGAAACCAGTGCTGGAGGAGGTATGGCTCTGCTGAAGCACTTAGAAGCCTGACCAGGAGGAGTAAAGAGAACCAACATGTTTATCGACAAAACAGCACCCAGAGAGAGCTGACAACCAAGAGTAAAGTGGGAATGGCCCGAGTGACAGACGGTCTTCCTGGTCTCTCACCACTGGTTCCTAGTGGAACCTGCAATACGCTGTTGTAACTCGGGCCTTGGAGGAGGCTGCACTTACCATGATCATCTCAGGCCCGATCAAGGTTGGAGCTATCTGAGCCAGGCCTGGGGTTGTAACTGCTGTGATCAATATAGGCCCAGTTAGGGCTACATCTACCTATGGCCTTCGTGAGGGTAAAACTGCCATGATCATCGCGGCCCCAATCAGGGGGGTATCTGCAGTGATCACAGGGCTGCAAATGTTATTGGCCCAGGCAGGTTCTAACACCGTGATCCAAAGGGATCACTGTGGCCAGGTCTGCATCGGCACCAGAGTCGCTGCATTGCAAGACTGAGTTGGTCGGGCATGGATAATAACATGGCCCAAGTCTGGCCTACCCAGCAGGGTTGAGGAAACTCGATCAGCCGTGCATCAGAAGTGCCGAGGGGCTTCAAGGAGCAGATAATTTACTAACCCAATACTCCATGAGAGGGTAAGACTCAAAATGATCTTGAACTGAGAGACTACACCCGAACTGATTTGCTTTGCCAGCTTTCCTGAAGGAGGGTTGCGAACAGAAGGGCACCCACGAAGGACCAGTAAAGGGGAACAGGTAGTGTAGCACAGTTAAGGGATGTATGACATTACAACGCATGCTTTTACCACGCATGCTTTTACATCGCAAGTTTTACAACGCATAGTGCTTTGGGGCGCTGGATAGTGAATTATTTAATTTACTATTCCAACTCCAGTCCCCGTGGATAGTAGGGAAGGTGTTGGATAGTAAATTAAATATATTCCCTATCCTAGAGCACCCCCCAGCGCAATGCGTTGTAATGGTTTGCGTTGTAAAAGTTGCGATGTAAAAGCATTGCGTGGTAAAAGTTGCGTTGTAAGTGATGTTTCCCACAGTTAAGTAGTATAATGCCAATGGGCACTATCTTATACATTTAACTTGTATCTTTTAGTATTTAGTGCTGGTTTGATTCAAAGTATTTACTTTCCTGAAAAGAAAAACATAGACTGGAGACAAGTTGTTATGTCTGTTGGTAGATTGTTGACTCCTGAGCTGGAGCAAACCACACTACCTCCCTGGGAATCCTGCGATTGCTTGTCCCTGCTACCCTAAGTCAAGTGCAGAAATAGTGGAGATAATGTAATACGGGTTACACTGATGGCAAACCAACTGAATCATCATAGGTAGGGCCTGATAGCCTCTGTCTGCCACAAAAACAGGGTCTGACAGAACACGTTGGTTCAGGACTACCTGGGTTGAGGAAAGAAGAGAAGGTAAATGGGGGAGAAGCCGGCCGCCTGGGGACGGCGAGCTCGTCCTTCCTTGAGAGAGCCATCCCCCAGCACAGGAATGTTGTATGAGAAGAAGGATAGTGAAACCTGATAATTTAGGAAATTCAATTGCTCCTTTTACCATCTTTAACAAATGATGTCATAATAAGATAAGTGTGCTGTTTCATATGCAACTACGCTATTCCACTTGCTCATGCTCCCATCAACAGCAATTGTTGCAAATACAATCATGCTGCATATTGGGTTATCAACGTCTTTGGTCCTCATAGCCAATGGCAGGAAATAATGAAATCACGGTCTAGTTTTAATTTCACATCTGTGCTAATAGTGAAGGCACGGAATTCGATCTAGAAAAACCTGCAATAATTACAAACCGTACGCGGGCCTTCATTATTTACATAATTGCAACATATTATTGTAAGCAGCAGCTCCAACAAAAACAATGGACAGTAGATCAGGAAATTATAATACACTGACAGATGACACATAAAGCAAGCACCGCAGCAGGTAGCTTCCTGACAAATATAAACAAGCATTTACAATGCAATGGTTTCGCCTTTGTTAAAGTTTGAGCTTTTGGTATTGCTTTTGACAAATGGTCTTTTCTAACTTCTTTGAATTATGTGTAAAACGTTGATGTGTTTTACTTTACACAGAAATATGGATTGCATTTATAATGCAATTAGTTGCAGATGCACAGTGAATTAGAATACACATTATTTCATAAAGCATGTTAGCATGTTAGTGAATCCAGGAGTGTGAGAGAAGACAGGAGAGAGAGGGCAAGAAGGAGAGAGTGTAAGATAAAGAGAGAGGGCAAGAGGGAGAGAGATGGAGACTGAGTGCAAGAGAAGAAGTGATAGATATAGAAGTTAAGGAGAGCAGGAGTAAGAAGGAAGAAGGAAGAGAGGTCAAAAGGAAGAGAGGGCAGGAAATAGAGGGAGGGCAGGAAGGAAAAGAGGCAGAAAGGAGAGGGCGGGCAAGAAGGAGGGAAGGTAGGAGTGTGTGAGAGAGGGCAGAAAAGAGAGGGCAGCAGGTAGGAGTGGGAGGGCAGGGAGGAGAAGGAGGTCTAGAGGAGGAAAGGACAGGAAGGAGAGAGAACAAGAGAGAGATGGACGAATTCAGCATGTTTTTCAGTGGGGTCCAACTTCTTGACAGGGTGGATGGCGTTCACCCTGTGAAAATAGTGGGCTGACTGTCCACCCGCGTGTACCCCGACTCGTACCCTGCCCTGTACTACATTGTTTGTGTTACGAGACTTGCTTGGCACTACAAACCCTATCCACTTAGAAATACATTGTAGGAAAAAAGTGGCAGGCGAAATGTAATACGAAGTATGTGCTGATTTTAACATGTAATCATGAAATACAGACTCAATTGGGCTAGGCTTTCACCAGTCTGTTGTATTTACTTGATGCTCTGCAGAAAATTTCAAGATTCGTACAGTAAAAGAAACAGTACAATATCACACTACCAATCAGAAATCCTCTGTATATTGTTCTTATTTATTGCGCTTTTATATAGGATAAACTCGACCTACATGAGCACCAGTTACTTTGCAGAAGTATACCATTCATTTGCTGGGGGGGTGGGGGGTGGGGGGGGGTTGGTGATTTGCCCCGCATCACAGGATGTTGAACCGACCGCGAGACTCGAACCTGGCTTCTTAGTTCCAAAGTCTGCAGCTCTTACCGCTTCGCCAGTGTCAGGTTTAAAGGGGCGCGACAAACATTTTCAACCATCGACATCAGCATACATTGTGCTCCCTGCGTGCTCGGCGCGGTGCCAAAAGAGAGCCTCCCACAGGACACGAGAGGGTTGTTTGGACATCCTGCTCGTCCCAGCAGTTTTACCACCGTTCACATATGTAATAACGCAACTCTCCGGCCATGCCCGGTGCTGCACAGTCAGAGCAACGGAGCCTTAATCACGACGATAAAATCATTTTGTAAACTTCCTGCTAACTGCTTAAAAATGTCTCAAGTTGGCAGTGAAGCGCTGGGAAACGGAGCACCAAAGAAGTGCTCAGAGCTGCGCAGGGAGCCCCACAGTGAATGCGATTCACAAAGCAGTGCTATCTGTCGTGAAGAGTATCCTGTATTTTTAGGACACCGTGCACATGGTGCACAATTCATACGATTAAAGTTCGTCAAGCCATGCTGCTACTGTGTATACTTCCTGCTATGAAGAACACATAACTCATTCCTGCGAAGCGCGCCTTGAAGTCACAGTGCTCAGTGGTACGCTGCGCATAGAAGACCTGGCAGATATCGTATCCGGAAACAACAAAATATTGTTTATTATTGAACCATTACAGAAAAATAAACATTCTCTATAATGCTAACCTTTTCGACAGCACTTTGAAAGTGCGGGCACTAAGCCCAAAGTTCTATGTAGTATATGCTTGGGGGGTAACGCAGGCCCTGGCAGTCCAGGGGGTTCAGGGGCGGGGCCTGCAAACAGTCAAGGGGTGCCCATTCAGACGCAGACCATTGAATTCCTGTGAGTTACGGGAGACTCTGGGGCCCTCTTCACATTGCACGGGCGGGCCCTTCATTTTCCGTTATGCCACACTTAGTAACGAAATTAGGGAGTGGCAGTGCAGCGCTGTAAACAGAGGTCGCCTGGCCGCAGAAATTATGCACACTTAACTAAATAACCCCTGTTGTGCGTCTGCCTAAGACAGCGCAACTAACAGCAGTCTCAGGAAACCTCAAGTTTGAGGGTGCTTGTGAGACATCTTCGCCGATGTTTGTAAAGAAAGCTCTCAGAGGACCCGTGGAAACACCTGGGGCACTAATCGATAGAATCGGCTGACGTCATCGAGCTTCGGTGCAGGTTGCCGTTCTCTCGCAGACAGACAGGGCAAAGCGCGTCTGTAATTGATAAACATTTTGGAGGGAGATCCGCCTTTGCTTGATAAACTTGTGTTTATAGTGGCACCGCCTGGGAAGCTATTGCGCGATTCTGCAGTTTTGTTGCGATCATTGGGTTTATAGGAGGCATTCCTTGGGACAAGCGCACCCACCGCCTCTATTCTTACTTCGACTGTGGGTGAATCCTGCAATAGGTGCCTGGAGTACCTCTGTGGTGTGCATGTTTACCAGGGCTATTGGGCTTTTGTGGTAAATATGAATTGCAACGGGCTGTTTATATTGCTCTTAGGAAGCAGGCGCCCCTCTTACGAAGTGCAAGCACTCTCCCTCTCAAAATGTAACAAGCAGCAGCTGGAAAGCAAAAACAAGTCAGGTCCCGGGCCGGCAGCCAATCACAGCGCGGCCCGGGGAATGACGTCACTGGGGTGTCCCGGGCCGGCAGCCAATCACAGCGCGGCCCGGGGAATGACGTCACGGGGGTGTCTCGGGCCGGCAGCCAATCACAGCGCGGCCCGGGACACAAGGGCGGGACTTAAAAAAACAGTCAGAAACGCCCCCGATTCGCGTTCTGACCGGGAAAGAGTGACGGACAACAATGTCTTCCAATGGCTAGCCTCCATTTATGGAGCTAGCCAATGAAAGACAGAGGCGGGACCAAACCCCATATGTAGGATCATAAGATTTCGCCCTGGGTGGAGCAACTGCTACGCAGTTGCAACGGCCAGGGCGAAACCTAAAAACGCTGACATTTAGATTAATCATGACTGTTTTGGGTACGATAGGGTTAACAGTGACTATAGTAAGCTCATCAAACTAAGTTCCTATCATGTTTTACTTTCCCTTTCCCTGTACTGATCTCATTACAGTAGAAAGGTGAACCTGCATCCCGGTCCACTGAACTTCAGAGTGACAGTCAAGCATTTGAGGGAGCCAGCACATACCACTGAGTGAAAAAGTCTGCTTTATTGAAACAGGTGCACATCACAATATAATCCCTGAGCCTTTCGCCTTACAAAACTAAAACCTCATTATACAAAGATGTTCACCTATGTTAAACTAACCTCCACCCCTAAATGTCTCTCCCCCCACACAAAACTTAAACCTGCAAGTCTCTATCTCCTATTGGGCCGATCTTCCGCAGTTGAGAACTTTAACCTCTCCTACAGCGTTACTGCATCTATTTTTTTTTAAACCATTTTTATTATTTTCTCAAAATAACCATAGGGCATACAGTAATCTTACAATGTATAGGCAGTGATCAGCATTAGAGACATGTGAATTGAGAATACAGCTGATAAGTATACATTCAACTATGATAGCGGAATCACCAGGACAGTTTTATGGCTCCATCTGTTCCTGTCACCCTCACTCCGAGTCATCCTCACTCTCCAGCACCGGCGGTTCGCACAAATTACCCCTATATTTGTTCCATGCACCCCACAGTCGGACCCACTTCCGTGGCCATCTCCGATCCAGGTACACAGCCCTCTCCGCCCTTATTGCGAAGTCTAAATCGCTGCACCAATCTTTGATCGCAGGCACCGTAGGGGATCCCCAGAGTTTGGCAAGGTTCCTTTTAGCATACATTATGCCCAGTGTCATCCAATCCTGTGTGGAGTGCGTTAAATCATTCGGTTCCCAGATGTTCAATAGACAGCACTTAGGTTCCAGAGTCACCGATACCTTTACCACCTGTGACATAGTCCTCATGACCTTGGCCCAATACTGGGCCACTAAGGGGCAATCCCAGATAGTGTGGAAGAATGACCCTTCCTCCCCACATCCCCTTAGACAATACTTATGTGTGGCTCGTCCAATCGCGTGTAAAGTAATCCTAGTGTAATAGACACGGTGCAATATCTTCAGTTGTACGAGCCTTAGTCTGGAGGCTATAGCCACTTCTCGGGGAGAAGAAAGAACGGTCTGCCAATCTGCCTCATCTAACTCTTCCACCTCTTTGGCCCACGAGTCTTTTAATTTTAAGGTTGGGTCAGGTAAATTCTTGCGGTATACAAAGGAGGTCGCTTTTTTGGGCATGTATTCCGTGAGAAGCCTATCCTCAAGTGGAGTGGACTCGGGCAAATCATCACCAGGCCGGATAAGTGACCCCAAGGAGTGGCGTATTTGCAGGTATCGAAATCGCTCCGTGGGAGCTAAGTCATACTGGGCCTGAAGTTGCTCAAATGTTAGAATGTTGCCCCGTATCCATAGATCCCCAACAGTGGAGATCCCAATCAGGTCCCATGCCCCAAAACCTTTAGTAGTGCACAGGTTACCCAGTTGACGAGACGACCAAAGCGGCATCATTTGAGTAATTATGTCCGTACATTTAAGACAGGCCTGAGCCACGTACCAGAGTTTGACTGTGTGAGCGTTTGGTCCGATCAGGGCTGAGGCGCCTTTTCTATCATAGAGTGCGCCAAGCACATTCGCCTCCCCCAAATCGTATCTATCCGCTTGAAATGCCAGTTCTCCCTGAGGGGCGTGCAGCCACTAATTGATAATTTTAGTTGGGCCGCCCAATAGTATAACTGGATATACGGGAGGGAAATCCCTCCATCATACCAGCTCCTGACCAGTTTTTTACGAGATATACGTGCCGATTTGTTGCCCCAGAGAGGCCCGAGATCAGTGCTTCTATTTAGTTAAAATATTTCGGGGCGACCAAATTAGGGGTGTTCTCGAGGACGTACAGGAAGCGAGGCAATGTCATCATTTTATACAAAGCCACTTTACCCAGAAAGGTCAGGGGCAGAGAATGCCAATGTTTAACGTCTGCCCGAAAGCGATCAAGCAGAGGTTCCATATTATGACACGGAAGAAGGCGTTTTGATCAGGCGTTATCCAGATCCCTAGATACTTAAAGGGTTCGTCAGTAATTTTCAAGGGACAGTCCGTCGGAAGCCGAGGCGGAGGGCCCTTAAGGACAAACAGGACCGACTTTGACCAATTGATATTGTATCCCGAAACCCGCCTGAAAATTTCAAAAATATTAAGGAGCACAATAATGGAGCGCCTGGGGAGAGTCAAATACAAAAGGATATCATCCGCATATAGTGATATGCGGTCTTCCCATGTTGCTGTCCAGCTGAGGCCCCTAACCATTGGGTCCCATTGGATCAAAGCAGCCAAAGGCTCCAAAACCAGCGCAAACAGCAAGGTCGACAACGGGCACCCCTGGCGTGTGCCACGACTCAGTGAAAAATTCCTGGAAATGTGCTCGTTGGCCACGACGTGCGCCAACGGCTTAGTATAGAGAAGCTCCACCCACGCACAGAACCGAGGCCCAAAGCCAAGGTGCCAGAGGACCACGAAGAGATACGGCCATTCCACCATATCAAACGCCATCCGAGCGTCCAATGACAAAACAACTGCAGGTTCTGGGAGACTCTGTATTTGCGCCATCACTGTGTGTACCCAACGCAAATTAAGAGCGGTACTTCTGTTGGGCCTGAACCCAGATTGATCCGGGTGTATTAGCGTCTCAAGATGAGGAGTAAGTCGATTTGCAATCATTTTGGCCAGTATCTTGGCCTCTGCGTTGAGTAGGGATATCGGACGATATGACGTACATTCGTCCGGCGGTTTGCCCGGTTTCGGTTTTGTAATTATAGTAGCTATTCTTTGATAAAGTGGCAGCTCTCCCCTACTCAGACTGTCCTGGAACATAGCTTGGAGATATGGAACAGTGAGATCAGAGACGTGTTTATAGAATTCAATAGGGATCCCATTGGGTCCCATGGCCTTACCCGATTATAGTGAATTGACTGCCGCCAGCACTTCGTCCTTTGTAAAACCGGCTTCCAGAAGCAATGCTTCCTCATCCGATAAGGCAGTCATTTTTATGTCTTTAATGTAAGTCTGGGCCTCCTCCGTTGTTATGTGTGAGGTAGATGTGTAGACCTTTTCGTAGTAGTCAGCTAAAGTGTCTGTAATGTCTGACGGAGGGCCGGACAAAGGGTACGAAGCGCACAGAACTCTAAAATACACATTTCAACAAGAACTCTTTATTGCTAATAGTATTGTAGCTCATTTTTGTCGTTATTAGGTCTTGTGCTAAGCCTTTATATAAAGATAACTATTTTCGATATAAATCTAGTGTGGTGTCCATTTGTAGTGTTGTCACTGAGTTACTGTATGTGTTCACAAATGCTTAACCTATAACGTCTCCAAGATAAGCCTTGTCTGCTGGCGCCACACTACCTAGAGGGTGAGCAGGGGTTATTTTAGAGGGTAATCCCCTTGTCCTGACTAGAGGAGAGGGTCCCTGCTTGTCACAAGTACCTACCTGTGCCAACCAGAGACCCCCAAATATAACACCCGGCCACGAATGAACCGATGAGGGGCCAAGAAGATTTGTGTTGTCTATATCCCAACACCCTGGTGAAGCCATAGAATTTCCTGAACTAGTGAGAAAACTGTGTCAAGGGCTGAAAGACCCAGAGAGTGGGCTGTGCCCCTAATCTCCTTCAAACATTCTACGGTTGAATCCACCTTTTCGCTGAATTTGCGTGAGCCATCAAAAGATGTATGCATAAGGGAGGCCTTTAAGTTTCCTGAGAAACGTGAGAAATGCATCCAGAGATGGTGAATGGGCACCATTGTGGCAATCGTTCGCGCTAGAAAATCAGTATTATCACGGCCAGCACAAATTACTTATTTGGCCACACCTTGGTTGTCTTGGATGGACTCAGCCAAAGAAGCTTTAAGTTCTTTTGGAACCACCGGCAAGTTCATGCTAGCCATGTCCCTGAAGGCCTGTGTGATCAGGGCCTATAAACAGCACTAACCGACCTCAAAATGAGGCTAGCTGAGGAAAACATTTGTTTTCTGCACCCATCAATCCTCCCTGATTCCAAGCCTGTGGGGTGCAGGGTGGTTTGTAGGGAATAAATTGGTGTTCACCTTACAAGTGGAAGCCTGACACACCAGACTCTCTTAACTAGGATACTATACTGTGTTAAAAAAAAGAAGAGTCGCCAGGAACCGGCTTATGACATCTTGACACCTGCCTAATATCCATCAGGCAAGATTAGGTTTAGACAAAGTGCAAAGTGCCCAATAAGGTGTCAATAAAAAACACTGTGAAAAAGGGAAAGACAGAAGCTTGTGGTCTGCATCGAACGGCATTAAAAAAAAAAGAAGAGAACTGAAGTCAAAACATTGGAAGCGGGTGCAGTATAGACCACCACTATGGGAGGAACCCCCACTAGGAACTGCCTTGAACCACGGCTCTGGAGGAGGCGCCGAAACTCAGTAATGGGCTCAGAGGGTCCGGCTAGCGCTGTGGGCGAACCCACCGGTGCGAATCCAGGTGGAGAATCTCTCAGCTCAATGGAGCCCACAGGCAGACCAGAGGGAGTCAGCAAGGAAGTGAAGAACCAGAGCATGGGTGCATGAAACTGCAATCTGCTTAGGAGTAACGGACAACCCCTGAAACTCAGGGTGGGCAGGAACAAGTTGTGGGATCGGCTACGAATTTGAGTGACTTCGGAAGCGAGGTCAAGATCATGGTGCCACCGTCATGCCTTCTCAGGAGAGTGTGAGTTCGAGGCATGTGGGCTGCTAAATTCATATCTGTAGCATAGATCGCCGCCTAGTGTTGGGTCCGGATGATTGCACATTGTTGTCCTGGAAGAGTCTTCGAAGTATCACGAGATAGGTGGCTCCTCCCCTGGACTACAGTGCGCATGGGCATCGACTCCATCCCCAGATTGTTTTTTTCCGCCATTGGGTTCGGATGTGATTTAGACGTCTCCTGTTCGGAATCGTAATAGTACTTTATCAAGGCCAAAAGGCCTTATTGGCACCGTCGGTATTGTTCGTGTTCGGTCCCGTCTATCTTCCAGCTCGTAGAGTCGGATATCCGGGGGGTCGTGAGACTCTTCGGTGATCGGGGCCTAGTCGACGCAGCAAGACTTCGACGGCATGGAGCGGAGTCCATTCAAGAAATGTCCCGTGTGTGGATCCAAGTACCCACACATCGACGTCCATCCTGTGTGCAACAAGTGCCTGTCGCCGGACCACGACAACTGTATGGCCTGTTCCAGGTTTCGATCGGAAAAGACGATCAAGCTTCGGCGCGTGGCGCGCCTTGAGGCCCAGCGATCGGCTCCAGCACCGGTGGACATCTTTGACGACCCCGCGGAAGACGAGCAAGTGTGTCACCTGCAGATTTCCCCTACCACGGTGGAGGTCGAGTCCGAAGACGGAGCTGACGACCACAGTCCCGACATTCAAGAAATCATCGAGAAGGTAGGGGACGACGACGAAGCATATGGGGCCATGGAAGATAGCTCGGAGGAAGAGCTATGCCCCGTTCGTACTCTTACAAAGGCTCAGGTCACGGGATCGCCACGCGGCCTTACCCACGACCTTACACCTCGATCCACGGCCCCGCCTTCCGGCTCGGCTACAGACACCTCCCCGGAGCCGCCATTACTGAAATCGAAACCGAAACCCTCGGTACCGGTGAAAACAAAGATGGCCGACACGCCATCGAAACCGAAGACGTCCGCTCCGGTGCCGACGCCGTCGTCTTCGGGGGCCCCCAAACAGGCGCAAGCTGCCGAACAGGCTAAGGTGCGGAAGGTGGTTAAGGAGCCAAGCTCGAAGAAGCCCACCGGGTCGGAGTCTACCAAGGGAGCCAAGCCGACGCCCAAGAAGACTGCCGAGCCTGCATCGGGAAAGTCTGTCGCGCCGAAGACCAAGGGGCCCGTTGACGCGAAGTCGGTGAAGGCCGCAGAGCCGAGGTCTGGGGCCGTGACCCCTAAAGGAAAACCGATCGATCCGAAGCCATCGACGTCTACGGTAGTGGACAGTGATCGAAGCGCACCAGTCACGAGTGCTCCTCGACCGGATAAACACAAGTCAGCCACGCTCGGGTCTTCCCCAGGGGGCGGACCACGGACATCAGTCGGATCGACGAAACCGTCCGCTTCCTTTACGGAGCAGGTCTCGGACTCCCTCAAGCGCCATAAGGACAAGGCTTCGGCATCAGAACCGAAGACTCCTTCCGCGCCGAAGCTAACAGACGCACCGAAGACCACATCGGCACCGCTCGTCTACACGTTGCCGCCTAAGGTGGCGCCAAAGGCCTTTGCACCGCGGTCTGTGCCCAAGGACACCGTGTCGACGTCCACTCCACCGGCTGGGACCGTGGGTCCTTGACAACCTTTGGCTGAAGAACGGTCGGAGCATTTCATCGATGCCGACACCGGCAAACTCACGCTATACAAGAGGAAGATTACTTCGCAACCTTTGCAGTCCTTTACCATTCCTCTGAAACGTAAAAAGCCTGCAGCAGACACCCCAGTTCTGGTGGAGCAGATTCTTCCTCAGCATAGGCGGAGTGCAACACCTTCACCCACATACTCAGATACTCAGATGGGGATGGAGGGCACCAAGATGAGGAGTACAACTTCCCTGCTCATACAGAGCCTGATGAGCAGCAGGACTCATGGATGGATACTGGTGATCAAGGGGACCACAAGTCTATAACGTAAAGCCGTCCCCCACTGAGGACTCTGCGGCATTTAATGCCTTAATCGAAAGGGCAGCTACAAACCATAAGGTGGAGATGCATGCTGACCCCGTGGAAGTGGACTTCCTTTTTGACACTTTCTCTACTGCTGAGAAAACTGTCAAGACTCTCCCAATGTTGAAAGGGGTCCTTAAGCATGCAGCAGACATTTTCAAGGAACCCACGAGATCCCGGGTGGTAAACCCACGCATTGAGAAGAAATACAGACCGGCACCTGGTGACCCCACTTACATACGGGGCCAGTGCCTTTGGACTCTTTGGTGGTCTCAAATGCCCGCAAGAGGGCAAACTCCCAAACAACGGGTGAAGCTCCTCCCCCAGACAAAGAGTCAAAAGTGCTGGAGGCATCTGGGAAGCGGGTAGCAGCCCAGGCGGCCAACATATGGCGCATCTCAAACACGCAAGCTCTGTTGGCCAGATACGATAGGGCGCACAACGACACCCTAGAGCAGCTGTTACAACACCTCCCAGACCAGTTTAAAGAGGGAGCTGAAATGCTTATTCAAGAGGGGAAGCTCATCTCCAACGCTGCTATAAAGTGTGCGCTAGATGTTGCGGACACAGCAGCGAGAGCAATCAACACTAGTGTGATGCTGAGACGTCAGGCATGGCTCCGCATCTCGGGATTCAAGCCAGAGATACAAACTACTATCCTCAACCAACCCGTTAATCCAGACAGGTTGTTTGGCCCAGAGGTGGACACCACCCTAGAGAAGATCAAAAAAGATACCGAGACTGCCAAGTCCATGGGAGCTCTCCAGTCACAACAATTTAGAGGGAACACTTTTCGTCGCTCAGGCAATCGAGGTGTTAACAGAGGGCATATGTCGCAGCAGACGCCATTCAATAAAGGTGGCGCGCAATCCTCCTACAGCAAGCAGGGCAGAGGTGGATACAGAGGAAACAGTGCCAAGGGTAGAGGCAGAGGCAGAGGCAACAACAGTTCCCGTTCCTCTGCCGTCAACAAACAGTGACTCCCTGTCACTGCCCCCCGACCATCCTACACCTGTCGGGGGGAGACTCCAACAGTTCCTGCCCGTCTGGAAGTCCATCACCACAGACAGGTGGGTCAGGAAACTTATCCAGTTCGGCTATTGTTTAGAACTGACGTCCACCCCACCACCCATGCCCCCAAAACACCGTCCTATGTCAGCAGAGCACTTGCACTTATTGCAGCAGGAGGTTCTAGTGATGCTGCAAAAAGGCGCAATAGAGCTCGTGCCGGTGGAGGAGGAAGGCACAGGGGTTTATTCCCTGTACTTCTTAATCCCAAAAAAGGACGGCTCGCTCAGACCGATTCTAGACCTACGCCCCTTAAACCAGTACATTCTTTCAGAACACTTCCACATGTTGACACTGCAGCAGGTTCTTCCCTTGTTACAACGGGGAGACTTCCTCGCAACCTTGGACCTCAAAGATGCTTACTTTCACATACCACTCCACCCCTCCCACAGAAAGTACCTCAGGTTCACCATCCAAAACAGGCATTACCAGTTGAAGGTACTCCCCTTCGGAGTGACCACTGCTCCCAGAGTGTTCACAAAATGTCTGGCGACAGTGGCGGCACACCTTCGGAGACAGAGTATACATGTCTACCCTTATCTGGACGACTGGCTCGTGCAGGCAAAGTCAGCCCCGCAGTGCGCCGCAGACATGTCCCACACCATTCACCTCCTTCACAGTCTAGGATTTACACTGAACTACCCGAAGTCACACCTTCAGCCAGCCCATGTGCGGCAGTATTTAGGCGCGACGATCAATACTCTGGCTGCCACAGCTCAGCCGAACCCAGCGCGGATCGACAACATCCAGACGCTGATCCAAAAGTTCAGACCACAACACTCACTCCCAGCGAGAGTGTTCATGCAGTTGATAGGCATGATGGCCTCCTGCATCTTCATAGTCCCGCACGCGAGACTCCATATGCGTCCGCTCCAAGAATGCTTAGCGCATCAGTGGACTCAGGCTCAAGGACAACTAAACGACCTAGTGTTGGTGACGGGTCGGGCATACAGCTCTCTGCATTGGTGGAATCCACACAACCTTTGCAAGGGCCGACCGTTCCAAGAGCCTGTGCCACAGATTACACTAACAACGGACGCGTCTCTCCTGGGATGGGGGGCTCATGTGCTCCACTATACGGTGCAGGGACTATGGACAGCGCAACAAAGAAAGATGCACATCAACTACTTGGAGCTGATGGCAATCTTCATGGCACTCAAGTCCTTCAAAGTACATCTGTGCAACAAAGTCATGTTGATCCGTACGGACAACATGACAGCCATGTACTACATTCAAAAGCAGGGAGGTACGCACTCTCCACAGTTGTCTCATCTGGCTCAGAGCATGTGGAAGTGGGCCATTCAGAGGAACATCTTCCTCATGGCGGAACACCTCCCGGGCACGGACAATCAGATGGCGGATCTGCTCAGCAGGTACAGCCACCAGATGCACGAGTGGGAGTTACATCCATCAGTACTCCGCCCCAAAATGCCAAAGCTTTGCCGCCAGGTTCCCTCACCCACTATCGCAGGGCAATGTGATATGGATGAACTGGTCAGGCAGATTTGCGTACGCTTTTCCCCCAGCGCCTCTCATTCCGCTGGTGGCAAGAAAGCTCAAGCAACACTCGCTGACGCTCATCCTAGTTGCTCCAACGTGGGCGCGACAACCGTGGTACACCACGTTCCTCGAACTCTCCGTGGTACCGCATCAAAGACTGCACCTCACACCCCGGCTCTTGACGCAGAACCGTGGCGACATTCAGCACCCGGATCCGCAGCAGCTCAATCTGGCGATCTGGCTCCTGAAGTCTTAGAGTTTGGCTACCTTGATTTGCCCCCTGAATGCATGGACATCATCCGGGAGGCAAGGAAGCCCACTACCAGAGCTTGCTATGCAGCAAAATGGAAGCGGTTTGTCATCTACTGTACCGAGCACGCTATCAACCCGCTCGATGCCTCCATTCCTAATATCATCTGCTATCTGTTGCATCTTTACAAATGCAATCTAGCATACGCTTCCATTAGGATACACTTATCCGCCATAGCGGCTTATCTCCAAAACAGGCAGCATCTCTCGGTCTTCAGGGTGCCTGCCATTAAAGCATTCCTGGAAGGGCTGAAGCGGGTCATCCCTCCCAGGACCCCGCCAGCTCCTGTGTGGAACCTCAATGTGGTGCTCACCAGATTGATGGGTCCCCCATTTGAACCTCTGCATTCATGTGAGCTTCAGTTCCTCACATGGAAAGTGGCTTTTCTCATTGCCATAACGTCTCTAAGACGTGTTAGTGAGCTACAGGCGCTCACCATCCAAGAGCCATTTATACAAATTCATTCAAACAGGGTGGTGCTGCGCACTAACCCCAAATTTCTCCCTAAGGTGGTGTCGCAGTTTCATATCAATCAAACTATCGAACTGCCCGCATTCTTTCCCAACCCAGAAACGGTAGCAGAAAGGATGCTCCATACGCTTGATGTCAAAAGAGCGCTTATGTACTACATTGACAGAACACAACCTTTTAGAAAGACACAGCAACTCTTTGTTGCCTTCGAAGCCCAGCACAAAGGCAACCCCATTTCCAAAGCAGGAATAGCCAGGTGGATCGTTAAGTGTATTCAGATTTGCTATCAGAAGGCTAAGCGCACTTTAACGGTCCCCCCCCAGGGCACACTCCACACGCAAGTTGGGGGCCTCCATGGCGTTCCTGGGTAACATTCCTTTGGAAGATATTTGTAGGGCAGCCACATGGTCTACACCACACACGTTTACCAAACATTACTGTGTAGATGTGCATTCCAAACAGCAGGCAGCTGTAGGACAGGCTGTTCTTAAAACACTTTTTCAGACTTCTGCAGCTGGCACGGGCGGCCGCCGTTAATGGAGGGACTGCTATGTATTCTATGCTACAGATATGAATTTAGCAGCCCACATGCCTCGAACTGAATATGCTACTTACCAGTATGCATCTGTTCTTGGCATGTAGGGCTGCTAACATTCATATCGCCCGCCCTCCTCCCCGGCGCCGTAGCGGCTGCAGACTTTTTCTTACATTTTATCTCTAGCATGGCCATCACTTTCACTGTTAAACTCCATCTTTGCCACAATGGCTAAAAACAATCTGGGGATGGAGTCAATGCCCATGCGCACTGTAGTCCAGGGGAGGAGCCACCTATCTCGTGATACTTCGAAGACTCTTCCAGGACAACAATGTGCAATCATCCGGACGCAACACTAGGCGGCGATCTATGCTACAGATATGAATGTTAGCAGCCCTACATGCCAAGAACAGATGCATACTGGTAAGTAGCATATTCGTTACTGGGCAAGGTCCGAATCCAGCTTAGATTTCTTGTGTTTTGTTATTCAACATACCTGAAAATTTGGAGTAGTGGAGTTTTTCGGTGCTTGGCGAAGTAGAGTTTTGTCACATATTCTGAGATGGCCTTCGGGTTAATCGATGGGCAGTCATCGCAGGGCTTGACCCCCAGGCACCAAAGGCAACTTTGCTGAGGAGCTATGACAGACATTTGGTTCCAACAGGGCTTAAAAACTGATGTTTTTTGGAGTTGACTTGTCCTTTGCATACAGTAAAAAAAAAATTGTTGGAGGTAAGGGTCTCAAAAAGATGAGCGGTAGCTCTAGATCTGTGTCGGGGAATACAGACAGAAAAGAACTGACAACAGCGCTATAGGCTCCGCACTTCATTTACGGAAAAGAAGTGTCAGCATAAAGCAACATTACACCACCCACCAGCAGACAGAAATATTGTTCAAACATTTCCAGCTCCAGTCTTACGCCTAGTGAATATATAAAAGGTGACAAATCAGCAGCTAAAAGTCTCTGTCAGAAACACTTGATTGTTCATTATGTGAGTCTTAATGAAATATTCTGAAGGGGTGGGCAAAATGTCCTTCATACCCTGCTGAGAGCTAGCAGTGGTGGTAGACATAAATAATGTCTGTCACCTCAAAAAGATATAAGGCCCTCTTGTATGGAGGAGATGAGTATAGTGGGTTTACCTAAATCTCCAGAAAGAAGATCCACTCTGAAATGGTTCCCAGGTGCTTTCCACTTTGTTCATTTAAGTATACAGGGGGGGAATTGGAGGACCGGCACATTCATGTAGCTGGGAATGCAGAGCTGGGGCAGTAGCTATATTATAGTATGCAATGATAGTGTCCTACCTCATGCTGGGGGTCACAGTCATTAAGACCTAGAGACCCATGGAGCTTCTCTGCATGTTGTGAACCGGTCTTGCACCTTCTGGCAAGGTCTCTTTCATAAATTAAGGTCACTAGATTTATGGAGATCTGCGGCTCAGGACTGTCTGCATGACTGTGGACTTGCCACATAAACCCTTATATGCTGCATGATGTGCAGACTGTAATAAAATCAAACAGATCCAATGTGATGCAGCACAGAGGCAAGCCATCTGTAACTCTTAAATGGTCACCTTTCATTTGCTGACTGCCCTTATCAGATGTTAAAGGGATAGCAATGAGGTAAAACCTTTGCCCAGACAGTGTTAAAAAGGACAAAATAAAAAAGTAAATCCTGCCACAAAAAAAGCTGTAACACTGCATGATTTGCCTCATCACTCCTCATAATTTAACCTGCTGCATGATTTAGCCCTCCCCTGCCGCACAATTCTAGCGACCAGGGTCAAAATGTACGAGTGCCTGGTCTGTTACTGGCATGTTTTTCAAAATCGACCAGTTCTGGCCAGCATTGTTAGTCCAGTAGGCTACTTCTTTTCTCAAGGCCACACTTTCATCTTTTCATATTAAAAGCGATGGACCAGGAAAGCAATTCTTTCGGCTGCAAAGCACAAGTTACTACTTGTGTAACGACATATCTGTAAGAGACATTAGTTAGTGATAGATTCCTTACCTTAGAATATCCCCAGGCGTCAGACTGGATGCGGAATTTTTTTGCGTAGCAGTATCCATGCGCGTCGGTAGGCGTTGTTCGCGGTTCCGCGTCCGTCGTTGGCGCCGTGATGACGGCGTCTGAGTACTTAGACGCCGCCTCCGCGTGCTGACGTCAGTTCTTATACACAGCTTTTCCGCGCCAGATACGCAGAGCCATGATAGAGCCAACACTGGTGCCATGAAACTAGGGCCCTGAAAGGGGATGACCTTAACCCTAGATATCGGTTCGCAGAACGGGGAGGATGGGTGGGTAGGTAAGGAATCTATCACTAACTAATGTCTCTTACAGATATATCGTTACACAAGTAGTAACTTGTGCATCTGAAAGAGACACGTTAGTGATAGATTCCTTACCTTAGAATAGATACCCCAGCAATACCAACCCCGTGGTGGGTCTGCGAACCAATAATCACACCAGAAAGTCCTGGAGGACGGAAAAGGCCAAAGAAGCCATCCCTCCGGACTTGGCTGTCCAGGCAGTAGTGTCTCGCAAACTTGTGCAGCGAGGCCCACGTAGCTGCCTGACAAATGTCCTGCAAGGGCACCCCTCGGCCCAAGGCAGTTGTAGTCGCCGTGGCCAGAGTGGAATGAGCCCTCAGTCCAACAGGAGGTTCCTTCTTAGCCAAGGAGTAACACGCCTGGATGCACAAGATGATCCACCGAGAGATTGTCCGCTTGTGCACCACCCATCCCTTCTTAGCGCCCAAGTAACCAACAAAGAGTTGGTCATCCACCCGGAACTGGCGTGTGCGATAGTAAGAGAGCGCACGTTTTGGGTCCAGACGGTGGAAAGAAGGTGGGCAAGGTGATGGACTGCCCGATGTGGAAGGCCGTGACAACCTTGGGCAGGAAAGAGGGTCTTGTCCGCAACACAACCTTGTCCGGATGGACAGAGAGGAAAGGAGGTGTGGAAGAAGGAGCCTGGAGCTCACTCGGCCTCCTGGCAGAGGTGATGGCAACCAGGAAAGCAGTCTTCAAAGTAAGAAGACGGAGAGGACAGTTATGGAGCGGCTCAAAGGGAGCACACATTAGATAAGTAAGCACAAGGTTCAAGCCCCACTGGGGCATCATGAAGGGAACAGGAGCAAACATGTGTGTGGTGCCCTTCAATAAACTATTTAGAATTGGGGATTTGAACAAGGATGGCTGATCAGGTAGCCTTAAGAAGGCGGGAAGGGCAGAGAGGTAGCCCTTTATAGCGCCCAAAGCAGAGCCCTGCTGGGCAAGAGAAAGAAGGAAGAGGAGAACCTCAGAAAGGGGTGCAGAGAGTGGAACAACAGCCTTTGCTGTGCACCATGCCACAAATCTGTTCCACCTGCAGGCATATACTGACTTTGTGGAGGGAAGCCTGGCTGCCAGAATGACATTACAGACTTCAGGAGGCAAGTCAAATGGCCTCAACTGTCGCCGCTCAATCTCCAAGCTTGTAGGTGGAGACTGGACAGGTTCGGGTGGAGGACCGTCCCCTGCTGCGACAGAAGGTCCTCCCGAAGAGGCAGACGAATCGGGGGATCGACAGACATGCTGAGTAGCTCTGGATACCAATATCTTCGTGCCCAGTCCGGAGCCACAAGGATAACCTGGGCCCAGTCGCGCCTGATCTTCTTCAGCACTCTGGGCAGAAGTGGTATAGACGGAAAGGCGTACAATAGACCGCAACTCCACTCGCGACGAAAAGCGTCGCCGAGCGAGTGCCGCCTTGGAAATTCCAACGCGCAGAACTGATGACATTGCGCGTTCTCTTCTGTGGCGAATAGATCTAACCAAAGCTCTCCCCTCTGCTGAAAGAGGCCTTGCGCCACGTCAGAGTTCAGACGCCATTCGTGATCCATCATGCACCCACGACTGAGTTCGTCCGCCCTGGCGTTCAGAGAACCTGCCAGGTGTTGAACCACCAGGGTCACGCCCTGATGTTCCAGCCACTGCCAGAGGCGCAGAGCCTCCTGGCATAGGGCCCATGACCCCACCCCTCCCTGTTTGTTGCAGTACCACATGGCGGTGGTGTTGTCCGTGAACACCTGCACTACACTCCCCCGGACAGAGGGGAGGAATGCCTTCAGTGCAAGCCGGATTGCCCGCAGCTCCAAAATGTTGATGTGGAGCTGGGACTCCGCCGGAGACCAGAGGCCTCTGATCTCTGCCTCTCCCATGTGGCCCCCCCAGCCCTGGAGGGACGCGTCCGTCACAACTACGTGCTCCGGTTGGGGTAGGGAGAGGGATCTGCCGCTGACCCAATCGCGGTCCATGAGCCACCACTGCAACTGTCTTGCAGTGCCCTCCGAGATCAAGACATGGTCGGACAAGTTGCCCTGATGCTGGGCCCACTGAAACTTCAGGTCCCACTGCAAAGCCCGCATCCGCCACCTGGCGTGATGCACCAGAAGGATGTAGGAGGCCATCAGCCCCAGAAGCCGCAGCGTCAACCTGACCGAGACTCGGGATAAAGGCTGATCGGAATCAGAGCCTGAATATCCCGAACTTGCTGCTCGGGAGGATAAACCCGAAACTGTGCCGAGTCTAGAACCGCTCCGATGAAGAGGAGCTTCTGAGAGGGACACAGGTGTGACTTCGGCACATTGATGGTGAACCCCAGCAGGTGCAGGAGGTCGGCCGTAGTCTGGAGGTGGCTAACGACTGTCTGGGGCGAGCCCGCCTTCAACAACCAGTCGTCGAGGTAGGGGAAGACTGAAATCCCTAACCTGCGCAGATGAGCTTCGACCACCGCCATCCCTTTCGTGAACACCCGTGGGGCGCTGGTAAGGCGGAAGGGGAGCACGGTAAACTGAAAGTGCTCGTAGCCTACCATGAACCGCAGGTAACGCCAGTGGGCCGGCAGGACGGGGATGTGAAAATAAGCGTCCTGTAAGTCCAATGCTACCATCCAGTCTCCAGGGTCTAGGGCAGCTAAGACCTGAGCCAATGTCAGCATCTTGAACTTCTCCTTCCGGAGGAAGCCGTTGACGTTCCGTAGGTCCAAGATAGGGCGTAGGCCCCCTTTGCCCTTCTTGGGTACCAGAAAGTAGTGGGAGTAACAACCATACCCTACTTCTGGCCCAGGAACGCACTCGATGGCCCCCTTGGCCAAGAGGGCTGTAACTTCCTCTTGCAGAAGTTGCAAGTGATCCCCCGAAACGCAGTGGCATGGCTGGAGGGGTCACCTCGAAGGGGAGGGAGTAGCCCCTTCGGACGATTTGCAGCACCCACCTGTCCGAAGTGACGGTGCGCCAGTGAAGGTGGTAATGGCGAACCCTGCCCCCCACTGGCGTCACATGGGCCTGAAAGCACGCACTAGGAGGATTTTGAGGCGGATGCTGCGGGGGAAGGTGTGGACTGACCTCGCCGTTGTCCCCGACCGCCGGGACGGCGGTTTCCACGTCCGCCACCGCGTTGGGTATTACCCTGCGGAGCGTGGCTGGCGGCACGTGTGGGTACACCCCTTCAGTGGCCACGAAAGGAATGAAAGGCAGCCGATTGCTGGCGCTGGCCCGAGAGGCCCAAGGACTTGGCCGTAGCCCTGGAGTCCTTCAAGCGCTCGAGCGCATGGTCTGCCTTGTCGCCAAAGAGGCGACGGCCATCAAACGGCATGTCCATCAAGGTGTTCTGGACATCGGCCGAAAAGTTGCCGGACCTCAACCAGGGGTGACGTCTGACCGCCACCGTTGTTGCCATCGCTCTACCCAGTGAGACGGTGGTATCCAGCCCACACCGTATAAAATATTTGGCTGCATCCCGGCCCTCCACAAGGGCTTGGCCGAGTTTGGCCCGTACCTCCAACGGACACTCTGGCAGCACTTCCGCAACCGTATCCCACAGAGAGTGGGTGTAGCGGCCCAAGAGGCATGCGGTGTTGGAAGACCGCAGACCCAGACTAAGGGATGAGAAGATCTTTTTGCCGTACTGCTCGTACCTCTTGGATTCCCTGTCCGGCGGTGCCGACGGGAATGCGGTCTGGGAATTGGAGGCCTGGATGACCAGGCTCTCGGCGGTAGGGTGGGTGGACAGGAAACATGGGTCGCCCGGTGCTGGCCGGTGGCGTCTGGCCACGTTCCTATCTACGGGCGAACCCGTAGCGGGCTTGGACCCAGTGCCCAGAAGAACGTTGGTCAAGGCCTCATTAAAGGGCAGCAGAGGCTCGGCCGAGCTTGACTGCGGTTTAAGGACCTCAGTGAGGAGATTAGTCCTCACGGCCGCGACGGGGAGCTCAAGGCCCAAGGCCTTGGCAGCCCTCACCAACACCACACTGTAGGTTGCCCCCTCCTCCGAAGCCACGGTAGGAGGGGAGACAAAACCAGTGTCTGGAGAGGTGTTCAGGCCACTGGCCTCCCCAAGGTCTCCTGCCCAGTCCTCATGAGACTGACACTCTTGGGTCAGAGGGTCCTCAGACCCCTCCCAATCCCCTTCATCACCCATCTCCTGAAACTCAGGGTTCTCAACTAATGGGGCCTGCTCATAGAAGTGAAACTCCCCAAACGACGTCTGGAGCGGCGCCCATCGGGGCGACACCTGATGGTCCGACGCCGGGGAGGTCGTAAGGTCCACCGGCGACGTCCCAGATCCCGAAGGTCTAGCGGCGTCCCGCGGCGCCGGGCCCGAAAGCGCCGGGACAGCTGTACCCTGCGGCGCCGGGCCCGAAGGCACCGGCGGCGTCGGGATAGCGGGACCCTGCGGCGCCGGGCCCGAAGGCGTCGGCGGCGTCGGGGCTGAAGCACCCGACCCGCTAGAGGCCCCAGACGGGTCCGCTGGGCCCGAAGTCGCCGCGGAGCCCGTCGGAGGAGAGAGTTTCCTCATGGCCATGAGGAAGCGCTCGATCACCTCCGGCGTCGCATTGAGCCCAGGGACCGGAGGGTGTGGAGCTGAACGCGGCACCCGCGACTCCGACGGAGCCGCGTGGGCGGTGTCACCCGAACCCCCGGCCGCATCGCGCGAGCGTCGGGGGGAGTCCGCAGAGCGATGACGCCTCCTGGACTTCTTACCTGACGACGACTTCGACCCGGAGGAGTGCGGCCTACTCTCGGAGCTGTGGTGGCTCCGAGCCCGCGACCTGTCCCTCGACCTCCCGTGGGACCGAGACCTCTCGCGGCGCGGGACCGACTGCCGGAATTCGAGTCGCCTGCGGGACCGCTCCCGCCTGGCTTTCGAAGAGAGGGCCCGGCAGTCGGAGCAGGCCTTGTCGTCGTGATCGACGCCTAGACAAGTTAAACACAGGTGGTGAGGATCTGTCACCGACATCGTGCGGTCGCAATCCTCGCAGTGCTTAAAGCCGGGCATCCCTACGGCATCAATCGGAGTCGAAGGACTTCAAGAAACGATCAAAAATGATAAAAAAAAGTTAGTCAAAAATTGACTAGGGTTACTGCTTTTTCCAGATCTGCGCTTGCTGGCGCGGAAAAAAGAAGAACTGACGTCAGCACGCGGAGGCAGCGTCTAAGTACTCCGACGACGTCATCACGGCGCCCACGACGGACGCGGAGCCGCAGACGACGCCTACCGACGCGCAAGGGTACTGCTACGCAAGTTTCCGGATCCAGTCTGACGCCTGGGGATATTCTAAGGTAAGGAATCTAATACTAACGTGTCTCTTTCAGATCCTGTATTTACTCACTGGGTGATGGGAAGACCATTCCACCGAGAGGGATTATGTTACTTACCCTGTAAGAATCTATTAAAAGGGTGTAGTGCTGTAGATTCACATGCTATGCAGACTCCTGCCATCTTGTGTGGGACCCGGACATTGCAAGTTGTTTTTATCGAGCAAGTTTATGATCGGAGTACAACCTCCTCCCCCTCGAGGCATCACGCATGCCAAAGTCTTTGTTCCTCATACATTTTTGGTTTTAACATAAAAGGAGTGAGGAAATAGTCGTATTCTTTTGCAAGACATGCTGCTTTGTAGGTATTTTGTCAGCATCAAATACCTGCTGGGGAGGTGGGAGGGTGCATGTGAATCTGCAGCACTACATACTATGAATAGATGCTTACATGGTAACACAATCTATTCGTAGCATGTGTTGGCTGCAGATACACATGCTATGCATAGACTGTAAAAGAGTATACCTCCACGCAGTGGCTTTAGGCATTCAATGGTCCAGTTGTTTGAAATAATGTTTGACGGACAGTTTGTCCAACTAGAGCTTGTTGTCTTGATTGAACATTCACACAATGTTTTGTAAAAGTGTGTGGGTTTATCCATGCTGTGGCTTTGCAAATATCATTAAGCAGGATATTTCCTAAAAAATAAGAAAAGTCATGGTTGGTCCTTTTTTTCTTGTTGAATGAGCTCTTGGTGAGAGTGGTAATGTTATTTTGCTTTTGCAGATTTTTACACTTAACAATCCATCTTTCTATGCCAGCTTTGGATATAGCATTTCCTTTTGTTAGATTAGGAAAGGAGACAAAAAGTTTGTTGGTTTTCCTGAAGGGTTTAGTATGTTCCACATAGTACATAAGTGCCCTTCCAACATCTAAAGTGTGTAAGGATTGTTCTGCAACAGCTTGTGGTTTTGGGGGTGGGGGAACTGGTAGTTCCAAGGCTTGATTGAAATGAAATGGTGAAATAAACTTGGGAAAAATGTGTGGTTAGTACAAAGACTCACTTTGTCTGTGAAGACTTGGAAATAATGCTCAATGGTGAGAGCATGTATTTCACTGACCCTGCTTAATGATGTTCTTACCGCTAGGAAAGCAACTTTCCATGTTAAAAATTGTATTTGACAAGTGTGTAGTGGCTTAAATGGTGGTCCCATAAGCTGTGTTAGTACAATGTTTGAATTCAATGCTGGTACTGGTGGTGTACGTGGTGGAATGATCCTTTTTAATCTTTCCACGAAGGCTGTGATTATACGTATACAAAAAAAAATTATTGGAGTTTTCTGTTTTGTAAATGTGCAGCAATAGCTGCTAAATGTAGTCATGTTTAGGTGTATGTGAAGTGTGACTTTTGTCAATATAAGAGCATATTAGTTGCTGTTCTGTTGGAGAAGAAGGGTTAATGTGCTGTCTATCACAGTAACATACAAAACTTCCATGTAGCTGCATAGAATGCTCTTGTTGTAGGTCGTCTTGCTTCTTTCAAGATGGTCATATATTCTTCAGGTAGATTGAGGTATCCAAATTCTAAGACATCTGGTGCAAGATTGAGCTGTTGAGGGTTGGCATGCCTCACCCTGCCATTGCTGTGTGTTGGATTTGAATAATTTGGCAGCTTCTTGTGAGGTTGTAGGGAGAGCTCTAATAGTGTTGTATACCATGGTTGGTGAGCACATGTTGGTGTGATTAGAAAGAGAGTCATTGAAGTCTGTCTGTCTGTTTCCTGAGTACATAAGGTAGTAGTGGGAGAGGAGGAAAAGCGTACACAAATATTCCTAACCAATTCATCCAAAGAGCATTGCCCTTGGATTGTGGGTGTGGATGTCTGGATGCGAAGCTTTGCTACGTGAAACCAAGGTCGTGGGAAACCCAAAACCTGCGAGAAGCACAGCTCAAGACACTAATGTCTCTCCAAATTCTAAATTTTTCTCAAAAATTATTCAAAGATCATTTGAAAACAAACTCAAAAACAACTGTGATAATAGTTAATTCTACTCTCTTGTATTCAACAGATTTTCACTTCTTCAGTATTCATAACACATTGTTAATTTATGTCATCATTAATACAATGTGAACTGATAAACTTCAAACATATTTAAACTTTACAAAAACCAATTCAAAACGAGTCCCAATGCATTTCGGGTTCATGCTAAACCCTTCGTCAGGGGTTATGTAACATAGTAATGTGGATGATATGTTGTCGTGACGTCCTCCGTTCAGAGCTACAACAAAAATCAAAAGGATATCTGATAAGACCAGTAGTATTACATGATGTGTGTCTAATAAATAGTGGATGCGAAGCTTTGGCATTTTGCTTTGTTGGAAACAGGTCTATTGGGGTGTTACCCACCTTTGGGAATATGTTTGTAGGAAAGTACTGTGTATCTCCCATTCATGCACCTGCTGGTGTGTTCTGAAGAGATCTGCTATGGTGTTCTCCTCTACTGGTGTGTATTGTGCTAGGAGATGGATCTTGTGATTGTTGGCCCACTTCCATATTTTCTGTGCCAACTGACTGGGGCAATTGCATGGAATGTGTTTATATGTAATACATGGCAGTCATATTGTCTGTGCGTAGAAGGACAGTCTTTCCTGTTATGTTTGTAAGAAAGGCTTTGAGAGACATGGAAATGGCTAACAGCTCGAAGATGTTGATGTGTAGTAAATGTAGTTGTGGTGTCCAGTGTCTCTGAACCACAATGTCCTTCATATAAGCTCCCCACCCCCAAAGTGATTCATCTGTTGTGATTGTTATTTGCAGTATTGAATCCTTGAAGGCTCTCCCTACTACAATGTTGGGATTGTTCCACCTTGATAGAGCCTGATGAACCTTTGGTGAAACCAACACTACATCTTCTAGATTTCCTCCTGCTGGTGACCACAGAGATGCTAACAACCCCTGAAGGGATCTCATGTGTAGGCGGGAATAAGGTACTTTTGCTATATAAAAAGCCATCATTTCTAAAAGTTTCATGATTGTTTTCACTGGTAGGTGATGATGTGGCTGAAAAAGATCCAGTTTCTTCAGGAGACTGAGAACCCTTTGAGGATTGGGGTAAACTATCCCCAAAATGGTATCGAGAATTGACCCCAGATAAGGTTGAATTTGGGATGGATGGAGATGTGATTTTGTCACATTGATTGAAAACCCCAATTGATGCAGTAAAGAACAAGTTACCTTCGGAAACCAGGTATCTGCAAGAGACATGTTAGTTATAGATTCCTTACCTTAGAATTACCACCAGGCGTCAGACTGTATCCAGAGAATTTTTACTTAGCAGTATCCCAGCGCGTCAATGGGTGGCATCAGTCGACTCCACATCCAACGTCAATGGTCGCCAGAATGATGTTGCAGTGCTGACTTAGATGCCGCCCCTGCGCACTGATGTCAGTTCTAACACAACTTTCCACACCAGAAGCGCAGAGCCATGAAAGACACCGACCACTGGTGCGGCACAACTAGGGCCCTGTAAGTGAGTCCCTATCCCTAGAAATCAGTTCACAGAGCAGGAAGTATGGGTGGGGCGGTAAGGAATCTATAACTAACTTATGTCTATTACAGATACATTGTTACCAAAGGTAAGTAACTAGTTAATCAGAAAGAGACAGTTATAGATTCCTTACAATAGATACCCCAGAAATATCAACCCCAGAGGAGGGACTGCGAACTAAGTTCACACCAGAAAGTCCTGGAGGACGGAATGGGCAAAATAGCCATCACTACGGACCAGACTGGCCAGACAATAATTTCTGGTAAACGTGTGCATAGATGCCCACGTGGCTGCCTAGCAGATGTCAAGAAGGGGGAATTCCCATGCCAAAGCAGTGGTTGCTGCTGTAGCCCTAGTGGAATGAGCACGCAGCCCCAATGGAGGTTCCTTTTTCGCTAAAGCGTAGCAGATTTTAATAGAACGGACAACCCATCAGGAGATAGTACGCTTCTGAACACCCCCACCTTTCTTAGCACCTACATAGCCAACAAAGAGTTGATCATCCACCCAGAAATCTTTTGTGCGGTCGAAGTAGGACAACAGCGCATGATTTGGGTCCAGACAGTGGAGTCTCTTGTCCTCCTTGGAAGAATGGCAAGGGGAAAAAAGGTGTGCAAAGGGGTCGTTTCTCCTATGTGAAATGGTGTAACCACTTTAGGAAGAAACAAAGGCCTCGTTTGAAGCACCATTTTGTCCAGATGCACAGAGAAGAAAGGGGGCGTGGAAAATAGAGCCTGAAGCTCACTCACCCTGCGAGCAGAGGGTGATAGCAACAAGAAAGGCAGTTTTTAGAGTGAGGAGCTTGAGAGGACAGTTGTGAAGCGGCTCGAAAGGAGAGCACATAAGGTAAGTTTAAACAAGAATCAAGTCTCACTGAGGCATCATGAATGGAGATGGAGGAAAGAGATAAGTAATGTCCTTAAAGAATCTACTCACAATAAGGGACCTGAATATTCTGGCAGCCGAAGGAAAGCAGAAATAGCTGCAAGATAGCCTTTAAGAGTGCCCAGAGCAGAGCACTGCTGGGCCAAAGAAATTATGAACAAAAGATTCAAAGAGAGAGGGGTAGAAAGGGGATCCACAGCCTTCGCTGTGCACCATGCCACAAACTTGTTCCATCAACAGGTGTACATCGTTTTAGTGGAGGGACGCCTAGCTGCCAAGATGACATTACAGACTTCGGGTGGAAGGTCAAAAGCTGTCAACTGTTGCCCCTCAAAATTCAGGCAAGGAGGAGAAGGCTGGACAGGTTCAGGTTGAGGAGTGTCCCCTGTTGCTGCGACAAAAGTTCATACCAAAGGGGCAGCGTGTTTGGAGGATAGATGGCCATGCTCAGGAGCTCACAGTACCAGACTCTTCGTGCCCAGTCTGGAGCCACAAGAAGGATTTGGGCCAGGTCGCGTTTGATCTTCAGCATTCTGGGCAGAAGTGGTAAAGGCGGAAAGGCATATAGAAGATTACAACTCCACTTGTGACGAAAAGCGTCACCTAGCGAGTGTCGCCTTGGAAATTCCAACGCGCAGAATTGCTGACATTGCGCGTTCTCTTTGGTGGCAAACAGATCTAACCAAGGCTCTCCCCACTGCTGAAAGAGACCTTGCACCACCTCAGAGTAAGGATGCCACTTCTGATCCATCATGCACCTGCCGCTGAGTTAGTCTGCCTTGGCGTTCAGTGAACCTGCCAGGTATTGAACCACCACGGATATGCCCTGATGTTCCAGCCATGTCCAGAGGTGGAGGACCTTTTGACATAGGGTCCACGACCCCACCCTGCCTAGTTTGTTGCAGTGCCACATGGCGGTGGTGTTGTCCATGAACACCTGCACCACTCTTCCCCGACAGAGGGAAGGAAGGCTTTGAGTGCAAGACTGATCGCCCGAAGCTCCAGAAGGTGGATGTGGAGCCCGGAAACCAGAGGCCACTGATCTCCGCCTCTCTCATGTGGCCGCCCCATCCCAGAAGAGATGCGTCTATCACTACTGTGTGTTCTGGTTGGGGAAGTGAGAGGGATCTGCCCTTTGACCCAGTCCTGGTTCCATGAGCCACCACTGCAATTGTAGAGCAGTGCCCTCCGAGATCTGGACACAATCGGACAGATATCCCCATATGATGCGCACACTGGAACTTCAGGTCCCACTGCAAAGCCCGCGTATGCCACCTAGCATGATCGACCAGCAGGATACAGGAGGCCATGAGGTCCAGCAGCCTTAGGGTCATCCTGACTGAAACAGGGTTGAAAGATCGGAATGAAGGAGGTCAGCCAGGTGGTGGGAGACGACAGCCTGGGGCGAACCCGCCGTCAATAGCCAGTCGTCGAGATAGGGGAAGACTGGAACCCTTAATGTGTGCAGATGAGCTGCGACTACTGCCATCAGTTTTGTGAACACCCGAGGGGCGCTGGTAAGGCCAAAGGGGAGCACGGTAAACTGAAAGTGCTCGTGGGCTACCGTGAACTGCAGGTAACGCCGGTGGGCAGGCAGGACGGGAATGTGAAAGTAAGCATCCTGCAAGTCCAACCCTACCATCCAGTGTCCAAGGTCGAGGGCAAACAAGACCTGAGCGAGCGTCAACATCTTGAACTTCTCCTTCCGGAGGAAGCACTTGACGTTCCTGAGATCCAAGATAGGACGCAGGTCTTTGTCTTTCTTGGATACCAGAAAGAAGTGGGAATAGCAACCACGACCTACTTCCGGGGCAGGACTATTCGCAAAACCCACCTGTCCAACGTGATGGTTCGCCAGAAGGGGAGGTGTTGGCTGATCCTGCCGCCCACCGACGTTTGGTGGCCCTGAAAGGTCAAACTAGGAGGGTTTGGAGGCTCCTGCAGAGGGGGGCTGTGGTGGACTGGCCTGCCCGCTGGCCACCAGAACCACGCCAGTGGTTCCCACGTCCCCGGTCACGCTGGGGTTGAGCAGCTTGTGCCGGCCTGTGGCCCTGGGCGGGACGTAGCAGGGCACCCCTTCCATAGCCACGAAAGGGGCGTAAGGCAGACTGCGCAGGGTGGGTGGAGGAGAGGCCCAAGGACCTGGCCATAGCTCGAGAGTCCTTAAAGCGCTCTAGCGCAATGCCTGCCTTCTAGGCGAAAAGGCGACGTCCATTCATGTAAAGCGCTCTGATACCTCCGGGTTAAGCCAGGGCTCTATATAACTCTTCAAATAAATAAATAAAGGGCATGTCCATAAGTGGGGATTGGACATCCGCGGAAAAAAACAGTCGAAAGCAACCAGGCGTAACGTCGAAAGGATACGGACGTGGAAACCGTCCTGCAAGTGCTTCGGGGGTATCCAGCCCACAGCGGATGGCAATTTCAGAGAGGTAGACTGAGAATGGACTGTTATGAGCTTTGAAAACCAGGTTAAACATATTGTTTTTGGTTTATTGCTGGTTTTGGCTGACAACCAGAAAAGTTGAAGCGATATTAAATATGAGCATCCCCTACGAGGTCGCACAGAATCCTTGTGCAAAATTTGGAACTTTAGCCAATGGACAGAAGGATTATGGTGGAGCACTGGGGGAATACAAAACCAACAAGCTATTGCTGTAGTCATGTTTGCTAAGGACTGGTGCAGTAATCAGTGTCTGTTTAGTGTGGAAAGGAATGTTGGCTAAGAGAACACTTGGGACATTCTTAGGAGCACCCATACCGCAATTCCTGCTGCTAATCATCGGCTGCAGAACCAAAAATGTGTGAGTTCTTCCTCCACTTTGAAGGTTTATGCTTCAGTGCTGGATGATGCCACAAGTTCAGGACCAAAACTATCAGTGAAATTCCAGGCATTATGCTGTGGTTTCAAGGTCTTTGTCTATAACACTAGAGAACCTGGCATCAAGAGCCATTGTGGCACAAGTTACACACTCAGTTAACTATAACAGAAGTAATGATGGCAACATTGAGGGCAGGAGTGAAAAGGTACAATGTCTATTTCTAACTCGGAAAAAGTGACAGGAAAAATCCTCAGATTTGTGAGTCATCTATACAGCCTAAACATTTATGCTGAATACTGAAGTTCAAAGCCACCGGAAGTCAAATTGCTGAAGAATCCTTATCTCTAGTGAGTGTTTATTCAAGTGCAAGTCTTGACCAGAAGCGTGCTTGTGAATTAGATGGCAGAAAAAGACAATATAAAGATGATTTTTTAAAATTTATTTGTAGAGTTTTATATAGCGCTGGCTAGACCCGGAGGTATCAGAGCGCTTTACATGAATGTGGCATACAAAACACAGTTTTACATAATTACATCAGGTTACCAGACCATAGAATAACACAGAAACAAGTCCCATGGAGCATAGAAGGTAGTGCGGGAGGGAGGTTGAGTCAAGAGGCTGGAAAACAGATCAGGTCAGGCATACCAGCAATGGAAGATAGTACATCAGGGGACCCACAAAAGTCAAAGTCAACGAGCCCACAATGTTTGTGATTTCGTGGGGTCATGGAATCACAAACATTTGGTGCCGGACTCACTGCGTCGGAGCACCATGGTTATGGAGCGGGCCTAAAGGAGGGGGCACAAAGGGTGCCTCGCAGTGACCACGTTGAGAGGGGTGTAGGAGTCCCTAAGGGGGGGGTCAACTTGAAGATGTGAGAAATGGTCAAGCTGGCGACACCAAGATGTAGACTGGTGGCATGCCACGAACAAAGAACCAGTCGAAGCTGTCAGTATGGAGGACCCAGGTCACGGAACCATATAACTTCAGCATAAATTGGCGGGATTGCGGATCCACCAAAACCCAAATCAAAAACTGTGAGGAAACCAACCTCATGAAGCAGGACTGGATGGGGGAGGCAGTCACAGGATGGGGAGAGCGGAAGACTGGAAATCGACAATCTGACTCGGGTCGACACGAAAAACACTTGAGCCATGGGGCAGCAGCATCTTGATTTAATGTGCTGCATTGTCATTTGGAAATCGACTTGGGCGCCCAGGCAGCAGCCCCGGAAGTGGGAGGGAGCTATAGGGTCAGGAGAGGGCATTCACTCGGGATTCGTAAAGGGTGCAAGCTCAGGGACACAGGGCAGCGGCTTTCATGTTGCTGCTTTGTCTGGGGAACACGACCTATGCGTCCCAGCAGCAGTCCCGGAAAGGCGTAGCAGGATGCCGATCAACCGTGGTCCTGTCCGGAAGGTAGATGACGGCTGGAGGGGTAATCCCCAGCCCATCTCCTTTCAGCTACCTAGGCAGCTCAACCAAAGCATTGCCCATGTTGATAGGGATCCACTAGAGTCTATCTGGATACACAGTGGGTGATGTAGCGGACAACCAAATTCACTCTGGGGTGGGAGGAAACGCCGGATTGCAGTCCATACATCCCCAGAGGTCAGGTGGTAGAAGGGGGTGGGGGGGATAAGTCCCGGGATAAATGCCAAAAGGCAGTCCCTAGTCAGGGAGCTCCCGGCCAGAGCTCCTCACCCGGCGGCCATCTTGATGTCCACAGTATGGTGTATTATGGATTTCAGGTTAACTTGAGTCAAAATGACAAGGTCCATGTTTACCACCCACACAACTTTACATGTACAAAGTGGTTTTTAATGAACCAAAACACGAGATAGAAAAATTATAGCATGTTAATGTAGAACATCCTGTTGCACCACAAAATTGGGAGAGGTGCCTTATTATATGGGAAAAAGGACAGGGTTACATATTAGAATCAAGCACCAAGATCTGCAGCGTGAAATGGTAATCCTCCCCATAGAAGTAAAACATTGTGGTGTTTTAATTCGAAGTTTCAGTACAGTGGTCAAAGATGCGCTATTTGTGTCATGTGTTGCCTACAGGGCCTACTGTAGTTTTCGGTATGTTAGCCTGACTGTGTGTTTTCTCGTTCTGTTCTTTGCTGAGATTTAGTCTTGACAGCAGACAGGTCAAACAGCAACGTCCCTTGTTATGTTCTGGTCAGTCCCTCGCGCTAGATACAAAACAGTAATGCAGCTGTAGTTTATAAACATGCTAACCTCTTCATATAGGTATACACATAATTAACACACAGAAAGATCAATTATTCCTGAGAGAAGATTAGGGCTGTATTTGAGATGTAATACATTCCGCTGTGTATGCTAAGGTATGGGGTCCGCTGCTAAACCTAGAGATCTTTGCTGTATTAGTTTTGCTTCTGTAGAAGGGAAGGGGGGTTAGGCTATACTGTCTTATAATATGACAGTGCTTTTTATAATCTATGGTTTATGGACAATGCTGATGGTATGTTTGCTAGGCAATTGTTTTCTTATTGTGGCACATATACTGCATTTCAGAGCACGTTAGTTTAAACATTCCAAACTTCCTTCGTATCTCCCTCATATATTCTTGTGGACGAGTGCAAGTCAGTGAGCGATCCCTGAGAAGGGTTGGGTGTGTTGGGTTCTGGGTTGCCACTTGTTCCTCTGGGTACCAGTAGGAGGGCAAGTGAGATACTATAGCTTGTCGGACTCGGGCTCATGGTATTGAGGTGGTTTGGTGACTCAATACCTAACTACTGATGTTCTATGATCTCAAGTATAGTTATGTTCTTGAGAAGAATCCCTGCAACATTTGCACAACCCTAAAATATGTCAGTTGTATTTCTCTTTTAAACACATTTAGGATCAAAAGAAGCTGGCCAATCAGATGCTATCCAGACATATCCTCTAGCCAACAGACAAATATATGGAACAAGGTATGTTTGACCCTAACAAAACATAATAATTTAACGTTTCTTGCATAAAAATAACTTTTGTGTAACACTTTGCAATGGAAAATGTAACTCATAATTAAATACAGAAGACTTGGCTCCCAATGACAGCTTTATAGTGAAAACATACTGCATCAATAAAAAAAATCTGCAATGAATACTTACAAAACAATAACAATACTCAAATGTTTGCATCAGATTTCAGAGGAATGCAATTTGCATTTTTATGAAACATAATGTGTAAGAATTATATATATATATATCTTGTTTTAAAAACATAATTCAATCATATTTATTGATACAGTAGATTAGTAAAAACTGATTGAGAAAAATAAAATAAAAGGATATTAACAATACATTATTTAATAGTACACACTTTGAAAATGAAAATACTTTAAATATCTTTTTTTCTAATTTTCAATGCCACCTTAAAGCCAGAAATCACTGGCGGCAATACTGAGGTGTAAATGACACAATTTGAGGGCTGCTTATGAATTTACCTCTGTGATAATTAGCTGCAAAGAAGAACAAGAACTATCTTGAGACAAAAGGGCGCCCTATTGTAGACAAAAGATTATACACAGAATAGGGACCATTTCATATTCAACAGACAGGTAACAAAAGAAAGTATTTGTTCAAATGATTTTTTTCACAGTAAAGATATGGAGTACAAATACAAATGCCGACAGATATTGCTTTATATCCAATCAAAATGGTATTGTTCTTTTCTGCTTCTTATCCACACATTTCGGGAACAGTGGTGTACTGTCAGTTTAAAGCTGGAAGATAAAAGCTATACAATCACTTTTGAGACATTTAAAAAAAGACTATTTACATTTTTCCTTAGGTTGAAAGTCTACATAGCCAACACGTTACAATCACAGAATACCCACATATAATGATAACGTGTAGCTAAATCTTGTGATGTAGGAACTGCAAATGCAGAGGGAGTGAATGCAAAGTTCATGTTATTTTCTTGTGCAACCCCATCTTCTGCATCAACAGCCTTAAGCTCTGCAACAGAATACGTCCTCCTGGTTTCCCTATGGTAAGATCTCCACTTCTCATCGCCTTTCCCTTTTGGCATTCTTACGTCGGATCTGCGAAATGAAAACAATTAAATGTTACATAGTGGGTATATTTACAATCCTTGTGTATGTATCCCTGCTTTACTTCACATACTCTCCACATGATTTCTGACCCTTGAAACCTCTAACTACAAGAACTGGGTAAAACACTGATACAAATACCGTCTAGCTCCATCAGTCTAGGTGTCCGAGCTATTGTTCCACTACTCCGTGCTATTCTAGCATGAGGGAGTGGAGCAAAATGTGTTGCTGCAATTATCAGACACCGCATGGTCTCAGCTCTCGCATGCTTAATTAGCTGTTAAGGAAGAAGTGATTACTTAACTTTACTAACACATTTTATTTTATATTATATGTTTGCTGTTCTGCTTGTTCCACCATTCTGAAGATCCTCAAACTGTCAGACTAGGTAGGAACACTTTAAATAAAACCCATACTATGTGGCAGGGGGGCTGAAGTACCTCCATCAAAGTGGAACCAAAGGTCCGTAAATGTGCCACTTGTGCTGGTGACCTCGCATTCAACTAATTCTCATACTAAAGAGAGGTATAGCGAAAAAGACAAAGCCACAACCACATATTAACGTGTTGCCAAAGGCCAACTACTTATTCCAAAGTGCCCAGGCGGTAAAAAATGATGATCCTTTAGTTAGGGAGTAAAATATTCTGTAGGAAAATGTTACCAGAGGTGAAGTAACTGCTTATTCTAACGGATATTTCTTAACCTTATATTTGTCATGTATAAGAGGACATATGCAGCAAAGATTACCTTACGATGAGGGTCGGAAAAGCCCCAAGCAAAATGTCCTAAATCAAGATATTATGAGGCTTTGCTTGCGCAAACAAGCTGCACTTCACACTTCAAACCCCAAAAATGTTTTGTGAGAGTATAAAGAAATAGTTGAGATGGAATCCAGTAGATTTCTATAACACACTCCTCCAGAAATGCAGATTCATCTGCCTGATCTTTTATGAAGTAAGTTGCAATTGCTTCAGGTGGTTCTTTTGGAGCCAAGCAGAGGAGGACCCAAGTGGATAGTGTTTGTTTTGTCTCCAAGCTTTCCCTTCGTTTCTGAGAATCCAGAAAATAGTTGATGATTCATCTGAAATACTTTAGACATATACAAATAAAAACGCAAAGTTCTTCCCTCATCACTTATATGCTTGTGTTGTCCCACTATGGTCGAAATTGGCCTCTGAACAAAATGCAGAGGAAGCGAGAATGCCCGATGAAAACGTGACATTACTCTTGGCAGAAAGAAGGAAAAGGTTTCTGAATGACTAGACGAGTTTATGGAGATTTACCTGACTGTGCTTGTAATTCTTCAGCTGCAGTGGCTAAAGTTACACCTGTAAGGAATCCTGTCAAAAAATTTGTCTAGACAAACAGAACACAAGCCGAGATTCACAAGGAGGTTTCATTAAGTCCTCTCAAAATTCAGGTAGCACAACTGCATAAAAAAGGGCTTAGGGAGCGATTTGCCTGCGCCTTCAAAAGCCGCTAAATACTGTTCAGCAGTGAGCGTATTTCATCCATTCCTAGCCAACTACAGAGCAACCTCAATAATCATATGGACTTCTGCCCCCATTTCACAAACTTGCAAATCTTCCACATTATAATAAGTTGGAGATGGTTTTACAGTGAGTGCAAAGTTAATTCTCGAATATGAAACAGTATATGGGGTTAAATGTTTCAGCAAAATTGCCAATCTTGAAGAATGAGGTTCTGAAGATTTAGACGCACATTTTTATCCCTTGTTGAGAAAGGAGATCCTCCCCTCAAAGGTAGTTTTTGCAGCAACAATACACTGTGTCCAACAGAGCTCGGTACCTTATATTCTTCACATCCAAAAGAACAAGTTAATTACCTTTGGTAATGCCTTATCTAGTAGAGACTCTATCTAGCTGCAGATTCCTTACCGTAGAATATTTTCTAGGTGCCAGACTTGATCCAGAAAGCCTCGAGCAGTATCCCCGTGTGCAGGTAGGTGGCGCATGACTCCGTGTCGGTGCCATAGGCGTCGTCAACGCTGGCTGTGACTTACTTGGTGCCTATATTGACATCACCCCAGAACGCAGACTTCAGTTTGTGACTTTTTCTGTGTCAGAAACATGGGACTATGGCAGAAGGTCAATGACCAGTGTGCAGATGCTAAGGACCTACAAGGACCTTTTATGGTGGAAAAGTTCAATTTGCACAACAGGGAGGTGACGACGGTTGGTATGGAATCTGCGGCTAGATAGAGTCGTTACCATATAAGGTGTTACCGAAGGTAAGTAACTTGTTCAACCCGCAGAAACTTCTAGGTACAGATTCCTTACCTTAGAAAGCAATACCCTGCTGGAGGTGGGTCTGCGAACTAACTCAGGCAAAAATGTCCTGGAGATCCGAACAGGCAAAATGCATGTCACAACAGACCCGACTGTTGACGGGGTATTGTTTTGTAAAGATGTGAAAAGATGCCTGCATAGCAACCTGACGGATATCCAGTAAAGGGACTACGCAAGCTTACACAGTAGAAGCAGCCTTGGCTCAAGTGGAATGATTTCAAAAGCTCTCTGAAGGTTGCTTCCTGACCAAAGTGTAGCATATCTCAATAGAGAGTTATGTTATGTTATGTTAATTGAATTTTTTGAGCGCACAGCTGCCCCAGCGAAGGGGCGTCCCGGCGCTATATCTGAAGAAGGTAACATAACCAACAACACGGAAGGGATAAGGGATGATTAATAAGATAAAGGAAAAAGATAAGTGTTAACAGCTTTCCTGAATGAAAAAAGGTCTTCTAAAGAACGTATGTAGAGGGGGAGTGCGTTCCACAGTTTGGAGGCCAAAACCGCAAACGATCGGCCACCCAGTCTACATTTTTGAAACCGGGGAACAAGTGCCAAATTTTGGCCGGCAGAACGAAGGCTGCGCAAAGGGGTGTATGGAGTCAAAAGGTGCTGGAGGATGGTGGGAGTGTCAGTTTTAAGAATTTTAAACGCAAAACAGAGGGTTTTAAACTCTATGCGTCTAGTTACAGGCAGCCAATGCAGTTTGAATATAGTGCTACGGGCTGAGCAAAAGCGCGGCAAGCCCACTAGGGCCCTAGCTGCCGCATTCTGAACCCGTTGGAGTCGTAGGACTTCCGCCTGGTTGGCACCCACAAACAGTGAGGTCGCGTAATCGAGCCTCGATAATACGCTAGCTTGTATCACCATCTGGCGGGTGGGGGGATCGAAAAATTTGAGGATAGGCCTCAAACCGCGCAGAATGCTAAAGCACGTGGATGCCACCTTCTTAGTATGGAACGAGAAGGTCAATTTGGAATCCAACCAGACGCCGAGATTTTTTAGTTCTAAAACAGGTTTTGGAGGAGGTCCCAACTCAGTAGGCCACCAGCTAGCACCCCACAGATCAGGATGTTTCCCCAATACCATCACCTCAGTTTTGAGGGCGTTAAGTTGTAAACAGTTGGCGGTAAGCCAACTAGCAACGGCCCTCAAACCATCCGCAAAGTTCGATGCCAGTTGGTCAGAGCCCCCATTGAGAGCCACCGCCAACTGGGTATCATCGGCATATGATACCATGGTGAGACCCCAGCTCTTCGCCACCTCCGCCAAAGGTTGAACGTAGAGGTTGAAGAGCGTGGGGCTCAACGCCGAACCCTGCGGGACTCCTTGGGCGATGGCATGAGGTTTAGATCTGAACGGTGGCACTACAACCTGAAAGGATCGTTCCGAAAGGAACGATTGAAGCCAATCCAGCACCCTGCCCGAGACACCTGCCTCACCAAGCCTACGTATGAGAATGGTATGAGAAACAGTGTCAAAAGCGGCACTGAGGTCCAAAAGGACCAGTGCCGCCGTTTGACCTGCATCTAGCACAGAGCGCACAGAGTACTATCCATCTGGAGATGGTCTGTTTCTGTACTGCTTTCCCCTTCTTAAAACTAGTGAACCCTACAAAGAATTGATCGTCCACCTGATGTTCCTTGGTATGGCCTTTATAGAAGTACACTACCCTCTTAGGGTCCAGGTGGTGTAGTTGGCTCTTCCTCCTTAGACGGATTAGCTGGAGTAAAGAAAGTCGGCAGAGTAAGGGTTTGGCCAACATGAAGGGGTGTTACAACTTGTGGCAGAAAGGATCAAAAGTTCAGAGAACCAGTTTGTCAGGAAAAAAGCTGGTATATGGAGGTTGGACAGAATGAGCCTGCAGATCGCCTCCTCTCCTGGCCTATGTGATGGCGACCAGCAAGACTGCTTTTATTGTCAAAAAATTTGAGAGGATAAGTATAGTTTATATTCATGGTCTGCAAAGCATTGATGGCTGAGTTGGTCTGCCCTGGCTTTTAGAGATTCCACCTGACTCTGTACGACCAGGAAAATGTCCTGACATTCCAGCCATGTCCCGATGCGCAGAGCCTCCTGGAAAAAGGTCCCCTACCTCACTCCGCCCTCCTTGTTGCAGCACCATATGGCGATAGTATTATCCGTGAAAACCAGGACCAGCTTCCCTTCGATGGAAGGCAGGAAAGTTTTCAAAAGCATAGCAAAGCCCAAACCACCCATTTTTAATAAATATGTTACTCTTATGACAGGCATAGCGAGGCCTACAGCAGGGTGCAAAATATTTAAAGAGCAGAACATGCATTAGACATGTTCTGACAGTAATAAAACAAAAATTGCTTTTTTCACTGTGGAAAGACTTGGTCACCCCATTGGCGAGCACAGGGTTACACATGGACACTCTCAGCTGTGCTAACTCCTGAATGAAGCGAACCAAGTTGATACTACAAGGTATCAAACAACTCATTACACTAACCCAGACTTTGATACTCGGGTCGAAATTAATGTTAGCTCTTTGCTGTGTTGCCCAAAGTCTCCTGTGTCCTTCACGGTTGCACTTGGGGTACGGCCCGCAGACTTTTCTGCCCTCCTCGGGAGATGTGCAAACAACTCCCTGGAAACAACACAATAAAAGCCTGAAAGAGGGAGAAGTGTTACCTCTCTCTAGCAGGAAGCTACACTGCTATAAGCACGAAAAGCGAGCATCAGAGGAAAAACCGCCTTTGAATGGCAAAAGGTCAACACTTGGGAGGGGGCTGTTCTATTGTTTAGGTAGACAGGCTGGAGAAGTGTGGCTCAATGGTTAGAGCGGCAGACCCTGATGCAGAGGTCTAGCCCGGGACCAGGGTTCAATTCCCCGCCTCGACGGGTCTTGGGCTCAAAAATTCCACGGACCTGATAATTCTCGCCTCGGTGCCTATTCCAATCATGGAGTCCCACTCTGCAACTCTGGGCAATAGCTTGCTTAATCTCCACAACGGCCCCCACAACGCTAAGGATGCCTGGCCTCCACCTTGGGGGTGCCCAGGAGTGGACACCTCACAGGGAAAGCCAGGATGGGTTCCACAGCCGTATTCGTACAAGCGCCTTGAGACCCTTGCGGGTGAGTAGTGCGCTATACAAGTATCAATTTACATTAGGGACAGCGACACAAATCCAGTTGCCAAACCAGTTTCCCAGGGTCGTGTAGCCCCCTTGGCAGCCAGACCTCTAGGTTGGGCTAGGGAGCTCTGCACACAGAGGGCAGGGTTCTGTTATTTTGAAAAAGGGCATATGGAGAATTCTGGCATATCCAGATGCTACACGTTGCTGTAAGTGGTCATCAAGAGTGAGGGAATCTAGTAGACCATTAGCTACTGACTGTGCAGTAGCAGAGGGTGTTGTGGACATGTGGCCGGGTGGGTATAGGGGTCACGGATGGGGAAAATAAAAAATTAATAATAAAAAAACGAACCTGCAGCCAGCCGCGTTGCCCTCTTCTGCTTCTCTTCTCTCCGGCACAGGCTCCCAGACCCGGAAGAGCAGCTGCTGTGACTGTCCTACTTTGAGGACATTTTCTGGGGACAAAAGGAGCCCTTCTGGCACCCAGGACTCAGACCTTGGACTAGAGTAAAAAACCGAAGGACTGACCAGCTGCACCAAGGACCCGTCAAAGAATTGCAGCACTGACGTAGACTGCACCTGGTGGCTATCAAAGGAAAGGTACTGTGCCTGCTGGTTGAGATATCCACTCCTGATCTCAGACGAAACAAAAGACTCCTATGGTCATTTGGCTGACCACCTGCACACATCACAGAGCCACAATAGCTGAAGAAACCTGCTGGGGCAAGTTGGTAGCCAGATTCATCGGTTCGCCAAAGTACAGCACCAGAGGCCAGGAACCAATGCTCAAAAGTTACGCCAGAGTCTGTTGGACTGGAGTGAGCGGTCTGAGTGCAGCTTGGTCGCCCTGAAGGCTAGTCACCTCCAAAAGACGGGGACCGCTAAACTGGGTGACTGGTAGCCCAGTGGAGACTGGACTTCGGCCAGGCTCAAGAGGACTGAGTGATGTCAACTCCTGTTGCCAGGATCGTCTCACCAAGCCTGTAAGCAATGAATAGCCCAAGGAAGACTCCCGTCGATAGCAGCATCTTCAGCGTTCTTGAGCACCTTCAGCATCCTATATTCCTTGCATCAGGACCACTCCATAGAAGTTAATGGCAATTAGCCACTGATGGTGGAACTGAACTAGACTGCTTTTCTTCTTGAGGTACCTGTTTGTGAGGAGTCTGCTGGTCCCCCTGACTGGCTCCCTGCGGAGTTGGTGGTTTCAAGTAATAGCAATACGACTAGCCAAACTGAATTGAATTTGGACCAGCTTGTTCGCGGTTGAGTAAAAAGCTGCGATTTACTGAACCGTATGAATTATGTAACTCCAAAATATATAAAAATCTGCTTTATGTTTACAAATTGGTGCAGAATTTCTCGAGTGTCTCAGCGACGTCCTCTTCATTTGCTTTGGTGCTGTTTAAATGCTTTACATTTGTTCCTTTGAGTAAGACTGAGTCCTCAGAGCAGAAGCTGCCCAGGGTGGAGCTAAAGGTTTAAGAAACGAAACCTACTGGCCCTAAGGTCACACAACCACACCATAGAATATACCCCATTTCTTCCCGACGGGGATGTGAAAATTGGCGTCTTGCAGGTCCAACACTCCCATCCATCTCAAAGGTCCAATGCAGACAGGAAGTGAGGAAGTGTTGACATCTTGAATTTCTTCTTCCTCAGGAAGGTGCAGGTCTAAGATAGAGCTGAAGCATCTGTCCTTTTGGGCACCAGAAAGTAGAGGGAATAGCAATCACAAACTACTTCTGATGCTGCACCCTTTTCAAGACTCCTAAGGCCTAAAGAGCCTGCATGTTCCGGTGCAACAAGGCAAGGTGGTTCTTTGTCAGCTGTTCTAAAGACAGTAGCATGAGTGGCGGGGTCTCTTGGAGTGGAAAGGTAACCATGCCAGACAATTTGGAGCACCTTCTAGTCCAAAGTAATGGCTTGCCATCAGGGTAGGTGGTGCCTGATCCTTCCTACAACAGGGTGCCTGTGTTGCTGCAAGTGCATACAAAAGGGGTTTTGCGGTTGCGGCTGCTGGAAGGGGGGGTTGGAGGGGGATGAACTGGGCAGATCTCTGGTGCCTGGGTTCCCACAGGACTTGTGGGAGCTGTGTCTGTGGCCACGAAAAGGTAACGAAGCCGGTTAGCCCAGGCGTATTTCTGGTGCCTTGGTTCCCAAACCTTAGCAAGCCTGTTGGCCGCAAAGGCTCTGTTGGTAAGGACACAGCTGGCACCCCTACTGTAGCTGCGGGAGGAGCGAAAAGAAAAGAAGAGTAAGGCTGGCATGGGGCCTTGGCAAGACCCAGTGACAGGGCGATGACGCTACTTTTCTTGAAGTGCTAAAGTTGGCTTTTCGCGAAGTGCATGTCCAAAAGGGATACCGGAACATCCCCCAAAAAGCCAAATGACATCAAACCAGGCGAGGCTGCAGAGTGCCACCTTTCAGCATTGCCCCGCTCAATGAGTCAGTCGTATCCAGCCAGCACTGGATGGCGAAGTTTGCTGTGTCCATGTCAACAGCAATAGCCTGGTTCAGGATGGCTTGGGCCTTATCCAAGACCATAGACAGCACTTACACACCAGAATCCCAGACTGTGGCTATATCGGCCAAGAGCCACGCAACCCCTGTGCTAGGCTAGTAGAACAGAAAATCCTTCTCCCAAAGCTATCCAACCTCTTGATTTCCCTGCCCAGTGGATTGGTATGGAACACGCCTGTATTCACTCAATCCTACACACTAGGCTCTCAGCGGTGGGGTGCTCGGTGAGGAAAGCTGGGTCCCCAGGAGCAGGGCAGTGGTGACATGTAATCGTCCTGGGCAAAGGTGTGCCTGTGCTGGACATGGCTCAGGCCCTGAGCAGGACATCAGAAAGAGATTCATTAAAGGGCAGTAGTAGTTCAGAGTGGGACAGCCCCGGGTGAAGCACCACCGTCAAGACATTGGTCTTGACTTACACGGATGGTAGTTGGAGATCGAGGACTTCAGCCGCCCTCCTTACCACTATAGCGAAAGAGGCCACTTCCTCCGAAGCCACACCAGAAGGAGAGACCAAGCCAGCGCTTGAGGAGGTGTCCAGACCACTTGCATCCTTCAGCTTCTCATACCAGTTGTAGTCCTCTGACTGGGCAAAAGGGTCTACTGGACGTCAGGGTAGGCATAGGGGGTCCCTCAGAACCACCCAGCCAAAATCCCTACAGGGCCTGTCAAGGAAGGGAGGCAGTATCTCTGACTTGGACAATCTGTGCGGTCTGGTTGTCGCAGGTATTTTCGTCACCAGTCTGGATCCACGTCAGGAACGACTAAGAGCTTGGAGCTGCTGAGAGGCATTGGTGGCACCATGAACTGCATCATGGAACCGAACTCCGGAGAAGGTAGTGGCTTGACACCAGGGTTAGTTTTGATCCCAAGGATGGTGAACACCGTAGAAGCCCCTTCTCAAACTCTATGTGGTAACATTGCAAACCTTCTCTCTCAGAAAATTGAAAACATATCAAAAGATTACTTCAGCCACCTACCCCCAGTTAGGTCCTAGCATAGACCCTCCCTTGATCACACCCGAAGCCTTAACCCAAAAAAACGTTCCAGCTCTTATGACTATCGAAGTGGATATTCTCTTAAGAATAGTCAAATCAGGGTCCCCACTTGACCCTATTCCTGCTAAGACCTCTGCCATGCTATCTATAACACTTGCCTCTCTCATCTGCTCAATCCTACATAGATCAATGGAGGAAGGAAGCTGTCCCCTTGAGTGGAAAGCCGCTCAGATTATCCCAATCAGGAAGAACCCTAAAGCCACTCCGGAAGATGTTGCTAATTATCGTCCCATCTCTCTGCTTCCTTTACACAGCAAACTTTTAGAGAAGCACATAAACAAGCACTTATCTGAGTTTGTTGAATCCTCTAATCGTCTTGACCACTCACAATCTGGATTTCGACCTAGGCACAGCACTGAGTCGGCACTGGTGGAAGTCACTGATAAAATTCGAATGCTAGCGGACAATGGCCGGGCTGTACTCCTGGTGCTGCTTGACCTGTTTGCAGCTTTCGATACCATCTCCCACCAGAACCTGCTCAAACGTCTAGAGGACATAGGCATCCAGGGTAAGGCCTTGAAATGGTTGACAAATTTCTTAACCAATAAAACTCGAACCATCAACCTAGGCTCTTTTCGCTCACAGACCTCCAAAGTCACCAAGAGGGTTCCGCAGGGCTCTTGCTTGAGCCCCACATTATTTAACATCTATGTTACCCCCTTGGCCGGCCTTCTGAGGAAATTGGGTTTCATTCCCATCTCTTATGCTGATGACACGCAACTTCAGCTCTCCTTTGATAAATCCGATCCCAACATTCAATCTCCCTTTTTGGAGGGTATGAAAAGCATTCCGCATTGGATGAGAGAAAACTTCCTTCATTCAACATTGAAAAATCCGAAATGATGTTGTTCGGAGAAGCAACAGTGAGATGGTCCCCCAGCTGGTGGCCTGGGGAATTAGGATCAGCCTCTCCCCCTAAACAGGCGGTGAAAAATCTAGGAGTGCGATTAGACCAGAAAGAAAATGCTACTTACCAGTATGCATCTGTTCTTGGCATGTAGAGCTGATGAGTCGTACACTTAGCATTAGATCGCCACCTGGTGTTGGGCTCGGATGATTGCAGGTTGTTGTCTTCTTGGAAGAAGTCTTTGTAGTCACAAGATAGGTGACTCCTCCCTTGGACAATACTGCGCATGGTCATCGACTCCATCCTCAGTTTTTCGCCATGATGGGAAATGATGGAGTTAGTAGAAGTAAAGAGAAAGGATGTCCTTGCGTGTGCATCTAAGTAAGATGAGAACTGGAACGGATACAAGTCCCGGGGAGGCGGGTGGGCGTGTACGACTCTGCAGCTCTACAAGCCAAGAACAGATGCATACTGGTAAGTTGCATTTTCCGTTCGATGCATATAAGCCACAGAGTGTACACTTAGCATCAATTGTGCAGCAGTGTCTCCCCTAGCGGTGGTCGCTTGTATCCGTTGCAGTAGTTTGAAACAGTGTTCTAAGGACAGCTTGGCCCACTGCAGCTTGCTGCTTGGCTTGTACATCAACACAATAGTGTTTAGTGAAGGTGTGTGGTGTAGACCATGTTGCTGCCTTGCATATGTCCTCTAGTGGTATATTTCCTAAGAAAGCCATAGAGGCTCCTAGTTTGCGAGTGGAGTGTGCTCTAGGAGGAACTGTTAGTGTACGTTTTGCTTTTTGATAGCATATTTGTATACACTTTACAATCCACCTGGTAATCCCCCCCTTAGAGATGGGGTTGCCCTTGTGTGGAGGAGAGAAAGATACAAATAATTGTTTTGTTTTTCTAAAGGATTTTGTCCTATATGTATAGCATAACAGAGCTCTTTTAACATTTAAGGTGTGTAAGGCCCTTTCTGCTACAGAGTCTGGGTTTTGGAAAAACACAAGTAGCTCTATAGATGGGTTTAGATGAAAAGGAGTGATAACCTTTGGTAGAAATTTAGGGTTAGATCTAAGAACCACTTTAATAGGATGTATTTGAAAAAATGGTTCTTGTATTGTGAATGCCTGTATTTCACTAACTCTTCTGAGAGAGGTGATGGCAACAAGAAAAGCCGTTTTCCATGTTAGAAATTGCAATTCACATTTGTGTAAAGGCTCAAAAGGGGGTCCCATGAGTCTTGTAAGTACAACATTTAGGTTCCATACAGGAGCAGGTGGTAACCTAGGTGGGATTATTCGTTTTAATCCTTCCATAAATGCTTTGATTGCAGGTACTCTAAAGAGAGATAGATGTTGCCTATTTTGTAAATAGGCTGCAATTGCTGCAAGATGTAGGCGTATGGAAGTATAAGCCAAATTAGACCTTTGTAGATGTAATAGGTTACAAATGATATTTTGGATGGTAGCGTCCAGTGGATCAATGTGATTATTTTTGCAATATATTGCAAATCTTTTCCATTTAGCGGCATAACACGCTCTGGTAGTGGGTTTTCTAGCTTCCTTAATGATGTTCATACAGTCTGGTGGTAGGTTTAAGTAACCAAACTCTAAGACTTCAGGAGCCAGATCGCCAAATTCAGTTGGATTGGTTCTGGGTGTCTTATTTCTCCATGGTTCTGTGTTAACAGGGAGGGGGTGAGCTGTAACTTTTGATGTGGAACCAGCGAGAGATCTAGCAGTGTGGTGAACCACGGCTGGCGTGCTCATGTGGGAGCCACCAGGATCAGTTTGAGAGACTGTTGTTTGAGCTTGCGCACTACTAGTGGAATGAGTGGGAGAGGCGGAAAAGCATACGCAAATCGGTCTGACCAATTCATCCATATCGCATTGCCTTCGGACCGTGGGTGTGGAAACCTGGCGGCGTAGGTTGGGCAGTTTGCATTTTCGTGGGTGGCAAACAGATCTATTTGTGGATGCCCCCATCTTTGGAAGAATGGCTGAAGAACTTATGGATGTATTTCCCATTCGTGAATCTATTGTGATTGCTGACTCAACAGATCTGCGGTATTTGTTTATTTCACCCCTGAGGCGGAAGCCGGGGGACCTCTGCGCTCTCTTGTGCTCTATTTGAAAAGAGCGCCGTTATTGACTAAAAATAACGCTCATTTTAACAGTTGTAAATATTTTAGCCTGCAGTTTTTAGATATCAGTCCCCACCTTGGTGCGAGATTTGCATCGCCCAAGGCTGTTCCCCGACCTGCCAACCTGACATTTTGCCGCCGTTATTAGGCGCTGGTTACTAACTTCAGACACTTCAGCCGCCATCTTGGGCAGGGGAAGGCTGGCGGTCTAGCTGATCGCTCCTCCCGCCCTCCCAGGATACAAAAGGGTGCTTCTCACGCTCCTCGAGGTATTTGTTTATTTCACCCCTGAGGCGGAAGCCGGGGGACCTCTGCGCTCTCTTGTGCTCTATTTGAAAAGCGCGCCGTTATTGACTAAAAATAACGCTCATTTTAACAGTTGTAAATATTTTAGCCTGCAGTTTTTAGATATCAGTCCCCACCTTGGTGCGAGATTTGCATCGCCCAAGGCTGTTCCCCGACCTGCCAACCTGACATTTCGCCGCCGTTATTAGGCGCTGGTTACTAACTTCAGACACTTCAGCCGCCAACTTGGGCAGGGGAAGGCTGGCGGTCTAGCTGATCGCTCCTCCCGCCCTTCCAGGATACAAAAGGGTGCTTCTCACGCTCCTCGAGGTATTTGTTTATTTCACCCCTGAGGCGGAAGCCGGGGGACCTCTGCGCTCTCTTGTGCTCTATTTGAAAAGCGCGCCATTATTGACTAAAAATAACGCTCATTTTAACAGTTGGAAATATTTTAGCTTGCAGTTTTTAGATATCAGTCCCCACCTTGGTGCGAGATTTGCATCGCCCAAGGCTGTTCCCCGACCTGCCAACCTGACATTTCGCCGCCGTTATTAGGCGCTGGTTACTAACTTCAGACACTTCAGCCGCCATCTTGGGCAGGGGAAGGCTGGCGGTCTAGCTGATCGCTCCTCCCACCCTCCTCTCACTCCCTGACCATGGATAAAAACAACAGACCCGCCCGTCCGCGCAGCGGGCGGGCGCGCCAAAGGCAAGCCCGTCTGCGCCCGTCCGCGCCTGGACCGGGCCAAGGGCCACTCCCCCTGGTCCGGACTCCCTGGGCCCACTACAACCATATACTTCCAATATGCTACTGCTTCTGCGACCCCCCCAACATCAGTCATGTATCCTACTCGACCCGCTGCTTCTTGATGGGGTCTCCGCCCAACTCTGTTCCTGTTGTAAATCGCGAATACCCCTCAATCTTACTCCTCCCCCCACCACCAAGTCCAAATTACCTAAATCCTATTTATTTGCCCTTATTAATGTCCGTTCGCTCGGGAAACACCGACAGGACATAGCTGACTTGATAGAGGACAACTGTTTAGACATGCTATTTATGACAGAAACTAGGATGGACACATCGTCCGATCCAGACATAGTTATTGCAGTCCCTAAAGGCTTCTCTATCCATAGACTGGACAGACAACGCAAGAAAGGCGGTGGGATTGCTGTCATAGTACGTGACGCATTCACTGTCAGAACCAACATGCTTTCGCTATCCTCCTGTGAAACTCTACAATTTTCTATCAAGCTGACCCCCTCCTATAATTTTAAAGGGATCCTTTTGTATCGTCCGCCGGGATCAAGGACCGGATTTATTTCCGACCTTAGGTCGGTCCTGGAATCATTAGCCCTTGATAGCTCTCTCACTGTCATCGGCGATTTTAATTTTCATTTTGATAAGATGGAGGATAAAGATACCGCTGTCCTTCTGGGGGATATGGCAACCTTTGGTCTCCCATTGCTGGTCAAATCTCCCACACATGACGGGGGTCATATACTGGATGGCATTTTTACCAACTCAGTGGATCTACATGTCTCTCAAATTCTTCCCGTCACCTGGTCAGACCACCATGTTATCTTGGCCTCACTGACTACTCATGACACTGGTGCCTCCACATTACCCTCTAATCCCCGCCAGTCTTTCCTGGTGTGGAACGACATTGATTGCTCCAGCCTAGAAACACTTTTAACTAACTCTACCCCCTCTCCATCAACCGACCCTAATGTAGCCACTACTCAATTTTATGAGTGGGTGGGCTCAGCGACCACCTCTCTGGTCCCGACTAAACAACGGTCCCGTAATAGATCTGCCCCGTCGGCCCCTTGGTACTCGGAGGCCCTAAGAATAGAAAAACAACAGTGTAGGAACAAAGAGAGACATTGGCGAAAAGACTATTCAGCAGAGACCAAAACTAAGTATAAAGAAACAGTGGTTAAATATAAAACTATGATTGACGAGGCCAAGAAAAAATACTTTAGTGACAGAATTGAAATGGCAAAAAATTCCAACAAGGCTCTGTACGAAACCACTAAGCAGGTCACTCTCCTAATCTGATTCCACCTCCCTCCCAATCTCTCTGTGACGCCCTAGCCAGCTTTTTTTTCAGCAAGGTCAACGACATCTATTCTGCCTTTGCCAAAAATACCAAATCCCCTTCTAATCTGTCGACTGCTGCTCATACCGGACCCATTCTCTATCAGTTTGCAGAAATCTCTAGTTCCCAGATTGCGGACATTATATCCACCATTAGATCAGGCTCTGCACTCGACCCCTGTCCATTCAAAGTCTTATTACCTGTTATCGAGGTGGTTCTTCCTGCCATCACTTCAATTTGCAACGCCATGTTTAGTACAGGCATTTATCCAGCCATTCTAAAAAAAAAAAACCACTCATTAAACCACTCTTAAAGAAGCCACATCTCGACATGGAAGAACCAAAGAGCTACCGGCCTATTGCTAGTTTACCAGCTCTGGCAAAAATAGCTGAAAAAGCTCTGAATCTACAGCTCGCGGCCTTCATAGCGCAACATCATCTACTTGATGAATCCCAGTTTGGCTTCCGCCAATTCCATGGGACGGAGACGGCCTTGATTAAAGCCGCGGATGATATTAGATCCATCCGCGATGCCGGGGGTACAGCAGTCTTGATACTGCTTGACTTATCGGCAGCCTTCGACACGGTCGATCATGCTGTCTTGATCGACCGTGTTGAAAACATGGGTGTCCAAAATAATGCCAGGAAACTTCTAGCCTCCTTTCTGGCCGATAGAACTCAGGTGGTCACAATGGGATCCTTTCGCTCTTCCACCTTGTCTCTGCCATGTGGAGTACCTCAAGGCTCATCCCTAAGTCCGACACTTTTTAACATCTATGTGTCGGCCCTTGCCAATATCATTCGTGCACATGGGATGAGCCTTACCTCCTATGCAGATGACACTCAGTTGGTCCTGGCCATCAAGAACAACGGCCATAAAATGGCTGATGATCTCAAACTAGGCATGGTAGCAATTGGGAGCTGGATGGCTTCCAATTGTCTAAAATTAAATTCCGATAAGACGGAAGTAGTCATCTTCGGACAGCTGATTCCGGAGTGGTCATCCCGTTGGTGGCCCTCGTCATTAGGCTCTCCTCCCGAGCCTGTTAGCAAGGTGAGGAATTTGGGAGTCATCTTCGATGACCGCCTCACTTTTCATCCACATGCTAACCAGATTACCTCCTCAGCCTTCCACAAACTGAGACTCATCAAAAAAATCCTTCCCTTCCTTCCTGACAGCTGGTAAAACCCTGGTTACTTCCCTCGTATTGTCCACCTTGGACTACTGTAACGCATTATTCTTAAATGCACAAGAAGGAGTCCTAAATAAAATGCAAATAATACAAAATTCAGCTGCTAGGCTCTTGGGAAAAATTCCCAAATATCAATCCGCCTCGGACACCATCAGAGAGTTACACTGGTTACTCATCAGAAACAGAATAAAATGTAAAACTCTCTGTATCGTGTACAAAGCCTTGCATAACCTGGGCCCAGCTTTTCTTGTTCAGAATCTGATTCCTTATTGTCCCTCCAGAACACTACGTTCCTCCAGTCTAATTGATCTAGTGGTTCCCCGTACTAAAACAGTTTCCTGGGAGACAGAAGATTCCTGGTGTCAGCCCCTAAGTCATGGAATACGTTGCCCCACTCGATTAAAACTAGTCCCTCTCTTTGGCTCTTTCGCAAGCAACTCAAGACTTGGCTTTTTTATCATTAAATTCAGCTCCCCCCTCTCTGGTTAAATACTACAGATATTTTAGCGCCGAGACGCCCATGGGCCATTGTTCGCGCTTTAGAAATATTACTAAGAAATAAATAAATAAATAAATAAATAAATTGTGAACTCCTGGAAGGTGTTCTGCTGCCAGATGTATGTTTTGAGGAATGGCCCATCTCCAAATGTTCTGTGCGAGCTGGGACAGTTGCAGAGAGTGTGTCCCCCCCCCTGTTTTTGTATATAATATATGGCTGTCATATTGTGCGTCCAGATTAAGACAGCTTTGTTTTGTACTTTTAATTGAAACGTTTTGAGTGCTAAGAGTATTGCTAGCAGCTCTAGATTCTTGATATGGAGCAGTTTTTGTTGGTTGTTCCATTGGCCTTGTGTGGTATAATGTAAGAGATGGACTCCACATCCTGTGAGGGATGCGTCTGTCGTGAGCACTATTTGTGGAACCGGGTCGAGAAACGGCCGTCCTTTTGTCAAGTTTTTTGTGTTCCACCATTGCAGAGAGCGATACATACGGACGTCTACCAACACCAGGTCTGTGAGCTGACCTTGAGCCTAATTCCACTGTTGTGCTAGACACTCTTGTAATGGGCGCATTTGCAGTCTTGCATGTGGAACTATGAAGATGCAAGATGCCATCATGCCTAATAGTCTCATGAACACTTTGGCTTGGAGAGACTGCTGGTGTTGAAAAATGGAGACTAAGGCTTGAATGCTGTGTATCCTGGCTGGACTGGGATACGCTTGAGCTGTAGATGTGTCTATGGTAGCTCCGAGATACTGATGAACATGCGAAGGCTGCAGATGCGACTTGGTGTCGTTTATTGTGAACCCCAAGTTGTGCAACGTTTGTATTGTTTGATTTGTGTGTCGGACACATTGACTGAATGATTTGGCTTTTATGAGCCAATCGTCGAGATAAGGGAAGACATGTATCTGTTGTCTTCTGAGATGTGCCGATACTACTGCTACAAAGAAACAATGTCCTGAGAGGTAAAGATATGTAGACAGTTAAACATGCATGCATACAGCATTACTTGTAAGGAAAGAAGGAGAACAGTCATTGGTATGCGAAGAGATAGTTAATCATCTTTATAGTATAACATTAATTTCATGGTCGGACTTATATACAGTTAGAAGCAGCACTGCATAAACTGAATTAAAGAGAACCATATAAAACTCGGTGCACAGGGTGTTCAAAGTGAAGGTGGCGACGCAAGTGAAGAAGTGAACAGCACGGGCGGCGCACTGTGAGCAAAAGTGCAAATATTTTACAGTGAGTGGCTCAAGATAACATGTGACAGTGTGATATCACAGTAATCAGTGGATCTTTCAATTCAATGTTGAGCCACGGAGAAGGGGTGCGCCTATTGTTGGGCTCTTAGGTCGACGGCGTTTCGATCCTCGTTGATTAGGATCGTCATCAGGACTGGGTTGTCTGATTAGGGGCGTGCTTGATAGTAGTCCGGAAAACCAGAAGGAGGGTGGTTAGTTAGCAGTCCATCCAGGTAATGTGGGGTCACTTGCGAAGCATGGGGTCAGTCCAGTCACCGGGTATCTTGGACCTGTTTGTGGGCACTGCTATCTGTCTGTGCCTGGGTAGGCCGTCTGTAATCTGGCCGGTGTTCAGCACATAATCTGAAAGGTTTGGTCTGTCTCTGCAGGAATTAATCTCCGCGTGTGAGGGATGGGACCAAGTTTCTGCGTTTGAATCAAACTACTGCTAAGCACTTTGTGAACACTCGTGGTGCTGTTGTGAGCCCAAATGGAAGCACTTTGAACTGGTAGTGCTGTCCTTGTATTACAAACCTTAGATACTTCCTGTGAGCAGGATGTATAGGAATGTGAAAATAGGCGTCTTTTAGGTCTAATGTTGAGAGAAAATCGCCCTGTTGCAGCAGTGGGAGTACTTGTTGCAGAGTGATCATGTGAAAATGATCTGATTGTATGTAATGGTTGAGGGGCCTGAGGTCGAGAATTGGTCTCAGTGTCCCGTCCTTTTTGGGAATTAGAAAGTACAGGGAGTAAACTCCTGTTCCTTGTTCTTCTAAAGGAACCAATTGAATAGCATCCTTTTGTAGAAGCGCTAGAACTTCCTGTTGAAGCAGAGTCAGATGGTCTGTAGACATTGGACGCTGTCTGGGTGGTATGTTTGGGGGGGTTTCTGCGAGCTCTAGGCAGTAGCCATGTTGGATAATCTGTCTCACCCACCTGTCTGTTGTGATGGAGTTCCAGACAGGTAGGAACTGTGATAATCTGCCCCCTACAGGAGTGGAATGCTGTTGGGGGAGCAGAGGGAAGTCACTGTTTTGGAGTGGAAGAGGAGCGGTTGTTGTTGTTACCTCTACCTCGCCCCTTATTATTATTGCCTCTGTATCCTCCTCTAAAGTAGCCTTTGTTAGAGGAGGTTTGTGTGTGCGTTTTGAAAGATGATGTTGTATCTGCTCCGGTTTGCTTGGAGCCTCCTCTATAAAAGGAGCGAGGAAAATAACTTCTAGTCTGTGTGGATTGTAACGCTCCCATAGACTTAACTGTGTCTGTGTCCTTTTTCATTTTTTCTAGTATAATGTCTAATTCAAACAATTGGTTCTGATTGAAAGGCTGGTTTAAGATGGTAGTCTGCACCTCCGCCTTAAACCCGGAAATGCGTAACCACGCATGTCGTCTGAGTATGACACTTGTATTGACTGCTCTGGATGCTGTGTCAGCTACATCTAGTGCACATTTTATTGAGGCATTAGATATTAATTTGCCTTCTTGTATGAGTTCTGTTGCCTGATCTTTGAATTGATCTGGGAGGTGCTGCAGTAGTTTTTCCAATTGATCGTAGTGAGCTCTGTCATAACGTGAGAGAAGGGCTTGCGTATTTGCTATGTGCCATATATTTGTAGCTTGTGCAGCAATACGTTTACCTGACGCATCAATAACCTTGGATTCTTTGTCAGGTGGGGGCGTGTCACCAGAAGTCTGGGAATTAGCTCTTCTCCGTGCATTGGACACTACTAAAGAGTCTAGTGGCAGATGTCCTTTAATATAGACAGGATCAGATGGTGCTGGTCTATATTTCTTTTCTATTCTTGGATTTAACACTCTACAACGTACCGGGTCTTCAAATATTTCTGGAGCATGTTTAATGACTCATTTGATCATGGGTAGTATTTGCGTAGACCTTTGTGACTGCTCAAATGTATCCAGTAAAAAATCCTCCTCAATGGCATCAGAGTGCATTGAGACCCCGTGGTAAAGGGCAGCTCTATTTAAGAGGTGATTAAACCCAATACTATCTTCTGGAGGGGAAGGTTTTGTTGGGTAGGACTGAGGATCAGGAATGTCAGGCACATTGTGTGTTGGGAAGTCATATAAATCGTCATCTCTAGGATCTGTATCTGGATTGATATCTTCATCTAAAGGGTATGCATGTGGCTCTGGTATGTCATCCCCCCCACCTAGATCATGAGTGTGGTGTGATGATTCAGGAGACTGAATAGGAGACTGAATAGGAGAAGCTGTAGGTGAAATGTAAAGAGGGATAGGAGAGGAAGAAGGTGAAGGAGAGGAAGGGTGCATTGTAGAAGTTGCACAATCCTTCTTTTTGGCAGGAACCACAGGTAGAAGTGGTGTTTCTGCTGGTCTCTTCTTGTGAGGGATAGCTTCCACATGTCCAGTTTTTGGGTTGATATAGACCTTCTTTTGTTTAGGATCTGGTCTAAACAGTTCTCCCTCCTCTACAACCTTCTTTGGCGTTGGTTTTTTCGGTGCCGATAGAGGTTTCTTTGTGTCTTTTGCTTTAGGAGGCGTTACCGTGTCCTGTGGCAAATTTTTCGGTGTCGAAGCTGGTTTTGCTTTAGTAGGCTTGTCTGAGGGTTTAGGGGACTCTGAATCAGACCTTACTGTCCTCGGTACCGAGGTTGGAGTCCTTTGAGTGGAAGCAGGTTTTGTCGGCTTCGAGGCGTCGGAATCTGGTTTTCCCTCTTTGTTCTTGGAACCGGACGGTTTCGGAGCCGGAGCTTCTTTGGGATCCGGTGCCATTTTTGGCTTCGGTACCGGTGCGTCTTTAGGCGAGGGTGCCAAAGGATCTTTGTTTTTTGTTACCGAAGGGTGTTTTGGCTTCGGTATCGAAGAATCCTTCGGTGTCGAAGGATGTTTGTGCTTCGGTGCTGATGGAAGAGGTGGAATTGGCACGTGTGGTTTGCTCGGTTCCGAGGCACCGGAAAGCGTAGTCGTTTTCCTCGGAGCCGAGCCAGAAGGCGGGGCGTTTGAGGGAATATTTCGGTCTCGACTGGGCCCCTTGAGCGGAGTGCTGACCGTTGCCTTGGGCAGTGTCTGTGGTGCAGGGGCAAGAGTACTCACGGGTTGACGAGATGGAATCGAGTCATCTGAGTCCTCTGCCTCTGGTACGATCAGGAGATCAGGCGAATCTTCTTCTGGGACGAGTGGAACCTAGTCATCGAAGATGTCCTCCGGTGCTGGGGCTGATCTCCTCATGTCGTGTCGACGGGCCCTCCGATCCCGAATGGTCTTTTTCGATCGGAAGGATGCACCAGCTGTGCAGGTCGACTCGTCGTGGTCTGGCGATAGACAGAGGTTGCAGACCTCGTGATAATCGCTATGAGGGAATTTCGCTCGACATACCGGGCATCTCTTGAACGGAGTCCTGTCCATGAGGTGTAGGCCGCACGGCGCCGATGGGCCCAATGACCCGCGTCGACGCACCGGAATGGAGCTGAAGGTTTCGAAAGTAGTATATTCGATGTCGATATTGTTTGTATAAAGTTTTTACGCTTCGAAGTTGCTGGAAAAGTTTTTCTAGCCGGAGCGGAGAACTTTCATCCGAACCCAGTGGCGGAAAAAAACAATCTGAGGATGGAGTCGATGACCATGCGCAGTATTGTCCAAGGGAGGAGTCGCCTATCTCGTGTCTACAAAGACTTCTTCCAAAAAGACAACAACTCACAATCATCCGAGCCCAACACCAGGTGGCGATCTAATGCTAAGTGTACACTCTGCAGCTCATATGCCTCGAACACTAACATTAAAGGAGCACGTGAACATTACTGCCGGGGCATGCTATCATACACTCAGCCTCCTCCGAAGGGTTTTCCCTCTCCTGCCACTAGTTACACGTAAAACCCTAATCCAGGCTCTGGTCATCAGCCGCCTGGACTATTGCAATGCCCTGCTGATTTCTGCAAAGGAAACTTCCCTGAAAAAATTACAAGTAGTCCAAAACACCGCAGCCCGTTTGGTGATCAATGCCCCCCCTCCCCAGAAGCACATCTATTCCGTTACTTCGAAAACTACATTGGCTTCCAGTGAAAAAGAGTATCATGTTTAAAGTCTGCTGTATGGTGCACAAATCCCTAAACACCATGGGCCCAAGCTTTCTGACAGAAAAGCTGGTCAGATTCACACCGTCCAGGCCCTCGTCCAGGCCGATCGAGTCACCAAGCGCTCCTCCACATCAAATTAGCCGGCAAGGGCAGCAAAACCTTCTCCCACCTTGCTCCACGTTACTGGAACTCACTCCCCATCCAATTGCGCCAATGTACCAACTTCCTGGCCTTCAGAAAACTGCTGAAAACTTCACTGTTCTGAATCTTTTTCCTGGGTTGGTCACGAGCAGTCACAGCACAGAGATACCCCGATGGGGGTGATTCGGGCGCTCTACAAATTACGTAAATAAATAAATAAACCTGTTGACGGAAATTTGGTTGATTTGCCTCCTGGACCCATTGGGACTGAAGGTGCTCCAAGATGCCCAAAAATGAGGTGCATAGCCTCATAAAATTTCATGAGTAGGCAGGGGTCGCTAGCTCCAAGAAACTCAGAGAGGAGCAGAGCAGACCCAGGCACAGGCTCTGCGGGCGGAATGACGGGGCAAGGTATAGACTAGTCTCATTATTCCCGCACATCATATCATCCAATGACCTGGACCAGCACAGTCGAAGTTCCAGAGCGCTTAAACTTTTTATGCTTGTGGGACTTAACTGATGATGACTTCGAAAGCGACAACACTAACGTGGGCTCCGAGAGCGGGTCCAGAACATTCAACTTGACCAGAACATGGAGCTCAGTCTTCCAATATCGGGCCGTCAGGGGCTTCATCTCCCGCATCTCTTTGAGATTCATGGTGCGGCAGTCGAGACAGTTCCTGGAGTCCTGATCCAACTGTTCTTTTCACAACCTTTTTTACATATGTTCCTTCAAAGCAGTTTTCTGCTTTTTAATTAGGTAATAATAAAATATACATGTTATACTCTTATTTTTTTCATCTGAGCACTTGCTGGTGTTTTTCTCTGGGGACTCATTGCCTTGTTACACTCTGTACTCATTGCATCTCTTTTTTTCACAGCCTTGAGAAAGCCCTGGCTTAACTTGCCACATAGGGCGAAACACGTGTCGGCTGTTTCCTTTTTTTAAAAAACGTTCCAAAAAATGAGCTAAAAAAAGAGTGAAACCATGCACAATGGATCTATAAAGCGGTGAATGCAAATAAAATAACTACCTTCATTTAAAACAATTTAGACTATTGTTCTGTGTTATATAAAGGAATTACCCTATTGGCTAAAACAGATAGTTTGGAAGGGAGGAACATATGCTTACACCTCTATTCTTACTTGTTAATACGAGGCTGGAAAGGTCCAGAGCCTCGAGCAAAGTTTCACCAGCACTATAGGAATTAAAATCCAGAATCGGGGTCTCTGGACCCTCCATTCTTTTTTTTTTTTGGTCCTCATTCGCCACCAATCTCGCTTTAAATGCACCCTCAAGCAGTCCATACCCACACTTAGCGAGCTGAGAGGCGTAAGTGGCTTGTACCATGCTGGGTGCTTTCGACCTGGCCCATAGAGTATTCAGGCAGCGTAATCATAGGACCCGAAAGAAGAAGAAAAAAAAATTAAACAAAAAAAAACTATACATTCGACTTCGGGTCCCTTCTTGTTTTCAGTATGTTCCAAGGTGTTCTCTTCTTTTTGATGCCTGTTCTCAATAAATCCAACTTGGAAGTCGCCAGGACAGAAGATTGCCAGTCAAAAAAGGAGGGAGGGATAGGGCCAGTCCATTTTATACATATTTGCCTCCTAGTTAGCAGCACAGCATAAAAGAGTGGGGATCTTGCAGGGCCTCTAACATTGTCCTGTCAGCCAAAAAGGACCAAGGATAGGTCGATAATAACAGGGCTTCCTATTGTGTCCGACAAAAATTTACCAACACTGTCCCAACAGGAGATCAGAGCTGGACACTCTAAACATGTGAATATCGGAAGCCAAGGCCAGTCCACATTTCTTGCAGCGTACAGGCAACTCTTTATTAATTTTGGAAAGCTTCAATGGGGTAAAATAAGCCCTGTGGATGGTGAACAGATGGTTCATTTTTAACCACACCAGCTTTACTATATCATACAGGAGTTTACACGAAGATAGCCACAAGGTGTCACATTCTTGATCTGGTAAAACGCTTCCCCATAATTCCTCAGCAAGATTAAACTTGCCATCCACAGCCTCCAAAACTGCCTGGTACCAAAAGGAAACTTTTTTCTTCCCTCAGGGTCTGGTTCCAAGATTGTGCTCTAAATCATTACCTCTCCCTAATAAGCTTTCATGGGTTGTTTGTAACTGAGCCTGAGCCGAACTGGCCAACTACAGGTATTTAAATTTGGAGAGGCCAGGCCCAACCCTCTCCCTAAGTTGTTCCCATGTTACCAGAGTGCCATCTGAGATCAGATCCCCCTTAGAGGGACCGCCACACTGTCCCTCAAACATTCTGGACCTCCAGGGGAATCCCATAAAGGCGCCATACTAGACAAGTATCCAAGGGTGACTGACCTCCTCAAGTCTGCCCATGTTTTACCCAGACCCTGCAAAACCTTAAGCCTGACTTATTTGAAAAACTTTACATCCCCAAATTTAAACAAAAAACCCTCCACCGGAAAGTGTGAACTCTGAAGCATTGCTAAAAACATCCCTCCTACTCCAGTATTGACTGGCATTTTCAATAACATGGGCGCATGGGAGAGTTGAAAGGCCCAGGCGTAAAGCTGGATATCTGGCAAGGCAAGGCCCCCCTTCTCCCTCCGGCGTCTCAGCTTTTTCCAAGCTAGCCTCAAGAATTTATAGCCCCAAACAAAGGAGTTAATATCCCTCTGAATTTTATACATTTGTGATTTTTCAAAATGAAGAGGGATACAGTTAAAAAAGAAGGTGATTTTTGGAAGTATTGTCATTTTAGCCAAATTGACTCTGCCGATGAGAGAGGGAGCGAAGCCCAGGTCTTCATTAACTTCACGCACTCTCTCGCCACCGTAGTCAAATTAGACTCAGCAATCTTAGCTATATCTTGCAAAATGTGAATAGTAAGTTACTTACGGTCGGTGACAAACTTTCTAGTGGATACTATTTCTACCTGCAGATTCATCACCACTTGAATATCCCAGGTGCAGACTAAATCTGGAAAAAAATAACTTTTCCAGATCAGTAGGGGGTGCTGGTTTCATGTTAATGCTGGAAGCAACTCCAGTTATGTCACTGGAGCCAAAAAGGGCCCTAATCCCGGTGCTCTGACATCAGACCCCATCCATTTTTCCCATGCCTTTCGACACAACATCCAGAAAGAGAACCACATCAATCTGCAAGAATGCACTGCAGCAAACTAACTGGGAGATGAATGGGATCAGTGAGGAATCTTCAAATAAATGGAATATTCACCAGAAAAATAATTTCCAACGTTAAATAATAATTTTTTTTAGCCTGATGGATACTTGAACATACAGATTCATCACCTCTTGAACAGATTACAAGACAGTAACCCCAAAATTCCCAGGGCCTCCAGGATAGTATTACGAGGAAATCCTGCAGCACAGAACTTGCAAAATAGCAATCCATCTCACCTGCAATTCCAAACAATAATGCCTGATGAAGGTTTGACGGGAAGCCCACGTCATCCCCTTACAGAGCTCAGACACACCTGGCTGACTAAAGAGAAGGTAGAACACTTTGCACTAGTGGACTGATCTCAAATTCCCCCAGGTGGCTCTTTCTTTTCAGGGGTGCAACACATCTTGATGCATAACATTTTCCAGCGGTATATTGTTCACTTCTGGGCTGCCCTGCACTTCTTGCTGCATGTGTTCCCTACACACAGATGGTCTCAAAAATTCAAATACTTCACCCGCATCTACGTGTAGTTTAATTTTGCAAGCTTAAACACCGTAAGACTTACAATTATTGGTTTGATGACTTCTTTTTCCACTGGTCCCTCTTCCTGGGAAAGGTCTTCACTGACGGCGGGGCTACTTTGTGCCACTTCCATCTCCTCTGTGGATTCGTTTTCTTTACTTGCTGCTTTTTTTACGCGCTTACTACGATTTAAAAAAACAAAAAAAAACATTAATTGCTATAAACAGGACACAAGAAATATAAAAAGTCAGCTTTTGGTGGGAGGGGAAGACAATATGCAAGACATTGTAAAATACCTTATATAATAAAGTAATATCCCTGTTAAAAGTTACGGCATTATTCACTTAACTACTACTTCTCTTCTTTCCTCATTTTATATCTTTTACTATCGTTTGAGTAATTTGGGCTTTCCTTTTTCTGTATTTCTCGTTTTTCTAGATCAATGTGTCTAATAATCTTTGTCATTATAAGTTATTACTTGGAACGTTAAGGGTTTGAACTCTCCCATTAAGAGGCAAAGAACTCCATCTCATTTAGCCAAATTAAATATTGATATTGCGTTCCTCCAAGAAACTCACCTTTCAGATACTGAATCATTAAAACTAAAGAGAGGTTGGGTAGGTGAAGTTTTTTATTCCTCAGGTGATGCTAAACGTAATGGAGTGATGATATTGTGTCGCAAATCCCTTACATACTCTTTGCTATCTCAAGAAACAGACACTAACGGTAGATGGTTAAGTGTTAAATTATCTCTAAAGGGTGTTCCAGTCTCTCTTTTAAATGTATATGCCCTTACATGTGGTGAACCTTCCTTTTGGCCCACGCTGGCCAAAAGTATCACTCACTGTATGGATGATAACTTTATCTTAGCGGGGGATTGTAATCAAACTTTTGATCCATTCATTGATAGGATATCTAAAGTTACATTCGTTCCTAATAAGCCCCATAAGTCCTTCGCTCAAGCTATCGCGCAACATAAGCTTCTCGTTGCCTGGCATCTATGTAATCCGACCACGAAAGAATTTACTTTTTACTCCCCATCTCACCACTCTCAATCAAGGATTGATTATATTTTTGTCTCTCATAATATTGCGCAAACTCTCACTAATGCAGAGATTGGCCGCATTCTATTGTCAGATCACGCCCCTGTCTCAATGAGCATTGACATTCTGCCTAAAGCTACAGGCCCTAAAAGATGGCGTTTTAATAACGCTCTTCTTTTGGATTCAAAGTCTAATGTGTTTTTTACCAGTTCCTTTGATGACTTCTTTGAGATAAATCAAACTCAATCCATGCCCTCCTCCACCTTATGAGACGCATTTAAAGCAGCGGCAAGAAGTTTCATAATTGGCTTTGTTGCAACAAAACAAAAAAAATCGCTTGCAAATTCACCGGGGACCTCCTTCAGAAGATTAAGAGAATGGCGCACTCTTACTATACTTCACACTCCAAAGATTGCCTAACAGCCCTCATTGATGCCAAGATGCAATTCATCAAAAAATCTACAGAAGAGGCTTCCTTATATTTGTTAAAATCCAGTGAGAAATTTTATGGGGGTAAAAATAAAGCTAGGAAAATTTTGGCTAATTATTTAAAAGTTGGCCATAATAAGCTAAATATTTACGATGTAAAATTCTGATTTGAAATATAAAGATGCTGATATTTTGAATGAATTTTCTCTCTTTTATAAAACGTTTTACACTTCTGAAACTCAACCCACTGCCCAATCCCTATCTCATTTCTTCTCCAGCATTAATAAACCCCAACATTTTCCTCTGGACCTTTCTTCCCTCGAATTAGACTTAACACAGCAGGAATTATTCAAAGCCCTCCAACACCTTAAAAAGGACAAAGTACCGGGACCAGACGGTTTCACGGTCGAATTTTATCTCCATTTTTCCAAACTCATATTGCCCAAGTTGATCTCCCTCATAGACTCTTTCACCACATTAGGCAGCTCCTCGGGCTCCTTCTCTGAAGTGCATATATGCCTTATACCCAAAGAGGGAGTAGTTTCTGTCCTGTAACTCCAGTTCTGTAGTAGGGGTATCTCTGTTTTAGTCATAATCTAGTGAATAGTCCCGTTCATGTGCGTGGACCCCGGCAATCAAAAATAATCTGTTAAGTTGTCGGAAAATTGCAGAACTGCAAAGACACTTAAGAGAGAATTTAAAGACACATAATGCAGCCTATATCCACAGGCTACACTGTCCAGTACTTCAACTAGAAATTCCACCAAAAAAACACACAAATAGCACAGCTTGCACAGTTTTCTCCATAGAGAAACTTGCCTCTACCAGAAAAAGTCTCTGGAATGATAGAGAGGAAGGCATGGACAGACAAGCCCCATAGGCTGCCATTATGTGGCTTAAATAGGATACTGTGCCTTTAAGAGAACTTTCCACAACTTCTCCCAGTATCCCAGAATGCACAGCAGGTCCCTCTTGCTTTCAGCTCTTTTTGTAGGGTAACACGCCAGACCTGTAGCATTCCTTACATGAATCTCTCTCCACCGGGGAGGCGGGCGGGCGCTTATGACTATAACAGAGATACCCCTACTACAGAACTGGAGTTACAGGACAGAAACTACTACTTCTTTAGTAGGGGATCTCTGTGTATAGTCATAATCTAGTGAATAGAATGGCAAGCCCATCCCCACACCAAAGCGGCGGTGGAGAAAAGAGAAACACCACCACTACTGTGCGAACAGATTTCACAGCGAAGCCTGCCCAACCTGAGCGTCTGCCCTGGCATCAGTGTCCAGACAGTAATGCTTAGCAAAGGTATGGACCGACTTCCAAGTGGCCGCCTTGCAGATTTCTGCAATTGGAACATTACGGAGCAAAGCAGTTGTGGCAGCTTTGTCCCTGGTGGAATGAGCCTTAGGTTTACCCCCTGAGGTCTTATTAGCTTTTTGGTAACACAGCTGTATGCAGGACACAATCCACCTAGAGATAGACTGCTTAGAGGTCGCAAGACCCGTCCTGACCGATCCATAATTGATAAACAATTGGTCTGACCTACGAATATCTTTGGTTTTATCCAGATAAAATTTCAACACCCTCCTAACATCCGGGGAATGTAAAGACCTTTCCGCTGGAGATGAAGGATTCTGAAAAAACGTAGGCAAAGTTATGGTCTGGTTGACATGAAAATCAGAAATAACCTTGGGAAGAAATTTAGGATGAGTACGCATAACAACCTTAGCAGCATGAAATACAGTATAAGGTTCTTGGCAGCACAACGCCTGATTTTCACTCACCCTGCGGGCCGATGTAATGGCCACGAGGAACGCCGCCTTCCAGGACAGGTGCTGCAACGAAGCCTTTTGAATAGGTTCAAAAGGCTCCTTCATCAATCTGGACAGCACCACATTCAATTCCCATGAAGGCGAAAGAAGCCGGACAGGAGGGAACACTTTCTTCAAGCCTTCCAAAAAATCTTTGATCATAGGGATCTGAAAGAAGGAAGTCTGTGAAGGGCATTTCCTGTAGGCAGTCAATGCAGCCAGATGAACCTTAATGGAATGGACATTAAGGCCAGACTGCGCCAGATGTAGAAGATATGGAAGGATGACATCTTCCTTACATGTCGTCGGGTCATAGTTCTTGGACTTGCACCAGATGCAAAACCTCTTCCACTTGTAAGCATAAGAAGTCCTAGTGGAAGGTCGCTTAGCCTCCTTCAGGAGATTAAGATGTCCATATTGCACTATCTCAGGAGCCATGCCGCCAAACTCAAAGACAAGAGGTTGGGATGCAACATCTGCCCCCCGAACTTCGTGAGAAGGTCCGGCCTGCACGGCAGCCGTATGTGAGGAAGGAGAGACCGGTGAAGCAGGTCCGTGAACCACCACTGTCTGGGCCATTCCGGGGCAATCAGTATCATCCGCGCCCTGGACTGGGACAGCTTGATGAGAACCGTCGGAATCAGGGGAATGGGTGGAAAAGCGTACAGAAAGCTGTTCGACCAGTTGATCCATAACGCATTTCCCAGCGTCCACGGCTGGTAGTACCTGGAGGCGAAGTCTCGGCATTTGCTGTTTTTTTTCGGCAGTGGCGAACAGATCTACGTCTGGAGTCCCCCACCTTTCGAAGACTTCTAGTACAGTCTGCTCAGTGCGTCTGCCTGAACATTCTGCACACATGGTAGATGGGTGGCCGTTATCGTCAGTCCTCTGGCCAGAAGCCAGTGCCAGATCGTCTGCGCCTCCTGTGACAGGGTGCGCGATCTCGAGCCCCCTGCTTGTTGAGGTAATACATCGTGGTCGTATTGTCAGTTTGCACAAGCAGAGAGTTGGTCTGGAAGGACGGAAGAAAGGCCTTCAACGCCAAGTGAACAGCTCGGAGTTCCAGGAAATTGATGTGATACGTGGACTCCGTCTGGGACTACGTTCCTTGAATCTGTAAGTCTCCGGAGTGCGCCCCCCCAGCCGTGGAGAGACGCATCCGTCACGATAGTCTGCGTGGGAATGTCCTTGTCGAAGGGAACCCCTCTCAGGAGATTCTCCGCCGAACACCACCACCTCAGAGACTGAAGAGCACGCAGAGACAGTCGTATCTTGTCGTCCCAAGATTCTCTCCTCTGATCCCACTGATCCTCCAAGCACTCCTGCAATGGTCTCATGTGCAGCCGTGCATGAGGCGTGAGGAAGATACAAGAGGCCATCGGTCCCAGTAGAGAAGACACCGTCCTCACTGTTGTAGATGGAGCGGTCATAAGAGCCTGAGCCTTCCGAAGGAGTGATAATCGTCGCTCCTCCGAAGGAGATACGCTTGCTGACAGCGTATTGATGGTGGCTCCCAAGTACTGTATGCACTGGACTGGAGTCGGGACAGACTTGGACATGTTGATGTGCAACCCCAGCTTGTTCAAGAGAATGCACGTCTTCTGGAAGTGCGCTTGAGCTTCCGAGAAGGAGGAGGCCTTGATCAACCAATCGTCCAGGTAAGGGTAGACAAACACCTTGTTCTTCCTTAGGTGTGCGGCTACCACTGCCATGCACTTCGAGAATGTCCTGGGCGCAGACTTCAGCCCGAATGGCAGTACTGTGTACTGATAATGATTGGCGCCGACTTGGAATCGCAGGAACTTCCTGTGTTTGTGTGCAATGGGCACATGGAAGTAGGCATCCTGTAGGTCTATGGCACACAGCCAGTCTCCCCGTTGCAGCTGAGGATAAATCTGATGCAACGACAGCATGCGAAACTTTTCTCTGCGAATCCACTGGTTTGCTTGCCGCAAATCCAGAATGGGCCTGAACTCGTTCTTGTCCTTTTTGCGAACCAGGAAGAACCGGGAGTACAGACCTCTTCCTCTTTGAGACAGAGGTACGTCTTCTATCGCCCTTTTCCTTAACAGGTTATCGGCCTCCGCCTGGAGCTCGCGCAGCTGAAACTGCGAGCTGACCGGAGGGATTGATGGAGGCGGGCTGGTGAACCGAAGACTGTATCCATTGCAAACAATATTCAGCATCCACTTGTCCTGAGTAATTTTTCTCCACTCTGCCAGAAAAAATTGAATGCTTCCCCCCACCGAAGTGGGTAACGGATGAAGGGGAAGTAAGCGCTCAGGGCCTAGACCCGGCCGGGCCCTTAGTCGCTGTTGCCGACTGTTGGCCACCTCTGCCTTTCTGGCCCTTCTTGAACGGCCTTCGGAACTGTTGCTGTTGTTGCTGCTGCTGCTGTCCCGAAGACTGGCCACGCCCTCTGCCCTGTCCACCGAACCGTCTCTGGAACGGTCAGTACGACTTCTTGTTATCCTTGGGTTTTTCCAGACCCACAGCCGTGAGCGTTTCGGCCTCTGCCTTCATGCGGGCCATTTCGTCATCCGCATGTTTTCCAAATAGGGTTTCGCCAGAGAATGGTAGATTGGCAACCCTTTGTTGTGCGTCAGGTTTTAGTGACGTGAGGCGGAGCCAGGCGTGTCTTCGCTGGTTAATCCCATGGCAGAAACCATGCACCGCCAGCAGGGAAGAGTCGGCTGCAGCACTGATGACCTGATTCGCCACCAACATCCCCTCATTCAACACCTCTTGGAAATCTTCTCTCTTATCACGCGGCAGATGTTCTACAAACTGCTGGAGGGATTCCCAGAGGGCTCGGTCATACCGCCCCAACAAGGCCGTGGCACTCGCAGCCTTCATGGAAGTCGCCGACGTCCCACAAACCTTTCTCCCAGACGAATCCAGCCACCTAGATTCCTTATCTGGTGGGACTGTGGATGATGGAGTGGTGGCATGCTGTTTACGAGCCGCCGTCACTATCACAGAGTCTGGAGGGGGTTCCACCCTTAGAAAAGCCGGATCCGAGTCGGGAGCCCGGTATTTTTTCTGCAGTCTCGAGGGGGCCACCTTAGTCACCGCCGGGGTGAGGAAAAGGTCCATGGCCGGCACCACCAGGCCCGGTACCAGTGGTAGAGATGGCCGAGACAGATGTTTCTGGTGAAGCGTCTCGAAGATCACCGATGTCTTGGGCGTGGGCACCGTCAACGAGATGCCCAATTTTGCTGCACCTCTTAGAAGGACATCATGAAAGGACACCAGATCGTCAACCGGTGACACCTGTGTCTCGGGTGACTCCCACAAAGTCGGAGAATCGTCCCTGGTCCCCGAGGACCTCGTCCGGGAACGAGACCTGCGCCTCCTGTGGCGACGTCTCGACCGCGTGGACGACCTGTTGCGCGATCGTTCCCTCCTCCTGGAGCGAGAGCGCGATCTCCCAGTTCGTGGACGTTCCGCAGGCTTCTGTGGAGGCGTCTTCCTTGGCCTATCCTGGGGTAGTGGTTTCGGAGTCCCCTTAGGCGGCATAGGGAGCGGAGGCAGTGACACCGACCTTGGTGGAGGAACAGGAGGTATCTCCGACCGAGGACCAGGCCCAAGTGGCGGAGGCGGTGGTTGCCCCGCGGGAGGAGGATTGATGGAAGGATCCTCTCTAGGTAAAGGAGGAGGGGGCGTCTTAGGCCGAGGTGGTGTATAAACCACCGAGTACACCGAGTCCGGTGACTTCTTCGGGGGAGGTGACTGCGAAGCAGCCCCTCCAGTAGGTGATCGCCGTCTCCGGCGTCCTCCACCAGACCCAGCGTGACTTCTGGCGCCAGAAAACCTTCTGCGCCGCTTAGGAGAGTTGGAAAGTCTCAGAGACGTCGATCTCTTTCTTTACGACGCCGAGCGTCGCTTTTCCGGTGTCGAACGTCGCCTCCGCGACTTCGGCGTCGAACGCTGTCTCCGCGACGTCGAGCGCGACTCCCTCGACGCCGAACGCCACTTCCGCGACGTCGAACGTGCAGTCCTCGACGAAGAGCGTCGACTCCTTCTCGGCGCCAATCGCTTGTCCGAGGTCCTCAACGTCGAGGATCCCCTCGACGCCGACCGTCTGTTCGACGGCGACCGGCGGTGTCGCTTTGACGGCGAGCGCCGATGCCTGTCGGTCCTTCTTCGGAGACGCCGTCGACGCTGATCTTGACGGCGGCCTACCCAGGCCTTTCGACGTCGAACTTCCACGCTGTCTCGACCCGGAGCCCCGGGGAGATGGGGAACTCACCGTCGTCATCCCTCTCGACGTCGTCGTCGATGCAATCGACGTCGACGGAGACCGGGACCGTTTGCTGGGCTTCCTGCCTCTGGGGAGCCCCCCCGAGGCCTCAGCAGAGGGAGCCTTCCCATCCTGCCCAGACCCACCTGCAGCCGTCTCTCTTCTAGGCCTTGAAGCCTAATCTTCAGCCTGTCTCTCAGGGTCCTTGTTGAAAAGGTATGACAGATGTCACATTCTTCAGGGACATGTGCTTCAGGGAGACAGAGTATGCAGACGTCGTGTGGATCAGTCTTGGCCTTCTTCCTTCCACATGCTGGGCACTTGTCGAAGAGAGCAGGCATTTTCGAGCCCTAAAAAGCCTGAACAAATACACAGGAGTGAAGGGAAACACCAAGTACCCAAACTGAAAACACTTTTAAAGCCAAAAGTGCACAAAATTCCAATAAACCCTTGAAAAAGGGAGAGCTCAATGCACCAGGGTCCTGTTAGCAGGAGCTGGAAAAAAGAACTGAAAGTAAGAGGGACCTGCTGTGCATTCTGGGATACTGGGAGAAGTTCTGGAAAGTTCTCTTAAAGGCACAGTATCCTATTTAAGCCACATGATGGCAGCCTATGGGGCTTGTCTGTCCATGCCTTCCTCTCTATCATTCCAGAGGCTTTTTCTGGTAGAGGCAAGTTTCTCTATGGAGGAAACTGGGCAGGCTGTGCTATTTGTGTGTTTTTTTGGTTGAATTTCTAGTTGAAGTACTGGACAGTGTAGCCTGTGGATATAGGCTGCATTATTTGTCTTTAAATTCTCTCTTAAGTGTCTTTGCAGTTCTGCAATTTTCCGACAACTTAAGAGATTATTTTTTATTGCTGGGGTCCACGCACATGAGCGGGACTATTCACTAGATTATGACTATACACAGAGATCCCCTACTACAGTAGGAAAGGACTCTAACCATTGCAAAAATCATAGGCCCATTTCGTTGGTGAATATTGATTACAAGGTTTTCGCCAAAGCATTAGCGATACGATTGGATTCTTATTTACCAGATCTGTTGGGTAAGGAACAATCTGGGTTTGTTAAAGGGCTCTTTATAACTGACAACACAAGGCTCTTCTTTAACGTTTTATCCAAATCCTCACATCTGAAACAACCCCTTGCAGTGATTGCACTGGATGCTGAAAAAGCGCTTGATAGAGTCGAATGGATTTATTTGTTCAATGCCCTTAAATGGTTTGGTTTTGGCCCTAAATGTATTTCCTTAATTTCCCTCCTTTACTCTAACACCCGTGCGGCGGTCTGTGCCAATGGTTTAGTATCTCCATTTTTTGATTTAGGAAGAGGAGTTCGTCAAGGATGCCCTTTATCCCCCTTCGTTTTTAACCTGGCCTTGGAACCTTTTCTCTCTAAATTACGACAGAACCCTAACGAACAAGTTACTTACCTTCGGTAACGATATATCTGTAAGAAACAGTAGTTAGTATTAGATTCCTTACCTTAGAATATCCCCAGGCGTCAGTCAGGATCCGGAAACTTTTGCGTAGCAGTACCCCTGCGCGTCGGTAGGCGTCGTCTGCAGGCGTCCCCTGCGGCTCCGCGTCCGTCGTCGGCGTCGTGCGCCGTGATGACGTCGCTGGAGTATATAGACGCCGCCTCCGCGCGCTGACGTCAGTTCTTTGCACACAGCTTTTCCGCGCCAGAACACGCAGAGCCATGTGAGAACTAACACTGGTGCCATATGAAACTAGGGCCCTGAAAGGGATGTCCTTAACCCTAGGTATCAGTTCGCAGAACGGGGAGGATGGGTGGGGCGGTAAGGAATCTAAAACTAACTACTGTTTCTTACAGATATATCGTTACCGAAGGTAAGTAACTTGTTCATCTGAAAGAAACAGGTTAGTATTAGATTCCTTACCTTAGAATAGATACCCCAGCAATACCAACCCCGGTGGTGGGTCTGCGAACCAATACAAACCTACACCAGAAAGTCCTGGAGGACCGAACGGCCAAAGAAGCCATCCCTCCGGACTTGACTGTCCAGGCAGTAGTGCCTCGCAAAGGTGTGCAGCGAGGCCCACGTAGCCGCCTGGCAAATGTCCTGCAAAGGGACTCCCCGGCCCAGGGCAGTAGTAGCCGCCGTGGCCCGAGTGGAATGGGCCCTCAGCCCAACAGGAGGCTCCTTCCGAGCCAAAGAGTAGCATGCTTTGATGCACAGGACGACCCACCGAGAGATGGTTCGTTTCTGTACCGCCCTTCCCTTCTTCTCACCCACGTAGCCAACAAACAGTTGGTCATCCACCCGGAACTGGCGTGTGCGATCCATATAAAATGAAAGCGCACGTTTTGGGTCCAGACGATGAAGCCGCTCTTCATCCTTTGAAGGATGCGGAGGCGGGAAGAAGGAGGGTAAGGTGATGGACTGCCCGATGTGAAAAGCAGAAACCACTTTGGGGAGGAAAGAAGGCCTAGTCCTAAGAACCACCTTGTCAGGATGGACGGACAAGAAAGGAGGTTTTACAGAAAGAGCCTGGAGCTCACTCACTCTCCTGGCAGAGGTGATGGCAACCAGTAAGGCCGTCTTTAAAGTGAGAAGACGGAGAGGACAGGAATGAAGCGGCTCAAAGGGAGCGCACATCAAGAATGTCAGAACCAGGTTCAAGTCCCACTGAGGCATCACGAACGGAACAGGAGGATACATGTGCGTGATGCCTTTCAAGAATCTCAGTACAATAGGGGACTTGAATAAAGATGGCTGATCAGGTAGCCTTAAGAAGGCGGAAAGGGCAGAAAGGTAGCCCTTGATAGTGCCCAGAGCAGAGCCCTGCTGGGCAAGAGAAAGAAGGAGGAGGAGAACCTCGGAAAGAGGGGCATAAAGGGGATCCACAGCCTTTGCTGTGCACCATGCCACAAATCTGTTCCACCGGCAGGCGTATACCGACTTTGTGGAGGGACGCCTGGCTGCCAGAATCACATCACAGACTTCAGGAGGCAAGTCGAATGGCCTCAACTGTCGCCGCTCAATCTCCACGCATGGAGGTGGAGGCTGGACAGGTTCGGGTGGAGGACCGTCCCCTGCTGCTGCGACAGAAGGTCCTCCTGAAGGGGCAGGCGGATCGAGGGACCGACTGACATGCTGAGTAGCTCGGGATACCAGTATCTTCGAGCCCAGTCCGGAGCCACAAGGATAACTTGGGCCCGGTCGCGCCTGATCTTCTTCAGCACTCTGGGCAGAAGTGGTATAGGCGGAAAGGCGTACAACAGACCGCAACTCCACTCGCGCCGAAAGGCGTCGCCGAGCGAGTGCCGTCTTGGAAACTCCAACGCGCAGAACTGATGACATTGCGCGTTCTCTTCTGTGGCGAATAGATCTAACCAAGGCTCTCCCCATTGCCGAAAGAGGCCGTTCGCCACGTCCGAGTTCAGACGCCATTCGTGATCCACCGAGCACCGACGGCTGAGCTCGTCCGCCCTGGCGTTCAGAGAACCTGCCAGGTGTTGAACCGTCAGAGTCACGCCCTGACGTTCCAGCCATTGCCAGAGGCGCAGAGCCTCCTGGCAAAGGGTCCACGACTCCACACCGCCCTGTTTGTTGCAGTACCACATGGCGGTGGTGTTGTCCGTGAACACCTGCACTACACTCCCGTTGACAAAGGGGAGGAATGCCTTCAGTGCTAGGCGAATCGCCCGCAGCTCCAACATGTTGATATGGAGCCGGGACTCCACCGGAGACCAGATGCCTCTGATCTCCGCCTCTCCCAAGTGGCCTCTCCAGCCCTGGAGGGACGCGTCCGTCACAACTACGTGCTCCGGTTGGGGAAGGGAGAGGGATCTGCCTCTGACCCAATCGCGGTCCGTAAGCCACCACTGCAACTGTCTCGCAGTGCCCTCCGAGATCAGGACATGGTCGGATAGGTTGCCCTGATGCTGGGCCCACTGAAACTTCAGGTCCCACTGCAGAGCCCGCATCCGCCACCTGGCGTGATGCACCAGTAGGATGCAGGAGGCCATCAGCCCCAGAAGCCGCAGCGTCAACCTGACCGAAACCCGGGATAACGGCTGAAAGATGGGAATCAGAGCCTGAATATCCCGGACCCGCCGTTCCGGAGGATAAACCCGAAACTGCGCCGAGTCGAGAACCACTCCGATGAAAAGGAGCTTTTGAGAGGGACACAGGTGTGATTTCGGCACATTGATGGAAAACCCCAGCTCGTGCAGGAGGTCTGCCGTCATCTGAAGGTGGTGGGCGACTGTTTGGGGCGAGCCCGCCTTCAACAACCAGTCGTCGAGGTAGGGGAAGACTGAAACCCCTAACCGGCGCAGATGAGCTGCGACCACCGCCATCACTTTCGTGAACACCCGCGGGGCGCTGGTAAGGCCGAACGGGAGCACGATAAACTGAAAGTGCTCCTGGCCTACCGTGAACCGCAGGTAACGCCGGTGGGCCGGCAGGACGGGGATGTGAAAATACGCATCCTGCAAGTCCAACGCTACCATCCAGTCTTGTGGGTCTAGAGCAGCCAAGACCTGAGCCAAAGTCAACATCTTGAACTTCTCCTTCCGGAGGAAGCCGTTGACGTTCCGTAGGTCCAAGATAGGACGGAGGCCTCCTTTGTCCTTCTTGGGCACCAGAAAGTAGTGGGAGTAGCAACCACACCCTACTTCTGGCCCAGGAACGCGCTCGATGGCCCCCTTGGCCAAGAGGGCCGTAACTTCCTCCCGCAGAAGTGTCAAGTGGTCCCCCGACACACGGTGGTTCTGCGGTGGCATGGCTGGAGGAGTGGACTCGAAGGGGAGGGAGTAGCCCCTTCGGACGAGCTGCAGCACCCACCTGTCCGATGTAATCGCGCGCCAGCGGGAGTGGTGATGGCGAACCCTGCCACCCACTGGCGTCACGTGAGCCCGAAAGCTCGGACTAGGAAGATTTGGAGGCTGCTGCGGGGGGAGGTGTGGACTGACCTCGCCGCTGCCCCCTACCGCCACCACGGCGGAATCCACGGCCACCACCGCGCTGGGGAGCGCTCTGCGGCGCGTGGCTGGCAGCACGTGTGGGACCGCCCCTTCCTTGGCCACGAAAGGGGCGAAACGAACCCGTTTGCTGGCGCTGGGTCGAAAGACCCAAGGACTTGGCCGTGACCCTGGAGTCCTTGAAGCGCTCAAGCGCGTTGTCCGCCTTGTCAACGAACAGGCGACTGCCATCAAATGGCATGTCCATGAGGGCATTCTGGACATCCGGCGAGAAGTTGGCGGATCGCAGCCAAGCATGGCGACGAATCGCCACCGTCGTGGACATAGCCCGTCCCAGCGAGTCGGTCGTGTCAAGACCACACCTGATCGAATACCTCGCCGCGTCCCGGCCTTCAACCAAGGCCTGGTTGAGCTTGTCCCGCACCTCCTGCGGGCATTGCGGCAGACACTCCGCGACCGTATCCCACAGAGAGTGGGTGTAGCGGCCCAAGAGGCACGCGGTATTGCAAGACCGCAGTCCAGCGCTCAAAGACGAAAAGACCTTCTTGCCAAATTGGTCATATCGCTTCGATTCCCGATCGGGCGGGGCCGACGGGAATGCGGACTGGGAAGTGGAGGCCTGGATCACCAGACTCTCCGGGGAGGGATGGGTGGAGAGGAAGGCAGGGTCGTCCGAACACGGACGGTGACGCCTGGCAACGTTCCGGTCAACCGGTGCACCGGAAGCGGGCCTGGACCAGGTGCCCAAAAGGACATCCGTCAGGGCCTCATTAAACGGCAGCAGAGGCTCCTGAGGGCATGACTGCGGTTTAAACACTTCGGTGAGAATGTTAGGTTTCACCTTAGCGACGGGGAGCTCAAGGCGCAAGGCCTTGGCAGCCCTCATCAGGACCACCGAATAGGCAGCCCCCGCCTCCGACGCCACAGGGGAAGGCGAGACAAACCCAGGGTTGGGCGACTCGTCCAGACCACTGGCATCACCTAAGTCACCTACCCAGTCCACGTCATACTGGCAGGCCCGTGACAAAGGGTCCTCAGACCCCTCCCAACCCTCACCATACTCGTCCTCATCGCCGTAGTCCGGGTCGACGATATAGACCGGCTCCTCGGAGCCAATGGGCCCCAACGGCGCCGGACTCGGCGTCGGGCGATGCCGGTCCGACTCCGCGTCAGGAGTCAGAGAGGGAATGGGGGTGGCGCCGCGCGGCGCCGGGGACCCGACGCCGGCCGGAACCGACGGCGGAGTCACGGCGCCGCGCGGAGGCGGGACCACGGGTTGGCCCAATGGAATCGGCGCCGGAGAGGCCGGTGGACCAGCCGGCGACGACCCCGAAGGGCCCAGCGGCGCCGGGGCCGGAGCCGCCGGCGGCGTCGGGGCAGGAGCACCCGAACCGCTCGGGCCCCCAGACGGGATCGACGGGCCCGCAGGCGCCGTAGGCCCCGCCGGAGGAGACATCGCCCTCATAGCCATGAGGAACTCCTCAATCTCCTCGCGCGACGCGCCTTCCCCAGGGACCGACGGGTATGGGGCAGACGGCGTCGGCGACCCACGCGGGGCCACCCGAACCCCCGGCCGCATCACGCGGGCGTCGGGGGGAGTCGGGGGTACGATGACGACGCCCCGACTTCTTGTGTCGCTTACCTGATGAACCGGAGGAATGGTGGCGACTCCCGGAGCGCTCATGGCGGCTCCGCGATCGTTCCCTCGACCGCTCCCTCGACCTCCGACCGGACCGGGACCGCTCTCGACGCGGGGCCGACACTCGGAGCTCGAGCAGCTTGCGGGACCGCTCCCGCCTAGCTTTACTAGTCAAGGCCCGGCAGTCGACGCAGGACTCCACGTCGTGGTCCGCGCCCAGACACCGGAGGCAGAGTCGATGGTGGTCGGTGACCGACATCATGCGGTCGCACCCGTCGCAACTCTTGAAACCGGGCATCCTACCGGCACCGTAAGAAAGATTAGAGTTAACAAAAAAACTTGGTCAAAAGACCGGAGTACTGCTCTTCGGATCTGCGCTAACTGGCGCGGAAAAAAGAAGAACTGACGTCAGCGCGCGGAGGCGGCGTCTATATACTCCAGCGACGTCATCACGGCGCACGACGCCGACAACGGACGCGGAGCCGCAGGGGACGCCTGCAGACGACGCCTACCGACGCGCAGGGGTACTGCTACGCAAAAGTTTCCGGATCCAGACTGACGCCTGGGGATATTCTAAGGTAAGAAATCTAATACTAACCTGTTTCTTTCAGATATACACGGCTTTCAATCATTACATTCCCACGTTAAACGTGCAGCATACGCTGATATTTTACTCTTCCTGTCTAAGCCAAGTGACTCAATCCCTGCCTTTCTAGCAGAGGTACATGGAGTCTTACTCACATTAAGTATTTGGGGTTGTAAGTTACCTCTTCAATTTTAGATACCGCTTCGCTTTGTATGAATAAATGTATTCAAAAGATTTCGGATTTGACCGCCAGATGGCATCCTCGTTATTTATCTTGGTGGTGCCGTCATGATACCTTAAAGATGATGCTGTCTCCAATAATTATATACACTATCTCTAACATCCGGGTTTCTATTCCCACTAAATTTTTTAAGAGGATTAACTCCACTCTTTCTTCCTTTTTATGGAATAATAAGAGATCTTGAATGTCTCTCCTTAGATTAATACATCCCAAGTCGGAAGGTGGAGTCAACTTTCCGGATTTTCCGGCTTATCAGAAGGCGTTCCTTTTACGTCAAGCCTCCTTTCGGTTACGAGATCACAAAGAGGATTGTTCTTTATGGACTACAATTGAACTTCTCTTTCTGTCCCTCTTTTCCTTTGTTGAATACCTTTCCTTTTCACGTAAACCACAAGCATTATCCACTCCCATAATCAAATTAACATCCAAATTACTTTTATCTTCTTCCCCTTCTCCTCATAGTACTGTGGATACTTTTCTCAACTTCACCATTTGGCACAACAAAAATTTACTCATTAAGAACAAACCATTCTATAGGAAGACTTGGCGTCAGAAGGGGTTAATTTGGATACATCAGTTATACTCCCAGTCTGAGTTCATACCTTTCTCATTACTCAGTCATTTATTTACTTTACCTACCTCATTCGTTCATAAATATCATCTGCTTAAGAAAGCAGTGATGGATACCTATACCTAGCTGTCTAATACAAATACCTCTCTCAATACTCCTAATTCTGCCTCACTCCTTCATAACTTATTAAAAACTACATCCACGGCCTCCATCATATACAGGTATCTCCATAGTACTGACAATGCTCGGACGAAATCCAAAGTGGAGGAGTTGTGGGAACGTGATTTTGCTTCATTTTGGCCAGTGTCCTTTAGGAATAACATATGGGTAAAAATTTGTAAATCATCCAGAGCAGCTAATATAACGCAGACACTGTTTTATCTATATAACAGACTTGTCTTTACACCGCATGATTTAAGTAAACATTTTGCAGCGACACCTGAAGTGTGTTGGACATTTTCTTCCCCGAATGCAGATTTGTTTCACATGTTATTTGCTTGCCCTATTGTACATCCTTTTTGCAAACGAGTATGGTCCCAAATCAACTAGATTTTTAGAACTGAAACTTTTCTCTTTCACTCATATTTTTTTGGGAAGTCTTTCTTACTGTTGGAAAAATTTTACACTTAATGTTAAAATCATTGATTTGTTAATAGCAGTCGCGTTCCATCAAATTACAGCTAATTGGAAAGACTTTTCAAGAATTTCTTTTAGAGCAGGGTGGTATAATGTTTGCCATAATCACAGGTTAGATACCTCCTTTGTATATCCTATACATATGGCAGCGAAACGTTTAGATCTATGGTTACCTGTTACGACATATCTCGATGTTTGTGCTAGTTGTTCTTTCCGGCTGCAACCTACTCAACAAGACGTTACAAAACCTCCTTGATTTCCCTAAGGGTTCTTAACTTTTTTAGTATTCTACTGTTTTTTAGGATTGATGTATATCATTTTACTTGTTTTATTTTGAGCCCAATTCATACATTATTGAAGTAATGTCTGAAGTGATTTCTTCTGTATGATATGAATTAATGTTCTGTACTTTGTATTGACACCACTACTTCTATTAATAAAAAATTTTCTTCAACTTAAAAAAAGTTACGCCACTGACTGGGCATTTATTTTACTCTGACATTTTCTGGGTTCTGCTGTCTCAAAGTTTTAATTCTTTATCACCTGCAATAGTAAACCTTGACTACTGAACTGTGCTATGACACCACAGGAATGTCAAGTGCGGAAAGGGAATAAAGTCCTTTATTATCCAAATGGAATGAAATACTGTTAGTAGTCAAAGGGCAAGGCAAGGGTAAGCAGTGCCCACTTAAGTCATGGTTCAGTAATCGCAGACTTATCCAGTGACCCCCCTAGAAAAGGGGCGTTCACACCCTCTAGTTTGGAAGACAGAAGAGGATGGGGTCTCTGGATCGCTAAGACAGACAGTCTGAATCAGACACAGAGAACGACATGAGTGAAGGCAGCCTTTCTCATTTAATCCACAATGGTCCAAATAAATATAAAGATTGACACAAAAGATCAAAGATGATTCCCTAAAGCTCAACAAGAAACACTCAAGAGTACACTCTTTCGACGTAAACAAAAAATTGAATCAATCGTGCTGCATTGAATCACACAGATATCAAAGTATGCAAAGAAAAAACGACATACTTTTTTTTTCCAATACAGTAAAATGCTTTGCAGGGGAGCCTGGATGATCGATTTATACATCTGGGAGTGGAGAAGGCCATCTTTAAGACGTTTACAAAATATACGTCTTTCATGTATTGGTACCTTATAGAAAGTGCCTCATAGAGTTGCGTAATTATCTTACAACATAATAGATGTACTCTGAATATATTACAGCTAATCATGGTTTGGACTCTTTAGGTACAGTAGCTACGTAAATGCAATGCCTGTAATAGTCCGCAGCACCCACTGGTCTTAATTTATTTTGAACCACTCTCGATTAAATAATGTTAGTTTTCCTATAGCAAATGTGGCATGATATGGGTTATTTAAAGCTGGTGTTGCCTGAAACCCTTGGCTACTGTTACCCATCTATACTTCGTACCTCTAAAGGGCTAGTACTGGAACGATGCACACTGCAGTTTGGAGGTGGATTTTTGCTGTCTGTAAGAAGGTACCAGTGGCATTTAAACCTCACGGGGACTGGAGTATCCAAAAATGGAGCACCAAATGGCAGAGCAAAAACATAGGGTAAATTAAAAAGATAAAATACAAACAAGTCACAAAACAAATCACAAGACACATAACAGGAAGCTCATTCTTGTGCACCAAGTGGTGAAATCACTGAAACCTTACCAAAGGGCTCTCTTCAAATCAAGAGTTTGAAAGAGGAAGGATTGGGGAAGAACTTTGGAAGAGAAGAACTCGAATTCTTCAAGAAAAGGAAGGATAAGGTTTCAGAGGCACGTGCATTCTGTAACTGTTACTACATATAGCTCTTATGAACTTTACATCAGATATTCTTAAACAAAAGTGTTGGCTCTACAAGGATGATAAAGCAGATTCACAGTGAGCACAGATGTGGCAGAACAGGACAAAGTTGCTACATGCCTTTGATTAGTTCATATTTTAAGAATGGATCAAGCCAGTAGAACAATACAAAATGTTTCTATTATCAACCACAGTATCGTAAACAATGACCTCCTTGCATATATTCTAAATGATTACAAAATCATATCTAAATTTCATATGATCCTATATTTTTTTTATCAGAGGAAAGAAGGGGGTCAGGTAGGAGCAGAGAAAGACCTATTCTCAAGTTAAACATACTTAAATTAAATCAACTACGTTTTGTTTTTAGAAAAAGAAGCAAAAATCGGCCAGTTCCACAAAGAGGCCATTCTCTGGGAGTGACTTCCTCTTGCCTAGAATGGGTATATAGCATAAGTCAACTCAAAGATGTACTTACTTAAATGGAAAATCAAAAACAGCCCAAGAAGGCCATCCGCTTCAGTCTGGTCCATGCTGTTTATATGAGCATGTTCAAGTATATAGCAGCATCAGGTGTAGAAAATAGTAAATACAGCTCCTCCCAAAGTAATCCTCCCCACGTACTTGTATTCAGGTGGAAACGTACACCGTTGCCCAGCTTATAGTCATGTGCTTCTTTTTTGCAATAGACCTGGTAACCAGTTCCTGTTGTATGGGTTCACCAAGCTCAGCTAGCACTATGCCTACCCCAGAGTCTTTCACACAGGTGCTCCGTGAGGAGATCCCTTTCACTCCGATTACACTTCAGTAGCACCTTTCAACACAACTTAAAAGATAAAGCGGTGGAGCTCCAACCTTAAATCCTACCCCTCAACGGAGGTTGACAGCCACAGAACTCGCATCCTGGAGACACTAGCCTCATTCTCAAAACATAAGTCATTGAATTAAACATGGAAAATTCAAGATTAAGCAGACTTCAAATCACTGGCTCCTTAAACTTCGTATGAACACCCACTGAAGCCTCCAACAATAACATTCAGCAGGCCAGGGTCACAACACATTGCTCAGAAGCAGCAAGCTCAGATTTCTTCAGGTGACCCCTTCAAGAAGTTCGCCCTGCTCTCATCCACCGAGAAGTGAATTGCAGCTTTTTCAGTAAACAAATTATTACAGTTTGCCCATTGGTACTATCTAGCTCTCAAGTTTTAAGCCCTTATTTCTGTTCTCTACAGTTTCATTCAGAGACAAAAGTCGCATTTCCCTCTTACCAACTTCTGCTTCTTCTCCTTGGGTGCTGCTATAATGAGAGAAGCAGTTACCGCAGAGATCAGAGGCAGTGCTCACCTCAAAACAGTTTGACCGGTTTGTTTCTGCTCATCTCTTGAATGTCAGATAGGTTTCGCACTGTAGTCCCTTAGTCCTTAGCACACTACCTAAGGATAACACAACCATGCCAGTTTAAATCACCAGAACCCCCGTGGGCTGGAATAGCAGACGTACTACTGGTAGAGGAAGACTAATTTCTTCTGGATGATCATAAAAAGCCAGCTTGTAGCGCCTCGCAATTCTGAGGGTAAACAGGCAGCATATTGCATGTTTTCATATTCCACCCAGATTTGCTCAAGCAAAACCAATGAGTAATTTTCATGCTTTACAAGAAAATCTTTTAAAAAAACAAGAGCTCTTCTGGGTTCAAGCTTGTGGAAGCATCTCTCTACTGGTGGTGTAGGATTCCATTGTTGAGGGATACAGAAGATTGCTAAAGTTAAATATAAAACTGATATCACATTTAAAGGCTGGTTGGTTTACTGTCAATATTACTCTAACTGCACTAAAAACGTATATGATTGAGCACCCTATGGCACCACTATTTCTCCAGTGTATTTGGCTCTAGAGAGGCAATTTTGAGAGTTCTAGGTTTCAAAAACACAAGTGCATAGGTTTGAAAGATGAAACTATCAAGGATGGTATAAGTAAGTGAAGTAACCAAGAATCTACAATGAAAGGGGTTGGAAATGAGGTTCTGCAATCAATTCAAGATTATGTGCATAATAGGAAAGGAACCAAATGACCTTGCTCCTCAGAGCATTTGAAGGCCTAGATAAACCAGAATACCTTCACACTACAGGTGGTCAGTACAACTCATGACAAGGTATGTCTGTAGGTATGTATATGGTATTTCTACAGCACGATTATAGCCAAAAGGTAGTGCAGCCACACATTGCACAGCTGAGATACTAGGTTAATTGTACTACGAAGTGTTTCAAACAGCAAGCACTGCTCTCCTTTTGAGTGGACAGCTTTATTGGAGTGGACAGCTTTATTGGGGTGTCCTAAGTCAACCCAAAACAATGTTAGAAACAGCCATGGGTTTTCAAAGCTACCCAGACTGGGCTTTAGGACCCAGACCGGTGCTCTCAGAATAATGTGGGCCAGAAAGCTCTTCAACCTGCTGGATTATCCACAGAATCAGAGTTCTAAGAACGGTTACGCAGTGAGGACCGAATAACCAGAATATGCTTAAAATGTCTCTTAGCGATCCCTTCTGGGGGAATTAAAATTAACCGAAAAGAGAAACGTACTGTGTTTATGTGTTAAGACTTGCCAACATCTTCCAGTCAAAATGTATTATAGTTTGCCTGTTGATGGAGGCTGCTATCATGTCCTGAGTCTTCGTGAAATGAGCTGTGACCACTCCAGTTCTTTTACATATCTGCCCATAGCCACAGAAGATGCGGTTCAGTAAAATATAGTTGTATGATGGTCTCTCATAATCAGGACTGTTTTTTCATCACTACAGAAAGAAAAGGCCTTAAGAGCTAAATGAACCACCCTAAGTTGCACAAGGTATATGCATAGTTTTTTTCCCTGGGAGGTCCAAAGGCCTTCCACTGAACTATCAAACTCCCCATCCAGTGGGAAATGTGCCTATGAAAGTTGAGCACAAGTGGTGCTGAGAGCTCCCCCACCAGAAAATTTGGCGGGCTGACTCCAACATTAGAGCTTGCATGACAATTCAAAGATATTTGGTCAGGTGATGAAAACAAATTTATTTTGGATGTAAACTTCACCATAAAGGACTCTTTTCAAGGCAGTCTTGAGGCAAAATAGAAATATGTGAGATCATCAGACATCATCTCAGTACCGATCTGACGAACTGTAGTGTGTGGAAAACGAACTGATCATCCGTAGAATGTTTTACGCTGTGCCTGGGTAGAAAAGCCAAATCCTTCACAGTTCCCAGGACCAGACTTACAAATTACAGTTCCTCAGTAGGTCTCAAAGTACCTGCTAAAAATCGTACAAAATGGTTTTAAACTGTCTTTTGCACAGCCCTCACTGGTGCAGCTTAGCTTTGGTAAGCCAATCAACTAAAAATGATTCATGTGTATCCTCTGTCTATGAGAACGACTGCTGTATCTTTTGTTAACAACCTCAGGTCAGATGGACCAATAAGAAAGACAATAAAGTGGTTGTGTTATTCTTACACTCCAAAGCCCATGGTACATCCCATTTTCTGTGATTCACTTGAATTGGGTTAAGAAAAGCATGCATTTTAGCGGCCTAGAGGAACATACCTGTATTGCCCCTAAAGTGCCAGAAGGATTCGTGAAGGATTACTATTTAATCAAGAACAAAAACACTTTCTGTATCTGAATGTGCAAATCTTTCTCCCCTTATAAAGGCTCTATCCAGAAGTTTGTGAAAAGATGATGAGCTCTTTGGAAATCAAAGGAAATACCTCATCTTAACAATCTAGGCTGCCCAGTTGTGTGAGGTGATCTGCATCCCATTTTTACCCCCAAATACAGTTTATTGATTTTCTGGCAGTCAAATACAGCTTCCATTCAGTACATAGGCATTGTGTATGAATAGAACAAACAAACTAGCAAAGAAAACATCCACACCTTTAAGTCCCTCACCCCTCCCTCCCAATATACAACATTCAATATCCAGTTGTTCAAGTAGAATGGCATCTACAGAATACTAATGGTCCACAGTATTAGAGTAGTGCAATGGTCTACAACTTACTCTATTGGGCATGAGGTGGAATCCTCACTGGAGACCTAGCTGAATAAATTTAGTGCTCATAGTCTTGGAGGACAGGTCAGCACACCTTAAGCATCACCGATATACAAAAGTACCGGCTGCTAAGTGATCATAAGATTGCTCCTGTCCTCAGCTATGTGACCTATCATCTTCTCAGCTGCCATGGTGTCACAAATATGACAAAACCATTTGTGCCATCCAGGAGTCATCGTCTGTCTCCAATTTTTGGCAGGTCATTCCCCAATAAACAGTATCTGGTATATCAAGCTCCAGTGTTTAAGAGCATCTCCTTGACTGCATTAAGGACATAGTCCCAGTAATGTCACTGCAGGCTCAGCTGGCACTTTGACTTCCATAATATCTTTAGTAGTGCATAAGACTTCTGATTGCCCCCTTCAAAAACATGCCTGGTATTCTACAGTCTATCTCCCTCCAATGTAGGCGACAGGTTGCCCCTAGAGCCGTGTGAAGTCTGGATTGTCCAACATAGGGGTCAGAGGGGATGAGAAAGTCATTATGGAGTGCAGGGCTCCCACAGTGCCCCATGTATTCAACAGTGTACTCGTGATTTGGCTACAATGTGTGTTTTGGGGTCTATTCTTGTGGACATCCACATTACATAATGTACAGCCCTGTCCAGGCGGAACCAATGTTTACAGGTATCCTGCTTAAACCATTCTCCTATTCGCAGTTGAGGGCTCAATAATAGTGGAGGATATATGTCACAGAGACACCAAAGTTTTTTAGATACTCGGAGTCTTACCCTGCCAGTCAAAGTTAATAAAGGAGCAGGTGAATTTCCCCAGTGTGGAGCGTGGCATGTGTAAGGGTAGAGCCTGGTAGACACAGCAGTTGGAGGACCAAGATCATTTTGATCACCGCTATACGGCCCAGCCACAAAAGTAGTGGTTATTCCACTTTTGCATTTAGAGTTTAATACACCTCAGGGATGTTGGCAGGGATCCACCCTAATAGGAAGCTGGTAAGGTTAACCGCTAGATAGCGAAGAGCTTTAGAGGTAATTGTGAAGGGTCTATTATCTTTTTAAAAAAATTAGATCTCAGAAGTTGTGAGTCCTTCTGTGCCCCTAGTTCCGGTTGTCAAGTTACTGATTGGAGTCTATATATAGCAGGTTAAGACCCTCCTCTACCGTCATTTGATGCCATTGTTTCCTTTCCATTGTGAAGGTCACTTAATATGGGAATATCCAGCAGAATCTAATCTTGGCCTTTTTCAGGGTGTCTGTTTACGGACGTAGTTCGCAAAGTTTTCCCAAGGTAGTCTGGGATAGATCTTGGAGCAGAATCGGGTCATCTTCATCAAAATGGAGCTTTGAAGTTTTGTGTGCCTCTCGAAGGATGGACTCTTTTTGTATGTAGGATGATAATCTGGCCATTATGTCGCACCATTTGAAGTCTGGGGCTGAAAGTTTAATAATAATTATGAAGTCTGTTAATCAGATAGAATAGTAGAAAAACAATCCAGTGTTTTTGACTATCTGTTTGATGAATGTTAAGATAACTCTGGGAAAATGAATGACCTGGCTCGGCACCGGTCTAGTAGGTGGCAGTTCAGCGCATTATCTTTGCACAAACTAAGTGTTTTACCACTTGGTGAACTTGTGCGATGGTGGCGGTTTCCCCCTCTTTCAGGTGCAAAATCGGGGCGAACATGGAATGGACATATGCCTAATAATGTCTGTGCCCTCAGCTTCCTCCGAGATATTTCGAATCCTTATGTTGTCTCTTCAATCTCTATTTTCGAGGTCTTTGCATTTAAGCAGTAGGGAGTCAACATGATGTTCCAGTGCGCCTGGGGCCTGTCCGTGTCAGATGCCTGTCTTGCGAGAGTGTTTCGAGGTCTCCCTCCATCCTCCAAAACCTACCCCCAATCTGGTCTGTGTCCTTTCATAGGGATGCCACAGCTACGCGAAGGTCCCTAGTCAATATCTGCAGTTCTGCCTTCAAATCCAACCTCCACTCATTCCTCAGGTCCTGCAGGCTGGATTTCAGGTTGTTCTTTGAGAGGGCATTATCACTTCCCTGCACCATGGTGCCCGCCACACTCTTCTGCTAGGCGATTTCTGGCTTTGGTGGGTCCACAATATAAGCAGGTTGGATCCTCAATTTTATTGCATTTGGATGGCCTTCAGATCACAAGTGCGGCGGCGAGAGCGGGGGAAGCGTAGAGTCTGTAGAGCACAGGGTCTGGGCACAACCAGGTGGCATTACCACCAACACAGGAGGGGGGCCTCCCCTCTCCAGGAGGGAGCCATTAATAGGTCTTATAAGTTCAATCTGATAGAGACTTCTATCCACAGAGTCTTTACCATAGAATTATCCGTAGACATCAGACTGGATCCGCAAACTTTGTTGTGAGTAGTACCCCTATGTGCAGGTAGGTGGCGTCGATCAGCTCTGCGTGGCGTCGTCCACGCTGGATGTGGCGTGCATGTTGCCTATTGTAGACACGAGCCCAAGAGAGAGAGATAACCCTTCAGTACATTTTTAACTAGGTTTCTTTTGATAGTTTGTCAAGAGGTTTTAAGTTTTTCCTGGTGTGGCGGGAATGTCCTCTAGGAAAGCTGGCATCAAGCCTCAAGAGCGCCTGCCACCGACCACTGTTGGTGACAGACCCACATCTTGTTTTTTTGATTCCTTGAGCTTGATGACTTCAGAATGAAGAGCAATCAGGCGAAGAGGACTTTGATTTCACCTCGTCTGATGAGACGTGGGAGCTTTGCCATTTGTTCCATGGCTCCGCTGTTGAGCCAGTGCCTGGGTCAGCTCCACACTTCACTGAGTTTCCGGGAGCCGGAACCACCCACGCTCAACTTTATGAGCTTTATGAGGCTGTGTGCCTCATATTTGAGCAGCCCGCTCCCGCTGGCACACCTTTGAACCCCGAGGGCTCAGAAGGGGCACCTACTGGATCACTTGCCGACAGCTCTGGCACCAGTCGGGCCCCGGTCGTACCACTTCTACCTTCCCCAACGCAAACGCTCTCAGCATCACTGGCGACCTGTCCCCATTCTGATCCCTGGCTCTGACACGGAGCGGATGGGTGTCACCCGACGACGACTCTGTCGCCGACTGGAGCCATGCCTTCCAGGCCAGAGCCTGAGCCGTATTCTTACAGGCTGGGACTCAGGGAGGATTGGGAGGGGTCAGTGGGCCCTGAAGAATACCAGTCCTTTGACCCAAAAATGGACTGGTGGGAGGTTATGGCAACTTTATCCTCCTACCATGGCTAAGGAGGAGCTAGAATAATTTGCAACGGTGGTGAGGAGAGCGGGCAAGGTCATGGACCTTAGCTTGACCTCTGTGTGCTTCTCCCTTTTAATGAAGCCCTATACAGATGTCCTCTTTGAAACTTTGTCCAAGCCTAGCACAGGGGCCCCTGTGAACAGGAAGATTGCCTGCCATTACTGTCCTGCTCCAAGTTTCACCAACGTCCTCACACTACACCTTACCGCGGAGAGCTTGATGGTCCACGTCTCAACCTCCCATGTTGCATTCCTTACCGGATAGGGAATCCAAGAGGCTAGATACCTTTGGGAAGAAGAGGTTTTCTTGCAACAACCTGGCACCACAGTTTGAAGATCGCATGCCTTTTGGGCTACTAATCCCACGCTCTGTAGGATACGGTCACGCAGGTGCAGCTGACGGTCCCAGCAAAGCCCTGGATTGTTCTCTCCCAGGCTGTTCTTGACGTGAGAGATGTAGTCAACTTCACCATTCGATCTAGACTGGATACCACTGACTTGCTGGGCAGAGCAGTTTCATCTGCGGTGGCCGTATTGCGCCAAGCATTTTTAATGGACATGCCCTTTGATGGCTCCCATCTGTTTGGAGACAAGGCGGATTTAGTGCTGGAGCACTTTTATGACAGCAGGGCTATGGCCATGACCTTCGGCCTTTCCATGGCCCGTCGCCACCCCCAATCCACCTTACCCTCCTCTCCCTGGCCACAGAAGAGGCGTCCACCCGAGTCTAAAACCACTCAGCCACCACGGTGTTCAAGCTTGCCAGCCTCTGAGTGGCCGAGGACGTGGCACCCACAGACCTTGTTGGTCAGTAAGCCAGAAGTCGGGCCAGTCCACAACCCCCCCTCCCCTGGCAGCCTTATAGTCCGCCCCACTGACATCATGGGCACCCAATGGGCATCAGGATCCGCCATCGTCTGCACCACTGGCGGTCTATAACATCAGACCAATGGGTTTGCAGATTGTCCGGAGGGGCTACTTCCTCCCCAAAGAGGCTACCTCTCTACCCATGCCACCTGATTGCGACAGGCTGACTGAGGACCACCTTTCTATGCTCCATCAGGAAGTGATGGTTCCCTTGGCCAAGGAAGCCATAGAGACGGCGCCGACACAAAATGTGAGTCATGGTTGCTATTCCTGCAACTTTCTGGTGCCCAAGAAAGATGGAGGCCTTCATCCTATCTTGGACCTGCATAGTCTCAATTTCTTCCTAAAGGATAAGTTTAAAATGCTCACACTCGCTCATGTCTTGTCTGCCCTGGACCTGGGAGACTGGATGGTGGCGTGGACTTGCAGAATGCATACTTCCACATCCCCGCCCTGCCTGCCCAGAGGCGATACCTGCCATTCACAGTGGGCCACAACCACTTTCAATTCGCTGTGCTCCCTTTTAGTCTTACGAGCGCCCCTAGGTGCTCACCAAAGTGATAGCGGTGGTTCCAGCTCATCTGCGAAGAGTAGGGGTGCCAGTCTTTCGCTATCGCGACCATTGGCTGCTGAAGGCGGGCTCGCCCCAGACTGTCATCTCCAACCGCCAGACTACAGTGGACTTCCTTCATTTGCTGGGATTCACCATCAACATGCTGACGACACAACTGACTCTCTCTCAGATGCTCTTCTCGAGCATGCTACAGTTTTGGACGTATCCTCCCGAACAGCAAGCAAAGGATATTCAGGCTATGATACTGATGTTTCAGTCTCTATCCTGGATTTCAGTGAGAAGGACTCTAAGGCTGCTGCACCTCATGGCTTCTTGCATCCTGCTGGTGACACATGCATGCTGGCATATGTGGGTTGTACAGTGGAACCTGAATTCCCAGTGGGCACAGCATTACGGAAATCTCTTGGACATGTTCCAACTGAACAATATCTGCTGTGGTGGTGAACGAACTGCAAATGGGTCAGCAGCAGACCCCTCTCCCTCCCCCAACCAGATCTCGCAGTAGTGACGAACAAGTTACTTACCTTCGGTAACGATATATCTGTAAGAAACAGTAGTTAGTATTAGATTCCTTACCTTAGAATATCCCCAGGCGTCAGTCTGGATCCGGAAACTTTTGCGTAGCAGTACCCCTGCGCGTCGGTAGGCGTCGTCTGCAGGCGTCTCCTGCGGCTCCGCGTCCGTCTTCGGGCGCCGTGATGACGTCGCTCGAGTATATAGACGCCGCCTCCGCGCGCTGACGTCAGTCTGACGTCAGTTCTTTGTACATAGCTTTTCCGCGCCAGAACACGCAGAGCCATGTGAGAACCAACACTGGTGCCATTTGAAACTAGGGCCCTGAAAGGGATGTCCTTATCAGTTCGCAGAACGGGGAGGATGGGCGGGGCGGTAAGGAATCTAATACTAACTACTGTTTCTTACAGATATATCGTTACCGAAGGTAAGTAACTTGTTCATCTGAAAGAAACAGGTTAGTATTAGATTCCTTACCTTAGAATAGATACCCCAGCAATACCAACCCCGGTGGTGGGTCTGCGAACCGATACAATCCTACACCAGGAAGTCCTGGAGGACCGAACGGCCAAAGAAGCCATCCCTTCGGACTTGACTGTCCAGGCAGTAGTGCCTCGCAAAAGTGTGCAGCGAGGCCCACGTAGCCGCCTGGCAAATGTCCCGCAAAGGGACTCCCCGGCCCAGGGCAGTAGTAGCCGCCGTGGCCCGAGTGGAATGGGCCAGCAGCCCAACAGGAGGCTCCTTCCGAGCCAAAGAGTAGCACGCTTTGATGCACAGAACGACCCACCGAGAGATGGTCCGTTTATGTACCGCCCGTCCCTTCTTCGCACCCACGTAGCCAACAAACAGTTGGTCATCCACCCGGAACTGGCGTGTGCGATCCATATAAAATGAAAGCGCACGTTTTGGGTCCAGACGATGGAGCCGCTCCTCATCCTTTGAAGGATGCGGAGGCGGGAAGAAGGAGGGGAGGGTGATGGACTGCCCGATGTGAAAAGCAGAGACAACTTTGGGCAGGAAAGAAGGTCTAGTTTTCAAAACCACCTTGTCTGGATGAACGGACAGGAAGGGAGGTTTGACAGAAAGAGCCTGGAGCTCACTCACTCTCCTGGCAGAGGTGATGGCAACCAGGAAGGCCGTCTTTAAAGTCAGGAGACGGAGAGGACAGGAATGAAGTGGCTCAAAGGGAGCACACATCAAGAAGGTCAGAACCAGGTTCACGTCCCACTGAGGCATCACAAACGGGACAGGTGGATACATGTGTGTGATGCCCTTCAAGAATCTTGTTACAATAGGGGACTTGAACAAAGAAGGTTGATCAGGCAGCCTCAGAAAGGCCGAAAGGGCAGAAAGGTAGCCCTTGATAGTGCCCAGAGCAGAGCCCTGCTGGGCAAGAGAGAGAAGGATAAGGAGAACCTCGGAAAGAGGGGCAGAAAGAGGATCCACAGCCTTTGCTGTGCACCATGCCACAAATCTGTTCCACCGGCAGGCGTATACCGACTTCGTGGAGGGACGCCTGGCTGCCAGAATCACATCACAGACTTCAGGAGGCAAGTCGAATGGCCTCAACTGTCGCCGCTCAATCTCCACGCATGGAGGCGGAGACTGGACAGGTTCGGGTGGAGGACCGTCCCCTGCTGCTCCGACAGAAGGTCCTCCTGAAGGGGCAGGCGGATCGGGGGACCAACCGACATGCTGAGTAGCTCGGGATACCAGTACCTTCGAGCCCAGTCCGGAGCCACAAGGACGACTTGGGCCCGGTCGCGCCTGATCTTCTTCAGCACTCTGGGCAGAAGTGGTATAGGCGGAAAGGCGTATAACAGACCGCAACTCCACTCGCGCCGAAAGGCGTCGCCGTGCGAGTGCCGTCTTGGAAACTCCAACGCGCAGAACTGATGACATTACGCGTTCTCTTCTGTGGCGAATAGATCTAACCAAGGCTCTCCCCATCGCAGAAAGAGGCCTTGCGCCACGTCCGAGTTCAGACGCCATTCGTGATCCATCGAGCACCGACGGCTAAGTTCGTCCGCCCTGGCGTTCAGAGAACCGGCCAGGTGTTGAACCGTCAGAGTCACGCCCTGACGTTCCAGCCATTGCCAGAGACGCAGGGCCCCCTGACAAAGGGTCCACGACCCCACCCCGCCTTGTTTGTTGCAGTACCACATGGCGGTAGTGTTGTCCGTGAACACCTGCACTACACTCCCGTTGACAAAGGGGAGGAATGCCTTCAGAGCTAGACGAATCGCCCGTAGCTCCAACAGGTTTATATGGAGCCGGGACTCCGCCGGAGACCAGATGCCTCTGATCTCTGCCTCTCCCAAGTGGCCTCCCCAGCCCTGGAGTGACGCGTCCGTCACAACAACGTGCTCCGGTTGGGGAAGGGAGAGGGGTCTGCCTCTGACCCAATCGCGGTCCGTAAGCCACCACTGCAGTTGTCTCGCAGTGCCCTCCGAGATCAAGACATGGTCGGACAAGTTGCCCTGATGCTGGGCCCACTGAAACTTCAGGTCCCACTGCAGAGCCCGCATCCGCCACCGGGCGTGATGCACCAGAAGGATGCAGGAAGCCATCAGCCCCAGTAGCCGCAGCGTCAACCTGACCGAAACCTGGGATAACGGCTGGAAGATGGGAATCAAAGCCTGTATATCCTGGACCCGCCGTTCCGGTGGATAGACCCGAAACTGCGCCGAGTCGAGACCGCTCCGATGAAAAGGAGCTTTTGGGAGGGACACAGGTGTGATTTCGGCACATTGATGGAAAACCCCAGCCCATGCAGGAGGTCCGCCGTCATCTGAAGATGGTGGACGACTGTCTGGGGCGAGCCCGCCTTCAACAACCAGTCGTCTAGATAGGGGAAGACTGAAACCCCATATCTGCGCAGATGGGCTGCGACCACCGCCATCACCTTTGCGAACACCCGTGGGGCGCTGGTAAGGCCGAAGGGGAGCACGATAAACTGAAAATGCTCCTGGCCTACCGTGAACCGCAGGTAACGCCGGTGGGCCGGCAGGACGGGGATGTGAAAATACGCATCCTGCAAGTCCAACGCTACCATCCAGTCTTGCGGGTCTAGAGCAGCCAAGACCTGAGCCAATGTCAACATCTTGAACTTCTCCTTCCGAAGGAAGCCGTTGACGTTCCTTAGGTCCAAGATAGGACGTAGGCCCCCTTTGTCCTTCTTGGGTACCAGAAAGTAGTGGGAATAGCAACCACATCCTACTTCTGGCCCAGGAACGCGCTCGATGGCCCCCTTGGCCAAGAGGGCCGTAACTTCCTCCTGCAGAAGTGTCAAGTGGTCCCCCGACACACGGTGGTTCTGCGGTGGCATGGCTGGAGGAGTGGTCTCGAAGGGGAGGGAGTAGCCCCTTCGGACGAGCTGCAGCACCCACCTGTCCGATGTTATTGTGCGCCAGTGGAAGAGGTGATGGCGAACCCTGCCGCCCACCGGCGTCACATGGGCCTGAAAGCATGGACTAGGAGGATTTAGGGGCGGATGCTGCGGGGGGAGGTGTGGTCTGACCTCGCCGCTGTCCCCGACAGCCACCACGGCGGTTCCCACGGCCGCCGCCGCGTTGAGAAGTCTGTTGCGGCGCGTGGCTGGCAGCACGTGTGGGACCGCCCCTTCCGTGGCCACGAAAGGAGCGAAACGAACCCGTTTGCTGGCGCTGGGTCGAGAGACCCAAGGACTTGGCCGTGACCCTGGAGTCCTTGAAGCGTTCCAGCGCGTGGTCCGCTTTGTCGCCAAACAGGCGACTGCCATCAAACGGCATGTCCATCAATACATTCTGGACATCTGCCGAGAAATTGGCGGATCTCAGCCAGGCGTGGCGAAGAATCGCCACCGTCGTGGACATCGCCCTGCCCAGTGAGTCGGTCGTATCAAGACCACACCTTATGGAGTATCTTGCTGCGTCCCGGCCTTCAATCATAGCCGTGCCGAGCTTAGCCCGTACCTCCAGCGGGCATTCAGGCAGCAGTTCCGCGACCGTATCCCACAGAGTGGGTGTAGCGGCCTAAGAGGCACGCGGTGTTGCAAGACCGCAGTCCCAGACTCAGGGACGAAAAGACCTTCTTACCATACTGGTCGTACCTCTTAGATTCCCGGTCTGGCGGGGCCGACGGGAATGCGGTCTGGGAAGTCGAGGCCTGGATCACCAGGCTCTCAGGGGTGGGATGGGTGGACAAGAACTTTGGGTCATCCGTACACGGACGGTGGCGTCTGGCCACGTTCCTATCAACAGGCGAACCTGAAGCGGGCCTGGACCACGTGCCCAAAAGAACGTCAGTTAAGGCCTCATTGAACGGCAGCAGTGGCTCCTGTGGGCATGACTGCGGTTTGAGTACCTCAGTGAGGATGTTAGTCCTCACGGCCGCGACGGGGAGCTCAAGGTGTAAGGCCTTGGCAGCCCTCATCAACACCACTGAATAAGCTGCCCCCTCCTCCATAGCCACGGTAGGAGGCGAGACAAAGCCAGGGTTGGGGGAGTCATCCAGACCACTGGCGTCACCCAAGTCACCTGTCCAGTCCACATCGTACTGACACTCGCGGGTCAGAGGGTCCTCAGACCCCTCCCACTCCTCTCCGCAATCTACATCCTCACCATATTCGGAGTCAACAATGTAGACCGGCTCCCCGGGGTCAACAGGCCCCATCGGCGTCGGACTCGGCGTCTGGCGACGCCGGTTCGACTCCGAGGCTGGAGTCGGAGAGGGAATGGGGGCGCCGCCGCCCGGAGCCGGCGCCGGAGCACCGGCACCGCGCGGGGGCGGCGCCGTGGGTTGCCCCGATGGAATCGGCGCCGGAGAGGCCGGTTGACCAGCTGTCGTCGACCCTGAAGGTCCCTGCGGCGCCGGGGCCGGAGCCGTCGGCGACGTCGGGGCCAGAGCACCCGACGGCGTCGAGGCAGGAGCACCTGAGCCGCTAGGGCCCCCGGACGGGACCACCGGGCCCGCAGGCGCCGTAGGCCCCGTCGGAGGAGACAGTGCCCTCATGGCCATGAGGAACGCCTCTACCTCCTCGGGCGACGCGCCCTGCCCAGGGACCGCAGGGTATGGAGCAGGCCGCGTCTGCGACTCACGCGGAGCCGGGGCCACCCGAACCCCCGGCCGCATCTCGCGAGCGTCGGGGGGAGTCGGGGGTACGATGACGAAGCCCCGACTTCTTGTGCTTCCTACCTGAGGAACCAGAGGAATGGTGACGACTCCCGGAGCGCTCGTGACGGCTCCGCGACCGCTCCCTCGATCGCTCCCTAGACCTCCGTCCGGACTGGGACCGCTCTCGACGCGGGCCGACACCCGGAGCTCGAGTAGCTTGCGGGACCGCTCCCGTCTAGCTTTATTCGTCAAGGCCCGGCAATCGACGCAGGCGTCCACGTCGTGGTCCGGGCCCAGGCACCGGAGGCAGAAGCGGTGATGGTCCGTGACCGACATCGTGCGGTCACAGCCGTCACAATTCTTAAAACCGGGCATCCTACCGGCACCTTAAGAGTAACAGTAAAGATTCAAAAACTTTGGTCAAAGATCGGAGACATGCTCTTCGGATCTGCGCTAACTGGCGCGGAAAAAAGAAGAACTGACGTCAGCGCGCGGAGGCGGCGTCTATATACTCCAGCGACGTCATCACGGCGCACGACGCCGACGACGGACGCGGAGCCGCAGGAGACGCCTGCAGACTACGCCTACCGACGCGCAGGGGTACTGCTACGCAAAAGTTTCCGGATCCAGACTGACACCTGGGGATATTCTAAGGTAAGGAATCTAAGGTAAGGAATCTAATACTAACCTGTTTCTTTCAGATAGAAGCATCACTCCTGGGATAGGGCAGCTACCTGGGAGGGGTGGAGATCAGAGGCCTTGGTCTGGCGGAATCCAGACTCTGTATCAACATTCTGGAGCTCCAGGCAATCCGGCTGGAATTAAAAGCCTTTCTACCCTCCATCAGGGAAGGTTAGTGCAGGTGTTCATGGACACCACCTCTATCCTGTAGTACTACAAGAAACAAGGTAGAGTGGGGTTGTGGACCCTTTGTCAAGAGGCCCTGCATTTCTAGGCATGGCTTGAACATTCGGCAATTTGCCTGGCGGTTCATCACCTGGCAGACATAGATGCCTTATAGCTCACTAATGGCCCATCAGCCGAAGGAGGTTCAAGGTCTCTTTCAGCAGAGGGAAAGCCTTGGCTAGATCTGCTTGCTATTGCAGAGAACACGCAATGTCTGCAGTTCTAAGTGATGGAGTTTCCAAAGCAGCTCGCGCTTGGAGAGTCTTTTCTTCTCAAGTGGAGCTCAGGCCTCCTGTATGCCCATATATCTCCAGACAAGAGTTCTCAAGAAGGTCAGGAAAGTCTGGCCCCCAAGTTATAGTTGAGGCTCCGGACTGGGCTTATAGAGTGTTATCCTGAGTTGTTGAGCATGGCCATAGGTCCTACGATCAAGCTGCCCCTTCGGGAGGACCTTCTGTTGCAGCAGCAGGGGAGGGTTCTCCACCCGAACCCATCAACTCTCTGCCTTCTTGCACGGGGATTGAGTGGCGATAGTTGACAGCCTTCGACCTTCCGCCTGAAGTCTGCAATGTTATTCTGGAAGCCAGGCATACCTCCACCAAAAGGGTAGACGTCTATCATTCTGAGGGCAAGTTTGGGTCAAGGTGTGTAGAGAAGCTGGTTGACCCCCTTTTTGCTCCCCTTTCTCAGATTCTTAATTCTTTTCCTTGCCCAACAGGGCTCTGCTGAAGACACCTTAAAGTGTTATCTTTCAGCTATCTCAGCCTTTCAGCGGTTGTGTGACCAGCCATTCCTCTTCAAGTCCCCTACTGTACATAGGTTCTACAAAGGTTTGCAACACGTTTCCTCTCTCTCCCTTTATCATGCCTCAGTGGACTCTTATTCTTGTTCTGATGTTCCTGATGTGCACTTCTTTTGAGCCCTGTCCTCTAAGGCTCCTTATAATCAAGACGACTTTCTTGGTGGCAATAACATCTGCCTGGAGGGTCAGTAAGCTTCAGCTTGGTCACCCAAGCCTCCACACCTGAACATCTATCCGGCGAGCTGGTTCTACGATCTAGGGCTTCCTTTCTACCAAAAGTTGTCACTCCCTTTCATGTAGGCCAGTCTATCACTCTGCCTACTTCTTACGCTCTCTTTAAGGAAGAGGAGAGACTTCACTGACTGGACCCAAAAAGAGCATTGTCGCTCTACCTTGATCGGACAAAAGAGTTCTGAGTGGAAGACCGACTCTTTGTGGGGGCATGTCAGAGCAAAGAAAGGAAAGGCTGTTCAAAAACAGCCCAATCACGATCTGTTAGCCAGCTCTGCAGATCCTTTTGTAGTCTCCTCCGAAACTTGGATGTAATCCAACTGGTTACCCTGGTGCAATGCCCACTGGCACTTCAGATTCCACTACATAGCAAGCATGTGCCTTCTGGCAAATTGGACAAGCAGGATGGAGGAGGGCAGAAGTCCCGGCAACCTCAACATCATCCTCACTGAGACCCAAGACAGAGGTTGAAACATTGCAATCATAGCCCGACTGTCCTGGAAGAAGTGTCTCCATGCAGTCGATCAGGAAATCCCAGACACCTTCAAAGTAGCTCACAGCCGTGGCATTTTGATTTTAATGTTAAGGGAAGGCTGTGTTTACTTTACATTATCATCAGACTGCAGATAGCAGAGCCTGATAATGAGCAGTGCTCAGTCAGATGTATGGGCCAGACAGGGTCACAGAGGTAAAGAACTGAAGCACTGAAGTATTTAACTCTTAAATAAATACCTTTTATCGATTCAATATTGTGGCATCAGAACAAAATGATGTTTCTGAATGCTTTTAAATAGGAGAAAATAAAAATGAAAAGTTATCTTCATGATTAACTCATTTAAATTTTCTCCCATTTCAAATTGTTGCATTTACAAATGGGGGAATATTTAAATGATGAGTTTTATGGAATCTATATAAACAAAGTTTCTCCAGCTTAATTTTCTTGATTCAGTGCCACATTTATAAGCGGAAAAAGACGCCATTATTTGAAGATGGAGAAACTTAAAATGAAGAAAAACGTTCCTTACTCTGAGCAATTTTGCAGAACATTTTTCTGCACTTCAAATTTCTCCATTTGTGTAATACACCACGAAACAGTGCCACATATGGCAAAAGGTATGTCTGGTGCCCCAAGTACTTACATACCCCACCCATACACACATACCCCATTCATACGCACACATGTACATACATCCCCAAAGACCACTCTCTCACATGGCTGCCCAGTCATAGTACCCCTAGTCAAAGTATTTTGTTCAAACCATAACATCTGTTTGTATGGATATTAGGCTTAAAGTCAGTTAATCTGGGTGTGGGGGCGTCTGGTAACAATCAATATCACTGATCAGAAGTAGCTCCCACTACAGAAAAGGACTGGAGACCCCCGTCTTGGACACTCCGCTCCAGGGGAAACGCACAAATCTACACAGTATCCAGAATAGCTCCAATGAAATGGAAGCGTCTGAAGAGATCAGGTGTGAATTTGGCACACTGATAATGAACCCCAACTATATCAACAGGCTTGCAGTCATCTGAAGGTTGTCTACGACTGCCTTCAACAGCCAATGTCAAGGTAAAGGAAGACTGGTAGCTCTGACGTTTGAAGATGTGCTGCAATCATCACCATTACTCTCGTGAACCACCAAGAAGCACTGCTAAGGCCGAACAGGAGACTCGCAAACTGGAAATACACCCCCTCTCCCCCCGGACTGTGAACAGCAGGTAACATATGTGGGCAGGAAGGGATTATTGAAAAAGGAGTTCAGCAGGTCTAAAACGAACACCCAGTCTCTGGGATCCAGAGCAGACAGGACTTGGGACAGCAAGAGTACCATGAATTTGTCCTTCTACAGCAAGGCTCCGAGAAGGTGGGGATTTATAATAAGACAAGGGACTCTGTCCTTCTTCAGCACAAGGAAGTGTTGCGAGTAACACACAAGTCCTACTTCCAAGGTGGAAACCCCTCTCTATGGCTCTGAGGAAAATGAAATTTTGCCTGACCAAGATGCCCCCTACGTGTACCCTATGTTACATATGTGTGCATGTCACCCATGCATATTTCTCTCAGTGGCCTGAATCACAAGGCCTCTGCAATCACGTCCTGCATTAAGGTGCCTGTCATCAAGTCTCCCATGTAAGAAATGTTAAGTTAGCATAAGGCCCATGTATTTGCATTGTGCACTTTTAAATAAATATCGTAATGAACCACTTTCTGAATCAGGGTTTTCATGACTCCTGACACACTGAAAGCTGCAATTACGTATCTCTGACCTCGCATACTTCTAGCTCAGCCGAAAGAAACCCAGCAAGGGTTGCCAAGACTGTATTATGAATAACAGTTATCTGCATGCCCGGTGAAAAAGGCAAACAGAACCCGTCCGCGAAAGATAGGGCCTAGCCTCTCTGTCTCCGTTTAAATGAAATCACAGTGCTTGCTCACAGCCCCCACGCAATGAACGAAGAAATATATGCTTTTTCTGATTCCTAGTGACGAGCAACTTTTGCTTCAGATAATACATCCCCTGACTTAAGATATCAGTTAGTACCAGATGTGCTGGTCGCCTTGACACTAAAGATCTCTCTACTAGACTGAAAGTCAGCTCTCCTCCCAGTTACACGTCAATTGCACGTCATGTCCAAGTTGCACACAAGTAGGGCAAAGTTCCAGCTGGTCATGCAAACTCCTCCTCTGTGTACCACCCACCTATGACACCTACCTATCACCTACCTATGACTCATAAAGTGTACACCCACATGTACGCCCACATGCTCTTATCTGTTTCTTTCTCTGCTCTGCGTTCCTTCCTACGCCCTATGTACAAGACAAAATGTATATATGTTGTTCATTGTTATTAAATGTTAGAAGACCCTTCCTGAACCTCAGTGGTGATGGAACAGATTCTCCCTTAACTCGAGTTATTGGAATAAAGCCCTTTTAACTTGGACACCACGGACTCTCTGCCTCTCATTTGATACATGCTAATTGTTAATGCCTAGAAATTATGCCAGGGTAATATTTTTATTTACCACATTAATTTGGCGCCCGAATAGGGACTATCCCTTTCCCCACACGCCGGCGACGTAGGTCCAGCTTTTGCCTCCTTCTACAGCCGTGACGGACTCCGAAGTGCATGCAGCGGGATTTCCTGCTTACTCCCTCAGGCCCACGGAGGAGACGGACTGCGACCAGGCGTCCACACGAGGCGGTGAGGATCGCGGATCATCCCAACCAGAGCCCAACCCGTGAGAGAGCAAGGTCCGAGGTTTCCACAGGTCCACCTGTTCCAAGGCGCATGCGTAGAAGTAGAAGCATAGTATCAAGTTTCCGAGGCCTTCAAGTCCTGCTTCCCGGTGAGTACCACTATGGGGAATGCATAAAGTTCAAGACGGGTTCACGTTATACGTGATCACGGTAAAGACGTGTCCGTTCACACAGGCACGGTAAAGACGTGTCTCATTTCTATGAGCACGGTAAAGACGTGTCCATTCACATGTTCACGGTAAAGACGGGTTCGTTCACACGAGCACGGTCAAGACGTGTCTCATTTTTGAGACCGGTATGGTTGTACTGTATTCCAGTGCATATAGTTTTTCAAGTACATGTTTAGTTCTCTGTATTGGTTTAGATCATGTTTGTTTTAATGTTATGATGTTTTAGTGTGAATGATTGTTGATTGTTTCAGTCTATTTTTGTGTATCGTATTTCCATTGTGTTGGTTTCAACATGCCACTGTTTTCAAAATTGCGTCAGATAGGGACCAGAAAAGGTATACTAGAAGAGTCAGTTAACATCCCGCCTAGAGACACACCTGGTCATTTTATGTATAATAAGCACGGGCTGGACGCCATTTTGTTTTTAGACTTATGGGTAGAGTACACCAAGGGTTTAGAGGAAAAGTATAGATGGCCTATCTCAGGAACATGGGATTCAGAATGCATTATGAGAGTAGAGGAAGCGCTATGGAAAAAGAAGTCAAGACCCTCTCAGAAAGATGCCATTGAATTGTGGCGCAAAGAGTCACATAGGAGAATAGAGAAGGAATTTAATAAAGTAGAGAGAACTAAACAAGCAGCGGAAAAAGCGAAAGAAAAAGAACTAACTAGAGTGACCTCCTCAGAAACACCCAGTAGGTCGCGAACGCCACCACCTGTACCCTTTAGAGTATGTAGAAAGAAGCTGACAGCATCAGAGTTCCTTGTAAATAGCTCCTTGTAAATATGGTTTATGAAGAGCATGTCATTATTATAACTTGTTGAGTTTCTTGTGAATATGGCTTGTGAATAGCGCCATGTGGTTATGGTTTGTGCAGAGCTTGTTATCATTACGTTAGGCAGGAGAGAGCTGGATCTCTTTCAAGTGCTTGGAGAAAACGTTTTGAAGATGTGCGTACGTGTTATGTGATAACGTGGAGAGATGAGTTCATGACTTTCCCATGTACTGCAGTCATTGGGGAAAGATTGTGCTTCAGCTGCCAAAGAGTTAATATCTTGTATTGAGAAGGCAGTATTTGTTTTAACATGCTGTTTAACAAGGTGTTGAGGGATTTTGGCGTTTTTTGGTCGAGATTTGGCCGATTTATGGCCGTTTTTGGTGTTTGCGGGGGGGGCGTGTTTTTGAGCGGAGATTCGTACCCGTTCCAGTGGATGGATTTGGTTGCTTTTTGGTGAGGATTTAGGGAATCGCTTGGACTACTGTGATGCCAAATTTGAAAAGGATCTGAGCTGTGGAAGTGGTGGAAAAAGCATGTTTTGTGCGGAGGTGCGATTTGCCATGTTATCCAATGGGCGTTTTTCTGAAAATTGAGAAATTATTTTGGGGGTGTTCCAGGTGCGCTAGGGGCCCGGGGGTTGGATCAGCGGTAGAGGAGGTGGATGGCCAGAAGTGCTGAATTTTGAGGATTTTTGGCGTAGTTTGGAAGTGCGTTTTGGCACGATTTCATGGCTGTGTAGCTCACATGCATGGTTATGTGAGCTGACACTAAAAGTCAGTGATTGATGGTTTGATTTAACTTTTTTCATTGGTTGCTGGGTCTGCCTATGTGCTTTGTCAGTTTGCTGACTGAATGGTAACGTCTTGCATGGAGAGTAAAGAAGTGTTCATTTAACATTCTATTTCAAATGCGTCCGTGTATGTGTGTAGGTTTGCTTTGGAACACTTGATTTAATGTGTTTTGACTCAGAGGTCGGTAAGCTGTAAAATAAACCAGTCGGATTGAGATAAGGGTTTGCACGGAGGGTGCTTTAATGTTTTCACGGTTGAGAAGGAAATATAAAACAGACCCATCATAGAATGTGCTTTTAATTAGTGTAATGCAACCGTGTGTTGTTTTTTTTAAATTAAAATTTGTTCTACAAAATATACATTATTATTTCCCAATGCAAGCTGCCCTTTAGTATAGCGTGTGACAGTTAATCCACTCAATTAGACAACATGGTTTTTTTTAACCTCAATTAGAAAACATGGTTCTTTGAAAAATGATGAATCTGGCCTTTTTAATAGGTAGAATAGAAGAGCTTGCACACTTAATTATGAAAACCTTGGTTCTGCAATGCAAAATTATGGAGTTTTCACATGTTATTTTCAAAAAGTAAAAGCCATGTTGTTCTGTTTCCTTTTTTTTTTCCTTTGCAGCTAGTAACAATATTTTATGATATAATTATTTTCAAATGCTAGCATGTGTCTAGGTTACAAAAAAAAAATATGTCCTTATTAATTACAGATTTTAGGATGCTTTTTATCACGTTTTAAAAATTGCTTCAGTTAAGTTAGAGAATGTTGATTAGCTCCCTAGCCTGGGTACAGATATGTTTTGAATTACAGAGAATGTGTTTTTCGGCCTTGAAGTGGTCTGACTCGCAGGGAAAGTTATTTTGTGAAGGGAGGGCTTTTCCCTCTTGGAGCACCGAGCAGTGCCTGTCTTGTTATTATTGGCCATTCCCCGATTCTCTTCCGCGGACAGTTATTGGCAGTCCTCCAACTGACTCAGGCTTCCTTCGCATGCAGATAAAGAATGCTTGCAATTTGACTAAGGTCTCTCGTCAGTAACTTGGCAGCTGTTCTTAGCTCTCAGAGTTTTGAAAGGGTGGAGGAACCGCCCTGTGGGTGACATCATGGTGATGGGGAAGGCAGTGTAGAGAAAAAACTTGATGAGCCGCGGAGAAAATGTTTATAAAAGGTGGGGGTCAAGTTGCTCTTCCTTACAGCCAGCACTGAAAGCTTCATTGGCTTCAGATAAGGCATGCTTGCAAAATGAATAGTTTTTCCCTCGTAGTGTAAACAGAATAATTGGCAGGAGTTTCGCTCTTGCAATGAGCCCTAGTATTTACAGTCAGGCATTAAGATGCACAGCCAGGGCCCTGCAGCCCAGTCTCACACACCCTTCAGCCCTGGAGCTCAGTCTCAGTTAGAGCCCTGTGTGAGGTGCATCAGTCTCGCCCCCCCCGCTCTGCAGCTCACTCAGTTAGAGCCGTGCGTCCTGTAGTGCGGTCCCACACACGCTCAGTCTCATTACGCAGACAGTATTTATATGCCTCCCAACGCTGCCCTACTACAGTACGTAGATGACATCCTAATTACAGCACGTTCAGAACCAGAATGCGCAATTGCATCACTGACAGTTTTACATTTCCCCTTCAAAGTTGCAATTCTGTGAAAAGCAAGTGGTGTACCTTGGACACTTACTTTCCAAGGAGGGTAGACAGCTAACACAAGCCTTTCATTCAGTTAATTTCTAGCCTTTCACAGCCCAAGACACAAAAGGAAGTACGGGCCTTCATTGGCCTCACTTCATACTATAGGCAATGGATTCCCCAGTATGCCTATCTAGCCAAACCACTCATACAATTGACAACACAGGAGGCAGCCACTTCGACTGTCCTCCCTTGGACACAAGAACATACCTTGGCATTTGAGGAATTAAAAAGAGCATTATGTCAAGCGCCAGTTTTAGCGACCACATGTTTTAGTGTACCACATGCAGTGGAGGTTCTCTTAAACAGGACACAGACACAACATTTGACTATAGCGAGACTGACAGGATATGAACTGACATTATTTCAACCACACATAGAGATCAGACGTTGTAATATTCTAAACCCTGCAACACCTTTGCCCTCAAGTACAGTAAATGCACCACCACATGACTGTGTGGAAGTAATGAATATAGTGACAAAACCAAGACAAGACCTGACAGATATTGTACTTTCAGACCCAGACTTAACGCTCTATGTAGATGGATCATGCATGAGAACGAGTGCAGGAGAGTTAGTAGCAGCATATGCTGTGACCACTGCTACTAAAGTCATAGAGACACAGAAAATAGACACACTATCAGCACAAGCAGCAGAGCTCATCGCTCTGACACAAGCCTGCATAAGAGCTAAGCACTTGAAAGTAAACATTTATACAGATTCACAATATGCCTTTGGCGTAGTTCATGATTTCGGGGTACTTTGGAGGGAAAGAGGTTTCTTGACCTCCCATGGGACCAAGATCCAGCACGGCCAGCTCATTCAAGCCCTGTTAGAAGCAATACATTTACCTACAGCCATTTCTATCCTGAAGTGCAAAGCTCACACCAAAGTTACAGACACCATTTCCCAGGGTAATGACCTGGCAGACCGAACAGCTAAACTTACAGCCCAGACACCAACAGACACGACAAGGACAGAGGTACCATTACTGACAACATGTATGACAGTCAGGGATCCCACTCAAGATGTACTCGACATACAGACACATGCCACTGCAGATGAGATAAAGAAATGGACTGAACAAGGAGGGGTCCAGACTGAACAAGGTTGGATGACTAAGGGAAAAGGTACATGGTTTCTTCCAGATTCCATGGTACAAGTAATCATAAACACAGCACATAGTCCAGCACACTTGGGAGAAAAGGCAATGATAGACAGCTTGCAGAATATCTGGTTTAACAAGCACATGCGTACAGCAGCGAAGCAGAAAGTACGAACATGTATGATCTGTTGCCAGTTCAATCCAGGTAAAGGCATTCCGGTGGAACAAGGCGGATTTCATCCTCCTGACCACCCTTTTAAGGTCCTCCAGATGGATTATATCCAAATGAACAGATGTAGAGGTTACAAGTATGTCTTGGTAGTTGTGTGTGCACTATCTAGATGGACAGAAGCATATCCAGTTCCAGATTATACTGCTGTGACAACAGCCAGGCAATTAGTGCGCGAGTACTTCCCCAGGTATGGATTACCTCGGGTCGTCTATTCTGATAACGGTCAGCCATTCTCCTCTGAATTAATTAAACATGTGTCTCTTCTGTTAGGATATACTTGGAAATTCCATTGTGTAAGACACCCTGAAGCAGCAGGCCTTGTAGAAAGACATAATCAGACAATCAAAACAAAACTTGCTAAGATATGTGCAGAAAAAGGCGTGGATTGGATGGTAGCTTTACCGGTTGCCCTCTTTTACATGCGAATGGTAGCTCATTCCAGAACAGGCCTATCTCCGTATGAAGTAGTCTTCGGTAGACCGCCAAATATGTGGGGTACGCCTATGCCAAAAAATATATAACTGATGTTGACAGTAACATGCTGACAGATTACCTGGCTTCCTTGATGTCTGCACTACTTTCTTGTCGTTCACTGGTTGCTGCCGCCTTCCCTGACAACACCCAGGTCAAGGAACACGCCATTGTCCCTGGGGACTTCGTTTGTGTCCGGAACTTTGATCGATCAAGCCCCCTTGAGCCACGTTGGAAGACGCCGAAGTTGGTGCTACTGACCACGAGGACCGCGCTGAAAGTCGAAGGACGCAAGGGAAACTTCACACTCAGCATTGCAAAAAGTACTTTGGACAATCTGGAACTTTGATAGACAATAAGGACGATACAGACTTTGCGCTGCCTTTACTAGAAAAGACTCCACAGCAGGAGTATAAATCTAAGTTAAGATCTAGTAAGTCAGACGTAGTTTAATTGTCTAAGTCCACTCGGTGGTGAATCGGTTAGACTAGATTTCTGACATGTATAAGATCACATACGAGAATAGTAAGAAGAGCAAAATGAGAGAAAAGTACTGCAAGTTATTACGCAGTAGATGTATAGTTTCTTTGATTATCCTATTTTTTCTGTGCATTGTTATGATCTGTGTTAGTTTAATACTACATGTTTTCTTTCCTCCTATTGCCTCACATATGCACTCTTCCCTTAACAGCACCATAGAGCATACATTTAGTGAACTGCCACCTCATGAATTGTCATATCGACTTGCACTGCGTAACAATACTTTTATTCGAATGTTACACCATTCTCATCAGACCAGCAATGCGACTGATTGCTGGGTATGTGGCCAACTGCCACCTTATCAAAAGGCGAAGGGAGTTCTGCCCTTCTATCCTCTGCCGTTCTCACACAATGGTTCATGTGGAGCATGGTTTGCCTTAATGACCTCAATAGATAGAAAGTACATAGCTTATCCAGGTGGCTGGATATATGGAAACCTGAATAAAGTAATGAATGAAGCATGTTTTCCAGACAAAGACGGATTTCCTCAAAGGAAGGGAACCGATCTAGAGAATGAAGAGTACGAGCAGGGAAATGCATCCGTTAATTTTATAATGTTAAATGTTCAGCCCAAGCAAAATACAGGTCCACCGTTTATGTCAGTTCTACCAGCAAAAGGTGATTTATGTGTTAATAAGAAAGGCTCAGTACATATGGGACACAGCAAGTGTAAAGTTGTAGTAGAGTTTAATGATGAAGGACTTTCTTCTTTCAAAACATCACGCCATACCTATTTCATTTGCGGTCAGACAGCCTATGTACATCTGCCCTTAGACTGGGGTGGGACTTGTTATATAGCATTCTTATTGCCACCTGTATTCTTGGCCCCATCCCATTATCATAGAGATTCACGACTAGAACATGTTAGAGTAAGGAGAGAGACAGATGCCTCAGGGATTGATCAGACAAACAGCTTGGGAGCAATATACAGATTTCAACAAAGGATTCTTTTTCTTCATAGGTCCTGTCCAAAACAGTAAACTGATACGCAAGTTAACAAGGACTCTTGAAGCAGTAGTGAATGTGACTGCATCTGCCCTGGCGAACTTGACCCAGGAACAGTCTGCTATGAGACTTGTTGTTCTTCAAAATTGCCTCGTTCTAGACGTCATCTTGGCAGATAGGGGCGGAGCTTGTAGCGTGATCCGATCTAGTTGTTGCGTTTTCATCCCAAATAACGCGCCATCTGTGTATGCAGCGATAACAAGGCTCCACAAGATTGCTCATGACATACATCAAGACCCAGGCACATGGACTTGGTCCAGTTGGCTCTGGGGTGTGATATCTGCTTGGGGATGGAAAGTGTTGTCCTTCCTAGGAATGATCCTACTCATGATATTTGGTTGCTGTCTCTGTCTGCAGTGTGGCCCGGCCACTTGCGGCCTGTGTGCAACTGCATGTGTTCCACATCCAAGTATACAAAGGGTTAAGGACGAACAAATGATGCTGTATGATCAACTATACGGTCTCATGAATATAGATGTATCCTAAAGGGTTACGTAGGGGACAAGGAGGGAATGAGGAAAATGAAATTTTGCCTGACCAAGATGCCCCCTACGTGTACCCTATGTTACATATGTGTGCATGTCACCCATGCATATTTCTCTCAGTGGCCTGAATCACAAGGCCTCTGCAATCACGTCCTGCATTAAGGTGCCTGTCATCAAGTCTCCCATGTAAGAAATGTTAAGTTAGCATAAGGCCCATGTATTTGCATTGTGCACTTTTAAATAAATATCGTAATGAACCACTTTCTGAATCAGGGTTTTCATGACTCCTGACACACTGAAAGCTGCAATTACGTATCTCTGACCTCGCATACTTCTAGCTCAGCCGAAAGAAACCCAGCAAGGGTTGCCAAGACTGTATTATGAATAACAGTTATCTGCATGCCCGGTGAAAAAGGCAAACAGAACCCGTCCGCGAAAGATAGGGCCTAGCCTCTCTGTCTCCGTTTAAATGAAATCACAGTGCTTGCTCACAGCCCCCACGCAATGAACGAAGAAATATATGCTTTTTCTGATTCCTAGTGACGAGCAACTTTTGCTTCAGATAATACATCCCCTGACTTAAGATATCAGTTAGTACCAGATGTGCTGGTCGCCTTGACACTAAAGATCTCTCTACTAGACTGAAAGTCAGCTCTCCTCCCAGTTACACGTCAATTGCACGTCATGTCCAAGTTGCACACAAGTAGGGCAAAGTTCCAGCTGGTCATGCAAACTCCTCCTCTGTGTACCACCCACCTATGACACCTACCTATCACCTACCTATGACTCATAAAGTGTACACCCACATGTACGCCCACATGCTCTTATCTGTTTCTTTCTCTGCGTTCCTTCCTACGCCCTATGTACAAGACAAAATGTATATATGTTGTTCATTGTTATTAAATGTTAGAAGACCCTTCCTGAACCTCAGTGGTGATGGAACAGATTCTCCCTTAACTCGAGTTATTGGAATAAAGCCCTTTTAACTTGGACACCACGGACTCTCTGCCTCTCATTTGATACATGCTAATTGTTAATGCCTAGAAATTATGCCAGGGTAATATTTTTATTTACCACAGCTCCTTTGACCAAGAGAACTTGCACTGCCCACAGCAAAACAGACAAGTGTTCCTCCGGCAGCAGTGTTGATGGGGGAGGGTGCAATTTGGCAGAAAGGAATGGGACTGTTGTAGCACCATTTGCCAGTTGGAATAACCATTTTTCTTAAGTTACATCTTGCCACCCTTGGCGGAAATGTTTGATTTTGCCTCCCATAGAATGGGTTTGTATTGAAAAGGACACTCTAAAGCAGTTTTCTGTTTATGGCTGCCAGAAGGGTAGCAAACTATCTGCACATTGTGCCTGATGCCCTGAACGTGGTCTTTGGGTGCCACGGCCTAAGCCATGAAATGGTTGAGCAGGCTGGTGTCTGGCATTGCTGGTATTGAAACCCCTTGGTGCAGCAACTAAAGCACCAAACTGCTGCAGAAATTGTCTTCTAGGGGTAGACAGCTCTAGGCAACACACTGTGGAACAACTCTCCTTGAAGCGTTCCAAAGACGAATCCTATTTTCACCAAAAAGGCGAAAACCATCAAATAGCATGTGCATAAAGATGCCTGGACATCCCCAGGGAAGCCTGTAGGCCACTTGAGGCGTGGGGCTGCAGCACCACACTTGTGCTCGTTGCTCGACCTAAGCTGTCAGTTGTGTTGAGGTGAGACCAAATCATAAACTTTGCAACATCTCACCATCCTGTATAGTTACGGGTAAAGACACCAATTACATAAATCAAAGCATAACTGTAGCCTAGAAGGGAGTTAGCATTGAATGAGCACAAAGCAAGGCTAGCTAAAGAAAACATGCATATAAAAAAAAATATCTTTGGTAACTAAGCTTGGCCCCACAATGGAACGCTTAGGTATCTGATGCTATGAAAAAAAACATTCCCAGCATGCGGATTGGGATATTTCATGTACAAATAACAAGTGGAGGAAAGGTGTTCATTGCAAATATTTTAGAAACTCTTTGCACAAATTTGAAGTCTGAACTTACACACTCATTTTCTTTTGTGATGGAGGTGTTTTTGGTGGCCTTCCACGCCTTTTTTGTGGTGTTGATGGAACTGAATTGTCGGCACCAGAATCAGAAGGTTCTGAGCTGTAAATAGAAACAAAGTATAACTATGTAGATAAAAAAAAACGATTCGAAATACAGGCCAACATTCTAGGTCTTACTTAGAAATGTTCCTATGTTAAAATCAATTTATTTCAAATATCAACTGATATGTAAAACCTTGCGTATGAGCTAAACCTATTAAATACACATTGTTTGAAACATAACACTAAAATGTTATCCGCCTTCTTGAATTTTTTTCATACAAACACTCTCTCCCATGTGACTTTGATGCAGCATATCCTTAGGAGCCTGAATGGAGCCAAAAACAGGTCGCCCAGCAGTCACAGGATGTGAAAACAGTTCCACAGAAAAAACATGATGTATGATACAACTTACGTCTAGACGTTGGTAGAAAGAAAATACAGAGGTATTCATAACATACATTATGGAAACATTTTGCTAAAATAGCCCTCGCTTAGATCTGGGTGGGGAGGAGGATACGGATGATGAATCTGCAGAATTGTGCACATGAAAAACATTTAGTAAAGGCATGTAACCTGTTCCAACGAATACATCTTTCTACAGTTTCTTAACATTGTTAATGACATGCACAGGTGATTTGTGATGGAAATGACTAAATTCCATGTTGCAGTAAGACCAATGGTAGAAATCACTATGGACCTCAAAAAGGTATAGGTTCCTGCTCTCCATAATAGATCAGAAACCTTTGGCACACTACTGGTGGTCCTAGCTCTTTCCATATCACCTTTTACTCACTCCCAACGCAGATCGTCTGGCCTTCCATTTGATTTGCCAGCCCTTGCTTATCTAATCGGTAATTTCCAATGAAAACAAATTAATTTTAGCCCTCGGACCACCTAAGTGGACCTCCATGTGGCAACTCTATCGCGCTTACCTCAACAGATTTCAGCCCCCTGCGGGACCTAGTTCACTGCTGTGAATGTTCAACAGGCATTAGTCTCGGGCATATATACCTATTTCCTCATGATGATCCCAGTATTCTGTTTGTAAGGGATCCAAACGTATTCGACTGTACACACCTTGACACTGGGTATGTATTATTATTTAATTAATTGTGCTAGGGTGTTTAGGTTCATATTAGCATGGTAATCTGCTCGCTTGTCTCCAAGCGGTTGAAAAATGGCTGAGCCCCTCTCTCCTTTTTTAATTGTCACAGTGTTTGTGTTCCACTTGATTGTTTTTCTTAACTATAAATATATTAAATAATTCTTGTCCGGACGGACAAACTAATACAGTTATCATTGCATTTTTATATTAATTTTTTCCCCCCGTCTTTTCCTTTGAGGGACACTGTCTGTATAAAATACTCCATAATAGATGAGCCATAACACTTTCCTGAAGATCGTAGGAGTTGAATAAGCAGGACTTCTGCCCAGTGTCTCAAATACTATATTACAATCATATGTTCTCTATGTAAACATTCTTTATGTAAACACCTACTATGCCACTATGTTTGGTGCACATTTGTTCATATGCGCACTTTACTGAATGATATGCAATATGTGCCTAAGATAAATAATTTAAAAAAATACACAAGCATTAAAGTTAGATACAAAACTCTGAAAATCTATGGATGAAAAGTGCGATTAAAGAATAAAGGATATTTGGTGTACTGCGCGATGTAAAGTAAAACTTGTTAAATAAACCTTTTAAATAAAAAAAAAAAAAGAATAAAGGATATTAAGGTCTTACTAAAATGATTTGAAAAAAAAATACAAGATGGGAGACAAAAAAAAAGCTAACAAAAACAAAACATTGTACACCACTCATGAGCTGGACTATAAAATTAGATTTTAGGCAACTATAGGTCCTATCTAAAGTAATCCATTTTAAATTATACTCTGTAAGAATGCACTCACACACAAAACATAGGGCTTTACATGCATCAAGGTACATCAGCGGAAGGAACTTACCTTGTGATTGCTTTCCTTTTCTGCGGTGTCTTCGATGGACCTCGCCTTTTTGGCTTCTCTTCCACATTTTCGATCTCCTCTTCTTCTTCCTGCTCCTGCTCCTCTTCCTTCTCTTCCGGTTCTACAGCGGCTACTGCCGGAAGTGATTTTTTCCGACCCCTCTTTGTAGCCTTTACAGGGGACTCTTCCTTCGATGGCAGACCTTTTGCTGCTTTGGGAGGTCGCCCTCTCCTTCCTTTTTTGGGAGGGCTGTTCTGTTCATCCTCACTTTCAAGAAAATCAGCCTTTAGCCTCTTCTCGTCTTGCCACGTGATTTCATCCGACTCGATGGTAACTGCAGCTCGCTTCCTCCCTCGCTGGCCACCCTTTGTCTTCTGTTCTGGCACGGAGGCCTCCTCCATATTAAAAGTCTCTTCGGAGTCTAAAAGTGCGGATTTCTTTCTACCTCTGGGCTTCTCCATCTCAGACTAGAAAAACAGAATGCACAACATTTGATCACATGAAAGAAAATGTTCAACGAAAGGCATTCAATAGGAGTTGCACCTTAGTTTAACTGAACACCGTTTAGTGTGCGATGCGTCACTGGAATCATGTTCTGCAACCATTAACTAGTCTTGGGATTCAAGCAAATGTTAAATATCTACCAACTCAAATGAGGCAAAGGTGGAAGTTACTCAATAGCAACAACAATCTGCACGAGGCCAATATTTACATTTGCCAGCTTAATGACCCAGAATACTCTGAAATGTATCAATTATTATGCATGGGTAACCAAATTGTGATAGCTCTACAGAGGGTTCTGGTATGCCAAATTAAAAGCTCCCTTTACGTTTTCCTCTGGAACACCAAAGCTAAATAAACAGCATCACACTCCGGAAGAGGAGCAGGTTTGAATGTTTTGGCCATTGCTTGTGCCAAGTCAAGATAGCCTTCTTCATTAAACCACCCACAGTCCACACTTAAATTCCAAATAGATTAGTGTCGAGCCCAAACAAATCAATAGAATCGCCCGGATAATTATATGTGATTTATTGCCATTATGAACCAATAAACACTGGTTGTCAACAATATCAGTTTTCAGCAAAGAAAGCTGCTACATCCAGCTAAATTCTAAGGGAATGTAATCATTCATTTCCTTAATACAAGTCAATAATTCATCTGAGCATTCCTCAACGTAAAACATACCCGCATGGTATAGTTTCCAAATAACATACAATTATGTTACTTTTACTACTGAAAAAAACACCTAACCAGTATTGAGAAATTAACTGGCATATCCCCAATGTATGAGTTACGTTAAGCTTCAGTAACACTCTTTCTGGTGGATAAACTAACCTCAGGTTCCTCACTTTAAGAATATCCCCAGGCATCGGACTAAATCCAGAACATTTTCTCCGCAATATTCCCATGGCGCATGTGGTTCCTCTGTGACTTTGTTGCACCAGGACGTGAAGGACCAGCGCCACCTATAAGTGCCACCATTTTGAAAAGACGTAATTTTCTTATTTTTCCTCCTTCCCCGTCTAGAAACACGAAGCACTACAAAAAAGTTGCAGATGACACTGTACCAGACCCTAACTTGGAACCTTACTATGATGTCCGCAGAACGAGAGGTGGGAGAGCAGTGAACTAACTAGTTACAAAGCGTAGCCAGCAGAAAACAGCACTACCACATGTAAGTAGCTCTCTCTTCTGATGAACAATTCTAAATTCAGATTTCTCACCTTAAGAAAAGTTTCCACAGCAGGACCACCCAAAAGTGGAGGGTATTGGGAGTAGTCCCAGCCCACAAAGCCTAGCGGTACTGAGCGGGCAAAATGGTGGTCCCGTCAGATCTGGCTCCCAAGGCAGTAGTGTTTAATGAACAGATGCACAGACGCTCATGACCTGTTGTAGCAGACCTGGCGGGATGAATTCAAAGGCCTTCAGGTAGTTGCTTCTTTGCCAGCACGCAGCAGATTTAATGTAGAGAGCTAGCCATTTTGTCAAGGTCCTTTCCTGCATAGCCTTCCCTTTTTCTCTCCAGAAAATGCTAGGAAGAGCTGGTCAAAGTAGAAGCTGAATGTCCTTTTAAAGTTGAACCTCTGGAGCCTATTCTCCTCCATTGAAGGATGAAGTTTAGCGAAAAACGTTGTCAAAGTGATGGATTAGACAGTGTGGAAAGATGTCACAACTTTGGTAATGTAGGGCACCCAGGTCTTCAGCACTAGCTTATCCAAAAAGAAGGTGGTGCAAGGCAGCTGCAATGAAGGCATCTGCATTTTACATATTCGGCATGCAAAGGTGAAAGCAATTAGGAAGTGCTAGGATCCAAATGTGAGGCTCATTAAACCTTAAGTCTTCAGAAACATGGAAAGCTGTGCAGCAGCTCAAAGAAAAGTGCACATCAAAAAAGTGACGGCCCAATTAAGGTCCCACTGTGGCATGGCATAGGGAGAGGAAGGAAACCAGTGTTGTAGGTCTTTCCAAAAATTCCTCACAACCAGTGACTAACAATCAGGGCTGGTCCGGTAACCGTAAAATAGTGAGAGAGACAAAAAGTACCCTTTTACTGTGCCCAAAGCAAAACCTTGCTGGGCAAGGTATAAAACAAACAGAACGTCTGATAACTTGGCTGGTGGGGGGAGATGGTCGACTGTGTTCCGTTCTTGCTGCTCAACCTCCATGCATGAATGTGGAGTGTGAACAAACGGGAGCAGAACCTTGCCCTGTTGCTGCAATAGCAGGTCCTCCGGGAGAAATGGCGCAGCAGCCTGAATGGAGGAGAGGACAGATGCTCACGTCCAAACGTTTGGATACCATACTCTCCGTGCCTAATCTGGGACCACTGGGGTAACTGACCCAGTCGATCCTGAACTTCTTCAGAACTCACAGCAGTAGAGGTAATGCCGGGAAGGCATGCAGGAGTCCGGAAGTCTCCTAGCCAAAGACGCATTGGAAACTTTGACACACAGAAGTGCTGGCATTAAGTGTTCTTGGTGGTGGCAAATAGATTGAGCCATAGTTTCCCTTTCTGTGGAAGAGTCATCCTCCACCTCCGGGAGTAACTGCTATTCATGATCATGATCCACTAGGTCTCGACAGCTGAGTTTGTCTGCCCTAACATTAAAAAATCCTGCCGGGTAGTTCTCCACCAGGAAGATCCCGCAGTGGTCCAGCCATTTCCAGACGTGTAGTGCCTTAAGGGTGAGGTTCCAAAACCCCATTCTGACCTGTATGTTGCTGTGCAGGTTGATGTCGTGTGTAAGCACCTGTACTAATCTCTATTTTATGGATACATGAAGGCTTTTAATGCCAAGAGGAAGGCTCGGAGCACCAGGAGACCATATCTCCACTTCAGCAGACAGCCTTCACAAACCAGAAGGGATGCCTCTATCCCCATCGCAACTCTGATTGGGGGAAGGGAGAGGGGTATGCCACTTAAGAGATCGCAATTTAGTAACAAACACTGCTAGTCTTTTGCAGTCTCCTCCATAACCGCATGCGCGCTAGCAGTTTTCCCGCTGCGATTTTGAAAATCCCACGTTACGTGACAAGGTAAGCTCGTCATTCGCGTAGCGCAGGTTACGCCCATGACGAGCTGACCTTGTCATTAGCGCCGAAGGGGATAATCAGGATGCAATCAGAGTGATTACCCTGGGGCTGTACCCACCGCGACTTCAGATCCCACTGAAGAGCCTTCATGGGCCATCTGTCTTGCTTCACCAGCAAGATGCAGGAGGCCATCAGACCCAGCAGCCTCAGCCGGTCTCACTGGAATCCAGGACAGAGGCTGAAACATCTGGATCATAGCCTGAATGTCCTGGGTTCTCCGCGCTGGTGGGAAGGTGCAAAACTGCACTGTGTCCACAATTGCTCCGATGAAAAACGCATATGAGAGGAAGTCAGGTGTGACTTTGGCATATTGTTAGTCAACTCCAACGAATGACGAGTTACTTACCTTTGATAACACCTTATCTGGTAGAGACATGATCTAGCCACAGAATCCTTAACTTAGAACTTTCAGGCATTAGGCCTGGAAGATTTTAGATAGCACTACCCCTGAGCGCCAATAGGTTGCGTCTGTGTCGTCTATCAAGCACTGATGTCAGTACTTTTCACAACTTTCCACGCAAGAAGCTCGGAACCATGAAGTGAACAGACCATGGTGTGAAAACGGGGAACGGCCGTGACACCAAAAACTAATCTGCAGTGCTGGAAAGATGGTGGGTCCATAAGGAATCTGCGGCTAGATCATGTCTCTACCAGATAAGGGGTAACTAAGGTAACTAGCTTGTCTATCTGATAGAGGAATCTAGAAACCGATTCCTTCCTGTAGAACAGATCTCCAAGCAATACCATTCCCGAAGGAGGGACTGCAGAAAAGTGTTACACCAGAAAGTCCTGTAGGACCGAACGGCCAAAGAGGACCTCCCTATGGACCTGATTATCCAGGCACTAATGTATGGCAAACGTGTGTAGGGATATCCACAGAGCCGCCTGGCAGATGTCGAGGACAGGAACACAAGGCTAAAGAGCTGTGGTGGCTGCCTTAGCTCTGGTTGAATAAGCTCCAAGGCCTTCATAAGTCTGTTTCTTTGCCAAAGCGTAACAGATTTTTATGCAGAGGATAACCCAAAGAGAGATGGTCCTCTTCTACACAGCATGACCCTTTTTTGCTCCAATGTAGCCTACAAAGAGCTGGTTATCCACCTGGAACTCTTTAGAGGGACCGAGGTAGAATGATAACACTCTTTTTGGGTCCAGATGGTGGAGATGCTCTTCTTCCTTAGAAGGATGTGGAGGAGCATAGAAGGTGGGTAAAGTGACAGATTGTCCTAGATGTAAAGGTGTCATCACCATAGGCAAAAACAGAAGCCCTAGTGCGAAGCACTTCTTTGTCCGTAAAGACGGTTAGGTAAGGGGGCTGAGAGAACAGAGTCTGCAATTCACTCACCCTCCTGGCAGAAGTTATTGCCGCTACGGCTGTTTTGATAGTAAGCAGCCAGAAGGGCCAATTGTGCAGTGGCTTGAAAGGTGGACACATCAACTGAGTGAAAACCAGGTTAAGGTCCCACTGTGGCATGATAAATGGTGAGGGGAAAAACCAATGTGTAAGTCCCTTCAAGAATCTAAGTACAATAGGGGATTTAAAAAGAAAGGTTGATCTGGCAACCGTAGAAAAGCAGAAAGGGCCAAAAAGCAACCCTTCAGTGTACCCAGAGCAGAGCCCTGCTGGGACAATGGAAGGATAACAAGAAGAATGTTAGAGAAGGAGGCATACAGGAGGTCAACAGACCGTTCTGTACAATATTTACAAAATATCTGCAATCGGCAGGCCTATACCGACTTGGTGGAGGGAAGCCTGGCTGCCAGCATAACTTTGTAGACTTCAGGAGGAAAGTCAAAAGCTGCCATCTATCGCCACTCAATCTCGATGCAATGTGGCGGAGGGTACACAGGTTCGGGTGGAAGACCCTCCCCTGCTGCTGCGACATTAAATCCTCCTGAAGGTGCAGCCTGATCGGAGGATCGACGCTCATCTGCAGAAGCGCGGGATACCAAACTCTCCGTGCCCAGTCCGGAGTTACAAGGATGACTTGGGCCCGGTGACGCTTGACCTTCTTGAGCACTCTGGGCAGGAGTGGTATGGGTGGAAAGGCGTACAGAAGGCCTGTGCTCCACTTGAGATGAAGGTGGTGGAGCAAGGTCTCTTTCAACAGTGGGGAGGGCCGTGGTTAGATCTGTTCCCCTCTGAAGAGAGTGCGCAATGTTAGCAGTTTTGTGCATTGATGTTTGCAAGGCGACTCTCGCTCGGCAGAGCTTTTCATCTTGAGTATGGTCGTCGTCGGATTAAGACAAAAAAGAAGTTGGAGCAGAACTTGACTTTATCTTGCTCTTTCAAGTCCCTGGAAGTGGGTCTGGGACGTCCTCATGTTTCTAGACCTCGCTTTCACACGCCACCTGCAGAGCCAGTGCCAAATTTGTCTTTGCACCTCTAGGATTTTCCTCTAATTGGAGCAACTCCTGCCCAGATTCAGGAGGTTTTTTTTTTTGGCAATGGCCCACATCTTTGGGCAACCTGGCTCCCTATGGTCCGCCTTTTGGGCCCAAAGAGGTGGCAGAAGCATTTGTTGTCCTGTCAGCAGGGCCTTCCTAGATGCTGACTGGACCCCTTAGATTAGCCCCTAGATCTGGACTGACTCCGGTCCCAAGCCCCATCCCAATACCTTTGTTAGGGTTTGGTTCCTCAACACTATTTCCAACACCAAACAAGAAAGCTATTGTTCTTTCTAACCCTGAGCAGGCGTTGCATTAACCCTGTCCAACGTAGAGCCTGGGACCGCTGGGGCCAAAGCAACCTTGTAATTCGTAAACAGCGTCTCTGTCTTTTGCTGTTGAATTTGAGGATGAAGTGGCATATGGGATCCTTGACCCTGCTGATGACGTTGCTCAGTCCTAGCCTGAAGAGCATTGTTTTAAGGAGTTTGGTGATGCCTGTGAGCTTTATACATGCCCCCACCCAGACAACGACTTTAGGGACGGCCCTTCATTGGAAAAACTTCAGAAGCAGGCCGGTGAGCGACCACCAGATCGTAGCCAAGAGGAACACAGAGTCTACCATTGCCATGCCAAGTTTAATTGCCCTCTCCCGAATCACCTTCTGATGCACATTTGCACAGGCCTTGGAGCCATGACTTGACCCCCTCCATCACCCCTCCCAAGCACCACAGACAGACCTAGTGGGGATCAGTTATAGACATTCTTCTGTGACATTTCCCACAAGACTTAAAACGTACAGGTTTTCTGGGGTGGGGGAGAGGAACATATCCCCTGAACACTGGTAGAAGAGGAAAATAAAAAATCAAAACAACATAAGTCTTTAAAAAGTTGGTAAAAAAGTGGCCTGGGTAGCTCTCCGGATCCGCAACTGTTGGTGCGGAAAGAAAGGAGTTAATGTCAGCGCCCTTGGGTGCCACTGCCTACATAACACCAGGCATGGGACACTTTGCCGCCACCTACCGGCATGCATGATTTTCCGAATTGTTCTGATGCCTGGAGCTTATTCGAATGGGGGGGAATCTTTAGTTAGAAGTCTTCTCCAGAAAGCTGGTTATCTAACCACTTTAAACTTGTCCAATGAACACAGGTAACAGCTTGCCTATGGTCAAGCCTGTGCAAACGTTCCACCTCCTTAGAAGAAGCAGGAGGTGCATATAAAGACACAAGAGTGTAAGACTGGTCCATTTGTAAACGGACACAAAACCTAGGTAGAAAGGGGAGGTAAGAATGGCTTGTCTTGGTAGAAGACAGTAAAAGTTCTTGCACTGAAGGCGCCTTCAACTTTTCTAACCTATGGACCAGTTTGGATGGAGAGATACAGAGTGAACCTTCCAAGAAACTGAACGCTAGGTGATACCTAAATAAGGAAGGTCTCTCAGAAATACATAATAAACAGACAGTACAGGTATCATTTGAGTGCAGAAACGGCTATGTCCTGTTTGGCGCAACAAGGCACATAGTGGAGGGCGTCAGACGAGCCTTTAAAGGGCCTGCAGCCTGGAACCCTGAAACAAACAGGTTCCAAGGACCTATATAGAAAGACTCGGTATCTGGTATCCAGGCAGCTAAGATGACATCAAATACCTCTGGCAGTAAGCTAAAAGCCTCTGACTAGTACTGATCAATCTTAACTCATGAAGGTGACGCGTATGAGGTTTGGAGTGGAAGGTCTCACCATCTTTCTGTGAAAGTATTATTATTATTATTTTTTTATTTTAAACACTTATAGAGCGCGAACGAAGGCCCGTGGGCATCTCGGCGCTAAGTATCTGCTGAATTCAGCCTTAAAGGAGGGTGGGATTATTGGTCAAATAGCCAAGTTTTAAGGTGCTTTCGAAAAGACCAGAGGGATGGGCTACTTTTTATGGATGGTGGCAAAGTGTTCCAGAGCTTGGGTGCTGATACGAGAAATCTTCTGTCGCCCCATGAAACCAGTTTGGTGCGGGGTACCTCCAACTGAAGTCGATCGGAGGATCGCAGGGACCGGGTGGGCCGGTAGGGGGTAAGTTGTTGAATGAGAAAGGCTGGTCCCTGGTTATGCAGCGCCTTATAGACAATGCAAAGAGCCTTAAATTTAATTCGATTCCTGATCGAAAGCCAGTGAAGTTCTCTGATGGTTCCTGAGACTGATTGAAATTTGGGGACATCACCCAGCAGTCTGGCAGCAGCGTTTTGAATGGCTTGCAGTTTATTAAGGACTCTTTCTTGAGAATTCAGGAAGAGAGCATTGCAATAGTCCAAGGTGGACAAAACCAGGGACGTGATCAAAGTTTTGCCAGCTGAGGCAGGGAGGAAAGGGAGAATTTTCTTAATAAGTCGCTGTAGGAAGGTAGATCCCTGACTATGGTTGCCCCCAACTTTTTTGCCTGGTGTTTTGCTGGTTTTCTGACTTAGTTGACCTGGGGCCCTGCTATTCGGGACCCCAGGCCTACTGCTCTCTCTGTAAAATGGATTCCATGTACCCTAGGTACATATCTAATTGGATACTGAGTCACCTTATCAGTCCCTGTACGGTGTACCTTAGGTACCCAGGGCATAGGTGTACCCAGGGCCTACCAGGGGCTGCAGCATGTATTATGCCACCCCTGGCTGGCCATCCAAATCTGACACAACTGGCTGCACGACAGCTGGGGCAAGGTGGTGTAATCACCCCTTGCTTTAGATATAGTATTCCTATATCTAACCCTAAAATGGGCACACAGATCTCCTATCAGTCACTCCTATGGCAGGCCTTGACAATCCTGAAGGCAGAGTGCTTGGAATCGTGTGAGATAGTGCTCTGGCAGGAGCTGAGCCTGTCTGCGGCTTTCGGGATCCATCCCTTAGCCGTTTCCATGATATCGCATACCATATACTCTTAAGTGCATTATAATCCTCGCGGTTACATGCCAACTCTGGTATCGCTTTATCAAAACATGTCGAGTAAGGTGTCATACGAATTGGAATACTAACCCCTCGCCAATTCTGGCGACGGGGTTAGCATTCCACCCTTCTAGAGGGACACGACATGTATGTAACCTATAACCCCGGTTAAAGTCAGACAGAGCCTTAGCATCCACAAAATGGATGCTGCCACCGAGACACAAGTCTGCCCTCCTGCTGCTGGGAGTCCTCCCAGAGCAGGAGGCAAGGACAAAGGGTTTCCTGCCAGGGGCGGTGCCAGCACCGTCCCAGACAGGGTTTTGTGTATTCCAGGTAGGCAGGGCTACAGAGGAAGGTGACTGCAAGTGGCACCCCGGTGCTCACTGTGCATAGGCCGGCTGAAACCAGTTCCAGGGGCACTCCAGCCCCTGGCCTGGGGAAAGCCCGCCAAAGGAGAGGGGTGTAACCACCCCCCTCCTGGTCCCACCCATAGGGCAGGACTTAGTCGCCTGCCAGCCCCCTTTTCCCAGATAAAGGTAGGAGCAGGCCCCCTTCCAAATTAGATCATCTTTGGAATCAAGACACGACTTTCTGCGAAAGGACTTCAAGATTTCCTTCTTCAAGATTCTCCCTTGTGACTAAGGAGTAGTCACCCTGCATCCGCAGGCACCAACGCAAGAACACTGCGGTCTGCTGTAAGTCCTTCCTCCGGAATCCGACTGCCCAGCTGGACAAGACCCGGCTTCCCTGGCACCTCCGACCTCTACTCATCTCTACAGCCAAGCTGAGAACCGTGAGTGCGACGAGACCTCAAGGGACCGACTATTGCCAAGACTGCACGACTTCTGCACAGCAAGCCCGCCGAGTAATCTCCTGGCGAGTGCTTTGGGGTCCGAGAAGCCCCGACCCTGAGCAGCTCCAGCACCGAAGAGCAGCCCCCCAGCATCTCCACGATCGGCGTGGGGCCCTTCTGCTTTTTGCTGCTCCCCGCGTTGTTTGGCTACTAGCCCGCTGGCTTGTGGCCTTCTGAACGACGCCCGACGACATCACTGCTGCTGGTCTGGTTGCTCCAGACTGGCTCTTGCTCCCTTCCAGAAGAGGAGCACCCCGGACCCTCCTGGTCCACTCAAGACGCCATTTTGAGTCCACCGCGTGGGCTTGAATTAGCCAAGGCTTTGTTGCCCAATCCTGGGTTCTTCGACGCCGACAGCTTCATCCATCGTGGGACAGCTCGCCTCTCCATCCTGGTCGCCGACAACGCCTCCTGGTCCGTGAGATCTGCAGAGTACAGCGTCGCCCACTCACCTAGTCGAGGTGACTACCATCCGGTGCCCTCCTGGTGCCCACTGACTACTGGCTAGTAGTCACGAACTTGGTCCCCTCTGCTTTCAGGTGTCATCCATCTTCAAGATCCAGGCTTGGATCAACTCGAACACTCTTCACTGGTCGCCTGCCAGCATCTTTCTTCGAGGCTCCTGGTTCGTCTACGAGGATTCCCGACGTCTTTTGAGACCTATGCAGCTGCAGCCCCTGGGCTAGGTAACTTCGGCATTTCGGTGCCCCAGCATAGCCTCACTAGCCAAGGGTCAGGATCCACTGTCGTTTTCTCCCTACCAGGTCGGGTTCGCCCGTGAAACATTGCTAGCTATCATAGACTTTGTCCCGCATCCCGCGTGAGAGTGCACACTCTGCACCCGAGTCCCCTGGGTCTCCTAGAAGTAATCTAACGATTCTATAGTCAAGTCCTAGCGATTCCAAAGCCTATTAGTACTGTACTTACCTGCTAGTAATTTCGCATTCCACTTTCAGAGTATATGGTTTTTCGTGCCCCTCGGGCATTTGTGTATACTGTGCGAACTTAAGTATTTTTATAAGAGTTTTGTTGTGTGCTTAGCTCCCTGTCTCATAAAGAGCCAGGGTTGTCTTGTTATAAATAAATACACTGTTTATTTTCATAACAACTTGTGTGGTGTCCTTTCACTGGGTGTTCAAGGGGTAATGTGATGGTAAAACAGCTGGCTTAACACGCCCTCTAGAGTCTTAGCCTTAGACTGCTCGTATCCATGCTACTAGGATAGCTGGTCTATAAGGTTGACTTACAACCAATCATCAATAAGGGTTGTTTGGACTGATATATAGTGATCACTAGAATAGTGAGCACTGCACATCAGGCCAACTTCTCACAGTCGCAGTTTATAGAAAGCAGAGGAGGTGATCTGATTTGCGTGAGGGAAGAAAGTGAGACGGTCGTCGAACATGACTCCCAAGTTCCTCACTTTGCCAACAGGAGTGGGGGGAGGACCCATGGACTGTGGCCACCAGCGGGAAGACCATTCTGGGGTTAGGTTTCCGAAGATGACCAGTAGATGTACCATGCCTCCTCAGGTAATGAGAATCAACTCCACATTGTTCTCTATCGCTTTCTGCCAGATCTTGCAGGCTGTGAAATTGGAGAGGATTCATAGAGCAGGCCTGCCATCAGCTGAGTCGGAAGGCTTTGCTAAATCATAGGCTGGCCCAAGCACCATATCACAAACATTGGTGATAAGACAGAGACTCTCTGCTTACAACGTTAAAAGGGATTAAACATTGCACAACATGTGCATCTGGAAGAGATTCATGCTGCAAAATCAAAGCTACACCCAATGTTCAATTCAGTGAAAATCAAAATAAAAGTTTAGGAATCTGTAAGGAAAGAAAAGTCTGAGTATTTGTTTAGTGCTTAGGGTTATTCATATGGTTAGGAATCTCTGAAAATAATTATTTGCTAGATGAATAATAGACAATTTCAGATAATCTAAAACAATATTTTTTACAATATGCCAAATAATAGAGCCATCGCCAATGAAAAATTTGACTAAAAATGAATGTTACTTTGTTTTTATCGATATGGACAATGGTACTAACTTCTTGTAGTTTATACTATCTACTAGGTTTTACAAAGGATGTACTCTGCCAAGCCAGTACTATAAAATGGAATCAGAATAGTTACCTATAACCAAATCGAAAGACAACATACATAAGACTAAAACAGATTTTGGATGGATAATACAAATGTAATCTCCAATTGTTAAACAACTTACAGAAATGCAAAATGACCTACAATAAGGCACTCACCCTTAAGAGATCAGAGTCATTACTTTTATCCCCCTTTTTTCCCGATAAAGGGGAACCCATCATGGTGTAGTCTTCACATTCACTAGGATCCAATTCTGAACTGTCAAGCCTTTCAATAAAAAGAAATAGATGTTATTTTGAATTAAACCAACTAAGTTCCTCTGATGTATCCCTGGCATTACATTTTTGAGGCCATTACTTCCCCATGAAAGCAGCAGCTCGCTGGGAGTTGAGTGACAACACAATAATATGTAAATTAAGAGATGGAGAGGATGTTTTGTCCATTTGCCTGTGGGTGTTCAGATTCACACAAAGACTGGTGTGTGCATCCTGGCAGTGCGCTTCTTTGGAAGTCCAGTTTACATAAGATATTAATGATCTACATGTGCCGTCACTAAGGCTTTTGTTAGCTCCCGCTGGTGGCGAGGTCTCAGGGTTGGGAAGGTCCTGAAAAGAATCAAAAACTGCAAAGTATTGCCCTTGGCCATTGAGTTGACTTAGGCCCTGAGATAGTGTTCTACAGCAAAGCAACTCCCTAACTTTTGGCAAACTGGGTCGTGGTACACCTAGACTGGGCTACAATGAAAGGTAGACCCTTTGTTTCTGATCCATGCAGCACCAGAATGTGTCTGTTAAAACACAGGGAACACACGTTCATCCAAGGCAGGAGGTTACGATGGGCTGGTTGTCGAAATGTTATTTGTGTGGATGTGGCTATTCACTTGACAGGGCTCAAAATGTATGGCTAAGAAGCCCCCGTATATGCTGAAAGATATATAGGGCTCATTCCTTTAGCACTCCTAAGACACCTTGTGGTAGCACTACTCCACATATCCAAATCAAACAATTACAATTACAAGAATGTCAGGACTTCAAGGATGTCTTTCAATTAGTTTAAAATTGAATGGGATTACAATTCTAAAAATAAAGAATGTACATTTGGGGTTTTTATTCCAGCTGATAACAGATTTTCTTTTATTTGTCTGATATAATGGTTTTCAATACACTACAGCTCCATTGAGTGTGAGCGAATCATTTAAGCTTGTAAAGTTCCAAGACAAGCAAATTACATTTTATCTGTAAATGTTTGCTGATTTGCTCCATCTTCAATATACTATCCATGATCCTGCTTCAAATATCAGTCATAAAAATGGGAGCGATAATAAGAAACAAACATCTTAGACTCTTCAAAACCATTCATGTCATTAGGGCAGAAAAGTGAGTTTTGGAGCATGGTTTTATGTTGTTTGCAAATTTACACAGAACATATAGCACCTATAATGGACTGAATCCTGCCCAGTAGATTTGTTTAAACAGTTCCACTAATTTGAGCTGGTTTTAACACTAAATGTATAGCCGGGCTGGAACAAGCTACTTAAGCTGCATCTTGGCTTTGATTAAACACTAATAAATATGTACAGTAAGGCAGATTACATGATTAATGATGTCATGATGCTAGTGTTAAGAGCTCAAGAAACTTCTGCCAACTTTAAAGGAGTGCTGCCTTGCCTACATACCTTGATTTGATCCTTGCAGGAGAGTTTGGATTAGAACTGTTGCTGTCATTGCTTACAGTTTCCATGCGTGATGATTTGGATTGCGACTGCTTGCCTGCAGCGGCAAGAGGCTTATTGACTACACCAAGGACATTGGAAGCTTTTGGCTGAAAAGAAAACACACAGCATGAACATAGTACACTGATTAAGGTATATAACATTCTGCAGACCAATCTACAATAGGGCAAATTAGTGCACACATTTCTAATGTTAAATATATTACGTCCTTTGCAATGTGGATAATTGTGTGATCCAAACATTATATAGAGCAGCATGCAAATTCTTAGCATGCAGCAAAATATGAGTGATGAATTTCAAAAAGCAGACAGACAACCCAGAGCTATAAATTCTCCCAGAAATTTCTCAAGATAACGATTGTCCCAAAGTTATCACATCTGCTTCAACGAATTCCTATTCATCCACTCAGGCTGTAAATGTCCCGGTTAACCTTCAGGCAGGAAATGCGCACAATCAAATGCATCAGGGGCACAGGGGATATACAATACCACAGAACAAGAGGTTGGACACAAAACTCAATTTACCTAATTACTAAAAAGCTGTCAGGGGGCGTGTCCAAAATGGCGGCACGGTAGGACCTGTGTTTTCGTCCCTCCGGCTTGGCCACTACATCGCCTTGTAATAGCCCTATCCCCGGTCCACAAACAGTTATATGGGGACCGGAATTGTGTGGCGCTTCCTACGGTGATGGTGTGAGAGCGGCTGGTGGCTGTTTCAATGATCTTTGCCTCGATTCTCTATCAGACCACGAGGGCCCTGGGCGGTGAAGGCAGCGGCGGCAACCGCGCGCCTAGACGGACCGGAAACCTGCCCGAGGCGGCGCGGTGTGCACAAGCCCTTGCACGGCCGGTGCGTGGTCCAGAGGGCGTGAGACGGCCCGTACAGGAGAGATACTGCCCGACTCAGACACGGCGACTGCCAAGCTGGGGCCAACCCTCTTAGGAAGAAACTTCTGCAGCAGAGGACAACAGAAAGATCCACGGGAAAGACGCCCGCAGAAGGCTTGTCAAGCAGCCAAAAAGAAAAAAGCAGAAGGCCTAATCTTAGGGCCAACATGGTGTAAATAACCCAAAACAAAAACACACAGTCAAGAAGGGCCGACCAGCAGCCAACAGAGCCACAGTCCCAACAAAAGAGGATACTCAGGCACATGAAAACCTACAGATTACACAACTGGGGGGACCCGCCCCAACAAAAGAACAGCTCCCAACAACCAGATCAACTCGCAGCTCACTGAAGGGGAGGAGGAGGAGGTGGCCGAAGCCCCGCCAAGAATCTCCGGATGGCCGTGTCTGCGGGGGCGTGGAACAAAAGAGTGCCATCGAAGGGAAAATCCACCAGCCTTTCCCAACATTTTCAGGGAACACACTGTCCCGAAGCTAAGCATGGCGGCAAAGGGCAACCGAAGAAGCCATGGCACGACCAAGCACCTCAGAGATGTCCAGAGCGGAGCGAAGAATAAACGCCGACAGCTCACGGCCATCTAACGCATGGTGACGCAAGTCCACCCCAGCACCCTCCTGGGAAGCTGCAGATCCAAGGGACTCCGCCGAGCCCCACAAGCAAGAGGTGGCCCTAGCCAGCACACATAAGATGTTAAGGGCCCGCAGAGCCACACTGGTTGAAGCAAACATATTGCGGCCCCAAGAGTCCAGCCAGCGGGCCTCCCATGATGGTGGTGACAGCAGCGACAGCAGGGAGGGAAAGGCGGTCCGCAAAAGGGGGGGTCACGCGGTGCTGGAAGGTGTTGAGGCACCGGATCCCCCGTGGCGGGGTGCCCCCACATCCCCAGAGAGGAATGGAGCAACCCCTCAAAAGTAGCAGCAGCTCCCTCCCACCAGATCCCTGGTGAAGAACTTCCAGTAGATGATCCGCGGGGAAATGGGCAGCCATATCACCCATGCGCAAACAAACAGCGGGAACGAAGGCCGCACCCCCCTCTGCAGGGCCCCGCGGTGGGGAAAGCAGCGCCTCCGTTGGCGATGGCTGCAAGCTAAGGTGGCCATCCCCTAAGCCAAACGGAGTGGGGAAGAGCCAGGGCCGGAAAGGAGAAAGAGGCGCCGAGGAGTGGGGGGACCTCTAACAAAAACCGCGGGCACAGCGACGGCGAGGAGCTGTCCTTGGATGACGTCTGGGAAAAAGCCACGACGCGGCGGCCTGTCTCCGGCGAGGACGACACCAGCAGGCCCCCAACCTCTGGGGAGGAGGGGACGTACGAAGAAGTGTCCACGACCTGACGCCGTAGAGTCCGCAACCTGGAGCAGGGCGGCGTCGTCCAACGCCACAAGAGACGCCAGACAGGCCTCCTCCATATCACACAGCGCAGGACATCGGGGCTGGGCTGGAGCCGAGGCGGCTAAGGGACGGCGCCAGAACGGCGCAGACTCGACCTCTGACGAGGCAGCCGCCTGCGTGGAGGGACGAGAGGCACCCGGGGAGTGGCAAGGAGCTCCCAGTCAGCCTCGCCCCATAAGGGGACGAGAGAGGCCCGCAGACCTCCATGGCGGTGTCAAGGCCGACTCGACCTCCGGTAAGGCAGCCGCCTGCGCGGAGGGACGAGGAGAACCCGAGGAGTGACAAGGAGATCCCCGCCAGCCTCGACCCACGAGGGGACGAGAGGGGGCCCCCCCCGACACCTGTGGCGCTGCAAAGGCCGACTCGACCTCCGACGAGGCGGCCGCCGGCGAGGAGGTACGAGAGGGACCTGGGGAGGGAAGAGGGGTCCCCCGCCAGCCTCGACCCATGATGAGTCGAGGGGGGTCTGCCGACCCCTGTAGTGCCGTCAGGGCCAGCAGCTGCCGGCGCCGTAGCTGCGTCACCTCGGCCTTAGACAGCATCGCCTGTTCAAAGGGCCGAGAGGGGCTCAGGAATGCGACCCGAGCCCCGGCGACCTCCCGTGACACCACAGGGACTCCCGCAGTAGTTTGCGGCGAAGCCGGGGCACCGTGGTCCGAAGGAGGGACCCCCGAAGGGCCGAAACCCAACAGCATCACATCCTCCGAGCCTGGATCTGAACCAGTTTGCGCCGGAGCCACCGGCGACGCCACAGAAGGCCCCACACAGGGCAAGGGATCCGCTGACGTCCCACAAGGGGTAGGAGGAGAAGCCAGCGAAGCCTGCAAAGCCGCAGCATATGTCTCATCTGGGCTCTCGGCGCCCCTTCACCGGGAAACGGTGGATGATATGCGGGGCTGCATCACCCGCTGAGAGCCCACGCCCCCAACAGGACTAAACCAACCCTTGGGGACAAACTGTGACACTTACTGACAGGGGAGCGACGCTCTTGAGGCACAGGAGAAGGATGAGGACGAGGACGACGACTATGATGGCTGCTTCGAAAACCTTCTGCAGAAGCTGATCGAGGTGACGAAGCCGACCTGGACATGCGAGCAGAGAGAAGTTTCATCCGGCGCTCCCACCGCGACTTCGGCTTCAACCGTTGGCATACCTCGCAATCAGTGGAGCCGTGACCTTCCCCCAAGCACCACTTGAAAATGAGGTAAGGGTCCGTCGCCGACATCAGAGGTCCACAAGACGAACACATTTTAAAGCCCGAAGGCATCTGCACTCTGTTCCCACAAGCGCACGCAATAGCGAAGGTTAAGGCCTAAACAGCCCCAGAGCACGAACCGGATCCGCGTTGCAGGCGGAAAAGGAAAAAACTGATGTCGGCACGCAGGGATGGGGCTTATGTGACTTCGCTGACGTCAAGCCCGCGGACATCAGGGTGAAGTCACGCGGTACCGCCCCCCCCCGGCGCGCAGAGATGCTGGGGCAAAGAACATTTTTCCGGATCCAGTCTCACGCCTGGGGATAATTCTATGTTAAGGAATCTGCAGCTAGTAGTCTCTATCAGATAATACCTGTATTCGTGCAGTCCCATGGTGAGCGGAGGGAGACGACCTGCGATCCTTTGTCCTGGCTATCTTTCGGCACGTTTTGGGGGACGATGGCCAGCAAGAAATTTAGATGGACAGGGTGCATTGTGTGGTTCTGCCCAGATGAGGGAAGGCCCCCCCCCACCAGATATACTCGTCTGCGTGCACGACTTCCAGCTCAAGGAGCTGATCCTACGCAAGGCTCAAGCAGCCCAGCCGATCCAGTTCCAGGGGCACTCACCGGCCCTCTTTCAGGATCTTGCAGTGTCCACGTTAACCAAAAGCAGAGAATTCCGAGTGGTCACCTCCTACCTCCGCGACAATGGAATTCTCTACTCGTGGGACCATCCCGTTCGTATCATATTCAAGCACCAAGGGAAATTGTGACAGATCTGCTCACTCACTGAGGCTCTTGATTTGCTGAGACTAGACAACACGGTGGACACAGAGCGGAAGGAGGGCCACAAAGGCCGGGCTGCACGGAGACTTTCACAATGGCACACCAGAGGCTGTGTCGAAGACGAAGGAACGGGAGGCTGTGATCTCCTCTCTCTCACAACCCCACAACCATCTGTGTTGCCCTTGAGCGCCCCAATTAAGCATACGGGGGGGGCGTGGCTAGCGGCCGAGAGTAATGGCCGCTGTCTAGGTGTGCTCCGATCAACCCGTGGCATTAAAGGACGACAGCCCACGGATCTGAATACATTTCGGCGGAGACGGCGTGCCGTGCTGCCAGGCGCCCCAGCGAAGCTCTAGTGAGGGGTTGATGGGCCGAGGACCCCAAGCGGAAGGGGTCTGATCGCCGAAGAGACCAGGGGCCGGACCGCACAAAATGGCAGCGTCGGAGCAGGACGGCGATCGGAGGTGCGACCGGCGCCGCAAGTGACCTGCTACGAACTCGCCCACCTGCCTGCTCCCGCTGACTCAAGTCGCCGACAGCGCAGAGGACGTGTTGCGAAGGGCTGCTGAGAGCATTCGGAGGTGTGCTGCGGAGCGACACGGAGGTGCGGTGGGGCCGGCCCCGGGGGAAGCTACAAATTTAGGCCCCGGCCTCAGGGCCTACCATCGGCAAAAATTGGGCACGACGTTCTGAGTGCCTGGGACCGGGGAGCTGCGAGCCATCCCTCCCTCCCCTCCCTCATTGACAATTAGTTGCACCATACCTGCGTGGAGGGGAGCGGAGGTGCCCCCGACGGCACGGAAGGACCACAAGACTGGCTCCTGGTGAGCGGAGGTGCCGGAAGTGGATAGTGACCGGGGGTGCGGCGGCCGCCACACGGGGCCTCCTCCCCTCCTACTGATCTTGCCGGCTTGACAGCGAAAAGGACGTGCTGCGGAGGGCTGCTGAGCGCCCTCGGAGGTGTGGTGCGAGCCATCCCCCCCCCCCCCCCCCTATTGACAACTAATCACATCCCACCTGCGTGGAAGGGAGCGGAGGTGCCCCGGGCGACACAGAAGGACCACAAGACTGGCTCCCGGTGAACGGTGGTGCCGGAAGTGGAGAGTGACCGGGGGTGCAGCTTCTGCCCCGCCTACGCCCTACTGATTTTGCCGGCCTGACCCACCGAGTGAGGAGGGGTGGTGACTCCGAAGAGCGACAAGGAATAGATCACGCAATGGATCCCCCCCCCCCCGTGATGGGTGGCTTCTCTGGTATGTGACGCAGCGGTGAGGGGGACTGTGGACACTCTTCGTGTTTGGGGCAAGGACTGGTGAGGCCCTTGTAGAGCGAAGGAACCAAAGTATAGCAGCGAGGGATTATTTGATGTTCGCGCTTCCGTCCCGGAGCCCTCTTCTGCATGACGGTACTGTCTACTGAATGGAACTACCTGTCCCTCCTTCCCTGGAGAGTGGAGTTTATTGGAGACACCTTGTTGGGTCTTGGCCAGTGACGTTGAGTTGATCATCTGCTGGAATATACTGAACGACCTGCTCTGAAGCACCAGTGTGGACAGATTACGAATGCACCCTTCAGATATCGCTGATATATTCTAAGGTAATACCGGCTATTGAAAAGCGTTACTGGGCTCTAGAGCGCCGCGCACAGCCCGGAGTGCAAGCAGTCGCCCTTCATGATCTGTAGGATAACATAGCAGGCTGCAGTAACTGTTGGTACATGCGCTCCTGGCTAATCCTATATGCCGCCGAGGAGGATGGCTACAGGAGGCAGAGGTTCCAAGAGCGCCCCTCAGGCGCAATTGGCCAAATTCGTCTGGACCAAGGGAGGTGACAAAGGAGACTCGCCAAGAATGAACAAAGACGACGCTGCGGTGTCGCCATCCCCAATCAAGGAGCCCACGCTCAACGATGTAATGGCGGCCATAGGAGGCATGCGCACGTCAATGGACTCTGTCACAACGGAGGATTCCCTGCTTCGTGCAGACTTCAAACAAATGAACGAAAAAGTGAAGGAACTCAAGGTGGTAACAGCGGCACTACAGGAGGATACTTCTGAACTGCAGCGACAGGTGTCTGACTTGGACACAGACCCGCATGGCGCAGCAGTTGGACGATTACGACGGGAGAGCCCGTCGGAACATACAAATCCTCGGAGTTCCAGAAAAAAACAGGGTGGCCTGCGGCGGACCTCTTTGTGGAAGAGCTGATCACGAAACATTTGAAACTGAAGGCTCTCTCCACTTATTTCTCCAATGAGCGCCGGGCGGTCGCCCCAAGCCAGGGGCTCCGCCTAGACACCTAATTGCAAGAGTTTTTAATTTTCGAGATAGGGACAACATCTTACAGGCGTCCAGAGCGGGTTCTCCGCTTAAGATCGACAACTCTAAGGTCACTTTCTTTCCTGATTTTACAGCACGAGTTCAGGCACAGAGGCGCAGCTTCCAAGCAGTGAAACGGGAGCTACGCAGCAGAGAAATCAAATACGCTGTGCTCTTCCCGGCCAAATTAAGAGTAGAATGGGACGGTAAACCCTGGTTTTTTGACTCTCCAGAAGCAACCTGGGAATGGCTGGAAGGGTGGACAAGGGTCGGCGACATGAGGGGTACCCGCCGCGAAAAGGCGGACCGGAACGAAGGTGGAGAACCTGGTGACTCAGCAACTGAGAATGCGTTGGAGACCAGTGGACTGGACGAGCAGGAATGAGTGACATTTGTCGTCGCCAGAGGGGCCCCCTCCTGATGACACTCGCAAGTATGGGCGGGGGGAGGTGCTGAAGGACCGGGCAGGATCTGATGGGGGACATATATATTTAGGGGTGCCGGAACCCAGTGTTCCAGTTATGTAACGGGTCGGATCTATGGTTTAACGTAGACATGTTATGATATTGTTCTAAGGGCTGTGTCTTACAATATTAAGTACTGTTTTACTGAGGTCACTGTAGGTGCCACGGGTCGGGTGGGCGCGCTTCACCTCTGAAAGTTTAGCATGGGTAGGGAACATATAGGCACTCTGCCATGTTGGGGGTTGGGCAGTTCGAGGTCAACGGGCAGGGGAGCAGGGTGGGGGGTGGAGGGGAGTTGGAAAGGGGTTTCTGAGACAAAGCAATTTGATGTTATTGACTACTGTGAAAATGTGCGAATTCAGATTACAGTGTTAGAGGGGGGAAAGGGCTGGTTACACTTTGTTCTGAGCTTTAGTTCTGGGCTGCATTTCAAGGTTACGGGCGTGCAGATGCGTGATACAGTGTTGGGCTTTCGAGGATGTTTTGAGAGTGATGGCAAACGAGATCTTGGGTGACAAGTTAACAGACGATACCGCCCCGGTCTTGGCCCCGGTGTGCCCTTTAACCCTGGTTACCTGGAATGTACGCGGTTTGGGGGATAAAATCAAGAGGGGGTTGGTGTTGCAATATGTACGCAGGGCGGCCCCGGCATTGGTATTGGTATTGCTTCAAGAGACGCACTTGGTGGGGTCGACATGCAAGACTCTGGATCGGTGGGGATACGCGATGGCAGTGCATTCTGAGTTTTCCTCTGGCACCAGGGGGGTGGGAATCCTGACACAAACACTTTCCTGTGATAGTACAGCAGGTATGGAAAGATGCACAAGGACAGTTTGCAGCTATTTCCTGCTTATGGGAGGGAAAGAGGTTCAATGTGGTGTCGGTGTACATTCCACCTGCCCTTCATTCAGTCGCCGTCCCTGCCCTCAGTGCTTTTCTACTAACGCTGCCGGAGGGGGAGCTCATAGTGGGTGGAGATTTCAATGTGGTTCTAGACGATGGACTGGACCGCCATCCCGGCAGGATGACAGGGCTGCATAAATCACGGCTGACTGATTATGTAGAGGCTATGGGTCTTACGGATGGGTGGAGGTTTAAACACTCCGAGGATCGAGGCTATACCTTCTACTCCGGGGTACACAATAGTCTCTCACGTATTGATTATTTTTTCGTCTCTGCAGATAGCCTGCCCTATATAACTGAGGTAACGATAGGCCCGAAGGTATCTCGGATCACTCCCCAGTCTCCATGGTATATTCCTCTTATGTGAAAGCCCGGAGGCGTATTTTCCCGATTTCGCCTCATTATTTACAAATTCCACAAATTAGAAAAGACCTGGTCACGGCCACGAAATGCTACTTCCAAGAAAATACCACTTCCGTTGACTCGCCAGGGGTCCTGTGGGAGGCATACAAAACGGTGCTGAGGGGCCAGGCAATAGCCTCCATAACGGGTCATAAACAAATTGTGCAAGAAGACCTTAGAGTACTCGAGTACGACCTGGATGTTTTACAATCCAGACATGATCTTGATCCTACAGAGGAAGCTATGCGCCAGTTGCGCCTTAAATAGGCTGAATTTACGGAATACCAGCGGGTGCACGCAACATATTATATACGAGGTTGGCGATAAGGCAGGGAGACTTTTGGCATGGCTGGAAAAGAAGGACAGGGCCCAAAGGACGATAGCGCAGCTTCGCAATGCCGACGGTGAGGTAATCACTACCCCTATGGATATAGTAGACACCTTGGCCAACTATTACGAGGCGATTTATACCCCCACCTCCTGTAGGTCATCTGAAGAGGCACAGACCTACATTAAGGATATCCAAATGCCTCCCTCTCAGACTCTGACGCCGAGCTGGTGGAGTCGGACTTTACGAAAGATGAGGTCCTGGGTGCAATTCATTCTCTGCAGTCAGGTAAGGCCATGGGGCCGAACGGGGTCCCCATAGAACTCTACAAGCGCGTCTCTGATCTTACGGCTCTGCACCTGCTGCGAATGTTTGAAGACAGCTTGGCTAAGGGGAAATTGCCCCGAGATCAGCGGACGTCTACGATCATAGCCATACCAAAACCTGGTAAGCCTCCGGACGAATGTACATCATATCGTCCTATTTCATTATTAAATGCGGAGGCTAAAATACTGGCCAAAATGATAGCCGTACGATTAACCCCACACTTAGAGACGCTTATCCACCCAGATCAATCCGGATTTATGCCGAACAGGAATACTGCTCTCAATTTAAGACGAGTTCACGCGGTATTGGCGCAGATCCCTGCTCCGTCGGAACCGGCGGTGCTCCTTTCTTTAGATGCATGAATGGCCTTCGACATGGTCGAGTGGCCATATCTATTTACGGTATTGCGACATTTAGGCTTTGGACCAAAGTTCTGTGCTTGGGTAAAACTCTTGTATACAAACCCGCTTGCACATGTTGTAGCCAACGGCCATATTTCCAGGGACTTCCGACTGGGCCATGGCACGCGTCAGGGATGCCCCTTGTGGCCACTGCTTTGCGCACTGATCTTGGAGCCGTTGGCAGCATGGATACGGTGGGACCCCATGATAAAGGGTCTCAGCTGGACCGAGTCCTGGGAGGACCGCATATCGCTATATGCCGATGACATCCTTCTTTATTTAACTCTCCTTAGGCGGTCACTCATAGTTCTTCTTAACATTTGTGAGATTTTCGGGCGAGCCTCAGGATACATAATCAACTGGTCCAAGTCGGTGCTGTTTGTCCTTAAAGGGCCCCCACTGCGACTTCCGGACGGCTGTACCCTGGTGATCACTGATGGACCCTTTAAATATCTCGAGGTGTGCGTGACACCTAATCAGGAGGTCTTTTATCACCGCAATTTACTGCCCCCGCTTGAACGATTCCGCACGGATGTGAGGCATTGGCACACCCTACCACGGACCCTCTTAGGAAAGGCGGCATTATTTAAAATGATGACCTTACCGCGACTACTGTATATCCTGGAAAATACTCCGTTTCTCGTGCCTCCAAACTACTTTACATCCATAAACGCACTAGTCTCTGGTCTCCTCTGGGGGGACAAACCGGCGTGCATTTCCCGGCAAAAGTTGGTTCGGGGATGGTTTGATGGAGGCATACCGCTCCCAGATATCCAATTGTATTATTGGGCAGCCCAACTAAAGACTATAAATCACTGGCTCCACGCTCCGCAGACTGAGCCAGCTTTCAAGGCGGATAGATACGACCTGGGGGGCGGAGGAGTGATGGCTGCGCTCTATGACCCCAGAGGTGCGGCGGCCCTGCTGGGCCCTACGGCATACACAATAAAGTTATGGTACTTGGCTTCTGCTCACCTTAAATGTAAAGACAAGATTACGCAGATGACGCCACTCTGGGCGTCGCGTCGCCTCGGCCGTCTCTGTAATAGTAAGGGATTTGAGGCCTGGGATCGGATAGGCATATCGACGGTTGGAGACCTCTACAGGCGGGGGGGCCATCTTCACCTTTGACCAGCTAGCGGCCAAATTCAACTTGATACAGACGGAATGTTTCCGCTACCTACAGATCAGTCATGCCCTCAAGTCTGTGCTCCCAATTGATGAAAAGCTGCCAGAATCCACTCCTTTAGCAGATAGATGGCTTACGGAGCATATGTTGAGAAAGGCGACCTCGTTGGTCTACCGTAAGTTGGTCAACAATATGCCTGACCCCACGGTGAGACTAAGAGCGGCCTGGACAGGGGAGATAGGTGAATTTGACGAGTCAGACTGGCAGGCCGCGCTCTCCTCAGGAGGTTGCTGTGCCGTCCCGGCTCAAAACGATACAATTAAAAGTTCTACATCGAGTCTACTATACTAGGGTCACACTACACAGGATAGGGAGAATCACACATCAGTATTGTTTGAGAGGCTATGGTGAGGTGGGGACATTCTACCATACTATCTGGGATTGCCCATTGATTGTTTGTTTCTGGTCCAAGGTTATGCGGACTATATCACAAGTTGTTCACGTTTCGCTGCTCCCTGAACCGCGTCGCTGTTTGCTGAACATTTGGGAGCCTAATGATCTTAGTAACCCCCTACAAGATTGGGCCACGCTTGGTATTATGTACGCTAAACGGAATGTGGCTAGGGCCTGGGGGTCTCCCGTGGTACATGCGCTTAGTACCTGGAGTATGGATCTGGATTCAGCGATGGTTGTCGAAAAGGCGGTATATCTGAATCGGAAATGTCCACGAAGGTGGGTCAAGATTTGGGGAGCTTGGAATGAATATAGAGGGCACATCTGTGAACCACCTCAGATGGATAGTGATACTGATTCGGAATGAAAAGGAGAGGGAATGAGGTAGTCAGGAAGCGGGGTGAATATACTGAACTGTTGTCATGACTGTATTACTGATATTTCCTTGACATGCTATGCTGTGTCCACTATGTTTCACCTTTCTGATCCTGTATTAATGATGTATGCAATGAAAGCCTTGGAAATGCCCATTGTTTTTTTTTTTTTAAAGACCTTTATTGTACAAGTCTATAAAGACACAGCATATGGCCTACAACCCCGGGGGCCGGCCGCGTTATTCATAATATCTATTCAGCGTTTTCAGGTTAACACAGCCTTTCAGCCGACATCCCTGGGGTCCGGCGGCACGCTACATTAAGGTGTACATATTTCAATCAATTTGTGTATCAGATAACCCATAGGTCTGTTATTTTCTTAATTTGTTTCGTTTTTCCAGTTTTCTTATAACTTTTAACAACAAACACGTTGACATTCAGCACGACAACAGTTCTGCAAAGTGTATGGATATAACCTTGCCTGGGATCAAAGTTTACCGAGACTGCATCCAGTGTGAAGTCCCACTATGCACTCTAATTTGGTCATGATGTTAACACGTTCAGGTCCACTCCCCCTCTACCTCCTCATCGGAGCTGTCCTTGTCGTCTTCCGGCAGTGGATCACATAGGTTTCCTCTATATGTATTCCACAAGGACCACACCTTGTTCCATTTACGCGGGCAGGCTCTATTGACATACACTGCCCGCTCTGTAAACATTAACAGATCCATGTTCCTACTCCATTGTGCTAATGTGGGCAGCTCTGGGGCGCCCCATTTTTGAGCTATATCCCGTTTTGCCACCATGATGGCCAATGTACCCCATACCATCCCGTACCTGGACAGATCTTGTGGATCCCATTGTTTATTTTTTTAACAATAAATTGTTTTTTTATTTAAATTAAGCATACGGGAATGAATGTCATGGAGTGATGTCGGAGGGGCACCTGGACGGTTACTTTTCCTCGCTCAGTTGAATGCCCCATGACAGTTCTTTGTTCTCCAGGTACACTTTCTGTGGTCTGCCGCCAAGGTTCGGTACCCCTTTGGTCTTTCCTTGCAGACGGACTTATGTCTATTGTTCCTTCATGGGTTTGAGTTATCTTGGGATTTTTTTTATGTATACTTGTTGGGGTTTCTTTTAAGGGTCTCCTGCACCAGGCCCTACGCTTGCATTTCCGCCTTGTCGGCCCATGAGCTCTCCAGCTCGCCACCTGTGCTTTGCTCCCTCAACCTTATGGGTGTACCTTACATGTTAACCTCCATCGGTTATGGCTAGAGACCTGAAAATTGTAAGCCTCAATGTTCGGGGCCTGAACCTCCCTACAAAACGTGCAGTGATCCTTTCCCTACTCGAACAGTCTGAAGGTAATATCTGTATGCTCCAAGAGACCCATCTGCTTGCTAAAGATTCTCCCCGCATGCGTACGGGGTGCTTCCCTTGCCAATTCTGGTCCTCTGGCACATTGAAAAAGAATGGGGTGCCAATCCTCCCGGGGGCTAAATTTGATGGCAAGGTAAGGTCTACCTCCTATGAGTCCAAGGGCAGGGTCCTGGCTCTCCGGATTCAGCGGGGGTCTACTGTTCTCACTTTAACATTTACGCACCCAATGCACATCAGGAGCCATTTCTCCTTCGGCATGTTGTAGAAGGTTTGGCTTCCCCGGACTCTGCAGGGATAGTGGGTGGGGACCTCAACATGGTCATGGACAACGACTGGGATCGCTCAGGGCAGTTTTATAGCAGGTGGGAGCCATCTCTCTGGAGGGTAAGCAATGGCTGGCCGATAGCTGCCTTCACAATGTTTGGCGCCATAAGCATGTGGACATACGCGATTACACCCACTACTCTGCGGCACACAAGTCATATACACTTCTGGATATGTTTTTGGTCTCTAATGCGCTTCTCCCCAGAGTCCGTGACGCCTCTATAGCCACATGTTCCCTCTCCGATCATGCGTATATCTCGCTTTCCGTACGACCTGATGGGGTCGGGCACGTCCCTCCCAGATGGCGGCTGCATGTAGGTCTCTTGCACTCACCTGACACTGTAAAGGGTGTGCGGTGCCAAGATAATAGAATACCTCCAACACATTGGCACTGGTGAGACGTCCCTGGCTACTGTTTGGGAAACCCTCAAGGCGGTGATTAACGGGGAATTCATGGCTATTTCATCTGCGGATGCCCGGAGACGTAAGGAAGCCCATTCGGGCTCCGAAAAAGAAGTGGCAGAACTGGAAGCGATACATAAACGTACCGGAGCCCCGAGGGTTTGGCGGTCACTGGAGAAGAAGAGGATGCTTCTCAAACGCTTAGACCTTGACAGGGCGGAATATGCCTTGCTTCACCTCCCACATAAGTTTTATTTGGATAGTGACAGATGTGGGAGGATGTTAGCACAGAGATTGCGTGCCAGGGACTATCCCCTCCCTCAAGCGGCCTACAAGTGAGGAGATCCACCTGGACCTCCAGATTGTTTAAGAATTCCGACGCTTCTACCACTCTATATAGCGCAGATCCACATAGCCCCCAGACGCGCAAGACTACCTGGATTCCAGCAACTTCACTCGCCTCCCAAAAGCGCAGGAAGACCCTCTAGAGGACCCTATAGGGATAGACGAGGTTATCTCAGCCATTTTTCGACTGAAGCTTGACAAATCGCCGGGCCCTGACGGATATCCTGTCCTATTTTATAAAACACTCTGTCACAAATTGGCACCCCTCTTAACCCGCCTGTTCAATTCCTTACAAGACAGCTGGGCAGTTACGGACTCTATGGCCGAGGTGGCGATCTCAGTCATCCTTAAGCCAACTAAAGACCCAGGGCTCTGTAGCTCCTACCGTCCGATCTCGCTGCTTAACATTGACGCGAAACTCTTCACGGGCATACTGGCGTCTCGGTTGAACCCCCTAATGGTGGGCCTAATTGATCTAGACCAGGCGGGATTCATTCCCACTTGTCAGGGGGGGCGATAACACCAAGCGTCTTCTCCATCTCATAGACTGTGTTCACCCCTCCCGGGTAGGAGCTGTGCTTATCTCCGTCGACGCTGAAAAGGCGTTTGATAGAGTATGCTGGAAATACCTCTTCGACGTCTTGCAGGACCTTGGGTTTAGGCCCGCTTCATTCATTGGGTGCAGTGCATCTACCATGCCCCAGAGTTAATAGGGTATCCTCATCCCCCTTTGTGATCGCCCGGGGCATGAGGCAAGGGTGCGCCCTCTCGCCCCTCTTATTTGAACTCTACATGGTGCACCTCACGCAGAAAAGCCGTCATCACCCAGGCATCCAGGGTCTCAAGTTCGGAGGTGACATCCACAAGATAAGCCTCTATGCAGATGATGTCAACCTCTCCCTCGCATCTCTGACCTCCCTCCCCACGCTGGTCGAAGAACCCAGGTCCTTTGGTCGGCTTTCTGGTTTCAAGGTCAACCGTAGTCAGTCCCAGGTCTCAACTTGTCCTTACCACAAATACAGGTGGAAGACTTCAGGCAGACTCTTCCCCTGCACTGGTCTAGCGGCCCTGTGCCCTATTTATGCATCCTTCTGACCCCCTCGCTGGAGCTGAACTGCACAACTTTAGTGGCTCAGACACGAAAGGCGATAGACGGGTGGACTAAACACAATTTATCTTGGTTTGGGCGCATTACCGCAGTGAAAATGACGATCCTACTGTGCATATTACACCTATTTCAGACCCTCCCTTTAATACCGCCACCTAAAGCACTGCAAGCCTTACCGCTTGTATGAATAAATTCATTTGGGGCAATAAGAAAGCACGCCTTTCGGTAGTGCAACTGTTGCGCCCGAAGGGTGACGGAGGGGTGAATATTCCGCTGGTCCACAGATACCCCCAGACTGCGCACCTTCGATATGTGCTGGAGTGGAACCGCCCACTTTCCGAGAAGCATTGGACCTTCATGGACCAGACAGTAGCTGGTGCAAATTTCTGGCGTGAAATCTGGCTTCCCTGACGAGCACGCGCATGGGGCCTTTACACCTTCCCGGTCACCGCAGCAACATTGAAAGTGTGGGACGAGGTGGCGCTCTCGAAAGGTCTTACCACCTTTCCCTCCCAGATGACGCCGACGATAGACAACCCGGATTTTCCCCCGGGAGATAAAACTGCCGTTGCCCAGAGATGGAGGGAAGCTGGTTGTAAGCGCTTGGGCCATTTATTTTATCTCGAAGGCGTTATCCCATTTGATAGAGTTCGCCAAGACCTTGACCTTCCTCACATTAATGAGTTCTATTACCTGCAGCTCCGCCACTGGGCAACCACTAAGGCCTATCTGACACAAGTCTCTCGTAAGCTTACCCCTTTCGAGAAATGGATAGCGAACAAGTAAGATGACAAACATCTCATTGCAGAACTTTATGTCCTCCTTACTCAGCGCACGATAGAGAATCGCTCTTGCGGTCAGCTCCGGTGGGAGGCAGAACTGAGTCGGGCCCTCACAGACAAGGAGTGGGACAACATCCACTACAGGGCTCACCATACAGCATACAATACTGCAGGAACTGAATCCGCATTCAAGGTAGCATCTTATTGGTACCTTACGCCAGCAAGGATACACCAATGGGACAAGAACCACACTGAAGAATGTTGGCAAGGTTGCGGACTGACAGGCTCCCTTGCACATCTTCTCTGGCACTGCCTGAGGCTACAGCGCTTTTGGGAGCAGGTATTTAATGACATTGACCCGGCATTGGACACTGAGATCCGCTTCCCGGCTTACACTCTGCTGTGGCTATCGAACCCACTCACCTTCCCATTACGGTCATTACGAGGCAGGCAGATGGCGTTGGCACTACAGGCGCTATTAGTTCATTCAGGTACTCCCACGGTTCCGGATCCCACGGCTTGGCTCCACAGGCTCTGGTTGACCCTTGCCATGGAGCGACTCTTGTTGGTCCAAAATCAGAAGAGCGAAAAATACGCAGAGCTATGGGCTCCTTTCACAATGCTGTTGTTGAAGGACCTCTGCGAGGTCACTTGCCCCAAACTCCTGAAACTGTTACGTCTAATACCTTCAACTGCGAAATAGGTAGTGCCCCGTCTGGGTGGGCGGGCGGGAGGGTTGAGGAGTGAGAGGTATGGGTCGCTATGCAACTCCTGAAATCTTGGTGCGGGTTCTCCTGTGTTTCCCTTCTCTTTTGGGGGCGGGCGGGAGGATGGGTTTTCTTTATTTGTTGTTCCCCCTTCTAGGCGGGTGCTCAGTTCTAGTCGGGCGTTGTCTTTGGCATGGTAAGTGGTTTCAAATTGCTAGATTTGACTCCGAGCGCTGCCAGCCTCCGGGATGTCGGCATTACTGTAGTGGAGTTATATTTACACTTAATGCATTGTCTTTTAGCTGCCAGCACCTGTGGTTGTAGGCAATTTGCTTTGTGCAAATGTTGAGACACCCACCAATTAAATCAATAAAAAGATTTGTTCCATAAAAAGCTGTCAAAAAATGCTCCCTGTAATGAAACTGATTGGCATATTGAATATTAAGTTTCCATAAACACACTGCTTTTTACCAAAGTTGCCCAACAAACGAGGGAGGGTTAGTTCCATGATGTGAATTCTCTGAAAAAGGTGACTCAGGTGAATACAGAGGGTGTATTTAGGTCAAACATTTTCATATGACTTGGCTATGAGCAGTTCTAGCTTTGGACTGATATTTCAAATTGGCTACAATTAGAAAAAAATCACAGATGCTATCACCAATTGTCTTCAGAGCTATGCTCAAGATGAGCACATGCAGGCTCTGAGGAGGTTCTCAATTTGGTCTGCAGTACAGTTTCTATGTTCACATCAAAATACATCCTCAGACTAGAATGTAGGATATGGTATTTATATATTACTTTTAATACTGAGTTTGGCCAAAAACCACGTTCGGGGTAATAGGGAACTACGGCTCAGTTAGGATGAGGTTGTTTGAAAATTTGAACTCAACAGTGCAGCTGATGGAGCCATCTACCAAAGAAGATGCTCCTGCCAATAACATGCCAGAGGAGAGAATGCCTTCAGATGGAAAGGTTCTAAATGTTAGAAAATAAAGTCTAGTGTCTAGCAGTCTTGATTAGTGTCTAGAAATAATTTCAGAAAGTAACCGTGACAGGAGCCAGAAGGAATCTATGTTGCCCTCTGACAGAGATGTTATTAAGTCTCGGGACTCTTTAACATGTGGAAGCTGGTATTCAAAGAAATTAGTCAATATGCAACAGTATATTGATACCTTGTTAGGTCTCGCATACCAGACACCGTAAGCTGGCTATTTGCTAAAGACCTATCCCCAGCTTACAGGGGCTTTTAGATCGCCCATTGCTTATGATTGGTTGGCTTTATTTGAGCGCTCATTTGTTTGTTTCTTATTCAGTGGCTTTCCATTTCCTAACTTGTCCACCTTGCGTTCGTCCCTCTCCTAGAGCATTACCGCTGTCATCTCTATGATTTGCTGACTTGCAACGTTCCACTGCTCAATTTTAGGGCACCTTTCCGGTTACGCACTACATCAGTGCGCAAGTGTAATCTTCCTGCTCTATCTCTCATGCGCCCCCCAAATGCTGTTCCCTTATACTCTGTGTTGCTTTTTCACACGTATGCTGCTCTCTCTGATCTACTTCTTCCCCACCCTCGCAATTCAAGTTGGTCTCTACTTCATGTGCTTCTCCCCTACTTTGCTCTCACTCTCATTTGCTTTACTAATGCCCCATGTTGCTCCCACTCGCGTGCATTTCTAACCCAGCCTTCTTTCGCAATTGTGTGCTTCGACTCAGACGCCAGAGTGTGGTCTGCCTCATCAGCTGCTTGCACATATGTCATGCATGTGTGCACTACTGCAAAAGCAGCAATGGAGTTATGGCGCCTTTCATCTTTTATGATGCTGCACAGCTTTGTGAAACAGCATTTTGCTCCACCCTCACATCACCCTTCAACCCTTTAGTTCTGATTTTCAAAGAATGTTCATATTGTTACCTTTGCTGCTTTGCAAGTTGACAATGTTTACAAGATGCTCTTAGTATGCAAATAAAATGTACCTTTCCGGGTGTGAAGAAGGCTTTCATTTCCGAAGGCAGGTAGTTTTTGGTGTTACTGAAGTTCTGTAGAACAAACAAAATAAAAAGGAATGAAAACTAAATTTGAACACACTGAATACCAAGTAGAAATTTTAATACAGAACATAATGAAAAGTTTTTAAATCAACAACGAGAAAAAAGGACTTATCCAACAAAAAAATAAAACACATCCTTCTTGTTCTCCTAAAATCAATCTGTACTATCCTACTTTAGAAAATATTAACATGCTCAAAATTTTTTAAGTATTGACAGCTTTTCCATGTGACAATGGTCCTATACTGTAAATGCAAATTTGTGTGGATTGGTCAAGAGCTTTAAAAGGTACTTCAATGTTTCACTTTTGGGGGCGTGCATTCGAAACTCCTGTGTTGAATTTTGCTGTCATCTGTAGATCAGTTTTACAACAAATCTGGAAGGACGATAGAGGATTTGGCAAAATGCCTCATTTTCTGTAAGATGGTGTACATCTTTTCAGCATTTTGGGAGATCTTTGTCCTTAACTGACTTTCTGGTAGAGAACCTATCTAGCTGCAGATTCCACATCTTATGAAAATTCCCCAGGCGTCAGACTGGAATCAGTAACTTTTTCGAAGTTCATCTGTGTGTCGGAAAGTGGCGTATTGCGTCCCCGCATTGATGGTGTTCCGTTCCGGAAATGAAATATGGCGTCTTTGGAGGTGGCACTCTTACGTCCGTTGCCATCGAAACGTTCTGTGCCTCCAGACGTGGAGCCCCAAAAGGAAATCTGTATATTAGTGTGCAGATTCCTAGATGTTGTCTTTCTTAGAGTTCAACCACAGAACGCGAAGGATCAGAGGGTCGGTGAGGAATCTGCAGCTAGATCGTCTCTACCAGAAAGAACATTACTGAAGATAAGTAACCTGCTCTTCTGATAGAGACTTCAAGCCACTATTCTCACCTTTTGAATGGACAAAAAGTCCAAGGGAGGTGGGCTATGAATAGACTAAAACCAGAAAATCCTGCATGACCAAGCAGGTAAAGAGCCCATCTCAGTATACTTGGCTGTCCAGACAATCGTGTTTTGTGAACCTATAGCCAGACGTCCATGTAGCTACCTGGCAGACATCTAGGACAGGGACACCATGTGCAAATGCAGCAGATGCAGATTTGGCCCTGGTAGAAAATGGCACACAAAATCCATCCGGAGGTTGCTACTTCACCAGTTCGAAACCGATCTTAATACAGAGCACAGTCCAGTGCGATACAAAAACCTTTTTCACTGCCTTATTTTTTTTGCTCGAACCCCACAAAAAGCTTGTCGTCCACCTGGTTACTTTTGGCGAGATCCATATAGAAGCTGAGCGCTTTCATAGAGTCCAAGGGTTGGAGCCTCTACTCCTCCTTAGCGGCGTGAGGTGATGTGGAGAGGTGTGGCTCACTGGTTAGAGGCGGCAGACCTGTAAGCAGAGAACAGCCCGGGACCAGGGTTCAATTCCCGACGCGGCAGGGTCTTGGACCAGGGTCAACGGACTCGATAATTCTTGCCTCAGTGCCTACTACAACCAGGGAACACACTCGGTAACTCTGGGCATTAAGCTTGCCTCATCTCTACAACGGCCCCCCACAGACGCCGGGGATGCCTGGTTTCACCCTGGAGATACCCAGAGAGGGACCATCTCACAGGGAAAACCAGGACGGGTTCCCCAGCGGTCTACAGCGCCAGGACACTCGGGTAGAGTAACAGTGTGCTTTACAAGTATCCCACATTTACATTTATTTACATTTATGGCGACTACGAGCACAGTGTTGATGGTGAGAAGCTGGAAAGGACAACTGTGTAGAAGCTCGAATGGAGTACACATCAGATACGCAAGAACAAGACTGAGGCCCCATTGGGGTATCACAAACTGAGACAGGGAAAAACCTATGTTGTAGCCCTTTCAAAATCACAATAGGTGATTTAAATAAAGAGGGCCGATTAGGTAACCGTAAGAAGGCTGAAAGGGCCAAATGATACGCTTTAAAGGTGAAAAATCGAAGCGCCACCCAACTTGGGGGGTGTCCTTCTGAGCACTGCAGTGACCCACAACAGGGGGCCGAAAGGGGGTCGACAGCTTTTGCTGTGCACCATGCCACAAATCTGTTCCATCGGAAGGCGTATACCGTTTTAGTGGAGGGACGCCTGGCTGGCAGAATGACATCACAGACGTCGGAAGGAAGATCGAAAGGTGTCAACTGTCGCCGCTCAATCTCCATGCATGGAGGTGGAGGCTTGACAGGTTAGGGTGGAGGACAGTCCCCTGCTGCTGCGACAGAAGATCCTCTCGAAGAGGCACTCGGATCGGTTCTCATACTGAGTAGCTTGGAAAACCATACTCTTCGAGCCCAGTCCGGAGCCACAAGAATGACTTGGGCCCGGTCGCGCCTGATCTTCAGCACTTGGAGCAGAAGTGGTTTAGGCGGAAAGGCGCACAACAGACCGCAACTCCACTTGCGACGAAAAAAGTCTTCAAGCGAGTGCCGCCTTGGAAATTCCAACACGCAGAACTTATGACATTGCGCATTCTCTTCTGTGACGAATAGATCTAACAAAGGCTCTCCCCACTGCTGAAAGAGACCTTGCGCCACGTCAGAGTTCAGACGCCATTCGTGATCCATCATGCACCGGCGGCTGAGTTTGTCCGCCCTGGCGTTCAGAGAACCTGCCAGGTGTTGGTTGAACCACTAAGGTAATGCTGTGATGTTCCAGCCATGTCCAGAGGCGCAGAGCCTTCTGACATAGGGTCCATGACCCTACCCAGCACTGTTTATTGCAATACCACATGGCAGTGGTGTTGTCGGTCAACACCTGCACTACACTTCCCCGGACAGAGGGAAGGAATGCCTTCAGTGCAAGCCAGATTGCCTGCAGCTCCAGGAGGTTGATAAGGAGCCGGGACTCCGCCGGAGACTAGAAGCCTCTGATCTCCGCCTCTCCCATGTGGCCACCCCATCCCAGGAGGGACGCATCCGTCACCACTGTGTGCTCCGGTTGGGAAAAGGAGAGGGATCTGCCACTGACCCAATCTCGGTCCGTGAGCCACCACTACAACTGTCGTGCAGCGCCCTCCGAGATCAGGACGTGATTGGACAAGTTGCCCTGATGCTGTGCCACTGGAACTTCAGGTCCCACTGCAGAGCCCGCATATGCCATCTGGCATGCGTCACTAGCAGGATGCATGAGGCCATCAGGCCCAGCAGCCGGAGGGTCATCCGGACCGAAAACCGGGATAGAGGCTGAAAGATCGGAATCATAGCCTGAATATCCCGGACTCGCTGATCGGGAGGATAAACCCGAAACAATGTCAAATCCAGAACCGCTCCAATGAAAGGGAGCTTCTGAAATGGGCTCAGGTGCGACTTTGTCACATTGATGGAGAACCCCAGCAAATGCAGGAGGGCGGCTGTAGTCTGGAGGTGGGAGACGACTGCCTGGGGCGAGCCCGCCTTCAACAGCCAGTCGTCGAAGGAGGGGAGGACTGACACCCTGGACCTGCGCAGATGGGCTGCAACCACCGCCATCACTTTCGGGAACTCCCGATGGGCGCTGGTAAGGTCGAAGGGGAGCACGCCAGACTGAAAATGCTCCTGGCCTACCATGAACCACAGGTAACACCGGTGGGCCGGCAGGGCAGGGATGTGAAAATAAGCGTCCTGCAAGTCCAACGCTACCATCCAGTTTCCAGGGTTCAGGGCAGTCAGGACCTGAGCCAGAGTCAGCATCATGAACTCCTCCTTCCGGAAGAAGCGATTGACGTCCCGGAGGTCCAAGATGGGGCACAAGCCCCCCTTTTCCTTCTTGGGGACCAGAAAGTAGTGGGAATAACAACCAGTCCCTACCTCCTGATGGGGAACGTACTTGATGGCCCCCTTGGCCAGGAGGGTCGAGACTTCCTGACGGAGAAAAGCCAAATGAACCCCCGACATACAGGGAAGCGAGTCACCATGGCAGATTATCTGCAGCACCCACTTGTCTGATGTGATCTCGCGCCAGTGGTGGAGGTGGAGGCGAACCCTACCACCCACTGGCGTGGGGTGTCACCTGAAGCTCGGATTAGGCAGACCCTCCAGCTTATCGCGATTTGCAAAAAAAATCACGAAATCGGCCGATCCGTGCAAATGCGGCGATATTTACACAAACGCCCGCGAAATCCGCCGTTTCCGTGAGCCGCCAATCCAATCAATGGAAAGGAGGAGGGTCAGCATCCAGCAGCGGCGAGGGGCGACGAGAGGAGAGGAACAACCAGCAGGAGAGCGAAGAGCAGGAAGGAGACCAGAGGGAGAGAGAAGCGGCAGCGGACACGAGGAGAGCAGGAAGGAGACCAGACACGACGACTCTTCTCCAGCCCCCAGCCCAGGAACACGGAAGCGGGAGCGGCACACCGGCAAGCAGGAGACAGCCGGCGAACAGCGAACAGGTACGTTCCTCACGCCGTACTTAATAAAAGTATTTTTTCCTTTTGTGGGGGCCCGCCGCACATGGGGCATGCGGCGGGCCCCGGGGGACCAAAAATCATTTTCTTTACTTTCCGGTGGGGGCCCGCCGCACACAGGGCATGCGGCAGGCCCCGGGGGGCCAAAAATAATTTTCTTTACTTTCCGGTGGGGGCCCGCCGCACACGGGGCACGCGGCGGGCCAAAAATCATTTTCTTTACTTTCCGGTGGAAGCCCGCCGCACACGGGGCACGCAGCGGGCCCCGGGGGGGGGGGGCCAAATTCATGTTTTTAACTTTGTGGGGGCCCAAATTCATGTTTTTAACTTTGTTGTGGGGGCCTGCTGCACACAGGGGCACGCAGCGTGCCCCGGGGGTCCCAAATCCATGTTTTTTAACTTTGTTGCACTGTACTGATCGATCCGGGTATTATTGTTTTTACATTATAACCAGCAGCACAATACTGGTCTAGATTTAGAGTGCTCAGAAGAACTGAACGTACATGGCCAAGATTAACATGCCTTTTAACCAAAACAAATGGGCTGCATTGTAAATAAACAAAATGTACATAGCTCCATGTTGGCAAATAACTCAAACAGTAAGAAATCTGTGTTTGTTGTCGAAAAAACCCCAAAATAAAATGCCGCTAAATACCGCTAAATTTTCATTTTTGTGCCGCTAAATTTTCATTTTTGTGCTGCTAAATTTGCCAATCCATGCCGCTATATACTGGGGGGTCTGATTAGGAAGGTTTTGATCCGGAAGCAGCGGGGGTGGAAGTGGACTGACCCACACGCTGGTTACCAGACCCGTCCCTGCGGAACCCACGTCCGCGGCCTCGCTGATGCTGGTTCTGCACAGGCTTGCTGGAAGAGCGCGCCTGGGTACCCCTGCCCTGGTCACGAAAGGAACAAAACCGCGACGTGGCAGGGTTTTTCGAGGAAAGACCCAAAGACTTGGCCGTGGTACAAGAGTCTTTAAAGTGCTCCAGGGCATTGTCAGCCTTATCACCAAAGAGGCGGGAGCCATCGAAGGGCATGTCCATGAGCAAGCTCTGGACATCGGGTGAAAACCCAGTGCAACGCAACCAGGCGTGGCGCCGCAATGCCACTGTCGTGGAAATCGCCCTGCCCAACGAATCAGTGGTGTCCAAACCACACCGGATGGCAAACTTTGCAGCATCCTTCCCCTCCGCAATCACCTGGGAAAGGACAGCCTGGACATCCTCAGAGCACTTAGGCAGAGCCTCCGCCACTGCGTGGGAGTAACAGCCCAATAAGCAGGCGGTATTAACCGATCTCAACCCCAAACTGGCTGAGAACAACCTCTTGCCATATTGGTCCAGAGTCCTTATCCGGCAGAGCCGAGGGAAAGGCCCTCTGTGATGTCGAGGCCTGATTGACCAGATTCTCAGGCGTGAGATGAGTGATCAAGAAGGCGGGATCAGCAGGCCCCGGACGATGACGCCTAGCTACGTTCTCATCCACTGGTGTCCCCTAGGCTGGCCGCAACCAAGTACCCAAGAGGACTTCCGTAAGGGCCTCAGTGAAAGGGAGCAGCGGCTCCGACGACGTAGACGTCGTCTGGAGCACCTCCGTAAGGAGGTTGGTCTTAAGGACCACCGTAGGGAGGTCGAGATGGAGGGCCTCCGTGGCGCGCTGCAGAACCATAGCATAAGAAGCGCTTCCTCCATAGTAGGCGGAGGCGAGGCAAACCCCGGGTCACAAGACACATCAGGTTCACCCGCATCAGGTTCACTCGCATCTTGAATGTCATCCACCCAATCCTGCTCGGAGTCACAATGCTGCACAAGGGGGTTCTCAGAGCCGTCCCAGTCGTCGTCTGGCTCCGGGGTAGAAGGAGCCAGCAGTGGCGGCAGGGCCGGAACCGGAGACGGGGTCAGTGGTGCCGGTAGCGGCGCGAGCCGGGGCCGCATCCCAACGTGGATCCCAGGCCGGAACAAAATGGCGTGGGAACTGGGGTCGGGACAGGATAAACGGCACCCAGTGCGGCGCTTGTGGCGGCGCTAGGGCCGGAGCCAAGGACGGCGCTGCACCTTGTGGCGCCGAGGCCGCAGCCGAGGGTGATGGATCCAGTGCCTTCGGGGCTGGCACCAGAGGTGGTGCCGCCGGGCCAACAGGATCTGGATACGGGACCGCGGGGCCCGAAGGCGCACCAGTGGGAGCCCGGGGCCTGTAAAGGCGGTCCGAGGCACCAAGGAACTCCTGCACCTGTTCGGGAGTCGCCGACGGACCCGGGTATAGCGGGTAGGCCTCGGGACTCCCAGGCTCCTCACGTCCACATCCGGTGAGCGACAGGGGGATGTCGGAGAGCGAAAGCGCTTCTTCGACTTCTTTTTATGGTGTCGCTTGCCAGAATCTGAAGGGGAAGACTTGGAGTCCGAGGAGCGATGGTTCCGGTCCTGCGAGCGGTCCCGCGAATGGCCCCTAGACCCAGAGCGGCGGTGAGAGGAATGCCGGACCTCCAGCAACTTCCGACGCCGATCCCGCAAGGCCTTCGGGGACATGGCACGGCAGTCCCGACAATCCCGGGAGTCATGGTAATGCTCCAGGTAGTAGAGGCAGACATCATGGGCGTCCGCCACCGACATATTCCGGTGGCACGACCCGCAAGACTTAAAGCCGGGCATCCCTGCGTGCACCAAGATAAAGGACTCAATCGGGATCTGCGCTTTCGGCGTGGAAAAAGAAAGAACTGACGTCAGCGCGCATGGGTGGCGCCTAAGTAGTCTCCGTGATGTCATTTCGGCACGTACAACGCCACTGACGGAGGCGGAGCCGCACAACGCCACCTGCTGGCGCGCAGGGGTACTGCTAAGCAGAAAACTTTCCGGATCCAGTCTGACGCCTGGGGAATATTCTAAGGTAAGGAATCTATTGCTAACGTGTCTCTTTCAGATATTTAGATCTCACACCAGTCTTGTTGTGGGTCACTGCAATGCTCAGAAGGACGCCCCCCAAGTTGGGTGGCGCTTCCATTTTTCAGTTGTTCACACTCTGATCAGTGAGTGATACTTATGAAGCACGCCACACATTATCTCATCGATTACATACTGTTCTGCGGTGCGTGTTCGTCCACACCCCCTCTTTGAATGAAACTTTAAAGGTGCCTAGAGCAAGGCCTTACTGGGCAAGTCAGAGCACAAAAAATAAAACAGACAATTTAGCCTGGAGGTGGTCAATCGTATGAGTACCGCACTAGCGGTACAAAATTGTCCCAAGAACAGAAATATACAGTTTTTGTCGAGAGATGCCTCGCTGCCAAGATGACATCAACCACCTCTGGAGGAAGGTCAAATGTGTTCAGCTGTCACCGCAAGATCTCCATGTATGAAGGTGGAGATTGCAAAGGCTGGGCAGGAGAACCTGCCCGTTCTAACGCAACAGTGAATACGTTCAGAGGGGCAGCCTGATTGGAGGACAGATGCTCAAACCCAGAAGTTCTGGACGCCATACTCTCTGTGCCCAGTCTGCAGCAACTAAGATGACCTGAGCCCGGTCTGTCCTGATCTTCTTGAGAACTCTGGGCAGGTGTGATATGGGGAAGAAGTAATACATGAGTCCGGAGTTTCACTTGAGATGAAATGCATCTTAGAGTCAGAGAGACACCTTGGAAACTCCAACGTGCAAAAGTGCGGACGCACAAGTTATTACTTGTGTAACGATATAACTGTAAGAGACATTAGTTAGTGATAGATTCCTTACCGTAGAATACCCCCCATGCGTCAGACTGGATCCGGAAAGTTTTCTTCTTGGCAGTACCCCTGCGAGACGGTAGGTGGCGCCGTGCGGCTCTGCGTCCGTCACTGGCGTCACGAGAGCTGAGATGACATCACGGAGACTACTTAGGCGCCACCCATGCTCGCTGACGTCAGTTCTGTACACGACTTTCCGTGCTGAAACGCAGAGCCTTGCAAGAAACCGACCATTGGTGCATAAAACTAGGGCCCTAAAAAGGGGATGACCTTAACCCTAGAAATCAGTTCGCAGAATGAGGAGGATGGGTGGGGCGGTAAGGAATCCATCACTAACTAATGTTTCTTACAGATATATCTTTACACAAATAGTAACTTGTGCATCTGAAAGAGACACGTTAGTGATAGATTCCTTACCTTGGAATAGAATCCCCAGCAATACCAACCCTGGAGGTGGGACTGCGAAAAAGATTACACCAAAAAGTCACAGAGCACAGACCGGCCAGAGAAGCCGCCCCTCCGGACCGGACTGTCAAGGGAGTAGTGCTTTGTAAACGTGTGCAGCAAGGCCCACATAGCTGCCTGACAAATGTCTTGCAAAGGAACACTGCTTCCCAAGGCAGTAGTGGCTGCAGTTGCCCTGGTCGAATGGGCACGCAATCTCACAGGAGGCTCCTTCTTGGACAAGGAGGAACATGCTTTGATGCACAGAACGACCCGCCAAGAGAAGGTTCGTTTGTGCACGCCCCGACCTTTCTTGGCGCCCACGTAACCAACAAAGAGTTGATCATCCACCCGGAACTGTAGTATACGCTGCAGATAGAAAGCGAGCGCACGCTATGGGTCCAGACGGTGGAGCCTCTCCTCTTCCCTGGAAGGATGCGGAGGCGGTAAGAAAGTGGGCAAAGTGATGGTCTACCCGATGTGGAAGGGCGTGACAACATTCGGCAAGAAAGAAGGACGGGTCCTTAAAACCACCTTGTCCGGATGATCCGAATGGAAGGGAGGTTTGGAAGAAGGAGCCTGGAGCTCACTCACTCTTCTGGCAGAGGTGATAGCAACCAGGAAAGCAGTCTTTAGAGTAAGAAGACTCAAGGGACAGTTATGAAGAGGCTCAAAGGGGGTGCACATCAGAAAAGTCAAGACAAGATTCAAGTCCCACTGAGGCATTATGAAAGGCACGGGAGGAAACGTGTGTGTAATGCATTTGAGAAAGCGGTTAACAACCGAAGACTTAAAAAGGGTAGTCTGTTCAGGAAGGCAGAAATGGCAGAGAGTTTGATAGTACCCAGAGCAGAGCCCTGCTTGGCCAAAGAGAGGAGAAACAGAAGGACCTCAGAAAGAGGGGCTGAGAGGGGATCCACAGCTTTCGCTGTGCACCACTCCACAAATTTGTTCCATCGGCAGGCGTATACCGTTTTAGTGGAGGGACGCATGGCTGTTAGAATGACATTACAGACCTCGGGAGGAAAGTCGAAAGCCGTTAACTGTTGCTGCTCAATCTCCATGCATGGAGGTGGAGGCTGGACGGGTGAAGGACCGACCCCTGCTGCTGCGACCGAAGATTCTCCCGAAGAGGTAGACGGATGGGGGGGATCGATGCTCATACTGAGTAGCTCGGGATACCATACTCTTTGAGCCCAGTCCGGAGCCACAAGAATAACTTGGGCCCGGTCGCGCCTGATCTTCTTAAGCACTCTGGGCAGAAGTGGTATAGGCGGAAAAGCGTAAAGTAGACTGCAACTCCACTCGAGACGAAAAGCGTCTCCGAGCGAGTACTGCCTTGGAACTTTCAACGCATAGAACAGATGACATTGCGCGTCCCCTTGGGTGGCGAATAAATCTAACCAAGGCTCTCCCCACTGCAGAAAGAGACCTTGCGCCACGTCCGAGTTCAGACGACATTCGTGATCCATCTTGCACCAGCGACTGAGTTCGCCCGCCCTGGCGTTTGGAGAATTCGCCAGGTGTTTAACCACCAAGGTAATGCCTTGATGTTCCAGCCATGTCCAGAGGCGCAGAGCCCCCTGACATCAGGTCCACGACCCCACCCCACCCTGTTTGTTGCAATACCACATGGCGGTGGTGTTGTCGGTGAACACCTGCACTATACTTCCCCGGACAGAGGGAAGAAAAGCCTTCAGTGCAAGTCTGATCGCCCTCAGCTCCAAAGGTTGATATGGAGACGATACTCCGCCGGAGACCAGAGGCCTCTGATCTCCGCCTCTCCCAAGTGGCCTCCCCATCTCAGGAGGGACGCATCCGTCACCACCGTGTGCTCCCGTTGGGGGAGGGAGAGGGATCTGCCATTGACCCAATCGCGATTTGTGAGCCACCACTGCAAATGTCGTGTAGTGCCCTCCGAGATCTGGACATGATTGGACAGGTTGCCCTGATGCTGTGCCCACTGGAACTTCAGATCCCACTGCAGAGTCCGCATATGCCATCTGGCATGTTGCACTAACAGGATGCAGGAGGCCATCAGGCCCAAAAGCCGGAGGGTCATCCTGACTGAAACCCGGTATAGAGGCTGAAAGATCGGAATCATAGCCTGAATATCCCGGACTCGCTGCTCGAGAGGATAAACCGGAAACTGCGTTGAATCCAGAACCGCTCCGATGAAGGGGAGCTTCTGGGAGGGATTCAGGTGCGACTTCGGCACATTGATGGAAAACCCCAGCAAGTGCAGGAGGTCGGCCGTAGTCTGAAGGTGAGTGACGACTGCCTGGGGCGAGCCCGCATTCAACAACCAGTCGTCGAAGTAGGGGAAGACTGATACGCCTGACCTGCGCAGATGAGCTGCGACCACCGCCCTCACTTTCGTGAACACCCGAGGGGCGCTGGTAAGGCCGAAGGGGAGCACAGTAAACTGAAAATGCTCTTGGCCTACCATGAACCGCAGTAACGCCGATGGGCCGGCAGGACGGGGATGTGAAAGTATGCGTCCTGCAAGTCCAACGCTACCATCCAGTCTCCAGGGTCGAGGGCAACCAAGACCTGAGCCAGAGTGAGCATCTTGAACATCTCCTTCCGGAGGAACCGATTGACGTCCCGAAGGTCCAAGATGGGACGTAGGCCCCCTTTGTCCTTCTTGGGGACCCAAAAGTAGTGACCTACTTCTGGCCCAAGAATGCACTCGAGGGCCCCCTTGGCCAGGTGGGTCGAGACTTCCTGACGGAGAAGAGTCAAATGATCGCCCGACATGCAGTGGTGCCGGGGCAGAATGGCAGGAGGGGAGGAAAGGAAAGGGAGTGCATAACCGTGTCCGATTATCTGCAGCACCCACTTGTTCGAAGTAATCTCGCACCAGTGGTGGAGGTGGAAGCGAACCCTGCCACCCACTGGCGTGGGATGCTCCCTGAAGCACGGATTAGGAAGGTTTTGAGGCGGAAGCAGCGGGGTGGAAGTGGACTGACCCACACCCTGGTTACCAGACCCGCCCCTGCGGAACCCACATCCGCTGCCTCGCTGAGGCTGGTTCTGCACAGGCTTGCTGGAAGAGCACGCCTGGGTTCCCCTGCCCTGGCCACAAAAGGAACGAAACCCCGGCGTGGCAGTGTTTTTCGAGGAAAGACCCAAAGAATTGGCCGTGGCACGAGTCTTTAAAACGCTCCAGGGCGTTGTCAGCCTCATCACCAAAGAGGCGGGAGCCATTAAAGGGCATGTCCATGAGCGAGCTCTGGACATCGGATGAATCAGCGGTGTCCAAACCACTTTTGATGGCAAACTTCGCCGCATCCTTGCCCTCCACAATCGCTTGGGAAAGGGCAGCTTGGACCACCTCAGAGCACTGAGGCAGAACCTCTGCCACCGAATACCACACTGCTAGGGAGTAACGGCCCAATAAGCAGGCGGTATTAACAGACCTCAAACCCAAACTGGCTGAGGAGAACAACCTCTTGCCATATTGGTCCAGCCTCAGAGTTCTTATCCGGCGGAGTCGAGGGAAAGGCACTCTGCGATGTTGAGGCCTTATAACCAGGCTCTCAGGCGTGGGGTGAGTGGTCAAGAAGGCGGGATCATCAGGCGCCGGACGATGACACCTAGCGACATTCTTATCCACTGGTGCCCCCAAGGCCGGCCGCAACCAAGTACCCAAGAGGACTTCGGTAAGGGCCTCATTGAAAGGGAGCAGCGGCTCCGACGTAGACGCCGTCTGAAGCACCTCTGTAAGGAAGTTGGTCTTAAGTGCCACCGTAGGGAGGTCGAGATGGAGAGCCTCCGCGGCGCGACACAACACCATAGTGTAGGAAGTGCCTTCCTCCATACTAGGCGGAGGCGAGGAAAACCCCGGGTCAGAAGACACATTAAGGTCACCCGCATCTTGAAGGTCATCCACCCAATCCTGCTTGGAGTCACACTGCCGCGCAAGGGGGTCCTCGGAGCCGTCCCAATCCTCATCCAAATAGAAGGGGCCGGCTGTGGAGGCCGGAGCCGGAGAGGGGGCAATCGGCGGGAGTGGTGCCGGCCAGGGCCAAACCGGAGTCGCATCCCAATGTGATCCCAGGTCGGACCGAAACGGTTCGAGAACCGGGGCAGGGGCGGGATAAACGGCACCCAGGGCGGCGCTGGGGCCAGAGCCAATGGCAGCGCCGAGGCCGGAGCCAGCGGTGCTGCACCTTGTGGCGCCAGAGCAGAGTGCGCTGGATCCAGTGTCTCCAGGGCTGGCGCCAGAGGCGGTGCCGCCGGGCCAACAGGATCCGGACACGGGACTCAGGGTCCCGCAGGTGGTCCATGGCAGCAAGAAACTCTTGCACCTGTTCGGGAGTCGCCGACGGACCCGGGTATAGAGAGTAGGCTGCAGGATTCCCAGGCTCCGGAGGAGCCGCAGGGGCGGAGCCCCTGTCCCCCCGTCCGCCTCCGGGGAGCGACAGGGGGACGTCAGAGAGCGTACACGCATCTTTGACTTCTTCTTATGACGTTGCTTACCGGAATCTGAAGGTGACGACTTAAGAGTCCAAGGAGCGACGGCTTCGGTCCCGGGAGCGGTCCCGCAAACTGCCCCTAGACCCGGAGCAGCTGTGGGAGGAGTGCCAGACGTCCAGCAAATTCTGGCGCCGCTCCCGTAATTCCTTCGGGCCGTGGCACGGCAGTCCCGACAATCCCGGGAGTCATGCTCGTTCTCCAGGCAGTAGAGGCAGACATCATGAGGGTCCGCCACCAACATATTACGGTGCACGACCCACAAGACTTAAAGCCGGGCATTCCTACGTGCACCAGGAGACTAGAGAAGGAGACAAAAGTCTCAAAAAAGTGGTCAAAAAATGACCAAGGTACGTGCTCAATCCGGATCTGCGCTTTCGGCGCGGAAAAAGAAATAACGGACGTCAGCGCGCATGGGTGGTGCCTAAGTAGTCTCTGTGACGTCATCATGGCACTCGCGACGCCAGTGATCGACGGGGAGCCGCACGGCGCCACCTACCGGCGCGCAGGGGTAGTGCTAAGCAGAAAACTTTCCGGAACCAGTCTGACGCCTGGGGGTTATTCTAAGGCAAGGAATCTATCATCAACGTGTCTCTTTCAGATACTGCGCGTTCTCATCCGTGGTGAACCTATTCAGCTAAGCTTCTCACCATTCATGGAAGAGACCTTGTGCCACCTCCAGATGTAGCTGCCATTTGTGATCTGCCAGGTACTGGCGGTTGAGTTTGTCCACGCCGGCATTCAATGAGCCTGCTAGGTGATTCATCACCAGGAAAGGTCATTGGTGTTCTAGCCATTTTCAGAGGTGCAAAGCCTCCTGGAACAGGGTCAGTGATCCCACCCTATCCTGTTTATTTATAGTCCCACATGGCGGTGGTAGTGTTTGTGAGCACCTGTACCAGCCTTCCCTTGATAGATGGCAAGAAGGCTTTCAGCGCCAAACGGATGGCCCACAGCTCCAGAAGGTTTATAAGGAGCCAAGACTCCACCGGAGACCTCTGAACTTCAAGTCTCACCAGAAGCAATGCATCGGTCACCACTGGCAGTTCTGGTTGGAGACTGTAGAGTGGTCTGCCGCTGACTCAATTGCGGTCCAGAAACCACAATTGCAGACCTTTCGCAGTCTCCTCCAAGATCTGGACGTGGTCGGAGATGTCCTATTGATGTTAAACCCACTTGGACTTCAGATCCCTCTGCAGAGTCTGCAAATGCCCCCTGACATGCTCCGCCAGCGGGATACAGGGGGCCATCAGTGTCAGCAGTCTCAGAGTCGATACCCCCCACCCTTGCCCCAAAGGTACGAAACTGAACCTTATCTGGAATGACAGAGGAACGGGAGCTTCTGGGAAGGAGTCAGGTGTGACTTCTGCACGTTTATCATGAGCCCCAAAGATGACAGGAGGTTCGCTGTAATCTAGAGATAGCAGACTACTGTCTTGGGTGAGCCCACCTTCAACTGCCAGGCATCGAGGTAGGGGAACACCAGCAACCCTGACCTTCGAAGGGTGCTGCCATCACGTGAACATCCGAGGGGCGCTGGTAACACCAAAGGGGAGCACGGAGAACTGAAAATGCTCGCTTATTTATTTTTATTTTGAAAGTTTTATATAGCGCGGACAAGATCTTTGCAGATATCAGAGCGCTTTACACAGAAGGGGTACATGAGGGAACATAGTCAAAACAATTAAGTCAGAGGAGCATACAGTACAAATAAGTGAGGGCAAAGCCAATCATGTAAATCAGTAAATCAATAATACAAGTATTGCAAATATGCAACGGGGTCAAACAAGTAATACAGATCGGTGCCTATTCTTAAGGAGACCTAATTAACAGTTCAGGTGTATTTTGCCATAAGGATAGCTTTTACTTCTTTCTTAAAGAGAGTAGTGGAAGAGATGAGCCTAGTTTCAGGGGGGAGTGAGTTCCAGATTCTGGGTGCCATTCCTGAGAAGGAGCGTTTATATGTTTTTTCCTTCCGGAATCTGCGTGGTTTCAGCAGAAGATTGTTTGTGCCTCTAGTGTTTCTAGCGCCGCCAGAGATTGTCAACTTCTGAGTGAGGTAGCCGGGAGAGTTCAGGTGTACCGCCTTGTGTGTCATGCAGGCGATTTTCAGATGTATTCTGGCTTCAAAAGGCAGCCAATTCAGGGATTTCAAGTCAGGGGAAATACGAGAGTGCTTTTTTGACCCAGTTATGAGCCTCGCTGCAGCGTTTAGAGAAGCTCTTAGGGGTGCGGTAGTAGTTAGCGGGAGTCCGCAGAGGGCGACGCTGCCATATTCTATTCGAGGGATGACTAGTGCTTGTACTGCGGTTTGGAAGTCATTGGCTGGGAGGAATGGTTTAAGTTTCCTCAGGGTATTGATTTGGAAATTCGCTCCCTTAGTTGCCTTGTTGATGTGTTGCTGCATGTTGAGATTGGTGTCGAGGGTTATGCCTAGAGATTTTGCTGAATCCACGATGGTGGGTTGGACATTGAGTGCACTTAGGTGTTTGAGCCAACTTTGAGTGGTGGAGATCTTCGCTGGAGGTGAGATCAGAAGGAACTCTGTTTTCAGAGCATTGAGTTTGAGATGATTATCGGCCAGCCAAGATTGGGTGCTTCTGATCGTTGAGTTCAGGAGCATAATGTCTTTGGGAGATTGTAATTTGAGATATAGTTGGGTGTCATCGGCGTACATGTGAAAGTGTAAGTTAGATGCGTGTAGCAAGGTGGTGAGAGGTTCCATCACTAGGTTGAACAGAGTTGGGGATAGTGAGGAACCTTGGGGGACACCCAGCGTTACAGGTATTGGCGAGGACATCAGGTTGTTGCTCTTGAATTTCTGCGACCTGTTGTGAAGAAAGGAAGTGAACCACTTGAGAACAGTTCCAGATAATCCCATTCTAGTGCTTAGTAGTTCGAGTAAGTTCTCATGTTTAACGGTGTCGAATGCTGAAGAGAGATCAAGAAGGATGAGAAGGCAGGTGTCGTTTTGGTCTAGCATTTGAAGTGCGTTGTCAATTATGTGAGTCATAGCAGTTTCTGTACTGTGTCCTGCTCGGAAGCCTGATTGATGAGGATTGAGGAGATCAAATTGCTCAATGTGTTTAGTCAATTGTAGTTGTACGCATTTTTCCAGCAGTTTGGCGAGAGTGGGGATATTAGTGATGGGACGGTAATTGTTCAGATCAGAGGGGTCAGCTGTAGGTTTCTTTAGTAAGGGAGTGACTTGTCCAACTTTGAGGGAGTCAGGTATGGTTCCTTGTTGAAGTGAGCCGTTGATAATTCTAGTCCAGAGTGGGAGAAGCAAAGGGGCAAAGTCTTTTACAGCGTTGGCAGGAAGGGGATCTGTGAGGTGATTGGATGGTTTCAAGGTGCTGAGCAGTTTGCCAATTTCCTCTTCAGAGTATGTGCCAAAGGATGACCATGTAGCATTGTTTTTTAGTTCAATGGGTGCTATGCAGTGAGGTTTGGAGTAGAGGCTTGCGTCCGCGAGGAGATCGCTCTTTATGTTGTCAGTTTTTTGGATAAAGAAAGCGGAGAAGTCTTCACAGGAGGGAGCTTCGCGCACAGTGCTGAGTGGTTGGGGTTGTTCCTTGGATTGAGTTTTGATTAGCTCAAACAGTTTTCTCGGACGGTTTTTTGCTTGGTCGAGCTGGAGGCTGAAGAAGTCTAGTTTTGAGCGTTTTATTTTCCTGAAATAGGCGTTTCTCTTTTTCTTCAGAGTTTTTAGGTGCAGTGCAGAGGTGCGTTCTGCCATTCGCATGTCTCGTCTATCCTTATTGAGACTTCCGTCATACCATGGATTGGACATTTTAGTTGAGACTCTTTTTAACTGCATAGGTGCCGCCTCATTTATTATTGAGGTCATAGCATTAAGGTAGTGGTCAGTCAGTGATTGAACGTCCTTCACGCCGGGCGGTGGTAGTAGGAGATTGCAGCTGTTAGGAGGCAGAGAGCTTGGGTTGAGTTTTTTCAGGTCTCTTTTCCAGACTTTGGGCTTGGAGGATTGAGCCGGGTTGGATTTAACTTTTACATTGATGAAGAATGTGACAATATGGTGGTCTGACCAGTCACAAGGTTGGATAGACTCGAGTTGGATAGAGTCCTCTTTGGAGATGATAAGGTCGAGGATAGAGCCTTTTTCGTGGGTCGGGCTGTTGCATATTTGGGTGAGGTCAAGGGCATTGAGGAAACTTTTAAGACTATTTACCACCGCGTCATTGCGATCGTTCCAGTGGAGGTTGAAGTCGCCAAGGTATATTTGGGTGAGCTGCCATCCGGAGTTGGTTGAGATCATATCCATGATTTGTTGAGAAAAGGTGAGGTTGTCTCTGGGTGGGTGGTAAATGCAGTGTAGAGAGCATATCGGTTTGTCCCCACTGATAATGTCTAGGCAGATGTATTCACAGGATGTTGGGGATGATATGGAGGTGGACTTGCCTTTCAGAACGGAGAGGTTGTTCCTGTGGATGCATGCGATTCCACCACCTATTTTGCCTGGCCTGTCAAGTCTAATTATGTGGTAATTAGGTGGAACCAGAATGTCCATTATAGGTGATGAGGCTTCAGTTAGCCATGTTTCAGTCAGAATGATTAGGTCAAGGTCCAGCGATAAGAGGAGATCAGCGATGGCGGCGGAATGTTTCGAGGCCGATCTGCAGTTAAGGAGAGTGCATTTGAGCTGGGGTGTGTTGAGGGCGGTAGAGGGTTCAAGAGAGAGAGGGACTATTCTAAGGTTATTGGGGTTGGAGATTCTGCTGTTTAGTGTGGGGGGTCTAAGGGCATTTGAGTGTATCGTGGGAATGGTGAGGTGTGTGGTGGATGTGTGATTTTGGGGGGTTGGGTCATACTCACGGAGGAGAGTGAGAGTGTCGAGGTCCGAAAGAGGGTTGCAGGGGCGACGCGGGCGGTTGTTGCGATTGCTAGCAGGGATTGAAGTCCAGAGTGGGGAGTGTCGAGTGAGAGAGTTAACCGAAGAGGTGGGGGACACGTTGGGAGGGGAGGTGGAGGTGGGTGATGGGTTGCAGGGGCGACGGGGGCGGTTGTTGCGATTACGAACAGGCAATGAAGTCCGGTGTGTGGAGTGCTGAGTAAGAGTGTCAACCGGTAGGGTAGGGGACATGTTTGAGGTGGAGGTGGAGGTGAGTGAGGGGTGTATGGGGTGTGTGGAGAGTAGTTCTTTGATGCTGTGTATGTCTCCTTTGATCTGGATGAGGGTGGCCATAATCAAGTCCAATGTGGGGGGAGTGATGGAGGTGGGGGTGGAGGTCGAGGGTGGATGACTGACCAGGGAGATGTCGTGCAGGCGGGATAGTGGGCTGGTGTTGGTGCAGGACTCCATTATGTTAGTGTGCGAGATGGTATTAGGAAGGGGAGAATGTTTTGGCGGGTTGGGTGTGGATGAGGTGGGGAGGAGATTGGTGGTATGAGTGTGGGCGTGAGTGTGGGCGTTGTTGGTAGGCGGTGAGGTCAAAGTGGAGGATGGGTGTATATTAGTTGAGCTGGGGATGCAGGAAGGATAATGGGGGCTGAGAGTGGGTGGGAAAATGGGATTGGAGATGGTCCTGTTCTGGGGGGGGGGGGGAGTTAGATTAAAAGAAGAGGTGTGTTCTGCGTAGTAAGTTAGAGGGGGGTGGGGACTGAGCATGGGGGGGGATAGAGGGTGGGATTTGTCTTTGTGCGTGTCGTTTAGGTGCGGGACTAGGTTAGCTGTGTTAATGTTGGCTGTGATGTTCTGGGAGAGAGGAGTGATAATGGTATGTGTGGAGGTCTTAGGTCCGGAAGGAGGGGTGGGGGTGCGAGTGTTGTGAGAGGGGGAAGGATCTGTGTCTGTGTTTGAGGCGTGAGTGGTTGTTACCTGGCGCTGAACTGGGAGAGAGGGGTTGTGGGTGGGAGCTGAGTAGTCTGGAGTGGTAGGTGTGTCACTGAATGCTGAGTGTGTAGCAGCTACCTGGTGCTGTGCTAGGTTAGAAGGGTTGTGTGTGTTGGGAGCTATGAGGTATGGGGTGGTGGGACTGAGGGAAATGTGAGTGTCTGACCGTGGATTGGAGAGGTGATCTTTGAAAGTGGGGAACAGGTTGTCTAGTAGTTCCAAGTTCCTGTCTGTGGCTTGAGATAGGACCATCCCGTTATTGTAAATAGTAATGGTGGCTCTACCTGGGAAGAGTTGTGATGGAGAGAGTTAGGCCATGAGCGGATTTCCTGGTGGTGGAGACTGTTAGTAAGGTGTGGAACGTTTTTCTCCATTGAGCTCTACGTGTGGTGTGGAAGATGATATCAGTGCTCAGGGATCCATTAACCGGTGAGAAGTATGTGTCGGCAAAGGGTGTTTCAGGGTGGGACCTCAGGAAGTTGTGTTTAAAGCGTTTAGCGGCTTTTTTGGTGAGTGTGGATGGGTAGTTGATTTTATATGTGTGCTTGCCGATGGGCTCCATGTTGGGGTGGCGGTGTAGGTGGGCGAGGCGGTATAGGTGGGTATGGGAGGGTGGACGATAGTAATACAGATGTGCAAAGAACAATGCAGACAGTAAGTTACATGGAACACAAGTAACACTAGTGAGCAAAAACAACCAAAATATAGAGGTAGCAGTCTGTGAACACCAAAGAATAAACAGTGAAATGGGTGCAGCTTACACAATGTACAGAAATATATGAAAATATATGAGGTAGCAAACGGTACAGCTTACACTATGTCCAAAAATATATAAGTGGTATCAAGCGGTGTATTCCCGGAATAAAAGTGAAATAGGTGCCGGTTACAGATATGTACAGTACACAAATAAAAGAATCATACTGATGAAATACTGAAACAAGACACCGGTACAACCAAAAAGCTGCATGAGGCAATATTGATACTAGTGAACAGCCAGAAAAATTTGAGGTAGCGATCGGTACATTACCAGTGAAGCAAAGTGAGATGTGTGCAGGTTACAATAAATGTACAAAATACAAGTAGAGGTATAGTGCTGCAATAAAGGCAAACACTTAATCACACGAGGGTTTAAATAGAAAATGTAAGTGTAAATAAAAATGTACAAAATAAAAGTAAAGGTATAGTACTGTAGTAAGAGGCAGGCACTTAATCACACGAGGGTTTAAATGCATAGCTATGTAAAGTGTGCTATCCAAAAAAGGCCAGGCCTTAGGGAATGGCCAGATAGTGGGAATGACTAGTTCATGATGGCCGCCAAAGAGAGAGAGAGAGCAGTCTAAAATGGCCGCCCAAAAGGGAAGTTGGAGACGGTAGTCCTCTGTTTGTTGTTGGTGCTTTGATAACAGGGAAGTGCAGATTCAGTTTCTATTTGAGCAGGCACAGTTCCTGGCTTGCTGAGAGGGAGTCAGACAGACAGACAGACAGAATATCTTTATTCGACTTATTCCAAGTCATACAAAGAAACAAAAACAATAAAACATGACATGCAAAACATAACCCTACATTTCCTAAAAAGCATCAAACTAGATGCGCATTTAAAAATACTATATACAGAATTAAAAATAGATTTTACATTCCATGTCAAGAAAAACATCATAACCATTAAGTATTAAGGCGAGAATTGGCCAACAGCTTTCACCCTGGCAGCAGCCACTAAAAAGTTAGCAATGCAAAAACTTGTGCGAGGATTTGACAGGAGCTGTAGATAGAGCAGCGCCGGACGCACCTGTGTGAATCCCGCTTCTTTCAGGATGGGGAGCAAATATTTTTTCCTCTGCTCATGGTACAAGCTACAAAACATGACAAAGTGCATTGTGTCCTGCACGGAAAAGTGATCGCAGCTGCAGGGAGGGGCTAGGTCTGGCTTCTGCCAGCACTTAAAAGAACCTAAATAAAAATGTAACAGGTTGAACCTGAACTTCGTTAATAAAAACCTGTGATAAGGGAATGTGACGAAACTAAGATAAGGTGCGAGGGAGGGTACACTAACCAAAAGGCTGTGTGCCCTAACTGCTGGTTTCAACAGTTCAACTTCCTCGCGGCGAGCTTCCTTCCTATCCCTGAATGACTTTTTTATATAGTCTATATCCTGAGCTCTAATTTTTCCTGGGCATGAAAAAAGTTCTGGACGGCCCAAATCTGTAAATGATTTAAGTAAATAGGCCAGCCATGGAATGCTGCTATGTCTATCAAGGGATAAAACATCATTTAAAATTTTGTGGTTCAAAGGAAGATCTTCATTCAGCCACATTTTCAGCCACAGGGTCAGGGGGGCTAGGCTCAGTAAATCTGACAGGTAGGGTAGGCCCACCTCTTTATGGATGGAATAGGTTGGGGTTGACTGGGGTACGGAGAGGAGAGATCTAATAAATCTATTTTCTGCTCTCTGAATAGGGTCAAGATTTACATACCCCCACAAAGGGGATCCATATAGTGCAATAGCCACAGGCTTACACTTATAGATTTTTAAAAGGGCTTCCATGGGCCTGGCTCCCAACTTGCCAGCAAAGCCCAAGAGCGCTGAGGAAGATCTAATTACCGCCAGCCTCTTTGCTCTTATGTGTGGAACCCACGATCCTTTTTGATCAAACAGTACACCCAAGTAGGGGAATGTGGTGACCTTAGAGACAGGGACCCCTCTACAGAAAAATTATTTATGTCTTTTTTTAGTACACTCACGCCCCATAATCATCGTGTGTGACTTAGAGACATTAACCTTAAGGTCCAAATTGTCCATAAAAGAACCAAAGGCATTCAAAAGGAGCTGGAGACCAACGCCAGTGCGAGCGATCAACACGGCATCGTCCGCATACAGAAGTGCCGGAATTTGGGTATCTCCTGCACGCGGAACGTCCGCTTCCTGGCCTCGCAGGTGTGCCCCCAGGCCATTAATGTAGATGGTAAAAAGCGTGGGGGCTAAAATACAACCTTGTCGTACCCCCTTTAAAGATTTAAACAGTGGGGTACATCTGCCATTATTTGACACTCGGACGGCTGCAAAAAGCTCCTGATGCAAAGTGGCCATGAACGCGACCAAAGCCTCGTCGATACCCATCTCCAACAGAATTGTCCATAGTTTTGACCTATTTACCAGGTCGAAGGCCGAGGAGAGGTCCATAAAGGCAAGGAACAGGGATCCCTCCTTGGCCACCGTATATTTAGAGATGAGTAAATGCAAATTAATACACTGTTCAATGGTCCCTTTTCTTTCTCTGAAGCCATATTGCAGTTCGGACAGCCCACCACAACCCTCAACGTTCTCCCTCAACCTGGATAAAAGGACTCTTCCCAAAAATGTTATGGTTGAGTCCAAAAGGGATATGGGCCTGTAGAACGCAGGATCGTCCCGCTGGCCTTTATTTTTGTAGATAGGGACGATAGTGGATATGGCCCACGAGGCAGGGGGTGAATTGCCATTAACTGCGTTAAACACATTTGACATAACCTCCGCCCACAATTTAGGTGAATACATAAAGAAGTCAGCGGGAACTCCATCGGGACCAGGTGCCTTATGTTTGGTGGTTGCCAGAAGAGCTTTTTCCACTTCTTGGGGGTTAAAGGTGATAGGATGTACAACTGTGTTACCCAAAGGGACCTTTTCGATTCCCTCATCGTCACCCCCGTAGACATTTTTAAAGAAAGACAGCCATTTATCATCTGTAATCACGCAGTCCATGGGTGCATTAGACTCTTCAGAGAATAAGGGCTGTTTGATGATCTCCCAAAATCTCCTGCTGTCCCTCAGCACTGCCGCTGAGAGGAGATTATCCCATGTTTTGCGTTTAATGGTATCTTTGCGATTCTTTATGGCTACCTTATAGGTTTTCCTTAGTCTCGAGATATCCTCTTTGACCCTAGGAACGTTTTTTAGGGCTGCCAACAGTTCTCTATGGGCTTTCGAACATGCAGAGTCGAACCATCGCTTATGTCCTGGGGCTCCCTGGATGGGTTTGGCTAGAAGATCCTTTGAGACCTGGTCGCATATTGCCTCATAAGCTGCTACTATATTTTTCCCTTGAGTGCCCGGATTTTTACAGAGCTCTACCTGGTCTTTAATTTTAGGGAAGCATTTTCCATAAAAGTTTTCCGGGATCACTTAAGCCCACTTCACTCGTCTATCTTGATCAGTAGTCCTCAGGGGATGTGCGGGTTTTACAGTTGTTGGTGGCGGCCCCATCTGAACTCCCCAGGCCACTTCAAGTAGTACGGGGTTATGGTCGCTATAGTGTGTAAAAACTGTACGATAGACCGTAGTCCTATTTAAAATGCCTGATGAGACAAAAATGTAATCGATCACCGTTCCATGTTGGGCGCCAGTAAAAGTTGGCAATCTCAGGCCACAGTCAGGCTCAAATAGGTCATAGTTAGCAAGTAGGTCTTCAAGCTCCTGCCCCTCTGCAGAGTGTTCGAAGTGAGGTCCCTGTAAAGCCGCGTCGTCAGCCTCGTTAACACTTCTTCCCTCACAGGCTAAGTTACATAGATGAATATTAAAATCGCCTAATAAAATACACTCAAAAGCTAACTTGATATTCTGCGATACTATGTTTAAAATACTGTCCAGACAGGCGATATTGCGACCTCTATAGTCGCTGTTCCCAGAATTATAAAAGTTAACATATAAGGTCCGGCTGGTTTTGTTGATCACCCTTTCAACCATTAAGATGTTACAGAATCAGTGCTGATCTGCCTATAGCTTCCTTTTAAATCCAAAGAAAACAGAATAACCAAACCACCTTTAGCTCTTCCCACTCTACTAGGAACTGCAGGTTTAGTGAAACTGGTGAACCCATCCCACCAAAGATTGTTGGATGTGTCCCAGGTTTCTTGCAGGGCAATGATATGATGTTTTGAGACAAAGCTCAACCAAGCATGATCCTGACGTTTTGCGTTTAAACCTGCTACGTTCCAGCTTATAATCTTGCAAGAGTCAGTGGATACCCTTGATTCGTTTACCCCCTCTGAGTCCCCTTCATCTGTTTGTTGCATTAATGTTCCCTCATTAGATTCCTCGTGAATGAGGCTCTGTGCTTCCTCACCAATCGTACTTTATGTAGCACAGGCCTCTAACCGATGTAAACTCGGTAAATGGTCGGAATTTGTTGGCACTTGAGACTCTGGTGTTTCATTTGGGGTAGGATCATTAAGATGTTCGACAATGTTATGACCACCATTTTTTAATATTGGGTTATTCAGCGCCTCCCTTTCTTGGTTGACTCCTCCTGAGAGGGAGTCTGATCTCTGCAATGGAGGTCTTGTGTGGGGGAGTTAAGCTGAGGAGCCTCGTGAGCAACAGAGGTACATGAGGAGATTTATTACTACAGTTTTATGGCCCCAGCCATTTTGAACAAAGGAGGGTTTTTCAAAAGTGTGTACAGGCGAGTGGGGTAAATAAATACCTTTTTAGAATTCTGCTCAGCAAGTGCGTTGATGTGCTAGCAAGGTTATTATCGCTCGTCTAGTCAGCGTGTATGCAGCTGCCGTGTGCATCGACTTCTGGCAAGTTGCTGGATTATTTTCGTGCACGGTCAGAGCCTCAGTGCTGCAGCCCCCACCGCCTCGATGGGCGTCGTTGTGTGTTTTCCCGATGACTTTCCCTTTTCCTCCAATTTCCAAGTGGGGAGAACAATTACTGGGTCACCTCGCAGAGATGGATGGGGGAACAGGAAATAAGGTTGGACGGGCGGGAAGCACATCGGCTTGCCCAGGTAACAAAGGGTACACAACGGAAGCGAAGAGTAAATGGGAGGGGGTGGGACAGACGCTTACCCGGAAGGAATGTGTGGACACCGGAAGTGAAAGGTCATCCGGCCGGGTTGGAACCCTATGGTTACCCGGGAGTGAGTGGACACCGGAAGCAAAAGGGGCCGTCCGGTTGGGTTAAAGCAGACGCTTACCCAAGTAGTGCGTGGCAACCGGAGGTAAAAGGTTACACGGTCGGGCTGGAAGCAGAAGCTTGCCCGGAGTGAAAGGAAAGGGTGCGTCCACAGGGGTATGGGTTACCTGGGCATGGATAGCTGCACTGAATGTAGGGCACAGTGCAGAGCAAATGGGGTTAAGGACGGTGATAGGTCACCTTGGCGAAGGTAGCTGCACTGGATGTAGGGCACAGTGCAGAGTTGATGGGGTGAGGATACAGGCTCGCCAGACAAAAATAATGGTGTGTAAAGGATCGCTTGTAAGCTTCAACTATAAACTGCAGGTGGCGCTGCTGGACCGGCAGAACAGAAATATGGAAAAAGACATTTTACAGGCCCAGTGCCACCATCGAATCTCTAGGGTCTAGCACCCTCTCAAAAGCCCATTTGGATAAAAGGGCTTGCACTTCCTGCCACAGAATGGAGATATGGTCCTCTACCAGTCATTGGGCAGATGGTGGAAAGTGGACTGGGGATGAAAAGTAAGGGTAAGGTGTAGCCTTTGCAAACAATTTGGAGGATCTACCAGTCTGACGTGATCGCTTGCTAGCCTAGACAGAATTGGATGATTCTGTCTCCCACCAGGTGGCTGTCAACCTGTAAAGGCACACTAAAAGGACTATGCAGATGAGGCCCATAGGTGGTGGGGCGGACTGAGTGGCTTCTGATTTTAGGCACAGGGGCAATGAGCACCACTGCCTTTCCCCAAAACTGCTAGGTTTCTTGTTAGGGCGGGGTAAGCTGCTGGTAAGCAATGCCTCTGCCGAAGCCATGAAAGGAACGCTCAAAGTGTGGCAGGCAAGGCTGGGTGGAAAGGCCCAGAAAGTGAGCGGGCATCCTTCTCTCTTTAAATCGTTCAAGGGCCGAGTCAGGATTTCACCTGCTCAAATGGTGAGCGCATAAACAATGTGAGAACCAAATTGAAGTCCGACTGTGGCATGAAGAAGGGCTTTGGAGGAAATATATTCATAAGGCCTTTCAGGAAACGCATTGCGACAGGTGATTTAAAAAGAGAATGTAAATGTGGACGACATGTAACCTTTGATGGCGCCCACTGCAAGACTTCAACATCAAACCAGAGGATCAAGGTGCTGCATCCCTCACAAGGCCACACAACTCTGCTTGGCATAAATGGATTTAGTTGAAGAATGTCTAGCTGGAAGGATGACTTCCACCACCTTGGGTCGCACTTTGAAAGAGCTTGGCTGTCACTGCTCAATATCAATGCATGGAATTGCAGGTTGAAGAGATTAAGGTTCAGGAACTTTCCTAGTTGCTGAGACAGGAGGTCCTTTCGAAGAGGTAACTGGATCGTGAACAAAAGCCTAGATCCAACATGAAACCTCGTAGATTCCGGAAAGTGAAAACATACAAGCGCTCCTTCTCAGGAATGATTCAGAAAAGGGGGTGGTGATGAACAGAGTGTCTGAATTAAGCAGACCACTCTTACCCAGTCCAAAGATCAGGGCTTGATCCATCACCGTTATTTATCTCACTGCCCCATCTCAGCTCAGAACCTGGCTATATGCAAATTAGTCTGTCCCTGGCCCAGTGCATCATGGGAACAGGGCAGACCAAACTACCAAGCCAATTCTTCACCAGAAAGGAGACAAGCTACCGGGGACCGGTTTCTGGCATTTCAGCCTCTTCGGCCCGGCTTGCTTGAATCCTGATGGAGCAGTGAGAAAGGGACTCATGTCTGAGTATACCCTGCCACACCTATAGTGGCCAAAAACGATTCAGAAAAGGGGGTGGTGATGAACAGAGTGTCTGAATTAAGCAGACCACTCTTACCCAGTCCAAAGATCAGGGCTTGATCCATCACCGTTATTTATCTCACTGCCCCATCCCAGCTCAGAACCTGGCTATATGCAAATTAGTCTGTCCCTGGCCCAGTGCATCATGGGAACAGGGCAGACCAAACTACCAAGCCAATTCTTCACCAGAAAGGAGACAAGCTACCGGGGACCGGTTTCTGGCATTTCAGCCTCTTCGGCCCGGCTTGCTTGAATCCTGATGGAGCAGTGAGAAAGGGACTCATGTCTGAGTATACCCTGCCACACCTATAGTGGCCAAAAACGATTCAGAAAAGGGGGTGGTGATGAACAGAGTGTCTGAATTAAGCAGACCACTCTTACCCAGTCCAAAGATCAGGGCTTGATCCATCACCGTTATTTATCTCACTGCCCCATCCCAGCTCAGAACCTGGCTATATGCAAATTAGTCTGTCCCTGGCCCAGTGCATCATGGGAACAGGGCAGACCAAACTACCAAGCCAATTCTTCACCAGAAAGGAGACAAGCTACCGGGGACCGGTTTCTGGCATTTCAGCCTCTTCGGCCCGGCTTGCTTGAATCCTGATGGAGCAGTGAGAAAGGGACTCATGTCTGAGTATACCCTGCCACACCTATAGCGGCCAAAAACGATTCAGAAAAGGGGGTGGTGATGAACAGAGTGTCTGAATTAAGCAGACCACTCTTACCCAGTCCAAAGATCAGGGCTTGATCCATCACCGTTATTTATCTCACTGCCCCATCTCAGCTCAGAACCTGGCTATATGCAAATTAGTCTGTCCCTGGCCCAGTGCATCATGGGAACAGGGCAGACCAAACTACCAAGCCAATTCTTCACCAGAAAGGAGACAAGCTACCGGGGACCGGTTTCTGGCATTTCAGCCTCTTCGGCCCGGCTTGCTTGAATCCTGATGGAGCAGTGAGAAAGGGACTCATGTCTGAGTATACCCTGCCACACCTATAGTGGCCAAAAACGATTCAGAAAAGGGGGTGGTGATGAACAGAGTGTCTGAATTAAGCAGACCACTCTTACCCAGTCCAAAGATCAGGGCTTGATCCATCACCGTTATTTATCTCACTGCCCCATCCCAGCTCAGAACCTGGCTATATGCAAATTAGTCTGTCCCTGGCCCAGTGCATCATGGGAACAGGGCAGACCAAACTACCAAGCCAATTCTTCACCAGAAAGGAGACAAGCTACCGGGGACCGGTTTCTGGCATTTCAGCCTCTTCGGCCCGGCTTGCTTGAATCCTGATGGAGCAGTGAGAAAGGGACTCATGTCTGAGTATACCCTGCCACACCTATAGTGGCCAAAAACGATTCAGAAAAGGGGGTGGTGATGAACAGAGTGTCTGAATTAAGCAGACCACTCTTACCCAGTCCAAAGATCAGGGCTTGATCCATCACCGTTATTTATCTCACTGCCCCATCCCAGCTCAGAACCTGGCTATATGCAAATTAGTCTGTCCCTGGCCCAGTGCATCATGGGAACAGGGCAGACCAAACTACCAAGCCAATTCTTCACCAGAAAGGAGACAAGCTACCGGGGACCGGTTTCTGGCATTTCAGCCTCTTCGGCCCGGCTTGCTTGCCTTCTCAGGAATGGCACCCAGGATCTGGAATGCGCTCCCTCCTGAAACCAGGCTTATCTCCTCCACTGCACTCTTCAAGAAAGAGGTGAGAACCATCCTTCTGGCCAAGATCTCCTGAACCTTATAGGTGTTGGATCAGAGACTCTGCATTGCTTTGTATCACTGCTCACCTTGTCCTTTGGCACTATACTTCTACTTGATGGGGGCACTACTACGCTACTCTCTTACTACCGACCAAGATATGATACACGTTGGTTTACTGATCCACTCTCCCGATGCCCCCACTCATTATTCTCTCTATACTAAAACATTGGTATCAGCCATCCACACACCCAAGGTGTACCTATACACCTCTGTAGTGGGATCAATGACATGTGCTGTCTTATATTACTTCTTTACCTGATTGTATATTGATTTGTTTTATGTATGTTATGACTATCCCTGTTATTACCATGTTATTGACTATTATACTGTTCCCATTATCTCTGTTGACTCCTACTGCCCCTACCCTGTCTTTGTGAAGCGCTCTGATATCTGTAAGGATCCTGTTCGCGCTATATAAAACTTTGAATAAATAAATAAACATCTCTTGGTAGCACAGGCTCCTGGCCAGTCCAGGCTGTTAGGAGGACTTAGGCGGGGTAGCCTTAGGAGCAGTGTACTAAATAGGGTAAGCCCTGCACCTAATGGCTAGTCATATGGGTCAATGGGATCATATTAACCTGCGCCTGCCTGGGGAGTCCTCAGATGACTGTGGTGGAGGCAGAGGAGGTGGGGTGAGAGCGTATTGATTAAGAGGACGTGGTGGTAGTCGTGGCAGAGGTGGGGGAGGAACAACAAGAAGAGGGCTTGTGCCTATGTTTCTTCAATCCGGCGGGAACTCTGAGGAGGGTTTGCCTTCAAAAGCAAGCCTTCTCTTGTGAGGAAGTGTCTCTGTTGGCTTCGGCAGGGGGTGGTTTTGCCTAGATCTTCTGATTGACAGAACGAATGAATCAATGCTTCTGCTTGACATTGACCTCTTTTGGAGTCTTTGCAGGGTCAGCACTTCAGATTTTATGTATCTGGTTGTACGTGGAGCATTTGGTGTTGACAGAATTTTCAGCATCGGCTTTGGTGGTGCCTTTGCGCTGGCTTATGGTGTGAGTGTGGATGTTCGATACCCCTGAGTGTTGGTTGAACCCAAAGCCTTCTCTCAGTGCTGACCAGAATCTGAAGGTGGTGGGGCCACTGGAGGGTGCAGTCTTTTGTGCCAGTGCTCGCTGCCAAACTTCCACAAGAGTAGTACTCTACTTGGCTGTGAGTCCTATTATAACCTGGGCTTGTTGGAGTGTGTCTTTGAAGCCAAAAGGCACACGTGGTGCCCTGTTCTTTGTCTCTGTTTGAGGGCCAGTAATCTTTGGTGAGGACTCTATACCGTTTAGTTTATTTATTTTGATTTTCATATTGCGCTAGCTAGACCCGAAGGTAAGTGCTTTACATGTTGTGAGCATAAGTTTGCACGAGCTACATGCGAGGGTTTGTAAGTTCACACAGTCAAAGAGATTTTTTAAAAAACACGGGCATTAACATGGTAGAATAGTCAAACAGTACATAACAATACAGCAAAGGGCTAATTTATTCATTATATTTATTTGAGTTTTATATAGCACTAGCTAGAAACAAAGGTATCAGAGCGCTTTACATGTTGTGTGTGTAGGTTTGCACTAGCTACATGCGAGGGTTTGTGGGGGTAAACAGTCAAAGAGGAAAACACAAAAACAAAACAGCACTGAGGTAGTAGAATAGTCAAACAAAACATAATAATATAGTGTAAGGGTAATGGTGATGTCGCCAGACTGGAGACTGAAAGGATCGGGCGTCCGCATTGAAAGATCCTGTTTGGGGGGGATGATCGGATTTTTAGAGAACGTGGATCAGCTTGTAAGCATGCTGAAGTAAGTTTGAGGATTCTTTTGAGGTGTTATAGTGTGTAGGGGGATCCTTTGGCTGATTTGTTAATCTGCACCTTCACTGACCGGTTTATGTACGGGGGGATACCCAAGGTCTTTAAGGAGTTAGAAAGCGATAGAGAGAGCAGTTTAGTGCATCCACATCCTTGAGCCATCCGTGGATTGGTAGAGGTTTGTTTTTTGGGGAGAGGAGTAGTAGTACAGTCTTGTTTGTGTTCAGCTTTAGGGAATTGGTGTTGAACCAAGTATTTATGTTTTTAGTGTTAGTCTGATGCAGGATACCTTTGGGTGACGTTATTTTGTAGAAGAGTTGTGTGTCGCCAGCACGTAGGTTGTATTTGATCTCTGCTTGGTTCAGGATAACTGAGGGGTTCTGTGAATTGATTAAATAGAGCTGGCGGGAGGATTGAACCGTAAGGTATACCTTGTGGAACAGACCTAGGATTCAAGAAAAAAACTGTTGATTTTTATTTATTGAGAAAGATGTTGCAGGTAGGACGTGAACCATCCTAGGACTGCGACATTGATACCAGGGTAGTTGTTGAGGGTCTCCGGTACAGCCGAATGATTTACTGTATCAAATTTCGCCAACAGGTCGAGTAAGATTAGGAGGCATGCGTCTCCTTCATCTAAGAATCTGTGGATGACGTCTGATACATTGAGCATAGCAGTTTCCGTGCCTCATTCTTTGCTGAAGCCTGTCTGGAATATGTCGTGGAGATTTAATTCATCTATGTGTTACTTGATTTGTAGCAGGACACACTATTCAATCGTTTTGGTTAAGAAGGGAAGGTTGGTGATCCGTCTGAGATTGTTGAGGAAATTGAGGTCAACCCCAGGTTTTTTAAGAACGGGTGTGACTGGGCCAGGTTGAAGGGAGTTAGGAACACTGACCCATGCGAGAGGGGCGCTGATGATTTTGGTCTACAACAGGGAGATGATGTGGTTGAGATTCTGTAGTAGGTTGGAGGGAAGTGGATCGGTAGTGTGGGTTGTGGGATTCAAGTTTGCAATTATTTTGAAGACTTCTTCTGTCATAGGTTTTAAGTCTTGTAACGTAGCACTTTTTTCAGTTGTAGTAGATCATTATTGATGTTGGTTTTTCTTGGGTCACGATGGTCATTAGTTGCATTTTGCAGAGGAGTTTCTGTGGATACTTGCGTGTCCATGTAACAGGTGGGCTGAGATGTCAGACTTGTGTCCTGGATAAGAGATCGTTCAAGTTTTACCACTTTGTCAGTGAAGAAGTTTTTTTTTTTCCACAGTGTTCATTGGTGGCTATTGTTTCGTGTTGGGACGCAAGTGTAGTTTGTTGTTTTATTATGCTGAATAGCTCCCTCGGCCTGTTCTTTGCACAGTGGAGTTGATTACAAAAAGAAGGTGGCTTTTACCCTAAAGATGTGTTTCTTGTAGGAGAGTCATTCAAATCTGAGGAGTGAGAGGTGAGCCAGTTGGGGTTCTGTCTTGATAACCTTTCTGTCAGGATTTAGCCAGCCGTGCCTGCCTGGCCTCTTTAAACTACATTTCCCATGAGGCCATGGCGAGAGGCTCTCTATGTATAGAGGGCGGGACTGAGCTGGCGTTGTGCGGGATTCTGTTTGTGTTCATGTTCCACCGTGATTCAAGTTCAGGCCGGTGGCTGTTTCCCCGTTCTTCCCAGGAGTTTCGTAGGACTATGGCGCCTTACTGGATTGAGGTACTGATTCTTTAGTGCTCCTTCCTTGTGGGCGTTCCAGGTTGCCGTCGGCTAGTCCAGCGTTGTTTTGTTGTGCAGTCTGTAGCGGACTAAGCACTGTAACGCGGCGAGCGGGCGCAGAAGGTGGCGAGGCTTCTCCATTTGGAAGTGGTGCCCGAGTTGCATGTTTCAAGGTACATGGCAGTTACGTACCATCATTGATACAGAGAGAGCGGAATGCTGTGGTTGGACCACGCATTACCGTTACGAAGAGAGTAGGAGTAAATGTTTGTTGAACCCTAAGGAGTATAAGTGCCAAAGCGGAAAGAGGTAGTGGCCTTTAACTACACTTTGCCGTGTTTGGAGAACAGTTCAAGGAGCATTATTGAACCCTGTGGATAAATGCCAAAGCGGAAGACTGTGGTGCAAATAACTACGTCTTGCCGTGTTTGGATACAACAACTTTAAGTACTCTATGTTTAAGGAACAGTATGTCAGTGTGGTGAAGGAACCCCATTGATTCGGATGACTTTGTTTGAGGCGCTTGGAAGTGTGCAACCTACTTGGTTATTCTTGTCTATTATTTGAGATGTGAGACAGTACTCAGTCATTGGTTGGAACTCTGCCTCACTCTGATGATATGCTTCTGATCAAGGAGAGTTCCCATTTGTTTTTGGTTTCATGAAACAGAGGGTATGTTCATAGGATACACACATGATAATACTGAGACTAGGTATTCTTGTTGAGGTCATTAACGTATAGTTTATGTTATATAGGGAAGGAAGAGTCTATGAGTTCATTGAAACCTCTGCAGGAGCAGAAGTCATAGAGAGCATTTTCCAGGTGAATAGAAGATACAACTAGTGAGTATTAATGAGAGTAGTCTACATACATGAATGTACTATTCTTGTGTGCTTTCTTTTGCAGCTTTCCCTTTCCCTGCTGTTCCCTTCCTTCCCTATCACTCGAACACCCTGTATAAATATTTATGTCAGTGTGTTGGTGAGGTCAGGAGGTGGAACATACTCGCTGCATCTGGATCCTGCGGAGTGTGTCCTGCCACTTTCGGTCAGTCTTAGTTGTCTCGTCTCTGTTTTAACATCATAGTAGTAGAACCAGGATCTAGATTGTATTTTTCTAGATCTCTTTAGTTTGAGTGGGTCCCTTGGGCAAGAACATCTGTCATCACTGAGCTAAAGTGAGTGGTGAGGTCATCTCCGGTGTGAAGGAGAGGTTGAGAATGTAGTTGGCCACTGATTCTAGATTCCAGGTCCGTGGTTTTATTGGCTGGGGCTAGGTAGGGCCTGGGGTAAGCTTATAGATTGAACAGTATTAGGTGGTGGTCCGACCAGTTGATGGGCGTGATGGAACGAAGGGAGACAGGCTCACTGATGATAATTATTGCAGCAAGAGTAGAGCCTTTGTTTTGGGTCTGTTAGTTGCAGAGTTGTTTGAGGTTGTTGATTTCAAGAAGGTTTAATATGTTACGGACTGTGGTGTCTTCCGTATCATTCTAGTGCTGGTTGAAGTCGCCTAACAAAACGTTGTTGGTGTTAGTTAGGGAAAACTGTGTTATTAGGTCAGTTAAATCTTCAGTAGGGAGTAAGTGATCACCAGGTGGGTGGTATACGGTGTGGAGTTCGATAGAGGTGGAGCCTTTTGTCGTGTGTTCGACTCAGAGGTATTCACAAGTAGAGTAGTTCATGGTCTCTAATGTGTCAATTATAGTTTCATCTTTGTGGATAATCGCTAGCCTGCCCCTTTTTCAGTTTGGTCTGTCCCATAATGACGGTGTAGTCAGGTGGCGTGAGCAAGTCCAGTATAGTGGATGAGTGTTCATTAAGCCAAGATTCTGTTAAGAAAGCAATGTTGATTCTGTTAGATAGTATAGTTTCAGCTATTTCTGTAGTGTATTTAACTGCTGACCTGAAGTTAAGGAGTATGCAGGTTAGGGAGCTAGGAAAGTTATTTGTAGCATGTAGTGTCTGGATAGTGGTGTATTGAGCAGGTGGTCTCAGCAATATGTTAACTAGAGGGATTTGAATTGAGCTTATGATTACTGGGATTCTAGATGGAGGCTTGTTGTCCACTTGTTGAGTTTTTGTGATGTATGATTCACAGTGATTTAACCTAAGTTGCGGAAAGGGAGCTGAGAGCTTGGTAGGGTCTGTGGGACAGGCAGCTCAGGGGGACGCAGGTCTGGCAGGTAGGACGGCTGTCACTTGGAGATCCTTTTTGGGGAGTCCATTTCTCTATACTTTGAGTGGGATTGGGAGTTAATTTGGCCTGGTTTGTGGTGATAATTTTCATATGAGAAATGTCTTTGGCTACAGAAACAAGTTTTTGTACAATTTGGCTCAGATTGCTTAAGTATGCCTGTGGGGATTCCGGTTCTGTATGAGGGTGGACAGGTGTCAATGGAGGACAATTGATCTTCGATGGAAGGGGGGACAGTGTCAACGAGGTGCGAAATGGAGAGGTTTGTTTGGGCTGGGTGGGTTCTAAATTGGGACTTAGCGTTGTGTTTATGGAGGGCTCAGTGGTGAACGATCTTGGATTGGGACTGGTGCTGATGTGACCAGTGTGTGCGTCAAGGGACTATGTTCTATTGTGGCTATTAGCCAGCGTGGGAACAGTGGTGGTTGGACCGGAGCTAACCTGAGCAAGGTGTGTGCCAATGGCGCAAAGTGTGGTATTAGAATCCTGGGGGCGATTAGGATCCTGGTTAACAGTCAGGGGTAGAAGGGAGGTAGAAAAATGGTGGGAGAGCAGGACCATCCTGAGATAAGGTGAAAAGTGATGAGAAGTGTTAACTTAGCCAAGTACCCTTATCCTCCCTAACTCAGAACACATGCCCGACCCTCCACTCTCTGGCCTCCTACTTAACTGCCAATCAGCAGTGAAGCATACCTCCGACATCGCCGCTCACATCCTGAGCCAAAAAACGGACCTAGCAATCCTTACTGAATCATGGCTCAACAAATCATCATCACCGTACCTAGATTTTTTTGGTCTCTCTAAATTATAACACCGTAAGGCTTCAAAGGCAAATTAAAAAGGGGGAGGCATTTCTTGCATCTATGTCTCAGACCTCGTCGTTACAGAACTTCACGCCGACACCACCGATTTCTGCGAATCTCTCGCACTCGCCATATGCAACAATGCTACCCAGTTGTGCAAATTGAACATCTTCTACCACATCCCAGGTAAGAACAACACATTCAATCACTTCATGGAAATCATTCCAGCAAAGGTTTCCCCCCACTCCAATGACATATTCCTCTGAGACTTTAATCTGAAGTGGCATTACCTCACCGACCCTCAGGTCAACGCCCTCAAAGACTTCCTTGCTGACCAATCACCTACTTAAGTCTGCACATTACTAACTCACACGAAAGGCTCCTTGCTGGATTGGATCATTGCTAAGGTAACGGCGGTCAGGCTTAACTCAACTGATCCATGCGACTGGTTGCTCTTTGTTTTTGTACTGACTTGTTACTCCCGCAAATGTAATTGCAGGATATCTCTGCATAATGCTCACATGTTTGCTGCTCTGAATACTGTTTATACTCTGTTATTCGCTAAGTATATGCATACCGTTATTCCCCAAGTGCATTCACTTTCCTCTATTCCTATTTATGTTAAGGTCTATTTCAAACCTGTATACAACGTGTTAGCCCCGTAAAGTGCTCTGATACCCTAACGGGTCACGTTTGCGCTATATAAAACTCACAAAAAAAAAACATAATGTGTTGATCAAAGAGGGTGAGGTGATGATCTGTCGCTTGAATTAAGATCTTCCCCATCCTGAAGATAAATATGGAGATGTCCCCTCTAAAACTTTGGGAGGGAGCAGTGGTGAGGTTGGTGCCATAAATAATTGTGATTGATTTTCCAACTTTTAGGTGGAGAAGGAAGATGTCTCTTCATTTTGCAGGGCGTTTTGAGTAGAAGATAAAGTCAGAATTCTGGTTGCAGTCGTTTGCGTTGTAGTGAGTATTGGCTATTAGTTTGAGTAAGTTGTGTTTGAACATTATCATTGCATTATTTGAGAGATTTTTGGGATATATGGTCAAGGAGTTGGTGCCATATCTCTCATGTGCGGTGTCATGGGATTTCGGGTAGGGGAATGATGCTGGCTGTACCTCGATACACCTCTGTAAAGATGTGGGGGGAGTGCTGTGTAGTATAGTCAGATGATCATGTATTGTGCGCAAACGATCGGACTTAGGATCAGTGTGTCCTGGGATATAGAAGCTCTGGGTAAGCAGCGTAAGAGTAACCAGTGGTTGGCTCTATCGAAGGAAGATAACGTCTGGGAATTCTTATGTGTTTCCACTATCCTGTATAGGTTACGTTTGGAGTGGATAGGGATCCATTTTGTGAATGTAGATGCTAGCCAAATAGGTGTGCCCTGTTAGGTGATTGGAGTGGGTTGCCAGGTATAAAGAGTTTGATTCTACCTGCTACCTATGGGAAATATACAATTTCTCCTTGCTAATCCTACGGTGGTTTACTCCTCTTCCTGTAGAAAGGGAGCCTTCACAAAAAATGGTCTGCCCCTTTTTAGTCCTGTTTTTGTTCCACTTCTCTTCACTGTGGGATTAGGTAGTCCTCTTCATTTTTGTTATACAGGTGTCCTCTTTTAGTGGAGAGGAGGAGCCTTTAGATGCTTTTTTTATGTGCCCACTTTGGCCCCTACAGGACCTCTTCCAATGCCAAAGAAATACTTATGCGCTCTTGACACGCCTTCCAAATATAGTGCCATGACACCTTACTGATTCCCCCCCTTCTACACCTATTAATATTCAATTTTTCCACTAGTGGTTATGCCATATCTGAGCGAATCAAGAGTGGGGCGCGCAGCCCTATGCATAATGACATGGGCCACCTCTACAGACACTTCCCGGTCATACGCATGGCATGAAAAGAATTCCTGTTGATATCCTCCATGAATCGGGCGGCATTAATTCACAGAATTTCTGGTTATGGAGTCACGGGGCATACAATTCTGCCCTTTGGCGGAAGCCCTGTCAGACATGGAGAAGCGGCTACCCCTTAAAATGAACTGCCCGCCATCCGCTCGTTGTACTAGCGGAGGGGACGGGACTGATTGATGGTGCGGAGGCAAAATGTTTCTTTTGAGGAAGTAAGTTGGCACTGTACCTCATACGAGAGCTTCATATGTGGTCACGTGTAATAATGAAGGACCGTCTTCTTGACTTGGTGTAGGAGAGTAGGGTCTGCAATCCTATGATCACCCAGATTTTTGCTTTTTGCTTCACTGGTTTACGACTTTCCCTGGCTGTGGGCCTGCTAATCAGACCCACAGCCTAGCTGTTCTCTCTAATCCAAATTGTACCCAGGTACTGAATTGGCACTGGGCCCTCTCAAGTCCCTGTAACCAGGGCTGAGGTGCACCCAGAAGTCTCCCAGGGGCTGCAGCATGTATTATGCCACCCCTGGACTGACTAACTAAATCTGACACAACTGGCTGCACGACAGCTGGGGCAAGGAGGTGTAAACACCCTTTGCTTTAGATATAGTATTCCTATATCTAAACCTAAATGGACACACAGATCTCCTATCAGTCACTCCTATGGCAGGCCTTAACAATCCTGAAGGCAGAGTGCTTGGAATCGTGTGAGATAGTGCTCTGGCATGAGCTGAGCCTGTCTGCGGCTTTCGGGATCTATCCCTTAGCCGTTTCCATGATATCGCATACCATATACTCTTAAGTGCATTATAATCCTCGCGGTTATATGCCAACTCTGGTATCGCTTTATCAAAACATGTCGAGTAAGGTGTCATACGAATTGGAATACTAACCCCTCGCCAATTCTGGCGACGGGGTTAGCATTCCACCCTTCTAGAGGGACACGACATGGATGTAACCTGTAACCCCGGTTAAAGTCAGACAGAGCCTTAGCATCCACAAAATGGATGCTGCCACCGAGACACAAGTCTGCCCTCCTGCTGCTAGGAGTCCTCCCAGAGCAGGAGGCAAGGACAAAGGGTTTCCTGCCAGGGGCGGTGCCAGCACCGTCCCAGACAGGGTTTTGTGTATTCCAGGTAGGCAGGGCTACAGAGGAAGGTGACTGCAAGTGGCACATCGGTGCTCACTGTGCATAGGCCGGCTTGAACCAGTTCCAGGGGCACACCAGCCCCTGAGCTGGGGAAAGCCCGCCAAAGGAGAGGGGTGTAACCACCCCCCTCCTGGTCCCACCCATAGGGCAGGACCTAGTCGCGTGCCAGCCCCCTTTTCCAAGATAAAGGTAGGAGCAGGCCCCCTTCCAAATTAGATCATCTTTGGAATCAAGACACGACTTTCTACGAAAGGACATCAAGATTTCTTCTTCAAGATTCTCCCTTGTGACTAAGGAGTAGTCACCCTGCATCCGCAGGCACCATCTTAAGAACACTGCGGTCTGCTGCAAGTCCTTCCTCCGGAATCTGACTGCCCAGCTCGACGAGAACCGGCTTCCCTGGCACCTCTGACCTCTACCCACCTCTACAGCCAAGCTGAGAACCGTGGGTGCGACGAGACCTCGAGGGACCGGCCATCTTCAAGACTGCACGACTTCTTTCCAGCACGACCGCCGAGGGATCCTCTGGTGAGTGCTTTGGGGTCCGAGAAGCCCCGACCCTGAGCAGCCCCAGCACCGAAGTTCAGCCTCCCAGCATCTCCACGATCTGCGTGGGGCCCTTCTGCTTTTTGCTGCTCACCGCGTTGTTTGGCTACTAGCCCGCTGGCTTGTGGCCTTCTTAACGACGCCCGACGACATCACTGTTGCTGGTCTGGTTGCTCCAGACTGGCCCTTGCTCCCTTCCAAGAGAGGAGCACCCCGGACCCTCCTGGTCCACTCCAGACGCCATTTTAGGTCCACCGCGTGGGCTTGAATTTGCCAAGACTTGTTGCCCCAATCCTGGGTCCAGCGACGTCGAGAGCATCATCCATCGTGGGACAGCTCGTACCTCCATCCTGGTCACCGACAACGCCTCCTGGTCCGTGAGACTACAGAGCCCAGCGTCGCCCACTCACCTAGTCGAGGTGACTACCATCCGGTGCCCTCCTGGTGCCACCTGACTACTGGCTAGTAGTCACGAACTTGGTCCCCTCTGCTTTCAGGTGTCATCTATCTTCGATCCAGGCTTGGATCACCCGAACAATCTTCACTGGTCGCCTGCCAGCAACTCCTTTCCTTCAGGCTCCTGGTTCGTCAACGGAGAATCCCGACGTCTTTTCAGACCTATGCAGCTGCAGCCCCTGGGCTAGGTAACTTCGGCATTTCGGTGCCTCAGCATAGCCTCACTATCCAAGGGTCCAGATCCACTTTCGTTTTTGACCTACCTAGTCGGGTTCGCCCGAGAACACTAACTTTGTGAATTCTAGCTTCCATAGACTTTGTCCCGCATCCCGCGTGAGAGTGCACACTCTGCACCCGAGTTCCCTAGGCCTCCTGCTAGTAATCTAAAGGTTCAGTAGTCCAGTCCTAGCGATCCCAAAGCCTCTGAGAATCGTTACTTACCTGCTAGTAATTCGCATTCCACTTTTGTAGTATATGGTTTTTCGTGCCCCTCGGGCATTTGTGTAAATTGTGCGACTTGAAGTATTTTTATAAGAGTTTTGTTGTGTGCTTAGCTCCCTGTCTCATAAAGAGCCAGGGTAGTCTTGTTATAAATAAATACACTGTTTATTTTCATAACAACTTGTGTGGTGTCCTTTCACTGGGTGTTCAAGGGGTAATGTGATGGTAAAACAGCTGGCTTAACACGCCCTCTAGAGTCTTAGCCTTAGACTGCTCGTATCCATGCTACTAGGATAGCTGGTCTATAAGGTTGACTTACAACCAATCATCAATAAGGGTTGTTTGGACTGATACATAGTGATCACTAGAATAGTGAGCACTGCATATCAGGCCAACTTCTCACACTTGGGGACTATGTTTTGCTGTGAGTGTGTGCTCTATGCAGGCCATACTTGGAGGCATTACTAACATCACTGATAAACAATGGAAGCATTACAAATGTTTACTGTGGGCGTGTGTTGAGTAAGGTGTGTTTATAGCAGGGCTGGAGGAACGTTGGCTGCATGTCTATTCCAATCAGAGCAAAGGATGTAAGTTTACCATGTACCAACTATCTGGAGAAGTGTATTCCTTACAACGTGCCATGCCACACACTATAGCATTGCTGCATTGTATTATAATGCTTTTTTCCCCACCTTCTCAATATTGAAATTATAAATGTGTAGTGTTAACAGTACTGCTCCCTCTGGCCCTATTCCAGAGCCTTATGAGTCCAGGGCATACCACGCCAGGGACCTGGAGCGACTTTAGTGTCTCTTCCTAACCATTACAAGACATGGAATGAATAGTTTCTTACCATAGTTTCTAATTATAGCAATGAGTCATTCCAACACTGCTACCTGTCCTACATAGATCTCCCACATAGAATGTAGAGAATATGGTACAATGGGAAGGCACAAGTTGTAGGTTGCGCTACGTATTTCCTAGGTAATTGGGACTCTCAGTTTGATACGAACCTGTATGTGCATGTTGCATTTTTAATTCTTATTTGTAATCTCCCAGTGATCCTACCGCTCTCTGACAAGGAAGCTGGTATCCCCTAAAGTCTAGGATAAGAGAGCCCCTTGGTTCCTTTTAGCTAACGATTAGAAGTGACTACAGTGTATTAACTTCTTGGACAGTATTTGAATTTCCACATTTTACACAGTTCAAACGTGACAGCCGGCATGTTTATGATTTGTCACATATCACAAGTGCTATGAGTGCAGTGGCGTGTTTTGCAGTGTCACCAGCATGCTCACGTCACTAATTACATTTTAAGTCTGTGTTTGGGGAAGTTATTTTACAAATTCTCCCTTTTCTCCTTTTTGTTATTTATGATGCTAATACGTTTGTTTTATTGTATTTCTATCTTCCTTTAAGTTTCCTTTTTCATTTCACCTCACCTAATTCTAGGCTTAGTGGCCCGAAGAATGCTTCAGAGTTGTTTGGGCTTCTGATGTGGGCAGAAACATGAAGGCCTAGTTAATAGAGATGGTGTGAGCCATTGTCCTCAATAACCGTCCCACTCGTTTTTAATCTTACCTATATTTCCCACTAATAAAGGCAATCCCCCTGGGAACCATCAGTACTTTAAATCCACTGATATGGATCCCTCCCTTATCCAGTAGATTTTTATCTAAGAACTCCCTCCTGCGTTGAGTCCAATAGGAGGTCGAGTCTGCCCTGGTGGTACTACCCTACCAAGGTGGGGAAAGGTTGCCAATGACTGAGCATGACACAATTTTATGTGTGAGGGTTCCTCTTCCATAAGGATGACCTTCCTTTCCCTCTGCACTCATCCAGGAATTCTGTGACTGTCCTATTTGGACTTTTGTATGTCTGGTTTAGGGTAGTAATACTGGACCTTGTGTTATCCCTACATTTGCCGTACCTATTTGTGTTGGTTGCGTCTAAACAGAAGGGCTTGAGGTGACTTACCTCCTCCACTTCCTTATGTATTAAGAATTGCCAGCCACGCCGTGATTGGGAGTATGGACTGAGGGGCAAATCTTATCCTGGGATGAGTCAGAGGACCGCCACTGTTAGCAGTCAGGTGCCTTACGTGCAGTATCTTCGTCCAGTCAAGTCATTAGCTGGTCTCTCGGAGGGGAACATTAGCGGGCAGAGCTTTTCTATCCGGTAGGTTTGAGCCCACATTTTTCAGTGTTCTCACCCTCAAATTCTACCTGTTTCAAGCCAGAACACAGAATTGCACTGTATGCATGCTGTGTAATTATGAAAGGGTGGTGGATGGCTGGGCTAAACTGAGGATTTACAAGCGATGTTAATCCCTATCCCGGGGCTTCCTAGGAGAGCTCCTCTTCGTCAGCCATCTTGGATGGAAGGTCTTCTCTTCCTTGTGCTCTAATGCATTTAAGGAAACTGTCTCTGGACTGGGTGTTGCCTGGATTCTGAGTGGGCCTGCCACCTCACATTTGTCAATGCTGAAAGGATCTTCTTCTCTGGAGATGTTCAGGGTTTTCGGAGGGTGTCTCTTGGAGCATCTTGCAATGCGCTTTCTCTTTAGTTTCTCTATAAAGCAACTGCAGCGAGTGTTCACCACACCCAATAATTATGCTTCAAATTGGTAACTTTGAACCTAAAGCGCATATTATACCAACTGCTTCGGGGAGGGTAGAAGGGTCCCAGGTAAAAGGAACAGGAGGGGGGGGGGTGAGGGTGGAGGAGGTGGAAACATTCTGTGAATGAGTAACTGAGGGAAGATCCTCTCACAGTGGATCATATCTACTAGAGCATTCAATATTAATATGAACTCAAGTTTCCCCTTAGGGGTCAAAGTTAAAAGTAGCTTTTTTGTGAATTAAAAATGGGAGGTTACGCCTTGCTATGAAGGGAGCCAGCTATAGTTGAGCTCTGAGGGATGTGGTAAATAAATAAATAATACCCTATTTTTGAGTGCATGAATGAATAACAGATAGCTCAATAAAATAAGAGTCAAGATTCGAGGTAGTGGGAGTTTTGCAGGTTTATTACAGCATAAGGACAGGATCAGGACAACCTGCACAGGAATAGGATGGCAGCGCTGCCGGGGGCAGGATCTGGACAAGGGAAGGAATAACTTTTAATAACAAAACATGAGCATATATACATAACGCAAACACATAGCATTACATTGCAATAGGCGTAACAGTGGGTGGAGCAGTAGGTGTGACGCGTAGCAGTCGCGAAAGATAAGGGTGAGAAGAAGGTGTAACAGGGCGTATACATAGACATGTGATGCAAACGTAACAGAATATGTCATGAATGGGGCGGAAACCATGGAGGGGGCTACCTGAGGAGCCGGGACCTCTAACCTAGTGGTGCGCGCAAACTGGCAATGACGTATTACTAGGAGAAGCTGGGGGCTATGAACTCTGTGCTAGGAGCAGAGACTGAAGTCTGGAGGGTCGGAGCGACATGTACCTAAACCCTATCTAGTATCTGATGTTTAGGGAACATGTTGATATAAACTAGAAGTCAAGAGGGGAAAGGCTAACAGACTCTAAGACTGGAGCATGCATTATTCTACATGTAGTGCGTGTTGAAGAATATTAAATGACCATTAAATGCAGTATTTCTCTAACATGGAGCCCTGAAGGCTAGACAATGACGGAAACTATTGATGCGATTCAGTAGCTTTAGGAATGCAGGGAAGAAGGGCTGAACTGATAACTGGAATCATAACATACTCTTGGCAGACTCAGAGGCAGAGCCAGGCTGGACCGGGCACTGCGAGGCAGGAAGTAAGTGAAGGGTCGAGGATACAGGTGGGGGTTGTATCGCTCCTCAGCGAGGCTTCAGGAGACAGGAGCTGAATCTAGTGTCCAGGCCCTTTTGAGGCCTAGAAACGGGGACTTTATAATAGAATAACGTGCACACTGAGAAACGTGGCAACGTAGCTTTACATAGGCCTGATATTCGTAGTATTCACGAGGACTGGAAACTGGCATACTAGAGGTGGACACAACTGTAATTGCGTCATTAATCGGACATGGGGAGTACATCTGCATATTTAATCATGCACACATAACATATGATGGACGACACGTAGGGACACAGAACATGGCAAAATTTACTTTTCCACATTCCCTCCTTGTCACTACGTTTCCATCAGGAAACATCAATATTCATGATACCATCTATCATTTCATACAGTATCATTTGCTCATCTCGAATTCTCTTAGAACGGGATTTAGAACGGGACTTGGGACTAGGAGTTATACTAGGAATACAGGATGTAGCACACATGCCGCAAATCGCAGGGCCACATTGTATACAGAGGCAGCAGCTGAATATGATCGCTACTGCAATACCTAGGAAGGACAATATTTTCCATCCCCATGCGGAGATTATATTCCAGAACCAACCGGACCATGTCCAGGTGCCTGGATCTTGGTGTAACAGATGGGCAATTTTATGGAGTCTGGTTATAGCTGAATAAACAGACGGCGCGTTATTTGGAATGAAAATGCAGCAACTAGATCCGATGACTCTACAGGCCCCGCCCCTATCGGCCAGTATGACGTCAAGGACGAGACGATTTTGCAAAACGACAAATCTCATAGCAGATTGCTCTTCGGTTAGGTTACCTAGAGCAGAGGCAGTCTCATTTACTACAGCTTCAAGGGTTCTTGTTAATCTACGGATTAACTTACTATTCTGGACAGGGCCTATAAAGAAGAAGAAACCTTTATTGAAATCGGTATATTGTTCTAGAGTAGTTTCAGTGTAATCGACAATCGGGGACTCCCTTCTATGTCTAATGTGTACTAGATGTGTGTTTCTATGATAATCAGGTGGGGCTAGGAAAACTGGTGGCAGTAGGAAGGCAATGTAACAGGTTCCCTCCCAATCGAGGGGCAGACGAACATATGCGGTCTGACCACAAATAAAATATGAATGACGTGAAGCTTTGAAAATAGATTTCCCACTGTCACTATACTTGACAACAGTAGTACAATCACTATGTCCTACATGTATGGAACCATTATTTCGGACACATAATTCGCCTTTGACTGGTAGTACTGAAATAGCAGGTAAGTCTGGAGTAGTATCAGACTGAACATTCAGGACCATGAAATTCGACGAATAATTACCTAAATTATACACTTCATTTTCTAGATCTAACCCGGTTCTGTGGGGGAGACCTTGCTTGTCTGGGAAACATGTACTGTTAAGAAAAGACATATCTGTTGAGGATGACGTTAACGTGGACCATGCCCCACACGAACCATTATGTGAAAAAGGATAAGGAAAGAGTGGCAGAACTCCCTTCGGTGTCTGGAAAGGGGGGAGTCGACCACACACCCAACAATTAGTGGCATTGCTGGACTGGTGTGAGTAATGTAACATGTGGATAAATGAGTTATTACGCATGGCGAGGCGGTAAGAGAGTTCATGAGGAGGCAGAACACTAAACGTGTGCTCTACTGTAGCATTAGCAGACTTATTTACATGTGAAACTGGGAAACATAGGTAAAATGCATAACTGGTGCAGGAAATCATAATGCTGAGAAACAATATGAAACATAGAAAAACGATACATCGGATTGAGTTTTGACTGACTCTCTCACTATGGGGGTCTATTTTATACATGTCAGAAACAGTCTAACCGTTTCACCTAGGGGAGGACTTAGACAATCAAACTGGCTGACCTAATTTACTAGACCGGAGTTTTTGTTTATACTCCTGCTGCGGAGTTTTCTCTAACAGGGGGGGTTTTGAATCAATGTCATTTGCGGGACAGTCCTTGAGAACAATGCTTTGGCAATCCTTCGAATCCTGGGAAATGTTCTTAAAGACGGGTTTCAGTCCATTAAAAAGTTTAACATGAGAAAGGTGCACCCAGCCCTTGCGTCCTTCCAACTTCACGGCTGTACGGGTGGTGAGGAGGACCTGTCGGGGCTCTTTCCAACGAGGCTCCAGCGGACTTGATCTGTCAAAGTTGCGGACCATCACCATGGATCCTGGGACGATTTCATGCGGTGCCACCTCGGTATTGTCTGGAAATGCGGCGGCAACCTGTGAACGACATGAGTTGAGGGCAGACATCAAGGAAGCTAGGTAATCTGTCAGCATATTACTTGAAACATCGGTAATACTTCGGGGTCTAGGAGTACCCCACATATTTGGGGGGCGGCCGAAAATGACCTCATACGGGGACAGACCTGATCTGGAATGTGCGACCATGCGCATATAAAATAAGGCGACTGGCAGAGCTACTAGCCAGTCCACACCCTTCTCTTTACACACTTTTGCAATACGGATTTTCAGAGTCTGGTTATGTCTCTCAACGAGACCGGCTGCTTCAGGATGGCGTACACAATGGAACTTCCACTGGTACCCTAGCAAAAGGGAAACGTGCTTCATTAACTCTGAGGAGAATGGCTGGCCGTTGTCAGAATATATGACTCTAGGGAGTCCATAACGAGGGAAGAATTCACGAACCAACTGCTTGGCAGTGGTCGCGGCTGTGTAATCTGGGACTGGATATGCTTCTGTCCACCTGGACAAAGCGCATACAACTACAAGGACATACTTGAAACCTCGACATCGCTCCATCTGAATATAATCCATCTGGAGGACTTCAAAAGGGTGGTCAGGGGGCTGGAAACCACCTTGTTCCACCGGGACACTTTTACCTGGATTAAACTGACAACATATCATACAGGTACGGACTTTCTGCTTAGCTGCAGCTCGTAAATGCTTGTTGAACCAAATGTTCTGGATACTGTCTAACATAGCTTTTTCTCCTAAATGTGCTGGACTATGTGCGGTATTAATAATGACTTGAACCATAGAGTCGGGGAGAAACCATGTGGCTCTACCCTTTGTTAACCATCCTTGATCTGTCTGGACCCCTCCTTGTTCGGACCATTTCTTGATTTCTTCGGGAGTAGCATGTAACTGGATATCTATGACATCTTGTGTAGGGTCCTTAACTGTCATACATGTAATCGGATCTGGAGTATGTGTCATGTTAACTTGAATGTCTGGAGTCTGTGTTGTAAGCTTGGCTGTGCGATCTGCTAGATCATTACCTTGGGAAATAATATCAGTGACTTTCGTATGTGCTTTGCATTTCATGATAGCAATGGATGTCGGTAAATGTATGGCATCTAACAGAGCTTGAATAAGGAGACCATGCTGAATCTTGGTTCCATGAGAAGTCATGAAACCTCTCTCCTGCCAGAGCACTCCAAAGTCGTGTACGACTCCAAATGCGTAGCGTGAATCTGTGTAAATATTAACTTTCAGGTTCTTGGCGTGTATGCAGGCTTGTGTCAGAGCAACTAGCTCTGCTGCTTGAGCAGACAGAGTGTCAATACGGTGTGCTTTAATAACGTCAGTGTCAGTAGTCACTGCATACGCGGCGACTAGTTCTCCTGTACTAGTTCTCATACATGAACCATCCACATAAAGTGTCAGGTCAGGGTCTGGTAACGGAATATCTGTCAGATCTTGTCTTGGCTTTGTCGTAATGTTAACTACTTCCACACAGTCATGTGTGGCAGAATTTGAATTAACTGATGGTAACAGTGTAGCAGGGTTCAGGACGTTGCAGCGTCTGATTTCTATGTGTGGCTGGAACAGTGTCAATTCATAACCTGTTAGACGTGCAATTGTCAAGTGCTGAGTCTGTGTTCGGTTTAAAAGAACCTCCACGGAGTGTGGAACTTGTACTGTCAGGGAGTGTCCTAACACTATGGAATCACTTTGTCTGATAGCTAGTGCTGTGGCTGCAACTGATTTGAGGCACGCAGGCAACGCCTGGGCGACTGGATCTAATGTGCTCGAAAAATAAGCACAGGGCTTGTTTTGTCCTGCTTGATCTTGTGTGAGAACAGATAATGCTGTACCTTCACGTTCTGTGACGAAAAGTGTAAAAGGCTTACTGTAGTTCGGTGTAGCTAGAACTGGAGCTTGGCATAAAGCTTTCTTTAACTCATTGAAACTAAGTGTATGTTCAGATGTCCAAGGGAGAACAGTCGATGCGGCTGCCTCCTGTGTCGTTAACTGTATCAGTGGTTTGGCTAGAAATGCATACTGAGGAATCCATTGTCTACAATAAGAAGTAAGGCCGATAAAGGCACGTACCTCCTTCTGGGTCTTGGGCTGAGGAAGACTCGCTATTAACTGGATACGGTCTGGTGTCAACTGCCTACCCCTCTTGGACAGTAAGTGTCCTAAGTAGACCACTTGCTGGACACAGAATTGAAGCTTCGAAGGGGACACCTTGTGCCCCATCTCGGCTAGGAAATACAGAACCGTTAGTGACGCTCGCTCGCAGTCACGTTCGGAACGGGCTGTGATCAGTAGATCATCGACATACTGGAGCAGGGCAGTGTCAGTTGGCATGTGAATGTTGTCTAGTTGTCTCTTGAGTGCTTGACTGTAAATACTAGGACTTTCTGTGAAACCTTGAGGAGCGCGTGTGAACATATAGCTCCTTCCATTTAAACAGAATCCGAAAAGAAACTGGCTGTCTGGATGAATTGGAACACTAAAAAATGCATTCTTGAGGTCGATTACTGTAAAGAACGTGGCTTCGGAATCAATGGCTGTCAATAGGGAAGAGATGTCTGGGACAACTGGGTACTGCGGAATAATACATTTATTAAGTTCTCGTAGGTCGATCACCAATCGATATACTGGGGGTGCATTTGGATCAGTACGTTTCATGACTGGAATGATCGGAGAATTACATACATTGGAGTCAGTTTCTACAACTACTCCTTGAGCGATGAGCTCGTCTATAATTTTGGATAAGGCTGCTACAGCCTCAGGTGGCAATCTGTACTGTCTGATTCGTGGTAACACTACACCTGGTTTCAGGGTCACACGATGGGGTGTGATTTGCATGTACCCTACATCAGTTGGACCTTGCGCCCATAAATGCTGCGGAACATTAGACAATCTGGGATCAAAATCACGTAAAACATAGTGACCCTTAAAGTCACGTAGGAACAGACGTATTCCCTCTGGGGAACAACATATAACTGCACCTAACTCTTTCAGTGTTTTAATGCCTAATAGATTTTCTGGACATGACTTAGTAAGTAACAGATCAGTAGTACGGGACAATGGACCTACTTCTAGAGTAACTGGCTTTGAAATCTCATTTACGATAGGTTTTCCTGAAAATCCAAGGGAAACATTTCTTGAGCCTGAGAGCGGAGCCCCTGGAACTTTGGCGTGACTAATTGTGGTCCTACTTGCCCCTGTATCAATCAAAAACTTTCTGTCTTTCCCTAATACTTGACTGTGAACATAGGGACCTTCTTGATCTACAGGTATCTCGATGAGAGGCAAGCCTACCTCCCTCTCTAGGCTGTTTCATGAATACTGCTGGTACTCTGGATACTCAGACTGTGCATACTGGTACATCTGCTGTGTGACATGCTGGGTTGCAGCAATAGGCTGCGGTACTGTAACTGTCTGTTGTGCATTCTGTGGCTGAGGAATCTGTGAAACTTGCTCTTGTCTAGGCGGACGTGGTCTTTCTTTTGTTTTACCGGTAGCTATGTTGTGTTTCAGATCTGCACACTCGTTTATAAAATGACCTGGCTGTTTACAATAGTTGCAGTTCCCTTTAACGGGAGCTGCAGGATGACTGGCTTGATTCGGACCCCTCTTCTGACTGTCTTGAGGAACGGATTGTGCAACTAATACTTTCATTTTCGTGTCTTTCATACGTTTTCTCTCGTGTTCTTGCTCTTCCCTGATTCTATTCTGGTGGTACTGGAGCATCTGGAGCATCTGGGACGGGGTATTAGCTTGCCAGGTACTTTCGACTTTCAAAACTCGATTTTTAACTTGTGGACTTGAATTCTCGACTAATTTAGTAACAAAGAGATAAGGGTATGACTCGCTACTTGTCTTGAGGCCACTGTTGATACTAAAACATTTTTCAAATCTAGAATAAAAATCACTAATATCCTCATCTTGCTTCTATTTACAGGCTGAGATTGCATCCCAGTCTTCTTTTCTAGTGGTCAATAATCTGGGTAGAACTTGTATTAATAATTCTGGTAATTCTTTACATTTCTCTCCTAGACCGGTACCTGGTACTCGTGCCTTGTCTTCAGCTTCTAGAACTGCCCAATCGATCTTTTTCTCTCCTACCTCCCATTCTTTTTCCTTTAGCTTTTCATACACCCCTGCGGGCAACAGGACCTTTAACATTTTAATGATATCTGGGTAAGTGTATTCTCCCATACGGAGCATGTCTTTTAATTCTCTATGGAACCCTGCTGGATCTTTGTCATGACAGGGAATTAATTTCTTCATTTCGAGGAGTTCCATCTTTGTAATCGGGGTGTAAACAAACACTCGTTGCATTTCACCGTCCTCTGTCTTAACTGGATGCACTTCTCGTAACGGATTCTGTCTTTCCATGTAAAATGGTTTACTTTCTGGGGGTGAGACATGAACAAAATGCGGATTCAGAAACGTTCTATATTTGTGGCGCTGTTCTAGAATGACACTAATTAAGTCGGTACCTAGACCTCTCCATCTATACTGGAGTAACTCGTTCAGGACATCATGTAACGGGCCTGGATCAGAATGTTGACCCTCATACAGAGTAATGAGGTGCTGGATCATATACATACCCACCAGTCGCTGCTCGGCTGGGGGCAGTTTCAGAAACATTTGTGCCACTATTTCGTCTGGAAAAGTGGTAGAATCAGTAATCCATCGGACTGCTGATCGGGCTAGTTCTTGTTCATGCATGGTACTTAACTCACTGTAACCGATTCGTGATTTCAGAATGTGATCGGTAGCTTGGAATACTTGTTCTAGGGAACCTTGTTCTGGTGCTGAATGATGGAAAATTGGCTTGTGTTCTAGGCGTAAATGGCGATCTGGAAATCTAGATTTTCCTACATACGCTATCCTGGCGGTATTCTCGTCGTCTTCCTCTTCAGGATCAGAGTTACTTTCTTTCTCGCTTACTTGTGCTGCTTTACGTTGTTCGTGTATCTTTATTATTTCTCTACGGATTTTCTTGTACATACTCTCCATGGCACTAATGGTATTGTGCTTACCCTCGGCTATATTATCACTCCACTTTGTCAGGGTTTTCATTTCGGCCTGATCTTTAGACGGGTTATCTTGTTCTCTTATTAGACAGTTAATTAAAAACTTTAATATCATACGCTGGATCTCAGCTTTCCTTTGAGACATGGCATCACTAATACTTTCTGGATCATCCCCTGTACGGATGAAACGATATATTCTGTCTAGATCTTCTTTCATATTGGGTAGGGTGACTAGATACTCGGTCACCCTCCTTACGCGTACTGAATATAAAACCATATTATTCTCGCCTGGGACTGGGTCATAGGCACATTCGCCAAGGGCTTGCCTGATTTCTGCGACAGACTTATTACTCTTGGGAGTACGCTGTGATGCTTGAGCATGTAATTCGAGTGCTGATAAACGCTTGCGTGGCGGCGGGGTTTGAGGAGGACCTCCTCCTGCGGCCCCTAGACTAGAATCGTCGACTGATATTCTTCGTGGCGGAGCGGGAAATTGAAATGCTGGCTGGACCGGGGGTACCGTAGCAGGTACTGCATGGGGTGCCCCGGTGTCTGGAGAAGCAGGATGTGCCTGATTTACTGGGACTGGCGGAGCGCGAACAGGATTTGCATATTCAGGGACTGTGTCGTCCAGATAGGACGAAATAAAAATATCAGCTGCGGTCGGTTTGTGACGTAGCTTGGTCGGAACTAATGGTGGCGGGAAATTACTGGATGCCTCTGGGGTCGCTTTTGGCAAGCCCTCGGCAAGAAGAGGGTACATACCCTTAATAAGGGCATTCCTCTGTCTGTCTCTCTGTTCAGTTTTGACTTGTTCACCTATCTCGATTAATTCTTTTTCTTGGGCTCGTTCTAAGGATTCTCTACTTAATTCTGACTTTCTGATTTCTTTTTCGGTTCTTTTATGAGCTTCTTTGCGCCATAACTCGATGGCATCTTTCTGTGACTGTCTGGCTTTCTTTTTCCATAATGCCTCTTCTACTCGCATGATGCACTCAGCATCCCATGTACCCGATACGGGCCATCTATACTTTTCTTCTAACTGTTTGGTATACTCTACCCATAAATCTAGATACAATATGGCGCTTATGCCATGTTTCTGATACATAAAGTGACCTGGACTGTCCCTCGGCGGGACGGGAACTGCTGCTTCCAGCAGACCCTTTCTAGTTTTTAACTGACGTAACTTGGAAAATATGGGCATGACTGAACTGTAATCTAGACACAATACAATACACAATGAACACGATACTTATTCCCCATTCATACCACGACATTAAAATACATGAAAAACATTTAAAATAACAGTTCGAACAGAATACTACCTGGAAATATTGAGAACAGAACACATAAATTTTCTCGAGAACAGAAACTGACTAGAACAGAAACTAGATGCACTGCTGAAACAGTACGAAACTTACCGGTCTCGTAAAGAGACACGTCAGGACCCGCATCCACCGACGTGGACACTTCGTTTGTGGGACTGTGTACCACCAACCCACAGACCAGAGTCAATTAAATTGACCCTGTCTAGATACCACCCCAGTAACGGTACTCACCGGGCAGCAAGAACGGAAGGCCTCAGACTGGACTGGACTGCTACGACGACGGACGACGAACTTCGGACTTCAGTTACGGGTGGACCTCCGGATACCTCGGACCTTGGACTCTTGGCTTGGGCTCTGGTCGGGACTCGCCGCGTTCCTCCACCGTCTCGTCTGGATGCTGGACCGCCTCCTCCGTCTCCTCCGTGGGCCTGAGGGATACTTGAGCAGAAATATCTGCCACTGCGCAGAAGAGTTCCGTCACGACTGCAGAGGGTCAGGGGGTCGGCGTGGCTTCACCGACGCGTGGGGAAAGGGCAAGTCCCTATTCGGGCGCCATTATGTGGTAAATAAATAAATAATACCCTATTTTTGAGTGCATGAATGAATAACAGATAGCTCAATAAAATAAGAGTCAAGATTCGAGGTAGTGGGAGTTTTGCAGGTTTATTACAGCATAAGGACAGGATCAGGACAACCTGCACAGGAATAGGATGGCAGCGCTGCCGGGGGCAGGATCTGGACAAGGGAAGGAATAACTTTTAATAACAAAACATGAGCATATATACATAACGCAAACACATAGCATTACATTGCAATAGGCGTAACAGTGGGTGGAGCAGTAGGTGTGACGCGTAGCAGTCGCGAAAGATAAGGGTGAGAAGAAGGTGTAACAGGGCGTATACATAGACATGTGATGCAAACGTAACAGAATATGTCATGAATGGGGCGGAAACCATGAAGGGGGCTACCTGAGGAGCCGGGACCTCTAACCTAGTGGTGCGCGCAAACTGGCAATGACGTATTACTAGGAGAAGCTGGGGGCTATGAACTCTGTGCTAGGAGCAGAGACTGAAGTCTGGAGGGTCGGAGCGACATGTACCTAAACCCTATCTAGTATCTGATGTTTAGGGAACATGTTGATATAAACTAGAAGTCAAGAGGGGAAAGGCTAACAGACTCTAAGACTGGAGCATGCATTATTCTACATGTAGTGCGTGTTGAAGAATATTAAATGACCATTAAATGCAGTATTTCTCTAACATGGAGCCCTGAAGGCTAGACAATGACGGAAACTATTGATGCGATTCAGTAGCTTTAGGAATGCAGGGAAGAAGGGCTGAACTGATAACTGGAATCATAACATACTCTTGGCAGACTCAGAGGCAGAGCCAGGCTGGACCGGGCACTGCGAGGCAGGAAGTAAGTGAAGGGTCGAGGATACAGGTGGGGGTTGTATCGCTCCTCAGCGAGGCTTCAGGAGACAGGAGCTGAATCTAGTGTCCAGGCCCTTTTGAGGCCTAGAAACGGGGACTTTATAATAGAATAACGTGCACACTGAGAAACGTGGCAACGTAGCTTTACATAGGCCTGATATTCGTAGTATTCACGAGGACTGGAAACTGGCATACTAGAGGTGGACACAACTGTAATTGCGTCATTAATCGGACATGGGGAGTACATCTGCATATTTAATCATGCACACAACATATGATGGACGACACGTAGGGACACAGAACATGGCAAAATTTACTTTTCCACATTGACCCTCAGCTTCTTGAATATTTCAAGAAACCGGGTTACCTCTGCTCTTAGCAAAGACAAACTCAGTTATCTTAAAGTTGATTTTGATGCTTCTGTTTTTGGATCTTAAGAAGCAGGCTCTTTGGAAAATCCTCTTTAAATAAAAGAGAAAGACTATATATATCCCCAACCATTCCTTACACAACCAAGAACGCTCACTCCTGACAATTCCAATGTACAAACTTGAATCTAGAGGCAGAAGAACCTTTGCTGTAGCATATCACATGCCTTGGATTTCTCTACCCTTAATGCTTACAGTCTAACCCTCCATCCCCAGCTCTGAAAACCTACCCCTTCTATACCCTCAAAAGACTGGCACCTAGATGACTCATTGAGGTGGAGAACCCCTTATAAGTGGCATTATTCACTCAAAAACTACAAACCTTGGGGTGTGGTTTGATCAGAAAGTTTAGTTCGAAAATAAAATCAGGAAAGTAGTTGGTAAGTGCTTTGGGACTCTCAAAGTCCTAAGGAAACTCCTTGACCATTACCTACAGTGGCCAGAAAAACGATTGTTCATGCTCTGGTTACATCTCAAATAGATTATGACAAGATTTTATATTTAGGAGCACCTACAGGAAGTCTAATTAAACTCCAACGCATTCAAAATACAGCTGCGCATCTGGTTCTCATCCTCCCGAGAAGAACTTCTGCCTCTAAGGCCCTGTCAACCCTTCACTGACTGCCCAGGGAGAAGAGGATCATTATAAGGCCATGTGCTATTGACACAGAATTTGGTGGATTAAGAGTCCTAGTTACCTTCGGTCTAGGATTATTTCCTGTACTCCTACACAGAATCTTAGACTCACCTGGTCAAGGTACCAAGAATTCAAAGAGCCAGGTCGGGAGCTCGATCATTTAGTTACCTTGCTGGTAAAAAAACACTCCTCTGAATCGGAGATCTGAAACCGTGGAACGGACCTTTCGTAAATAACTAAAAACCTGGCTGTTTACACGTTAACTCAGGTTTTATTTGTCTATTAGTCTGTTCCTTTTTAGTCTAGGTTTCGGCCCTGTAATTTGTCTTTTCGTCTCGTCAGATGTTCAGATTTTTAGCACAGGCGCTTTACAAATGGCAAAAATATAAAACAAATAATTTTCCCAAATAAAAAGGACAAACAAAGCAAAATGTAGTAAAAAACTTGGCATAGGGCTACCAATAGAGAAAGCTCTGAGGATTTAAGTATGTTGTATTTAGAAGGATCACACAACGTGCCAGGAAGGCATTCTGGCATAGCAATACTTCTATATAAAATAGTAATTTGAAGGTAGACTGATTTTCAATCATCAAATACTGCGTCCTACCTTATCTGGCTGAGTGAAAAACCGGGCTGGAAGTACCGGATCTTTTGGCGATTCCAAACTATACGTTGTGCTTTTGGCTATGATTATATTCATTGCTACATCACAAACTGTGTAAAGTTTCTGTGAATTAAAGAGCATATAGATTAGTACATACATTAAACCATGTGTTTCAAGAAGCCAGCATAACATATAACGTGTATTTCTAAAGCGTACGTTCACCCGTGGGCATCTTAGCGCTGAAAAAAAAGATTTTTATTGTTAACCAACTCAATGTTGCACAAGTTACTACTTGTGTAACGATATATCTGTAAGAGACATTAGTTAGTGATTGATTCCTTACCTTAGAATATCCCCAGGCGTCAGACTGGATCCGGAAATTTTTCGCGTAGCAGTACACTTGCGCGTCGGTAGGCGTCGTCTGTGGCTCCGCGTCCGTCGTCGGCGTTGTGGGCGTCGTCAGAGTACTTAGACGCCGCCTCCACGTGCTGACATCAGTTCTTAGACACAGCTTTTCCGCGCCAGAAGCGCTGAGCCATGTTAAAAACCAACACTGGTGCCATTGAAACTAGGGCCCTGAAAGGGGGTAACCCTAACCCTAGATATCGGTTCGCAGAACGGGGAGGATGGGTGGGTCGGTAAGGAATCTATCACTAACTAATGTCTCTTACAGATATATCGTTACACAAGTAGTAACTTGTGCATCTGAAAGAGACACGTTAGTGATAGATTCCTTACCTTAGAATAGATACCCCAGCAATACCAACCCCGGTGGTGGTCTGCGAACCAATAATCACACCAGAAAGTCCTGGAGGACAGAACGGCCAAAGAAGCCATCCCTCCGGACTTGGCGGTCGAGGAAGTAGTGTCTTGCAAACGTGTGCAGCGAGGCCCACGTAGCTGCCTGACAGATGTCTTGTAAGGGCACTCCCCGGCCCAGGGCAGTTGTAGTCGTCGTGGCTCGGGTGGAATGAGCCCGCAATCCAACAGGGGGCTCCTTTTTAGCTAAGGAGTAACATGCCTGGATACACAAGTTGATCCACCGGGAGATGGTCCTCTTGTGCACCGCTTTCCCCTTCTTAGCGCCCACGTAACCAACAAAGAGTTGGTCATCCACCCAGAACTGGCGTGTGCGATCCAAATAGAATTAGAGCGCACGTTTTGGGTCCAGACGGTGGAGCCGCTCTTTCTCTTTAGAGGGATGCGGTGGCGGGAAGAAGGTTGGCAAGGTGATAGACTGCCCGATGTGGAAGGCTGTGACAACCTTGGGCAGGAAAGATGGCTTAGTACGCAACACAACCTTGTCCGGATGGACAGAAAGGAAAGGAGGAATACAAGAAAGGGCCTGGAGCTCACTCACTCTCCTGGCAGAGGTGATGGCAACCAGGAAAGCAGTCTTCAAAGTAAGAAGGCGGAGAGGACAGTTGTGAAGTGGCTCAAAGGGAGCGCACATCAGAAACGTAAGAACAAGGTTCAAGTCCCACTGAGGCATCACAAACGGAACAGGAGGGAACGTGTGTGTGATGCCCTTAAGAAAACGATTTACAATAGGGGAACAAAGAAGGTTGATCAGGCAGCCTTAGAAAGGCGGAAAGGGCAGAAAGGTAGCCCTTGATAGTGCCCAGAGCAGAGCCCTGCTGGGCAAGAGAAAGATGGAAGAGAAGAACCTCAGAGAGAGGGGCAGCAAGAGGATCCACAGCCTTTGCTGTGCACCATGCCACAAATCTGTTCCACCTGCAGGCGTATACCGACTTTGTGGAGGGACGCCTGGCTGCCAGAATGACGTTACAGACTTCAGGAGGCAAGTCAAATGGCCTCAACTGTCGCCGAGCAATCTCCAAGCATGGAGGTGGAGACTGGACAGGTTCGGGTGGAGGACGGTCCCCTGCTGCTGCGACAGAAGGTCCTCCCGAAGAGGCAGACGAACCGGGGGATCGACTGACATACTGAGTAGCTCTGGATACCAGTACCTTCGTGCCCAGTCCGGAGCCACAAGGATGACTTGTGCCCGGTCGTGCTTGATCTTCTTCAGCACTCTGGGCAGAAGTGGTAGAGGTGGAAAGGCGTACAATAGACCGCAACTCCACTCGCGACGAAAAGCGTCTCCGAACGAGTGCCGCCTTGGAAATTCCAACGCGCAGAACTGAAGACATTGCGCGTTTTCTTCTGTGGCGAATAGATCTAACCAAGGCTCTCCCCATCGCTGAAAGAGGCCTTGCGCCACGTCCGAGTTCAGACGCCATTCGTGATCCATCATGCACCGACGGCTGAGCTCGTCCGCCCTAGCGTTCAGAGAACCTGCCAGGTGTTGAGCCACCAGGGTCACGCCCTGGCGTTCCAGCCACTGCCAGAGGCGCAGAGCCTCCCGGCAAAGGGTCCATGACCCCACCCCGCCCGGTTTGTTGCAGTACCACATGGCTGTGGTGTTGTCCGTGAACACCTGCACTACACTCCCCCAGACAGAGGGGAGGAATGCTTTTAGTGCTAGACGAATCGCCCGCAACTCCAAAAGGTTGATGTGGAGCCGGGCCTCCGCCAGAGACCAGAGGCCTCTGATCTCCGCCTCTCCCATGTGGCCTCCCCAGCCCTGGAGGGACGCATCCGTCACAACTACGTGCTCCGGTTGGGGCAGGGAGAGGGATCTGCCGCTGACCCAATCGCGGTCCGCGAGCCACCACTGCAGTTGTCTCGCAGTGCCCTCCGAGATCAGGACGTGGTCGGACAGGTTGCCCTGATGCTGGGCCCACTGAAACTTCAGGTCCCACTGCAGAGCCCGCATCCGCCACCTGGCGTGATGCACCAGTAGGATGCAGGAGGCCATCAGCCCCAGAAGCCGCAGCATCAACCTGACCGAGACCCGGGATAAAGGCTGAAAGAGTGGAATCAGAGCCTGAATATCCCGGACCCGCTTTTCGGGAGGATAAACCCGAAACTGCGCTGAGTCTAGAACTGCTCCGATGAAGAGGAGCTTCTGAGAGGGGCACAGGTGTGACTTCGGCACATTGAGGGAGAACCCCAGCTGGTGCAGGACGTCTGCCGTTGTCTGGAGGTGGCTGACGACTGTTTGGGGCGAGCCCGCCTTCAACAACCAGTCGTCGAGGTAGGGGAAGACTGAAACCCCTAACCTGCGCAGATGAGCTGCGACCACCGCCATCACCTTTGTGAACACCCGTGGGGCGCTGGTAAGGCCGAAGGGGAGCACGGTATACTGAAAGTGCTTGTGGCTAACCGTGAACCGCAGGTAGCGCCGGTGGGCCGGCAGGACGGGGATGTGGAAATAAGCGTCCTGCAAGTCCAACACTACCATCCAGTCTCCTGGGTCCAGGGCAGCTAAGACCTGAGCCAGTGTCAGCATTTTGAATTTCTCCTTCCGGAGGAAGCCGTTGATGTTCCTTAGGTCCAAGATAGGGCGTAGGCCCCCTTTGCCCTTCTTGGGTACCAGAAAGTAGTGGAAGTAGCAACCACACCCTACTTCTGGCCCAGGAACGCGCTCGATGGCCCCCTTGGCCAAGAGGGCCGTAACTTCCTCCTGCAGAAGTGTCAAGTGGTCCCCCGACACACGGTGGTTCTGCGGTGGCATGGCTGGAGGGGTCGCCTCGAAGGGGAGGGAGTAGCCACTTCGGACGATTTGCAGCACCCACCTGTCCGACGTGACAGTGCGCCAGTGGAGGAGGTGATGGCGAACCCTGCCCCCCACTGGCGTCACATGGGCCTGATAGCACGGAACAGGAGGGTTTTGAGGCGGATGCTGCGGGGGAAGGTGTGGACTGACCTCGCCGTTGTCCCCGACCGCCGCCACAGCGGTTTCCACGGTCGCCACCGCGTTGGGTATTACCCTGCGTAGCGTGGCTGGCAGCACGTGTGGGTACACCCCTTCCGTGGCCACGAAAGGAGTGAAAGGCAGCCGATTGCTGGCGCGGGGCCGAGAGGCCCAAGGACTTGGCCGTAGCCTTGGAGTCCTTAAAGCGCTCAAGCGCATGGTCTGCCTTGTCGCCAAAAAGATGACGGCCATCAAACGGCATGTCCATGAGTGTATTCTGGACATCAGCCGAGAAGTTGGCGGACCTCAACCAGGCGTGGCGACGAATCGCCACCGTCGTTGCCATCGCTTTGCCAGAGAGTCAGTGGTATCCAGTCCACACCGGATCGAATAACGTGCCGCATCTCGGCCTTCCACAAGGGCTTGGCCGAGTTTAGACCGTACCTCCAACTGGCATTCTGGCAGCACGTCCGCGACCTTGTCCTACAGAGAGTGGGTGTAACGGCCCAAGAGGCACGCGGTGTTGGAAGACCGCAGTCCCAGACTCAGGGAGGAGAATACCTTCTTGCCGTATTGCTCGTACCTCTTGGATTCCCTACCAGGAGATCGGTGATGAGGAGTATTGGGAGGGGTCTGAGGACCCTCTGACACGTGAGTGTCATTCCCAGGAGGACTGGACAGGTGACCTTGGGGATGCCAGTGGTCTGGACACTTCGCCGGACACTGGCTTTGTCTCACCTCCTACCGTGGCTACGGAGGAGGGGCCAACCTATAGTGTGGTGTTGATGAGGGCGGCCAGGGCCTTGAGCTCCCCATCGCGGCCGTGAGGACTAACCTCCTCACTGAGGTCCTTAAGCTGCAGTCATGCTCAGCCGAGCCTCTGCTGCCGTTTAACGAGGCCTTGACCGACGTTCTTTTGGGCACTTGGTCCAAGCCCGCTACAGGTTCGCCTGTAGATAGGAACGTGGCCAGACGCCACCACCCAGCCCCGGGCGACCCTTGTTTCCTGTCCACCCACCCCAACCCTGAGAACCTGGTGATCCAGGCCTCAAATTCCCAGACCGCATTCCCGTCGGCACCGCCTGACACTCAGGGTTAGTAAATGATGGGGCCGGTTCATGGAAAGTAAACTCTCCGAAAGGCGTCTGAAGCGGCGCCGCTCCGGCGCCGGAACCGGGTCGAGGGAGGCATCGGGGACGGCGCCGCCCGAGGCCTGCCCCGGGGGTGACACCTGAGGGGTCGGCGCCGGGGAGGTCGTCAAGTCCGCCGGTGGCGACCCGGACCCGGAACCGGATCCAGCGGGGTCCTGCGGCGCCGGGCCCGAAGGCGCCGGTGGCGTCGGAGCTGAAGCACCCGACGGCGTCGGGACCGAAGCCCCCGACCCGCTAGGCCCCCCAGACGGGTCTGCTGGGCCCGAAGGCGCCGCGGATCCCGTCGGAAGAGAGAGGGACCTCATGGCCATGAGGAACCGCTCGATCTCCTCCGGCGCCGCGTTAGGCCCAGGGACCGGAGGGTATGAGGCCGGACGCGGCGCCTGCGACTCCGACGGAGCCGCGTGGGCGGTGTCACCAGAACCCCCGGCCGCGTCGCGCGAGCGTCGGGGGGGGGGAGTCGGAAGAGCGATGACGTCTCTTTGACTTCTTGTGCTTACCTGACGACTTCGACCCGGAGGAGTGATGTCGACTCCCGGAGCTCCGATGGCTCCTCTCCCGCGACCGGTCCCTCGACCTCCGTCCGGACCGGGACCGTTCTCGGCGCGGGGCCGACTGCCAGAGTTCGAGCCGCTTACGGGACTGCTCCTGCCTAGCCTTCGAAGTCAGGGCCCGACAGTCGGAGCAGGTCTTGTCGTCGTGATCGACGCCGAGGCAGTGGAGACACCGACGGTGAGGGTCGGAGACACCGACGGTGAGGGTCGGTGACCGACATTAGTCGGTCGAAATCCTCACAGGGCTTGAAACCTGGCATCCCTACCGGCACCGTTCGGAGTCGAAGACTTCGAAAAAGGATGATCAAAAGATCAAAAAAGTTTAGTCAAAAAGTGACTAAGGTATCACTTTTTCCGGATCTGTGCTGCTGGCGCGGAAAAAAAAAAAAGAACTGACGTCAGCACGCGGAGGCGGCGTCTAAGTACTCCGACGACGTCATCACGGCGCCCACGACGGACACGGAGCCGCAGACGACGCCTACCGACACGCAAGGGTACTGCTACACGAAAAAATTCCGGATCCAGTCTGACGCCTGGGGATATTCTAAGGTAAGGAATCCATCACTAACGTGTCTCTTTCAGATACTCATTTTATCAATCACAGATGGATGAAGGGCTGAGTGGATCTGCCAGGATTTGAACCGGTGACCATTAGGTCAAACACAGGCCCCCACAGTGGACGCATTAGTCCACTGAGCCACCAACCCAGCAACATATGCTACAAGTTTCACCTTTTGGAACAACATACAAATATCTCCTCGAAAGCAGGTGCATAGAATCAATAAATGGTCATATTTGCACTTTGTCACTGAAAATGGTAGCCTACAAAAACTTACATTTTTTGAAGTTTATGATCAACCCATGAGACACCAACTTGATAACAAGCAATGTTGGATGTACATGAATTTGTTGCTCAATCATGATGCATAATAGTGATGAATTGAAAGTGTTTCTGTAGCAAAACACAGCCACAAAATTCCATCCTAAGATATTCACCAATTCAGTCTGACCTTACAAAAATACACCAACGTTCATCATACAACATTTCTAATGTAAAAACTACAGGTGGAAAACACCATGTATAAGACAGAACAGCAGCAAATGGGAGGGTAGCATTGGTAAAAGGGCAGATATAAGAAGAATAAGCACTAAATTAACTACACACACAAACTTTGGATGGGAATGTCTTGCTCCATCCTAAACACAGACAAAAGCTTGCCAAGAAAGGTGAATGCAAGGCAGTGTAACAAAATAGATTCAAGAGAGCAAGATATACCTTGGAAAAGCTAAGAATGCCACCCTGATTAAACATTCAGGGATTAAGGTTAAAAAAAGCAACGTAGCGTCCATTGTGTGGCTGCCTACCAATTATCCAGATGTTAAAATGCTTATAAAAAGTTACAGAACTTTAGCAACAATTAGTTTAGTGGATACTATATCTACTACCAGACACCTTGAATATGCTGCAGGCACTAAACTGGATATGGACGCATTCCATAGTGCTCCTCTGCCTGTAGGTTGTGGTGACTGTGAGAAGCTGGGTTTCTGTTGCAATAACCCCGACCCCCCCCCCCCCCACACTGTTTGCCAGACTACTGATGCACTTTTGACTTGATGTGCCCTGGGTCCCTGCCAATCAGGTTCCCAGGGCCTGTGTCCTTTCCCCAAAACGAACCCAAACCCGACTGGCATTTCTGGCCACAGGTCAGCCCCTGGTAAATGGTACCACATGTACCCAGGGCACTGTGTCTGACCAGGGAAAACCTCGAAGGGCAGCAGCACTTATAGTGCCACCCTTAGAGGCCCTGTACCATTCCACACACACACTGCCTTCGCAGGCTGCGTGTCTTGGTGCAGAACAAAGTGAAGAGTAGACATGGCACACATCCCTGTGTACCATGCCTACAACCCACTGCCCTGGCACAGATCAGTCACTCCTCTAGCTGGGTGCACTATACCAGTGGTGAGGGTACGGGTGCATGAGCCCTGTACCCCTACAGTGTCTAAGTCCATTCATAGATATTGTAAGTGCAATGCTGCCATTAAGAGTATAAGTGCTGGGAGTTTGTCATTACGAATTCCACAGCACCATAGTGGCTACACTGAAAACTGATAGGTTTAGTATCAATCTTCTCAGCACATTAAACCCACACAGATGCCAGTGTGGGATTTAAGAAAAATGCACACAGAGAGCATCTTAGAGATACCCCCTGAAAAACGACCTACCACTAGTGTCCAAGCTGAGTGGCTGCTTTCATCCGACACCACCAGACATGTTTCTGGACCCGTGTCAAGAGCCTGTTGCCCTTAGGGACCTGAAACAATGCACATCCTGGGACGAGGTGCCAGGCCTGCTCCCTAGGATGGGCAGGATTCACTAAGGGGAAGCTTCAAAGGCTTGCCACATTAGTGAGCTTCCCCAGGAGCTTGCTGCTTTCAGCAACTGGTCCCCACTGGTTCTGACCCCCACTTTGGGCGGAAGTACCGGCGGGAAAACAAGTGAGGAAGAGAGGTGTGCCCATCTCTGCCAACTCCACCCCTCAGGTGGGGGAGTGAGGTAAAGCACAACTCTTGCAGATGGGGGGACCCAGCAATCCAGGGAAAGGCTTATGCCCCCCTCCCAATGGAGATTGGCATAATAGGGGGTGTACCCACCCTAGGGAAGGGACCCACTGGTCCCAACCTTTTACCTACCAGTAATGACCCTAAATCTAGTATTTAGGGGCAACCCTGAGCCTTGCTTCCTCAGACCAGAAGAAACTACAAGAAAAGAATAAGACGGACCAAACAGCCGTGCCGAAGTCCACTGACTTGGCCTCACCCGGTGTGTCCTGCAGCCAGCAACCTTGAAAATCCCTGAGGACCTGCCTGCCTTCAGCCACAAAGACTGTCTTCCGTGAACACCGGATTTGTTCATCTCCAACATTGGGCCCCAGCCAGATACCACAAATCCGCACCACTCTGCATCCGCCGGCCACGGCCCGAGCTCGAGTGGGAAAACACCACGAGAAGGTCTAGCCAGTGATCCTGACCCATGATCCGGCGACCCCTGACCTGCCTCAAACTTCCAGCTGACGCCTGCAGCCTAAACCCAGAAATCCCCCCAACCGCGCCCAGGAGCTGGTAAGAAGATCTAACCCTAAAAGGCACCCCTTCACCCGACGCCCCACGGCCTTGGAAGGTTCAACTGACGGTGCCTAACCAACCCTCAAGATCCCAACTTACCTCTCAAAGTTGTGGTAGCACCCAGAAGACCTTCAAACCCAAGCCTGCAGTGCCTTAGCCAACCTGAGGTTCCCAATTGCAAACAACAGGGCGCCCGATGTCGAAACAGCACTCTGCACCCGGCCGCCCTAGTGCTGCTGAGGGTGCACCTTTGGTGCTACTTTGTTTCCCCACTTGCCCTGAGCTAAAGTCTAGGACCTTTGCTCCCACAACCAAGTGGCCTGCTTGTCAGCAGCCACCAACCGGAGGCCCTGTATCCCCCATGGGATAACATTGGGCCTCAGCGCTTTGCACCCAGCAGCCCTAGTGCCGCTGAGGGTTAACAAGAGTGCATCCCTGACCCTGTGGGACCCCCCCCCCCCCCGAGTCTACCCCCAGAACCGCAACTCCCACTACCGCATACTTACCCTAAAACTGATAACACTATTTTCTTCCATAGGATAACATGGACTGTTTTTCTTGGAAACGTTTGTGTGGAGTTTGAAAACCTAAAGAAATTCTTTAAAATTGCACTAACAGAAACGATTTTACTTACCTCTATATGGGAAATGTCCCAGTGTAGTATCCAGGTATACCACAATGTGTAAGAAAAGTAATCTCAAAAGTAACTTACCTGTAACTTTACTGAAAACTCTATACAAAGTATATGTACTGTATTTACAAAGCACTACAGTTATCAGAAACAATACTGTAAGTCAAAACAAAGTGCATTTACAATTACAATACTAACTGTATTACAACTGTATATTTACTGCAATGTATTTATCACTTCCCTGTGCCAGGCTTGCTTGGTTCTAGAAAATAAAATAACTAAAAGAATATTTTTATACAAAAACAATTGGTCTGAAGTTCAGTCTTTGAGTGTGTGAATTCATTTGCTGATTGAGTCTGTACAACAAATGCTTAACACTGTCCTCTGATAAAGCCTTACTGCTCGACCACACTACCACAAATAGAGAGTGAGGTTCTATCTAACTTTACCACTGCCTACCTCTGGGGTTCCACTGGACTCTTGCACACTGTACCTCACTTTGGTATCTATACTAATATAATAAAGAGAGAGACCAAGCCTTTGAGGTGGGTAATCTCAGGAACCACAGCACCAATCACAACACCCAATACAGCGTTGGAAAGGGCAGATGCAGCAGAAGGACATAGGCTATGCAGACGCCCACCATATACATTTAAAAGGTAAAAGAACTGTGCCAGCAAAGTAGTCCCTTGTGGGCGTGTCTGCGTTGTGCTGTGGGCGTGTGGTACGTTCCGCCCTTCATGCTATGTCTCATATTGTGTGCTAATCCCACCCTGCTCCCTATAAATACCCCTGTACCTGAAAACCCAAACCTAACCCTAAACATACCACTGTACCACAAAACCACCCTGAACCCTAAAATACCCCTGTACCCCAACACCCAAACCTAGCCCTGAACCCTTAAAATACCCATGTACCCCAAAACCCAACCCTACCCCTGAACCCTAAAAATACCCCTGTACCCCAAACCTAGCCCTGAACTCTAAAAATAACCCTGTACCCCAAAACCCAAACCTACCCCTGAACCCTAAAATACCCCTGTACCCCAAACCTAGCCATGAACCCTAAAAATACCCCTGTATCCCAAAACCCATACCTATCCCTAAACCCTAAAACTACCCCTGTACCCCATAACCCAAAACTATATCTGAACCCTTCAAATACCCAAACATCCTAAAACATACCTCAGTACCCCAAAACATATACCCCTATACCCATACTTACCTTATCCAAACATAAAAAAAAACCAAGCTTTTACCATTCATGCATTTACAACGAATTTCGTTGTAAACGTATGCGTGGTAAAAGCATATAAAATGTAATGCCGTGCGTTATAATGGCATTGCGGAGTCTTGGTACTTTCGTAATGAAAGTATGCGGAGTGATGGTATGCAGAAAGAAAGTTGCGGAATAATGGGTGTTTACCCTCCCCCGGTAAGTACATTGGCGGCACGGCGGCCCACATCTCCAGCAACATACTCATATTTTTTCACCATCCATTTGAAAAATGCACAGGTCTCTCTCATTGATGGCCAGCACCGACATACACTTTTAGACACACCTCCCGCCACAAGTTCTGGAATTGCGAACTTTAGAGCTGGGGAGCTACGTTCGAATCTCGGCATCAGCTCAACATCCTGTGATTCCAGGCAAATTGCTTTGTCTTCCCGTGCCTACCACAAATGAATGTGTTCTTCTGTAATGTAAATTGTGCTCATGCCATGTTGTCGAGTTTGCGCTATATAATATTGCAAGGAAAAATAAAGTAGGGAAACCCGAGTTCACACACTACTGAATGCGCACTCTTAAGTGCACCAGCTTCTTCCTCAACACAGGCGTCCAAAGAACTCTGCGACAACTTCTTTAATGACAAGATTACGAAGATAGAACTCTCACTGGACACCAACAATACCCTCCCCACAAAGAGCAGCACGTCCGGGGCATAGGATATCGCCCCTTGTCCCCCTATCAAATCCTGGCTAAGCTTCCGCCCTATTCAGGAAACTGAGATGATCAATTTTATTTCCATATCCAAACCCTCATCTCATGTCCTAGACCCCATTCCCCCCCAGCTGACCAAAAAGCTAAGGCGCTCCCTAGCACCGCTCTGGTGCACGATCATAAACAGCTCCATGAAAATTTAAGTCGTTCCAGAATGCCTTAAAGTGGGACAAGTCACGCCTTTGCTGAAAAAACCCGGCCTTGACATAAAGGATTTGAATAACTTTAGACCTGTCTCTAACCTTCCTCTGTCCAAAATCCTAGAAAGATGCGTACTCCAACAACTAACCCAACACTTGGACAACATTAACCTCCTTGACTTCCATCAGTCTGGCTTCAGAAAAGGCTGTAGCACTGAAACCGCAATCCTCAACATCATCGATGATATCCACAAATCACTAGACTCTGACCAATGCTGCCTCCTCACTCTCCTAAACCTATCGGCAGCATTCGACACGGTAGACCACTCTCCAAGAACGAGCCGGTCTTGGTGAGGTGGTCCTCCTATGGTTCTATTCCTTCCTATTTTTGAAAAGGAGAGAGGTGGCTCGCACTGTCCCAGGGGACTGAGCCTAGTCTAAGGAAAGCAAAGAAAGGTTCCCCTGGACTTTAGTAAATAGGAATACACATCCAATTCTAATATACACTCTCAGTTGGCTGTACTTCACACATCCACTCTTTCTTAAAAACACAATTTGCTCCCCCTCGTGACATCAATCTATATCCAAACTGGAAAGTAGTGCTAATGCATATTTATTTTTATTTCTTTTAAAAAGTCAATATGAACATACATTCAACTGTATCAAATGCAAAGTATAAAAAATATTGGTTACTGCACAGTTTATACATAGAGGACACTAGTCCATTAAAAACATAACAAAAAGCATCTTTTATAAAAAACAATTCTTGCACAAATTATAAACAATTCATAAAAACACAATATAAGACCCTAAGGCTACCAACAACCCAATTGGGACGTTCAGTTGTAGTAAAAATATTGATCCAAAGCTGATATATATATTGTAAGGTAGTTTCGGCAAATCATTTTTCTTTTTTTGTCCTGAAAAAATCCTCAAGTGGTGGATTCTTTACAAATGCTTCGACGCGTTTGGGTCGTGTTTCTACTTATTGCCCAACCACCTTCCTCAGGACTAGCATAAATGGGTACAGGGTCTATTATTCCAATATTGCCAATAATTAGTCTAAATAAGAGAAAACACATGTCAAACTTCTCTTCATAAATTATACATATCAGAACAGTACATTTTCCTACATTGCCTAAGTGCATACTGGTGCATTCACCTTCCCATTTTAACATTTCATTATCTCAGTTGTTTGTCTCATTTTTTCTCTCACTCCCATATCGTAACCTCAAATCTATACTTTTAATTTAGCACTAAATTCCATTGTGGGGGTCACAGGTTTTTAAAAAAATGTATACCTCCCCTTAGAAGTCCTCCCTTTTTGAACCCTCGTCCTCCCCATGCATATTTCCCCACTGAGTCCTTCCACGCTCTTTCACTCACAAGCACTCTCATGTTGTATATTTATTCACCTAACCGTGGGGTAGACTAGTTTCTGGTCATACGTTCATTTCATATGTTCTTGTCTGATATGAGGAGTTCTCTCACTGAACGGAGCTGGGATAATGTAAAGATTAAGAAAACCTAATTAGTTTTTTGTGGCAGTGTTGTTAGTTCTTCCACAGCCCACGATAATGTTCTAGCTACCTTACCTATCGTGTAAGAGATGCTTATTCCTCTTGCCTTCTTATATGTGGCGTCTTCCACAAGGGATAAAATGCATAATTCCCTGTAAGATGATATATAGAGGGCTTTTAATATTCAGTTGGACACCTCTCTCTAATTTTGTATATTGGAGGAAATATACAGTAAGGCTTACCTGGATCACAATCTGTTTGAAATTAATTTCCTTTGGTTTCTTCCTTTTATGATTTTTATATATTTGTTTGTTTATTTAGGGTCCATCAGGCTCCCACAGCTTCTGTTGCGTTCTCTTGTGGGTTATACACCTAGGTTCCGAACTGTTGATTCACAGTGGAATCTGTTTGGATCATAAAAAGATGGACTATTTAATCCCTTATCCTAGCGCTCCTCTACTTTTTCTACTTCATATATTGCGCGGAGGCTCTATGTTATTAAAACCGACGGCCACTGCTCTATTTTACTTGAGGCAGAGGCTCCCCTCAAATTTACTACAATTCACTGGATTATTTTCCCAGAGGTCCACCCCTCGTATGTTATTCTCTCTCCTGCCCGTTTTTCTGTGTGGCCGGTTTCGTACTAAACGTGCTCACTTTGAGGTGGGGCCATATATTATCTTATGCATCTTATCATTGGGGTGTGTCCCAGGGTTTTTGTTGTAAAAAAGACCCATTCTCGCACCCCCTATGTGCTATCAGTAAAAGTCTTAGCGCGTAGGACTGGACCGTGTTCAACTACCTTTTGAGATCGGGCATGTTTCTTTTAAATCCCGGTCTTAAAATATCTGCCTACAGCTTACAATTAAAACGTGCCCAAGAGTTATTAAAGATCCCCTTATTTCGCCGCCTGAATATTATAAAGCAGGGGTCTCTGCGTATACAAGCTGGCCGCACCTGGTCTCCCTTTCTACAGCCCCGCTTAACTGCCGCACGACTGGATATTCGGCGTATTCTGTATAAACAGACGCCATTCTAGTGCTCCTTCTTTTGAAGGACCGTTCGCGTCTGAACAACGTATGACGTCATACCGTTCCTATGCGTACTACGCATGTCTGGCGGCCATATTGGGGGTATTTTGATACTTGTGACCAATGAGATATTGTATCCTACGCAAAAGGGTTTCAGTTTAGTGACATTACCGATTACATTCAAGTCGTATTAATTACCCGCGTTGTTTATAGTCAAGCTTATATTATTTATTGAGCTGTTGCCCTATTTAAGTATCTATACCCAGCCACTGTTAACCGCTGTTTTTTATTTATCAGTCAACATTTTCTTGGGGTGCACTTCTCCTTGTGTGTTGTCTGTTATAATTTAAAAATATATATTCCAATTAACTTGTTTATTATGGGCGAAATGTTTGTATGATGTCTTGCTATATTACAGACATTGTTCACATCGGATCGCCCCTAGTATTGGTACATAGTACTGACGCTAGGTATTCCCTTTGTCTGCTTGTGCATATTGGGTTCCATGATTTTAAAATTGTGGTAAAGCATACCCTCACAGTCCCAAAGTATACAGCAAGAGTCTCTATATTGCCCTACATCATTCTAGGTTGTAATAATCTTCTCCCAGTCCTCTCTGCTGTTCAGTCCATTTTTATTGTATCAAACCTTACCATATGCCACTGTTCCTGCTGTTTCCTTTGTTGTACACTATTTCCTAATCTACGTTGTTGTTTCATTTTCTCTAAAATCACCCATCTCATTTCATTAGCTATATGTCCCCTTTCACTCCAATGGTTGACTAGAGGTGCATTTTCTTTGCTAGTGTTTATGGCAGATCTGTGTTCACAGATCCTTTGTCTTAATTCTCTGCCCGTTTCTCCTACATATCCTTGATCACAAGGAGAAAGGATAAGATATAATGGACTAGTGTCCTCTATGTATAAACTGTGCAGTAACCAATATTTTTTATACTTTGCATTTGATACAATTGAATGTATGTTCATATTGACTTTTTTAAAGAAATAAAAATAAATATGTATTAGCACTACTTTCCAGTTTGGATATAGATTGATGTCACAAGGGGGAGCAAATTGTGTTTTTAAGAAAGAGTGGATGTGTGAAGTACAGCCAACTGAGAGTGTATATTAGAATTGGATGTGTATTCCTATTTACTACTAAAGTCCAGGGGAACCTTTCTTTGCTGTTCTCTATTCCTTCCTACACAACTGCACTAAAACAAAATCGAAATCAAAAACTTTGCTTCCGACCTTCACCCAGTCAACAAGGGAGTCCCTCAAGGCTCAGTGCTCTCCAAGCAACTCATCAAAATCTACATGGAAACTCTTGCCAAACTATTCAAAAAAGCCAACATCTTTATGCGGACGATACCCAGATCTGCTTGGAAACCGCCTCCATCAGAGACATTAAAAAACTCAATGATGTACTAAGAGATGTTCAACACTGGCCGTCATGTAACCACCTTAAACTAAACCCCGACAAAACCAAAACACTCCTCATCTCCAACAAAGAGGATAATCCCCAAATTGCTGAATGGCAAAAAGCCATTGATGCGCTCAACTGGAACCTCACCCTGGCCGACTGTCAAATCACTACGCATCACGCTAGACCCGAAACTGGACATGACCATACACATCAAGAACTCAGCTAAGAGCGCTTTCCAGGCCACCCAAGCATTGGTGTTGTCAAGACTGGACTCAGGAATAGCAAAATCACATCTGGTTCCCCTCAAAACAACTCTCAACGCAGCAGCCAGAATGGTCACCGGAATCAAGAAATTCGATCATATTTCTCCTGCACTCAGAGAACTTAATTGGCTCCCAGTCGAAATGCGGGTTAGCTTCAGAACAGCCTGCCTCACACACAAAGCCCTGCACACCGGCAAACCCGAATATTTGGCGGCCAAACTCAAAAAAGCCGGCTAGGCCACGAATCTCAGAAGCTCATACTCCCTCCTACTCATCCCGCTGAAAACTCGAAAACAAAAAACTGCGGCACGATTCTTCGCCGGGAGCGTGCCTAAAATCTGGAACTCTATTCCCCCTCACATCAGAACTATTCCCTCTTTAGCAAAATTCAAAAGCCAACTCAAAATCCTGCTCCTCGACTGCTCCCTAGCGAACCGATAGGAGCAGTCGAAGCGGGGAAGCAGACACCTCGCACTGCTTCGACTCCTTATCCCCAAGACTTCGAATCAGATCTCCCCACCATCGACCTGCACTGTTAATGTTTTTTGTGATTCTCTGCAATGTATCTGTTGTAAAGTGCTCCGATACCCTCGGGTCAGGCCAGCACAATATATAAAACTTCTTAAATAAAATAAAAAAGAAATAGTGCCTGATCCACCTAGCATTCATGTTGTGATGACTGGGCATACTTGATTTCAGAAGGATACTTCCACCTGCCTGCAGCTTGCTTATCTTTTTATACCCCAGGTGGCAGACTGGATAGGGAAAACTTGATTGATCCCCAGGGCATGCACTACCCCACTATTGCCAAATAGATCTGTGATAAGAGCTACATGCATTCAGGGAGGAGGGTGGGATCGTGAATCTACATCACTAAACGTTACAAACAGATGCTTACAGGGTAAAACCTTCTGTTCGTAGCATGTGTTCCTGTAGATATACATGCTCTGCGCAGACTATAAAGCAGTACCCCCACCCACCCTACAAGCGGTGACTAGCGCGTGGACAATGCAGACATCTGAAATAAGATCGATAAGACCGTTTGAACAACCATTGCATGTTCTCTTGCTAGGATATCCACACAATAATGTTTAGTGAATGTGTGTGGGTTGACCAAGTGGCAGCTAGAGGAATATTTCCCAGGATGGCCTTGGTTTCTGCCTTCCTGTGTGCAGAGTGGGTCCTGGGTACAACTACAACAGTCAAGGCTCTTTTAACTTTGTGGTAGAAAGTTTGGCTGCACTTGACTAGCCTCCTTTAGATGTGTTGGCCCTCGTGAGGTTTAGTAAAGTCTACAAACAATGGTCTGCCTTGCGAAAGAGCTTGGCCCTATCAATGTAGTGCTTGAGAACGTGTTTGACATCCAAGATGTAGAGGGCTCTCTGCTACCCAGTCTGCTTGTGGGGGAAAAAGAATGAGAGCTTTATGGTCTGGTTGAGATGAAAAGGGGAGCTCACTCCAGGGAGGAACTTCGTGCTAGTTCTGAGTACTACCCTATCTTTATGAATCTGAATGATGTTTCCTGTAGCACGAAGGCTTGTAACTCACTAATAAACCTGATAAATGTTATGGCCACAACAAAGGTCCTTTCCAGGGGAGGTACTTGAGAGGACAAAAGTGTAAGGGCTCAAAGAGGGTGGGAGTGGGAATATATTGTAAATGTAAATGTACATGTATTTATATAGCGCAAATCACCGACACAGTATCTAAGCGCTTGCTTAGGGAACCCGTCCTGGTATTCCCCTGTGAGAAACCCCGGCAGGGTGTCCACAAGGTGAAAGCCAGGCATCCCGCCGCGAGGGGCCATAGTGGAGATTAAGCAAGCTATTGCCCGGAGTCGCAGAGTGTGACCCCGTGATCCGAGTAGGCACCGGAGCGAGAATTGTCGAGTCCGTGGAATTTTGAGCCTGAGACCTGCCGAGGCGGAGAATCGAACCCTGGTCCACGGTCGATCTCAGTTTCCGGGTCTGCCGCCTCTAACCACTGAGCCACGCTTCTCCACACGCTACACGCCACACGCTATTACACAAAGGAATCTAGTAAGTACTATATTAAGATTTCACACCGGAGCCCACTGGAAAAATAACTATTTTGAGGCCTTGCACAAAGGCTTTAAAGATATGTATGTGGAAGAGGGAGGAATGCTTCCTGTTCTGTATGTGGGCTGCTAAATGGAACCATAGGCTAGTTCTTACTTTTGCAGATGGAGCCGGTAGCAGAGGATATCTTGGACTGTAGTTTTAGGGGTTCCAGGTCTTTGTGGATGCAGTAGTCAACACATCTTTTCCACTTTTCTGCACAGCAGGCTCTTGCGGTAGGTTTGAGGGACTCTGTTAAGATGTTTATGCATTCCTGCAGCAGACGGAGTTAGGCAAACTACAGGACCCCTCGGTGCCAAATCACAAGATTGAGACATTTGGTGTCTGGGTAATTGACCCGACCCTGGTCAGAAGGTCAGGCCTGTCAGGGAGGTTCTAATGGGGCTGTTTTATATTGAAGAGTACCAAGTACCAGGGCGGCCTGGCCAAGTTAGTGGCTACGAGGATGAGAGTCTTACCGTGGGTACCTGGGGAAAACCTTGGCATTTTGCTTTTTTGGGGTTGGCCAATAAGTATAAGTGGAGTGCCCAGCCCCATAAGTACTGGTGCAGGACTTGTGGGTAGAGTTCCCAGTAATGGATTTATTGATGCATCCTGCTGAGAAAGTCTTTATCCACCCCAAGATGGTACTCAGCTATCAGGTGGATGTGGTGGCAAAGTGACCACCACCAAGGGTCCACACCAGTCATCCCAGATGCCATTGGATGGAAACGTTTGCCTTCACCATAGAAAAAGTGTGGGGAAGTCTCTGGTGAATGTGGAGGAGGTGATGTAGGTGGCAGTGGAGGAGGAAGGAGTGAGGGAAGGGGGTGGTGCTTATGGGTCTTTTTAGCTGGGAAAGTCTCCAAACCAGGCTCTTCCTCAACCATTAGTGTCCTCTTACAAGGCAAACATTTCGTAGGATCGGGTGGAGTCAGCTTTGTTGAGATTTCCCCCGATTTAGGGTGTGGGAACACTTTTTTCAGCCGCCTTACCTGCTCCCCCACCACTGCGATCATCTGGGTGAAGACTTGTGGTGCCGATGAATGACCAAAGGGAAGGACTGCAAACTAGTAGTGAGTGAAACCCACCAAAAGTACGAGTTACTTACCTTCGGTAACGATGTATCTGGTAGAGACAATTCTAGCCGCAGATTCCTTCACTTAGAATTACCCCCAGGTGTGAGACTGGATCGGAAAACTTTTTGCCACAGCATCTCCGCGTGCCGAGGGTGAGGAGGTGGGGTGGGGAGGGTAGGAGCTGGATGGAACAGCACCACACGACTGTCAAGGCGTCGTCCACACACGTGACGTCAGCGAGGTCACATAAGTCCGGCCCCACCTACGTCAGTTTTCTTAGGAGAACTTTCCCGCGCCACAACGCGAAGCTATCAGACAAAACTGTGAGAGTATAGGAACAGTGTGCGAAAGAAAAAAGCGATGGTGGGGAACACCAGAAGGAGTAGTGCCAAACACTGCAGTACCCCAAGCAGGGAAAAAGAATAAGGAACAGAGCATAGCCCTGAACAGCAACCCTACCAGCACCAAGATAGCCCCCCCCTGGAGTCAGAACACAAGAAAAGTGTCATGAAAACATATAACAGGACCACAACCCCAACCAATTACAATGAAGGGGAACCAGTTTGGGACAAACAAGGCACAACAAGACTCCCAGATATACCCAACACAGAATGTGACAACCCCTATAAGGAACAAGGGCAGAGGCCCGACCAAAAGAGCCCAACCTAGAGGATAGCAGAGTGGCCAGAACCCCGAGCAATGAGAGGGGCAAGAGAAGTGGTGGGGTTAGGGGGGTTTGGCCCCAACCTGGGGCAACTAGAACACAGGCACAGAAGTACCTACAAACCGATCATCCAAAGCGTCAAAAGGGAAGGAAGGAACAAATAAACAGGGCGAACATCCTGCCAGAAAAGACAAATAGAATGCACACACTGAAGACATAGCCACCCACAGGGAGGCGAATGCAGAAGACCAAGCCAAACGGTCCTCGTAGAACGGGGAAGGACGGGCCATGAAGGAATCTGCGGCTAGAATCGTCTCTACCAGACACATCGTTGCAAAGGTAAGTAACTCGTACATCTGATAGAGACTACTAGCCGCAGATTCCTTTACGTAGAATAGATACCCTAGCCATACCCAAGGGGAAGGAGGGTCTGCGAGAGGAACCCACCGGCTTGGTCATAAGAGGGGGTCTCACAGGGGCCGAGTTCCAAAGACAGGACGAGGCGCCCCATCCCTCAGGCAAGGGGAACCCCCGCAAGCAGAAGACCACCAACCCCGAAGGGGATGCGGGAAAGGAGAAAAGAAGAAGAAGCCCATCCTCGCTCAGCAGAGGAAACAAGGCAAGGCGAAAAAGGAGGGTAAAGCACCCCACGCCCATTCATGACAACAAAACGTCCGTCCTAGGCCAAAGGAAGAGGAGCACCAAAGGAGAAAAGCAACCCAGAGACTCCAAGGAGAGAAGGCAGAGCAAAGGCAAACCTCCCTCCACTGGAAACATACCCAGCGAAGGGGAAAGCCGAGCCTAACACAGCCAGAAGGCAAAGTCCAGACAGAACGGCATCGTCCGCAATAAGCAGGCGGAAGCCGAAAAGGGCAGCTGAAGGACACCCAGAAAGAACCGTTCTGCGACCTGTAGGGATAGACTGCACCCGAAAAGGAACAAGAACTCAGGTACCATCTCATCCCACAGGGAGGAGAGGAAGAACTGAGTGCAAGGCCTACTGGAATAAGCGGACAAGGCAAGGATGACTGTCCCCCTAAAGCGCAAGGGAGGAACATTGGTGTGGAAAAACAGCAGGTCAGCAAGTGCAGCCAGACGCCAAAAGCACCACAGAAGGATGCACTCAGGGCAAGCCGGACGTCGGCCGACGACCGAGAGCAAGAAGGCGAGAAGAGTCCGGACACGATCCAGGGAGGAGTCCGCACCCATAGTCCAAAGGAAGTGGAACCAGGCAGAACCAAGACGCCCGGCCACAGACAGAAGGCCAGGCCAGGCAACAGTGCAGTGACCCCTGAGAAGAACACCCCGGGCTGAACTCAAGCCATCCCAAGCCATCAGCTACAGGATTGCATCTGCACAATACCTTAACACCACGGAGAACATCTCCCAAAGGGAAACAACTCCCCAGCGCATAAAAGAGCTATATAACAGCTACCACTGCCCCACATAGGGCATGTTACGTCCCAAAACATGGGAACCTCTTTGGGAACAAACGTCCACAGCAGAGGACAACAGAAAATACCTGCGGAAAAAACCTGCAGCCAGAGAGAAAAAACAGCAGGCCTAGTCTCAGGGCCAGCATGGTGCAGAAACTCAAAGCAAAAACAAGCAGTCAAGAAGGGCCGGCCAGCGGCCAGCAAAACAACAGTTCCAACAAGGAGGACTCAAGTGGCCATGAAACACAATCACACAACTGGGGTGACCTGCCCCAACAGAAGAACACCTCCAAGAACCAGATCAAGTCACAGGTTACTGAAGGGGGGGAGGGGGAAGAAGGAAGAGGAGGACGAAGCCCCGCCAAGAACCTCTGAATGGCCAAGTCCGCAGGGGCATGGAACAAAAAAGGGGCATGGAACAAAAAAGCGCCATCGAAGGGAAGGTCCACCAGCTGTTCCCGAACATTCTCTGGGAACACACTGTCTCGAAGCCAGGCATGGCGACGGTGGCAACCAAAGAAGCCATGGTATGACCCAGCACCTCCCACGTGTCCAGAGGGGAGCGAAGAATAAACGCCGCCAGCTCCCGGCCATCCAGCACATGACGCCTCAGATCACCATACGCACCCTCCTGAGAAGCAGCAGACATAAGGGCCTCCGTCGAGTCCCACAAACAAGAAGTGGCACTAGCAAGGACACACAGTGTGTTAAGGGCCCGCAGAGCCGCACTGGTTGAGGCGAACATATTGCGCCCCCAGGAGTCCAGCCAGCGGGCCTCCCGTGACGGGGGAGACAACAGCGTCGGCAGACAGGGAAAGGCATTCTGCAAAAGGGGGCCCCTGGTAGAGGGGTGGAGGGAAATACACGGCGGATCACGCAACGCCGGATGGTGGCGGTGTAGAAGGTGTTGGGGCACCGGGTTCCCCGTGGCGGCACGGCCCCAAGTCCGCAAGAGAGAAGAATGGAGTGAACCCTCGAAGGGAAGCAGCAGCTCCCTACCACCAGAGCCCTGATGGAGAACCTCCACAAAATTCCCACAGCCGTGGAAACAGCATGAGTGAAGGCTCCGTAGGGCCCTGCGGAAGGGGAAAGCATCTCCTCGGTAGGCGACGGCTGCAAGCTAAGACGCCATCCCCCAAGCCAACCGGAGGGAGGAAGAGCCTGGTCTTGAAAGAAGGAAGAGGGACGAGGAGTGGGGGACCTGCGGCTCCTCTGGCAAAGGCCGCGGAGACGGCGTGGAGCCGCCCTTGGCCGACGCCAGGGAAAAAGCCACGACGCGTCGGCCTGTCTTCAGGGAGGATGACACCAACAAGTGCCGAACCTCCAGAGAAGAGGCGTCTGAGGACGAGTCAACGAACCGACGCCGTCCTGGCGCCGTACAGTCCACAATCCGAGGCAGGACTTTGTCGTCCAACGTAAGGGGAGACGCCGGAATGACCTCCGCCGCAGCGCTCGGCGCAGGAGACCGGGGCTGGGCCGGAGCCGGGGTGGCAAAGGAGCGGTGCCGGAAAGGCACCGGCCTAACCTCCGACAAGGCAGCCGCCTGCGTGGAGGAAATGGGACCTGGGAGGGACAAGAAGGAGTAGTTTCTGTCCTGTAACTCCAGTTCTGTAGTAGGGGTATCTCTGTTATAGTCATAATCTAGTGAATAGTCCCGCCCATGTGCGTGGACCCCGGAGCAATCAAAAATAATCTCTTCAAGTGTCGAAAAATGCAGACCTGCACAGACACTTGAGAGAATTAAAGACAGATAATGCAGCCTATAACACAGGCTACACTGTCCAGTACTTCAACTAGAAATTCCACCAAAAAAATCCACAAAACAGCAAAGCCTGTACAGATTTCCCTTGCTTCAGCAGCAAAAACCCTCTGGAATGATGAGGAGGATCTGGACAGACAAGCCCCATAGGCTGCCATTATGTGGCTCAGAACAGGATACTGTGCCTTTAAGAGAACTTTCCAGAACTTCACAGTATCCCAGAATGCACTGCAGGTCCCTTTTACTTTCAGTTCTTTTTGAAGGCGTAACACGCCAGACCTGTAGCATTCCTTACATGAATATCTCTCTCCACCGGGGAGGAGGGCGGGCGCTTAAGACTATAACAGAGATACCCCTACTACAGAACTGGAGTTACAGGACAGAAACTACTCCTTCTGCAGTAGGGGATCTCTGTGTATAGTCATAATCTAGTGAATAGAATGGCAAGCCCATCCCCACACCAAAGCAGCGGTGGAGAAACGATAAATAACACCACTATTGTGCGAACAGATTTCGCAGCGAAGCCTGCCCAACCTGAGCGTCTGCTCTGGCATCAGTGTCCAGGCAGTAATGCTTAGCAGAGGTATGAACCGACTTCCAAGTGGCCGCCTTGCAGATTTCTGCAATTGGAACATTACGGAGCAAAGCAGTCGTGGCAGCTTTGCCCCTGGTGGAATGAGCCTTAGGTTTACCCCCTAAGGTCTTATTAGCTTTTTGGTAACACAATTGTATGCAGGACACAATCCACCTCGAGATGGACTGCTTAGAGGTAGCAAGAACTGTCCTGACTGATCCATAATTGATAAACAATTGGTCCGACCTACGAATATCTTTGGTTTTATCCAGATAAAATTTCAACACCCTCCGAACATCCAGGGAATGTAAAGACCTTTCCGCTGGAGATGAAGGATTCTGAAAAAACGTAGGCAAAGTTATAGTCTGGTTGACATGAAAATCAGAAATAACCTTGGGAAGAAACTTAGGGTGAGTACGCATAACAACCGTAGCAGCATGAAATACAGTATAAGGTTCTTGGCAACACAACGCCTGAATTTCACTCACCCTGCGGGCCGATGTAATGGCCACGAGGAACGCCGCCTTCCAGGACAGGTGCTGCAACGAAGCCTTATGAATAGGTTCAAAAGGCTCCTTCATCAACCTGGACAGCACCACATTCAGTTCCCATGAAGGCGAAGGAAGCCTGACAGGAGGAAACACTTTCCTCAAGCCTTCCAAAAAGTCTTTGATCACAGGGATCTGGAAGAAGGAAGTCTGTGAAGGGCATTTCCTGTAGGCAGTCAATGCAGCCAGATGGACCTTAATGGAATGGACATTAAGGCCAGACTGCGCCAGATGTAGAAGGTATGGAAGGATGACATCTTCCTTACATGTCGTGGGGTCATAGTTCTTGGACTTGCACCAGATACAAAACCTCTTCCACTTGTAAGCATAAGAAGTCCTAGTGGAAGGTCGCTTAGCCTTCTTCAGTATGTCCATGCAATCTTCTGGGAGATTAAGATGGCCATATTGCACTATCTCAGGAGCCATGCCGCCAAACTCAAAGACGAGAGGTTGGGGTGCAACATCAGCCCCCCGAACTTCGTGAGAAGGTCCGGCCTGCACGGCAACTTCATGTGAGGAAGGAGAGACCGGTGAAGCAGGTCCGTGAACCACCACTGCCTGGGCCATTCCGGGCCAATCAGTATCATCCGCGCCCTGGACTGGGACAGCTTGATGAGAACCGTCGGAATCAGGGGAATGGGTGGAAAAGCGTACAGAAAGCTGTTCAACCAGTTGATCCATAACGCATTCCCCAGCGTCCGCGGCTGGTAGTACCTGGAGGCGAAGTCTCGGCATTTGCTGTTTTCTGTGGTGGCGAACAGATCTACGTCTGGAGTTCCCCACCTTGCGAAGACTTTCCCTAGTACTTCGTCGTTTATGACCCATTCGTGGTTTTCCTGAATCAGTCTGCTCAGTGCGTCTGCCTGAACATTCTGCACACCTGGCAGATGGGTGGCCGTTATAGTCAGTCCTCGGGCCAGAAGCCAGTGCCAGATCGCCTGCGGCTCCTGCGACAGGTTGCGTGATCTCGAGCCCCCTTGCTTGTTGAGGTAATACATCGTGGTCGTATTGTCCGTCTGTACAAGCAAAGAGTTGGTCTGGAAGGACGGGTGAAAGGCCTTCAGTGCCAAGTAAACAGCTCTGAGTTCCAGGAAATTGATGTGGTACGTGGACTCCGTCGGGGACCACGTCCCTTGAATCTGTAAGTCTCCGGAGTGCGCTCCCCAGCCCTGGAGCGAAGCATCCGTCATGATAGTCTGAGTGGGAATGTCCTTGTGGAAGGGAACCCCTCTGAGGAGATTCTCCGCTGAACACCACCACTTCAGAGACTGAAGAGCATGCAGAGACAGTCGTATCTTGTCGCCCCACGATGCTCTCCTCTGGTCCCACTGATCCTCCAAGCACTCCTGCAGCAGTCTCATGTGCAGCCGCGCATGTGGCGTCAGGAAGATACAAGAGGCCATCGATCCCAGTAGAGAAGACACCGTCCTCACTGTTGTAGAAGGAGTGGTCATAAGAGCCTGAGCCTTCCGAAGAAGTGATAATCGTCGCTCCTCCGAAGGAGACACGCTTGCTGACCTCGTATCGATGGTGGCCCCTGTAGGAGAGTGGGGTCTGCAATCCTATGGTCACCCCAGATTTTTGCTTTTTGCTTCACTGGTTTACGACTTTCCCTGGCTGTGGGCCTGCTAATCAGACCCACAGCCTAGCTGTTCTCTCTCTAAATTGACAACCATGTACTTTAGGTGCATTTACCAATTGGTACTGGGCCACCTTATCAGTCCCTGTACAGTATACCTTAGGTATCCAGGGCATAGGTGTACCCAGGGCCTACCAGGGGCTGAAGCATGTATTATGCCACCCCTGGCTGGCCATCTAAAACTGACACAACTGGCTGCACGACAGCTGGGGCAAGGTGGTGTAAACACCCTTTGCTGTAGATATAGTATACCTATATCTAACCCTAAAATGGAAACATATATTCCTATCAGTCACTCCTATAGAAGGCCTTATCAATCCTGAAGGCAGAGTGCTTGGAATTATGTGAGATGGTGCTCTGGCATGAGCTGAGCCCGTTTGCAGCTTGCGGAACAAAGTCCTAATAGCTGTTCCATGATAACGCTATACCATATACTCTTAAGTGCATTATCAACCTCGCGGTTAAATGCTAACTCTGGTATAACATTATCAAAACATGTCGAGTAAGGTGTCATACGATTTGGAATACTACACCCTCGCCAATTCTGGCGACGGGGGTAGCATTCCACCCTTCTAGAGGGACACGACATGTATGTAACTGTTAAAGTTAACTCGAGCCTCAGCATCACAAAATGGATGCTGCCACCACAGACACAAGTCTGACCTCCTGCTGCTGGGAGTCCTTCCAGCGAGGATGGCTTGGACAAAGGGTTTCCTGTCTTGGGAGGTGCCAGCACCACCCCAGACAGGACTTTGTGTATTGGGGAGGATAGGCCTGAAAGGAATGAGACATGCCTGGGGCACACAAGGTGCCCTGTGCATACACCGGTTCAAACCAGTTGCTGGGGCATCCCTGCCCCAGCTCTGGCGGGAAACCGGACAAAGGATAGGGGGTGTAGTCACCCCCCTTCCTGGTCCCACCCAGGGGAGGGACCTAGTCAGTAGTGCAGCCCCCTTTAGGAGAATAAAGGTAGGAGCTGGTCCCATTTCAAATTAGATTATCCTGAACTATTCAACAAGAAGAAACTCTGGCCTTCGACGTTCTGCTCCACAGAAGACTGAAGAATCTCCCTTGTGGACAAGGAGCGTCCACCCTGCAACTGCAGGCACCATCAAGCGTCCAGCGGCTTCACTTTGTCGTCTTCCCTCGAGGATCCAGACTTCAGAGCCCGACGAGACCCGGATTCTCAGACCTCTCCATCCTCAACTCACATCTGCAGCAAAGCTGAGACCCGTGGGTGCGACGAGACACGTGGGACCGGCCATCTTGAACGAACCTGCACTTCGCTTCCAGCACGACTCCCGAGGTAAACTCGACCAAGTGCTTTGGGGACTGAGAAGCCCCAGCCTCGAGCAGCCCCTGCACCGAAGATCAGCCCTCCAGCATCCACGAGATCTGCGTGGGGCCCTTCTGCTTGTTTGCTGCTCGACGCGTTGTCTGGTCACTTGCCGGCTGGCTAGTGACCTCCTAGACGACGAACCTTTGAATCTTCACTGCTGGTCTGGTTGCTCCAGACTGGCCCTTGCTCCCTTCCAAAAGAGGGGCACCCCGGACTCTCCTAGTCCGCACCAGACGTCTTTTCCCTTCACCGCGTGGGTTGCCTTTGCCAAGGCCTGTTGAGTCCAATCCCGGATCCGACACCGCCGACAGCGAGAGCCTGCGTGGGACAGCGCGTGCCTCCATCCGGTCGTCGAAGACGCCTCCTGGTCCACGTGGCTGCAGAGTCAAGCGTCCACTCTTCACCTGATCGTGACGACAGCACCTGGTTCCTTCCTGGTTCCACACCGGTCACTGGCTAGTGACTTTGAACATTGTCCCCTCTGCTTTCAGGTCCTCTTCTTCACCGATCCACCCTTGGATCGCACCGGACATCTTCCTCCTGGTCGCCTGCAGCATCTTTTCTTTCAGGCTCCATTGACTTCAACGCGAGAACCCGACACACTTTGGCACCTATGCACCCGCAGCCCGTGGGTGAGGTAACGAGAGCATTTCGGTGCTCAAGGGTAGTCTAACTGTCCTAGTGTCCAATTCCACAGTCGTTGTTGTCCTAACTAGTCAGGATTGTCCGTACTTACCTTTTACTTCAACTGTACTGTCCATAGACGTTGTTACGCATCTCGCGTGTGAGTTCACACTCTGCACACGCGTTCCGTGGGACTCCTATTACTTACCTAGAGTTAGTGTAGTGTGGTCCCATCGATCCTACAGCCTCTGGACATCTCCATTCCTTTTATCGACTCTCACATTCCACTTACTTAGTATATGGTTTGTCGTGCCCCTAGGGCACCATTGTAATTTCGTGCAACTCGTCGTATTTTTCTTAAGAGATTGCCATGTGCTTAGCCCTCTGACCTCAAAGAGTTCAGAGGTGTTGTTATTAATAAATATACTGTTTATTTTCATAACAACCTGTGTGGTGTCCTTTCATCTGGTATTCAAGGGGTTATATTGTGGTAAAACAGCTGGCTTCACATGCCAAAAGAGTTTAGCCTAAGACTGCTTTGTCCATGCTACCATTAGGATAGCTGGTCTATAAGGTTGACTTACAACCAATCACCATAAGGGTTGTTTGGACTGATACAAGGTGATCACTAGAACTAGTGAGCATCATATATCAGGCTAACTTCTCACAGCCCCCAAGTACTGAATGCACTGGACCGGAGTCGGGACAGACTTGGACATGTTGATGTGCAACCCCAGCTTGTTCAAAAGAACGCACGTCTTCTGGAAGTGCGCTTGAGCTTCCGAGAAGGAGGAGGCCTTGATCAACCAATCGTCCAGGTACGGGTAGACAAACACCTTGTTCTTCCTCAGGTGTGCCGCTACCACTGCCATGCACTTCGAGAAAGTCCTGGGCGCAGACTTCAGCCCGAACGGAAGTACTGTGTACTGATAGTGATTGGTTTCCTTGAAATCGCAGGAACTTCCTGTGTTTGTGTGCAATGGGCACATGGAAGTACGCATCCTGTAGGTCTATTGCACATAGCCAGTCTCCCTGTTGCAACTGAGGATAAATCTCATGCAACGACAGCATGCGAAACTTCTCTCTGCGAATCCATTTGTTCGCCTGTCGCAAGTCCAGAATGGGCCTGAACTCGTTCTTGTCCTTCTTGCGGACCAGAAAGAACCGGGAGTACAGACCTCTTCCTCTTAGAGACAGAGGTACGTCTTCTATCGCCCTTTTCCTTAACAGGATATCGGCCTCCGCCTGGAGCTCGCGCAGTTGATACTGCGAGCTGACCGGAGGAATCGATGGAGGAGGGCTAGTGAACCGAAGACTGTATCCATTGCAAACAATATTCAGCACCCACTTGTCCTGAGTAATGTTTCTCCACTCTGCCAGAAAAAATTGAACGCTTCCCCCCACCGGAGCGGGTAACGGATGAAGGGGAAGTAACCGCTCAGGGTCGAGACCCGGCCGGTCCTTTGTTAGCTGTAGAGGACTGCTGTCCACCTCTACCCTTCTGGCGCTTCTGGAAGGGTCTCCGGAACTGCTGCTGTTGTTGCTGCTGCTGTCCCGAAGACTGTCCTCGCCCTCTGCCCTGCGCACCGAACCGTCTCTGGAACGGTCGGTAGGGCTTCTTTTCTTTGGGCTTCTCCAAGCCCACTGCAGTCAGGGTCTCTGCCTCCACCTTCATGCGAGCCATCTCATCATCGGCATGTTTTCCGAACAGTCTCTCTCCTGAAAACAGCAGATTGGCCACCCGCTGCTGGGCCTTCGGCTTGAGTGACGTTAACCTGAGCCAAGCATGACGGCGCTGGTTAATCCCATGACAGTAACCATGGGCCCCCAAGAGAGAGATATCCGCAGCCGCGCTGATGACCTGGTTTGAAACATGCATCCCTTCCTTAAGGGTCTCTAGGAAGTCCTCCCTCTTGTCTCGCGGCAGAAGCTCCGTGAACTGTTGCAGGGAATCCCACAGGGCACGGTCGTACCGCCCCAGCAAGGCCGAATCACTGGAGGCTTTCATGGTAGTGGAAGCAGTCCCACAAGCCTTCCTCCCAGCCGAGTCGATCCATCGGCTTTCCTTGTCAGGCGGTACGGTGGAGGATGGGGAGGTAGAGTGTAACTTCCTGGCTGCCGTCACTATAACGGAATCGGGTACTGGATCCATTCTCAGGAATGCCGGGTCCGAATCCGGGCCCCTGTACTTCTTCAGAAGTCGGGAAGGAGCGGCCTTTACCACCGCTGGCGTAAGGAACAGCTCCTCCGCAGGTTCCACCAAACCTGACACTAGTGACAGCAAAGGGAGAGACAGATGCTTCTTGTGAGGTGTCTCAAATATCACGGACGTCATAGGAATAGGAGCCGTCACCGTGATGCCCAACTTCGTCGCCCCCCTCAGGAGAACCTCCTGGAACGTGCTGATGTCATCCACCGGAGACACCCTTGTCCCCGGGGAATCCGACAAGGTTGGCGAATAGGATCGTGTCCTGGAGGAGTCCGTGCGGGGCCTGGATCCCCGCCTCCTATGGCGGCGTCTAGATCTAGTGGAGGATCTGCGCCGACTCCTAGACCTTCCTCTCCGACTGGAGCGAGACCTTGACTTCCTAGGCCTCGGGTGATCCGCCGGTTCCACCGGCGCGGGCGTCTTAGGCTTGGCCGGGGCCTGCGGCTTAGGAGTCCCCTTGGGAGGGGTCGGAAACCTGGGCAATGAAAACGACCTCGGAGGAACCGGAGGAGGCTTCAGTGGTACCTGAGGTGGAGGCACGGCTTGCGGAAGCGGAGGCAACGGAGGAGGGGTAGGAGCCCTCGGAGGGGGACCCCTCGGCAATGGCGGCGGAGGCGTAACTTGCGAAGGCGTATACACCTCGGAATACACCGAGCCCGGTGATCCACCACCAGCCTGGGGGATCAGGCCCCTTCTCCCGGTTCTTCGACGTCGAAGAACGGTGACCAGACGGCGAGCGTCGGCCCCTCGACGTCGAGCGTCTCTTCCTCGGCGGCGACCGTCTTCCATGCGTCTACGTCGACTTCGTACGCCTCGACGTCGATCTCTTGTGCCTCGACGTCGATCTAAACCGCCTCGACGACGACCTCTTGCGCCTCGACGACGACTTCTTGCGCCTCGACGGCGACCTCTCGCGCCTCCACGGCGACCTCTTGCGCCTCCATGGCGACCTCTTGCGCCTCGATGGCGAACTCGACTGCCTCGACAGCGACCTCTTCCGCCTCAACGGCGACCTCTTCCGCTTCAACGGCGGACCACTCCTCGACGACGAAGATCCCCTCGACGACAATGTTCTCCTCCTCTTCGCCAACGGCGAAGTCGCTTCGACGGAGAGCGCCGACGCCGGGCCCTTCGACGTCGATCACTCGACGTCGACACCGACGAGGATGACGACGAAATCGTCACCGGAGACTTCGACAGCCGTCTGTGTACATCCCTCGGCGTCGAGCACCGACGGCGCTTCGCCCCAGAGCCCTGGGGGGACGGGGAACAGACCGTAGTCATCCCTCTCGACGTCGTGGTCGCTGCAATCGACCCCGACGGAGAGTGGGCATGCTTGCTGGTCTTCCTGCCTCTGGGGAGCCCCCCAGAGGCCTCAGCATGAGCAGAAGGAGCCCCTCCAGACCCACCTTGCGCCTTCAGCCTTCTTTCCTCGAGTCCCTGAAGCCTGATCTTCTGTCTGTCCTTCAGGGTCCTGCCAGAGAAGCCTTGACAAATCTCACACTCCTCTGGGACATGGGAAGAGGGAAGGCAGAGGATATACACCTCATGGGGATCTGATTTGGTCTTCTTCCTGGAGCACTCCGGGCATTTGTCAATTAATGCAGGCATATTTGACATCAAAAGGGAGCAAAAACCAAGAAGAACAGCCCCAAAGTACTTTAGAAGCACTCAAAACGAAATTAATAGTGAAAAATCACCAAGAAACCCTTGAAAAAGGGAGAGCTCAATGCTCCAGGGTCCTGCTTGCAGGAGCCGGAAAAAAGAACTGAAAGTAAAAGGGACCTGCAGTGCATTCTGGGATACTGTGAAGTTCTGGAAAGTTCTCTTAAAGGCACAGTATTCCTGTTCTGAGCCACATAATGGCAGCCTATGGGGCTTGTCTGTCCAGATCCTCCTCTCTATCATTCCAGAGGGTTTTTGCTGCGGAAGCAAGGGAAATCTGTACAGGCTTTGCTGTTTTGTGGATTTTTTTGGTGGAATTTCTAGTTGAAGTACTGGACAGTGTAGCCTGTGTTATAGGCTGGATTATCTGTCTTTAATTCTCTCTTAAATGTCTGTGCAGGTCTGCATTTTTCGACACTTGAAGAGATTATTTTTGATTGCTCCGGGGTCCACGCACATGGGCGGGACTATTCACTAGATTATGACTATACACAGAGATCCCCTACTACAGAAGTCCCCTGCCAGCCTCGACCCGTGATGGGACGAGAGGGACCCTCCGCCGACCTCTGTGGCGCCGCCAAGGGCAGCAGCCGCCGGCGCCGATGCGGCGTCACCTTCGCCCTCAGACAAGATTGCGAGGGCCTCGGCGGTGCGACCCAAGCCCTGGCGACCTCCCGCGACACCACAGGGACTCCCACAGGAGTTTGCGGCGTAGCAGAGGTGCCCGGGTCCGAAGGAGGGACCCCCGAAGGGCTGCACCCCAATGGCACCACATCCTCCGAGCTTGGATCCGAGCCAGTCGGGGCCGGAGCCGCCGGCTATGCCACGGAGGGCCCCGCACACTGCAAGGGATCCGCTGATGTCCCAGGAAGGGAAGGAGGAGAAGCCAGCGAAGCCTGCAAAGCCGCCGCATATGTCTCCATCTGGGCTCTAGTCGCCCTCAAGCTGGGCAACGGCAGATAGGGGGATGACATGCGGGCCGCACCCCCCCGCGGAGAGCGAGAGCCCATGCCCTCAACAGGGTGGAAACCGACCCTTGGGGGCAAACTGCGACACTTACCGACAGGTGAGCGACGCTCCTGTGACCTCGAAGAGGGGCGATGTCGCAGAGATGCTGTGGCAAAAAGTTTTCCTGATCCAGTCTCACGCCTGGGGGTAATTCTACGTGAAGGAATCTGCGGCTAGTAGTCTCTATCAGATCACACAGATACTTCCAGTGCTACTGAAGAATTGGTTGAGAAAGCAGGCATCCTGCAAGGCTAGAAACAAGATTCAGTCTTCTGAATTCAGGGCAGAAGAATCTGAGCCAAAGAAAACATCTTAGCCTTTCGGTGTAAGAAGAAATTCACCTGCCTGAGGTCTAGGATCAGACAGACTGTTGTCCTTCTTGAGGACCAGGGAGTACTGAGAGTAGCACCCATGCCCTTTTTACTGCTCTGCTCTCAACTCCACTGATCCCTTTTGCAGCAGTGCTGCCACCTCCGGCTGCAGAATAATCAAAGTTCTTGGTATGCTGCTGTTGGAACGGTAGGGTAACATCCCTTTTCTGCTATCTGTAACATCCATCCATGTATTGGCCCTCCTGGCCTATAGAAAAATAACCTCCCTCCCAATGGCCATACATGTTCCCTTACAGGCATGCTACTGCAACTTCCCTGGTGGTGAGGAGGACTGAATCTATTTAGTGAGGCCTTTTTCACTGCCTCTGAACTGGTCTATGAGGGGATTGGGCTGCTGTTGCTAGGAAGTTCAAGAAAAGTGATGCTGTCTGTAAGAATAGCATCTAGAAAAGGGTCTTGTTCTATTAAAAGTGAGTCCATAGGAAGCTTGGAAACCTATTACCTGGGTGCAGCTTGCTCTTCCTTGATTTGTTTTAAAAGGGCATCTGCTTTCTAGCGAGAAAGTCTCTACCTGTCTAAAGCAAGGTCCATTAAATTATTTGGACATCTCCAAATAAGCTCAAGGAACAGATCCAGGGACACCTCCATAGGGATGCTGAAGAGCTCACTTAGTGATGGAATTAGCAGTGCCTAACCCTGCTTTCACTATGTGACTGGCTGCATCCACTTCATCAGGTACTACCTTAGCAGAGTGTGTTCTGAGTTGGTCAGGAAGGTTCAGGACTATAATGCAAGCCATAACGCCTTAGGGTGTGCTCTAGAGGCCAAAAGTATATGCCGCATTTAGTGAAAATAATCCCAAATTTCTTGTGTGGGGGAGGGGGAATACTTTCTTGCCTACTCCAAGTAATTTATTTGACTTCCTGTCCTGTCCCTCTGATGCTCCACTAGGGGAAAGGAGGAGTTTGAAGCATTCTGCAGCCGTTTTAGCACCAAAATGAAAATAAGCCATTTCTGGTGGAGCTGGTCCAGGGCTTGGATCTATATCAGTCTCATGAGAGCTGTGAGGTCGGAGGAGCCAGAAGAAAAGGAGGTCATAAGAAGGTATTCTAACAGTGCCCAGGCCTGATGTGGGTGTAACCCAATCAAGTAGCAAATCCACTCACGAAAACAAAAAAAGATATCTTCTCTGTATTGCTCCTCTTCATGAAGCCTTTGTTTCTACATTCTTGATCTCACTTTCTTGCATGCAAAGCTGGCAGGAGTGATGGCAGTGTCACTTGTGGTGTCAATGGCACCAGTACCAGGGTTGAACTCTGTGCTGGTGTCTGTAATGGAGCTGGAACAGTTGCTGGGAAGGTAAGCAGATTCGAAAGAATGCCTCCCCGTGCTTGTGGAGCGCTCAGCAGGAATGGAACATTCAGTGTCCATAAGGAACCGAAAGGGGCCCATTTGGACTCATTGGGCAGTGTGACACGTCCGTGTATCTTAAGAAATTATTCCAGCATCGCTTGGATCCATTCCAATGCTGGTGAATAGGAGGCATAGATGTCAGCAATGGAGTTAGGTATCCGTTCATACGTCTTTATTTTGATTTAGTTCATCATAAAAGACAACACATAAAAACATACATTTATAACTAATTACAAAACATTCTATACTGAGTATAAATATAGGCATGAATAACCATCGATGCCAACACATCACTACAATACATAAAAACAGCCTTTATTACATTTTAAAAAATTAAAAAAAGACTCAGTTAAAATAGATATTTGAGAAACTTAAAAATAGATTAAATTAATCGAAAAGACGTCCATGAATAAGCACAATAAAATGAATCATTCAGGTGAAAAACTAGCAGATTTCAATGTCAGTAGGGTACCTAGCTCTGAATACCCATGTCCAGCCTAAACATTTTGCTACTGCTATGACCACAGGGACCAATGTTATCGTCCTCAGGAGCCATAGGGCCCCCTGTCCCACCCTAGTTTTTAGATTTTTACAAGTTGGTTTCAACCATTTTCTCCGTGGGGCAGCATATGCTGGGCAGATAAAAAAGACATGACCCATAGACTCTTCCTGGTCCTTACACCACATGCAGATGTTCCTAGACTCACCCCACCATTTATGTGTAAAAGATCTTAATGGTAAAGACCCTACTCTAAACTGGTGATAGAGCTTCCTGTCACTGCTCATAGTGATGGCATCCCAATAGTTTTCCAACGAGGGGTCCAACTTGTGACTTAAAAATCTACCAGTAAGAGTTAAAAGATTAGAGTCATTTTGTATTCTAACAAGTTGGGTCAGATCCGTATAACCCCATAGGTCCGCTCCATATAAGATTGCTGATCTTATTTTTGCATTATATATTTTGAGCGCTGGCCCAATTCTTTTTGTAATTGAGGTTCTTTGTTCCTTAATAAGGGTCCCACTCAACTGTGAGAATTTTAAGGAAAGTGCGTCAATCTGGGCTTTCCATTTAAGTCTATAGTCCAGTACCACCCCAGATAGGTCATCACTTCCACCTGCTCCAACCCAATTCCGTTCACACAGACATGGCCTACTCTCGGTCTGTTTTTAGTTAACACCATGAACTTGGTTTTGCTTACATTCACCTTAAGGTCATTTACAGTACAAAACTCTTCAAATTTGGTTAATGCCACTTGTAGCCCCTTTTGTGATTTAGAGAGGATAAGCGTATCATCTGCAAAGATGAGGAGAGGAAACTTCATACCACCTAAGGTCGGAGCATCAGTTGGTGTTTCCTCAAAAAACTGGACAACTCTATTAATAAACAATAAAAAGAGAGTCGGCGCGAGTACGCACCCCTGACGAACTCCACGGGTCACCGGGAATCTCTCAGTTACCTGGCCCTGCATACCCCATCTAACCCGTGCAAAGTTTTCCTCATGCAGTCTTACAACTAAGTTCAGAAGTTCACTCGGCATACCCATAGCTAGTAAAGTTTCCCATAATTTGGCTCTAGGTACAAGATCAAATGCGGACTTTAAGTCCACGAAAGCCGCATAATTTGTTCCTCCACCCAGGAACAACACCTTCCAATAAATAAGGATGAATCTTAGGACCTGGTTGATCGTACTGACACAGGCCCTAAAACCAGCCTGCATGGGAGATAGAATTTTCTCAGCCTCCATCCAGACCAGAATTTTTAACTGCACCATCCTTGATATAATTTTCTGGATTGCGTCGATTAAGCTGATGGGGCGGTAATTTGCCAGGGAGGAACGATCCCCCTTTTTAAAAATCGGTAACATTTCCACCCCCCACCAGGAGTCCGGAATTGGAGCTCCATACGCAATGGCGTTCGCAAGCTTCGTAATATACAGTACCCAGGCCACAAGGTCATACTTAAAAAGATCCGCCGGGATACAATCCATTCCAAGAGCTTTCCCGCCTTTTGTCAGGCTTAATGCAAGCTCCACATCTTTAGAATCGAATAAGGGAGTGGAGCCCAGCGATCTTTGTACTATAGTTCTCACGACTGGGCTACAATTGGCCACTGCTTCTGGACTCCTGAACTGGGACTCAAAGTGTTCAACCCAGTCTTCTGCTGCAACATGGTTAGTTGGGGATTGAGAGTCAACTGTACTCCCCCATTTAACAACCTGCCAGAACTTAGATTGATTAGAGGACAAGCTGGCCTCGTAAAGTTCCTGCCAATGGCGGTCATCCCAAGCTCGTTTAGCCTCCATTTGGGTCTTTTTTATAATCCAACCTTCATATTCTAATAACTTCACTATCACGTGTTTTAAGTGCTGCGATAAGACTACTATGTGCCTGGCGACAAGATTTATTATACCATTTGCCCCCAGATCACCTAGACTGATTTCCCACTGACTTTATGTTTGTGAAAAAAAGAGTTCTTAAAGTATTAAAAAGATGCTCGTGTAGACCACTTACGTCCATAGGGTTGGTCAATTCCCTTAATGGCATATGTTGTGTCTACAACTTTACCAGTGATCGTGTTAAGGACAGCTGGATCCTCCACCACCCTACTCCACCGTACCCTCCTCCTATCATTAGTTAGAAGGACATCTGCCGTGGCACATTCTGTGGGTCTCACCTTTGATAAATCACTTCCAATGTTAAGGGTGAGAACCAATGGGTTATGATCACTCTCTGGACGGGCCAAAACTGACATGTCGACCAGAGATGCCCATCGCTCAACCTTAATAAGGATATAGTCAATACGACTTGTCCTAAAACCATTATCAAATGTGGCCTTGCCAGTTTTGTCAGATAGGGAACACCCATTTACTGCTCTCAGCCCCCATTCTAAGCAAAAACCTAGCCAATGCAGTGCTGCTTCTGTCCCTTTCTTTATAGGTTCCAGATCAAGAGATGGAACCTTCCAAATGTTGTCTTCCTCTGCAAGAAAGTCCACCTCACCCCCAACATAGGGCTCAAAAGTACAATTTAGATCCCCGGCAACCACTACAAATTTATCCCTCCCTACAAGATTAAGTATAAAATCTAAAACATTTAGAATACAGACCGTTTATGCACGTGGGAGGCCACGTGCATAAACATTAATAATGACATTTTCATTATGATTAGGCCTAGAGAGCTTTATCGCAAGAATATCAGGATTACTTATGTGCACCTCTGTGGCCCGGTAGTCTAGTGTCTGCCTGACCCAGACACATAGACCTCCTGCCGATCTGCACACTCTTGCTCTTATAGCTGGTTTGTAGAAATTAAGAAACCCAACACGGTGAATGGGATCAGTCGCCCAGGTCTCCTGGAAGATTAAAATATCCTGATTGTCCACTAACTCAGACCATTCATCTATTATCACCTTACTTTTCAGCCCTGCTATATTCCAGGAGGCTATTTTCATCCTGAGTTACCAACTGGGACTGAACTGATACACTCTGACTAGAGCATGAAGACTGCACATTCTCCAGCACAAGTGGCTCACCTTCTGCTTCCTTTACTAACAAGGCCGAAGATGGACTACTAGCTCCATGGTCCACCTTATCCACCTCTTTTGTTTTACCAAATTCCTCTGTGACAATCCAAGATTCCATATGCCCAACCGTGGGTACTCTATCCTCCGGCTGGCCTTCTTTCAGTGGTAATCTATCTAGTACCTTATACCAAGAACTACCACGGGGTGCAGTACAAAGTAAATCCACCCCATCCAAATTTTTAAGAGGCTCAAACCTATTATATAGAGGGGGATGATGAGCCACATGATCTATACTATTTTGGCCATGGGCTCTACGCCAATGTGGCTGTGCATACAAGTCAAAATTAGAACCACTACAAATCTCTGGATAAAAATATTCCAAGCCCAATGATTGAACATCTCCTTCCCTTCCAAATCTTGGAGCTCTTCTTATATGATCTACCACCCAAGGATCCCTAAAATTCACTATAATACAGTCCCCACCCAGATCCTTAGTTGTTTTTCCCAACCAGCTTACTCTTCTTACACCCAATATCTCTGTATTACAGGAGTGAGGGAGTCTTCTATTTTTGTTCAGTCAATATATAACCTTATTTTTCAGGTCCCTGTGTGATTAAAATTTCTGCTCCTCCTCCCCTAATGCACGTACACCCACCAATACAATCGTATAAGGTGCAGACTCTGGGGGGAGGTTCACACAAAGGGGAAGAACTTTAGGAATTTCCTTCTCCACTCAAGAGTGACCATTTATCTTACTGTCAAATGCAGTTGCTTGGAGTGTAGGCTGAGGCTTATGTGCCCCCTCTTTTACTCCCTCCCCAATTTTAGAAATAACTAGAGATTTTTTACCAACTAAAATATTCTTTGGGCCTGCTTTAACTGGCTGTATACTAGGTTTAGGTGCAGGCTTCATATTTTCCACCATAGGATCTTTTCCCGGTCCATTGCCCTTTGCATTAATATTGGGTATTGCAATATTCCCCATACCAGTTAGTATACTATCTAGTTTGAGTGAATGCCCTGAGACCTGCTTCTCAATCTGTTCTAGTTTGGAGGCTAACATCCTAGTTCGTTCTAATAGTGGTAACATCAATTTTTTAACTAAATGTTCAATGTTACCCAGGAGCCCTATATTGCCATCCAAACCGCGGGGAGCTTCATTTGGAGCCAAATGAGTACTCGGTGGATGGACAACCGCATGAGCAGATGGAACATTGCCATTTTTCTTAAGTATTTTAGCCCGGCCTCCCTTCAATACACTACACCCTCTTTTCCTTTTGTTATGGAAGCCATCAATCGATGGCCCCTGATTCTGTATCAAATGAGGAGGACTAGGTGCCACATCTGTGTTGGAGGCTTCAGTATTACTACCGGAATCAGAAACTGTACTTACAATAGAAACATCCCATAGCTCACCATCCACAATACTATGTTCATCAACAACAACTATTGACTCTGGTTGTGTACCACTACTTATCTGGGAAAGCGGTAGCGGGGAGATTGCGGACCTAATAGCACCCAACGATGAGCGCTTCCCCGTAATTAAGTCCAAAGATAGTTTCTTCTCCGTAAGAGCTATTTCCTTTGCAACAATTGTGGTAGCCCTTTTGAAGAAATCGTCCAATGTACCAGTAAGCACCCCTCCCGATGAAGAGAGCGTAACATTCCTTTCTTTCCCTGAACGCAACGGCATAATAGCTGCCTTCTCAGACCACTACACTCAAAATAGATATATAAACTTTATGGGTAAAGGAAATCACAGTTAAATTAAATTTACAGAATGCAACTAACCATAAATACTATACATGTGCACTCACATTATAAAGGGAGTGGCCCAGCCCGGCCTTGATTGGCCGTAGACGGCCCGCCCTTTGCCCGGGCTTAGCCCGGCGCCCGCCCGCGTCCACGTACGCGTGCAATATGATGGTTAAGTAATAGGAGGGAGGGGCGGGAAGAGGACCAGCTGCGGCAAATCAACGCCGCTGAGCACGCTGGTCCATGCAGTCCCGCGGGCTAACAGGGGGTCAGTTTAAAAGTTAGAATGCAGAGCCCTTCCTCTCGCTCCATAGTGCGAGCGGCGCCGGCGCAGCGCGCGAGTAGTTGTCAAACCTCACAAGGCACAATCCTCACAAGGCAGGTCCGCAGTCACAAGGAGTCCCCAGCAACAGCACCAGCTCTCCCCTTGCAAATCAAGGGACAGTCACCACCAGGTAGGCGAACTCCACAAACCGATTTTAACCAGGTAGGAGGCGGGCGGGAAGAGGACCAGCTGCGGCAAATCAACGCCGCTGAGCACGCTGGTCATCGCAGTCCCGCGGGCTAACAGGGGCTCAGTTTAAAAGTTAGAATGCAGAGCCCTTCCTCTCGCTCCAAAGTGCGAGCGGCGCCCGCGCAGCTGGGGCCGCGAGTAGTTGTCAATCCTCAAAAGGCACAATCCTCACAAGGCAGGTCCGCAGTCACAAGGAGTCCCCAGCAACAACACCAGCTCTCCCCTCGCAAATCAAGGGACAGTCAGGTATCAGCAAAGCCTGTTGTGGTGACCAGTCTACTAGTAGAGATGTAGGCAAAGCCTGGGGCTGTGGAGAAGCCCTAGGAAGTCTTACCTTTGTATGTGGACTACTGGGGTAAGAAGAAAAGTACTGCATTTTCTTGTTGAGATGCCTTTATCCCCCATCGATGATGAGGAAGAGAAGAATGAGAAAAATCTTACTCTTGTCCTAGAACGAGATCTAGGTAAAAGACAACTTCTGTGTTTGTACTAGCCACAAACAATTTGGTCTCTTGCTCCTTCATTATCTTATGACTTATTTTAAGGCAACGATTACACATTGACATCTTGTGCTGAGCCACCATAGGCAACTGACATGTGAACCTGTACTAGCCATCTGTACATCACATTTTCAAAAAAACAAGTTACTTACCTTTGGTAATACTCTTTTTGGTGAATAGTTTATCTAAGTGCAGATTCTTTACATTAGAATATCTCGAGGCACTAGACTGGATATGGAAACTCAAAAAGCAGCGCTCATGTGCACCCACCGGGAGGTGGTGCCATGCAGCTTTACGCTGACTTTGCTCCGCTCTGAAAGTGATGAAGGTAGCTGCATATGAGCATCACTTATGCACGCAGTATCTTTCGTAGACTGTTTCGTCCTCTCAGCATGGAGCCGATTGACAACTTGGAAAGATTAGTAGGCAGACTCCTAAATAGGGAACTTTTTTAGATGGATAAGGAGACAATTCCTAAGAATGGGGAGGGTAGTGAGAAATCGGCAGTTTGAGTATCCACCAGTAAGAGTGTTACAGAAGGTAAGTTATTAGTTCTTCTGGCAAATATTTCTAAATGTATATTCCTCACTTGTGAATAGATACCAAAGAGTTACCTCCCAAAGTGATGGGTCGATGGAATGACTTAAGTCAAAAAATCCTGCAGTACCAAATGAGTAAAATGGCCTTCACGATGGACCTGACTGTCAAGGCAACAGTGCTTCATTTAAGTGTGCACAGATGCCTACTGATGCACACTCTGCATCCCTATGCAGTGGTAGCAGACTTGGCTCGTGTGGAATGAGACCTCAGACTTCCTGAATGCTGCTTCTTAGCCAATGCGAAGAAGATGTTAACTTAGAGGCTATTCATCTTGGGATGGCCCGGTCATGCACCGCCTTGCTTTTTGTTGCTCCTGAGAATACAACAAAGAACTGATCGTCAACCCCATGGTCTCTGGTATGATCAGTGTAAAAACTGGTTGCTCTTTTGGGGTTCAGCTGATTAAGTCTCGCCTCCTTTTTCAAGGGGTGAGGCGGAGCACATAATGTCAAAAAAGTGATACCTTGCTTGACATGAAAAGGCGTCACTACCTTTGACATGAATACAGTGTCTTAAAACCAGTTTGTCCAAAAAAAGGGGGTATAAGTCAGTTGGACAGAGAGAACCTGAAGATGACATGCGACAAGCAGATGTCACCGCAACCAGAAAGATACTTTTCAAGGTCAAGATGCGCAAGTCCCATAGTGAAATCACAAAGGGTTTTGGTGAAAACAAATGTAGCTAAGCTTCAAGATATCCTATTACAGCAGGTGAATTGAACAAAGACGGCTAATCCGGGAAACGTAAGAAGTCCAAAAGGGCTGACAGTTAACCTAACAGTGCCCACTCCACGTCCTTCCTGGGTCAAAGACAAAACAAACCACAACAAGCCCGACAGTTTGATCTATAACATTTTCTGTCTGGTGGGTGCGAAAACAAGCCACAAACATATCTCAGCACTGGGCATGCACCAATATCAAGTAAGGGTGCCTGACTATCTAGACGGCATCAACCACTTTGGAAAAAAGATCAAAGGAAGTCATAAGCTGCCGCTCAATCTTCACGCATGGAGGTGCAGGCTGTGCAGATTCGGGTGCAAAACCCTGCCCTGTTGTTGCAACAGAAGGTCCTCTCGAAGCAGCAGCCCAGTCAGAGAACAGATGCAGTTGCAAGGGGGTCGGGGGTGTTGGGGAGGACACTATGCAGAGATGGCTGGTCAGGCAAACTCAAAAAGGTAGACAGAGCCAACAAATAACCTTAGATAATGCCCACTGTCAATCCACGCTGGTCCAGAGTTAAAACAAACTACAAGACCTCAGACAGTTTGGCCTGTAATAGATCGATATTGTGAGTGCCACAACAAAGTCCATATCTGTCGGAGCTACTGGCAGACAGACTTTGTTGAGGGACATACGGCAGCAACGATGAGCTCCACAACTCCCAAAGGAGGTCGAAAGCAGGCAACTGCCACCTCTCAGTCTCCATGAATCGAGGTGCACACTGCGCAGCCTTGGGTGCAAGCCCCTGCACGGATGCGAAAGATCCACCCGAAGCAACATCATGATGGGAGGACAGGTGCTCATGCCCACAAGTTCCAGGAACCCCACTGTAATTTCTGATCTTTTTCAGAACTCTGAACAGGAAAAGGAGCAGGTCCCATTCTCAACTCAAAACGGAATGAGTCTCCGAGATGGAAGTTTGTCAGGATCTCCAAGGCACAAAAGTCTCGACACTGTTCTCTCCTAGCAGGGAACAGATCGCACCGCAGTTCGCCCCATAGTTAGAAGATGCCCTGTGCCACCTGAGTGTAGCTGCCAATTGTGATCTGTTAGGCAGCCCTGACTGAGTTCTTCCACACAGGAATTTAGAAAGATCCCTCCAGGTGGTGCACTACTAAGGAGATCCCCTGATGATCCAGCAAGTTCAAGAGGCTCATGGCCTCTTGGCCCAGGACTCACTCAGTATGTTGCAATCGCACATGACGGTGGTGTTGTCCGTGAGGACCTGAACCAGTTTCCCTTTGATGCACGGCAGGAAGGCTTTCAATACCCATACAAATGGCACACAATTACAACAAGTCGAGGTAGGTCTCCCCTGGAGAATAGCAGACTCCTCTGATTTCCACCATTCCCAGATAACCCTCCCACGCCCTACAGTCCAGCAGCGACACATCAATCACCACGGTCATCTCTAGGTGGATCAGTGAAAGGGGTCCAACTTCAGTTGAGCAGCCACCAGATCTTTTGCAGTGTACTATAAAATTCTGATGCAATCTGACATGCTCCCCTATTGCTGTGCCCACTGAGACTTTAGACCCCACTGCAAAGCCTTCATGCACCAACTAGTATGGTTGACTAGCAGGATGCAGGAGACCAGTAGGCCAAGAAACCTCAGAGCCATCCTCACTGAAAACCAGGACAGAGGTTGAAATGTTGGATGTCCTTAACTCGTTGATCCGAAGGATAGGCCCAGAAGCGCATCTTATCCAAGATGGCTCAGATAACAGGGAGCATCTACAAATGAGTCAGGTGTGAGTTCGGCAGATTGATCTTGAACCTCAGCGAAGTCAAGAGAGTCGCCATCAGTTGGGGGTGGTCTACGAGTGACTGTGGTGAGCCCGTCTTAAATAGTCCATCATTGAAGCAGGGGAAGACTGTTATCCCGTTGTCTGAAGATGGGTAGCGACCACCACCATCACCTCTGAACCCTTAGGGGTATGGATGAGGCTGAAAGGGAGCACAGTGGAATTAAAATGCTTGTCGGTGACCTATGAGGCTGCAGGATGGAAATATGGAAACAGCCTACAGGTCCAACGCCACCCCATCCAGGCTCCGGGATCCAGGCCAGAAAGAAGATTGCAGCCGCATTTTGAATTTCAGAAAGAGACTGAAGGGGGGGAGGAGGTTCTGTCTAAAGTACCAAGTGAGTTAGAGCCTACTCACTTCTTCAGCAGAAGGAAATATTGGTAGTACCCAGGGCCAATCTCAGAGGCCAGGACCCTCTCTATGGCTCTTTTCCACACAAATAATCTGGACTTTTTGCAGTAGAATGGATAAATGTTTCTCTGAAAGTGGCTCTGATGAAGGTGGAAAAATCCAGCAGGACCAAAATTGATGGTAAGGAATAGCCATGTTGAATTATTTGCAGGACCCACCAGTCGGATAAAATAACTTACCACCCATGTGGAAAATGCATGATCCTGCCACTCACAGGGTGTTCGGGTGCTAATAAGTCCCAACTAAGGCAGCTTGGAGCTTGCTGCCAGATGGGTTGAGGACTGAGAGGTTCACTGTCCTTATAGGCCTGGGCATTACCTGCTGGATCACTACCCCGACCCCATAAGGACTGGGGTACCTGTTGTTGAGGTGGAGGCCCTTGATGCTGTCTGTAAACAAAACCCCTAGTGATGCCTTGAAAATTGCTGTGTATGCTGCCTTGCAGGTGTGGAAAGAGTGAGGGTGCAGTGACTCTACTTTCTTTAAATCACTCAAAGGCAGAGGTGGTCTTCTCGCCAAAGAGGTGAGACCCATCGAAAAGCATATCCATGAGTGAAACCTGAATGCCCTCTCACCCCCCACCCCCTGTGCCAGCACAGAGCACCATGCTAGTATTTATTGCTCTGACTCAGCATGCCCGATCAGATTTTTTACTAGGCTACATACTGATTGGTCTGCATCAAATTAGAGTGAAATTTTTCTGAAACTGCCGGTAAGATTTCAGCAACAAGTTACTCCGTTTATCTGGTAGAGACTATCTAGCCACAGATTTATAACCTTAGAATATTCCTCCTGGTGTCAGACTGGATCGGAAAATTTGCAAGCAGTACCTCTTTGCGCCAGTAGGAGTCTTTCGGCTCTGCATCGGCTACGCCGGAAGTGATGTGCTCGTGCCAATATAGACACCAACCCAGTGCACTGACATCAGTACCTTTCGTGACAGAAGCACGGAGCAAAGACAGAATGCTGATGGACCAGTGTGCTGACACCAAGGACGGCCAAGAGTTGCTCTACAGAGAGAATTCCATCCACAGAGCGGGGAGGATGGGAGAGTTGGTTAGGAATACGCAGCTAGATAGAGTTTCATCTGATCGAGACTTCTAGCCACAGATTCCCTACCTTAGAATGGATACACAAGCAATACCTCCCGAGAGGTGGGACTGCTAACAGATTTAAACCAGAAAGTACTGGAGGACCAAATAAGCATGGTGCCCGTCATGGTGGACCCGACTGTCTAGGCAGTAGTGCTTGGTAAATATGTGCAGACACGCCCATGTTGCCACATGACAGACGTCTCCTCAAGCTCATGTAGTGGCGGCAGCCTTGGCTCTGGTGGAATGAGCATGCAAGTCCTCAAGAGGTGCTTCTTGGCTGGTGGCTAGCAGATTTTAATGCAGAGCCCAAACCAGCTTCAGATGGTCTGCTTCTGCACGGCCTTCTCTTTCTTCACCCCAACGAACCCAATGAAGAGTTGATCGCCCACCTAGACGTTTTGGCACGAAAAAAGTAGAACGATAATGTTCTTTTTGGTTCCAGGCAGTGGAGTCTTTCCTCCTCTTTGGAAGGGTGAGGCGGAGATGTCAACACTTTCAGCAGGAAAAAGGCATGTGTTCTCAACCCCAGTTTCTCAGGGGGAAAAAGTAGTGTAAGGAGGGTGCCTTCAGTTCACTGAACGTCCTGCCATTGTAAAAGCCACTAGAAAAGCTATTTTAATGGTCAAAAGGAATAGAGGGCAACTGTGCATAGGCTCAAAGTGTGTGCACACCAGAAAGGTCAAGACTAGGTTCAGTCCCACTGGAGCATGATGAAGGGTTTTGGAGGCAACATATGGTGTAGTTCTTTTAGAAAAAGTGTCAGAACAGGTGACCTTAACAGGGAGGGCTGATCCAGCAAATCGGATATGGCCGAAAGATACCCTTTAACTGTGCCTAAAGCAAAGCTTAACCAGGCTAACGAGAGAACAAAACATTTTTGTAAGCACACCAAGCCATACATCTTGGTTAAGGGGCGCCAGGATGCCAAAATGACCTCACAGACTTCTGTAGGGAGGTCGAAAACTGTCAACTGCTGCCATTCAATTTCCGTGAATGAAGGCGCTCCTAACTACTTTAGGTTGATGTGGAGCCAAAACTCGGCCGGAGACCAGCGTCCTCTGATGGCCATCTCTCACAGATGGCTGCCCAAACTCAGGAGTGACACATCTGCCACTACAGTTAGCTCTGGGTGAGAAAGGCAGAGGGGTCTGCCACTGACCTAACCTCAGTTTGTCAGTCACCACTGCAGATCATTTCCAGGTCCCTCTGACATCTAGACTAGGTAAGAAAAATTCCCCTGATGCTACACCAACTTGGACTTCAGGTCCCATTACAGAGCCCAGATATGCTATGGGGAACATGTTAACAGCCCGATGCAGGAGGCCATGAGGTCCAGTCTCACTGAATTCAATAATAGAGGCTGAAACATGGTTATCTTAGATTGAATATCCTGAACTCGCCCCTCCAGGGGACAAGGCTCTAAACTGCACTGTGGCCAAAATGGCTCAGATAAAAGAGAGCGCCTGCTAGTCAGGTGTGACTTCGGCACATCGATAGTGTACCCCAGCTAATGCAGGAGGTCCACTGTAGTCTAGGGGTGGGAGTCGACTGCCTATGGCGAGCCTGCCTTCAACAGCCAGCCACTGAGGTAAGGTAGGACTGGAACCCTGACCTCTACAGATGTGCTGCAATCACTGCGATCACTTTGGGGAACACACAGGAGCACTGGTAATGCCAAAAGGGAGCACAGTAAAAAATGCTTGCAGCCCACTGTGAATTTGAGGTGACATGTGGGAAGGTAGAAAGGGAATGTGGAAATAGGTGTCCTACAAGTTCAGCGCTACCATGCAGTCTCAAGAATCCAGGGCAGACAGAACCTGAGCTAACATGAGCATCCAGCTTTTCTCTTTCTTCAGGAAGAAGGCAAGAAGGTGCTGGTCTGAATTAGGGTGGAGGCCTCGGTCTTTTTAGGACAACAGAAAATAGCAGGAATAGCAACTACAGCATACTTCTGATGCGGGCACCCTCTCAACGACTCTTAGCGACAAGAGCATGTACTTCCGGACAAAGCAGGGAGATGGTGTCCTCATATCAACTGGTTTCAAGATGGTGTTATGGGTGGCCGGGTTTCTAAGAAAGGGATGAAGAAACCCTGCTGAACAATCTGAATTACCCATTTGTTTAAAGTTATGGATTGCCAGAGGGGCAGGTGACGTTGGTTCCTGCCACCCACTGGGTGCCCATGAAGAGGGCAAATTAAATGGGATTTTGAGGCTGCGGCTGGAGAGGAGGGGCTGAGTAGACCTCTGGCTGTATGTCCCACGAGGCTTGTGGGAGCTGCGTCCACGGTAAGAAAAATAAAAAGGACTGGGGAGCCTGTGGGCCTTGGTGGCTGGGAGGAAATGCACATGTCCGGTAGCTCATACTGTAGACAGACATGGGGCGAAAGGTAGAATGGGGCTGACGTGGGGCCATGGAGAGACCAAGCGACAAGGTAGAGGCCCAAGAGGAATGCGGGGTTCACCAAATACAGTGCAAGGCTGGCCAAAGGAAACCCTCTCTAGCCATAGGTATCCAGCCTCTTGGATTCCATATCCGGGAGTGTTGTTAGGAACGTGCCATGGTTAAATTTGGAGAAGGAGGCCTGGACAAACAGACTCTCTGGGGTGGGGTATTGAGTCCTCAGGAGTGGGGCTCAGGAGTAATTGTCCTGTCCACAGGAGCTCTTGTGCAGGGCTTTGCCTGTGCATCGAGAAAGACATCTGTGAAGGTTTGATTAAAAAGGAGGAGAGGTTCTGTAGGGCCGACTCCCTGCTGAGGCACCTCTGTCAAGACGTTCGTCTTGACTGCCACTGAGCACAATGCAGGGTCCAAGACCTAAGTCAGTCTCCTCCCCTCCATGGCTAAGGAAGGCCCTTTCTCCATTGCCACACTAGGAGGAGAGACAAGGCTAGTGTCTGGAAAGGTGTCCTGACCATGGTCATCCACCAGATCCTCATACCAGTTTTTCTCTGGCTCTTCTAAGAGGTTCTGATAATCCTAAGATCCTACCCAATCATACTCCTCACAGGGCTTGTGAAAAAATGAAGGCCCTGGCTCCGACTCCAAAGGCGCCAAAGTCAACATATCCGTATCGGGTCATATGATGGCATTGGCGGCGCTGGGAACAATGTCACAGGAAGGTTGCGGTCTTATAACCAGAGCCAGTCTGGATCCAGCATTGGAGCCAGGGGGGGGCTAACTAGTGCAGAGGGCAGACCCGCAGGCGGGTGTGCATCCGCTGAACCCATGGGGCCTTAATGTGCTTCAGAGGGTTCAACTGCCCACAAATTAGGTGCATGACCGTATAAAATTCATAGTGGCTCCGATTCCGGTAACTTGAGGAAGCAGTGACTGAATAAGAGGCAGGCTCTGCAGCGGACACGTGGGAACGGGACCTATTCTAGTGACTTTCCAGTGCCTCTTTTGATGACTTGAACTGGCATGGTGATGTTGAAGAATACTTTGACTTCTTTGATTTCTTGTGGGACATACCTGACAACTTTAAACACAATGAAAAGCACTTGGAACGGCTTTGCAAACAGACTCAGGACTTCGGGATGTTCCACACGACCGGGACCTGGAGAATTCATGGTATCAACCAGGTGCTTCAGGGACTAATTCGATCTGGAGTAGGACAGAAGAATAGTGTCTATTCCCTCCCCTGGCGTTGATGAGGTAGGAACTGGCAAGGACTGTGGTGCCGGGCATGGAGTTGGCTCTACAGCCAGAGCTGATCAGAAATAAGTTAGGGTGGCACAGCCAGTGCAGAGGAAGGACATGCTGGCAGTAACCGGTCTTGAGAGGGGCACCTTGGCATCCTTCCAACGTCTCAGAGGTAAAGCACAAGTTACTTACCTTCGGTAACAATATATCTGTAAGAAACAGGAGTTAGTATTAGATTCCTTACCTTCGAATACCCCCAGGCGTCAGACTGGATCTGGAAACTTTTGCGTAGCAGTACCCTTGCGCATTGGTAGGTGTCGTCTTTAGCTCCACGTCCGTCGTCGGCGCCGGGATGACGTCGCCGGAGTACTTAGACGCCAACCTCGCGCGCTGATGTCAGTTCTTATACACAGCTTTTGCGCGCCAGAAAACGCAGAGCCATGATAAAAAACAACACTGGTGCCATAAAAACTAGGGCCCTGAAAGGAGATGACCTTAACCCTAGATATCGGTTCGCAGAACGGGGAGGATGGGTGGAGCGGTAAGGAATCCAATACTAACTACTGTTTCTTACAGATATATCGTTACCGAAGGTAAGTAACTTGTGCATCTGAAAGAAACAGGTTAGTATTAGATTCCTTACCTTAGAATAGAAACCCCAGCAATACCAACCCCGGTGGTGGGTCTGCGAACCAATGATCACACCAGAAAGTCGTGGAGAACGGAACGGCCGAAAAAGCCATCTCTCCGGACTTGGCTGTCCAGGGTCTTGCGAACGTGTGCAGCGAGGCCCACGTAGCTGCCTGACAGATGTCCTGCAAGGGGACTCACCCGCCCAGGGCAGTAGTAGCCGCCGAGGCCCGTGTGGAATGGGCACGAAGCCCCACAGGAGGCTCCTTTCGAGCCAAAGAGTAACAAGCCATAATGCACTAGACGATCCATCGAGAAATGATTGGTTTGTGCACCGCCCGTCCCTTCTTAGCGCCCACATAACCAACAAAGAGTTGGTCATCCACCCGGAACTGGCGTGTGCGATCCAGATAAAATGAGAACGCACGTTTTGGGTCCAGGCGGTGGAGCCTCTCTTCCTCTTTCGAGGAATGCGGAGGTGGAAAGAAGGTGGGCAAAGTGATGGACTGCCCAAGGTGGAAGGCTGTGACTACCTTGGGCAGGAAAGAGGGTCGCGTCTGCAAACACAACTTTGTCCGGATGGACTGAAAGGAAAGGAGGCCTAGAAGAAAGGGCCTGGAGCTCACTCACTCTCCTGGCAGAGGTGATGGCAACCAGGAAAGCGGTCTTCAGAGTAAGAAGGAGAAGAGGACAGTTATGAAGTGGCTCAAAGGGAGCGCACATCAGAAAAGTTAGAACAAGGTTGAAGTCCCACTGAAGTATCACGAAAGGAACTGGAGGAAACATATGAGTGATGCCCTTCAAAAATCGATTTACAACCGGGGGCTTGAACAAAGAGGGCTGATCAGGTAGTCTTAAGAAGGCAGAAATGGCTGACAGGTAGCCCATTAGAGTGCCCAGAGCAGAGCCCTGCTGGGCAAGAGAGAGAAGAAAGAGGAGAACCTCTGAAAGAGGGGCAGAAAGGGGATCCACAGCCTTTGCTGTGCACCATGCCACAAATTTGTTCCACCGGCAGGCATATACCGATTTTGTGGAGGGACGCCTGGCTGCCAGAATGACATTACAGACTTCAGGAGGCAAGTCAAATGGCCTCAACTGTCGCCGCTCAATCTCCACGCATGTAAGTGGAGACTGGACAGGTTCGGGTGGAGGACCGTCCCCTGCTGCTGCGACAGAAGGTCCTCCTGAAGGGGCAGACGACTCGGGGGATCGACAGACATGCTGAGTAGCTCGGGATACCAGAACCTCCGTGCCCAGTCCGGACCCACAAGGATGACTTGGGCCCGGTCGCGCCTGATCTTCTTCAGCACTCTGGGCAGAAATGGTATAGGCGGAAAGGCGTACAACAGACCGCAACTCCACTCACGATGAAAAGCATCGCCAAGCGAGCGCCGCCTTGGAAATTCCAAAGCGCAGAACTGATGACATTGCGCGTTCTCTTCTGTGGCGAATAGATCTAACCAAGGCTCTCCCCACTGCCGAAAGAGGCCTTGCGCCACGTCCGAGTTCAGATGCCATTCGTGATCCCTCATGCACAGACGGCTGAGTTTGTCCGCCCTGGTGTTCAGGGAACCTGCCAGGTGTTGAGCCACCAGGGTCACGCCCTGATGTTCTAGCCACTGCCAGAGGCGCAGAGCCTCCTGGCAAAGGGTTCACAACCCCACCCCGCCCCGGCGGTGGTGTTGTCCGTGAACACCTGCACTACACTCCCCCAGACAGAGGGGAGGAATGCCTTCAGTGCAAGTCAGATCGCCCGCAGCTCCAGAAGGTTGATAAGGAGCTGGGACTCCGCCGGAGACCAGAGGCCTCTGATCTCCGCCTCTCCCATGTGGCCTCCCCAGCCATGGAGGGACGAGTCAGTCACAACTACGTGCTCCGGTTGGGGTAGGGAGAGGGATCTGCCACTGACCCAATCGCGGTCTGTGAGCCACCCCTGCAACTGTCTTGCAGTGCCCTCCGAGATCAAGACATGGTCGGACAAGTTGCCCTGATGCTGGGCTCACTGAAACTTCAGGTCCCACTGCAGAGCCCGCATCCGCCACCTGGCGTGATGCACCAAAAGGATGCAGGAGGCCATCAGCCCCAGAAGCCGCAGCGTCAACCTGACCGAGACTCGGGATAAAGGCTGAAAGATCGGAATCAGACCCTGAATATCCCGAACCGCTGTTTGGGAGGATAAACCTGAAACTGCGCCGAGTCTAGAACCGCTCCGATGAAGAGGAGCTTCTGAGAGGGACACAGGTGCAACTTCGGCACATTGATGGAGAACCCCAGCAGGTGCAGGAGGTCGGCCGTAGTCTGGAGGTGGCTGACGACTGTCTGGGGCAAGCCCGCCTTCAACAACCAGTCGTCGAGGTAGGGGAAGACTGACACCCCTAACCTGCGCAGCCACTATCACTTTCGTGAACACCCGTGGGGCGCTAGTAAGGCTGAAGGGGAGCACGGTAAACTGAAAGTGCTCGTGGCCTATCGTGAACCGCAGGTAGCGCCGGTGGGCCGGCAGGACGGGGATGTGGAAATACGCGCCCTGCAAGTCTAACGCTACCATCCAGTCTCCTGGGTCCAGGAAAGCTAAGACCTGAGCCAGTGTCAGCATCTTGAACCTCTCCTTCCAGGGGAAGCCGTTGACGTTCCGCAGGTCCAAGATAGGGCGTAGGCCCCCTTTGCCCTTCTTGGGAACCAGAAAGTAGTGGAAGTAACAACCACACCCTACTTCTGGCCCAGGAACGCGCTCGATGGCCCCCTTGGCCAAGAGGGCAGTAACTTTCTCCTGCAGAAGTCGCAAATGATCCCCCGATACACGATGGTTCTGCGGTGGCATGGCTGGAGGAGTCGCCTCGAAGGGGAGGGAGTAGCCCCTTCAGACGATTTGCAGCACCCACCTGTCCGATGTGATGTTGTACCAGTGGAGGAGGTGATGGCGAACCCTGCTCCCCACTGGCGTCTCGTGGGCCTGAAAGCTCGGACTAGGAGGGCTTTGAGGCGGATGCTGCGGGGGTGCATGTGGACTGGCCTTGCCGTTGTCCCCGGGCACAGCCACGGCGGTTACCACGTTCGCCACCGCGTTGGATGTTAGTCTGCGGCTTGTGGCTGGCAGGACGTGTGGGGGCGCCCCTTCCTTGGCCACGAAAAGGGCGATAGGCAGCAGATTGCTGGCGCGGGCCGACAGGCCCAAGGACTTGGCCGTAGCCCTGGAGTCCTTAAAGCGCTCGAGCGCATGCTCTGCCTTGTCGCCAAAGAGGCGATGGCCGTCAAACGGCATGTCCATAAGAGTGTTTTGGACATCAGCTGAAAAATTGGCGGACCTCAGCCAGGCATGGCGACGAATCGCCACCGTCGTTGCCATCGCTCTACCCAGCGAGTCCGTTGTATCCAGCCCACATCTGATGGAGTACCGTGCCGCATCTCGACCCTTCGCAAGGGCTTGGGCGGGTTTAGTCCGGGCCTCCTCCGGACATTGTGGCAGCACGGCGGCGACCATGTCCCACAGAAAGTGGGTATAACGGCCCAAGAGGCACGCGGTGTTAACGGACCGCAACCCCAAAGTCAGGGAGGAGAACATCTTTTTTCCATACTGTTCGTACCTCTTGGAGTCCCGAACGGGGGGAGCCGTCGGGAATGCGGTCTGGGAGTTAGAGGCCTGGATGACCAGACTCTCGGGGGTGGGGTGGGTGGACAGGAAGCAAGGGTCGCCCGGAGCCGGCGTCTGGCCACGTTCCTACACTTTCCTATCTACAGGGGGACCTGTTGCAGGCCTGGACGAGGTGCCCAGAAGAACGTCAGACAAGGCCTCATTAAACGGCAACAGAGGCTCCGCAGAGCTTGCTTGCGGTTTAAGGACCTCAGTGAGGAGGTTAGTCCTCACGGCCGCAATGGGGAGTTCAAGGGATAAGGCCTTGGCCGCCCCCGTCACCACCACACTATAGGCTGCCCCCTCCTCCGTAGCCACGGTAGGAGGGGAGACAAAACCAGTGTCTGGTGAAGTGCCCTGACCACTGGCGTCCCCAAGCTCACCTGCCCAGTCCTGATGAGACTGGCACTCTCGTGCCAGAGGGTCCTCAGACCCCTCCGAATCCTCCTCGCAACCCATCTCCTGGTACTCAGGGTCAAAAGATGGGGCCGGATCGTAGAAGAAGAAATCTCCCATCGGCATCGAAAGCGGCGTCGGAACCGGACCAAGGGGGGGACTGAGGACTGCGTCGACCGTGGTCGGCGCGACACCCTAGGAGCCGGCGCGGTCGTAAGGTTGACTGGCGACGACCCGGATCCGGCGGGGGCCTGCGGCGTCGGGACCGAAGTCGCCAAAGCACCCGACGGCGCTGGGGCCGAAGCCCCGGCCCGCTTGGGCTCCCAGTCGGGCCCGAAGGCGCCGCGGAACCGGACAGAGGAGTGAGCAACCTCATGGCCATGAGGAAGTCTTCAATCTCCCCTGGCGTCGCGTTCTGCCCAGGGACCGGCGGGTATGGAGCAGGCCGCGACGCCTGCGGTCCAGCGGAGCTGCGTGGGCGGTGTCACCCGAACACCCGGCCGCGTCGCATCGGAAGAGCAATGTCACCTCTTTGACTTCTTCTTGTGCCTCTTACCTGAAGACTTGGAGCTCGAGGAGTGGTGTCGATCCTCCGAGCCGTGATGACTCAAGCCTGCGACCGGTCCCCCGACCTCCTACCGGACCGGGACTTCGAACGGCACGGGGCTGAATGCCGGAGCTCGAGGCGCTTGCGGGACCGCCTCCGACGTCAAGTGGTCGGGCCCCAGGCAAGGAAGACACCGGCGATTGGGGTTGGTAACCGATACCAGTCGGTTGCAGTCGACACAGGGCTTGAACCCGGGCATCCCTACCGGCACCGTCGGAGTCGTTCGACTTCGAAAAATGATCAAAAGAGATCAAAAAGTTTAGTCAAAAAGTGACTAAAGGTACCACTGTTCCCGGATCGGCGACTTGCTGGCACGAAAAAAATAGGAACTGACGAAATAGGAACTGACGTCAGCGCGTGAGGGCGGCGTCCAAGTACTCCGGCGACGTCATCCCGGCGCCAACGACGCCGGACGCAGTGCCGCAGATGACGCCTACCGATGCGCAAGGGTACTGCTATGCAAAAGTTTCCGGATCCAGTCTGACGCCTGGGGGTATTCTAAGGTAAGGAATCTAATACGAACCTGTTTCTTTCAGATATGTGAATACACTATAGATTGATCATTAAATACGAATGTGACAACTGCCAAGGTTTTTCAGTTTCTACTACGCCGACTAAATACCTCCATGTCCCAATATACGAGTTCCCATTTCGTCATTTGGTGACTTTACTTTCAGCGCAATATCAAGCGCCTAGACGCCTTCGAGCGCTATATAAATTTTAAATTCATTCATCAACCATCATTACTTAAAACAACTTATTTCACGAAGGGTTTTGCATCCTAACTGGCAAGGACTGGAATTAGAATGATAAGTTATGTTAAAATGTTTCTAAAGCGCTCGAATACCCATGGGTGTCTTGGGGCTGGTTGGATGGCAGTGAAGGTGAGGGTAATGGACGACTAAGGTTAAAAAGCCAGAGAAGCATGTTGGGAAGGCTTCACTTTTTTCACATCAGATACTCCTTCCACATTCTCTTTTGGTACAGGGTTCAAACGTTTGCAAGGCAACCAAACTTGTAATAGCTTCTTTCCAGGGGTAGACTTCTTTGCCTTGGATAGCCCAACTCCCGGACTCCTCCGGGGGCCCCCAACTGTGACTGACGGTTCCTCGGAGGTGGGCATAACGCTTCCTGTAGAGTTCCATTGTCACTGCTGCTCGGTTTCCCCGGGGTACCCCCTCTATGTCTTCTTCCTGATACCCCTCAGTCCTCCTGGTGATTCTCCTCAGCCGCCTATAGTATTTGGCGGGACAAGAACACCAGGTGGGATGAGATTGAAAGTGAGGATTCACATCATACCAAAATGAACTACAATTTCAGAAAAATATCAAATGTTTCATGAATAATAATCCTAAGCATCGCCATTTGAAGAAAAAAAAAGCAATTGGAGGACAAATTCAGAAACCTGTGTAATCTCCAGTGAGTTAGACAATAAAAAAAAACACTAACCTGTTGAGGGCACACTGGGGAACCGAAGAGATTACTACTAGTCTGAGAAACTGCGAGCTCTTCTACCGTGCACAATTTGAACCTGGCTCTCTAACCTGCCAATTCACTACTTCATTGTTAATTTCCTGTGCATATCATTCCATAGTCATTATATTCACTTGACATTACACCTAATCTGCCCAGCATATTTGATCTCATTAATCTGACTTTAAATCTGTTGTACATTTACTCTATCTTACCTTTAATGAAATTGAGATTTCAGCTATTCCTATACAAACCTTACATGTTTCGCCATCAGTGTGAGAAGTTGGCCTGGCATATGATGTCCACTAATGTAGTGGGCACCTTGCACCAGTCCAAACGACCCTTATTGTTGGTAAGTTTAAAGTCAACCTTATAGAAAGCTATCCTATGGGTAGCTGTGGAGAACAGCCTTCAGGCTAAGACTTAGAGGCGAGTTAAGCAACTTGTTTTTACCAGATATAATCTCTTGAATGATCAAATGAAAGCACATCACAAAAGGTATATATCAAATATATATGTATTTATTCTAAACACAACCCCTTTGGACTCTTTATGAAGACAGAGGTAAAAGTACAATACAAGGAACTTAATTAGCATACGATAAGTTGCACAGTATACGTTATGCCCTAGGGGCCTCACAAACCATATACTAAAATAGTGGTATAAGAACCATGTGAGGGTTAGAAAGCAGGCCTAGGGCCTGTAGAACCGCTGGGGCAACCAGGAACCACCCAAGGTAGGGACACAGGAGACCCACAGGGGACGCGTGCAGGGTCTAAACACAGTCGCGAATACCCATTGACTTTCTATGGAGAACAAACAAGTTACAATTTTAAAGATTAAGGGCACTGAGAGGTGAACTACGATGGAACCCTTTAAGACTAGGACACTTCGACAGTCAACACCCACGGGAGCACCGGAGTACTCGTGTTACCTCACCCAGGGAAGGTGTCTGCATAGGTGTCTTTTGGTGTCGGGGTTTTGTCGTAGATTCCAATGGAGAGCTGCGAAGAAATGCTGTAGGCGACCAGAGGAAAAGTGTCCGGGTGGATCTAAGGGTGGATTGGAGATGTGAAGAACCTGAAAGCAGAGGGGACAGAGTCTGGGTCACTAGCCAGTGACCAGGATGGCGACAGGAAGATGCCAGCCAATGTCGGGTGATTTCAGGTGAAAGAGGTGAAGCTTGACTCTTCAGCCACGAGGACCAGGAGGCGTCAACGATGACCAGGAGCTGGATTCGAGCTGTCCCACGAAGGATGTCAAGTGCTGCAGCGTCAGAATCTGGATTGGATCCAACATGCCTTGGCAACAGCAACCCACGCAAGATGACAAGATTGGCTTTGGTTCAGACCAGCAAGGCCTGAGGGACTCCTCCTTTGGAGAGGAGTGAGAGCACGACTGGAGCAACCAGGAAAGCTCAAGGAATCAAAGATTGTCCTTTGTGGGGACCCACTAGCCAAAGGACTAGAGATCGCGAAGGAGCCTCGAGCGGAAATGCACAAAGTGGGCCCACGGAACACTCGTGGAGTTTAGGCCTCTGAGCTTCGGTGCAAAAGGTGCTCAGGGCAGGGGTTTCAAATATCGCAATGCACAACTTCGAGAAATGTCGGGAAGTAGGTGCAGTTTCAAAAATGCAGGATGTCCAGGAGTTCCGGTCTCACGTCTCTCGTGTCCGCTACAGGTCTGAGCTTTGCTGGGATCGCAGGTCAGCGTCAGAGATGTCTGGAAGTCCGTGTCCTATGTCGCAGATTTTTCGGGATCCGGCGGGAGCCTCGAAAATGCAGACCGGCAAAGATGCTTCTTGGTGCCTGTTTGAACAGGGAGGTCACTCCTTGACCTCAAGGGAGATTCTTCCGTCTTCCAGTCGATATGGCATGTCGAAGGTCCAGGATATATGTTGCACGGTTTCGTCCAGGGTAATCTAAAGTCCTAGGGACTTGGTTCCTATACTTATACTAAGTTTAGGGGTTGGACTAACTCTAGGGTCCCACCTATGGGAGGACCTGGGGAGGGGGTGGTTACACCCCTTCCCCTTTGTCAGGTTTCGTGCCAGAGCTGGGGCTGATTCCCCAGCAACCGGTTTGAACTAGGAAATGCATGGAGCACCGGGTGTGCCACAGGCAGTGTTGGAAAAGCATTCACTGAATGCAACCCACACTGCCCCAATACACTTAAGCCTGTCTGGGGAGTTGCTGGCACTTCCCTGGACAGGAAATCCTATTGTCCAGGCCTCCCCTGCCGGAGTTTCGTCCAGCAGCAGGAGGTCAGACTCGTGTCTGTGGCAGCAGCATCCATTTTGTGATGCTGAGGCTCTTTTAAACTTTAACAGGGTATACCAGTGTGTACATGTCTTCTCCCTCTAGAAGGGTGGAATGCTACCCCCGCCGCCAGAACTGGCAGGGGTAGTACTCCAAAGTGTTTGACACATTACATGACATGTTTTGATAAAACCCAACCAAAGTTAGCATTAACCGTGAGGATTATAATGCACTTAAGAGTATATGGTAAGGCTATATCACAGAACAGTTATAAGGAGATGGTTCCGAAAGTTGCAGAGGGGCTCAGCTCATGCTAGGGCACCCTCGCACACAAAACCAAGCACTCTGCCTTCAGGATTGTCAAGGCCTGCCATAGGAGTTACTTATAGGTTAATATGTGTCTATATATATATAGGTATACTATATCTAAGTAAGAGGTGCTTACACCACCTTAACCAGGCTGCAAGTGCAGACCTGTGGTGACATTTTGAAAGGCTGCCCAGGGGTGGCACAATGCATGCTTCAGCCCCAGGTAGGCCTCTGGGGTACCGATGCCCTGGGTACCTAAGGTACCATATACAGGGACTCATAAGGGTGACCCACTAACCAATCTGGTATGTACCTTAAGTACATGGTATCAATTTAGAGAGAGAACAGCTAGGCTGTGGTCCTGAATAGCAGGGCCACAGCCAGACTAAAGTCGAAAAACCAGTGAAACACAGCAAAAAGTGGGGGTAACCATAGAAAGCAGACCCTACTCTCCTAGAATCCGTATCTACAACATTTCACTTGGCTCAAATGTAACTATGAGTGCCCTTAAAGCCGTCCAAACACTCAGAATGATCTCCCCCATCTTGACCTCTATATAATTAACGATTGGATCACCAGTATAAGGCAACACAGCACTCCTTAGTACCAAAGCTATCTATGTTGACAAACGAGAAAACTATCACTTACCTTTAACAGCAGCACGCAATTTCTAGCTTTGATCCACAAATCGTGCATACAATTTCACCACTAAGTGGGTTGACTCAGAAATATCCTCTTAAACAGTGTTTAAAACCTGAGGGTGCCAGCAACAAGTAAACCCAATAATAAAGGCATGGTTGCTCTTTTAGCTACTAAAGTAACACGGGTGCCCACGACTAACAGCACAGGGGAGAGTTGAAACTAGAATAGAGGCCTCATTTAGGGCTCTGAGGGGACAAGAAATTACTTCAATGTCTTGGGGAAAAAACTTTAGATACATAAAATAATCTACTGGCTCAATTTCTTCTAAAATGAGGATATTATGCAGAGAACCGTTAGCAAGAATCTACATTTTAAACCTAGTATGGGGCCGAGGTGAAAGGTAATGCCTCTTTCAGGGTAGAAAAAGCTGGTTGGCCTTTTCCTGAAGTTAGTTAGGAAAAGTCAAAGGGGAGTTTGAGGAATTACTGCCTTCCAATGGGGGAAGGACGAGTCCCTGGTTGGTGTAATGTCGAAATCTTTTGATAAAATGTTCATGCAATCCAGCCATACTACCTAAGTGCATAACATTTAACGTTAGTAGAACTCAAAACATTAGTCCAGAAGAAAATACTTACTTCATTCATTTTAGGGTCATCAGGTGCTTGAGCATCTTTTGTTTGCTTAATATTTTCCACCATTTTTCTGACAAAGGCATGGCTATTGTTTTCATTTTTAGACATCAAGATTTCCAATATGAACCACAGACACCTGAGAAACAAATAAATTCCTTGTTTGCAATTGGGTAATAATAGATAAAATAATCTCAACCACTTATCATAATGCCATTAATTGCCCAAACATTTATATTCATAATGCAAAGACCTGCATTCATGTGATGCAGCAGCACAAGTTACTTACCTTCGGTAACGATATATCTGTAAGAAACAGTAGTTTGTGTTAGATTCCTTACCTTAGAATTTCCCCAGGCGTCAGACTGGATCCGGAAAGTTTTGCGTAGCAGTACCCCTGCGTGTCAGTAGGCGTCGTCTGCGGCTCCGCGTCCGTCGTTGCTGGCACCGGGATGACGTCGTTGGAGTACGTAGACGCCGCCCTCGCGCGCTGACGTCAGTAATTATACACAGCTTTTCCGTACCAGAAATGCATAGCCAAGATAAAAACCGACACTGGTGCCATAAAACTAGGGCCCTCAAAGGGAAGAACCTTAAACCTAGGTATCGGTTCGCAGAACAGGGAGGGTGGGTGAGGCGGTAAGGAATCTAACACTAACTACGGTTTCTTACAGATATATCGTTACCGAAGGTAAGTAACTTGTGCATCTGAAAGAAACAGGTTAGTATTAGATTCCTTACCTTAGAATAGATACCCCAGCAATACCAACCCCAGTGGTGGGTCTGCGAACCAATGATCACACCAGAAAGTCCTGGAGAACAGAACGGCCGAAAAAGCCATCTCTCCGGACTTGGCTGTCCAGGCAATAGTGTCTAGAGAACGTGTGCAGCGAGGCCCATGTAGCTGCCTGACAGATGTCCTGCAAGGGGACTCCCCGACCCAGGGCCGTAGTAGCTGCCGTGGCCCGAGTGGAATAGGCACGCAGCCCCACAGGAGGCTCCTTTTTAGCCAGTGAATAACAAGCCTTTATGCACAAAACGACTAATCGAGAAATGGTTCGTTAGTGCACCGCCCGTCCCTTCTTAGCGCCCACGTAACCAACAAATAGCAGGTCGTCCACCCGGAACTAGCGTGTGCGATCTAGATAGAACGAGAGCGCACGTTTTGGGTCCGGACGGTGGAGTCTCTCTTCCTCTTTCGAGGGATGCGGAGGCGGAAAGAAGGTGGGCAAGGTGATGGACTGCCCGATGTGGAAGGCTGTGACTACTTTGGGCAGGAAAGAGGGACGCGTTCTCAAGACAACTTTGTCTGGATGGACAGAGAGGAAAGGAGGTTGAGAAGATAGAGCCTGGAGCTCACTCACTCTCCTGCCGGAGGTGATGGCAACCAGGAATGCAGTCTTAAGATTTAGAAGACGAGAGGGCAATTGTGAAGTGGCTCGAAAGGAGCGCACATCAAATAAGTCAGAACAAGGTTCAAGTCCCACTGAGGCATCACGAAAGGAACAGGAGGAAACATGTGAGTGATGCCCTTCAAGAATCTATTTACACAGGGGACTTGAAAGAGAAGGCTGATCAGGAAGCCTTAAGAAGGCTGAAATGGCAGAGAGGTAGCCTTTGATAGTGCCCAGAGCAGAGCCCTGCTGGGCAAGAGAAACAAGATAGAGGAGAATCTCTAAAAGGGGGCAGAAAGGGGATCCACAGCCTTTGCTGTGCACCATGCCACAAATTTGTTCCACCTGCAGGCGTATACCGATTTTGTGGAGGGACGCCTGGCTGCCAGAATCACATCACAGACTTTAGGAGGCAAGTCAAATGGCCTCAACTGTCGCCGCTCAATCTCCACGCATGGAGGTGGAGACTGGACAGGTTTGGGTGGAGGACCGTCCCCTGCTGCTGCGACAGAAGGTCCTCCTGAAGACGCAGATGAATCGGGGATCGACTGACATGCTAAGTAGCTCGGGATACCAGTATCTTCGTGCCCAGTCCGGAGCCACAAGGATGACTTGGGCCCGGTCGCGCCTGATCTTCTTCAGCACTCTGGACAGAAGTGGTATAGGCGGAAAGGCGTACAATAGACCGCAGCTCCACTCGCGACGAAAAGCGTCTCCGAGCGAGTGCCGCCTTGGAAATTCCAACGCGCAGAACTGATGACATTGCGCGTTCTCTTCTGTGGCGAATAGATCTAACCAAGGTTCTCCCCACCGCTGAAAGAGACCTTGCGCCACTTCCGAGTTCAGACGCCATTCGTGATTTATCATGCACCGACGGCTGAGCTCGTCCACGCTGGCGTTCAGGGAACCTGCCAGGTGTTGAACCACCAAGGAGACACCCTTGTGTTCCAGCCATTGTCAGAGGCGCAGAGCCTCCTGACAAAGGGTCTAGGACCCCAACCTACCCTGTTTGTTGCAGTACCACATGGGGGTGGTGTTGTCCGTGAACACCTCCACCACACTTCCCGGACAGAGGGAAGGAATGCTTTCAGTGCAAGTCGGATCGCCCGAAGATCCAAAAGGTTGATATGGAGCTGGGACTCTGCCGGAGACCAGAGGCCTCTGATCTCCACCTCTCCCAAGTGGCCACCCCATCCTAGGAGGGACTCATCCATCACAACTGTGAGCTCCGGTTGGGGAAGAGAGAGGGATCTGCATTGACCCAATCGCGATTCGTGAGCCACCACTGCAATTGTCGTGCAGTGCCCTCCGAGATCTGGACGTGGTCGGACAGGTAGCCCTAATGCTGTGCCCACTGGACCTTCAGGTCCCACTGCAGAGCCCGCATATGCCATCTGGCATGTTGCACTAGCAGGATGCAGGAGGCCATAAGGCCCAGGAGCCGGAGGGTCATCCTGACTGAAACCCGGGATAGAGGCTGAAAGATCGGAATCATATACTGAATATCCTGACTCGCTGCTCGGGAGGATAAACTCGCAACCGGTCAAATCCAGAACCACTCCGATGAAGGAGAGCTTCCGGGAGGCACTCAGGTACGACTTCGGCACATTGATGGAAAACCCCAGTAAATGCAGGAGGTCGGCCGTAGTTTGGAGATGGATGACAACTGCTTGGAGCGAGCCCGCCTTCAACAACCAGTCATCGAGGTAGGGAAAGACTGACACCCCTGACCAGCGCAGATGAGCTGCGATCACCGCCATCACTTTCGTGAACACCTGAGGGGCGCTGGTAAGGCCGAAGGGGAGCGCGGCAAATTGAAAATGCTCCTGGCCTACCGTGAACCGCAGGTAACGCCGGTGGGCCGACAGGACGGGGATGAAAGAATATGCCTCCTGCAAGTCCAACGCTACCATCCAGTCTCCAGGGTCGAGGGCAGCCAAGACCTGAGCCAGAGTCAACATCTTGAAATTCTCCTTCCGGAGGAAGCGACTGACGTTCCCGAGGCCCAAGATTGTCCTTCTTGGGGACCAAAAAATAGTGGGAATAACAACCATGTCCTACTTCGGGCCCAGGAACGCGCTCGATGGCCCCCTTGGCCAAGAGGGCCATGACTTGTTGGAGAAGCGCAAAGTGATCCCCCGACATGCAGTGGAACTGAGGTGGGATGGCTGGGGTTAGACTCAAAGGGGAGGGATTAACCCGTCATGACGAGTTGCAGCACCCACTTGTTGGAGGTGACAGAACACCAGTGGGGGAGGTGATGACGAATCCTGACGCCCACTGGTGTGGGGTGCACCCCAAAGCTCGGACTAGGAAGGCTTTGAGGCAGATGCAGCGGGAGCGGAGGTGGACTGACCCGTCCGCTGGCCCCCTGTGCCGCCACAGCGGCCTCCACGCCCAAGGCTGCGCTGAGTTTGGTTCTGCGCAGGCTTCTGACTGAATGAGGGGGCCGGGGCGCCCCTTCTGTGGCCAAGAAAGGAACGAAAGGTAGATGTGGCTGGGCGTGTGGTGGAGAGACCCAAGGACTTGGCCATAGCCCGAGAGTCCTTGAAACGCTCCAGCGCACTGTCTGCCTTATCGCCAAACAGCAGAGTACCATCAAAAGGAATGTCCATGAGGGAAATATGGACATCCCCCAAAAACCCAGTGTACCGCAGCCAGGCATGGCGACGTAGGGACACTGTCGTGGAGATTGCTCTCCCTAAAGAATCCGCTGTGTCCAGGCCACACCGAATGACAAACTTAGCAGCATCCTTTCCCTCCGCCACCGCCTGGGAAAGTACAGCCCGAACCTCTCAGACACTGGGGCAGTGTCTCCGCCACTGTGTCCCACACAGCGTGAGAGTAGCGGCCCAAATGCATGAAGCGTTGACTGACCACTGCCCCAAGCTGGCAGAGAAAAATAGCCTCTTGCCAAACTGCTCCAGCTTTTAGATTTCTTATCCTGTGGGGAGGTAGGGAACGCACTCTGAGAAGTGGAGGCCTGAATGACCAGGCTCTCCGGAGTGGGATGATTTGTCAGAAAGGCCGGGTCACCCGGTGCAGGGCGATGACGCCTGGCGACATTCTTATCCACAGGGGCCCCTGTGGCTGGCCACGACCGCGTGCCCAGTTAGACGTCAGTGAGGGCGTCATTAACTGGCAGCAGGGGTTCCATGAAGTGGACGCCGTCTGGAGCACTTCAGTGAGGAGATTAGTCTTTAGGGCCACCGTAGGGAGATCAAGGTTGAGGACCTCAGCAGCCCGACTGAGTACCATCGTGTAAGAAGCGCCCTCCTCCATGGGAGGTGGAGGAGAGGAAAACCCCGGGTCAGAGGAGACATCAAGGCAGCTCGCCTCCTCATACTCGTCCGCCCAATCTTGCTCAGTCACACTGACGAGCAAGAGGGTCCTCGGACCCCTCCCAGTCGACGTCCACCTCATGTGGGACAGACTGCGGCAGCAGGGCAGGGACCAGGGAAGGAACAAACAGGGCGGGGAACGCCGCGGGACGGGGCCAAACCGACACCGTGTCCCAATGCGGATCCCAGGTAGGGACAAAATTGTCCTGGAACCTGGGCAGGGGAGGAACAAATGGCATCCACTGCGGCGCCGGAGGCGGCGCCGAGTGTGGCGCTGGGGCCGGAGCCGACAGCGCGGGACCTTGTGGCGCTGTGGTCGCCCGACAGGATCCTGACATGGGACCGCAGGCCCAAGGGCCCGCCGGCGGGAGCCCAATGCCTAAACAGGCGGTCCATGGCAGCAAGAAATTCTTCCACCTGTGCGGGAGTCGCCAGCGGACCCGGGTAAGGAGGGTAGGCCGCGGGACTCCCGGGCTCTGAAGGAGCCACAGGGGCAGAACCCCCTGTCCCCCTCGTCCAAATCCGGGGACTGACGGGGGACGGACGTCGGAAAGCGACAACGCTTCTTCGACTTCTTTTTGTGTTGTCTCTTACCCGAATCCGAAGGTGAAGACTTGGGGCCCGTGGAGGAATGATGGTGGCCCGGCGAGTGTTCTCTGGAGTGGCCCCTGGACTGTGAACGGCACTGGGACGAGTGTCGGACCCCAAGCAGCTTCCGGCGCAGCCCCTCAAGGCCTTCGGGCCATGGCCAGACAGTCCATACATGACCGGGAGTCGTGGTCGCTCTCCAGGCAGTAGAAACAGACGTCTTGGGGTCCCGCCACCGGCATATTGCGACGGCAGGCCCCACAAGACTTAAAACCAGGCATCCTTACGTGCACCAGAGTAGACAAAAGTCTCAAAAAGATAGTCAAAAAGTGACTAAGGTACGTGCTCTAACCGGATTTGCGCTTACTGGGGCGGAAAAATAAAGAACTGACGTCAGCGCGCATGGGCAGCGCCTAAGCAGTCTCCGTGACGTTCGCAGCGATTACGACGCCAGCGACGGACGCGGAGCCGCACGACGCCACCTACCAACGCGCAGGGGTACTGCTGAACTCTCCGGATCCAGTCTGACGCCTGGGGATATTCTAAGGTAAGGAATCTATCACTAACGTGTCTCTTTCAGATTTTTAGGTACAGTCTAGTATTGTTTGCATATTGATAGATCTTGAAATTGTCTGAGTAAGGATCCAATAAGGTACCATGTAGAAAATTCAAGATGAGGTGAAAGAGGATTGATTCTTGTGGAACTCTGCAGGAGACAAAGTGTTCCTAGAATTATACATCGTTATCTGCACAAACTATTGCTGGTTGCCGAGGTAGGAGCTGATCCACTGCAGGCCTGTGTCAGAGAGGACCAAGCATGTTTTAAAGGTGAGAATCCATGCATGATGGTCAACTGCTGTGGAGATGTTGAGCAGAAACATGAGGTATGGGTTATTTCTGTTACTGGTTTGGATGGGGTCCTTGAATACTTGAAAAGATCACTCCGTGCTGTAGCATGGTTTACATCAGACTCATCCTATAGAAGACTGTTTCTTGTTGATCTGCTCTTTTCTTATGATGGAAATTGCGGTCACTACGATTTTTCTTAAGAAGGATACTTGGGTGATGGGACAAAAACTGGAGAGATTGTGTAGGTTAATAGTTGGTTTCTCCACCACAGGGAGGATCTGTCCCATTTTAATTGCATCTTGCAAGGTTCCTAGGCTGTGGGAAAATTTACAATGGTGAAGAGGAGTAAAGTAATTTCTCCAAAGAGATTTGATCACTAGCAATAATAAAACAGAGTCTGCAAAACAGGTCACCTCGAGGGAGTTCATAATATTGGTGGTTGTAGATGTCAACAGGAGTTGAAAGCGGTACATTTAAGGGTTACCATTGTTACTGTCATGGGATAAGATTGTTGTTAATGGTGATTCTGCAAGTCTATTTATGCAGTGTTCACCAGCCTTAAAAAGTAGTGTGTGGTGGTGTTGGTGGAGGTCTGAGAATAGAGAGGGGGCAGAGCTTGGCCTCGGCGAAGTTGGGAGATCTTTGATTTGCATGGCCGCTCCTGCAAGTCATAAGTACTAGACTTCTTGGCCCGATTTAGTTTAAAAAAAATTAAATTACAGTCACAATGCTGTAGAGTCAATATACTTTGAAATTGGGAAGCAACCACCAGTTGTGTAGCCCCCATCCTGGGAGAGATCAACCACCAGCCGCAGCAGAGCGTATTGACTTTAGGTACTATGCCGTTCTAACATCCCTGTAAGCAGCACCTGAGGAAATTCTTACTTGCAGAGGTGTTGGTGCTGCCACTCTCACCCAACTGTGGTAAACAGCCTCTACTAGAGCTAGAAGAGTAGGCTCAAACCTTCCACCTATGGCAGGCGCGGAGGGTGGTTTTTGCCGCAAGAACCTGCAGGAACTCAGGTAGTGTCTCTGCCGGACTGTGGGCGGGGCAGAGGAGAGCCCCATGTGTGTCCCCGCAGCTGGGAGTGAGGGGCAGGAAAGTTGCTACTGGATGGAAGAGCTGTGACAGTTCTCTCCCCTCCCTAACCTCGAGCGTGTGTACCGCGTGGGGACGAAGAAGCAGCAGGAAGTCAGGCATCTGGCCTGGTTGCGGATGAGTCTCTAGCTGGGGACGTCGTGTCAACAGGCGCTGATGAAGAGGAGAAAGCCTTACTGTGGGTGGGGCTCCCATATGAAGAGGGAGAGAGCCCCGCGTGTCGTCAGGGCCTGGTGTCAATGGAGCATGTGGCAGGAAGTTAACTGCAGCCACAGGAATTCAGGCATCTGGCCTGGTTGTGGGCGAGTTTCTTGCTGGGCACGATGCGTCAGCAGGAGCTGACGAAGAGGCAGGAAGCCAGGCACCTGACTGTGGGCGGGGCTCCCATACGGAGAGGGAGAGCCCCGTGTGGTTCCGGCTGCACTGGTGAGTTTTGGGGGTGCCCCTTTCCACGGAGCAAGCAGCACTGTTGTTTTCCGGCCTGAGGGGCCATTGGATGTCGTCCCTCGATGCTGTCCTAGCACCAACGTAATTCCCTCATCTGCCTACACCATCACAGCTGGGCAGCTTGGTCGCGGGCAGCTGCCTGCTTAGGTGCTCGTGGGAGGCAGGGACAGGGTGTGTGTGTGTGTGCTCAACCCCCATATTTGGTGAACAAAGCTCTGGGGGCATTTGTACTCGGCAGCGGGGGTCCCCAACGGCATGGTATGCTTCGGGGGCACCCAATCGTTATGAGTGAAACATGCCTAGGGGCACAGTGACTTCCACATTCCTTGGTGTAGACCGGCAGGTAGCCCGGAGCCTACGTGGGGGAGGCAAAGGACTGTGTAATCTTTAATAAGTGTGCAGGTGTGCTCTTGGTATGGTAAAGTGTTTTTACCCAATTCTACCTCACTCTACTTGCCACAGATTTATGCCTGGATGTGCTACAGGCAGTCTGTGGGCTAATGCGCACCGTAATGACGTGTACAAATTACAAGTGCTCATTGCTGATGATGTCGTGTATGTATAACCTACTGTGATGCTCACGCCTAGGAGGTACATGTTAGGGGTACTAAAAGTGTTCACTTTGGTTCACTATTTATTTTTTATATATCTTTGTATTAAACCTTCTGGTCACAACTTTACATAGACACAGCAGAGTCAATAGAACAATCATGGAGACTTAAGAGTTGCATAGTACTGCACTCCAATTGCAGTGAGACATGAAAGTTGGTATGATTACGGTGATGTTGGATAGTCTAGGGAAGGAAGGACAGGGGATCACATATATTCCCACAATACACATTCCATTTACCCCATATAGCAATCCATTTCTGGGGGCACCCACGTGCAACAGGCAGTTTTTCCCCTCACCATACACCAGTCCATATCCTCCTTCCAGGCTGCGAGCGTCGGCGGTGTTGCTGCACCCCACAGGCGTGCAATGTTCCTTTTTGCTACCGTTTGACTCAAAGTTGCTCATATTTTGTCCTTACTGTTTAGTTCTGTGGGTTACAACACGTTCAGGAGACACCTCTTGGCTTCAGGCCTGATCACAATTGTCAATACCTCACTCATACACTTGTGTACCTTCCTCCAGTAGTCCTCAATCAACCCAAAGTCCCATAGAATGTGTAGAAAGGAGCCCTCTAAGCCACACTGTCTCCTGCACAGCCAATCAGTCGTTGTCCCCATTTGTACCAATCTGTGCCCAGAGATATATATTCTGTGAAGTATTTTTAGTTGAATGAGGCGCAGCTGGACGAAATCACGACCTCCAGAGGGGAGGCCACTTCCTCCTGCCATTCTTCGCCATCCAGCTCTAGCCCGTCCCTCTCCCATCGCTCTCCTAGAGGTACACGAGGATCTGGAGTGTTATTGATGAGTTTTTTATATGTAAGGGAGATGACTTTATCTGGTAGGTACCAGTCAAGCAGCCTGTTCTCCAGTGGGGTGTATTCTGGGGGAGAGGACCCATAAGGGAGGATAGACTGAGGGGCGTGTCTGACCTGCAGGTACCTGAAATATTCTGTGTCAGCTAGTTGATGTGTTTGCTGGAGCGTTGCTATTCTCCGATCCGTGACAACCCAATGAGATCCCACTTATTGAACCCTTTGGTCCACCCCCCCGGGTGCCTAGTTGTTCGGCGTCTCACAGCGGAGTAGCCAGTGTGAGTTTTCGGTCCCAGCCTAAACCACGGTTTACTGTGTGCCAGACCTGGACCGAATGATAGGTTGGTACCGTTAATGAATACCTGCGGGGTCTGGAGTATAGTGCTCTGCTGAAGTTCCTGCCAGGAGTAGCCATCTGTCCATCCTGTATCCAGGATCGTCACTGAGACGATAGGTATAGTCGTTCAACGCTGACAAATTAGCCGCCCAATAGTACTTCTTGATATCAGGGAGTCCTATAGCTCTGTCATACCACCCCAATGTGAGTTTGAGAAGTGCTATTCGGGGTCTACCGCCCCATAGGAGGTCTCTCTGCTTGCCCTCTATGTCTTTGAAGAACCTAGTCGGTACTGGGTCTGGGGAGTTCTGCAGGGCATATAGAAAGCACGGGAGGGACATCATTTTGAAGAGTGCAGCTCTTCCAAGCAGTGACAGCGGCAGCGCCTTACAGGTCGCGATGTCTCGCCGCAATCTTTGTAGTGGGGGGAGGATATTGCACTCATACCGACGTTTGGTGTCGGAGGTAATGAAGATGCCTAGATACTTGAAATCCCGAGGTGGGGAGGGAGGGTCTCCGTGTAGAACGTAGAGCAGTGCCTTACTCCAGTTAATTTTATACCCAGAGTTTTCCCCAAAGCTAGTGAAAATGTCCAGGACAATACGAACCGATTTCTGGGGAGAGGCGAGGTATAGGAGAACGTCGTCTGTGTACGAGGAGATGCTGTCTTCCAACCCCTCCGTCCATTTGAGTCCCCTAATGGATGGGTCTCTACGTATCCAGGCCGCTAACAGTTCATGGGATAGAACAAAGAGCAAGCGGGAGAGCGAACAGCCCTGCTGAGACCCTCGGTTAAGGGTGAATGCAGCCAACATCTTGTTATTAACTACAACTTGTGCCAGTGGGTCCGAGTAGAGGTTTTTAACCCATCCAATGAAGCCAGGGCCGAAGCACAGTTTCTTGTGGACTGCGAATAAGAAAGGCCATTCGATAGCATCAAACGCCATAGTCGAGTCCAGTGACACCACGATCGCTTCTTCCCTGATTGTGGCCAGTCGCACCCGTACACTGTGCAATCGACACAAATTTAAGGCTGTGTTTCGATGCAGCAGCAAGCTGGATTGGTCAGGGTGCACTAACCTGGTTTAGCTGGGTTCCCAATAGCTTAGCTCGGATTTTTGATTTCGCATTTGAAAGGGAAATGGGCCTATAGGATGAACATTCGGTTTTCCTTCCGTGTGTATGGTGACTAACGTTGCTATTCTTTGGTCACGTGGAAGTTAACCTCAATCTAAACTCGCCATGAACATGTTTTAAGGAGGGGTGCAAGTTTGTCAGGTTTAAGCTTTTACAGCTCAATGGGTATTCCATTAGGACCCAGGGCTTTCCCTGGCCGGAGGTTACTAATCGCCTGAGCTATTTCATCATTTGTTAGGGCACTGTCCAATGTTTGCCGTTCTTTGGCTTGAAGGGTAGGCAAGGCGATATCCGCCAGGAGTGCTGTTGAGTCCTCCTCCGGTAAGAGCCGCACTGGTAGACCACTTTGTAGTGATCTGCGAATGCGTTGGCTATATCCTGGGGATCTGTTTGTACATCACCCGCGTGACTTTTGAGTTCAGTCTACCCATGGAATTAATTTGCCAGTTTTGTCTCCCTGGTCATATAGTCTGCCAAGCCTGTCTCTCGCAAAGGTTTTTCCATGTCTGTTGTGACGGCCTTGTACTCAGTTCTTTTCAGCAGTAAGTGGAAATGGCTATCCTGGGTCTCCCCTGCACCTGCTTCTTCCTCCAGGTGAAGGAGATCACTTTCGAGGCGAACCAGGTCTTTAAATTTTTCTTTATGGGCACCGTCAATGGCCGACAGTGCTTGCCCCCTGATTACTGTTTTGAATGCCTCCCGGAGAGTTGAGGGAGAGTCGACCGACCCCTCGTTTTCCTGGTAGTAGTGGTCAATGGCGAGTGTGATTTCAGTTTTAACTACGGGATTGCATAGGTACCATGCGTTGATAGGAGCTACACTGCCCACGCTCTTGTCACTCATTGCCAAGAGCATCCATATTGGGAGTGATCAGATATCCCTCTTGCCATGTGTCGTATTTCACGCACTGTCGCCATTTGAGACACCGGCATGAGCAAGTTGTCTATTCTGGAGAAGGTGCGATGTGCGCCCGAATAAAGTGTATCATCTGCCTTTCAGGGTGACATGTCCTCCAGAGATCCGTGAGACCCATTGCTTCTAGGAAGTTTGTGAGCCAGCTACCAGCAGTGCCAATGTCCCAGGGCGGAGAATGACTCAGCCAGCCCAAGACCACTGAATTGAAGTCCCCACCCACCATCAATTGGCCCTCCAGGAGGGAGAGCATGAAAGTCCCTAGGTCCCTAAAGGTCTGGCTCTGTAAGCCCGGTGGCACATAGACCGTTACCACTGTAAGAGTGCGCTCCTCCCATTGTCACGAGACCACAGAGTAACGTCCCAGTTCGTCAGCCCAGGTGTGCTGTATGCTAAATGGGAAGGATTGTTTAAGGAGAATGCCAACCCCTTGTGATCCTGAAGTGAAACCGGACTGGGCAACCCGTTTGTACCCCCATCTGTTTAAAGCCTGACAGGTGTTTGCAACTAGGTGTGTCTCTTGTAGCAGCACTAAGTCGGGGGAGTGTTGTTTAATGTATTTGAGCACGATGCTCCGTTTTACCTTGTCCTCGAGCCCGTTGACGTTCCAACTCAGGTGCTTAAGGCTCTTGTCCCAGTGCGTACTCATTTAAAGTAAGGCGGCGTGTGTTAATCGTTTGCAGAATGTAACTCAGTCCTAGCAATCAGAGTTGTGTGCATCGTGACCATCCAATCCCATCCAAACAACCCCCTTCCATGGGTCCCAATGAAAAAGAAAAGACAACCAGTAATAAGAAAACCCCATAAACTGTCCCCTCCTTCCCTGCTATCCTGCTGTGTAGGTTCAAAACTACCCACATCCCCAACTAGCAGAGTGCCTGTCGTCCAATTTACTTGTCAACTGTTACAGGGGCGGTTGGGTGGCACCACCTCAGGCCCCCCGGGCCCGACCTCAGCCCTCACTAGGAAAGTGGCATTATGATACGTTATCGGTCCTCCAGTGCCCACCCTGCTTAGTGGGTGCCATCCCCTTGGCAAAGATGATACATTATACATTACTGAACGTTGCAATGAGTCCCTGAGTCTGATGTCGGGTGAGAGGAGTTCATTCTCCACTGCCCTCCAAGGTCGACTGGCTCATGGATCACGATCGCATACTTCTCTTGCCTGGTTCCGCTCGACCGTCTAGGGAGCTCGGTGGACTCACTCGGGTAGCTCTCCAGCTATCTGTGGTTTTTGATCTCACCTACCGTGCGTTCCCTTCATCTAGCCACGCTTGCACCTCCGACAGAATCGTGAAGAAACATGATTTACCATCTGCTATAACTTTGATCTTTGCTGGAAAAAACATCATATAGATGATGCCCTTGTCTCTGAGCGCTCGTTTCACCCAGTCAAAGGAACGGCGCTCTTGCTGCACCTTAAGAGTGAAATCTGGGAAGAACCTGACACTGGTATTTTCATATCGGAGATCCACTTTGGTTCACTATTGATTATATTTTCTGTCTAATGTTCTGCATATACAGAGTGCCCTATGGTCAGTAGTTACTGGTTGTTTTCCCTACTTGTGTGTTCTAAGGGTTCTAACATTGGTCCGATTGGCCCTGTCATGTATATAATCCCCTGTAAAGTAACACCTAATGCCAGGAGGCACTGTGTATATATGTGATTGCATTCTGATGTTTTAGGAGTAATACAAAAGCTATTTTTTATATAACCCTGTGTAGAGTTTCTTTTGTGGTGTGCCTAGTGTGTCGCTGCCCTATGAGTGTGCTGCGCAAACGCTTTACACATTGCCTCTGAGATAAGCCTAACTGCTCTGACAAGTTATCCAGGTGGTGAGAGCAAGGGTTATATTCGGTGTGTAACTCCCTTGCCCCGACTAGAGAGGTGGTTTCTGCCTGGCTTAGGCGCATGCCCTAGCCAACCAGAAATCCCATTTCTAAAAGAAAGGAATTCAAAAATTAAGTTGGTCCGGCTGCTCCTTGTTCTAAAAGTTATATGGATTCAATTTTTCCAGTGATGGTCCACACATGCCGAGTGCAGGTGGGTGGGATCAGCATGGCAGAAATTGTTAAACAAAAAGATTGACAACAAAGGAACATCCCTCCGAAAGCCATACATACGGCTGCACTAGAGAGAATATTGCTAATTCTACCATAACTCTTTTTTCTTCAGAAAGTAATGGGCAGAGAAGGTGGCAATGTTGCATATCCTTGTTGCAGTCCACCCCCTGCATTTGGCTAAACTATAGGCAGAGAGGAGTGTCTGAAAGCCAGTGATGTTGGGAAAGTGCTTCCTTTCCCTTTAATGCTTCTTGTTCTTTTACAAAGCAGGGTTTTGGGCAAAGAGGGCAAGCTGATGGCATAACTAAACCCTGGAGCAGGACTAGCACATCTCCCTGTTGCGGTGAGGCTCTCTGCTAACTCTCCCTCTCAATTGAAAATATGCATCAGCACAAAAGCCAGGACTAACCGCATGGACAAAAGTCAAGTAAGGAAAGAGGCCCAACTGATAATGCTGAGATTGCAACAAAGAACTCTTGCGCAAGAGGAGCTGGGCTCAACTCCACAGTGCAGTTGTGGACAGTTACCAAAGCCAACAAGAGAATATTACACTCACACGTGACCGGGGAGTATGTCTGACTCGAGCACTGAGTCATATGCATTTACAGAAGTGTGCCTTAAAGGAGAGACTACTAGAAACATTCTATGCAACTAAGGCTAGAGACCTTCTTGCCCAGATGGGAATGTGAGCTCTACTAAAACAGTGAAACTGATTATCCAAAGTAGATGAAAACTTGGCCTATTGGTCTGGTTTGTTTCAAGACCCAAACATAAGGTCATAAAACGTGTGTTACCAGAGGGGAAAAGCAGACTGGTAACTGCCTTCCAAAAATGTACCATAGCCTACTCCAGAGTTACTCACAACAATATCAAAGGGAAGTTGACTATGAATTTATATGGAAAGGTCCCCTGGGAGTGTGCCATGACACCTTACTGTAACAAGAGCATTCAATTATATCCCTGTTGGGTCAGACACCACATTTACATTATGACTCATTCCTCGTGATAAAATCCAATGTCTCTTTAAGAAAGAATTCTTTTAGGGTCTGCAAACAAGACATGGTTCCAGAAGGACTACAACAATGCTGGCAGCACACAAAGCACAAGCATTCTAGTCCATAGACAGAGAAGTCAAGTGGGCTATTTGCTTCAAATGACCGATGGTAGGATATGCTTGGCTTAAAAAGCTGGACTATTCCATCCTAATCGAAAAGAAGGCTAAAGAGAAAAAAAATAACAATAAAAAATAATTGTAAAAAATCTGAATAAGAACTGGACTAAGGCCACCTACACAAACTCACAAAGCGCAAAAGAATCTAGTTTTCTACAATGCCATTCAATAGAAATAAAGGGAACTGAGGGGGCGTGGCTTGGCGCCGCGCAAGATGGCCGGCTAGCTACGGAGCTCCGCCGCACCACCCGACCTCATTGAAGTTTCCCCGATGTGAAGGGGTTTATTTTCGTTTCCTTTTCCTGGATTCTGCCGCCGGAGCCTCCGGAGACCACACGGAGCGCCTGTGCGGCGTTTCAAGTGCCGTTTTTCCTCACTTGCTGTGATGTTGCTGCTGCTCCTCACGCGGCCGCCATTTTAGGCATGCCGCGACGCACCGGACCTCCGCCTCCTCACCAACCCAGCGCTCCCTCGACCACCATGAGTCACTTGCCAACATTAATTTATGGGGTGAGCATTTACAGCGCATTTCTGCCATAATTTCCTCTCCTTTGAGGCACGTCTCTTCAGACTTTTAACCTGTGAGGATCCTGCTGTACAGCCTGCTTCCCCACGCGCTTTGCCAATACAGCGCTTCTTCATTGGGCTATGATGTGACTGTTTCTCTCACTGTTTGCTTCCTGAATGCTTCACAACCTTTTTCTTTCTGAGGCAGGTTTTGTGCCCTTTCGCTTTAATACCACCGGCACCCACAACATTCAGCTCGCTGAGCTTCTCAAATGTGACTTACCTGTACCTCCTCAGGTTTGTTTTTTGGCGCATGCCTGTCAGATTTAACTGAAGTTTTTCGACGACTTTTGCTCTCCTCTGGTCAACGTAACCCACGGAGAGGTGTTTTTGAATTTTCTTCTATATTTCCCCAGTGACTGGCTCCCATAATAGTGCTCTTTTTGCACCATTACTGTCGTCTTTCTTTTCACTTCTGCGCGCCTTGAACTTTCGTTGTTGTCTGGGGGAGAGTCCCCTCTGGTATTCTTACGACAACCTAAGTTTCTCTTTGATTCTTTGGTGTGTTTTTCCGGAGCTTTCTTCACCTGCTGGATCTACACTGCCTCAGTCTACTAAAATGTCGACTCCTTCCTCTCAGCGTGCCTCCTCTGGTACTTCGGCCTCCAGTAGATCCTCTCCTCAGGCTCCAACTGGCAAACGTACCAAACAAAATTCTCCCACACCAGACGACTCATCTTTCTCGTCTCCTATTGATCAAATTCTGGAGGAACTTCGTGCCATGCGTCCCTTTATTGAAGAGACGAGCAAAGATATGCAGCTTCTCAAAGATAAATGGGAATCTATGGATGCGCGCCTCTCTTCTGTTGAACTACTCTCACCTGAGGTTCAATCCAACACACAACGCATTGTAACATTAGAAAAGACTGTCCTTTCTCTGCAGAAACACACGGAAGATTTGGAAAATCGCAACAGAAGAAACAACCTTCGTATTTACAATCTGCCAGAAAATCTTGAGGGGGATGATCCAGTCTCTTTCTTCACTTCCTTCCTCCCGAAGCTTTTGGACTTACCCCCCTCTACGTCCATCAGTCTTCAGAGAGCACATAGACTTGGCGCCAGACAATCTTCATCTGCCAAACCCCGTGGGGTTATTATCCTGTTTCTGAAGTTCACCGACCTTCTTTTGATCCTCTCGGCAGCAAGAACCAAAAAACAATTGACTTTTCAAGGTCAGCGAATTTACTTCTCTCAGGATGTATCTAATGCTACTGCCTCCAGACGCAAGGAATTTTTGGCAATGCGTCCCTCTTTGCGCTCCCTTGGAGCACGTTATGGCTTATTTCATCCTTGTACCTTCAGAGTCACTCATCGGAATAAGACTTGGACTTTTCAGGAACCTGGTGAACTCCGTAATTTTCTCCTTCTACAAAATGAGGAAGGGATGGAAGCCTCCTCCTCTCCATCAAACAGTGGCTGAAATGTTTCTGTTGTATTCATGTTTTGCTCTCTAGCTCTCTTTTTTCTCTAGTTCTATGTAATCTTTTGGCCTTTTCTCTTCGTCTTTTCGTTTTTCTCTTCTTGAATTTTTTCTTTTCTCCAGTCTCCTTGATTACGTTCAACATTTCTCTTCTTCTACGTCTGGTTATGTTTCTCATGTATTTTGTTCTGGTTGTCCTTAATTAATTTCTTTTTCCATACACAGATCTTCTCGGATGTCTCCTTCACCATCTTGTTCAGTCCTTCGTTTCCCTTTTGTGAGGTCTCGGTGTGGTTCCGCTCCTGTTCCTGGTCCCCCCGTCTTGTAACGCATCACCACCTCCCCGCCTTCCCTTTGTGTATTACCCCCTTCAGGTATGTTTATTACAGTCATCCTTTTGGATTTGTACTGTCTTCTATGCCTTCTCTCTTTTCCTTTTTCAACATCCTTTACTGACCTTCTTTCCTATCCCCTCGCCTCTCCCCTTTCCCCCTTTCTTTTTCCTTTTCCTCCTATTCTTCTTTCTACCTTTTCAATGGTTCTAATATTTTTCGATTTTTTGCAGTTTAACCTATTGCTCATACAATATGTTTATCCATTTTTCCATTCCCTAGTTCTAATGGTTTATATAGTTTCTACTTCACCTTATTGCTTGTACAGTATGTTTTTGCACCTGTTATTTCTAATTTGTGCTATACAGTCTCATGTTTAACGTCATTTCTTGGAATGTTAAAGGCTTTAACCATCCTATTAAGCGGCAGAGAGTTCTTTCCCACCTCTCCTCTTATAATCCTGATATTGCTCTTATCCAAGAAACACACCTCTCTGACGTTGAGTCTTTGAAACTCAAAAGACTTTGGGTCGGCGATGTTTTCTTTTCACCTGCTTCTCATAAAAAAAATGGGGTCGCTATTCTAGTTCACAAACGTCTCAAATGTAAACTGCTCCTTGAGGAGAGAGATGAAGAGGGTCGCTGGATCTTAGTTAAATTGCTCGTTAATGCTATCCCGATTACTGTACTGAATGTTTATGGTCCTACATGCCCTGATTCTTCTTTTTGGCCCGTGATCACAGCAAAATGTATCCAATACAAGGACGATGCCTTTTTACTTGGTGGAGACTGTAACCAGATTGTAGACCCCTTTTTAGATCGTAAATCTTCTGTTCGTTTCATTCCTCATAAACCACACAAACAGTTTCTTGACACGATTTCTCAGGTTCATCTCATAGATTCCTGGAGGATCACACACCCGGACACTTTGGATTTTTCCTTTTTCTCTCCCCCACACTCTTCCTTCTCCCGCCTGGATTACATTTTCCTTTCTTCCTCCTTATCTCAAAACCTTCTTTCCTCTTCCATTGAACCTATTGTCATCTCTGATCATGCCCCTATTCTTACTGTCTTTGATCTTCTCCCCCCTGCCCCTAAATCCTCGCGCTGGCGCTTTAACTCTTCTCTTCTCACTGATCCCACTTTCTCTTCGGCATTTCGTTCTTTCACCTCAGAATTCTTTCACCTTAACACTACACCTACTATCCCTTTGCACACCCTCTGGGACTCGTTTAAAGCCACGGCCCGTGGTTTCATTATTGACTTTGTCTCCAAGAAAAAGAAGGCGTTTCTTCAAAAACGCAAGGTCGCCCTACAACATATTAAGACACTTGAGCACCAATTTTATACCTCTTCTCCAAATCAGATGTCTCCTGAACTTCTTCGCTCCAAAATTGCCTTTAATAAGCTCACCACGGATTCGGCCTCTTCTTATCTTCTACGCAGTAGTGCACGATACTACGGGGGTCGTAATAAGTCCGGTAAGCTACTTGCTAATTACCTCAAATCACGGAAGGAGCGGACTGTTATTGATGCTATTTACTCCCCTTCCAATACTCTCCTCCATACGGATAAAGATATTTTGGAGCAATTTCATTCTTTCTATGAAACTCTATATACTCCTGAAAGTCCCCCTACCCCAGATCTTCTTCAGTCATATTTTTCTCGTCTGCCTACACCTGATACCTCCCAGCTCAATTTCTCGACTCTAGACTCTGACATTACCCTTTCTGAATTATCCACTGCACTGACGTCTCTTACCAAAGGCAAGACCCCTGGTCCTGATGGCTTTCCGGTTGAATTTTATCTCCATTTTTCCGACATTCTTTTACCTCATCTTCTTCTCCTTTTTCAGTCCTTTTGTTCCGAAGGCCTTGCTCAAGGATCATTCCAAGATGCCACTATTTGCCTCATCCCTAAAGAAGGGCGTGATCCCAAATTTTGTAAAAATTATCGGCCGATATCTTTGGTCAACGTAGATTATAAATTATTTGCTAAACTCCTCGCTCTTCGCCTTGATCCCCTTCTACCTCACCTCATAGGGAAAGAACAATGCGGCTTTGTTAAAGGTCGCCTCACTTCGGACAACTCTAGACTATTCCTTAATGTCCTCAGTAAAGCCCCTTCCTTATCCATCCCTCTTGCGGCCATCTCAGTGGATGCTGAAAAAGCCTTCGACCGAGTTGATTGGTCGTTTCTCATGGCTTCCCTGAAATGGCATGGTTTCGGTCCAAAATTCATTTCCTATGTCTCCTTAATCTATTCTATGCCCAAAGCTTCTGTTTTAGTCAATGGTAAACTCTCCTCATCCTTTACTCTTAAACGTGGTGTTCGCCAGGGTTGTCCTCTTTCCCCTCTTTTGTTCATCCTAGCTCTTGAACCCTTTTTGACCTCCATCCGTAATAATTCTTCCATCTCTGGCTTTCCATATGGACCCAATCACCTTAAACTGTCTGCATATGCTGACGACATCCTTCTTTTTATTTCTGACCCTGCTACCTCAGTCCCCTCCCTATTGGCTGAATTTGAACATTTCTCTTTGGTATCCGGGTATAAAATCAACTCGGATAAGACGGAGATTCTTCCCCTCACTAAATTCTGTCTTCCGCACTTCTTTTCTTCCACTGGCTTTGCTTGGCAGAGTAAGAAACTTAAGTATCTAGGTGTACTTTTCTCCAACTCTCCCTCGTCCTCTGTTCGTCTTAACATGAACGCCGTTATTTCTAGAATAGATACCCTCCTCACATCCTGGAATCCCCTTTTTCTCTCATGGTGGGGGCGTCTCGACTCCATTAAAATGATGGTTGCTCCAATCTTAATTTATTTACTTTCCATGCTTCAGATTCATATTCCGACTCTTTACTTTCGCCGTATTGACTCTCTCTTGTCCAAATTCCTCTGGAAACAGAAAAAAGCGCGCATCTCACTCTCGTCCCTTCGTAAACCCAAAGTGAATGGTGGTACTAATTTTCCGGATTTCCGTCTCTATCACAAATCCTTTTCCCTCCGTCAAGCTTCTCGTTGGTTATCACAGGACATTTCCTTTTTGTCCCCACTTTGGCTTTCTGTTGAGCGTGATCTCTTACTTCCACATTCCTTTAAAGAAGCTCTCCTCTTCACCACTAAAGCTCCATGTCTTGTCTCCCCTATTTTTCGACACACTTCATCTCTTTTGCGACCCCTGACCTCATCTGCTCCTATTTCTCGTGAGTCCTTTCTCCTTATGCCCATTTGGTATAATTCACTTATTCTCATACGGAATAGACCCATTGCCTGGCCTACCTGGAGATCGAAGGGTGTTACCTGGGTTCATCATTTTTTCGATGGCTTGTCCCCTCGCTCCTTCCCTCACTTTCAGTCCTCCTTCCAATGCCCTTCTTCCTTCGCGAAGAAATACTTCATTCTTATGGAAACCGTCCTCGAACGATACTACTCTCTTGATTCTACCATCTCACCCCCGTCATCTTCTTCTTTACTTACCCTTCTTTCTACTGTCCCTAAGGCCTCCCTTATCTATCGATTTTTCTCTGCTTCTGACCCTGATCGCCCCAAATCGAAATTAGAACTCTCTTGGGAGAAAGATCTCGATTCTATATGGCCGATTTCTCTTTGGGATAAAATTTGGGCTAAATCTCTCAAAACCTCCCGCAATGCCTCTCTGACTCAATCTCTCTTTTTCTTTTATCATAGACTCTATTTTTCTCCACTTTCCTTATCTCGTTTTATATCCTCTTCTAGTGCTGATTGCTGGACCTGCAATGCTACTAATGCAGATTCCTTTCACCTTTTCTTTCTCTGTCCTTCCGTCCGCCTTTTCTGGACACAGGTGTGGACCCGTATTTCTCATATCTTTCACTTCTCTCTCCCTTTCTCAGCTTCCTTGGTGTTTCTAGGCAGTCTGTCTGATTCTCTTGACCTCCCACCACACTCGAGAGGTCTCTTTGACCTCATGCTTGCCCTTGCCCTCCAACACATTTCTTCCAATTGGAAATCTCTACACAAACTTTCCATGGTCTGTTGGTGGAACTTACTCTGTCACTCCCATAGGCTCGACGTAGCCTTCGCAGCCTTGTGCAAACCTTCCCGTAATGTTGATTTATACTGGTTACCTTTAACTTTACATTTGGACCAATCTGCCAAGACAAAACCCTGTACTTTTTCCTCTGCCAACTTCAAGCCCCCTTGAATAAGTGTACTCCTATATCTCCTCAATTTAATTACTCTCTCGCTTGTGCCGTCTTATACTTCATAATATGTTATTTATTGCCTTTTAGACCATATATCTATCGTTATTCATAGTCATTGGTGCTTTTACTGTACTTTTTTATGCTTGATGTTCATAATTACTGCAATTTTCTGTTTATGACTTATTGCTAGGTTTTTCTTACTCCCCCCCCTCCTTTCCCTCCCTCCTTTCCCCCCCCTCTTAAAAACGCTTAAAATGCTTTGTTCCTCATTTGTACCATCAGCTTTATTTTTTATCCTCTCATCATATTTCCTCTTCCTCATTTATATATGCTGGTGTTACCTTGTTGGTTTGATTATTTACTTTAATAAAGTTTTCAAACATAAAAAAAAAAAAAGAAATAAAGGGAACTGGTAAGGACAAATGCAGGGAAGGAAGAAGCATGCAGTGTATGCCTCATGTTTGAAACTGGTAACAAGCTCGGATTTAACAGCATTTGTAGTCGTTTCTGGTGAAGCTACTAGGTGGAAAGGTACCCATACACAGAGAACAGGAAACAGAATGGACACAATAGTTGTTTTTTTGTGTTCCAAAAGGGAGACAAACATAAGAAAAAAGAAACGGGTAGTAGTGAGAGGAATGTGGGATTCACTGACCACAAGTTCTGTAAATAGATCATATTCTGCTATCTCCATAAATGTTGCAAATCAGAATGATGAGAAGCAGGCACAAGAGCATTGACTTGCATATAACCCGCTATTAGGGAGTGGCATTAATACAGACTGCTCTTGTAATATACAGTGCAACAAGAGGAAATTAAGTTTTTCCTCAATTAAAACTTTTCCATATGACCACCTCAAAAATGCCATAAAAACAATACATAATTATTCACTCAACAATATGTAAACTTTTCTCAAATTTCAAGCAATCTTGCTCTTATTTTAAGACTGTATATTATCTTTGAGGCCCATAATTACTGAAAAACAATGATAATAAATGGATTAAAAAGCTTACTCTTTAACATCTTTAAGTTGCTCAATATCTTGAACTTTGACGTAATCAGGGTCATGGGCCAGAAGATGTATAGTGTATGGAACAACGTACTCTGGTAGTAAAGATAACAATTTTTCTGAAAGAAAATGTGTAAAGGTTTGAATTAGAAAACTGTGCACATTACACAATTTGAACGAAACAAGCAGGTTACTTACGGTATTGCTCTTTCTGGAGAATACCCTATCGAACCACAGATTGACCACCTTCGAATATCTCAAAATCGTAGGGAGGAATCCTAAGATATTTTCACAGCAGTGCTCCTGCCTGATGCTAAGTGGCGTTGAGCAAACCTGTGTTTAAATCACAATGCCTCTGAAGTGAGATAGTTGCATATAGGAGCCCTCCACCCGTGCTGCTAACATTTTCTTATCTGGACCATTTTCGAGCCCTTGATACAGTGCATACACAATTTCTGGTAATGGTGTGCTGGATACTAACTAGGGACATTTTGAGAGGTTTAAAAAAAGCCACTCCACAGAAGGGCAAGGTTGGATGGAAGTAAGGAATCTGCAGTTAGACAGAACATACACCATAAAGAGTTTACCGAAGGGAAGTCATTTGTGAAGGATACCTCTAACACCAAATTCCTAAACTTTGAATAGATAAAAAAGCAGTACCTCCCCAAAGCGGAGGGTCTGTGGAGCAGACTCAAACCAAAAGTTTTGCAGAACCAAATGAGTGAAGACCTGGCTGTGAAGATAGTTGTGCTTCGTCAAATCATTTAACAGCGCCCATGTTGCAGTGTGGCAGTTGTTAAGGACAGGGACTCCACATGCCACAGCAGTAATAGCTGCCTTAGTCCTGGTAGAATGGGCTCTCAGCCTTCCGGGGATTGTTTCTTAAGCAGGGTGTTGTAGATCTTAATGCAAAGGCCTAACCACCTCGATATGATCCGCTTTTGCACAGCTTTTTCTAAGCTCCAGAGAACCCCACAAAAAACAGATTGTCCCAACAATGGTCCTTAGTATGATCTTTACAAAAGCTTAAAGCCCCTTTGGAATCCAACCAGTGGAGCTTCTCCCCATCTTTCAATGGGTGAGGGGAGCAAAGAATGCTAACATTAACGGATTGCCCAACAAGTAAGGGAGTCATGACGTTTTGTAAGAATGCCACTCGAGTCCTCAGCAAAATTTTTACCGGGAAAAGCATTGTGAAGGGTGGTTGTAATGAACATACATCACTCATGTGAGGAGTCGACAATCGCAATGAGGATGACCGTCTTCAAGGTACTAAGACACAGCAAACCCTTCTGCACAGGATCAAAAGGAGTACAGATTAGGAATGTCAAAACCAAGTGTAGGTCCCACTACGGAATTCAAACGGCTTGGGAGGGAACATGTATGTCAAACCTTCATGAACCTCGTAACAGGAGACTTAAATAAGGATTGTTGGTCCGGTAAACGTAGAAAGGCTGAAAGGGCAGAAAAATAACCAATTACAGTGCCCCCTGCACGGCCTTGCTTTGCAAAAGATAAATACAAAAGTATAACCGACACCTTTGCCTGTAAGGGGTCACTGTTTCAAACACTACACCAGGTTCAAAATGTGTCCTAGCACCCAGCCTACATGAATTCAGTGAAGGAAAAATTACCTACCTTCTGTAATGCCTTATCTGGTAGAGACTATCTAGCCACAGAGTCTTTACTTTACAATTATCCACAGGCATCAGACTGGATCCGGAATATTTTGTCTGATTAGTACACCCTGTGCACTGGAAGGTGGCGTCATTTGGCTCCGTGTGGCATTCGCACCTAAAGTGACATGCGCGGTGCCTATATAGACGCCCCCATAGCACGCAGATGTCAGTTTCTTAACGGGATTTGCAGTGCCAGGAGCACAGGTTGTGGCCTTTCATTCAAACTTTGATGTGATTTAAAACATGTGAATGAACTTTTCAAATCGTAAGCTTGAATAAGAGCATATAAATTGGTATGAATACAAACTTGTATACTTGGTTACTTTCTGATACATTTTTGGTATTTACTTTTGTATAAACAAGCACAGTAACAAAGAACCCTTTGGTACTGAGGTGGAGAACCCTGCAGACTTGGATTCTTCCAGGCCTCGACAGAGCAGTTTTAAGACAGGGTTGCGGGGACAACTCTCAGCAGGGCACTCCCTTACCAAGTAGAACATTGATTACAAAAAACAGTTTGAGTACTTTCGGAGTGCAGGTCCAATAAGGACAGTGAATTGGTTCTGCAGCCCTACATGCCAAAAACAGATGCATACTGGTAAGTATCATTTTCCGTTCGAGGCATATGGGCTGCAGACCACACACTATTGCATAGAATGCACAGCAGTTTCTCCCTTAGCGGCGACCACCCGTATCTGTTGCAGTAGTTTGAAATAATGTTTTTAGTACAGCCTGACCCACACTTGCTTGTTGTTTTACCTGCAAATCTACACAATAGTGTTTTGTAAATGTGTGCGGTGTAGACCATGTAGCTGCCTTACAGATATCCTCTAATGGTATATTTCCTAGGAATGCCATAGATGCCCCTAATTTACGGGTAGAACGAGCCCTAGGGGGAATGGATAAAGTGTGTTTTGCTTTTTGGTAACAGATTTGAATGCACTTAACAATCCTTCTTGCAATCCCTGATTTTGAAATAGGATTGCTTAGTTTTACGAAATGCGTTTGTCCTATCAATGTAGTATAGTAGTGCTCTTTTAACATCTAATGTATGTAGAGCTCTTTCCGCAACTGTTTGTGGTTGTGGAAAAAATATTGGCAACTCAATAGATTGGTTGAGGTGGAACGGTGAAATGACCTTTGACAGAAACTTTGGATTTGTTTTAAGAACCACTTTATTGTGATGAAGTTGTATAAATGGTTCTTGAATTGTTAATGCCTGGATCTCACTCACTCTTCTAAGTGAGGTGACTGCTACTAAAAAGGCAACTTTCCATGTAAGGAACTGTAACTCACACTTATGTAGTGGTTCAAAAGGAGGACCCATAAGTCTGGTGAGAACAATATTTAAATTCCATACTGGAAGGTGGTATTCTGAGAGGAATGATTATTTTGAGTCCTTCCATAAACGCTTTGATTGCAGGTACTCTAAACAATGACAGATGTTGTCTGTTTTGAAGATATGCTGCTATAGCAGCAAGATGTAACCTGATTGAGGAGTACGCCAGGTTAGATCTTTGTAGATGTAACAGGTAGCATATGATGTTTTGTATGGAAACATCCAAGGGATTTATGTTGTTATTTGTGCAATACACAGCAAATCTTTTCCACTTTGCTGCATAACATGCTCTAGTAGTAGAGCGTCTTGCTTCTTTTATGATATTCATGCATTCAGGTGGTAAATTTAAATATCCAAATTCTAAGACCTCAGGAGCCAAATCGCTAGATTGAGCTGCATTGGGTCTGGATGCATAATCTCTCCATGGTTCTGTGTCAGTAGATGTGGGGAGAGTTTTAACTTGTGATGTGGTACTACCGATAGCTCTAGCAGCGTGGTGTACTGGGTTTTCTTGCCCACGTTGGTGCTATGAGAATCAATGTGAGAGAATGTTGCTGTAGCTTGCGTACCACTAATGGAATTAGTGGGAGAGGTGAAAAAGCGTACGCAAATTTGTTGGACTAGTTCATCCATACCGCATTGCCTTTGGACAGTGGGTGTGGCTATCTGGCGTTTTGGTGTGTAGCAAACAGATCTATTTCTGGTTGACCCCACTTTTGAGAAAATGGCTGAAGAACTTGATGATGAAGTTCCCATTCGTGTATCTGTTGTCTCTGACGACTTAACAGATCTACAACTTGGTTGTGAACTCCTGGTAGATTATCTACTAACAGGAAAATGTTCTGAGGAATGGCCCACCTCCATATGCTCTGTGCCAGCCGGGAGAGCTGTAGCGAGTGTGTTCCTCCTTGTTTTTGAATGTAGTACATTGCTGTCATATTGTCCGTCTGGACTAGTACAGCTTTGTTTGATAGGTAATGCTGAAAAGATTTCCGAGCTAGAAAAATTGCCAGTAACTCCAGATGATTTATGTGGAGAAGTTTTTGTTGCAGAGTCCATGTACCCTGTACTGTGTGCCTTTGCAAATGTGCTCCCCATCCTGTGAGAGATGCGTCTGTTGTCAGTATCATTTGTGGAACAGGTTCTATAAACTTCCGGCCCTTGGAAAGGTTTTTGGTGTTCCACCATTGCAGAGAGCCATGTGTCCGGTCGTCTACCACCACCAGATCTGTTATTTGGTGCTGAGCCTGATTCCACTGACTTGCTAAGCACTCTTGTATGGGGTGCATTTGTAGTCTTGCTTATGGCACTATGAAAATGCAAGATGCCATAATTCCTATTAATTGCATGAACACTCGAGCTGGTAGTGAGTGTTGTGGCTGGAATCTTTTGATGAGATCCTGCATAATCTGTATTCTTGTTGGATTGGGGTACGCTATTGCTTTGGAGGTATCTATTGTGGCACCTAGATACTGTTGAGACAGGGACGGTGGAAGATGTGACTTTTTTTTATTTACTGTGAATCCTAATTTGTGTAGCAGGCAGATTGTCTGATGTGTGCGCTGCACACATTGGTTATATGACTTGGATTTTATTAACCAGTCGTCCAGATATGGGAAGACATGGATATTGTCCCTTCTTAAGTGTGCTGGTACTACTGCCAGACACTTTGTGAACACTCGAGGTGCTGTAGTTACTCCGAAAGGGAGTACTTTGAATTGGTAGTGTTGACCTTCTAGTATGAACCGTAGGTACTTTCTGTGTGATTGATGGATTGGAATGTGGAAGTAAACGTCCTTCAGATCTAATGTGGTAAGAAAGTCTACTTTCTTTAGCAACGGTAGAACCTGGTGTAGTGTGGCCATATGAAAGTGGTCTGATTGTATGTACAGGTTTAGCGGTCTTAGATCTAGAATTGGTCTGAGGGACCCGTCCTTTTTGGGTATGAGAAAATATAGAGAATAAACTCCTTTGTTTTGATGTTGTTTTGGGACTGGTTCGATTGCATTCTTTTGCAGTAGAGATGCCACCTCTTGTCTTAGTAATATGAGGTGTTCTTGTGACATGGGATGCTGTCTGGGTGGTATTGTTGGAGGAGTGGAAGTGAGCTCCAGGCAATATCCTGACTGAATTATTTGTCTCACCCACCTGTCTGTGGTGATGGAATTCCAGACAGGTAGGAACTGTTGTAACCTCCCCCGACAGGAGTGGAATGGTCTGGGGGGATGGAAGAGAAGTCACTGTTTGGGGGTAGAGGCGTTGCGATTGTTGTTGCCTCTACCTCTGCCCTTATTGTTGTTTCCTCTATACCCTCCCCTATAATATCCCTTACTGGGCGAGGTTTGGTTGGGCGCTTTGTAGGAAGAGGAGGTATTATCAGTTTGGAAACCTTGAGAGGCGCCCCTATATGAGGAGCGACAAAAGAAAGGTCTATGGGCTTGAGTTTGTAAAGCTCCCATGGATTTTGCCTTATCAGTATCTTTTTTCATCTTTTCTAGTGCACTATCGACTGATGGTCCGAAAAGGTGTTGCTGGTCAAATGGTTGGTTTAAGATACTGGCTTGTACTTCTGGTTTGAAACCAGAGATGCGTAGCCATGCATGTCTACGCAGGAGCACCCCTGTATTAATTGCTCTAGAGGCTGTGTCTGCAGTGTCGAGTGCACATCTTATGGAGGTATTTGTAATAATTTAGGCTTCTTGTAGGAGGTCAGAAGCCCTAGTTTTATATTGTTCTGGCAAGTGTTGCATGAGTGACTAACTCATCATAATGAACTCTATCATATCTCGCTAACAAAGCCTGAGTGTTAGCAATCCTCCAGACATTTGCTGCTTGTGCGTTTCCCTGAAGCATCTAAAAGCTTAGACTCTGTCAGGAGGTGGAGCATCCCCTGTTGTCTGCGAGTTAGCTCTTTTCCTCGCATTTGACACTACTAACGAGTCCAATGGCAACTGTCCTTTGACATATGCTGGATCAGTTGGAGCCGTTTTGTATTTTTTTCTAGTCTGGGATTAATTACCCTGGCTCTGACTGGGTCTTTAAATATTAAGGGTGCATGTCTTACCACCCCACTAAGTATTGGTAGTGTGGTTGTGGTCTTATGTGAGGACAGTAGTGGATCCATGAGGAAGTCTTCTTCCACTGGATCTGTGTGCAAGTCCACTCCATGGAAAGTGGCTGCTCTATGAATGAGCTGCGTGTACCCAATAGTATCATCTGGGGGAGATGGTCTAGACGGGTATGACGGGTCTAGACGGGTATGCGTCGTCTTGTGGCAGATCTGGTGAATCTGGCGCATTATAATCTTCCCATGGGTCACTTGATGGCCCAGGATCATCTGGGTCAGTAATGTCGTCCATGTGATGTTCACTTTCTACCTCCTGTGAGTAACTAGCCCCATAATCCTCATCTTGTGGTATCAGACTATGTGTACTAGATGGTGAATGTACAGGAGAAATATGTATAGGTATTTCTTCTTCTGGTGAAGGAATCCTTATTGGGGAAGTTTGAACATGCTTTTTAGAGGAACTGGTGGTGGTCTAGGACAGTCCATTTTCCTCTTTTCAGGCACTGAAGTAATATGTCCAGTCCTTGGATTAATATGAAAGTCTTTTGCCTTGGGTCAGGTTTGAAAAGCTCTTCCGCTGGAAAATCTTTTTTCGGCGTTGATTTATCTTATTTGGAGGAAAAATGTTTAGATTTTTCAATGTCTATTGTCTTCGGAGCCGGTTTTGGTTCTGAAGCCTTATCATCTTGTTTTTTCTTAGGATCCGTGCTCTTTGGATTTAAAGTCTTTGTTACTGGAGTACGTTTGGACCCCTGTACTCTCGGAGCCGAAGTAGGTTTTGGCACCGGCGCATGCTTCGGGTCCACTTCTTTCGGAACCGGGGTGGTCTTCGGTTCGGTAGGCTTGGGAACCTCTTTCGGTGCCGGGCTTGCCTTCGGCTCGACAGCTTTCGGTACCGATGGATGTTTCGGTGCCGGCGTCAATTTTGGCTTCAGGACCTTTTGCTTATTGGGACCGACAGGCTGACTCGAGCCCGAGTCGACTGGAGGCTTTTTTATAATCTTCGCTGCCGAGCCAGAAGGCGGGGCGTCGGAAGGTTTTGGTCAGTGTGCACCTGGACCCGAAGGTGGAGGTGTAACCAAAGCCAGTCCAGGTATGGTGGGGTGAACAGGGTCGACGTCAGTACTCCCGACCTGTTGACCAGCTGGAAGATCGCCATCTTCAGATTGATCCTCTGCTCCAGAAGCTGAACCCTCTGCTTCGGAAGCGATGTCTTCGTGCTGCTGTTCTTCGGCGTCTACTTCAATCAGAGCCCCGTCTATGATGAGGTCTGGTGTCGACGAAGATGACTGCGCCATTACCCTTCAAGCTCGACGGTCCCTGATTGTTTTCTTGGACCTGAACGAAGCGCAGGCCTCACAGTCGCGACTCTCGTGCTCCGGAGATAAGCAGAGATTGCAAACCTCATGAAGGTCGGTGTGAGGGAATTTGTGTCCACACCGAGGGCACTCCTTGAAGGGTGTTCTTTCCATGAGCCAGAGGCCCAATGGCGCAGTTGGGCCCGATGGCCCCAACGAACGCTGGAATCGAGAAGTGAAGCGGCAACCGGAATCAATGTCGACGACCATGCCGATGGTATGATTGATTTATGGATTCGAAAAGAGATCGGTAACAGGACTGAATGATGAACACATCCGAAAAAAACAATCTGAAGGTGGAGTCGATGCACATGTGCACTATGATCCAAGGGAAGAGTCATCCAAATATAAAGACTCTTCCAGGAAAACAACAAAGTGTAATCATCCTGGCCCACCACCAGATGGTGATCTAATGCAATAGTGTGTGGTCAGCAGCCCATATGCCTCGAACACCTATGTACAATAAATAAAAAAAGCTAATCCACAGTCTAGGAATTCTACTTTGCACAATTTTATTTACATAGCACACAGAACCAAGCATTTTCAACCATCACAGTCTTGCTCAAGGTTATTAAGTCCTTTCTCCATTTCCCATTATATTAAAAAATGCCCATTTTAAGTCATTCTGGGTTATGTAGCTCTGTAAAAGCCACCTATTTTATTTCTTTTCGTTTTTCAATTCTTTCTTAAATAAAAGTCTTTAAAACTTAGGTCACTTTCTATTCCTTTCTGCTTCATAAACTTTCCTTTGATCACACATAGCTTTGAATTGCTTACATGGTATGAGGTTAGTATACTTAATTCATTCTTTTGTTTCCTCATGCCAGCATTGTTATTAGAATCCAACAATCCTCAATGTCCAGTACATGTAATTCTGCTTATTGCAGTGGATAAACATTTTTGCCTCTGTTTTTTATACTGCCTTGTTCCAGTTTACTATACTGGACACTCTCTATTTATTTATTTATTTTCACAGTTTCATCAACCTCATGGTGAAGCTTCTCATCCTTTATACCTCAGTGGCTGTTGTATCATGTATGTGCATACGTATCTGTTTGTCCACAGTCACGTTTGTTCCCCATTGCCAACCATTTGATGTATGAATTGTAATTGTTTTTCCCTATTCAATTCCATACTTCAGAGCTGGCATAATGGTTTTAATCTGAATATTCAATGATCTATATCCACTTATATCTCTTCTTAATATTGGCAAGAATCTTCAGAACCTGCCTTCTACAGGATGGCTGTGCTTCACTAAGGGCACGCTAAAGGGGCTTGGTAGGTAGGCCTGCACTGGTGTGGCATTGGACTGTTGACCACTAATTCAGGGGCTGGGTGTTGGATTGGCAGACGGTATGGGGTACCGCGGCCAAAACCAAGAAACTAATTGTAGGGCTGATGCAGCTGGTTGTGGGGATAAACCAAGGAAGCATGCCACTGCCCTGCTCGCCTTGAACCATTTAAGAGTGAAGTCTGCCTTGTCCCCAAACAGGAGAGTCCTGTTGAAAAGCATGTCCATGAGGGGCAACTGGACATAAAAAGCTGGCCCACACCAAGTATGGCAGCGAATGGCAATAATGCCACAATGATCTGTCCAATGCAATCGGTGGAGTCTAAGCCACAAAGAACAGAACAAGGCTACGTCGCAGCCGTCTTTATGGCCTGAGTGAGGACCTGCAGGAGATCGTTGGTGACACCTCGGAGAACTTGAGCCACTGAGTTGCAAAGGGTGTGAGAGAAGAGCACCTCAGCAGGCATTTACTGACTCGAGCTCCCAGCTGCTGGATGAGAAAACCCTCTTCCCAAACGTCTCCACTCATTTCGACTTCCTTTCCTTGGGAGTCATTGGGAATGATGTAGTGGTCTCTCCTTGTCATTGTCTTTATTTGCAATGCTCACGTCATGGTTGTTCCTGAGGTGAGCATTCCACTTCAGAACATAATGTTCTTCGGTTTGAATACTTTGTCAGTTGCGGTCTTATGTTTCAACTGTGCCGGCTGCTGTGCAGTCCCTGTCAACAATAAAGCTTACCTTTGGAAATATTCCACGTTTGGCGTTTGATGTCACTACATTATTGATGGCGACAAGGATGGGATTATCTATCTCACCACAATGTGATCAGAGAATTTCAAGTCTCCCTTCTTGTTTTTTTAACTTGTATCTCTTTCTTTCTCCTCCTCTTTTGTTGTTGTTCTTTTCTTTCCTGACCATGTTTTCTGTTAATTCGTTCAAGAGGGGGGAGGATGATGTAGTGGTCTCTCCTGGTCATAGTCTTTGTTTGGAATGCTCACATCATGGTTGTATCCGAGGTGAGCATTCCACTTCAGAACATTTTGTTCTTGGGTTTGAATACTTTGTCAGTTGCGGTCTTATGCTTCAACTGTGCCGGCTGCTGCGCAGTCCCTGTCAACAATAAAGCTTACCTTTGGAAAGATTCCTCGTTTGGCGTTTGATGTCACTACAAATGTGCTAGGATTAGTCTTGCTTGCAGACACCTGCACCACCAAACCTTCAAATGAGAGTGCTGAGATAGAAATGAAGGGTTGCCAAGAGCAGGGGATGGCGTCCTGCAATCTGGAGGTTGACTGGGAGTGGATTGGGGGGGGGGGGGGCATACCCCAATAAAAGTATCCATAAAGGCCTTGTTAAATGGTAGGAGGGGCTCAGTAGAAGTCTGCCCCGGCTTAAGAACCTCCAGAGAATTCTGGTCTTGACCTCCAAGTTGGAGAGTTGGAGGTCAAAAAGTTGTGACATTCTACACAGACCCATGGGGTAGAAAGCACCCTCTTAAGTGTCAGGGCCGGGGGGTGAGAGGAGACTGCACTCTCGGGATGTATAAAGGTCACTAGCCTCCTGCAGGTCGTCATAGCAATTTTTATATAATTGTTATAGGAATCCATGCTGAACAGGGACTGCAGGGTGTATTAATGTCGTTGTGGAGGCAGCTCAATTGGGGGAAATGGGGCCTCAATGGAAGACGACAGAGAGGGCAATTGAGGCCTCATCTTCCGGAAATCAATTTTGATGCGCTGGGAATCAGTGTGGGCAGTGGAGGTGGAGGAGGTAGTGGAGCCTGAGACAGCCAAAGAGACTACTCTTTGAGGGTCTCAATACAATTTAATTTGATATACTGAAATAATGTTTGTCCTGAAGAAGGCGAAAAATTATCATATTTTCACCGAAACGGCGCGTCACAGTTTGACAGTTTTTCTGACAGTTTTTTTTAATCTTTGTCATTTGCCTTTAATGAAGTGGATAAAGGGAAGAATATGAATATGTTAATGAAATTACTGTTTTGGATGATTATATGAATGTGTATTCAATAAATCTGCACTTTAAGAATTTCAAAACAATTTGTGTTTAGATTAACAGTGTTTTTAAATAAAATAATTAAAATTTGGGCACATTAGTGTTTTTGGAGTAATTATTGTTACACATCACTGCAACTTGTAAACTAATCATTTCTTTCTTCTTTCTGTAACAACGTTAGGAGCTTTGTTTTTGTGAATGTCAAGTACCTATACCACATGATGTGAACTTTAGAAGGTTATAATATCTACTAGTATATCCATCCTGGTTATAGTTTATCTAACTGAAAAGTGATGACTTTGTTTTTGACAGACCCATCCCTTTTCTAAGCATCAGGGTATCTCCCTCATATCTTTGTAAATATGTAGAGTTTCACCTCGCAGTCTTGGATGGCCTTTTGGTTCATCGGCGCACAGTCACTGCAAGCCGTAGAGTCATGGCTCAAACCCAGGCAAATTAAGTGATGATCTGTCACAGATATTGGTTTGCCAAAGTCCTTGAGGGGCTTAAAAACTGTTTAGGGAGGCAACGCACAAGTTACTACTTGTGTAACGATATATCTGTAAGAGACATTAGTTAGTATTAGATTCCTTACCTTAGAATATCCCCAGGCGTCAGACTGGATCCGGAAATTTTTGCGTAGCAGTACCCTTGCGCGTCGGTAGGCGTCGTCTGCGGCTCCGCGTCCGTCGTCGGCACCGTGATGACGTCGTCGGAGTACTTAGACGCCGCCTCCGCGTGCTGACGTCAGTTCTTAGACACAGCTTTTCCGCGCCAGAAACGCAGAGCCATGTTAAAAACCAACACTGGTGCCATTGAAGCTAGGGCCCTGAAAGGGGACAACCCTAACCCTAGATATAGGCTCGCAGAACGGGGAGGATGGGTGGGTCGGTAAGGAATCTAGTACTAACTAATGTCTCTTACAGATATATCATTACACAAGTAGTAACTTGTGCATCTGAAAGAGACACGTTAGTATTAGATTCCTTACCTTAGAATAGATACCCCAGCAATACCAACCCCGGTGGTGGGTCTGCGAACCAATAATCACACCAAAAAGTCCCGGAGGACGGAACGGCCAAAGAAGCCATCCCTCCGGACTTGGCTGTCCAGGCAGTAGTGTCTCGCAAACGTGTGCAACGATGCCCACGTAGCTGCCTGACAGATGTCTTGTAAGGGCACTCCCCTGCCCAGGGCAGTGGTAGTCGCCGTGGCTCGGGTAGAATGAGCCCGCAATCCAGCAGGAGGCTCCTTCCTAGCCAAGGAGTAGCATGCCTGGATACACAGGATGATCCACCGGGAGATGGTCCTCTTGTGCACCGCTTTCCCCTTCTTCGCGCCCACGTAACCAACAAAGAGTTGGTCATCCACCCGGAACTGGCGTGTGCGATCCAAGTAGAATGAGAGCGCACGTTTTGGGTCCAGACGATGGAGCCGCTCTTCCTCTTTAGAGGGATGCGGTGGCGGGAAGAAAGTCGGCAAGGTGATAGACTGCCCGATGTGGAAGGCCGTGACAACCTTGGGCAGGAAAGAAGGTTTGGTACGCAGCACCACTTTGTCCGGATGGACGGAAAGGTGGGGTACAAGAAAGGGCCTGGAGCTCACCACTCTCCTGGCAGAGGTGATGGCAACCAGGAAAGCAGTCTTCAAGGTCAGAAGGCGAAAAGGACAGTTGTGAAGTGGCTCAAAGGGAGAGCACATCAGAAAGGTAAGAACCAGGTTCAAGTCCCACTGAGGCATCACAAACGGAACAGGAGGAAACGTGTGTGTGAGGCCCTTAAGAAATCTATTAACAATAGGGGACTTGAACAAAGACGGTTGATCAGGCAGCCTGAGAAAGGCTGAAAGGGCAGAAAGGTAGCCCTTGATAGTGCCCAGAGTAGAGCCCTGCTGGGCAAGAGAAAGAAGGAAGAGAAGGACTTCAGAAAGAGGGGCATTGAGGGATCCACAGCCTTTGCTGTGCACCATGCCACAAATCTGTTCCACCTGCAGGCGTATACCGACTTTGTGGAGGGACGCCTGGCTGCCAGAATGATGTTATAAACTTCAGGAGGCAAGTCAAATGGCCTCAACTGTCGCCGCTCAATCTCCAAGCATGGGGTGGAGACTGGACAGGTTCGGGTGGAGGACCGTCCCCCGCTGCTGCGACAGAAGGTCCTGCTGAAGAGGCAGACGAACCGGGGGATCGACTGACAGACTGAGTAGCTCTGGATACCAGTACCTTCGCGCCCAGTCCGGAGCCACAAGGATGACTTGGGCCCGGTCGCGCTTGATCTTCTTCAGCACTCTGGGCAGAAGTGGTATAGGCGGAAAGGCGTACAACAGACCGCAACTCCACTCGCGACGAAAAGCGTCTCCGAGCGAGTGCCGCCTTGGAAATTCCAACGCGCAGAACTGATGACATTGCGCGTTCTCTTCGGTGGCGAATAGATCTAACCAAGGCTTTCCCCATCGCTGAAAGAGGCCTTGCGCCACGTCCGAGTTCTGACGCCATTCGTGATCCATCATGCACCGACAACTGAGCTCGTCCGCCCTGGCGTTCAGAGAACCTGCCAGGTGTTGAGCCACCAGGGTCACGCCCTGGCGTTCCAGCCATTGCCAAAGGCGAAGAGCCTCTTGACAAAGGATCCACGACCCAACCCCGCCTTGTTTGTTGCAGTACCACATGGCGGTGGTGTTGTCCGTGAATACCTGCACTACACTACCCGGACAGAGGGGAGGAATGCCTTCAGTGCCAGACGAATCGCCCGGAGCTCCAACTGGTTGATGTGGAGCCGGGTCTCCGCCGGAGACCAGAGGCCTCTGATCTCCGCCTCTCCCAAGTGGCCTCCCCAGCCCTGGAGGGACGCATCCGTCACAACTACGTGCTCCGGTTGGGGAAGGGAGAGGGATCTGCCGCTGACCCAATCGCGGTTCGTAAGCCACCACTGCAGCTGTCTCGCAGTGCCCTCCGAGATCAGGACGTGGTCGGATAGGTTGCCCTGAGGCTGGGCCCACTGAAACTTCAGGGCCCACTGCAGAGCCCGCATCCGCCACCTGGCGTGATGCACCAGTAGGATGCAGGAGGCCATCAGCCCCAGAAGCCGCAGCGTCAACCTGACCGAAACACGGGATAACGGCTGAAAGATGGGAATCAGAGCCTGAATATCCCGGACCCACTGTTCGGGCGGATAAACCCGAAATCGCGCCGAGTCCAGAACCGCTTCGATGAAGAGGAGCTTCTGAGAGGGGCACAGGTGTGACTTCGGCACATTGATGGAGAACCCCAGCTGGTGCAGGAGGTCCGCCGTCGTCTGGAGGTGGCTGACGACTGTCTGGGGCGAGCCCGCCTTCAACAGCCAGTCGTCGAGGTAGGGGAAGACTGAAACCCCTAACCTGCGCAGATGAGCTGCGACCACCGCCATCACCTTTGTGAACACCCGTGGGGCGCTGGTAAGGCCGAAGGGGAGCACGGTAAATTGAAAGTGCTCGTGGCCCACCATGAACCGCAGGTAGTGCCGGTGGGCAGGCAGGACGGGGATATGAAAGTAAGCGTCCTGCAAGTCCAACGCTACCATCCAGTCTCCTGGGTCCAGGGCAGCCAGAACCTGAGCCAGTGTCAGCATTTTGAACTTCTCCTTCCGGAGGAAGCCGTTGACGTTCCTTAGGTCCAAGATAGGGCGTAGGCCCCCTTTGCCCTTCTTGGGTACCAGAAAGTAGTGGGAGTAGCAACCACACCCTACTTCTGGCCCAGGAACGCGCTCAATGGCCCCTTTGGCCAAGAGGGCAGTAACTTCCTCCTGCAGAAGTCGCAAATGATCCCCCGATACACGATGGTTCTGCGGTGGCATGGCTGGAGGAGTCGCCTCGAAGGGGAGGGAGTAGCCCCTTCGGACGATTTGCAGCACCAACCTGTCCGATGTGACAGTGCGCCAGTGGAGGTGGTGATGGCGAACCCTGCCCCCCACTGGCGTCACATGGGCCTGAAAGCACGGACTAGGAGGGTTTAGAGGCGGATGCTGCGGGGAAAGGTGTGGACTGACCTCGCCGCTGCCCCCGACCGCCCGGACGGCAGTTCCCACGGCCGCCACCGCGTTGGGTATTGCCCTGCGGTGTGTGGCTGGCGGCGCGTGTGGGCGCACCCCTACCGTGGCCACGAAAGGAGTGAAAGGCAGCCGATTGCTGGCGCTGGCCCGAGAGGCCCAAGGACTTGGCCGTAGCCCTGGAGTCCTTAAAGCGCTCAAGCGCATGGTCTGCCTTGTCGCCGAAGAGGCGACGCCCATCGAACGGCATGTCCATGAGCGTGCTCTGAACATCTGCCGAGAAGTTGGCGGACCTCAGCCAGGCGTGGCGTCTGACCGCCACCGTCGTTGCCATCGCTCTACCCAGCGAGTCAGTGGTATCCAGCCCACACCGGATGGAATACTTGGCTGCATCCCGGCCCTCCACAAGGGCTTGGCTGAGTTTGGCCCGTACCTCCAACGGACACTCTGGCAGCACTTCCGCGACCTTATCCCACACAGAGTGGGTGTAACGTCCCAAGAGGCAGGCGGTGTTGGAAGACCGCAGTCCTAGACTAAGGGATGAGAAGATCTTCTTCCCATACTGGTCATACCTCTTGGATTCCCGGTCCGGCAGGGCCGACGGGAATGCGGTCCGGGAATTGGAGGCCTGGATGACCAGGCTCTCGGGGGTAGGGTGGGAGGACAGGAAACATGGGTCGCCCGGGGCCGGGCGGTGGCGTCTGGCCACATTCCTATCTACAGGCGAACCCGTAGCGGGCTTGGACCAAGTGCCCAGAAGAACGTCGGTCAAGGCCTCATTAAAGGGCAGCAGAGGCTCGGCCGAGCTTGACTGCGGTTTAAGGACCTCAGTGAGGAGGTTAGTCCTCACGGCCGCGACGGGGAGCTCAAGGCCCAAGGCCTTGGCAGCCCTCATCAGCACCACACTATATGTTGCCCCCTCCTCCGAAGCCACGATAGGAGGGGAGACAAATCCAGTGTCTGGAGAGGTGTCCAGGCCACTGGCCTCCCCAAGGTCTCCTGTCCAGTCCTCATGAGACTGACACTCCCTGGTCAGAGGGTCCTCAGACCCCTCCCAGTCCTCTTCATCACCCATCTCCTGAAATTCAGGGTTTTCAACCAATGGGGCCTGTTCATAAAAGTGAAATTCACCAAACGACGTCTGGAGCGGCGCCCAACGGGGCCGTTCCGACGGCTGAACAGGAACGAAGGTAGGACCGGGGCGACACCTGAGGGTCCGACGCCGGGGAGGTCGTCAGATCCACCGGCGACGATCCCGATCCCGAAGGAGGACCAGCGGCGTCGGGCCCAAGGCGCCGACGGCGTCGGAACAACTGGACCCCTCGGCGCTGGGCCCGAAGGCGCCGGCGGCGTCGGGATAGCGGGGACCTGCGGCGCCGGTGGCGTCGGGCCGAAGCACCCGACGGCGTCGGGGCCGGAGCCGCCGACCCCAGACGGGTCCGCTGGGCCCGGATGCGCCGCGGAGCCCGTCGGAGGAGAGAGTTTCCTCATGGCCATGAGGAAGCGCTCGATCTCCTCCGGCGTCGCGTTCAGCCCAGGGACCGGAGGGTGTGGAGCTGCACGCGGCGCCTGCGACTCCGACGGAGCCGCGTGGGTGGTGTCACCCGAACCCCCGGCCGCTTCGCGCGAGCGTCGGGGGGGAGTCCGAGGAGCGATGACGCCGCTTGGACTTCTTGTGCCTCTTACCGGACGACGACTTCGACCCGGAGGAGTGCGGCCTACTCTCGGAGCTGTGGTGGCTCCGAGCCCGCGACCTGTCCCTCGACCTCCCATGGGATCGGGACCTCTCACGGCGCGGGACCGACTGCCGGAGCTCGAGGCGCCTACGGGATCGCTCCTGCCTGGCCTTCGAGGAGAGGGCCCGGCAGTCCGAGCAGGCCTTGTCGTCGTGGTCGACGCCCAAACAGGACAAACATACGCGGTGAGGATCCGTGACCGACATCAGACGGTCGCAATCGTCACAGCGCTTGAAGCCGGGCATCCCTACGGCACCGTTCGGAGTCGAGAGACTTAGAAAAGCAATCAAAAAGAATCAAAAAAGTTAGTCAGAAATGACTAGGGTTACTGCTTTTTCCAGATCTGCACTTGCTGGCGCTGAAAAAAGAAGAACTGACGTCAGCACGCGGAGGCGGCGTCTAAGTACTCCGACGACGTCATCACGGCGCCCACGACGGACGCGGAGCCGCAGACAACGCCTACCGACGCGCAAGGGTACTGCTACGCAAAAATTTCCGGATCCAGTCTGATGCCTGGGGATATTCTAAGGTAAGGAATCTAATACTAACGTGTCTCTTTCAGATATGTCCTTTCTAAACTCTAAAATATTTTTGGGAGCAAGCCAAGGGTCTCTAAGAGACAAGAGGTAGATCAAATCCACGTCTGGTGAAGAAGAAAGAAAGGAACTGATGTAAGCGAACAGAAGTTGCACCTACATAGGATCTGCATGTCATTTCTGGAGCGGAACACATCATTGCAGAGCCGCACGGCGCAATCTATCGTTATACAGAGGTACTGCTGAAAAGTGGCTGCATTCAGTCTGACGCGTGGTAAATATTTACAAGCTGAGGAATTTGCAGCCAAAAGTCTCCATAAGAAGCATTACATAACAGAGCATTACATAACAGTGAATTTATATTTACCTCCTCTTTCATTTATTTCAGTCTTTCACCCATTTCGCAATACTGTTTTTATTCAATTCATGTTCTTACCACTCACTGCAGCATGTTGTTTCAGATAATCCCTTCTCACATTTATATTCTTCACTAGGCATTGCCTGGCATGAGCTCTTCGTTCCTTCACTGGGTCTTTTGCACACAGTGCACATATGGCCATGTATTCCAGTGGTAGCCGTAGTCTCGAAAGGCCTTTGTGAAGTTTCTGAGCAAATATTTGTCTTACTTGGTAACACTCATCCTATTAAAGAAAGGACCAATATCAATGAGTATGGGTTACATAGATAGTAGATTTAATTAATCAATGGTGCATGAAGTAATGTGTCTTGCTCAATTAAATTCTAAATTTTCATTTAGCATTCAGTTCAGCTGCTTTTAAAGAAACTATTTGTGTAAATGCCAAAAATAAGTACAAAATATAACATTCAAAGAAATACAAAACAATAAATCTCTGTGTGTATGAATTAAACTAAAATAAAACCAAAGCTTGCATTTTAAGAATAAACCAGAGAGCTTCAACATTACCAAGAGACAGTTAGCATCAACCCCGTCACTTTAATCAGACGGAAGAGGGGATTATATCGCATAGTGGTTCAATTCATAAACAAAAAATTACATTCAAACTGGAAATCAGTAACATGGGGAAAAGATCCTCCAAATGCTGTGAGTAAATACACCTTCACATACTCCATTTTGAGCATATCTCAAATCTTTAAGTTTTATTTCTGTCACACTGGTGCTCACTTTAACAGTTCATTCTTAGCTGACCTTATGTTGCACGAACCACATCCCAAAAACAAACAAAAGAAATCAAGTATTTGCAATGCAATAGGTCTTGCATTTACACAAGTTTAAGCTATTGGCATTGTAAATGACAATGCCTTTTATTTAGGTTTTAAAAACAAAAACAAAAATAAAAGGCATTGTTATTTGCAATGTCAATAGCTCAATCTCACGTAAATGCGAGACCCATTGCATTGCAAATGCTTGTTTTAGGAGGATAAGCGGGAACGGAACTGAGTAGGCATGCGTCCAAGTGCCCCTGTCCAGCACGTGCCAGCTGAGGGGGAATGACTCTAGTCCTGACAGCCCATTATATATTGTGGTCGCCTAGTTTTATTTTTAAAGAATGAAGTTAGTAGTGTATTTTCAGCATGTTTTTGGGAGCAACCAGTTTTGTCCGACGCGGGAACTGGAGCAAAGGGAGATAAAAAGCTACAAGATGTAGAAAGCGGTCAGTTGGTTTTTGAATTCCGTGCCTCTTGCACAACGGAGGAAATTTAGAATCGAGGGGTTATCCATCTTCCTGTGCAAAATTTTCCTCTGAGTAAAGCGGTTGTACCAGAAGCTCTCAGTTCTTTTATCAGCTGCAGGTCGGGAACTGTCTTGGCACGGACCCTTATCTGTGACGTCCCCTAAAGTTGTACCTATAACATAAGGGTTGCCCCCACGCCCAAAAGAATGAAGGTCAGGTGACAGGATGGATTCAACCTGGGTTCATCGCAATGAACAGGGCCTTGCGCATTTCTTACCAGCGTTATGTGCTATTTCACATCAGACCCCAGAGGAGACACTGCTGAGCTAACTCTCTACTCACATAGTTTGTAACAAGAAAAGTGGCACAAATGCCAATCTCATTTGTAATGTAGCACTAGTGTGTCAAAACAAAATCACTAGTATGCATGCTGGTGATATGCTGAAAACATGCGGATTGTTAAAAAATAAATTGGAAAAGAGAACATCAAGTGCCTAAGGAAATTAAAGACGGCCCGTCATGTTTGAGAAGTTGACATAGGTGATAATACGGAAAAATTGTGCTCGCATCATAAACGTCGTGTTGCAGCGTAAGTGTACACAAAGATACATCTACGTGACACGCTATAAAAAATAAAGTGAGTCACTAATCAAGTGCACCTCTGAAGTTTGTACATGAAGAGGTAGAAAAAAGTGCATTAGCAATGTTGTCCAAGTGCTCGAAAAAAGCATGAAGGCTAGATGGCCGAAGTGTTTATTATTAAGTAAACATACTTACTGGAATTCACATGCACTTGCTCATGTTATCGTGAGATGGTCCGCGAAATAAGGTAAAATACAAAATTAGACGGAATACTTAGAAAAGGCTTAACAGCCTTACGACTACACGTGTCGGTGGATGTACTGTGACCAACGCTTACCCTAAACAAGCATTGGCATAGCCAATAGGTCTCGCCTTTGGGACCTTATAAGTGATTAGCCAGAGTTATTGGCTTTGCCAATGTCTGTAAGCTATGCAGCATGTTGAAAATTTGCCAAGTAGGAACTCCGCTGCCTAGGCAGCAACGGCTCAAAGCGGGGGTGATTCAGGCTATGAAGGGTGCATTCCAGGCTCCACAGCAGAGCTTTGTCTAGTAAGGGTTGTGCTTTTAAACACAACAAAACTCCTGGCTAGGCCAACATTGAACCTCACCAATGTCAAAAGAGAGTAGGTTCCTAGCTAGGAATAGTTTCTGCCAGTGAGCTGCAGCAGTGTAACTTCTGCAAAAACCTAGCCACACAAATTAAGCACAGTCCTGACTAAGAAGGATCCCCTCACGCTGCTCAAAATGAGCACATTGGTGGCTAATGTTCTATTTTAGCAGCCGACTATTTTTCAGGAAGAATTTTTTTTAACTGCCCAGGACAGGTACTTTTGAGGTACCAAAAGAAGTGGTGCTCCGAGCTACCAAGTAATATTCCTAACTGCCCAATGCCCACAGGCAAAAACCCAGGTGGCCATGAGATAGGGTGACCGAAACTATGAGTCATTCCAACAACATAGAAGTAGGACTACAATTTGTACGACCCAGGATTGAAGAATGACTTAACTGATGGCATTGATCAATATTGAAAGCACAGATATTGTGGCACTAAAGGAAATTAAATGCTAAGTTGAAACATAGTATTATCTGTGTTAAGTAAATTGAAGTCTGTTTGGGACTGCTACGTAATTCTGCTCTAAAACACATTGGGACGTGGCTCCCTCTTTGTCCCGTCGACCTTCTCTAAAAACGAATTTTCTACTAAATGTAAAACATTTTTTTAAATGACAGACCAGATGTTGAAAAAACTGTAGTTAGGAGCAAATTGAGGGCACTTGGTCACCCTACCATGAAGGGGGGAGGGGGGTTTCTAGCCTCCAAAATTGCGCACACCCTTGCCAGAAATGCCTCAGTGTTCACGGGCAGACAAGTAGGGTTCCTTCCAGTCACACTCGTGAATAATGTGGCTTCGCTTTACTCCACGGCAACTTCAACTGGAAACTGGGGAGGAAGCACAAGTTTTTGGTTCCGGATTTGATTACAAAACCATGAACTGCACACAAGGCATTTCAATTAAACAAGTTCTTCCTAATGCATGTTTTAATAAGGAGTAAATGTGACCTACATTTCACGTGTTGCCTCGGAGAGCGCACACACGGCAGTTCATCAAATGCGCACTTTTAAAATCCAGAATTGCTAATTGCATTCTGACAGGAAGACTTCTGGCAAGATAGCACGCCAGACAAACTGGCAGAAATTAAATGAGTTCCATGGAAAATAATACTCTACCAAAGGCAAAGGTGCATACAAAAAGTAAAGATTGCGAGTAAAATACTACAGCCTAAGTAGTGCTGTGATCTCAAAAATTCCTGGAGCTTCCTACCCCACTTGACATCTTACGAGTAAACAAAGATATTCTTATATGGAGCACTTTCACTCAAACATGGGTTCTTGGTTATAAGAAAAACAGAGGGCTCATCTCCATGTGAAAGAATCTTCAAGGAAGAACAGAATAAAGAACAACCAGGTTCTTCACGTTTTGTAAAGAAGGGAATATTACAAATGCTGTGCAAGGAGGTAGGCAGCGTGTTCTTGATCGCAACAGTGCCACTTTTGACTTAAAACCGGGGACAAGCATTGGTTAAAATATTTCAATGCTCCAAACAAGCAAACAAATCCCCCCGGCCCTCACTTACCTACCTCCGGCCGCTGGAACACGCTGTGACTCACACCGCAAGTCGGCCTGGAGCGCGCCTCGGCAGAGACGCGGGAGGACAGGAGCGTGACGCGCGTGAACGTGCACATTGACGTTCCCGCGCGTTCACGGACCTGAGTCGGCTCGTTCACAGGTCTGGAGCTGCTCGTTCACAGCTCTCACTCCCTTGGCAGGGAGGAAGGTGACTGTAGAACTCGCTGGCGGGAGCGCGTCGCGCTCCAACGCCAGGCGAGCCCTAAAAATGGATGAAGTTAGTGTGATCCATTCAGCTTCGTTAATAAAGAGTGGCTGTGAACTGAACGTGAAACCAACATTTATTTATTTAAAGAGTTTTATATAGCACTGGCTAAACCCAGGTATCAGAACGCTTTACATAAGGTCAGCAAAGTGACAACAAAAATCACAATTAAGCAATACATCAAATAAATGAGACACATTAATGTGAGATAAAGAGAGACTGTAGAGAGGGCAGAGGGAGACAGGGAGAAGGGGAGAAACTGTGCCCAAGGTCCGGCTGGGCAGGTGATGGTCAGGGGATGAGCCGAGTCCGATCTCCTCATTAGCTGAACAGAGCAGCTCCACGGGGCGTCGGACATAATGCTCGGAGTCCACTGTCAGGACAGAGGTCATGTGTAAACAGGGATTGTCAGAGTAGGGGGAGGGGGATGGTGGGGGGGAGCCATAGACCGAAGAAATTGTAGAGATCCTCTTGAGGTCAGGCATAGTTCTGGAGGGGTTGAGAAAGTAAAATTTAAGCAAGGAGGTAGAAGTCATCATTGTCAGCCATGTTGGGGTCATTCATCCTGGGACCCTTTTCCTGATCGAGAGTATGCCGAGTACCATTAAGCTTTGTGGGGAGGGAAAGGTCGGACTCCCCATTGGTTCTAAACAGGGACACAAGATCAACCCCGGAGACCCTAGGCGCTCCAGTCGTAGCGTAGACCCAGAAAGCGAATAGGGACACATCGCCCATTAAGGTGGGCAACGCAGTGGGAGCCGCCATTTTGACTCATGCAGGGGAGGAGGCGGGTTGCGGGTGCACTCACCTCAATCTTCAGCAAAAGGAGCCACTCCGGGCAAAATATCCGGCACGTCCACTGCGGCTGATAGATAATGATGATCACACGCAGTGGACGGTCCACAAAAGCAGACGCGGGCAAATTAAGGATCGCCATACATCAGGAAGAAGATGTGGGCAGGTCCAATGTACAGGGCTGAGCTTACTGAGTACCAGAACGAATTGCAGCTGCGGGTGACCAACGGGGAAGCAGGTAGTGAAGCCCCCGGTAACTCTGCTAATTAGGCATCGGATTCCCATGGATGTGCTTTGATTACTTCTCAAAGCAGGTCTGTTCCTTCCCAGGCACTATCTTGAGGCTAAAACGCCGGGCAAGATTTTAGCTGATATCCTGGCATTGCGGCGTCCGGTAGAAACGGCGGCCACAGCCGCAGACGCTCCGGACCATCCGATGTCAGGAGATGGTTAAAAAAGTAGTTTAAGCTGGGATTAAGTGCCTCGCTAGGTTGTTAAAAGCAGGGCTTCAACGGAGCAGAAGCTCCGAGCAGCAATGGGCGTGGCCAAGCTAGGTGAGTTAGACAAGCCTGGCAGACACTAGTAAACGCAACTGTACATTGCGTTAAAAAAACCGCTGCTGTAACGCGTAAGGCTTACCCAAATCGTGGTGAAGTTCACGTAGTCAGCCATTCCCTGTGTGTTTGTGATAAATATGCCGACATCGCGAGTGTTCAAACAAGTGCCGACCCGCCCACCGCCTCATAAGAAGGGAGAAGTGAAGAGAGACAGCGTGCATGACATGCAAAAGATCTAGTCCGGGTGGGCGGGACCTAGAGAAGACAGGGCGGACACCAAAAAGCCTCACTTTCAATCGGAGGCCAGCGTTTACCTTAAAGGATGACACCAGCCAATAGAAAGGATGGACGGAGCTTCCACTCCACTTCCTAAATCAACTTGACGACAATAGATCTCACAGAGCAAGGAGCGCATGCGCTGAAACACTAGGCGAGACCTAAAAAGGAGCAGTTGGCGGGAGGTGTCACAGAGAGTTCTGTGAACAGGGAACTGGCATTAAGGTTATGACACTACTATAGACAAGCAATCATCCAGAGTTTCTCTCTCCGCTTCACAGGTGTTGTCTAAAGTTTGCATTTAGCCGTCTATTGTCAACAACCTAATGTGCAAAGTTGCAATACTTAAAGTCGACTTTGGGTCAACCCATTCCTCATCTTTGGTGAGCTTTCATAACAATATCATTTGGGTGCTCTTTATTGGACGGCTTTCCTTTCTCTTATGCATTTCCCATCACTGGTGCATAGCTTCTTTACCATCCGTTTGCCTGGGATCTGTATTCATCCATGGCTGCTACTCAAGCTAAAGGTTTTTTTATTGTTATTTCCCCATCATTGTAACAAACAATACATAACTGGATTTTCCATAGACATCTTCAACAAAACATATACCCAATAACAAGTACATACTTGCGGTAAGGGGGACGGTGGCAGCTTCTCCCCACCCCGCTTGGCGCCACTCTTTGAGCATCCTGCTCGCAATTGTTTTATCCTGCTACCAGTGTTTAATAGCTATTTTTAACCACTCGCTATACAGATATAGCATTTTATAAGGGGTGTGAATTGTATTGCTCTGTGACTGATTTCTAGTTGCACGCTGCTAAAAACGATCACTTACCCACACGCACTGAGGGACCAGCTTCCGTGTTGCCTTTTCTGTGCCTGCCCGCCCAGTCCGACCCTCCAGCCAATCACGGGCGCGGAAGGCGGGGCAGAGCAAGAAACATCCGGGGAGGCGAGCGCTTCGCGCTCTAGCTCTTCCAGGCTCAGGGGCTATAAAGATAGCGAGGAGGCGACCGTCTGTGCGGTAAGGGGGACGGTGGCAGCTTCTCCCCACCCCGCTTGGCGCCACTCTTTGAGCATCCTGCTCGCAATTGTTTTATCCTGCTACCAGTGTTTAATAGCTATTTTTAACCACTCGCTATACAGATATAGCATTTTATAAGGGGTGTGAATTGTATTGCTCTGTGACTGATTTCTAGTTGCACGCTGCTAAAAACGATCACTTACCCACACGCACTGAGGGACCAGCTTCCGTGTTGCCTTTTCTGTGCCTGCCCGCCCAGTCCGACCCTCCAGCCAATCACGGGCGCGGAAGGCGGGGCAGAGCAAGAAACATCCGGGGAGGCGAGCGCTTCGCGCTCTAGCTCTTCCAGGCTCAGGGGCTATAAAGTAACTCGTCAGCGTCAACGCGCAGTGTTGACGCGCAGTGTGGCGCCTCCTCCTGCGCCGAAGACGAGCCTAAGACCAGCCCGTCTGCGCCCGTCCGCGACAGGACGGGACTAGGGGGAGGGGGCTATGGCGGTCAGGACACTTCCTACAGAGAGGGGTAAGGGACCTGCTCTGTCATACTCACGTAGGAGTCTCATGGATATAGGCAAATTTGTTACTACTCTGTGCCCCCATAGGACCTGCTCCAGTGTGGGAGGACCCTTTTCGTGTTTGAGGTGTCACACTCTATTCTCTAACACCGGGGTAATTACACCTAACCCAGGTAACTCTGCCATCTCAGCACACAACAACAACTCTGCTATACATGCTTCCAACGCCCCTAATAACTTGCCCCTAACCTGTAAAAACCTGTTGTGTAATGTCCGCTCTCTAGTCTCTCATGCCACACAGGTTTGGGACCTCATTACAACGGAGAGGCCCGACCTGTGCTTCTTAACGGAGACCTGGCTTAAGCCCCACACAGTCCCAGCTATCACACTTGGGGTACCAACGGGGTATAAAATGGCTAGGTCGGACCGCCCGATTAAAACGGGAGGAGGGCTAGCCATTGTATTCAAACAGGAGATGGAGGTTGTAGTCATAGAAACTGTGTGCACCCCAGATATGGAGCTCATGATCTTTACGATCAACCCTACTGCTAGGGAAGTGAGGAAAGGTGCACTTTTGTACCGCCCTCCTGGCTCGTGCGGACCCTTTTCCATTAAATTAATGGAACTTTTGGCACCCCACATACAAACCAACTCTGATTTTCTTCTGGTGGGGGATTTTAATATCCACAGTGAGATCACCACGTGCATTGATGCACAGACGGTGTTAGCAGACCTGGCCACACTGGGACTTACTAAAAAGAATCAGGGTCCGACTCATTCTGCGGGCCATACCCTCGACTTAGTGCTCTATAACTCTGCAGCTATTAACTGTCTTACCCCCAACCAAGTTGTTTGGACCGATCATTCAGTCATTGTGTTTTACACTCGTGACAACAACAAAGCCAAAACTATCTATAAGAAGTTGGCCAATGTCAGAAGGCCTTGGTATAGATTAACCCCCGACAAATTTAGGGCCAACTACTCGGAACCTAAGTGGGAAGCATTTGGTGATGACGCCACCTTAGCTCTAAAGGCTTTCAGTGACGCTGTATTAACAACTATCAACCATGTGGCCCCACTGAGAACCTATAAACCACGACCGGCTCCCAAACAAGAAGTCTGGTTTACGGGAGATCTTAGGCAGCAAAAAAAGATCATGAGAGGGTTGGAGAAAAAATGGAGAGTCACACATAAGGCAGATGATAAGGAGAATTTCAGGAGGTCGTCCAAAAAATATCACAAGGCGATCCGAGCTGCCAGGAAACAACACATAGCAGCCCAATTATCAGATGCTGGCTCCAATGCAAAACTCCTGTACTCAATTCTGCAGACTTTCACCAAGCCCGCTGCCTGTGACACTGATGGGGTCGAATCCCAAGAAATCTGTGATAACATCTCACAGTTTTTCGTAAGGAAAATTGACGCCATTTATAATAAAATATTAACATCCAAATCCCCCTCTTATGACCCAGCGACAACAACTGACTGTCAAATCCCGTCATATACCATGACTCCAGACAATGAGGCTAAGACGCTTATTGCCTTCCCACCTATCTCTATGGAAGAGCTGACTGCCCTTGCCATGCAAACAAAGAGTGGGTGCCAGTCTGACATCATCCCAGCACGTATTATGCCAACCTTGCTGGAGATTTTGGGGGCTGGAATACGGCAGATAGTTAACATATCTCTGCTTACTGGGGAAGTACCGCTGGAATGGAAACAGGCACTTGTGAGGCCTCTGCGCAAAAACAACGCGATTCCGTGGTCTGAGTTGACGAATCTGAGACCGATCTCCCTTCTCCCTTTTTTAGGGAAGCTTGCGGAGAGGCACGTGAATCAGCATTTGTCGAAATTCATTGAACACGCGGGTGTACTGGACCCTTCCCAGTCGGGCTTTAGACCCAGACACAGTACTGAGACTGCCTTGCTGTCTGTCGCTGACAATCTCCAGAGGCTACAGGACAGGGGTTGTTCCGCTGTTCTGGTGCTTCTGGACTTGTCAGCGGCGTTTGACACTGTGTCACATGACATCATGACCTCCAGACTAGTTGACATCGGTCTGGAAGGCAAGGCCCTGGCCTGGCTCAGGAGTTTTTTCAGCGAACGCACCCAGAGAGTCATCCTGGGACCATATCAATCAGAGGAGGTGGTGATCTCAAAGGGGGTGCCACAGGGCTCTTGTTTGAGCCCCACGTTATTTAACATCTATGTGGCCCCCCTAGCGAACATCATGAGATCCCACGGGTTCATTCCGGTTTCATACGCGGATGATACCCAACTCCTCTTCCCTTTTAAAACTATGACTCCTGAGGTGCGGGCCTCCTTCGCCCAAGGGATGAAGGAGGTGTCTCGCTGGATGGCAGCCAACTATTTGCAGTGCAACGTCTCCAAAACGGAGGTTATGCTTTTCGGAGAGGCAAAACGGTTGTGGACCCCGGACTGGTGGCCTCAAGACCTTGGCCCGGTCCCTGTGCCCAAAACCGTGGTAAAAGACCTGGGAGTCAAACTGGACCATGAGCTCACCTATACACAACAAACTAACCAAGTGGTGGGCTCATGCTTCCATGTCATAGGGCTTCTCAGGAGAGTATTCCCCCTGCTACCAGATACCACCAGGAGAACGTTGGTCCAGTCCTTAGTTTTAAGCAGGCTGGACTACTGCAACGGGTTAATGCTAGCTGCCAATGAGGGCATCTTTGCTAGATTGCAGGTTGTGCAAAATACGGCTGCACGACTGGTACTGAATGTCCCGCCCCGCACTCCCTCAAAACCACTGTTGGCCAAACTGCACTGGCTTCCAGTTAGGCAGAGGGTGATGTTTAAGATCTGCTGCGTCATCCACAAATGCCTAACTGGAACTGGTCCCGGTTACCTCACTGAGAAATTTATCCCCTATGTGCCGTCCAGACTCCTGAGATCGGGAGATCAGGAACTATTATGTGTTCCTAGGGCCATGAAGGCAAGAAAGGGGGAAAGAGCCCTATCGGTAGCAGGTCCAAAGCTGTGGAACCTACTCCCTAAGGAAATCAGAGTATGTAGGGAACATTTCCCTTTTAGGAAAAAGCTGAAAACATTCCTCTTCAAATCCCTAACTGACTGATCTCCTGCCTAGTTTATTAAATGTTGACGAGTCTTTTCTGTTCTTTGGTTGTGCCAAAGGCGCGGAGATATTCCTTCGGGAATCGATTCATAGCGCCATACAAACCTGGAAATAAATAAATAAATAAATACTGCAGAAGCAATAGTCAACAGAGATCTCTTAAACATACAATATCTATTTGTATAACATACAACATACGCCACCATCAACGGTGAAGTTATACATCTCTCAATGACTGTTGCCTAATATTTAAATAGAGGAAAGTTTGGGGTCTCCATCATACATGGTTAACTGTTTTGCATCTTCGTAAAGCAAATACGTATATAAAGGTCCCATACATTCATAGGTCTTGTTGATTACTGTAGGAAATAGGCATAGTCATCATTTGTGTTTTTGCAGCATCAAATTACGCATTCAATCGTAGTGTTTGGGAAGAGGACCTGGAACCTAGCATATGGCTACCTGCCTTTTAACCAAAGACAGAGCTACTGCTGTTTAATTATGGAAGCGCCCCAGGGCATCCTTGTCAAACCCCAATACTGTTATCAGCAGAACTTGTTGAAGCTGCATGCCCTCGTACCTAAATACCTCACAACAGTGCTCTGCTCCACCTGGGCAGTGTCAGGCCAAATGATGAAATCCTGCCACAACGCTACATCCGCAACATTGTGAGTCATCGCCCAGGCTCTCTTCCACCATGCTCTCAGGGGACTGGTAGACGCTCTGCTGAAATTTATAGAGCAGGGCATAAGGTTTACTGTTGTATGATACTTCTGGTTGTGTGCTCATCAAAACACCCATTTTTCGTGTGTAATCAGCTCAGTTAGATCAGCATCCCATTACCTACAGCCTTCTGGGAATATATCTCCTACAGTCCTAAAATGCCTACTCGTAGCAGAGAGAATTTTCCTTTGGTTTCCAGAGTGTGAGGTATTGCTGGGTTATCCAGGACTGGTAATACTCAACAGAATTATATAGTATTACTTCTCTTACTACTCAGCGTCTGCTATGCCCCACAGATGTAGGCCACTGTGTCAAATCTGCCTATGGCCTTTTTACTGATATATGTCAAATTCTTGCCAAAGGCGTGTGGATGTACAATATCCTGTTCAACTACCAAATGTGATAAGAAAGATGGAGCATAGAAACAGTAATGGGCATAGTAGGTGTGGGCACAATAGTAGTGTGTTTGAAAGTTAGGTACCACATACACCCCCTTCCCCCTTCAATCTATACACCGGTGACTGTGTATCCCACTTGATTTGCAGCTGCTTACCAGCCCAGACCAGCTTAATCAGGAGGCTTTTCAGGGTAGGAAAACTGTATGAGTCGGTGGGGATGGAATATTGAGCCATGGTTTCCCTAATAATGGGTTTTTGTCTCCGGATCTCTGATAAGAGTAGACTATCTCTGACATATATTTATTCACACAATCTGATATGTGGTCCTTGAGCTCCAAGGTACTGCCTGAGCATACTTGCAAGAAGCTTCACAGCAATGGCAAACAGCATCAGCAAGAAGTGGCAAGCCAGGGAAGGGGCATCTGTGCAAGGACGTCTGAAATCTTTACAGACACACCTGAGTCCATGAGTGAAGTTGTAGATTATGTAGGGAAAGCTCATGGCAGCTGCCCTACACAAACACAAAGGAAATCAGAGAGAGTCAGTTCCTTATCGAGTCCAGCACAGCAAGCACATTTGTTTAAGGTCTACATAAAAGGGGTCAGAACTAACAAGATTAAGCTTGACAACTTATGTTATATGGCTCGCGCTCTCGCCACGTTTATCACTAGATTGCACCCCATGCCTCTAATGTTAGGGTCCTCTCTGTTCTTGTTTCCTTGTGTTACCATTTGTGCTGATGGCCTTCCCTTACGAATTCTGTGGTCATTGACCCGAATTAAATTCTACTGTTTCTATGGACACGCTAAAGGTGCTCATCAACCTTCTAGCTATGTGTGCTGATCCCAGTCACTTATTTTGATAGTAAAAACCTATGTGTATGTGTAAGTGTGTGGCACCCTCAATAAATCATATACCCTCACTACACCCTTCTAACTGAAAAAAGGGGGTGGGGGGTTGACAGTGCCTCACGGGAGCAACACCCAGGGGAGGATCTGGCAGGCTGGTACTCGCCTGGATCCTCACTTGTCATCATCAGCTACTGTCAACCATGAAAGTAAAAGGGGAGTAAAAATGTGCATTGAAACCAAAATGTGCAACTACTGTTAAGTGACCCTCTGAAGGTGTGATAGAACCCCAGAAATTCCCATTCTATACTACCACTAAGTTTAAAAAGAACAGAGATAAACTGGCAACTTTACCTTTATTCTGTGCTGTTTGCTCATTCTGTTAAAAACAACAACCAACATGTTTCATCACCTATATATATATTACCGGTGATTTCATCAGGGTTTTACCAGGTCAGCGTAAATTTTGCACTACTGGATTCTCCCTTTATTGTACCAGGTGGCCTTTTTTTGTGAGCCTACCCGGCCCCCGTAGAAGAATCTGGTGTACACCACAATATCGGTCTGGCTTCCGCTCACCCTGCTTGCGGAAGCCAGACCGTAGCTCGATAACGAAAACCGACCGACAGGCAGATAACGGAATACACTAATAGTATTGTGGTGTACACCAGATTCTTCTACGGGGGCCGGGTAGGCTCACAAAAAAGGCCACCTGGTACAATAAAGGGAGAATCCAGTAGTGCAAAATTTACGCTGACCCGGTAAAACCCTGATGAAATCACCGGTAATATATATATAGGTGATGAAACATGTTGGTTGTTGTTTTTAACAGAATGAGCAAACAGCACAGAATAAAGGTAAAGTTGCCAGTTTAGCTCTGTTGTTTTTAAACTTAGTGGTAGTATAGAACTGGAATTTCTGGGGTTCTATCACACCTTCAGAGGGTCACTTAACAGTAGTTGCACATTTTGGTTTCAATGCACATTTTTACTCCCCTTTTACTTTCATGGTTGACAGTAGCTGATGATGACAAGTGAGGATCCAGGCGAGTACCAGCCTGCCAGATCCTCCCCTGGGTGTTGCTCCCGTGAGGCACTGTCAACCCCCCACCCCCTTTTTTCAGTTAGAAGGGTGTAGTGAGGGTATATGATTTATTGAGGGTGCCACACACTTACACATACACATAGGTTTTTACTATCAAAATAAGTGACTGGGATCAGCACACATAGCTAGAAGGTTGATGAGCACCTTTAGCGTGTCCATAACAACAGTAGAATTTAATTCGGGTCAACGACCACAGAATTCGTAAGGGAAGGCCATCAGTGTAGAAAATGATATGAGTGGGGGACGGCCTTTTCCCTGTGTTTCCCCTGTGGCTCCTGTTGAGATTGTGTTACCATTTGTGCTACCTTGTGTTTTACCTTGACTCCTGCATTCAGTGAATGCCAGATGGATAAACCTCATCAAAGCCATTGGTCTGACAGTGTGTTAAGAGCTATCTCCTAAAGGGTCAGAGGAGTTTAGAATGAATGAAATACATTTGTAAAGCATGCACATACTTCAGGAAAATGTCCCGGCGCTACATGGCTAAGGGAACATCATTCAAGCCAAAGCAAATAACTTAATTACAATTGTTAATTAACAACAATTCCCTATATGATTCACATTTAGCCGCGTCCTTCTATGGCGAAAATAAAGTGCGGAGGGTGGGAGGCCCTTCTTTCTAGATTCTTCATCCATGCCCATCAAGTGTCGAGCTAATATATCTGCATATTCCTGATTATATTCAAAGGGAAGCCTGTCACCTTTTGGGGCTCTACCATTCTCTAGGCTACGTGTATCACCTATAATCTCTGACAGTGGATTTTGACAGCAGCTGCCAGAAGTATCACCTTGCAGTATCCTGTCATAGGCCCAACAGTTCAGAAATTCCTCGATTATGGGTTGGGGCTGGAACACCTGGAGGTGGTCTGCAGACCAATGATTTACTGGTGCCCTCTAAAACAAACTTGTGAAGTTGTGATGTGTCAACTGTTCAGTGAGTAACTCCTCCACAAATAGTTCAAGTTTACCAGTAGTCATCTATTCCTGCGCCCTTACAATGATATTGTTATTGAACTGAACATGATTTAAGGGCCTTGCATTTGGTCTTTAAGATCATCAGGGACTTTTCCATCTTAAGATTTGTTGTCATTTTTGGAGACTGATAAATCAAGGTATGAAATAATGCATCCTGCCACATGAAGGCATGACAACTACCTGTCCAGTCTCTCCTTCACGTGGTCAAGGGCAGTAGTAAAGAGTCTGTCTTGTTGACAAAGGCACTGAGTTTTTTTTTTTACATGTTCAGTAGCATCCTTGCACTGCTTTCAGAGAGTCTAACACCATCTTAGATTGCTTATGGCCTCTTCTCATCTTGGTTGCACAGCATGGCTAGACAAGATGTTGCGACTTAAATGATACAGTCTTCTTCGCAGTCCAGAATACCCCATCAGCGCACAAGCAAATCATGATTCTTTGTTCAGAGATCTGTTTTGGAGGCGCAATCCACTAATGCCTTTCTCTTTGTACAATGATACTGTGAAGTGTATTGGGTGATCTACTCTAGACCAGCATTCAGTTGGTTATCAACACCTATACTGACCACGTGCAGTCCACTTTGACTGTTGTGGCATGACTTTCCTATGGGTAGGTTAAGGAGGAGAACCAGCCAATATACAAAGTAGGTCAGTGCCACCCCTCCCACAACACTCGTGGCCCCTAAATCCTGTGACTTCCCACATAAAGAATGTATTGTGTCAGTACTGTGGAAGCTCTACCCTAAAATCTTACAACTCTAAAGCACCCCCACGGTGGGTGAATCAGGGATGGTGTTAACCACAATTTCATGAAGCAATGTGTCACAAATAAAGTCTGAAAGAGCAACACCAAAATACAGTGAAATAAGAAAGAATTGACTCAATAAGTGAGTTGTAGGGCAGAAATATAACATTTCTAAAGATATTTTTTTTAATTCTAGGGTACAATATAGAACAATTAAATACAGCTATTGCAGTGTTGCACACAAAATTAATTGCTATAACGGCCATCAGGGCAGAAAAATGATAAAAATAGAGGAAAATTACAAGTCTCAAATGTGCAGCAAAATCTTTAGGATGAGATGGGTCACATTCAGCTACCAGCAAATTCAAGACAACATTAACTTGGTGTATGAAGAATGCTGGTAGGAAAGCTGCCCACAACTATATAAATGTACCTTAAACTCCAGTGTAAAAAATACAAACCAATTATATCCCTGAAGAACAAGTTACCTACCTTCGGTAACGCTCTTTCTTGCAGATACTCTACCTAACCGCAGATTGCTCACATTTTTAATATTCTCCTGGTATCAACCTGGATCCAGAAACTTTTCTGCAGTATTCTGTGCACCAGTAGATGGCGTTGTACGGCTCTGCACCAACATTGTTCTGCTCCAGAAGTGACAGGCCACTTGCGCCAGAAGATATCAGTTGCTTTCTAAGCTGTCCACATCCCCAGATGCAGAGTGAAACAGGAAATTGGTTTTGATCACTGTTCAGATCTACATTTTTGAGACCTCTTTAGGTGGAAAAGAGTCAAGCTCACAGAACAGGGAGGATGAGAGGGTCGGTGAGGATTCTGCAGTTAGATAAGAGTATCTACCAGAAATTGCATTATTGAATGTATGTAACCTGTTCTTCTGATAGATCCTTTTAACCACAGATTCCTCAACTTTTAAATACATATTAAAGCAGTACCTCAGGAAGTGGGTCTGTTAAGTGGCTCAAACCAAAAAGTGTCCTGTAGAACAGAGCTGAACAAATGCCCATCTCAACACAATTGGCTATCCAGACTGCAATGCATTGAGAATGTATGGCTAACGACCACCTAGAAGCCTGAAACATATCCAGTATAGGCACTCCATATACCAACTGAGTGGTAGCTACTTTGACGGGACGAGCCCGCAAACCTTGTGAGGTTGCTTCTTGGTCAATGCGTAGCAGATTTGAATGCAGAGTGCAATCCATTGTGAGATGATCCTCTTCTGCTCTTCTGATGCCCTTCTTTGCTCCAGCAAATCACACAAACATGTCACCGTCCAAACAATGTTCCCTGGTATGATCGATGTAAAATCCAAGAGCCTTTTAGGATCCAGTTGAATGAGTCTCTCCTTCGAGGATTGAAGTGTGTCGAAGAACGTCGGAGGGTTGATGATTTGCCAGACATGAAAAGGAAAACGCACATGATGGACGGAATGTTGCACAATGGCAAAATATTCACTCCCAGTCACAGATCTGGGTTCAATCCATCGCTATTTTGCTCACCAAGCCACCCCAGTTCAGACATGGCTATATGCAAATCAGTCTTGACCCTGTGCCTCATGGGAACAGTCCAGCTCGAACTGCCAAGCCATGTCTTCCCTGGGCCGGAATCAAGCATCCTAGGACCGGTTTCTGGCTATCAGCCATCTTCAGCCAGGATAGCTTGACTCCAGTGGCGTAGTGAGCACGGGGCCCAAGTCTGGGCATACCCTTCCCACATAGGGTGAACAGCAAAACACCGTATGATGGACGGAATGTTGCACAATGGCAAAACATTCACCCCCAGTCACAGATCTGGGTTTAATCCATCGTTATTCTGCTCACCAAGACACCCCAGTTCAGACATGGCCATATGCAAATCAGTCTTGACCCTGTGCCTCATGGGAACAGTCCAGCCCGAACTGCCAAGCCATGTCTTCCCTGGACCGGAATCAAGCATCCTAGGACCGGTTTCTGGCTATCAGCCGTCTTCAGCCAGGATAGCTTGACTCCAGTGGCGTAGTGAGCACGGGACCCACGTCTGGGAATACCCTTCCCACATAGGGTGAACAGCAAAACACACAAGATGATGGATGGAATGTTGCACAATGGCAAAACATTCACCCGTCACAGATATGGGTTTAATCCATCATTATTTTGCTCAACAAGCCAAAAGCTTGTGCCTCCCCTGGCACAGGTTACCAAACCCAACGCTTCCTGTTTGTTAAAATACCACATGACTGTGGTGTGGTCCTTGAGCCTCATCAGCACTAGTCTTTCTTTGATGAATGATAGTAAATCCTTAAACACCAAGTGGATGGCCTGTAACTTCATACAGCTGATTTGGTGCCAGAATACTGCCTAAGACCAGATGCCTCTGATCACATATCCCAAGTGTCAGCCCTACCTCAGAAGCAACACTTCTGTCACCACTTTTATCTCTCTGTAGGGTAGGGAAATGGGACTACCTCTGCCCCAATTACAGTCCAGCAACTGCAGGTTATTTGCAGTCTCGCCCGAAACTGGATGTGGTGAGAGAGGTACCCCTGCCGTGCCATTGGGACTTCAGCTCTCACAGAAGAGCCTGCACATGCTACTTAGCAGGCTTGATCCAAAAGGATGCGGGAGGCTATCAGTCCCAGCAGCTTCTGAGCTAATTCAGGGTAGAGGCTGGAACCTCTGGCTCATAGCCCAAATGTCCTGGGACTGTCCGTTCCGATAGGAGAGTACAAAACTGTACCATGTCCAGAAAGGCTCTGATGAAGGGCAGCGTCTGTGAAGGAGTCAAAATGTGACTTTGGCACATTGATAGTGAACCCAAACTATGTTAAGAGGTTTACTGTACTCTGGAGGTGGGCAATGACGACCTTGAGTGAGCCCACCTTCAACAACCAGTTGTCGCTGTAAGGAGAAGACTGGAACCCATGCCCCCTGAAGATGTGCTGCAACCACCGGCATCAATTCCGTGAACAAGTGAGGGGCACCGGTGAAGCCAAAACAGAGCAAAACAAACAGAAAATGTTCTTGCCCCACAGTGAACTACAGATAGTGCCTGTGGGCCTGCAGGACGAGGATGTGGAAATAAGCATTCAGCAGGTCCAACACTATCATCAAGGCTCCAGGGGCGAGAGCAGACTGGAGCTGGGCCAGGGTGAGCATCTTGAATATGTCCTTCAGTAGAAAGGCATTGAGAGGGCGGAGGTCTAGAATAGGAAGAAGTCCTTTGTCCTTCAGCACTAGAAACTGGTGGGAGTAACAAACACAGCTACCTTCTAATACCGGCACCCTCTCTTGGCTCCTTTGTGCAGAAGGCGCTGCACTTCTGGTTGCAAGAGGGACAAGTGATCCTCCTTCAGCCATTCTGGGGATGGAGGAAGGGGCAGTGGCATGACAAGAAATAGCAGGGCATAATCCAGCAGGACAATTTGTAGGATCCACTTGTCCTTGGTTATTGCGGCCATCTGGAAAAATATTGGATCCGGACTCCAACAGGTTATCTGTGTGCCTCGAAGGGCAAGACATGGAGCAGCGGGAGGGGCGGGAGATTGCTATTCATGCTGCTCCTGTTGTACATGTGGCATGTAGGTACCACTGCCTAGAAAAGGCTGTTGGGTTTGCAGAGCAAGCTCGACTTATTGGCGTTAATGGAAGACCCTACCATAGCCATGGAGGGGGCAAAACTGTTGGTGCAGCGGACATGGAAGGGCAGACAGGCCGTAGAATTCAAGGGCTGAATCTACCTTCTCACTAAATAGACGAGTAATCGAAGGGCATGTCTATGAGCCTGTACTAAACATTGCTAGAAAAGCCCATGGACATCATTCAAGCATGCTTCCTGCTGGCTACACTTGTGTCAATCTGTAGCAGCCAATCCACAGCAGATGGTAAATTTAAACCAGTCACTGCCATCCTGGATAGCCTGTGTCAGGACTGGGCACAGGTTCTCAGGGACATCAGGTAAAACCTGTGCAATGGAGTCCTGAAAGTGAGTGAGTATAACGACCTAGGGGCAGCTGGCATTACCAGAACGTAGTGCCAAACTGGCCAAAGAAAACACATGCCTCCCACAGCTTTTGATGTGCTTTGACTCCAGCTTTTGATGTGCTTTGACTCCGACCTAATGGCTGACCTGGTTCGTTGAGTACCGCAAGGCTAGGTGTTCAGGCGTGAGGTGTAGAGTCAAAACTCCAGATCACCTGTGGTTGAACAGTGCCATCATGCTATGTGTCTGTTTACTGAAAACCGGAACAGGGGTTTGGCCAAACCATGAGAAGGCTGTCGTTGAGCGCTTCATTAAATGAAAGTAGGGAATCAGTATTTTTTTGCACAGGCTGAAGAACTTCAGTGAAGCCATTAGTCTTCATATCCAGAGTGGGAAACTGGAGATCAAGAACCTCTACTGCCCTTCATATGACCATGGCGAAGAAGACAATTTCTTCAGTAGAAGGCCTCAGAGGCAAAACCAGCCTAATGTCTGGTGAGAATTCCAGGCCACTGGAATCTTGAAGGCCCTCATATCAATTGTCATCTGTGTATGGTTGGGCTAATTTACCCAAAAGTATGCCAGAGGGAGCTGGTATTTTTTCCCGTAGTTTTATATAGCACAAACTTGACCCGAAGGTATCAGAGCCCTTTACATTAGTACCATTTGCATTACAGACGCATTCATTTTTGGTAGGCACAGGGAGATTAAGTGATTTGCCCGGAATCACAGGATGTTGAGTGTTGTTACCGAGACTCAAACCCAGCTACCCAGCTCCAAGGTCGAATGCTCTAGCAGTAAGGCTACATCCTCTGTGGTATTGTGCCAAAGAGCCGCAACATGGCTTCAGTGAATTGCTTGATTTGCTACTGCATCGCCAACTGCCCTGGAATTTCAGGTTGCTTCTGTACAACAGAATCAGCTCTGAAGGGGAATGACTTCAGAAGCAAGACAGCGAGGCATGTTGATGCCCTTGCGCCTTCTCTGGAGTTCGAGAGTGGCGGGAAGGGTGGAATCCCAATTAGACTTTGCTTTTTTTCCCCCCAGACTTACCCAAAAACTTCAACTGAGGCTATGTTCGGCCACGGGAACTACTTTAGGAACGGGATCTTCCCTTCAACTTCCATTGGTCACGGTTTGGAGTTTCTCGATGCTTGGCAAATTAGGTCCTAGACAGCATTAAGGTTTATTAAAGCGCAGTAACTGCAGGCCTTGAAATCTGTCCAGCAAAAGGCACCACAGGCAAATCTGATAAGATAAAGATTTGCCAAAGACATTTGCTAGCAACAGATCCTACAAGGTGAAAACCCTGTAGCACTGCGAAATTACATTTTCCTTGTATACTAGATTTTCAAACGATTTGAGATTGTAAGGGTATTGCGAATATACAAAAGGTAGTGCTGCTACAGAGTCTGGAGGCACAGGAAGAAAAGAACTGACGTCAGCCTGCATGAATGGCGCCTATATACAGTTTCACACATCACTTCCAGAGCAAAACCACAGTGTTGAGGAGCCGCACAATACCAACTACTGGCCCGCAGAGGTACTGCTGAAAAGTTTCTGGTTTCAGTCTGATGCCTGGGGAATATTCAGAAGGTGAGGAATCTGCAGTAAAAAGTATTTATCAGAATTCAATTTTAATACACAGATTAGCTCAAATGCTTAATGGTACAGGTTAAACGGAAGTAAACAACGAAAATGCATTCTGCAAGGATGGTGTTGAGTAGCCGCATGTACTGTAGTCCCTTAATCTATGCTCCCTCCACAAAGTGTACTGTTTTGATTGCCAGCAGAAAAGACATTCTCTTTGATATGTAAGTCTGCAGCAACAAAGCTCTCCCGAGTGTGGACTTTTATATGGATTCATGAAGATGCTGCATTTTCAATTGATCTGGTGGGAAGCACATCACCAGTGTGCTTTCTGGGGATTTCAACAGCATTGCTGTTTCCTGTCCACAAATGAAGGTTGCAATCTGATAAATGCATATATGATTCCAACAATTAAAGAAATGCAAAGCTGTGGTAAAAACAAACTTTAAAAAAATCAATGCATTGTAGGTTTGCTGTAAACAGTTCACTGTCATTACGTAATATAGCAAATACAATTGACATTTTACTGAAAAAGGGCAAACAAAAATACAATACAACGTTAAACTTACATTAATAACAAGTGCACATAGCTGATACTGATCAAGCGTAATGATTTCATGGTAACACGGTTCCTGTGCTAACTTCACAATAGCACTTCCAGCAGCAAGCCTCAGCCGTGACATATCTGGTTTACTGCAAAAGAAATGCAGGAGGGGTGAAAGAAAGCAAGAACTAGATGAACCTCATGGTCCCATAAAACTCAGTAGCAGATATTTGGATGAGTAATAAATTCAGATTATGAAGAGAACATATGTGCCAATGAAAGATATTTTGTTTGGTAATTGGAATCGTTCAGTGATAGAATTTCAGAAGGAATTTAATATGAGAATCCAGAGTTACATTTAGTGCGGTATGCCTGCCACTTAAAAGTTTCATCTCAACCCATACTTTAGCGCTTTCTGCCTGACTGCTTAAAAAGAACGAACCTTTGGGAACATTCTTTTCTCCAATATTTCCAAGAGAAGCATGTGCCACACTAATAGCAGAATCTAAAGGGGTACGTGCATAATTACAGTATTTAAGTTTACCTAGAGTAATTATGTTACACCTGTAGTTCTTAAAAAAAAAAAATCACAAAAACCCACCATACTGAGAATGCCTCCTCAATAACTGTAGATCAGGCAAACTTTTTAATGTTCTTTCCCTCCACACTTGACAGAAATCTTTAGTGTTTACTTAGTTCTCCCCAGAGTTACAAAAAAATTGCATGCGACCAACAGAATTATTATTATTTTTTTTTAAAGTAAAGTCTGTGTCCGAGTGGTTTGTGGGCTTCGGCGCAACAGAGAACTGAATCACTCTGCTTTTGTCAAAGTAGACAAGAACAGCTTGATCATGTCAAAGTTCAACAGTGGATGGTGGATTATTCACTTTATGTTAGTTTACAGTCAGAGCTGCTAAATTTATCATCAACGTCAGGACGATACTTCGCTGCATTACTTTAGGAAGCAGTGTCACTGTGACCTTAAACACTTTTGGATAAGCTTCTGTTTTTCTTCAACTGAGCAGGACAGCCATTTTGATCAACATTAAAATCGTGGTCTGATCTCAGGGGGGCACAAAAGTGTACCCATATTCTGAGAGAGTGTTGATACTCCATCATCTTAGTCTATGTGGCAATTGGCAGTTGTGGTAGCAGTTTAATAGTCTAGGGACACAGCAGAGGGTGAATACTTAAGACATTAGACATTTGTCATTAGGACAAGATGAGTGCTGAATAAAATGGTGCCTTTCCTTCAATCAGGTTGATATTGTCTAATGTTCCCATGCCAGGTTCCACATACTCTATTCGAACAACCCCTCCCTAAAAACATTCTTTCTGTTATGTGGGAGGATGTTTCTTGCCAGTTTCCCTGCTCAAGTGAAACCCACTCTTCTCCTTCTTCCTGAGCTGCTGCTGGTCATGGAGGCAGAGATGACCTGTACAGAAATTATATCCAAAAAACTACCCAGACTAGTCCAAACTGATCTGACCTAGGATTACTTGCTACAGAGCCTGAGAACACAGAGGACACAAAAGGAAAGGGGAAATGTTCAATATTGAAGAACTGAGTTGAGTTACGAAAAATACAGTTGTCTGTTTGGCTCCGAATTCATTCCAGCCCTTGCTAACAGAGGAGGGAAAATAAAGCCCCCTTCAAAACAGTAACTCAAAATCTTTCAGACCTTCCAGATCATTGTGCATTGGAAGAGGGTAAACGTATGGCCTGCAGGGACACGCCTCTGCCAGGTTGCCTCTCTGCACCCAAACATGAACTAAGGGCCTGATTACGATCTTGGCAAATGGAATACTCGGTCACAAACATGACGGATATCCAGTCCGTCATATTACACGTTCCATAGGATATAATGGAATTGTAATTTAGCAGACGAGATATCCGTCACGTTTGTGATGGAGTAACCCTGTCCGCCATGCTCGTAATCAGGCCCTCAGTCTCATAGGATGTTTAATACCTAGTTGCTGTGACATGAGCTTGCATGAGGAGCTGAATTGTACCTGCCAGAAGGAGCCAACCTGATCCCAGGGAGACCGGCCCAATGACAAACTGACCATGGAATCTGAGTGGAAGGCAACACAAGACACTGAAATTACACAGGAACCATGAGATCGCTGTTCCCCAGCAGTCTAAAAAAACTAAGATCTGGCTGTCTATGAGCTACTGAGCCAGCCCAGCCCCGAACTGTCTTTATTTACAGGATGTTGATATGCCTCTTTCCATCCCAGAAGGGCCAGGAAGCGTCCGAGTCTTTCTTCACATTTCCATGGGGAGGAAAGTTTCTGTCCACACATTTGAATGATGTCTTGATCTCAGGATAGTTTGAACCATCTTTATAATGCATAACATTTATGCAATTTCATAATTTCAAGCCATAAATAAATTCTAACCGACAATTTTAGTTCCAACAGGGAACTTGTAATGCTATTGGACTCAGTGGGTGTTTGTTTTCTTGAGTGGCTGCCACACAGCAAAAACAGTGAGATAAGAACCTTTAAAGTCTAGGCAGTCCGAGAGACACCAAAGTGATGCTAGCCGACATTCAAGTTTGTCCTTCAGAGCAAAAGCTTCAGCCCATTGAGTTTTTAAGCCAATTAAGCAGGACTAGGCCAACACTAGGGCAAGGTCCAGAAGTCCATCACCCGTTTAACAAACAGTTCTAAATCCCTTGCCAGAGGAAACATTCTTGCAGAAAGACCCAACGAGTTTGCAAGATACCAGAGTCAACTTGACTGCAGCACAATAGAATAACATTGGCAATGAGGTCAAGATTAAAGGAAATCCAATACCCCGTCCAAAGCAGCTATAAAAATGATTGGTTTCCAATGTGAATATTGTTTTAGACTGATGTCTCTAACTAAAACAAAATACCATTTCTCTACAACACAAACTATTCAGGAAGATATTTAAGTGATATCAAAGAAGGAGGACACTCCCAGGTAGTTTTTGACCAGGGTGGAGCCAGAGGGCCCAAGGTGAAGCCAAGTCCCCTGCTCCACCCTGATCAATAACTACCAGGGAGTGCATTCCCTGTTAGATAATATGGCTAATGGAAATGAGGTCCCTAACATTGGTGAGGAAATTCACAAAAGTGTTTGTAAGATGGTGCATTTTTCATGGGACTCTTTAGGGTGAAGGTTATAACAAGTCTTCCCGTTTGATTATTTTGGGGGTAAGGTGCTACTATTTATGTCCCACTGAAATGCATTGTAGTGAGTGACTGGCTTGAACGACACAAAAAGAAGAATATTGAAGAACAAGTTACTTACCTTTGGTAACAATGTATCTGTAAGAGACATAGGTTAGTTATAGATTCCTTACCTTAAAATTACCCCAAGACATCAAACTAGATCCGGAGAATTTGTTCTCTTGGCAGTACCCCTGCATGTCAGTAGGTGGTGATGGTCGACTCCACATTCGTCATCGGCGTCGTGGTCACTGAGATGATGTCACGGTGCCTACCTAGACGCCACCCCTGCGGACGGACGTCAGTTCTGACACGACTTTCCACGCAGGAAGCAGGGAGTCATGACAGTTGCCATTTGTGGCCCAAAACTAGGGCCCTGTAAGGGAGTCCCTATCCCTAGAAATCAGTTCGCAGAGCGGGGAGTATGGGTGGGGTGGTGTGAGAAGTTGGCCTGATGTGCAGTGTTCACTATTCTAGTGATCACTATATATCAGTCCAAACAACCCTTATTGATGATTGGTTGTAAGTCAACCTTATAGACCAGCTATCCTAGTAGCATGGATACGAGCAGTCTAAGGCTAAGACTCTAGAGGGCGTGTTAAGCCAGCTGTTTTACCATCACATTACCCCTTGAACACCCAGTGAAAGGACACCACACAAGTGTTATGAAAATAAACAATGTATTTATTAGAATCACAACAACCCTGTACTCTTTATGAGGACAGGGTGCTAAGCACACAACAAAACTCTTACGAAAATACTTAAGTTAGCACGGTATACACAAATGCCCGAGGGGCACGAAAAACCATATACTTTAAAAGTGGAATGCGAAATTACTAGCAGGTAAGTACAGTACTAATAGGCTTTGGAATCGCTAGGACTTGACTATAGAATCGTTAGATTACTTCTAGGAGGCCTAGGGGACTCGGGTGCAGAGTGTGCACTCTCACGCGGGATGCGGGGCAAAGTCTATGGAGGCTAGATTTCACAAAGTTAGTGTTCACGGGCGAACCCGACCTGGTAGGGAGAAAACGACAGTGGATCCTGACCCTAGGATAGTGAGGCTATGCTGGGACACCGAAGTGCCGAAGTTACCTAGCCCAGGGGCTGCAGCTGCATAGGTCTGAAAAGACGTCGGGAATCTCGTTGCCGGACCAGGAGCCTGGAAGAAGGAAGTTGCTGGCAGGCGACCAGTGAAGGAAAGTTCGATGGATCCAAGCCTGGATCAAGGAAGAAGAAAACCTGAAAGCAGAGGGGACCAAGTTCTTGAATCACTAGCCAGTGATTAAGTGGGCACCAGGATGGCACCGGGCGAAGTCACCGCAGTCAGGTGAGTGGGCGCTGCTGGGCTCTGCAGTCTCTCGGACCAGGAGGCGTTGTCGGCGACCAGGATGGAGGTGCGAGCTGTCCCACGAAGGTTCTTGCTGTCGACGTCGCTGGACCCAGGATTGGGCAACAAGTCTTGGCAAATGCAAGGCCCACGCGGTGGACCTAAAATGGCGTCTTAGCCGGACCAGGAGGGTCCAGGGTACTTCTCCGATGGAGGGAAGCAAGGGCCAGTCTGGAGCAACCAGACTAGCAGCAGTGATGTCGTCGGGCGTCGTTCAGAAGGCCACAAGCCAGCGGGCTAGTAGCCAAACAACGCGGTGAGCAGCAAAAAGCAGAAGGGCCCCACACAGATCGTGGAGATGCTGGGAGGCTGCACTTCGGTGCTGGAGCTGCTCAGAGTCGGGGCTTCTCGGACCCCAAAGCACTCACCAGGAAATTACTCGGCGGGCTTGCTGTGCAGAAGTCGTGCAGTCTTGAAGATGGCCGGTCCCTCGAGGTCTCGTCACACCCACGAATCTCAGCGTGACTGATGATGTAGGTAGAGGTCAGAGGTGCCAGGGAAGCCGGTTCTCGTCGAGCTGGGCAGTCTTGATCCGGAGGAGAGACTTGCAGCAGACCGCAGTGTTCTTAAGATGGTGCCTGCGGATGCAGGGTGACTACTCCTTAGTCACAAGGGAGAAATCTTAGGAAGAAGTCTTGAGTTCCTTTCGTGGAAAGTAGTTTCAGGATTCAAAGATGATCTGATTTGGAAGGGGGCCAGTCTCTACCTTTATCTTGGAAAAGGGGGCTGGCACGCGACTAAGTCCTGCCCTAGGGGTGGGACTAGGAGGGGGGTGGTTACACCCACTTCCTTGGCGGGCTTTTCTCCAGCACAGGGTCTGGAGTGACCCTGGAACTGGTTCAAGCCAGCCTATGCACAGTGAGCACCGGGGTGCCACGTGCAGTCACCTTCCTCTGAAGCCCTGCCTACCTACAATACACAAAACCCTGTCTGGGACGGTGCTGGCACCGCCCCTGGCAGGAAACCCTTTGTCCTTATCTCCTGCTCTGGGAGGACTCCCAGCAGCAGGAGGGCAGACTTGTGTCTCGGTGGCAGCATCCATTTTGTGGATGCTAAGGCTCTGTCTGACTTTAACCGGGGTTAGGGGTTACATACATGTCGTGTCCCTCTAGGAGGGTGGAATGCTAACCCCGTCGCCAGAATTGGCGAGGGGTTAGTATTCCAATTCGTATGACACCTTACTCGACATGTTTTGATAAAGCGATACCAGAGTTGGCACATAACCGCGAGGATTATAATGCACTTAAGGGTATATGGTATGCGATATCATGGAAACGGCTAAGGGATGGATCCCGAAAGCCGTAGACAGGCTCAGCTCATGCCAGAGCACCATCTCACACGATTCCAAGCACTCTGCCTTCAGGATTGTTAAGGCCTGCCATAGGAGTGACTGATAGGAGATCTGTGTGTCCATTTTAGGGTTAGATATAGGCATACTATATCTAAAGCAAAGGGTGAGTACACCACCTTGCCCCAGCTGTCGTGCAGCCAGTTGTGTCAGTTTTAGTTAGTCAGCCCAGGGGTGGCATAATACATGCTTCAGCCCCTGGGAGACTTCTGGGTACACCTCAGCCCTGGGTACAGGGACTTGGAGAGGGCCCAGTGCCAATTCAGTACCTGAGTACAATTTGGATAGAGAGAACAGCTAGGCTGTGGGTCTGATTAGCAGGCCCACAGCCAGGGAAAGTCGTAAACCAGTGCAGCAAAAAGCAAAAATCTGGGTGATCATAGGATTGCAGACCCTACTCTCCTACATGTGGTAAGGAATCTATAATCACTCTACGTCTATTACAGATACATCGTTACCGAAGTTAAGTAAATTGTTCATCTGAAAGAGACAGTTCATTATAGATTCCTTACCTTAGATTAGACACCCTAGAAACTAAGTTCACACCAGAAAGTCCTGGAGGACAGAATGGGCGGAGTAGCCATCCTTCCGAACTGGACTATCCAGGCAGTTATATCTGATGAACGTGTGCAAAGCAGCGTTCATCAGATGGCCGCCTGGCAGATGTCATTAAGTGAGACTGCACGTGACAAAGCAGTAGTTGCTGATGTAGCACTAGTGTAATGAGCCCACAGCCCCACTGGAGGTTCCTTTTTCTTTAAAACGGAACAAATCTTTATACAAAGGACAACCCATCTTGAGATGGTAGGCTTTTGGACAGCCCAACCTTTTTTGGCACCAACATAGCCAACGAAGAGTTGATCGTCCACTCAGAAATCTTTAGTGCGATCAAGGTATAAGGACAGGGCATGTTTTGGGTCCAGACGGTGGAGTCTCTCCTCTTCCTTGGAATGATGCGGAGGTGGGAAAAAAGTGGGGAGAGTGATAGTTTGTCCTATGTGAAAAGGAGAAACTATTTTAGGAAGGAACGAGGGTCTTGTCCTAAGCCCCACTTTGTCCGGATGCACAGGAAGAAAGGGGGCTGAGAAGAAAGAGTCTGAAGCTCACTCGTTTTGCGAACAGAGATGATGGCAACATGAAAGGCAGCCTTCAGAGTAAGGAGCCTGAGAGGACAGTTTGGAAGTGGCTCGAAGGGAGCACAGATAAGGTAAGTAAAAACAAAGCTCAAGTCCCACTGAGGCATTATGAAAGGAGAAAGAGGTGAATAATGACCTCAAAGAACCTATTAACATTAGGGGACTTGAAGAAAGAGGGCTGATCTGGTAGCCGACGAAAAGCAGAAAGGGCTGCCAGATAGCCTTTGAAAGTGCCCAGAGCAGTGACCTGCTGGGCCAAAGAAAGAAGGAACTAAAGAACCGCAGAAAGAGGGGCGGAGAGTGGATCCACAGCCTCTGCCGTGCCCCGTGCCACAAACTTGTTCCATCGACAGGAGTATACCGTTTTAGTGGAGGGATGCCTGGCTGCCAAGATGACAGACTTCAGGTGGAAGGTCAAAAGCAGTTAACTGTCACCGCTAAATCTCCACGCAAGGTGGTAGAGGCTGGACAGGTTCGGGTGGTGGACTGTCCCATGCGGCTGCGACAGAAGGTCCTACCAAAGGGGTAGTCTGATCGGAGGTTCAATGGGCATGCTCAGGAGCTCGGGGTACCAGACTCGTGTCCAGTCCGGGGGCACACAAGAGACTTGGGCCCCGTCGAGCTTGATCTTCTTCAGCACTCGGTCCAGAAGTGGTACAGGTGGAAATGCGTGCAAGAGGCCGCAGTCCCACTCGCGAGGAAAAGCTTCACCAAGCGAGTGCCGCCTTGGAAACTCCAACGTGCAAAACTGCTGGCATTGAGCGTTCTCTTCGGTGGCGAGCAGATTTAACCAAGACTCTCCCCATCCCTGAAAGAGACCTTGCACCACCTCCGAGTGAAGACTTAATGCATGATCCACAAGGCACCAACAGCTGAGTTTGTCCGCTCTGGCGTTCAGAGAACCTGCCACATGTTGAACCACCAGGGTCATGTGCTGACGTTCCAGCCATTTACAAAGGCGAAGAGCCTCCTGACAGAGGGTTCACAACCCCACCCGCCCTGTTTGTTGCAGTACCACATGGCTGTGTTGTGGTCTGTGAACACTGCACTGCCTTCCCCTCGAGGGAGGGAAGGAATGCCTTCAGTGCCAAGCGAATCGCCCGGAGCTCCAACAGGAGCTTGGACTCCGTCGGAGACCAGACCCCCCTGATTTCCACCTCTCCCAGGTGGACGTCCTATTCCCAGGAGTGATGCATCGGTCACAACTGTAAGGTCTGGCTGGGGAAGGGAGAGGGATCTGCCTCTGATCCAATCCTGGTTCGGAAACCACCACTGCAGTTGTTGCGCAGTTCCCTCCGAGATCTGGACGTCATCAAAAAGATTCCCCTGATGCTGCGCCCACTGGAACTTCAGGTCCCACTGCAGAGCCCGCATATGCCATCAGGCATGATCCACCACCAGAATGCAGGAGGCCATGAGGCCTAGCAGCCTCAGGGTCATTATCACCGAAATCCGGGATAGAAGCTGAAACATCGGAATCATAGCCTGAATATCCCAGACTTAATGTATGGAAGGATAGGCCCGATCCTGCGTCCATGTTGGGAAACAAGGCATTATTTGTGAAGCCTGCACAAATAATGGGTCTACATTTGTCCTTAACTGGTAACCAGACAACCCATTGTAGCGCTTGATCTCAGAGGGTAGCGTTGCAGAGGAGTCTAAGGCTTACTCAAGGGAAGTGGTGTAGGCTAGTAATCGCCATTTACAGGTTCACAGAAATAACACGCAATAATTGATTGTTGAGTCTGTACTTTTCTTTATAAAAAGGAAGAGTACATTTATTACACACACACTACTCAATACTATGCATTAATTTACAAATATACATAAGCTGTTTGAAAGACTTCTTGAAATTGCGTAACATTCCCACCCTCCCGCAAGGAGTCTAGTACCATCACTCAGATGTATGAACATACATGCAGTGGGTTGACCATAACCTGGTGCGAGGGACCTTTCCACTGGCACAACCCTAGTGGCGGCCCAACCCATTTTTTCAACAAGATTTTATAATGGGAACACCTGCCATAGTGACACTTAACCCTGACTGAGCAGCTCATACTGACCATACAGTATACACACGTTAATCACAGTGGCTGACAGTCTGGCTGATCAATTAACGCAGTAGCAAGAATACATGGCTAGGCATCACTTAGAATGACAGGTTCTTATCATATCTGATAACAGGTATAATGCAAGTCAATCACAGCCCCTAAAATGCATCAGATTTATAATCACATGGCTATGCAATTACCAACAGGCACCCTGGCAAGAATGCCTGGCAACACTGTTCCAAATTACTTACTTCACATATTACATGTGACTTCCAGTCCCTAAAAGGAACAACCTTATGCATGCACCTCTTGTGCAATTACACCTTTACACCTCTAGGGGATGTCTCCGCGAAGACACTCCATGTTCAGCCTTTCACAGATCAGTGTAGTCTTAACTATCAGCTCCCAGCTGAAGAACTAAAGTTCCAGCATTAGATGGGCTTATAAAACATGAATAACCCATGAGGGGTTCTTTCCTTCAAGTCCTCCAGAGACTGAGAGAGGAGACTTTTCACTTTTGTGCTGATTGAGTCTCCGTTGCTTCTGCAGCTCCCTCTGCACTTTGACAAATCAATGCTGGTGACCCGGTCATCCCAGGGTCACCTGCGCGCTGGGGGGACGGCATCACGCGGCTCCGTCCAGGCGTCGCCAGCGTACGTGACATCAGCGAGGTCACAGAAGTCCCACCCCGGCGCGCCTACGTCCGTTTTCTTCTGAGAACTTTTCCGCGCCACAACGCGGAGCCATCAAACAAAACTGTCAGAGTATGGGAACAGTGTGCGAAAGAGCAGAAAAATTGGAGAAAGGAATGGTGACAAACACCACCAACAGTACCCAAAGGCATGGAAAGAAGAAAGAGCAGAGCACAGCCCTGAGTAGCCACCCTGACAGCATGTAGACAGCCCCCCCACCCTTGAGACAAGGAACATAAGCAAAATGTCACAACAACATGTAGCAGGGCCACGACCCCAACCAAGAATAACGACGGGGTACCAGGTCCAAGACAAACCGGGAACGACAACCTCCAAGGCAACCCTGGCACAGAGTGCGACAACCCCCCAAGGGGCAAAGGGCAAGGCACGACCTGGTGCTCCCAACTCAGAGGGTAGCAGAGGCCCCAGGACCCTTAGTAAAGAGGGAGGGAGGGAAGGGACAAGAAGAAAGGCAAGCCTCAAACCTGGAACAACCAGAACAGAGGGGCACAGGAGTACCCCTAGATCCATCCTCCAAAGCGCCAATAGAGGAGGAAGGAACAAGAAACAGGACAAAACAGCCTGTCAAAAGAACAAGGAATGCACCCACATGAGACATAGCAACCCCCCGGGAGGTGAATGCAGAAGACCAAACGAAAGGTCCTCGCAGAACGGGGAGGAAGGGCCGGCCGTGAAGGCTAGAATCATCTCTACCAGATATATCATTACAGAAGGTAAGTAACTCATACATTTGATAGAGACTACTAGCCGCAGATTCCTTAACGTAGAATAGATACCATAGCCAAACCCCCGCGGAAGGGGGGTCTGCGAAAGGACCTCTCCAGCCTGGACATAACAGAGGGTTCCACAGGGGACCAGTCCAACAGGCAGGCGAAAGGGGGGAAACCCCACAAGCAGAGTACCACTGACCCCAAGGGGGAGATGAGGTAAGAAGAAAGCCCGTCCACCCTCAACAGAAGAACCAAAGGCAAGCCAGGGGAGGCTGAAGCACCCCACACTCCTACAAGGCAACAGAACCTAAAAACCAATGCCAGGGCAAGGAAGACAAATTAACAACCTAGAGGGCCCAAGGAAACGAGGGAAAAGAAGGCAAGCCCAAAACAGTCGGAAGGCAACAGACCAGACAGAACGGCGCAGACATCAAGAAATCAGTCGAAAGCAGAAATAACAGCCCGGGGCCCCCGGGAAGACCGGCCAGGGTACACCAGGAAGAAGAAGGAGGAACACACCATCTCAGCCTCCAAGATAGAGAAAATGAAGTTGAAGAAGAGACTGGACACACTGCAGCGAGGGGTCCGCACACACGACTCAAGAAGCAGAACCAGAGCCACGATGCTAGGTTGCAGACAACAGGTCAGACCTACCAAACAGGGCATTGACCCCGAGAAGGACACCCCGGGGCACCACCAAGACAGTCTAATCCAGCAAGGGGGAAATTGCACCTGCAACGTACATGAACGCCATGGAGAGCACAAGCCCGAAGGCAACCACAACCCCCAGCACAGCATAAGCTATATAACAGCTACCACAACCCCACATAGGGTAAGTGAAGTTCCAAGACATGGGAACCCTCTTTGGGAGAACTTCAGCAGCAGATGACAACAGAAAAAGTCGCGGGGAAAAAACCCCCGCAGAAGGCTTATCAAGCAGCCCAAGAAAAAAACAGAAGGCCTAATCTCAGGGCCAATCTGGGGCAGGTAAAAAAACACACACAGCAAAGAAGGGCTGTCAAGCAGCCAAAAGAACCACAGCCTCAACAGGGAGGGCTCGAGTGGCCATAATACACACAGAACTACAACAACGAGTGTGACTCGCCCCAAAAGAGAGAGCATCATCAAGAGCAAGCCCAACTCACCCGTCGCTGAGGGGGAGAAGGGGGAGAAGGAGGAGAAGGAGGAGAAGGAGGAGAAGGAGGAGAAGGAGGAGGAGGAGGAGGAGGAGGAGGAGGAGGAGGAGGAGGAGGAGGAGGAGAAGGCCAAAGCCACGCCAAGAACCTCCTGATGGTGGAGTCCGCCGGGGCGTGGAACAAAAGGGTGCCATCAAAGGGAAGATCCACCAGCCGTTCACACACATTTTCTGGGAACACACTGTCCCGAAGCCACGCGTGGCAGTGAAGGGCCACCGAAGAAGCCATGGCATGACCCAGCACCTCCGAGATGTCCAGAGCGGAGCGAAGAATAAACAACGTCAGCTCCCTGCCATCTAACGCATGGTGCCGCAAATCAACACCAGCACCCTCCTGAGAAGCTGCAGATCCAAGGGACTCCGACGAGTCCCACAAACAAGAGGTGGCCCTAGCCAACACACAAAGTGTTAAGGGCCAACAGAGCCACACTGGTCGAATCAAATATATTGCGGCCCCAAGAGTCTAGCCTGCGGGCCTCCTGGGAAGGTGGAACCAACAGCAACGGTAGGGAAGTTAAGGCAGTCCGCAACAGGGGCCCACTGGCAGAGGGGTGGAGGAAAAGACACGCCAGGTCACGCGGCGCCGGAAGGTGTTGATGGAGAAGGTGTTGGTGCGGGGCGTCACCAAGCCCCCATCTGAGAAGAATGGAGCGAACCTTCAAAGGGGAGCAGCAGTTCCCTTCCACCAGAGCCCTCGTGGAGAACCTTTAAAAGATGATCACCCATGCGCAAAATTCCCACAGCCGTGGAAACAGCACGAGCGAAGGTCGCACCTGCCTCCGTAGGGCCCCGCGGCAGAAAAAGAAGCTCCTCTGTGGGCGACGGCTGCAAACTAAGGCGTCCGTTCCCGAAGCCAGTCGGAGTGGGCAAGGGCCAGGCCCGAAAGGGAGAAAAAGTCGCCGAAGAGTGGGGAACTTGCGGCTCCTCTGGCGAAAACCGCGGCCAGGGCGATGACAGGGAGCCGTATTTTGATTACGCCGGGGAGAAAGCCACGACGCGGCGGCCCGTCTCCGGTGAGGACAACAGCAGCAGGCGCGTAACCTCTGGAGAAGAGGAGACGTCCGAGGAAGAATCCGCGATCTGACGCCTGTCCGGTGCTGTAGAATCCGCAACCTGGAGCAGTGTGTCGTCGTTGTCGTCCAGCACCCAAGGATACGCCGGACAGGCCTCCACCTCTTCACACGGCGCCGGGGCCCGGGCCTGGAGCCGAGTTGGTCAAGGGGCAGCACTGGAAAGGTGCCAACTCGACCTCCAACGAGGCAGCCGCCTGCTTGGAGGAACGAGAAGAAACCGGGGAGCGACAAGGAGTCCCCAGCCAGACTCAACCCATGGGGGAACGAGAGAGGTCCACCGATCCCCACGGCGGCGCCAAGGCCGACTCGACCTCCGGCGAGGCATCCGCCTGCGCAGAGGGAAGAGAGGGACCCGGGGACCTAGAAGGAGTCCCCCGCCAGCCTCGACTCACGAGGGGACGAGAGGGGCCCTGTGGCACCGCCGGCCGCAACTCGACCTCCGACGAGGCAGCCGCCTGCGCGGAGGAAAGAGGGGGGCCCGGGGAGGGACGAGGGGTCTCCCGCCAGCCTCGACCCATGACGAGACCCCTGTGGCGCCGCCAGGGCCAGCAGCTGCCGGCGCCGTAGCGGCTTCACCTCAGCCTTAGACAGGATCACCTTGTGAAAGGGCCGAGAGGGGCTCGGGGATGCGAACCGAACCCCGACGACCTCCTGCGACACCACAGGGACTCCCGTAGGAGTTTGCAGCGAAGCCGGGGCGCCGTGGTCGAAGGAGGGACCCCGGAAGTGCCGCACACCAACAGCACCATATCCTGCACGCCTGGATCCCAACCAGTCAGCCGCTCACAGAAAGCTTTTGTTTGCACCGACAGAGACACTTGCAGTGCGTTGGTGTTCGTCTGGAGACACAGGCGTGAACTTTGCAGTGGGACATCTACAGGAGACATAAGTAGGTGTTTGTTTTTGTTTGCATATTACCGACAGTGGTTGCATTATGGTGCAGGTATTACAAGGTTTTGCTTGATTGTTTAAGGGATCACCAGCGATCCGGTTTGTAAGATTCATAGAGTTTTTCCCATAGGTGAGTGGTTTCAGCACTTTGCGTGTTTAGAAAACAGAGCACAGGGTTGGTGTACGATTCAGGCGTTTAAAGTAAGGTCATTCACACTTGCACAGTACGATGGACAATGTAGCTGCACATTAAGGATTCTATGTTACATGAGCACGACAAACACTAAGGATCTCAGTATGTTGGGACCGGCTGGATCTATCCCTTTTGGTTAATTATACTAACATAAGAAGATGAATCAATGTTTGGAATTACATAGAATTGTTTTTATTATTTTCAGTATTTCCCTGATGAAGGTAGATACCGAAATGCATTGGGTGTTGTGAATACCGGGGAAATATCATTACCCTATGATTCTCACGAATTGATTATTTCCTGTGAAACCACGTGAACGTCTATGAACAAAAGAAATTAAAGAAGAAATGAAGAGTTTCAATTATTTGATTTGATTATGCATTTGTATGATTTTGTTCTTCAAAAATTTGGTTAATATTATTGGATAACATTTGTGGTATTTTGGACGGGGCAGTCTATATAAGAAACAAGTAATTTTTAGAAAATCTGAGCACCTGAATGGGCATGTGAACAGTGCGTCCCAACAAACAGGTTCTGTTTTCTTTATATAGTTTTTTCACTTGACAGGGGCTAGTCAGTATTTGGGACAGCACCTAACTAAATATCAATCAATCAATCAGGAGTTTGTTAAAGCGCGACTACTCACCCGTAAGGGTCTCAAGGCGCTAGGGGTGGGGAGGTTGGGGGGGTGCAGGTTCCATTTCATCAAGGAGGGGGTCTGTCGAAGAGCCAGGTTTTGAGGTTTCTTGCGAAGATGGGGAGCGATGTTGTCTGTCTGAGGTGGAGCGGAAGGGCGTTCCATGCTTTGGCCGCGAGGAAGGAGAAGGAGCGGCCTCCTGATCTGGTCTTTCTGGTGCGGGGGACCACAGCGTAGGAAAGCTGGGCTGATCGTAGGGTCCTTTGGGGTGCGTGGAATTTGAGTCGGCTGTTCAGGTATGCTGGTCCGGTGCCGTGGAGGGCCTTGTGTGCGTGGGTGAGCATCTTAAAGGTGATTCTCGCCTCGACGGGGAGCCAGTGGAGTGTGCGCAGGTGCTGGGAGATGTGGCAGTGTTTTGGCAGGTTGAGGACCAGTCTTGCGGCGGCGTTCTGGATGTTCTGTAGCTTGCGGATGAGGTTTTTGTTTATTCCGGCGTAGAGTGCGTTGCCGTAGTCGAGTCTGCTGGTGACCAGGGCGTGAGTGACTGTCTTTCGGTGTTCGAGGGGGATCCATTTGAAGGTCTTACGAAGGAGGCGGAGGGTGTGGAAGCAAGAAGATGAGACAGAGTTGATTTGGCGGTCCATTTTGAGCTCGGAGTCCAGGATGATTCCCAGGTTGCGTGCGTGGTCTGTGGGGGTTGGCGGGTTTCCGAGGACGGTGGGCCACCAGGTGTCACTCCAGGCGTCGGGGTTTGGGCCCATGATGAGTACTTCTGTTTTGTTGGTGTTTAGTTGTAGGCAGCTGTTTTTCATCCATTTGGCGACGGCTTCCATGCCTTCTCGAAAGTTGCGTCTGGCGGTGTTGGGCTCGTTGGAAAGGGAGAGGATGAGCTGGGTGTCGTCTGCATATGACACGATGTTGAGTCCGTAGGTTCTGACGATGGGGGCAAGTGGAGCCATGTAGACGTTGAAGAGCGTCGGGCTGAGGGAGGAAAACTACTGATTCGAAAAAGCACACATTTAGGAGTGCAGGTTATCACACTTTGGCTTATGATAACAAATACACCATTGTTTAGTGCCGTCTGTACCAGAGGAGGCATGTGTCTTATTTGTCCTGGGGATTTATAGAACGAGCGCCTCACATCTATCACTGCATGTTGGGTGAAAGTATCAATACTCTAATTAGTACTGCACTCAGTCTCGCGAGGGAGCGCAGGATGCTACGGTGGGGGTACAGGGTGTTTGCAGGTGGGAAAAGGAACCGGAGGTAGAATCCTTCCGGAGGAAACGTGGGGGTGCAGTCTCAGGAACCCTGCAGAAGCCCGCTATACGAGGTAACACGAGATGGCAGCCTCTCTGGGTTCCCTGCAAGCAGTCACTCAAAGCGCACAATAGCAAAGTCCCTCAGACCAGCACGCCGTTGCTGCTCCCGAGGTATCCAGGCATCCATTTAGTCGCTACTGGTGTGAGAAAAACCAGACATGCCGCCTCTCCAGCAGCCAGCTATCAGAGGGAGTCTGGGTGCTCCATCCCTCTGCAGAGATGGCAGAAGGCGGTCTCTCTAGAAATCCTACTACTACAGGGAGCCTAGGAGAGGGGTACCGTGTGTGCAACAAGCAAGGAGGCAGGAGGAGGAGAATGGGTTAAGGAGTGGGTGATGCTTAGCCGGGCTGCTGGCTCACGCGCTTAGGGTGTGAATAATGCCCGTTCTGTCTCTGGGTACGGAAAGGGGGCGCACTGGTGCCTGTAACCTGCCTGCATCACCTAGGGTGTGAATAATGCCCGTTCTGTCTCAGGGTACGGAAAGGGGGCGCACTGATGCCTGTAACCTGTCTGCATCACCTAGTGTGTGAATAATGCCCGTTCTGTCTCAGGGTACGGAATGGGGGCGCACTGCTGCCTGTAACCTGTCTGCATCACCTAGGATGTGAATAATGCCCGTTCTGTCTCAGGGTACGGAAAGGGGGCGCACTGCTGCCTGTAACTTGTCTGCATCACCTATTGCTCGTTCTGTCTCAGGGTACGGAAAGGGGGCGCACTGCTGCCTGTAACCTGTCTGCATCACCTAGTGCCCGTTCTGTCTCAGGGTACGGCAAGGGGGCGCACTGCTGCCTGTAACCTGTCTGCATCACCTCTGGTAGGGCGGCACTGCCTGTGTAACCTGACCCGCTGGCTCCCTTTAAAAGTACCTCGCTGTCTTCATCTACAACAGGGGGCAGAGCGAGTCCCCCTTACAACCTGTTCCTACAGAGGCACATTTATTTTGAAGGCGCTGCGGGAACAACCTCCTGACGGGGACAATCATCCAGGCATATGAAGGGAAAGCGTAATCCCTTTAAGAGCTTTGGCAGTAGAAGGCGCCGCATTTGTACTCACAGAGGCGCTGGCACCGCAATGAAGGCTCCGCGGGAGGCAGGCAGGCTGTCTCCGCCCCCCCACCGCAGGTGCAGAGATGAGAGGCCTGCCACAGCCAGAGCCCAGGGGACGTTTGCACTCTGGGAGCCATCCCGGTACACGAGGGAGACTGCAGGCGGCAGTGACGCACAGGGGCCCAGCTCTGTGCACCCGCAGAGACCCCTTGGCTTCAGCCCCTCAGCTGCGCGTCAGGCGATCTGCCCGCCGGAATGTCAGCCCGGGCTGGAATGCGCGGGCGTGACAGAGAGCCCTTGTGAAGATTTTACTTATCTGCTTGTTAAAATAAACAAGCAGATAAGAAAAGTTCTTTCCCACAGCCGTAAAGCAGGCCATGTTGTCCGTAGGGGCTGTCCAAAAAGCGGACAGGGTGGCACCCAAAAACACCCCTTTCCATTGGGAAGCCAGCTTTATCATAAACGCTGACGCTACTCAATGGAAAGGAGGGGCGGGGCTCACAGTCCCTTTTAGAAATCTTGTATTTACAAGATCTCTCGGAGAGGCGGGACAGCTTCGCTGCCACGCCCAGCCGAGACCTAAAAAGAGGGAATTCTTTTTGTCAAATAAATTACACTTAATGTCTAGAAAGTTAAAATAAGGACACATTTTCTCTAAATTCTCAAATGTCTTCATCAGTGTAAGAAAAATTAAGTGTATCCTGTAATTCAAACACAAGCAGCAGTCGGGCAATTGACTCCCCACGTGTTCTACTGTACCTACACCATGAGGTTCTAAAAAATGACTAGAGTGTGAAGATATGCAACCGTAGTCAAGACAAAAGTGAGGCACTTACCAACATTGAACTTTTCAGGAAAAGGAGATGTTGAATTGTAAGCTCTTCCTATGGAGCAGGCTTAAGTAAATGAGCACTGAAGTGTTACAACAGATATGAAACCAGCTGTTTAAAAAAAAAAAAAAAAAAAATTACTTACCTGGGGTAACGCTATTTGTGGTGTATACTATATCTAATGTCAGGTTCCTCAACTTTCGAATATTTGAGGAAACATTTCAAAGCGGTGCTCCAGTGCACTTCTAGGTAGCACAGTGTGGCTCCACATAGGAATTGTTCAGTTTGGAAACCGATGGAGCAGAGATGCGTATAAGGGCCACGTCTGTGTACCAATGACGGTTACTTAGAGGCATCTTTCTGAGTCCTTTTATATGGAGCACAAAACTAATATTGGGATCAATGTGCAGGTCTCTAATTTGGGACCTTTTACATGTTAAAGAAAGGCCACTATACAGTATAGGGTGGTGGGGAATGTGCAGTTAGAGAAGTATCTACAAGGAAGGCATTACCTAAGCAACTTATACCTCACCTTTAAAATTTATACCAAAGCAGTAACCAAGTTAGAGGGTCGGTGAGCAGGCTCAGGCCAAAAAGGTTTGCATGACTGAGAAGGCAAAATGTCCTTCCCACTGTACCCTGCTGTCAAAACAGAAGTGCTTGATCGAGCTTGAAGCCAGTCTTTTTAGATTATATTCCTGCCACATCAGGAGGAAAAAACTTCAAAACACTACACCCAGATCTGCCCTGACTGGCACGGGCAAAAATAAAAATAAAAGAACTGACGTCAATGAGCTTGGGTGGCGCCTATATAGGCACCACACAGGTCACTTCTGGCGCAGAAGACGCCACCCAGGATCTGAATGACACCACCTACTGGCGTGCAGGGGTACTTTTAAAGAAACATTTCTGGATCCAGTTTGAAGCATGGGGATAATTTAAAGGTAGGGAACCTGTGGCTAGAATGCTCTATCAGATATATAAACGGTTATGCAAATCAACTGTGTTTAAGACACAAACCTAATAGTAAATGGGTTGCTTGATCTAGATGTTGATAGTCAGTTTAGAGTTGTGTTCCTCTACCACTTCCAGGATAATACCTGTTTCAACGAACAACTGAATAAAATAAGCAATTTGAAATTATTTGAACAAAACCGTTATTAAAAAGATAAAAAGTAGAAAACAACATATTTAAAACCTCAGAAATTACACATTTTATTCAACTCCTGACCACATACCTTAATTTACCCTGTTCCGTTAGGTCTCCATCACTGTGCAATATTGCAGTCAGCAGTCGGAGTGTAGAGTTTCCCGATTTACTTAGATTATTTTTCATTCCTAGCAACCATCTGACCATCATCTTAATAGCCTGGATCTGCAACAGTGAAATAAAGCAATTTGCGGTTAAAGTAGTATTTCCAGAAAATCTTATAGCATGTGGAATTACACCTGAGCAGCCAACCAATTAGGAAACACTGATCCTGGTCAATATCTGTAAGCGTTTAAAAATGACCAATCCGAGGCTGCGCTACATGGAAGTTGCAGTAGCTCACCAAGGTCACGGGACCACTACTCGATACTTTTCCACCATTTCCAAGAACACCACAAAAGCTTCCTACTACCCGGTCTTGCTTGGTAAATGGCAGACAATATCAGGGGGGTCACTTGATCAGGCCTAATACAACCCTGAAAGGCCAGTACCCCTAGCCAATCAAGGAAACCATCATCATGTGCTCCCACACAGCATGCACCACATACCTGAACACAATCACAACATACACTAACCATGTTCACATCCTTATCACTAACTCACATATGCTTACAATGGAACAAGGCTCATCTACACACCCTCTGCATGCCTCACAACCCTATTTGACCTCTCTGTAGTCTTTGACACTGTGTTTTAGAAACACTTAATCCACACAACAGAAACACACATGGGTTTCTCTGAAATTCTTATCTGTGAATTAAGACACAGTAGCAGGCAAACACAGGATCCTATAAACTGCCTGTCCCCTGCAAGGGCTCCATCCTGCATCTACATCCCCCCCCCCATCATGGTCCACCACTGCATGGAACCCCCTGGACCTGGACTCTCTTTTGCATAATGAAGATCCATTGATATAAGCTACCTCAAAATCTCTGTTAGCAGCAGACTGAAAAGCGCCCTCAACCTCATTCGAAACAAGAAGTCCAGAGCTTTTCCAAAACTTAACCAAAGACCGAAATCTTCTTGTTCATGAAACGTAACAAACAACCACAAATGTGTATCTGGAAAGCTTCTTAGCCTGCCCGGTAGTCAATGCAAAACCACTCTGATTAATCCTCAACAAATTTCTCCTTCAAAGAAGACACCATGAAGAAAACAAAGTCCCAAGCTCTCTGTTCTGAAAGATGTAAAACCCCTAATCCTTGAAACAGGCATTAGAATTAATGCCCACGCCTCGGTCCTCCCACACCAGGAAAGTGGCAACACTGTACTCTACAGACCCCTGGAAAAACCCATGCATGACACCACAGCCAAGCCTACATCATCTTTAAGAACAGCTTCATGCCATACAAGGACATCAGAGACTGCAGCCCTCCCAAACTTGGCTGAGAAAATATTCGCTTCAGGGTGACGGCACCACACTAGAACAAGAATTGGCATAGTAAATAGGTCTCGCCTTTGGGGCCTTAGTAGTGTTTAGTCAAAGGCGAGACCTATTGGCTATGCCAATGCTTGTTTCCATTTGTTTACTTTTGCTACAATCGCGGCACCCGCGCTTTACTTTAACCATGTTAAAGTTAAAGCGCAGGTGCCGCGATTGCTACAAAAGTAAAGAAATAGAAAAAACATCTATTTTACTTTTGCAGCAATCGCGGCACCAACGCTAAGTCTAGTGCACAGTACATTATTGTTCAGAACGTTCTAGAATGCTGCAGAATGTTTGTCTGCTTTTCGATGCAGCTTAGAGCAGAGAGGAAGACTTTAGACTGTGTTCTTTATGAGAGATCTGACTTTCCATTTAGAGGCCACTCCATGCTAGTTGGTCCTCTTCTTTAATGACTTTGAATTGATTTGAAGTTCATATTTACTGAAGCATTCATATATTGATTAATGAGTTGCCACTACCTTGATTGATTTTGCCTACTGTAAGCAATTAACCTTTAATAAACCTACGGTTTGAAACTTAATCCTAGTCTGTTTTTCTTGCGGAGCTTCATTTGCTTCATGCTACTTGAATCTGTTGAAAAGCCTCAGTTTTGAATCTCGATTCATTATATAATGCTTTATGTGCCCTGATATTTGTGCAAAGAAAGGCGCTAACTTGTTAATCAGTTGATTCCCCAATGCATTTTGGACTGTATCCTTCATCAGGGTGTTCATTATCATTAGCATTAAATAGATGTAAATTACAATCAAAAAACCCCACGCACAAAAATTACACTCATGACAAAGAACAAAGCAAATAATGCAAAGTGATCAATTGTAACTATCACGCCCCACTGTATCTATAGAAAGCAGACTCTTTAGTTTAGCAAAAAGAGGTATACTGTGCAATTAGTCCAGGTATTCATTTATAAGGGGACAGGAGCTTGTTCTAGCAATTCCAAGGTCCTCTTCTAGGAGGTAGGGGGCTTAACAGCCTTGTGTTTATCAGAGAAGAGTGTTATACATCTGCAAATACACATAATAGTCAATAAATGATGCACACGACTCAATAAGGATGTCCACACCAATTTATAAAAATAACATGCATCTTTAAATCTGTTTAGATACCAGAATCGATATGATCAGGCAAGTATGTTTAGCAAGAGAAATACTTCATGTTTTCAAAAGTCGACAGTGCATTTTCTGAATCTGCAATGTTATCCTATGGGAGGAAAAACAAGTACAGGATTCAGGTAGCAACTTAACAAGATCAATCTCCGGGACTTCAGGCGCGTATGGGGCAAGGTCCAAGGCAGCACCAGCAGGTCATCCTCGAGTGGCCCTATGACGGCCAGTTGCAGTGGTACAATTAAGCGTTGGTTACCAAATGTTAGTCTATGGTGATCGGTCTTCATGAAAAGAGGCTGCAGGTTTGACTGGGAGGCCAGTCAGGCTGAATCAACATGAGGGCTCAGGCCCCACGATGCTCCGGATGTGGGGACACCTTTGGGCCACTTCTCAACAGGTATGGGGTGACGGGTGCAAAAGTGCCCTTAGGTGTTGGGTTGTCACCGGGAGCGGTTGAGGAGGCCGGCAAGCAGAGGCTGCAGGTGGCGAAAAGTCCACAGTGGAAAAACCCAAGGTGGGCTTCTAGTTCTGGAGGGTCTGAGGACACCTTTGACACAGTTGGCCCACTACAGCTCGGGTTCAGTGGCGCTTTCCAGCATCAGGTTTTCACTATCTTGTAGCCTCACAGCTCAGTCATTGGTACCTACAGGGGAGCAGTTGCGTTGTTCCACAGAGTTCTTGCTTCCTGGGTGAACTGCCAGGATTTGGAGAGACAGCAGCTGCAGGACAGGGAGTTTTTTGGTGCAATTGTCAAAGTCAGCAGGCAGCTCAACAGGCTTGGCGCGAAGTCAGTTGCTGGTTCTTCTGTTCTTGAACTTTGCGACTCTTCACGTCTGTCGTCTTCTTTCAGGTCGGCAAGATGGGATTTCCTGGTGCCAGGGGCTCCCCTTAATACTGAATGTAGGGGTGTTAGGGGAGTGTGGGGTAGTAGCCAATGTTTAACACCCTCTGACCCAGCAGGCTATGTTTCTGGCCTCCGGAGACCAAAGCTCTCACCTTTGGGGGTCGGAAACTTGTCTCTGGAGGCAGGCTGGGGGAAAACGGTCAGTCAGCACTCCAGTAGCTGGTAGGTTTTCACGGGGCACCTCTAAGTTACCCTGTGTGCATTTATCAATAAATCCAACACTAAGATCAGTGTGGGTTTATTAGTACAAGACGTCTGATACCAAACATCCACATCGTCAGTGAAGCCATCATGTAGCTGGGGAACTCGTTTTCACCAGTGCCCAGCACATGTACTTAAAATGGCTTCCCTGTTTACTTGTACTGGCAGCAATAGAGCTGACAATCTCAGGGGCATCTCTGCTTATGCACATATTTCTTCACATGTAGTGTAGAGCACCATATGTTAGGGCTGTAAGCCATGTGGTGTCTGTGGGCATGGTACACAGGGATGATGTGTGCCATGTTGTATTTTCACTTTTGACTGTGCCAAGAAACGAGCCTGCAGTGGTAGTCTATATGTGTTTGGTAAGGGGTTCTTTAGGGTGGCACAATTTGTGCTGCAGCCCTTAAGGACCCTTTTTAGCCTCCTTACCCTAGGTTCCATTTTGTGGTAAAGTGCTTCAGCTTTGCCTCATCATTACATCATATGTGCAAGTTCTAGAATGCTTGCCAGTCCTTGGCTGGCTGAAGAATGTTCTGGGACTTGAACGTTATCTATGGGCAGAGCCAGTTGGGTGGCTGAGCTATCCTTCCTACCTACAACCTAATAACCATCTCTCATCTTTAAGAAAGAAACCGCTTTTCAGCACATTTACTAGGGGCTTAAAGGTGGTGCTAAAGGATTAGCCCATTAGGGGTACAATTGCACAGTTTTGGGACAGAGATCTGGCAATGGGGGCCTGGTTAACAGGAAACTAGTGCACTTCCAGTCAAAATCACATCAAGTACCAGGCAAAAAGTGGGGATGACATGTCAAAAAGGGGCACTTTCCTACAGTATCATTCAGACTATACATTATTAGTCTGCCGACTGTCGGAGGATGAAATTCCCCGTTCGTGTGATCCTGGAGGCTAATTAAGCTCCACCATGTTAAATTCAGGAAGCACATATTGCCGGTTTCTGGTTTCCATATGGAACGCTATTTTGGCAACTGATAAGCCGAGGATGAATACAGTGCCGGCTACTGCATGATATTTTACATTACATTCCCTACGCATTCTGTTGTCCTTTGTTTCTTTTATCACCACGACTGTGGCCAGTCAAGTACTTTTTTTACTACAGTGAGAAGCCCCCCTTATGGTGTTTTCTTCGCCTATTAGCATTACATACACAGGGATTGCGAAGCCCCCCACCAAGAGCAAACCTCTACTGATTTATGGTTTCATGAAATCGAGATGCCTTTGATTGTCAAGTGTTGCATTTATACCATTCTATATACTTGAATGCTATTATACATAGACCGCTAACCACCGCCTTAGATAAATTGTTCTTTATCCATTAACGGAATTCTGATTGTAAAGCAAAATTGTATCAGCTGCACCCTGACAAAGGAATTGCGGGAAAAGGTTCCAGTCCGAAACACGCGTCAGCGCTGTTCTTAGTCTTGAAATTATTTTTGTATTTTGCACATGGCAATTATTTATGGATAATGTATTTGGTAATTGTTTTCTTTTTTTGTTAGTGTGTCATGATCAAACAAGGTCTTGCTAAGTTGGGATATGTATGGTATGATTGATGGTTGTGTGATGTGTGGTGATATATTGTTTTTGTACAACTTTTTGTATTGTTCTTATTTTTGGGTCTTCCGCCTTTGATTCAAGAATGCTGTTTTTTCTACATAAATGAATTCACATATAGATTTGTTTTTAATAATATCTTTTGATACAACAATAAGCTGTTCTGTGGGACAATGTTACTGTTTTCTTATTTAGGATCTATGACCTATGGACTAATTAATGTTTAGGGAGAGGTTTCTGTGTTTGTTTCTAATACATTACTATGAACCATTATTAACTATGCCAGTTTGATATTCTTGTGATCCCTACACTAGGGGAACAGAAACACATTGCTGTTTGGGAGGGGTTTATAAGTCCTTATTGTATGAGTTACTTACCTTCGGTAACAATGTATCTGGTAGAGACGTTGTCTAGCCGCTAATTCCTTAATTTAGAATATCCCCAGGCATCAGACTGGATCCGGAATTTGTTTTGCAGCAGCACCTTTGCGCACCGGGGTACGGCGCCTCAAGACCCCACCCTGACGTTATCCACGGACGTGACATCAGCGAGGTCATATAAGTCCCTCCCAGCAGGCTGACGCAAGTTTTCTTTGTAGAAACTTTTCCGCGGCACAACGCGGAGCCACCAACAAAACTGTTAAAGTATGGTAACAGTGTGCGGAGAATGAAAAATCCATAATAGAAGGAAGGAGGATGGTGTAAAACACCATCATAAAAGACAATATTAGCCACTGTCTCCATATAAGAGAAGAAGTAAGGGCAGAACAAGATCTGAGGAAGAACTCTGCAAAGCGAAGCATGGACCCTCCCCACACGCTGAGTAACAAGGGATAAGTATCTCAACAGAAAAAGGTAGATTGTTATTACCACGTAGAACTGTGCCGCCCAACAAGGACGGGCACAGGAAGACCAGTCTACTGTGAGAAGGTATGAAAAGAATAGCACCTCCCCTATAGAAAGAGGGAGGCCGAAACACAGCCCAGCAGATCCCCAAGAATGCAACTATAGAGGAGACAGTAGCCCCAAGTTAATGGAGAAGGCGGGAGGGAGGGAGGGAAGGCAACAGGAGAAGAAGAAGAAGAATTTCCTGATGGAGGTGAATCAAAGGCACCGTTTAATGGAAGAATCCAGCTGGAGGGAGGCAGCCGCATATGGCAACTTTTTAAAGGAGGGGTAACCATATGAGCACCCTGGAAGAAAACCAATGGCAACTGAAGGGAGGCCAAATGTAGAAGCCAACCTGGCAAACTCCTCGCAGAACGGGGAGGATGGGTGGGCGTTAAGGAATCTGCGGCTAGACAACGTCTCTACCAGGTACATCGTTACTGAAGGTAAGTAACTCGTACATCTGATAGAGACATCTAGCCGCAGATTCCACAGCCATACCCCAAGGGGGATGAGGGTCTGCGATAGAACAACAGAAAGTGCCCGAAGCACTGAGCTGGCAACAGAGTGTGACGGATTATTGGGTAGGCTGCGGCGGAGCAGCCAGGCAGCAACCTAAGTAGCTCAGAAGAACAAAGGATAACGGGAGACCAGGTATCACGAAACTGCCAGAATGGCACGACACCATAACTGTGTGAGTATGAGATGTATAAACGGCGCTAGCCACATCCCAGGACAGAAGAGTGTCCAGAACGAAGGAGGAAGAAGGACTACTCCCAGCCCAATGGTGCACGAAGTGGACACCAACCAAGCTAGAGGATAACATGAAGAGAGGTAACCAGAGGCTACCAGGCTAGCCTACGCAAGGGAGGCCGGAGAGTCCACATCCAGGAATCGAAGGGCAAGAGGCAAGAACAGAGCAACACCTTCGAAGTACAGACGGGAACAAAGGACACGCCAAGTGCACACCTAGTCACCAAAGGGGTGAACAGTATCACTCTGATGCACGCTGATGCGGGCCACAACTAAAACACGCACAGAGCAGACAGCCACTGAGACAACAAGGTGGCGCAGCTAAAATGAGCATGGGACTGCCCAAGCAGGCAGCTTGAAGGCCAAGGTGAGAACTTGCTCACGAAATACAGAGATGTAGGGTGCAGCAGCTGGGATGACCGGCATCAGAGGAGCTGTCTCGCAGGCACAGCAGACAGAGTGTCGGATGACACCCAATAAAAAATGACACATCCGAAGTGAGTGGCAGCAGAGGCACCAAAGTGCCCAGAGGAACGCATAAATGTTGAGAAGAACCTCAGATCTCCAGACCACGTCCCCCGACAGTGAGGGGGACAGTTACCCCCCACAGAAGAGAGGAACTGTTTAGTATATGAACACCAAGAAAGGAGCATCGTGAAGCTGGGGTACCACCTCAGGGAGTGGAACGCAAGGAACCCTTATTTCCGATAATGGAGGAAAAGGTCCCGAACTGCACTTAAACGTACTAAAAAAAGACACCGCCGTGCAGAACGAGGCAAGCCCGATTACAAGCACCTAATTGCTCCTTGAAACACAGAGACATAGGACCAGACTTCGCAGTAGCAAAGAGAGGTGGAGACGTAGTAAGGGGATGCCCCACTGCACAGAGAGTGAGTGTGTGTATTTTTTTTTCCAGATCCCTCGCGGTGAGGGAAAGAGGGTCGCACTCCCAGATTCAGTGTTTTAAACAATCCTTTATTGGTATTTCATCAAAAAGCTGCACCAAGTTTTGTTCTCCTCCAAGAACTTGATCACGGTTTACAGTCAGGGGTCACAGGGACCAATAAGAACATTTTTACTACATGATGCATTATCCTGTCCATTATTTGTGTTCAATGTTGCCCTGCATTATGGGAGCTGTAATATCGGGATACATTTCATTAACAAAAGTGATTTGCGAAATTCATTAATGAAGTAAATAAAACAGTGTACATATGTGGTGAGGGGCTGAAGCGTTTTTAAATAAATCATTAAATCATTTTCCAATGTTGGGTCCTAGGAGGTAATGTACGGTTTGTGTTTATGCCACTTCATGATTCTTAGAGTTTGACCGGTTACGGAGATACTTTTCCTTACTCTCTTGTCCTCCAGTGGGCGTTTGTGAGTACAATATTAGACTGGTTAAGAAATCATTCTACATTCCTTACCCTCCAGTGGATTATTGCTCATGAACACTCATTTTGGTTTTATTTTTAACCTAGAACCGCTGTGTATGGTTAGTTTTTAAAGCCTTGTCTCATTATCATTTGATTGCCTCCTCAGTGTGTTGTGTGTTACGGTGTACAGTGGGAATGTCCATAAACTAAAATAAAGCAATTCATTCATAAAAACTTTACATGAGAGAGGCCAAAATAATGCTATTCTATTCTGTTACATTTCAGTTCTATTTACAAGTGCACATAAAGTTCATCACTCTGATTCAGGCCGAATGGAGTGTAGGTTCGGAAATTCAGGATCTGTCGTGATTCTCTTTCACTTAGTTTTTTTCCCTATTTCCCCCTCTGTTGCTTGTCATTATTGTCTCCAATGCGTAGAATTTTAGCAATTTCCAATTTCCCTCGTGGTTAGTCGCCATATGTTTTACCACTGCATTTCCCCGATCTTTATTTACAGTTGCTCTAATATATTCTAAAATTCTCTTTTTTAGTTCACATATAGTGCTCCCTATGTACTTCAACTGGCAGGGGCACTCTATGACGTATACCACATATTGACTCTTGCAGGTTATTAAGTCCTTGATTTTCCACATTGTCGTTTGCCATTCGCACTTCAGTTGTAGCTTTCGCTATTTGACAAACCTTACATCCAAAACATTTCACGAAGCCTTTCATTTTCAACCACTGATTCCCCTTCATGTTTTTTCCCCCGGAAGTGGCTGTGGATTAGTTCATCCTTTAGGTTTTTTGCCCTTTGATATGTTATCATGGGATGATTTCCAATAATTTTTCCTACTGTTGGGTCCAGTTGGAGTAACTCCAGTTTTTTTTAGGATTTCGGTCATTTTCTTTGATCCTTGATTACTCAAGTGAGACAATCTTATTGGTTTTCCCTTTGGTTCTCCATTTATTTTGATTTGTAATGTTTCATCTCTTGTTTTTTTTTTTCGTTCTTTGCCAGCAATTTTTTATATTTCCCTCCTTGTATCCTCGTAGTCAGAATCTTGCAGATGTTGATGCTCTATGCTTTTCCCATTCAGTTCCCTCTGAGCATATTCGACGGATTCACAAGAATTCTCCGTAGCGTATATGTTGGATTACAGATTGCTTGTGGCGTGCAACGTGGCATTAGTTGACGTTTCCTTCCGATGCAAAGTTGTTTGTATTTGGTCATCTGATATATAGATTTCTGTGTCCTAGAAATGAACTCTCTCTAAGAGATTTTAAAGTATTCTTGGAATTCCTTCTCCGACCCGTCCCGGTGCCATAGGAGGATCCCAACTAGTGTACCAGTGGCAGGAAATTGCTGCAGTTTGAAGCGTGTTAAAATACAGTGAAAACCTCCGAAGGAGGAGAACGAGGCACATATGTAAGGCTCAAGCAAGGCGACCCATGGCGTATAGGAGACAGCGCCAAAAGGCACAACATTGAATACCGTGCAACGGTAGATAATGGAGTCAGTGGGCGTATAGAACCCAAAAGGGCCTCCAGGCCCCCTTGACAGATAGCAGAGCTATACAATAGCATACAAGTATCCCAACTTGGAGTAAGGCACACCCCCAAACAACGGGGAACACCTCTTAAGGCAAACGACAGTCAGAGGACAACACAAACAACCTGTGGAACACCGCCACAGTAGGCTTACTGCCACCCTAAATGCATAATGCATCCGGAGGATGCTAAATAAAAGGGTAACCACCCCAGAACATGTGAAAAGAAGAAAACCTGCGAAACACAGACCTATGGGGAGGGTGAAAACCCGCAAGGAGGCGCTGAACAGCCGATTCGCCGTGAGCATCAAACAACAGGACCCCATCAAAGGGTAGATCAACAAGGCGCTCCCGGATATTTTCCGGGAAGAAGCCATGCCATAACCAAGCATGGCGCCTTAGGGCAACCGAACCAGCCATAGCTCGGCCTAAGGAATCAACAGTATCCAAGGCCAAGCGGATCGTAAATTCTGCCAAATCATGGCCATCACGGAGAAGATGAAGGAGGTCAACACGAGCGCCTTCAGAGGTGGCCGAAAGAAGAGACTCAGCCGAGTCCCAAAGGGCAGAGGTATCCCGAGCCAAGTCACACACTGTATTTAGTGAGTGAAAGGTGGGACTAGTGTAGGCGAAAATGTTACGACCCCATGACTCCAGCCATCTGGACTCCCGGGAGGGAGGAAGCATCAGCTGAGGCAAAGAAGGGAAGGCAGTTTGCAGAACAAACCCCTGAACGTCCGGGTGAACAAATAAGCAAACTGGATCATGAGGAACAGGACAGTGGCGGTGCAAGATAGAACGAGCCACCGAATCACCGGAAGCTGGGCGAGCCCAGGTGCCCAAAAGGGCATCATAAAGAGAAGCTTCAAAGTACAGAAGCAGCTCTACATTCCCCGACCCGTGGTGGAGGACATCCGGCAGAGGGTCCACAGGCAGGGGGACCAAAGGGGGTTGCATACTCAGAACATGAGCAGCCAAGGAGACAACCCTAAAGAACGCTGCCCCGCCCTCTTTAGCCCTCCAGCAGAGGGGGGGTGGCGGGGGTTTACTGGGGACAGCACCTCATCCATGGGTGTGGGCTGTAAACTAAGTCTCCCACCCCAAGGAAGTTGACAAATGAACTGAGGATGTGACCAATGCCCAAAAGAAGGAAGCCCGATTGACGAATGAAGGTCCGGGCGTTGAGGAGACGTGGAACACCCCCCGCAAGCCTCCGGAGAGGAGTCAATAATCCGACGTTGGGGCGGCGCCAGAATGACTTCGGCCGGCGCCTGCCCAGCCTAGCGCCGAGTTGGCCTCATCCGGCACATGCTCCACGTCAACCACGGCAACTTCCGCTCTGGAAGAAGGGGATGGCGCCGGAGCCGGGGAGGCAAGCCTACGGCGCCGGAGTGGCGCCAACTCGGCGTCGACCACAACAGGCCCGACTCCAAAGTAAGCAATGGAGTCGGAGAAGGGGAGGCAAGCCTACGGCGCCGGATAGGCGCCGACCCCGGCTCCGGACAGGCAGCCGCCAGTCCGAAAGGCTGAGGTGTGCTCGAAGCAAGGCTGCGAGCACCAGCAACCTCCTGCAGCGCCACAGGGAGCCCCACTGGGTTATGCGGCGTGGCAGGGGGGCTATGGGTCGAACAGGGGGACCCAGCCGCGCAGCGCCCTAACAACGCCATATCTCCATCATACCTAGAAGCAAGGGGCTCAGTCGGTGCCGGGGGCGAACCTGCCGGCGAGTCTGCCTGAGACCCCGCACGTAGCGGAGGCTTCGAGGACGCCCCAGGGAGAGGAGGGGACCCAAGGGAGGCCTGCAGGATAAGGATAAGGTGGATATGGGAGGGGCGACTCCCGGGGCCGCACGTCCGGAGGATTCTATGAACTAGTGCCCCCGGCAACAGAAGGAAGTGAGGTCGAGGACCTCAGCAACATGCACCATGACTTACCTGAGCGAGGCGAATGACCCACCTGGGAGCCAGAGGGCGACCAACGCCGCAAATGGAACTCACTGCCAGAGGGACCTGCAGCCGATGAGGAGGCCGGGGGCCGAGACGACTCTGACCGGGACAGGCGAGCCAAAAGCAGCTTCACCCTGCGCTCCCGCTAGGACTTCGGCTTGAGGTGTTGGCAGGCGTCGCAATCCGTCGAGTTGTGGTGTTCGCCCAGACACTACATACAGATAAGGTGTGGGTCTGTCGCAGACATTTGCCACAAACAGGTGGTACACGTTTTAAAGCCTGAAGGCATCGCACACTGTTCTAGACGCAAATGTGTCAAAAAACGGCCTGAAAACAGGGCAGAGGAACTGCTTGCTCCAGATCCGTGTTGAACGCGGAAACGAAGGAGACTGACATCAGCGCGCCGGGAGGGACCTATATGACCTCGCTGACGTCACGTCCGTGGACGACGTCAGTGCGGGGTCGCAGAGGTGCTGCTGCAAAAAAAATCCGGATCCAGTCTGATGCCTGTGGATATTCTAAGTTAAGGAATCTGTGGCTAGATTTCTCTATCAGATTATAGCAATTCACAAGCTTTTCATAATTGTGTCAAAGTGTCTGTCTCATATTACTTGTGTTGAAACGATGCGATGGTGCATGTGCAGTAAAGAAAAGAAACTGTAGAAGTTTGATAGCTTTCTGGCGGGTGCAGGCACCACGGTGTCCGGTTGGAGTAAAAGCGGTTACGAAATGTAGACTGGGTATGTTTATAGAAAGGAAAATTTGATAAAAGCAAGTTTCAGTGGTTATAGCTATTTACAAGTGTATTGGCTAGCGGGCTTTGTCCTAAATACGTGCGGGTCGGCAGTTGATAAGATCACAGGTTGTTGCAAGTGGAAAAACTGGAGCCAGTACCATTCAATGGGGATGATATACAATTTAACATAAGCAGCAGAGCGTTTTGACAGAGTTGTGTTTAATTTAGAAACAGGAGGTATAATTTCATTTTACACAGATTTTTTCTAGAGACCTAACAAATAAGTTACTTATCTTTGGTAACACCTTATCAGTTAGAGACCCGATCTAGCTGCAGAGTCCTTACCTTAGAATCCTCCCCCAGGCGCAAGACTGGATCCAGGAATTGTTTTCCACAGCACATCTGTGCGTCAGAAGAGGGGGATGCGCAACTCCAAATCGACGTCATGCAATGCGCCGTTGACGGAGTCCATAAAAAACCCTCACTGATGCGCTGATGTCAGTTACGGAGTGGTTAGGGGGCCATTTTTCAGCCCATCTCCACATTTTGTGAGAGAAACAGTGCTTTATGCGATGCCTTCAGGGATTAAACCTGGTGGATCTTGTGACAGACAGTTGTCGATCACAAATCCTCATACCATCGGTTTGTGGTGCCTAGGAAACCACCACGAGTTCATACACATGCATAACTGTGTTCAAGGCTTTTCAAGACATTGATTTATTATATATATACACACAAGATACCAATGCTGACACAACCAGGATGATTCTGTGCACGCATAGGGAATTACAAACCGCACGATCATTAACGCTGCTACTGCTTTGAATGATTTATGAATCTGGCGGTAGACACATGCATAACCACAGCTTTTCAACCTAAGTAATGCGAAGCAAGCACGTTCACAGGACCATGATAATCTTGTGACTTCCTATTGATAGAAAATAACACACCCAACCCAAACAGTAATGGGCATAGTTTCCCACATGTATAGATCACGTGAACTTCACACTTGCATAGTTAATAAAGGTTCATAACAATGTATAGGCAGATTAATACATTGAGGATGTATGACATTTTTGATAGTTACAAGCGGATTATTTGATTTGTCCTTTGTCATGACTGATTTTTGTGTAGGAATTTTTTTATTGCAATTTACAGCTATTGAAAATGAACCCTCTGATAAAGGACACAGGTCAAATGCATTGGGGAAAACCAACTGAAGAACATTGCAATGAGCATTAAGGACATGGATTCACATTAATTCACATGTAAACATGTGGACAAAAAAACAGATGAAATAACGGGGCATGAATAAACATGCACACTTGATTTCACAAATTGATGGTTTAAAGATCTTAATTTGAATCAGCTGTCAAGTAGCAGTGCATCTGTGACACTTATGATTGCACAGGAGATTTTTCAAATTCATTTGAGCACCCATGAACAGACTGCACACAATGATGGTCAAAATAGTGAAGAAGGATAAAACAAGGGATTGCAGTACAAGAAGCTTAAGTTTTTCCTACATTTTTAGGTCTCGCCTATGCAGCACGCATGCGCTGCTTAGGAGACCTTTAGTGATCGATTCTGTTTTGGCCCCAAAAACATGCATGAGTTGCATTGCCTTCAATAGCAACGTGTGCACATTTGGCGATTCCCTTGTGGGAGCGAACCTTGAAACCATATGGTTACTGCTCGCTCCCACAAGGGAAACAGGCAGAGGCCCCCTTCCTCTCCCCCCTCCTCTCTCCCCTCCCCCTGCAGCCAGCGCGTGGCGCTCGCTTTTCTTTTTTTGATCCATTTCACAGAGAAGTGACTAAATGAAAGAAGGAAGGAGATGTTGTGAACCATTTCTTCAAGTTGCGGTTTTCAGTAAGTGAGGAGCAAGACAGAATGAGAGGAGATAATAGGAAGAGATAGGGGGTGGGGGCAGCTGCAAGCACAGAAAATAAGAGGACATTCTCCATGTCTTCTCTGGGCTGTAAGGAACAGTCCTTTTCCTTCTCTGCCCGTCCCCAAACATCCACGAAAGCAAGGAGAGCCTTTTCCGAAGGCCTTTGCTATGTTTGCCCTCTTGGGCATGCCCCTACTTCTTTTATTGAAAAGATTCCGTTCCCCTACTTTTTCATTTCAAAACTGTGTCCCAGGACGGCTGAAATAGCAAAGGCATTCAGATAATGTTTGGCTTGCTTTCATGAACGATCAGGGACGGGCGAAAGGATTCGGTCTCTTCCTTACTGCCCAGAGAAGACACGGACAATGTCCTCTTCTTTTCGGTGCTGGCAGCTGACCCCCCTATGCCCCCCCCCACCCCGCCCGCTTCCTATTATTCCCTTACTTTCTGTCTTGCTCCTCACTGAAAACCGTAACTTGAAGAAACGGTTCACAACCTCTCTTTCCTACTTTCATTTAGTTGCTTCCCTGTGAAATGGATCCAAAAAAGAAAAACACTCTTGCGGGAAATGCCCTTTTTCTGACATTTTTCTATTCCAAAGTGCAGCCTCGGGATTGAGAGAAATAAAAGGTTTTAAATATAAAAAATAAACACTTAACTAAATAAAGCAAGCCAGAGTGGTAGCTGCAAAGTGGCCAGATTGGCTTTATTCACATCCAAACACATCAGCCTCACTTTACAGACTTTGCAGTGAAGCGCTACTTTTGTTTTCTCCTCTTTCTTTGAACAGCATTGTTGTCCCCAGGTGGGGAAGTGCACCAATCCTGGATGTATTGCAATACCTTGTTCATGGGTGGATTAGAAAACAAAATGTGTACCATGCCTCTGTGTTTATGGATGTGGTCTTTTAAAACTATACTGCTTACGTTTTGTATGGATATAAGCAATGGACATTGAAACGGTTCCCTTCAGGGCCCTGTAGTCATGTCCTTAACTTTTCAGGTACAACCACTCACTGATTTCGGAATAGTGAGTGAGAGATCGTTAAGGAAACCATGTTGTTTCTGCTACATTTCACATGCTTTACTTAATCTTGCATTGCCTATGAGTGTTTGCTTTTACCTTTTTTTTTTAGGCAACATATTAGTCTTATCAAGTGCATAATTTGAATTGAGCCACATCCAAGTGTTTATAGCGGGCACAATTAGGTTGTAGCTGAAGTCAGTGCGAGCTTCTCTCAGTGGGGCAGTATGGTGTTCAGTGGGGGAGAGGCTGTGGCGCTATGGCCAGAGCTGTCGAATTTGAAACTGGGTTCAGCCTTCATGACCAGGAGACCAGACCACTCTGCTGCGGGAGCATATTCCCATGCTAGACCTTAGAAGGCCCCACTAGACCTTAGAAGGCCTGATGTCTTAGCACAAGCAGGTGTACCCTAGCGGTGTCAATTGTGGGTTAACCTTGAAGGCCTGTCCACCACAATCCATACTGAAGTTCATCTCCAATTTTGCAGGCAGGCCTACAAAGCAGCACAGCCTAGAGCAACAGTGATCCAGTCACTGTGACTGTCACTGAGGTCACATGAACCTTGAGCAGGTTATTGCGGTGCGAACGGTGTGACCGCACTGGGTACCTATTTCGGGTGGGTGCGTAGTGTTTGCAGGTATATTATGGTTTAAGAAAAGCTTCTGCCTCCTTCCTGGCCTCCAGCAATTTTCAGCAACAATAAAAATGTCATGATAACTTCAGTGATTAATGTTCTTCCTAGAGAGAGATCGGAGTTTTGTCTAGTGGAAGGGTTGACTCCTGGAAAGGTAGCACAGAGGGTTAATGTGGCTGCTGCAAAGAACATGTACCATGCAGATCACAAAGTGCTCATAATGTTAACTAGGTTAGTAGGTTACTGCTTTTGTCAGAGAGATCCTATTGTTACTTGCAGTTTATAAGTTAAAATCCTAACATAGAACAGTGCGCTATTAAACTATACTGCCTACTAGTATGGCTGTCATGTGGCTTCTACACCTTGTAGTCCTTTGTCTTATGTAACATTTCCTATACAGTGATTTACACACGTATAATTGATTGTCTGTGTAGTGTGTGTGATGTAAAGTACTCCGACACCATACACTGGTATGAGTGGCACTGTAAATCTAATTAAATGCATCTGAGAAAGAGTATGGTTATGGAGACTTGAGGAGGACTGTTAAAGCGTGGTAGTGAGGATGTTCGAGGCATAGGTGATCATTGGGGGCACCAGCAAACATTGTTGCACAGGGCACCACCAGCACTAAAGCCGGCCCTGCCATCGAGGCCAGTCCGCCTCACCCATTGGTACCTCCATTGGCCTTGTTTCAGCAGTAGAAGCTGCAACACACCAAGGATCGGCAATGCAGGATTTGCACGCACACCAAACTAAGTTTGCAAACTTCACAGTCTCTCTGCTTCATGCACAAGCACTTTTAACATGTGCTACCTGCTCTGGAGCAACTGCAATTATGCAGCAATGGGGGACGAAATGTTGCTGCAGTGTTGACTAAATTATGCAACAAAGAAAAGGTTGCAGCGTAGTGCAATATATTTTCTTATACTTCATTATTTAGACATTTTTCCCCATGTTAAGTCTGCAAAGATTCTGCCTCATTTGTATCAGTATAACATACAAATGCAGCAGTGATCAGTCAACCTTTGTAAAGGGTCATCCACTTTGCAGCAACTCAAGTCACATTTTTTAGTAACTTTTTATCCGTTTGAGCTACAAAAAGGATTAGTTAAAACTGTAAGATTATGCAGTGGATGATGTATTATGTGGCAACTGTGGCAGAGCCATAATTATATAGAAAATATTTGCAAACTAGGATATTTTGCCATTCATGTTTGAACTGCTCTTGTGGAAGAAGGGAGGAGAAGTGCTAATGAGAGAAACTGCATGGCTTGGAGACGAATGGCTTGTGATTCCACTTTTAAGCGTATTTGGGACATTGTGTGATTGGAAATATATCCCAATATGCCAATAACTCCTATTAAACCTTAAATAATGAAGTGTATCAATTGGTTGAATTAAATAACACAATAAGCTGTAACTGGTCGGTGAAATGCCAAACAAATACTAAAAATTGGGATGTTTGGCACATTCTGGCCACACCTCTGACACCCTCGGAGTCTCCGCCCACATTTCCCCAACTTTTTTTCGCCCACTTCGACCCCTGGCTTTGAGTCGTTTGATGTTGAAGCCAAGCGCTGTGCCTGAATACTCTCATGACGTCAGGAGGCTTCTGCTGAGGAGCAGCATTCAATCCAATACATGAACCTGGGCTCAGGTCCAACTGTGACCACTGGGGCAAGAAGCCGCCCTTGTCACTGACCCTCCATCGATTGAAAGAAGGCCAGGGAGTCTGCTTCGTTGTTTTAATTAAACTGCTTTCGGTGGAGTGAACAGAGGGTTGGGCCGGGGGTCCCAAAGCTCCTAAGATCAACCAAGGCCTTTTTAAAGGTACTGGGGTAAGGATTAAGGGTCAGGACATTTTCATCTTTGAGGAAATTTACCATAATCAAGGGTGGAAGGAGGGGTGCGAAGTGGCACCACTGCCATTCCATCTTGAGACAACTTCCATCGGGTCCAACTCAGTGGAAACCAGGATATTTTCCCCCAAGCGAGGAATCTGATGATTAAATGAAGCCCGAAGGGTTTGTAGCCTCTTACTATTACTGAGGGGTGGAGTCTGGCAAAGACTGAGCCGCAAACGTCACAGCGCAAGCCTAGAAAGGTCCTGGCTCCTGTGTCTCACCTCCTCAGGAGCCCGTAGATCAGTCTCATGGTTGGTGCCATGTTGTGGTCAGGCAGTCGCATATGCGGTGCTCTCCAGACTCCGTGGGTGGCTTCAGTCTCCCTCCCCAGGACCTCGACGATCATCGAAGGGTCACAGATATCGTCTTAATCAGGGGATAGCACTGGAAGGAAGGGAGGGGAGTACAGGGATAGAAGCAATCTCCCCCAAACCTGGAGTAGCCAGTGCAGCAGGGCACCGGAGCATCAGAACCCCATCCTCCAAGAACCAAGGAGGAATAAACCGCCCCCAGATGGCGCCACCCGTCAAGAACAAGGAAGGCACTCACAGGAGACACAGCCCCCCACCGGAAAGCAAGTACCGAATAAGTTCAAGTTCAGGAATTTGTATAGCGCACTACTCACCCAGAGGGTCTCAAGGCGCTTGGGGGAGGGGGTGCATTATTTATCGAATAGCCAGGTTTTAAGTTCCTTTCTGAAGGAAATGTGGTTTTGTGTAAGGCGGAGGTGAGTGGGGAGAGAATTCCAGGTCATGGCCGCCAGGTAGGAGAAGGATCTTCCTCCCATGGTGGATCTATAGATGCGCGGAACTGCGGCGAGGGCTTGATTGGAGGATCTAAGTTGGCGGGTGGGTGTGTAGAAGGACAGTCGTGTGTTGAGGCATTCGGGTCCTAGTTTGTAGAGGGACTTGTGTGCGTGGGTGAGGAGACGGAACGTTATTCTCTTGTTGACGGGAAGCCAGTGGAGGTCTTTCAGGTGACCGGTAATGTGATCTTGGCGAGGGATGTCCAAAATGAGTCTGGCTGATGCGTTTTGGATGCGTTGGAGTTTTTTCTGTAATTTGGCTGTGATTCCGGCGTAGAGGGTGTTTCCATAGTCCAGTCGGCTAGTGACCAGTGCGTGGGTGACAGTCTTTTTTGTCTCGGCGCGGATCCAACGGAAGATTTTTTTGAGCATGCGAAGGACGTTGAAGCATGAAGATGAGACGGCGTTGACTTGTCTGGTCATCGAGAGGGAGGAGTCTAGGATGAAGCCTAGGTTACGTGCGTGGTCTGTGGGTATGGGTGCTGTGCCCAGGGCCGATGGCCACCATGAGTCGTCCCAGGCAGAGGGGGATGATCCTAGGATGAGGACTTCCGTTTTGTCTGAGTTAAGTTTTAGGCGGCTGTTTTTCATCCATTTGGCTACTTCTTTCATGCCTTCCTGAAGATTGGTTTTGGCGGTGTTAGGGTCTTTGGTGAGGGAAAGGATCAGCTGGGTGTCGTCAGCGTAAGAGATGATGTTAAGGTTGTGTTGTCGCGCAATGGATGCGAGTGGACTCATGTAAACGTTGAAGAGGGTGGGACTGAGTGATGATCCTTGTGGTACTCCGCAGATGACTTCGGTGGCCTCTGATTTGAATGGGGGAAGTTGGACTCTCTGGGTTCTCCCGGCGAGGAACGAGATGATCCAGTCCAAGGCTTTTTCTTGTATGCCGATGTTGCTAAGGCGTTGTATGAGGGTGCTATGGCAGACTGTGTCGAAGGCGGCAGAGAGGTCGAGTAGGATGAGGGCAACTGTTTCTCCGTTGTCCATTAGTGTTCGGATGTCGTCTGTCGCTACAATGAGGGCGGTTTCGGTGCTGTGTTTGGCTCGAAAGCCGGACTGTGAGATGTCGAGGGAATTGTTGAATTCAAGGAAGGCAGCGAGCTGGCTATTGACGGCTTTCACAATGACTTTGGCAGGGAATGGGAGGAGGGAGATGGGGCGGTAGTTCTTAAGTTCAGAGGGGTCTGCTGTGGGTTTCTTCAGGAGGGCGCTGAGTTCGGCGTGTTTCCAGCTTTCTGGGAAGGTAGCGGAGTTGAAGGAGCAGTTGATGACATCACGGAGATGGGGTGCGATGATGGAGTCTGCTTTGTTGAAGATGTGGTGGGGACAGGGGTTGGTTGGCGAACCTGAATGGATGGAGTTCATTAGGCTGATGGTGTCTTCAGTGGTGATTGGGTTCCAGGCGCTAAGGTTGTTAGAGGGCGGATTAGGTTCGGAGGTGGGTGGAGTGGACTGTTCTTTGGAAATGTTCTCAAAGCTGTTATGTATGTCGGCGATTTTGTTGTAGAAGAAGGAGGATAACGAATCGCAGAGGTCTTGGGAGGGAGTAATGTCGTTTGAGGCTGCGGTGGGGTTGTTTAATTCTTTGACGATGTTGAATAGTTCATTGCTGTTACGGGCGTTGTTGTCGAGTCGATCCTTGAGTGCTGATTTATTGGTGGATCGGATCAATTGGTGGTGTTTGCGGGTGGATACCAACCCAAGGGGCCTCGCACAGTAGGGGAGGAAGGCCGGGCCGTGAAGGAATCTGCGGCTAGAATTGTCTCTATCAGATACATTGTTAACTAAGGTAAGAAACTCGTACATCTGATAGAGACTACTATCCACAGATTCCTTCACGTAGAATAGATACCCTAGCAATACCTACTGGGAAGGAGGGTTTGCAAAAGGACCCCACCAGCCAATACAGAACAGAGGGCCCCCGAGGGGACCATATCTGTGGACCAGGAAGAACCTTGTCCCTGTCAGGCAAGGGGAACCCCCACAAGCAGAACCCTACCGACCACAAGAGGATGTAGGAGGGAAAAGAAGGCTGAAGAGGCTTGTACACTCACAGCAGAGGAACCAAAAGCAAGGGCGGAGAGGCCGAAGCATCCCACTCCCCCACAAGGCAACATAACATCCGCCCAAGACAGGACCAAATGGCCAGAAAACGCACTCCACAGCCAGAACAATCGGCCTAAGAAGGCCCAGAATCAACCCGGCTCAGGAATCACAGAGGAGGGGATGGAGAATGATAAAGCGGAGGAGGAGGAGGACGGAGCCCTGCCAAGAGCCTCTGGATGGCGGAGTCAGCCGGGGCATGGAACAACAGATTGCCATCAAAAGGAAGATCAATGAGTCGCTCCCGAATATTCTCTGGGAATACTCCATCCTGAAGCCAAGCAAGGCGACGAAGAGCAACCGAGGAAGCCATGGCCCAGCCCAACAACTCTGAGATGTCCAGGATGGAGTGGAGAATAAACGTCGCAAGCTCCCGGCCATCCAACGCATTATGCCTTAAGTCCATTTGACCACCCTCCAGGGACGCCGCGGATCCCAGAGATTCAGCAGAGTCCCACAAACAAGAGGAGGCCCGAGCCAGCACACAGAAGGTGTTCATAGCCCGCAGGGCAGCGCTGGTCGAGGCGAACATGTTGCGCCCCCAAGTGTCCAGCCAGCGGGCCTCGCGAGATGGCGGAGGCAACAGAGGCGGCAGGGAGGGAAAAGCAGTCCGCAAAAGAGGACTGGAGGCCGAGGGGTGGAGGGAAAGGCACGCTGGGTTAAGCGGCGTCGGGAGATGCCGGTGCAGAAGAAGATGCTGAGGCATCGGGTCCCCCTGAGGCAGGACGCCTCCAAGCCCCTGTCAAAGAAGACCGGAGGGAACCTTCAAACGGGAGCAAGATCTCCCTCCCACCAGAGCCCTAGTGGAGGACCTCCAATAGATGGTCCACCGGAAAATGAGCCACGGGTCACCCATACGAAGGATGCCCACAGCCGTGGACACCGCGTGAGCGAAGGCCGCACCCGCCTCCGTAGGGCCCCGCAACAGGGAAAGCAGCTCCTCTGTGGGCGACGGCTGCAAACTAAGATGGCCGTCTCCGATGCCAAGCAGGGCGGGCAAGGGCCAGACCAGGAAGTCAGAAGGAGCCGTCGAATGAGGGACCTGCTGCTCTTCTGACAAACACCTCTGCCTCAGGAAGGGCGGGGAGACGCCCTTCGACGCCGGTGAAAAAGACACCATATGACAACCAGTCCCCGGGGAGGATGACACCAATATTCAGGCTGCCTCTGGAGAAGAAGGAGCGTCCTTAGACTAATCTTCGGCACGACCCCTGGGCGGAGCCGTAGAGTCCCTTTGCCTGAGGCGGAGTGCCGGCACCATCCGGCGTCGCCGGACAAGGTTCCTCCCAGTCGCCCCGCACTGGGGACCGGAGCGGGGCTGGAGCTGAGCCTGGGGAGTGACGGGGAGTGACACGAAGCCCTCCGCCATTCGCGGCCCAGAATGAGGCGTAGATAGCTCGGCAACCCATGAGGCAGTGCGAGGGACGATTCCACCTCCAAATCGCCCCCAGTCGAGGTGGCCGCCTGCAGGGAAGGACGAGAGGGGCACGGAGAGTGGCGAGGGGTCCTCACCCAGCCTCGACCCGGAGCGGGGCGAGGTGGGTTCGCCGATCCCTGTGGCTCTGCAAGGTCCAGCTGCTGCCGGCGCCGTAGCGGCGTCATCCAGACCTTAGTCAGGACCACCTTGTCAAGGGACCAAGAGGGGCTCGGGGATGCGACCTGAGCCCCGGCGACCTCCTGCAACACCGCAGGGACTCCCGCAGGAGTTTGCGGCGAGGCAGAGACGCCGTGGCCTGAAGGAGGTGCCCCAGAGGAGCCGTACCCCCAACAGCACCACACCCTCCAAGCCTGGATCCGACCAGCCGGGGCCGGAGCTGCCGGCGGCGCCACGGATGGCCCTGCGCAAGGCGAGGGGTCCGCCGACGCCCCCAGGAGGGGAAGACAAAAGCGAGGCCTGCAAAGCAGCCGCGTATGTCTCCATCTGGACTCTTAATGCCCCAACACCAGGAAACGGTGGATAGGTCGACACGCGGGCCGCATCACCCGCGGGGAGTCCACGCCCCCGGTAGGCCGGAACCCAGCCCCCGGGGACAAACTGCGACACTTACCCACCGGGGAGCGACGCTCATGTGACATCGGAGAAGGGCGAGGATGACGACCACGGCTGAACCTGAAGCCGTCCGCCGAAGCAGACCGAGGGCAGGACGTCGACCTGGAGAGACGCGCCGAGAGAAGTTTCATGCGGTGCTCCCGCCACGACTTCAACTGTTGACAGGCCTCGCAGTCGGTGGTGCCGTGATCCTCCCCCAGACACCACATATAAATGAGGTGCGGGTCTGTCGCCGACATAAGACGCCCACAAAATGTACAAGTTTTGAAGTCCAAAGGCATTCACACACTGTTCCCCCAAAGAAATGGAGAAAAAAGGGGCCCGAAACAGGCCCGTAGCAAGATCCGGATCTGCGTTGCACATGGAAAGAGAAAAAACTGACGTAGGCGCACCGGGGTGGGACTTATGTAACTTTGCTGACGTCACGTGTGCGGAGTTGCGTGTTGCCGTTTCCCCCGGCGCGCAGGGATGCTGTGGCAAAAAGATTTTCCGCATCCAGTCTCACGCCTGGGGATAGTTCTACGTGAACGAATCTGTGGCTAGTAGTCTCTATCAGATTGGGTGACCTATCCTGCCACACGTTCGAAGCGCTAGTCTTTTCATTCGCATGGAGAGTCTTTTTTAAAATTTCATGTCGCTGCCTGCCTCCTGTTCGCCCCATGGCTGTGCACCAGTGCCAGCTTCCTGCACTACCCTCCCGCTGCAGGCTACAGACCAGTCATAAGGAACATAAGACTCTGTTTAGTCAATCATTGAACCTCTCTGCTGTGGCCGTAGACAACTGGTTTGAGATTTTTTTACCACGCCTCATACAACCTTGTGGAAGCCACAGAGCGCCTTGACATCATTTTGTGCCTACTTTCATTAGGTTTTGTGTGTGAGCTGGACTAAGGATGCATGCTTATGTCACATTGTTTCGCCCTTCAGTGACCTTGGAGATCTAGAATCATGTCATTTCCAACAAGCAACTTATAGAGTGTGGGTGTCACAGCTCGGATGGACATATTTTTACTAAACGTCCAGTTATAGCAGAACAGATTTGACTGATATCAGAGGATTTGTCCCCTACCCCCACCCTTTTATTGTATGGGCTGGGTTGCGAAATGTAGTGTGAACCACACGCTGTATACATGGCTCTTAAAGTCCTGCTTCCTTTCTATCCCTGACAGAGTATTCATGCCCTCTGGACAAGGAGCAGCAAGGGTAGTATCTGGGCTACCAACTGCTGCTGCTGACCACCCTGAATTGACTGTAAAGGTAAGATGGTGTGTACAGGTCCTGTCTGTCTTGTTTCCACGGGTCTCCGCAGTCCACATTGTGTCTGATTGGAATAGCCAGGTTTTGGTAACTTCAGGGGCGTTTTCAGTGTGAAGGGCAGGGTGATCTGAACTGCCTGACTGGCCCCAGGCTCTAATCTTCAAAAAAGGGCAGTGGGCGATGGCCAAGGGATAGGAATGTGTAAAAAAGCACTGCCTGAAGACAGAAGCACAGCAGTCAACTGGCCTCAGGCCATGACATTGGCAGTCAGTGGGTCCTCTTTATATGCTCACAGTACTAGGTATATTGGGATTTGTAATGTGTAGCTATATGTGTTCAGCACGTTTCCACCTTAGCAGATAGATTAATAAATGTTTATAGATTACAATCTACTATTAGGAATGCTTTTCAGTCGAGTTATGATGCTAGAAACAAGGGCCAGGTTCTGTCTAATAGTCCCTCCCTCTCCTTCCTAGAGCGCACAGCACCCACTCAGGGGCACACAACACAATTTAGAAGCACCACAGTGTGGGGATGCCTAGCCTGCCGACTTCCCTGGGGCGTCTTATGTCTGTGCCCAGGTCACAAACCTAAACTCCGGATTCTTTGTCCTCTTTGGTCATCTCACACCAGAGCTGACAACACCCTAAGGCTCTCCTCCCATGTACCAAAGTAGGTAACTATTTGAGGCTTTACTTTAAAAACACAAAGTGTAACATAAACTGTGTACTGCTGCCTATTGTACCTGTTCAACAACGACAGCTGATTCGTTTATCAGGACATTAGACATTTCAGAACAATGTCCTATTATTACTCCTAAAGCTCATTACTCCTGCCCCGGTAATCCAGATGGTGGCAGTGTTTCACAGGCAGATTATTCCAGCTCCTAAAAGCACCCTACACCGTGGAGAAAAACATATGAAAAACCAGCATGGAAACTATGATTTCCATATCTTATTCCCCAAAAGCTTGTAATCCCTGTTCCAAACCTCACCAAATACAGCAGAGCATTTCCACACACCATCGCCAAGACCACCTCAACCCCTCCACTGACTGCCCCATCAATAAACAAATCCTCTTTAAAGCCTAAACGACTCTCTCCTGTCCCACTCATGGCAAAGCTCCTTGTGTGTTTTTAACATCAGATTCCATCTCGACCTTTCCCGAAGGTCCCTTTTATTCACTGGCCAGTCCATGTTACACATTCCCAAAACTTGCAGTGAAGTTTACGGATTATAGCAGAACATAAATCCAATAATCTTCTAGTCTCTCTGCGTTCAACCCTCTCATGCGATGTTTTTCTTAAGACACTGAGACCCTTCCTTTTCCTTTGTCAATTTGAACACATTTCCCTATTAGCCAACCATGTTCTGCTGTAGTGACAAGAACCTTCAGCATACGATTGATGTAGGAATAATAAATAACATAACCCCACCGAATTACCAGAAACCCTGGTACAGTTGTGCTTTTTGAAGCAGGAGGAGTGCACACTGCACTCAGGGCGTTGTGCAGAGCAGCAGAGACGTCGGGCGCATGCAGGCCTGGCAGCGGGACGGCCTTCTGATTTTGTTGCTGGGGGCCGATTTTAAAAAATCAGCCCCAGTAACAAAACCGGCCCCCTGTAGGGAAACTGGCCTTCACCCCTTCTGGCCTCCCGGGGGATTGCCCAGTGCCCGGTATTTCCAGTCCGCCCCTGATCCCCATCCCAGGAGGGACGCATCTGTCACCACTGTGTGCTCCGGTTGGGGAAGGGAGAGGGATCTGCCATTGACCAATCGCAATTTGTGAGCCACCACTGCAATCGTCGTGCAGTGCACTCCGAGATCTGGACATGATCGGACTGGTTGCCCTGATGCTGTGCCCATTGGAACTTCAGGTCCCACTGCAGAGCCCACATATGTCATCTGGCATGTTGCCCTAGCAGGATGCAGGAGACCATCGGGCCCAGGAGCCGGAGGGTCATCCTGACTGAAACCCAGGATAGAGGCTGAAAGATCAGAATCATAGCCTGAATATCTCGGACTCACTGCTCTGGAGGACAAACACGAAACTGCGTCGAATTCAGAACCGCTCCCATGAAAGGGATCTTCTGAGGGGAACTTAGTGCGACTTTGGCACGTTGATGGAGAACCCCAGCAAATGCAGGAGATAGGCCGTAGTCTAAAGGTGGGTGACGACTGCCTGGGGCGAGCCGACCTTCAACAGCCAGTCGTCGAGATAGGGGAAGGCTGCCAATCCTGACCTGCGCAGGTGAGCTGCGACCACCGCCATCACTTTCGTGAACACCCGAGGGGCACTGGTAAGGCAAAGAGGGAACACGGCAAACTGAAACTGCTCCCGGCCTACCGTGAACCGCAGGTAACGCCAGTGGGCTGGCAGGACGGGGATGTGAAAATATGCGTCCTGCAAGTCAAATGCTACCATTCAGTCTCCAGGGTCGAGGGCAGTCAAGATCTGAGCCAGAGTCAACATCTTGAACTTCTCCTTCCAGATGAAGCGATTGACGTCTCTGAGATCCAAGATGGGGCGCAAGCCCCCTTTGTCCCTCTTGGGGACCAGAAAGTAGTGGCAATAACACCCCCGCCCTACTTCTGGCCAAAGGGCCGCACTCGATGGCCCCCTTGACCAATAGGGCCATTACTTGCTGTTGGAGAAGCGCAAAGTGATCCCCTGACATGCGGTGGAACAGAGGTGGCATGTCCGGGGTGGGGGGGGGGTAGACCCGAAGGGGAGGGATCCAGCTTCTCATGTGATTTTGGTATCCTACGTCAAATAGAAGCCATTTACTTCAAAGTAGGCTTTATAGTAGTCCATGCTTAAACATATTTGTTGGAAAATAAAGGTGCTTTACATTAATGAAGTGACAGTACTTTATGTAAGAAACAATTTGCATAGGGCAACCAAACTCAAGTAGTGTCAATAATAAAGTGCTTCTTGCATAGCCTTAATTAGGTACTCCCACTGCAGAGACTGGTTGGCTATGCCAATGCTTGTTTGGGATTGCAACTACAATAAAATACAGGTGTGTCTACTAGATGGTGTTTATGCTAATCTATGTACACCTAGGAAGCTCATTAATTTACAATGTCATGCTGATATGGTGCAAAAAGTACTAGGAGGAAGGGGTCCCAGTGTGATTGACAATTATTACACATTTATCACAAACTGACACTCATAGAGCAATCAATGTATCCAAACTGTTTAATTATCAATGGGATAAAGTATATTCAATATACAAGACAAATTCATAAGACATAGTAGTTGCTAGGTGCCCAGTGGAGCAGGAAAAGGAGTGAAGGTCAAGTGAGGATGTGAGAATAAAGAGAGTTGGTGACATTAAAATCAGTTAATTGGCAATATTCTCTTGACAAATTTAAATGCAAAACAAAAAGACCTACGGTTCCAATATTTCAACAAAAGGACATACTTCAAAATAGTACAATATATGTAACAATGATGGCATGAAGTTGTCGCAAAACAAGATGGTTGTCGACGTTTCGACCCTCAATAGTGTGCAGGGATAAGTGGTGCCCTTGCTGTGGGGTCTTCTTCAGGACAGTCGGGGGATAGGTGGGGGGGCAGGCAACCTATTGGAAATATTTGAAAGACTAAATTAAATGACGAAATTAATTCTATCTAACACAGGAGTACATATATTGTGGACTTATGGAGGCCAGATTACATAGAATCATGCTCCACAAATAATGGTGGATAGTGCCTGGTTGGCAAAGCACATAAATTACCGACTATACGAAAGGGCTCTAAACGATGGTGTGGAAAGATAGCCCGGGATAATGAACGAGTACCTGCAGGTCCAGAACCAATCCGTGATCATTTGAGGTGTCACGGGAAGATTGATCTGCAATTACGTGTCTGTAAGAGAACACGTGACATTAACAAATTGACATTGCAAGAACTGGCTTAGTGTCATGATTATGATCACCAAACAGGTGGGAGTGTTAAAGAAAACTGCTTACCGATTGGTAAAAAGTCATAACCCAAATGACGATGTTGATAGTTATAGTCGCACCTGAAAAATGAAGGCGCAAGCATTAGACCGCTGGTTGGCAGGCCTGCGATCGCGAAGTACAGGTGAAACCACAATGTCAATTTGTTAATGTCACGTGTTCTCTTACAGACACGTAATTGCGGATCAATCTTCCTGTGATGCCTCAAATGATCACGGATTGGTTCTGGACCTGCAGGTACTCGTTCATTATCCCGGGCTATCTTTCCACACCATCGTTTAGAGCCCTTTCGTATAGTCGGTAATTTATGTGCTTTGCCAACCAGGCACTATCCACCATTATTTGTGGAGCATGATTCTATGTAATCTGGCCTCCATAAGTCCACAATATATGTACTCCTGTGTTAGATAGAATTAATTTCGTCATTTAATTTAGTCTTTCAAATATTTCCAATAGGTTGCCTGCCCCCCCACCTATCCCCCGACTGTCCTGAAGAAGACCCCACAGCAAGGGCACCACTTATCCCTGCACACTATTGAGGGTCGAAACGTCGACAACCATCTTGTTTTGCGACAACTTCATGCCATCATGGTTACATATATTGTACTATTTTGAAGTATGTCCTTTTGTTGAAATATTGGAACCGTAGGTCTTTTTGTTTTGCATTTAAATTTGTCAAGAGAATATTGCCAATTAACTGATTTTAATGTCACCAACTCTCTTTATTCTCACATCCTCACTTGACCTTCACTCCTTTTCCTGCTCCACTGGGCACCTAGCAACACCTATGTCTTATGAATTTGTCTTTTATATTGAATATACTTTATCCCATTGATAATTAAACAGTGTGGATACGTTGATTGCTCTAGGAGTGTCAGTTTGTGATAAATGTGTAATAATTGTCAATCACACTGGGACCCCTTCCTCCTAGTACTATTTGAACCCAGGTCCCAGTGACTCTTTTTGGGTAAACCCCCTTACTTATACCCCGATATGGTGCAAAAGACAGGCTATTCAAACTGACTATCCCTAAGGTTGCTGGTATTGGCCACAATGTCATTATTGCTATAGATCTTCAGAAGGATACAGATGATGGGTCAGCCCTTGTTGGATGAGTATAAATTCCTTTAGGAACAGGTGGTGGTTTTAAATAACCATTTGCTGCAAGTGATGCCACTGCAAAACTGTGCAAACACCCAACACTAGCAATAAATGTATGGTAGAACAGGATAATGCTCACTGGTCACAAAGGTATGCACAGCTTCAACATAATATAACTTCCTCAACCAACCTAATATGTGCATTCCTTTCAATAAGCACCTTCACCAGGAATTATCCAGATAGCACCATTTGTCAAACAGTATTAACTGTATTTTAGAAAAACAGCAGAGCAACAAAGACAGAATAATGAAGAAAAAACATTTTAAATTATTAAACTTCGATATTCTAGAAACAGAATATACTTACTTTGACCAACGTTTCAGGAGAAACTTCATCATCTGGAACCCAGAGCTTAGCTGTCTTTTTCCCAGGAAGCTACATAAAGGTTTCACAAAATATTGTGTCATTTACATTCAATACAGACCAAACAGAAATAACACCAATTAACGTCTCAAACACCACCAAAGTAGTGATAAAATAAAAGCTCTGTACAAAGGTTTTTTTTAGACAAAGAAAGCTTAACATTCAAGAATTAATATTATTGTACAGAGCGGAAGATTTTAACTGAAGTACAACAGTTAACGAATTTATGTCTGCCCAAGAGATGCAAAAGACGATCTAATTAGATGTTCTTCAAATATAAATTGGAAATACTACATAGTGCCACAAGAATGTTTGGATTTTGAGAATGCATACAAAGCAAGCAATAAGGGCCATCTGCATCAACTCAAAACATTACAGAAACAGCAGAAAGACAAGTTAAAAGAACAACACTAAGGTAGTCGGTAAAAAAGATGCACTTGCATGTAGTAGTAAGCTCAGTCCAAGATGTAACAATTTTAAGTGTGCTTGAGAAAGAACAAAGTTCCATTCCCAGCAGACATTTTAAAGTGACGCAAGACAGGCGCCAGCCACCACTAGGCCCGCCACCACCAACAACCTGGAGCTGGTCGTCCGGAACTTCTGACTGGATTTCCAACAGCGCCGGCACAATCGCCCCCATGAAATCGTCCAGCACCAACAAGCATGCCAGCTGGTTTACCCCCGAACTCCGGGCAATCAAATGTGAGTGCAAGCAGCTTGAGGAGACAATGGTGCTCCAGCAGCAATCCCACAGACCCCACCACCTTCAAATCGGCCTGCAGAGACTACCCTCATTGCCTCAAAGACGACATAACAAACAGCTTCTAAGCAAGCTCCAATCCCACCAAGGCACTCTTCAGCATCGTCAGAGAGTTCTCCTGCCCGTCAGTCCCGGAGAACACGATTTGCACTTCCCAAGCCCCCTGCGACACCCTAGTAGCCTATTTCTACAAAAAGATATCTGACATCAACTGCAACTTCAACCCACAGACTTCAGCCACCTTCAACACCTATGAACATCACCCACGCCAACTGCTCACCGTATGGAAACACCCCTGCCCCCACCACATCTTCAACCTGGGACAGAAGGAAATCAGCAGTGCACTCACCAACATCCTTAATGCATTCATCAACATGCCCACCGTCCCACACACATGGAAACATGCGGAGGTTGTTAAACCCCTTCTGAAAAAGCCCACCGCCGACCACAGCAAACTCAAGTATTACCGCCCCATCTCGCTACTCCCTTTCCCCGCCAAGGTCCTGAAAAAGCAATCAATAGCTCGTGCACCGAACACCTAGAAGGTAACAACTAGCTTGACATCTCCCAATCCGGATTTCAATCCAACCACAGCACCAAGACCACCTTGATCGCCGCAACAGACATCAGAACCCTCCTCGGCCGAGGTGAGAGAACAGCCATGATCCTCCTTGACCCCTCAGTGACCTTCGACACCGTATCCCACCTAATCACAAGACTCCACCAAATCAGCATTCAAGAAAACGCCCTTCCTCACAGGATGCACCCAGAGAATCCGCTTACTATGCTTCACCTACGATCCCAAGAGCAACATCTGCTGCGTTGCAAAAGGCTCCTCCATCAGTCCCACATTGTTCAATACCTACAATTCTCCACTGCCAACATTGTACACTCCCACGGACTCCTCATCATCCCCCTACACTGATGACACCCAACTCATCCTCTCTCTCTCTCACCGAGTCACCACCAGATCCAGCTCCTGGAACGCCATGACCAATGTCGCCGACTGGATGAGGTCCAACTGCCTGAAGCTAAGCGGGAGGAACACTTCGCCATTGGACATCAACTGGTGGCCCACCGAACTCGGACCCGCACCAACTCCCATGGACCAAGTCTGCAACCTCTGCATCTTCCCGGACAGCAAACTCACCATGAAGAGCCAGGCCAATGCAGTATCCTCCGCCTGCTTCCACACCCTTAGCATACTTCAAAAGATCCTTAGTTAAATCTCTACCGACACCAGGAAAACCGTCACACAAGCCTCATCACCAGCTGACTGGAGTACAGAAAGGCACTGTATGCCAGAACCACCACCCAACTCCTTGACGACTACAGACTATAGAGAACAACGCAGCCAGACTCATCCTCAACCTCTCCACTCGGATAAGCATGGATAAAACTACAACACAAGGGATTACATCCATGTAATGAGTGAAAAATCACAATAACTAGGTCTTCTGGGTATGAACTTAGTTGTGTGATCCTGTAAACTGATTATAGAATAGACTATAGGAGGAATTAATCAGGCTCTACTATGACAATGACACCTTTGTACTGAAGTAATAGATTTCTAAATCTTGGTGCAATAGTATACGTATTCCAAACAACATGCATTACTGTGCCACATTTGTTTTCTTAGGCATGGCATAAAATATTTATAGACATATACACATAGTCTCTCTACCTAAAGACAGGAACTACCCAGAGTTCCTATCGGGCTCTTTCCATAATATGCAGATAGATTCATCCGAGAGAGGATTAATAAAGAGCAACCAAGTAATATGGCCCCATATTGTCATCAATGAGTTATGGGGACAAGGACATAAACAATGAGGCTAGAAGCATAGTATTTTGTAAATGCAACCAGGACCATAACATGCTACTATATAGGGCATTACACAAATGCCTAGTATGTGTTTTGATATAACATATTTAGTTTGGCACACTAAGCAAGAACACAATATTTTATCCAAACACAGAAATGTGTAATGAAAACAGCAAGTGAAACACTGGACTATATCAAGTTAGGATTACATGATTTCTGGTAACATTTGCTTTCATACAAACACATTCTTGCTATAGAAATCTGAGACTGGTGAAGTGAATTTCAGCGAGACCGGGCTAATGATTGGCTCTAAAGACAATTTAAATGTTCAGCTTGCATGAATACATAATTAAACGACAGACAGTGGATATATTCAGAAATAGTTACAGCAAATGTCAGCACGTAAGAGTCAATAAAAAGTCCCAAGTGCATTTAGGATGTTCAGCCTACGTGAATAGTCTGTTGATTAAACAAAGGGCAGTGGTCAAGCTCGGGGATAGTTGAGGCTACTACTGGCAAGGCGGGTAATCAATGGGCCCCAACTGCCTTTATAATGTTCATGTTTTACTAGGCTTTTACAAATAAGATAAAAATTAAACAATAGGCAATAGCTAAGCTCACAGATGTCAGAGCTTTTCTGTCCACAATGCAATTTGAATATCAGTTTTGCTACAGCCTTTGTGAAAAGGTTTCTTAGCATAGTTTGCAATTATGATATATAAAAGATGGGAAAAATGTCATGGATTCCTGTGGAATTCGTTTTTTTATTTTTACAATGTTGTGTTGTGCAATGAAACACAAACACGGACGATACATATTTTCACACAGTCTAGATTTCCACGTATTTCCATCAAGAAAGGTTTATTGAAGGAGAACTCTTACCAGTGGACACCTTGTATCTTTATTCCTGATACTCTTACCCAGTGACGGAGACATGTTATCAAAAACTGGAGTAAACGGCCCACAAATCACAAAGCTGCCCACAAACAACTGAACACAGCCCCTTAGGCTAACACTCAACATTATTAGAAAACCTAGCATCTAAACACTATAAATACAATGACGTGGGGTGATTTTTAGGTTGCTTTGTGGTTATAGTGAATTAACAATTGTATTTATCTATCACACTGAAGTAATAGAACTGGATGGATATTGAGTTTATAGTGTGTTATTTACTTTGTCATGGTATATCTGCGTTTCTACCCCCTACCACCACTCTGCCTTCACTACACAATTCTGCTACTCTTAGAAAGTGAAGTGACTGAAGGGAGAAATTGGTAAACTAACTGTAGTGGAATAGTATTAATAGCTGTGGATCACCAGTGGTAAACAATAGTTTCTTCTCAAACTGCACTTTAGCCTCTAACTTGCCCAAGACCCAAAGAAAATACCTTACCCCCTAGCATAAAAGTTATACATGATTTCAAAAGACTCCTTCTGGTTAACTAAGACGTAGAAACTATTTCTTCTGCCTGGTTACCAATTAAACAAAACACAGAATAAGGCTTCTGGTTCTGCGAGAAATGGTAGCATGACTCAGTTTTCTCACACCCAGAGGAGCAACTCAGAACTGTGAAAGACCCCCACACTTGCCTAACTCTCCTTACTAGAGTTCCCAGACCACGTTCAATATTTATTGTCATCTGTATTACATACCAATACGTTGTAGACACCCGTTTGAGAACCTTAATACAACGTTAACACCATCTCAACAAACTCACTCAGCTGCACAAGCTTAGCAAATTTCAGGTACAGTGAACGTCGATGGCAATGGATACATAGTCTGAACCCCGACGAGCGGCATAAGTCTACTCAGGGATTCACAGTATTAGCATGAAAATTAACATGGAATAAGGGTATGGAGCTGTCACAGCAAACAGCGGCGTCAATGCGCAGTGCGATCAGCATAGGTGAGAGTGAAAGCGGGCAAGACCCCACACACACATTTGTGTGAGGGGACAAGTGGCACAGCTTTGGTTAAAGGTGTATTAAACAGTTGTGAATACAACAAACAGGTATTGGGTGTTTGGATTACATAGTGAGCAGAGAAATCCAGACATAGGAGTCCTGAAAAAAGTTACAATTTCTTACAAAGATAATCTGAAAACTTAAAATGTGCAGGAATTACTTCCCTAAAAATGAATTACTGCAAATTAACCTCAAAACAAAAGGAAACATAATATAAAAATACTTACCCTGTCATTCATTAGCAAATCTTTGACAATAAAACTTGCTACCAGAGATTTTAATGGAGAAGCGAACTGATCAGGTGCCAGCATAGCTATGTGACCAATAGAAATCAAAGGTGTAATAAGCTGTTCTAGGTTGCTTGGGTCCAGACTCTTGTGCAATGGCTGAAATGAGAAATGAAATAGAAATAAGAGGCAACACAATCACACTGTACTGCTTAAGTAGCACAGAGTTGACAGGCACTATCCTATGGAAATAGTTTTAAATGTTAGGAAATCCGTATGCCCTATAATGAAGAAATCTGTATAATAAGCCAAATAGAGTTTTAAATATTGCGCCCCTCCCCACACCTTACTAAAATTAAAATACGTGAAACATCTAATCTGAGTAACTGGTGTTTCTGTAGTGGAGCATGAACATTTGTTTAGCAACCTATACAAAGTTCTATTAAAAACAATGTGCAACTTCACAAAGTTGAGAAAACGTCTGCACACGTTTACCACTATGTCTAGGAAAACTGTGCAATAAACATGTGCCATCTTGCCTAAGTTTATTTACGGTAAAAAAGATCTCGCAATGCAGTAAAAATTACATTGCAAAGCACAGAAAACTTCATAATAGTGAAGTCAAATTTAAAACGGGGAAGCTTCGGGATAGCAAAAATCGAGAACTATGCAAAACGGTCTGCTTTTTTTTATTTACAAAAAGAAAACAACCTTTTTCGCACTGCTAATTCCTATAAATGGGTCACATTTGACACAATGCTATTATGCAAAATAGTATGTGTATAAGTAATAACTTCTTAAAAACAGTTTTGGTGATGCGTGGTAAATTTTACAATCAAAGTCTCTTCATCTTGGTCCTCAGATAACGGACTTCTATCATTTCTTGTACAACTTTATGTATATCACCTTACCCATTTTTCCATCTGCGTGACTTTGTGAGTAAAATTAAGTAAGAATAGTTAAACACATCAAAACACGTTTTTCTTTCTATAAATACAATTGTACGTTTATGCAGTTAAAAAAATTGGCTTACCCTGATTGGAGGGAACTCCAACCTCTCTTCACACAATCCTGGGTCTGCTCACAATCCACGCAGACATGACCTCTCAAAAAGCCTTCTGCTAGCAGTTGCCAGCATGGAAATACTTAGCAGGGTCATTGTGCTGTTCCTTTTGCACCTCAAATGCTTCAGAGGAGATGGGTGAAGACTACTATACCCTGATCGCTATCTGGGATAGACATTTTAATTTCTTTTTCTGACAAGACATCTCACTGCCAATTTAACTGTCTTTATCATCCCCACAATCCACTGCACTGAGATGATGTCAAGCTCCACCACAGAGAAAGAACAGGGGCTAGACAGGCCTGGTGAGGTTGGGGCTTCAAATGACGACATCCACAGGAGAAGCTAAATTCAACTCACTAGTGTAACCTCACAGCAACAGCCAAGTGGAATGACACAATGATGCGTTTGTGTGCTTTAGGGGGTTGATTGGCCAAGTAATGCACTCCGCATCTGGAAACAGTTATGCCCCTGCCACTATTTGGTGCAATACTAAATTTTAAGTATGAGAGAGCACCAGTAAGTAGATGTAAACAACGTTACTGGAACATATTAACCCATAGCCCCAATAACGATCAATCAATAATAATTTATGCCTCATGTAGATAACCCGACTGGGAATATGAACTGGAATTGTTTTTTAAAACAAAGGATTAGACTCTGATCAGACAAACATGACAATGATGTTTTGTCTTTGTTAATGGCACAACAAAAAGGTTGCAATAGCTGATAATTAACTCAAACTAAGCAACTGAACTGTTCACATATTACTCTTCTAGCCTGCATCTACCGCTTGACCCTCTCTTACATTTATAGGATAAGGTCTCCAAGACACATTTTAAAAGACAATGAATGAATGTCTAGTTCTCCTTTCACGGTCCATTATAGGGTAATGGAAATACTAAAAGATCTTTTCAATGCAGCCAGAAACTGCGACCCTGTCTGTACAACATATTGTTTATAGGTATTTTGAAAAATGATGTAATGCATTGCATTTAAACAGTGATATGACAAATTTCCCAGTTGTATTCCATGTTCTCTGAGCAGCATTCTGAGAAAGGGAATGTCCCCTCAAATGAGTGCTATTCTGACCAATCAAACACGTACAATGGGTACCCAACACCAAATATCCAATAACCGAGCAGTATGAAAAATGAATACAGCAACAACGTTTCAATTACATTTTACAATGCTCTAAAATAATACCAAAAGCTAGCACAAACATTAATGTAAGTTAAATGCTAATGCCATGTGTGACATCATGAAAACATTGTCTAAAGTTTCAAAAAGTAGGTCATTACCTCAAATATCTGAGCGAACTGTGTTTCTTTGCTGGAAAATATTGAATGGATGCAGTGAATAGAATACTTGGCCTGACGAGGAGGACCTTTTTTTGCTTTCTGCTGCAATACTGGAAGCAAGGCTCTAAAAGAGAACAAAAAGACGTAACTTCCAGCATCTTCAGTGAATATAATCCATTACCTGAGAGCCATTAGTAGCTAAGTCCAGAACTGGATATCGGACAACCCCTGCACTGCAAACAAAGGGCTGAAATCTGAATAGATCAAGCATTTTGAAAGCAATCGGTCTCACATTAGTTGAAGTTAGAGCTATTCGCACTGCAAATGATAACGTGTTTTAGTTGCTGTGCTTTACCCCCTGGAAACACCCTCTTGTAACCTGCAAGCCGCCCCTCTGTGGGGTGAGATCAGGAGAGCGCTATTACGGCTGCTGTTTTTAATTAAGAGGTCACAGAGTGGCTGGGACTTTATCTGTGGCGATTACACTGAAAAGGCTCCACAAATACAGGAAAGATGAATGGTGCTGCAATATAAAAAAAATCCAGTTTGGCGGGTCGCGCCAAAGAACAGACACGCATGCGGCTGCCAATGTTTAAGAGTGCAAAAAAACGATGGATTTAGGCCCAGATCTCTGTACTGGGGTGAATGTATGACATTGTTCTGCATTCTGTCCATCAACTGTTGTTTTTGCATTTGTCACCCCGAGTGGGATGGGTATGCTCAGACGTGAGTCCCATGCTCTCCACACCACTGGAGTCAAGCTATCCTGGCTGAAGACGGCTGATAGTCAGAAACCAGTCCTAGGATGCTTGATTCCGGTCCAGGAAAGACATGGATTGGCAGTATGGGCTGGACTGTTCCCATGAGGCACAGGGTCAAGGCTGATTTGCATATGTCCATGTCTGAACTGGGGTGGTGTGGAGTGCAAAAAAACGATGGATTTAGGCCCAGATCTCTGTACTGGGGTGAATGTATGACATTGTTCTGCATTCTGTCCATCAACGGTTGTTTTTGCATTTGTCACCCCGAGTGGGCTGGTTGGGTACATGTTGAGGTTGCACAACCACACCATATAATACACTGCATTTCCTTACTATCGCCATCTCTGATTAAAACACAGTAGCAGTGACACATCTACCACCACAATTACGCTTGGGTAGGGAAGGGAGTGTGGGGTGCCATGGGTTAGGATGGGGATTGCCTACCACCAAGGAAGATCTTAAGCCATCACATGTGAAATCTGGATGGAGTTGGAGGCAGCCCTGATGACAGGCTCACTGAAACAGGACGTTCCACTGCAGGGCATGAATGTGCCATCTGGTGTTGGGGACAAAGAGGATACATAAGGCAAGGAGTCAAAGAAGTCTCAGAGCCCTCCTCACAGAAGCCCAGGATTGAGCCTAAAACATCAGGATTATGTCTTGAATGTCTTGGACTTGTTGTGGCGGTGAAAGGACCTTCAACACCAGAGTCCGGGATAGCCACTGTGTGGTGCTCAGATGGGACTTTGCCTCAAATATGTCAGTAATTCAGTTGTTGCTCGGAGATTGTCTGTGACTAGCTGTGGGTAGCCCTTTTTGAGCAAGCAGTTGTCAAGGTATGGGAATGTATGTACCCCCAACTTCATGAGCTGCAACCATCACTTTTATGAACACCCAAGGGATCGAAGTAAGGCTGAAGTGCAGCACAAAGAATTAGGAGTGCTCAGAACCCACCACAAACTGCAGAAAATGCCTGTAGGATGGCCTATATGTAAATAAGTTTCCCACAAGGCACGCAACACGTTCCTAGGTCCAGAACAGGCAGAATCTGAGACAGTAAGCATTTTGAACTTCTCTTTCTTTAGAAAGATATTCAATGGCCTTAGTTGCAGTATAGACCTGAAGCTTTCATATTTCTTCAGCAAAAGGAGGTACAGCAAGTAGAACTCTTTCCTTCGCCCAGCGTTGGCACCCACACGACTATCTTTCAGCGGGGTAATAATGACTTCATGCATCAATTCTGCACCACACTATGTGGTGCGGGAATACGATGCCAAGAGGAAGAGCTGATAGGCAAGAAGTACCTGCCTGATGGGATTGATCTTCAGCTGGGGAATAACGTATTCAGCCTCTTACCAGCTGGGTCTGAGCTAGTGAGGACAAACTAAAGCTGGCAGGAAGCCACTGGATCAAGGGGAGGACAGTGGTGGGGTAAGACATGTTGGATTACAGTCCCCGCTGTTGCTAACTGACTCAAACTTTACTACAGCCTCTGCCTCAAAAAGACTGAGATTGGTACTGTAGTGGAGGATGGGAGAGACACAGCTGCGTTTAAGCCAACAGTCCGGAATAGCCACTAAATTGTTAGTACTGTTGGTGAAACTGGTTGGCAAGAAAGAGTCTTAAAGACTGAACAGTGGCACAGCTCCTCTTAAAACGTTCTAGCACCAAATCAGCCTTCTCTCCAAACAATCTAAAACCATCAAAGGGCATATCCATCAATGACCCTTGCAGGTCTCCTGAAAACATTTCAATCTCACCAAGGCATTGCTTCTGTTGTGTTATGAACACTTGTTGCGCGCACAGCTACCTCAAGGGGTGTTCAGCGCATGCCTTGCCAGGTAGATTGAACAGCTCCAGAGATCTTATTAAAAAAGGAATGTTTTCAGGTTCTTCCTAAATACACTTGGAACACAGACAGCCCGAAGCTCCAACAGGAGTTGGTTCCAGGGCACAGCCCCAAGTCGTGACAGGGAGCAGCCATCTGCCCTCTGTTTGAGGACCCTGAGAACGCATGCCATTAGCTTGTTAGAGGTATGAAGCTGCCTGGCCGGTGAGTAGAAACTAAATCTTTATCTTAAGTAGGCCGGGCCATGGCCATGTAAGGCGGGGTGCGACATTACAAGGGATTTAAATTTCACCCTCTCTACCAATGGCAGCCAGTGCAAAACAAGGAGGTGCAGCCTGACATTCGCCCTCTTGGGGAGGTTAAGTAGTAATCTGGCCGCTGCATTCTGGATCACCTCAATTTGTTGAGCAGGTAGCCAGGCAGACCAACATTTAGTGCTTTGGCAAAATCGATGCGGGACACAATCAGAGCTTGGATGACTGTTTTCCTGGTATTAATGGGGAGCAGTGGTACAAAAAATTGAGTGATATCAAGATACCAAAACATGTACCTGACAGTCTTTTGATCTGAGGACCAAAGCCAAGTTTTTCATCAAACCATATCCCAAGGTCTTTACAGGACCACCGTGGGGTGATGGCATGGGGAACTGATCTGGCCAGAAGGAGCGCCGGAACTGTGTGGGAAAATTCCCGAAGAGAAGAATCTCGGTCTTGTCCTAGTTGCATTTTAACCAGTGGAATATGGAAGAGAGGCAGACCTTAACATGTGCGCGGTTAGCCTTACTGTCTTTGTTCTGGGAAAAAAGCAGATGTGTGTCATCTGCATATGAGATGACTTTGGCCCCAAGATCCTCCACTAACTGAATCAGGGGAGTCACGTAGATGCTGAACAGAGGACTCAATAACGAGCCACGAGGGACACCTGTGTCTAGTTTCTGGGGGGTAGCTGCGAAAGGCAGGATTCAGATTTGTTGAAACTGTCTACCAGGTACGATTTAAGCTAATTTCAGGCTGATCCATCCACGCCAAGATCCTGAGACGGGTCAATGACAAGGCACAGGGGAACCATATCAAACACCGCTGATAGGTCCAGAAGGACCAGGGCTGCCGTGCCCCCCGCATCTAGGGCCCCTCGTATAGCTTCAGATATTTCAGTCAGCACAGTTTCTTTGCTGTGCAAAGGTCTGAAGCATGATTGAGCCGGGTGGAAAATTCGAATCCCTCAACAAAACCTGACAATTGAATGTTAACCTGCTTTTCTCGGATTTTAGCCACTGTGGGGAGAAGCGAGATGGGACTGTAATTGGAGGGCAGTGATGGATCCAATGCAGGTTTCGTAAGCAAAGGAATAATCATGGCCTGCTTCCAGGCCAAGGGAACCCTGGTGCCAATAGTTTTTCTAATATAGTATGGGGTGTCCAGGCAGCCACACAGAACATACTTGATCATGTTGTGGCTATCTTGCATTGTTTAGCCAACAAGGCACCAAGTGCATCCGAGAGGGCCAGCAAGATCTAACTGGCCATGTACAACAAAGCATGGGTGTACCTACCTATTCAAAAGGCAAACTTTAGTGAGAAACGGTTGAGCCAAGCTGACTGAGAAAAACCTTTATTTCTGAAAACATCAATTGGAATGAATATGCTACTTACCAGTATGCATCTGTTCTTGGCATGTAGGGCTGCTAACATTCATATCTTGTGCATAGATCGCCGCCTAGTGTTGGGTCCGGATGATTGCACATTGTTGTCCTGGAAGAGTCTTCGAAGTATCACGAGATAGGTGGCTCCTCCCCTGGACTACAGTGCGCATGGGCATCGACTCCATCCCCAGATTGTTTTTAGCCATTGTGGCAGAGATGGAGTGAAACAGTGTACAGGATGTCCATGCTAATGATGAATGCAAGAGAGTGTCTGCAGGCCGCTACGGGCACCGGGGAGGAGGGCGGGCGATATGAATGTTAGCAGCCCTACATGCCAAGAACAGATGCATACTGGTAAGTAGCATATTCAGTTCGAGGCATGTGGGCTGCTAAATTCATATCTTGTGCATAGAATACACAGCAGTCCCTCCATTAAGGGCGGTTGCCCGTGCCAGCTGCAGAAGCTTGAAAAAGTGTCTTGAGAACAGCCTGTCCTACAGCTGCTTGCTGTTTGGAATGCACATCTACGCAATAATGTTTGGTAAACGTGTGTGGTGTAGACCATGTGGCTGCTCTACAAATGTCTTCTAAAGGAATGTTCCCCAGGAAAGCCATGGAGGCCCCCAATTTGCGTGTGGAGTGCGCCCTTGGGGGTATTGTTAAAGTGCGTTTAGCCTTTTGATAACAGATTTGAATGCATTTAACAATCCATCTGGCTATTCCTGCTTTGGAAATGGGGTTGCCTTTGTGTTGTGCTGAGAAGGCAACAAAAAGTTGTTGTGTCTTCCTAAAGGGTTGTGTTCTGTCAATGTAGTACATTAGCGCCCTCCGAACGTCTAATGTATGAAGCATTCTTTCTGCTACCGTTTGCGGGTTTTGGAAAAATGCAGGCAGGTCAATAGTTTGGTTGATATGAAACTGTGACATCACCTTTGGAAGGAATTTGGGGTTAGTGCGGAGCACTACCCTGTTAGAGTGTATTTGGATGAATGGCTCTTGGATTGTGAGCGCTTGCAGCTCACTAACACGCCTGAGCGACGTGATAGCAATGAGAAAAGCCACTTTCCACGTCAGAAACTGAAGTTCGCAGGAGTGCAGTGGCTCGAAAGGTGGGCCCATCAGCCTAGTGAGGACCACATTGAGGTTCCACACAGGAGCTGGTGGAGTTCTAGGAGGGATGACTCGTTTCAGTCCCTCCAGGAAGGCTTTAATGGCAGGCACCCTGAAAACAGAGAGGTGCTGCCTATTCTGGAGGTAAGCCGCTATGGCGGATAAATGTATCCGAATGGAAGCGTACGCCAGATTGCATTTGTAAAGATGTAACAAATAGCAGATGATGTTAGGAATGGATGCATCTAGCGGGTTGATATTGTTGTCTGTACAGTAAATGACAAACCGCTTCCATTTTGCAGCATAGCAAGCTCTGGTCGTGGGCTTCCTTGCCTCCCGGATGATGTCCATGCATTCAGGAGGCAGGTTGAGGTAGCCAAATTCTAAGACCTCAGGAGCCAGATCGCCAGATTGAGCTGTTGCGGATCTGGATGCTGAATGTCGCCATGGCTCTGCGTCAAGAGGCTGGGTGTGAGATGCAGCCTTTGATGCGGTACCACGGAAAGTTCTAGAAACGTGGTGTACCATGGTTGGCGTGCCCATGTTGGAGCAACTAGGATGAGAGTCATTGAGTGTTGCTTTAGCTTTCTTGCCACCAGCGGAATGAGAGGCGCTGGGGGAAAAGCGTACGCAAATTTGCCTGACCAGTTCATCCATATCGCATTCCCCTGCGATTGCGGATGAGGGAACCTGGCGGCAAAGCTTTGGCATTTTGCGTTTTCCCTTGTGGCAAACAGGTCTATCTGTGGATGACCCCACTGCTGGAAGTACGGGTGGAGCACTGATGGATGAATCTCCCACTCGTGCATTTGATGGCTGTACCTACTGTGCAGATCCGCCATCTGATTGTCCTTGCCGGGGAGGTGTTCTGCCATGAGGAAAATGTTCCTCTGAATGGCCCACTTCCACATGCTCTGAGCCAGGTGAGACAGCTGTGGTGAGTGAGTACTTGCTTCTGGATGTAGTACATGGCTGTCATGTTGTCCGTCCGGATCAACACGACTTTGTTGCACAAATGTACCTTGAAGGACTTTAGCGCCATGAAGATTGCCATCAATTCCAGGTAGTTGATGTGCAACTTCTGTTGTTGAGCGGACCACAGTCCCTGCACAGTGTAGTGTAGCACATGAGCTCCCCATCCTTGGAGAGAAGCGTCCGTTGTCAGGATAATCTGTGGCACCGGCTCTTGGAACGGTCGTCCCTTGCAAAGGTTGTGTGGATTCCACCAATGCAGAGAGTTGTATGCCCGACCGGTCACCAACACTAGGTCCGTCAGTTGTCCCCGAGCCTGTGTCCACTGATTTGCCAAGCATTCTTGGAGAGGACGCATGTGCAACCTCGCGTGCGGGACTATGAAAATGCAGGAGGCCATCATGCCTATCAACTGCATGAACACTCTCGCTGGTAGGGAGTGTTGCGGTCTGAACCGTTGGATTAGTGACTGGATGCTGTTGATCCTGGCTGGATTTGGCTGAGCCATAGCAGTCAGGGTGTTTGTCGCGCCTAGATACTGCCGTACGTGGGCTGGTTGAAGGTGCGATTTTGGGTAGTTTAGCGAGAATCCCAGACTGTGAAGGAGGTGAATAGTGTGGGACATGTCCGCGGCGCATTGTATGTCCGACTTCGCTTGAACAAGCCAGTCGTCTAGGTAGGGGTAGACATGTATGTTCTGCCGTCTGAGGTGAGCCGCTACTGTCGCCAGACACTTTGTAAACACTCTGGGGGCAGTAGTCACCCCGAAGGGTAGGACTTTGAACTGATAGTGTTTGTTTTGAATGGTGAACCTGAGGTACTTTCTGTGGGATGGGTGGAGTGGGATGTGGAAGTAAGCATCCTTGAGGTCCAAGGTTGCCAGGAAGTCCCCTTGGTTTAGCAGGGGAAGAATTTGTTGCAGTGTCAGCATGTGAAAGTGTTCTGACAGTATATACATGTTGAGGGGGCGTAGATCCAGAATAGGTCTGAGGGATCCGTCCTTTTTTGGGATGAGGAAGTACAGGGAATAGACCCCTGTGCCTTCCTCCTCTATTGGTACGAGCTCTATTGCGCCTTTTTGCAGCATTACCAAGACCTCCTGCTGCAATAAGTGCAAGTGCTCTGCCGACATAGGACGGTGTCTTGGTGGAATGTTGGGAGGAGTGGATGTTAACTCCAAACAATAACCGTATTGGATCAGTTTTCTCACCCACCTGTCTGTGGTGATGGATGTCCAGACTGGCAGGAACTGCTGGAGTCTCCCCCCGACAGGTGTTGGATGGTCGGGGGGCAGTGACAAAGAGTCACTGTTTATTGGCGGCAGAGGAACGGGAGTTGTTGTTCCCTCTGCCTCTGCCCTTGGCACTGTTACCTCTGTAACCCCCTCTACCTTGCTTGGGGTAGGAGGATGGTGCACCACCCTTTGTAAATTGTGATTGTTGACCCAAGTGTCCTCTGGTAACACCACGCGCTCCTGAGCGACGAAAAGTGTTTCCTCTGAATTGTTGGGACTGAAGTGCCCCCATGGACTTAGCAGTCTCGTTGTCCTTTTTAATCTTTTCAAGTGTGGTGTCTACATCTGGGCCAAACAGTCTGTCAGGATTGACGGGCTGGTTGAGGATTGTAGTTTGGATGTCCGGCTTAAATCCAGATATACGAAGCCAAGCTTGTCGTCTTAGCATGACGCTAGTGTTAATCCCCCTAGCCGCCGTGTCTGCCACATCAAGCGCACACTTTATTGCAGCGTTTGATATAAGCTTCCCCTCTTGTATGAGCATTTCGGCTGTTTCTTTATACTCATCAGGTAGATGTTGAAGGAGCTGTTCTAGGGTGTCGTAATGCGCCCTATCGTAACGCGCCAATAGTGCCTGTGTGTTCGCTATACGCCATACATTGGCAGCCTGCGCAGCCACCATCTTGCCGGATGCCTCAAGCACTTTCGACTCCTTGTCAGGGGGAGGAGCGTCACCCGTAGTTTGGGAGTTTGCCCTCTTGCGGGCATTGGCGACCACCAATGAGTCCAGAGGCAACTGTCCTCGAATATATGCAGGATCCCCAGGTGCTGGCCTGTATTTTTTTTCGATACGTGGGTTCGCCACTCTTGCCCTGGAAGGTTCCTTAAAGATCTCTGGGGCATGTCTAAGGACACCTTTGAGCATAGGAAGTATTTTAACAGTTCTTTCTGAGACTGAGAAAGTGTTAAACAAAAAGTCTTCCTCCACCGGGTCAGCATGCATGTCTACATCATGATTTGCTGCTGCCCGTTCGATCAAAGCATTAAATGCTGCTGAATCCTCAGTTGGAGATGTACGGGCCCCAAAACCTTGTGGATCTTGTACCACGTGCTGTCCACCTTGGTCCCCAGTGTCGTCGTATGTGTCCTGCTGAACATCAGGGTCATTGTCCACTGGGAAATTGTATTGGTCGTCTTCCTCATCATCCTCTCCCCCCGATTGGTTTGGGGAAGGTGATAGACTCCGTCGTGGTGGTGGTAGAATGGGCTCAATAAGGGCAGGACTGTCCAGTGCTGTCCTCTCCGTTTCAGGGAGTCGGTGACCTGCGCGGTGAAGGAGGCGGAGGGTGTGGTAGCCGACGGCCGGTGTCCGGTGGCGTCGGAGTCCCTCGGTGTCGACGGTATGTGCGTCGACGAATCTTCAGCCGCATTGTGGCGCGTGTCCTTTGTAGACTTTGGCGCCGGTGCTGCAGAGTCGACATCTTTGTGCCGATGCGTAGTGCCTGCGGCCTTCGGTTCGTGGCTTGTAGTCGACTTGTGTTCGACTGGGCGTTTAGTTGGCTGCGCCGTAGGAGCGTCTGAAGGCGTGTGCACCGACTTCGACGACCGTGCCGGAGCAACAGAGGCCGACTCTTGATGGACGGCCTTCTTGGAGGACGAGTCCTTGTGCACCTTGTGTGGCGCTGCCGTCTCGACAACCTTCTTCGACTTCTGTGTGCCGGAGGAGGACGGAGCCGATGAAGGAGCCGGTTTCGAAATCGTCTGCCGGACGTCGTCCTTTTTAGGTGTTTTCGCGTCCGGTAGTTTCGTTTTCGATTTGGCCTGGACGTCGGCCATTTTGTCTTTTGACGAAGCCGTGTGTTTCGGTTTCGATATTGGCTGGACGTCGGCCATCTTAGGAGCCGTAGAGACCGAAGGTTTCGCTTTCGGTTTCGATACGGGTAATGGCGGCTCCGCTTGAGTGTCCGTGGCCGGGCGAGAAGGCGGGGCCGGGGATAGCGGTGCGGGGTCGTGGGTAACGCCGAGTGGCGATCCCGTGACCTGAGCCTGAACCATATAGACTTCGGGGCATAGCTCTTCCTCCGAGCTATCTTCCGCGGCCCCATAGACTTCTTCGTCGTCCCCTACCTCCTCGACGTATTCAGTGTCCTGGCCGTGCCCTTCGACGTGTTCCTCGGCATCGGACTGGACCTCCGTCGTCGGAGGCGAAATTTGGAGAGGATGGCTACTGCCTTCCACCGCGGGGTCGTCGAATATGTCGTCGGGTGCCGGTGCCGCTCGCTGGGCCTCGAGGCGCGACGCGCGCCGATGCTTGAGCGTCTTCTTTGACCTGAATTGAGAGCAGGCCATGCAGTCGTCTTCGTTGTGGTCCGGTGACAGGCATTTGTTACAGACCGGATGCACATCGATGTGTGGATATTTGGATCCACAGATGGGGCAGTATTTAAATGGGCTCCGCTCCATGGTAATGTTGTCGGGTCTTGCTGCGACGAGAGGGCCTCGATGTCTGAAGAGTGACTTGACTCCGTTGAGTTCCGGCTCCGAGAGTCGGACGACGCATGAGACCGTGCTCAAACAATACCGACGCTGGTAACTAAGGCCTTTTGGCCTTAAGAACAAAGTTTATCGGTTCCGACACGGAGACGTCGAAACCACATCCGAACCCAATGGCGGAAAAAAACAATCTGGGGATGGAGTCGATGCCCATGCGCACTGTAGTCCAGGGGAGGAGCCACCTATCTCGTGATACTTCGAAGACTCTTCCAGGACAACAATGTGCAATCATCCGGAACCAACACTAGGCGGCGATCTATGCACAAGATATGAATTTAGCAGCCCACATGCCTCGAACTCAAACTTTCCATCTGGAGGACTGGTTGGAAAATAATTCAGATTGAACTTACCAGTTGAAGCTGAACTACCAGGTTATCAGGTGTGAGGTGTTAAACAGGAAATCAGTACCACCAGGGACTGGTTTATATCTGTTAAGCACAGATCAAATAACTGGAGTGTCAAAATATGGCTTAGCCCATGTCGCCAATAAGGAAGTCAACTGTTCAAAGGTAGGGACTTGCGAGGAACCCAGCGCCTCTGAGCAGGACTTGTTCAACAGCTGCCTTTTCTCATGTTTAACGAGGCAGAGCTTCGCCTTGCATTCTGGATCGCTTTTGGACACATCTATCCCACAACTCTGAATCTTGCCCAGAGCCCACGCACCATAAGCACACGTATTACTCACATCAGCCTCTTGCATTATGGGCATAGCTTCAATCCTAGAATTGTAGAACAATTCTGAAGTTGTTGGAAGACTAACGAAGTTTGTACGAGACAACATGTCAAATGGAATGGAAATAAATAAATTGACATCAGGATACAGGAGTTGCACTTATGAGGTTCCACTCTGTCTCTTCCAGGGTGGGACAGTAAGGAGTCACAGTAGACACACTAAAAATTAACAGAATAGTGAAGAATTTCAGGATGTTTGAGTTTTCCTCACACAATAAGATAAGAGGCTCCTGTTACTTCATAGCTAATTGTCTGATGAGGTTCCCAGCCACTTATACATCTTAAAAAATACTGGAAAGGGATACAAGCTATCATTATTGACTGAAGACAGATAGGGGTAAGACAACCATGCATAGTGAAAGAGGGTCTTTAAAAAAAGAAAAAGACCCTCTTTCACTATGCATGGTTGTCTTCAGTCAATAATGATTTTAATAATTTCACCAGCCATAAGGAAATGTTCTAGAAGAATCAACAAAGAAAAACATTGCAAAAACATTACCAAACTGTACATTAGTCGTACTAGACTTTTAGCAGATATTTTTCAGACAGTGGCTGACTTCACTTAATGAAAAGCGGTTAGTTTTAAAATTCTAAGACTTCTTAATTATTAAAGAGAATTATCTGGGTAAAACAAATGCATCTTCCACCAGGAAGGTAAAGGGGCATCCACAAAAGATAGTTCCATTTTTAGCAATGTGTAAGTTACTGAATCATACTTAAGTTACGTATTACTGCAGCCATCAGGGCATACTAATTAACTAGTTGAAGTAAAAAACTAATCGTACTCACGATCTTATGTGTGGGAAGTCCTCTTCTATTTTATGTCCAGTATTTTTGAAAATTTGCAGTGCTGCCTCTGCTACTTTTTCGTCATCCATTTTCAAGCAAGCTAGGAGGGACTCAAAAGTTTCAGCTGAGTGGAAGGTAATGGGGTGTGTGAAAGAGAGCACCTGAAAATACAAAAAAGAATACATTCTCATGCCTATACACTTTACTAATTGGGTTATTAGAAATGGTTGTTTTTTTACCAACCTAGCTTCATCAAATTTTTGTATTAGCACTCAGTGAAAGTATAAATCGAATGGGAAATTTACATGGGAGAAAAAAATCATGAAACATTCACTTCTCATTACAAAGTGTCCAACCTTATGATTCTAAAATGATAAGATTAGCAGGTGTAGAGCTCTGAGGAAATTAGCACGAGCCGAAAGTAACAGTTAGCAAATCCTGCTTCCAGGTGTGTCATTTTCCTTACATAATGGTGTAGAAGAATGTAGTCACAATGACCAACAATAAAATAAATCTTAACGTATTGCTAATGATGCTGTGTGATTGAATAGTTCAATGGGTTGTTTAAAAATCACTTTCCAAAACAGCTGGTAAACACAGTGGGCATGCTATTCATTGTTTTTTGTTATAAGACACTGACGACCTGAAGTCCTACCAATCCAATCATTATTAGGATATTATGCACTTTGATGGGACACATTTTAAACACTTCGTACAGGAGAAGGTGTTAGGTGGAGGGTCAAATGTGCAGTGGAAAGACTATTCAATTACTGTCAGTAAGCAAGAAAAGACTTGAACCACCACAGTAGAGTTAAGTGCTCTCAATCAAATGTTTTGCATGAGCAATAAATTACACCAGCTTCTTGGAGGAGCACAATTTCAGGTATCTTAATGGTTGGCTCTCAGGTGATGTTCTGGCACAGTCTATGTGGTCTGTCGGCACAAGCTGCAGGAATAAAATAGTTACTTAGCTGTAGGAGTAGTTTTGAGTTTAAAGAAGTTTCTGGATTCCCATGTTGTGCATTCTTCCGACATCTAGTGGTAGAGTCTGGTCCTCTTCCAGGCTGCATCAACACCCCCCCCCCACCCCCACCATAGGGTGTTGTCAACCACCAATTGTAATATGTCCATCCTCCTGTGAAGTCAGACGTATGGCCCTGGAAGCCCATGTGCCTGGCCGCCATCTACAGATTATTCTTTTGAACGTTCACAGCATTAACTACTACCTGGTTTTTCTGTTTGTCTTGTATTTAGTCCCTGTGTTGATTTCAACTAGATGGTGAAATTTGCAAACTCGGACCATAAACTAAAAAAAGTCACTGCATTCCCCTTGATCTATTAAAAACAGCCATCCAGTCCCTTGTCATAGCTAGACTCCATTTTGGGTATGCATCATTGGCTGCACTTCATCAATCATCTTCAACCCTAGTTGAAGTAGGATTCTCACTTGGTTCCTACGTTAGTTCACTCTGCAAGTAAATTTGGCCATAATACTTCAATGCTTTGTGATATGTATTGGCTGCCCATTAAGGCCTAAATCAAATTCAAAATCTGTAGCCTTGATCTCAAGGTCATCCATGATAATACCCAGCCAAATCTTGATGATCTTCTGACCTTCTCCAGTGATCAAAGGGGTCTAAGAATTCACAAAACCCTTCTTCTTGAGCCTCCCAAATTGAGAACCACAACTGCACAAAAATCTCAAGTGTGGCCTCCTCAGCCCCGTAATCTCTGCTCCCAGATCTTAAGACTATGTATGATATCACTCAATACCTTAGTTATTCAGACAATACCTATATTAACTTCTTACAGTCAAAGTACAAACTCAAAAAACATCCATTCATCAATGTTGGTTGGGAATCATTCCTGCCCTGTAGGAAAGTAGAATCTGCTTCTTATGGTTACCCCCATGTTTTGCTAAATGTGATACTGTTTTTGACTAGTCTGACTGGGATCCTGCTAATCAGGACCTCAGTCTATCTACTCTCTCCACAAACTCTTATGTCATGTACTTACGTACACTCCATATTGGATACTGGAGTAGCCTTAGTCACTCCCTAGAATATGGTACCCATGTACCCAGGGCTGAAGTATGTGTTATGCCACCCATGAGTGGCCATGCAAAATGGAACTACAGGTCTGCCATTACAGCCTGTGTAAATTGGTGCATGCACCACTTACTAAAGATATAGGTTTACTATATCTAAGGGCCACTACACTAAAAACCTGTGTCACCCCTATAGCAGGCATTAACAATCCTGAAGGTAGGGTGCTTGGTTCTAAGTGAGAGGGTGCCACTGCTTGAGCAGGACACCCCTGCAGCCTACAGAGTCCATTCTCCCAGGTTGTTAGTGCAGCAGCCATTTATAACATATAGAGTGGCATTATGCGCCTGCGTGATGACCAACTATAAAACGGCTGAATGTATCCCTATCGTGTTTCCGGTAACCGGTGTGGGAGGTATGATTCCACCCCACAGAAGCGAGCTTCGTTGGGTCCCTGGTGTTTCTGGTACCAGCCTTCTAGTCCCGGGCAGCATAAAACGGTTGCTGCCGACCAGACACACATTTCTGCCCTCCTGCCGCTGAGCCAAGCTGAAGCAGAGGAAGGTGAACAATAGGCATCCGGTCACGGGGGGGGGGGGGGGGAGGGGGGGGGAAATCTGTTCAACCCACTCTTGTGGGTAAAAAAGGGCTTACCTGGCTGTAGGACCCTAGATTCGACGTGGACACAATTCTGAACCAGAAACCACTGAACTTCGACCGTGTGCAGGACCTGTGGAGAACACAGCACACAGCTGTGTTCTGACACTGCACCCGTCCTCCGTGGCATCCCTACTTGCTCACCTTGGGGTCCCAGCGATTCTACATTCTAGACACGGTGTTGACTTGAGTCCTGGTTCTTATACCACTATCTTAGTATATGGTTTGGTCTCCCCCTGGAGCCCACTGTGTATTAGTGCCATTTACTATTGTTTCTGTGCTACAGTTTTGTGTGCTTTGTGAGTATCCTCCTGTAGAAGATACTGTGTCGTACTAGAGAGTGGTATATTAATAAATAAAACATTTTTTATAACTACTGTGTGGTTCTCCTTTCATTTAATCAATACTATATGGTCGCATTCTGGTAAAACAAGCTGCTTAACGTTCCTACAAGACAAGGCCTGAAGGCTGCTCTCCACAGCTACCACTTGGATAGCTTTCGAAGGTTATCTTTGACCTCTTAAATCGCCATAAGGGTTGTTAGGACTGGTGCAAGGTGCCCACTTTAATTAGTAGACAGCATTTACCAGGCCAACTTCTCACATGCCCTTTCCAAACATTAACATGGACTCTTTCATTCCATCTCCCTGAAATCAAGATCTTGATTTGTACACTTTATTAGACTGCTCATTCCGTTCAATGTTTTTATACACCGTTTTTTAAATTAGTAATCAACTTCCTGTCGATCCCCACAAATAACACACTATTCTTGACAATGTAATGTGTCCAGGTGAGAGAGAGAAAGAGAGAGAGATATATAAATAAGTAATACAGCAGGCAAAGTGGCAACATTTGGTGTCTTGTAACGTTCTTGGAAACACTGCTGTACCGCCGCCATTCCTGCAATCAGCAACACTTGTTAGGACAGACTTCGGTCATAAATCCATGTCGGGATTTCGCGAGGGACGGAATGGCGGTAGGATGAAGGCTTATGGGAACGGCAGTACTGTGCGCAAAGAAGTGGTGTCATTGGTGGAAGGTACTTACCTGGACTGCCAGAATCCATGCCACTCCCACCATGTTCTGTTCGCCTATCGAAGTGAAGCTGGTGTTACAAAGATCCGGACACAGACAACACTGGTTGTTTTAAAAGGCATCCGAAGAAGGAATTTACTCCGAAATGTATCATGCCTGTTCAATAAAGCTGCCGTTTTCCTGCAAGCCTGTGTGTTCCCGTTCCTTCCGAATGTGGGGAAGTGTTCGTGGATTTATGATTACTATTTATGATTTATTGGTTTTCCCAGCTAAACCTAGGGAACTATCTACATCTCAATTAAGTTACTAGTGAGCACAACTAAGCTCTGTTTTAAGAGAGTACACCAAAAACGTCTTCATCCGTACCCACAAGATGAACAATGGTGGCTACTTACCCCAGCTCAATCTAAACTACGATTAATTGGTGGTATGGCCCACAGGATGATGTGTTAGGGAACAGGCCTTTTTATGTGCAGTCTGGTGGGTATAATCTGAAACAAAAAGAGTGCCCACTTTTCCATAAGTGAGTCAATAGTCTAACCTTGTGTATGGGGAGGTTTACGAAAGGTAGTTTCCTTCAGACTGTTACATATCCACGGTGGGGATCCCTATATGCACACCCCTATTGTTTAGGGGAACCAGACAAATAGTGATCCATCGGTTTGACAGGGGAAGTTCTGCCATTTCTAAGTGTAGGATCCCCTGACCACAGAAATGTACCCTGCTCCTCCCCTTTCTGCTGTCTTGCTGGTTCTCATCCAATAGGAGCAGCTTTCACTGGCTCTGTATGATGCCACATATCTTGATTAGTTCAAACTGAACTCACCTCTGGTTATATCATACAAGTACACAAAATTAAAGAGAGAGTGACAAGATGCACTTGTGATTGGGAGAAAATGTTTAATAAAAAATAATCACTTTAGTTGGCCAAAGCTTTCTGCTTGTGCCTCCACAACGGGATCAATGCTGGTCCTTACAGTCTTGACCAGAAGGGCAAATAGTTAATTTACTTTGATACTCAGGTGAGAAGCCAGTAACACCTTTGTCCATAATTGCAAATCATCCTCCAGTCATGAGGTGCATCTTAATCTTTGGCCTTTCTAACAGAGTATTCTCTCTCTGGTAGTTGCAGGTCATGCTGGTCAGTACAAGTTTAGGCATTTTTCTGACTCAAGCCAGAATGCTTGTGCTACAGTTTTACCAGCTTATTGGACAAGTTACTTACCTTTGGTAATGCCTTATCTGGTAGGGACATGATCTAGCCGCAGATTTTTTACCATAGAACTTCCAGGCAATAGGTTGGATCTAGAAGATTTTTAATAGCAGTATTCGTGTGCGCCGATAGGTTGCGTCGGTCAACTCCGAGTGATGCCGGAGTCAAGCTCGTCTTTGTGACATCCGCGTCATCTATATAGGCGCCACCTCAGTGCGCTGACATCAGTACTTTTCATGACTTCCCACGCCAGAAGTGCGGAGCCATGAAGAGACTGACCATGGTGTGTTAAAAAAAACAACTAGGGCTCTGAAGGGGGACAGCCCTGACACTAAAAACTGATCAGCAGTGCGGGGAGGATAAGTGGGTCGGTAAGGCATCTGCAGCTAGATCATGCCTCTACCAGATAAGGCGTTACCCAAGGTAAGTACCTTGTCCATCTGTTAGAGACATCTAGCCGCAGTTTCCTTACCATTGAACAGATACTCAAGCAATACCATGCCCAGAGGAGAGACTGCAAAAAGTGTTAGACCATAAGTCCTGTAGGACTGAACAGCGCCAAAGGCCATCCGTACAGACCTGGTTATCCAAGCAATGTTTGGCAATCGTGTGCAGGGACGTCCACATAGCCGTTTGGCAGATGTTTAGGACTGGAACACCACACTGAAGAGGTATGGTGGCTGGCTTGGCCCTGGTTGAATGAGTTCCAAGGCCTTCAGGAGGCTGTTTCTCTGTCAAGATGTAACAGATTTTTATGCAGAGGATAACCCAACGTGAGTTGGTATTCTTCTGCACAGCACAACATTTCTTTGCTCCAATGTACCCTACAAAGAGTTGGTCACCCACCTGGAACCCTTTAGTGCTGTCAAGGTAGAACGATGACGCTCTTTTCGGATTCAGACGGTGGAAACGGTTGTCTTCTTTGGAAAGATGCAGAGGAGCATAGAAGGTGCGCAAGGTGACAGATTACCCTACATGAAAGGGTGTCACTACCTTAAGCAAGAAGGAAGCCCTACTGAGAAGCGCTTCTTTGTCTAGAAAGAGGGTCAGGTAAGGCGGCTGAGAGGATAGTGCCTGCAATCTGCTCACCTTCCTAGCAGAAGTTATTGCCACTAGGAAGGCTGTTTTGATAGCAACGAGCCGGAGTGGGTAACTGTGCAGTGGCTCAAAAGGAGCACACATCAAATAGGTGAGAACCAGGTTAAGGTCCCACTAGGGCACGATAAATGGTGAGGGGGGAAAACAAATGTGCAAGCCCCTTCAAGAATCTATGTACAATCTGAGATTTAAAAAGGGACAGTTGATCTGGCTATTGTAGAAAAGCAGAAAGGGCAGAAAGGTAACCATTCAGCGTGCCTAGAGCAGAGCCCTGCTGGGCCAAAGAAAGAATTAAAAGAATAATGTCGGAGAGGGAGCCAGACAGGGGTCAACAGATTGTTCTATACAATATTTACACATTTTTTGCCATCGGCAGGCATATACAGACTTGGTGGAGGGACGCCTGGCTGCCAGAATAACCTCGCAGACTTCAGGAGGAAGGTCGAAAGCTGTCAACTGTTGCCACTCAACCTCCATGAAAAGAGAATGAGGGTGGACAGGTTCAGATGGAGGACCCTCCTCTACTGCGACAAAAGATCCTCCAGAAGGGGCAGCAAGATCGGAGAATCAACGCTCATCTGCAGAAGCTCGGGATACCAAACTCTCCGTGCCCAGTCCAGAGCCACAAGAATGACTTGGGCCCGGTCGCTCTTGATCTTCTTAAGCACTCTGGACAGGAGTGGTATGGGCGGAAAGGAGTACAGGAGGCTTGTGCGCCACCCAAGACGAAAAGCATCTCCAAGCGAGAGCAGCCTTGGAAACTCCAAAGCGCAAAACTGATGACATTGCGCAATCTCTTCGGAGGTGAAGTGATCTAACCAAGGCTCTCCCCACTACTGAAAGAGACCTTGCGCCACCTCCGATTGGAGATGCTATTCGTGGTCCAATAGGCACCGACAGCTGAGTTTGTCCGCCCTGGCGTTCAGGGAACCGGCCTGGTCTTTAACCACCAGGGATATGCCTTGTTGTTTCAGCCAAATCCAGAGAGGTAGGGCCTCCTGACAAAGGGTCCACAACCCCACCTTTCCTGTTGCAGTGCCACATAGCGGTGGTGTCTGTGAAAACCTGAACTAGCCTCCCCTTGAGATATGGTAAGATGGCTTTCAGTGCCAAACGAAACTCTATAAGCTCCTGCAAGTTGATGTGAAGCCCGGCTTCTGCCAGAGACCAGAGTCCTCTGATCTCCACCTCTCCCAGGTGACCACCCCATCCCAGAAGTGTGAGATCTGGTTGGGGAAGAGAGAGGGATCTGCCTCTGACCCAATTGCGGTTTGTCAACAACCACTGCAAATCGTTCGCACTTCCCTCGGAGATCTGGACCAGGTCGGTGATATTCCTCCAATGCTGCGCCCATTGGAACTTCAGGTCCCACTGCAGAGCCCGCATGTGCCACCTGGCATGAACTACCAGCAGGATGAAGGAGGCCATGAGGCCCAGCAGCATGCGAGTCAGTCTCACCGAGATCCAAGATAGAGGCGTAAACATCTGTATCATAGCCTGAACATCCTGGACTCGCCCCTCTGGAGGATAGGCCCGAAACTGCACAGTGTCCAGAACTGCTCCGATGAAAAGAAGCGTCTGAGAGGGAGTCAGGTGTGACTTCGGCATGTTGATAGTAAACCACAGCAAATGCAAAAGATTTGTCGTAGTCTGGAGATCGGAGACGACTGCTTGAGGGGAGCCCGTCTTCGACAACCAGTCGTCGAGTTAGGGGAAGACTGGAACCCCTGATCTCCGCTAATGGGCAGCAATCACCACAATCACCTTGGTGTACACCCGTGGGGCAAACCACACAAGATGACGGACGGAATGTTGCACAATGGCAAAACATTCACCCCCAGTCAAGACTGATTTGCATATGGCCATGTCTGAACTGGGGTGGCTTGGTGAGCAAAATAACGATGGATTAAACCCAGATCTGTGACTGGAGGTGAATGTCTTGCCATTGTGCAACATTCCTTCCATCAACTTGTGTATTTTGCTGTACACCCGAGGGGCACTAGTTAAGCCAAAGGGGAGCACGGTAAACTGAAAGTGCTTGTGGCCTGCCACAACCGCAGGTAGAGCAGATGGGCAGACAGGACGGCGCCCTGCAAGTCCAACGCGATCATCCAGTCTCCCGGGTCTAGGGCAGACAGTACTGAATGAGCATCTTGAACTTTTCTATTCTTTTCTGAGCAAGTAGTTGAGGGGTCTGAGGTAGAGGATAGGACTAAGGCTTCCATCCTCCTTTGGAACCAGAAAATAGGGGGAATGGCAACCGGAGTCGATTTCTGGTCCGGGAACCCTCTCTATAGCTCCCTTGGCCAAGAGTTTTGCCTTTCTCACGAAATAAGACAAGGTGATTCTCTGTCAGGCGGTAGCAAATTGGAGGCATGGAAGGAGGAGTGGTCTCAAAGGGGAGGGAGTAGCCCCTTTGGACTATTTGCAGAACCCACCTGTCTGAGGTGATGTCCTGCCAGTGGTGGAGGTATCCTACCACCAATTCGTTGCCCATGAACTGGGAGGATCGAACTCCCAGTTCAATTGGTTGCCCATAAACTGGGAGGAACGAACTAGGCAAGTTTGGAGGGGATGGGTTTGTGGCCTGACCTGACTTCTGGCCTCCCGATTCACGCCGGGGTGAACCACGCCCACTGCCATGCAGAGGTTGCTGAACTTGCGTTGTCCTCTCGCTTGGGTAGGGCTGGCACGATTGGATGAGCCTTACGTAACTATGAAAGGAGCGAAAGGCGGACGCAGGCCGGGAAGACACTGAGAGGCTTAAGGACTTGGCCATAGCCTGCGACTCTTTAAAACGTTCATGCTCTGCGTCCGCCTTGCCCCGAAGAGAAGGGAGCCATTAAAGGGCATGTTCATGAGGTTGGCTTGGCATTCCCCAAAAAGCCAGACGTACTCAGCCAGGCGTGGAGCCTAACGGCCACCGTCAAGGAAATCGCTCTGCCGAGCTCGTCTATTGTGTCTAGGCTACACCATAAGGCAAACTTTGCTTTATCTCTCCTGTCTTTGACAGCTTGGGAGAAGGCAGCTCGGGCCTCCTCCAGGACTTGTGGCAACAGCTGCACAACTGTTTCGCACAGCGAATGGGAATAACGGCCCAAGAAGCATGTAGTGTTTACCAACCGCGATGCAATGCTGGTGGAAGAGAATATCTTACCAAAGCTGTTCAGCCTTTTGGATTTCCTATCCGGGGTTGCAGGAGGGAATGCGCCATGTGAAGTAGAGGCTTGGACCACCAAGCTCTTGGCGTTGGGTGGTTGGAGAGGAAATCTGGGTCGCATGGTACAGGGCGATGGTAGCAGGCGATAGTTCTGTTAACAGGAGGACATGTGCTGGGCTTGTACCAGGTGCCCAGTAGAACATCTGTCAAGACCTTGTTAAATGGCAAGGGTTTGGATGTGGAGACACCAGGCTGCAGGACCTCAGTCAAGACATTGGTCTTGACTGCCATAGTAGGAAGCTGTAGGTCCAAGACCTCCACAGCCCTACCTACCACCATAGGAAATGAAGCCTCTCCTCCATAGCCAGGATAGGAAGAGACTGCATGCTAGGCTCTAGGAAGATGCCCATGCCACTCGCATCACCCAGGTCCTCATACCAGTCAATTTCCTTGTTGAAAAGCAGGATGTCTAATGGATTCTGCTGCCCCTCCCAATCCTCATCCAATCCTAGCCCTTCAGAATAAGGCACAGGATACGGCATGAAGCCCAAAGGCTCCGTTGGCGCGTGTCTTGACTTTGGTGGATGTCCAGCCAGTTCTGTGCCGTCTGGAATAAGGATAGGGGAAGTGCGCCAGTAGGGTCCGATGAAGTCAAGGGTCTTGGCGCCGGAGAAGGTCGAGTGGGTACAACTGTAGCCCGTCTGGATCCGGTAACAAATCCAAGAGGAGGCCTGGGTGCTGGGGCAGGAGCCGAAGGCACACAACCCAAGGAAGATCCTTCTGCTAAGTCTGCAGGGCCCGAAGGCGCACCGGCAGGGTCAGGCCGCCCAAATAAGGTGAACGTGGCATCATACAAAGATTTCAACTGGGTGGGGGGCGCTCCTGGCCCAGGGAAGTGAGGGAAGCACAAAGCCAACCCAGGCACCCACTGTGCGGAGCGGGCCCTCGAATGCTGAGACTCTTGTCTCGTCAGGTGATGGACGGGGAGAAGTCGAAGCATGCTTCAACTTCTTATGTTTTTTGTAGTGCTTCTTACCTGATCTCAACGACTTCGCCTGAGAGGAAGATGACTTTGATCACCCAGAGCGGTGTTCGGACTTTCCAATCGACCAAGAGCGGGAATGAGATCTTCGGGGAGATCTCCAAGGTGCCTGACGCCGGGCTATTAGGTGCTTCAGGGACCGCTCCTTCAAACCTTTCAGCACCATGGCCCGGCAGTCAGAGAATGACTTTGGGTTGTGGTCGCGCTCCAGGCACCAAAAACATAACAGATGGCGGGTGACTGGCATCTCACGGTTTGAACCCCAAGGTCTTCTTACTGGACATATCCACACACCAAAAACTTCGACAAGTCAAAAAGTTTATCAAAAAATGTCAGGCGGTAGCTCTCTTCGACAGATCTGCTCTGGCTGGTGCTGAAAGAAAAGAACTGATGTCAGCGCACCGAGGTGGCACCTATATAGATGACGCGGAAGTCACGATGACGAGCTCAACACCTACGACGTCACGCGGAGTCAACCGACGCCACATATCGGCGCACAGGGGTACTGCTATCAAAAATCTCCCAGATCTAGCCCGACGTCAAAGTTCTAAAGTAAAGAAACTGCAGCTAGATGTCCCTATCCGATTGTGTGCCAGCACAAACAAGAAAGGGGAAGTAGTGAGTTTCCATGGAGCAAAAAGGAAACGTGGTAGGGAAGAGCCAGTGATTATCCCAGTCCACGAAGCAGCTTTAGTTTGCCAATGAGCGGGGGAACAAAGAATCTGCAGGATGTCATGAATGATGACAACCTGTAAGAAAATCTCAATTCTGTGTAAGCACTTGCAGTGTGTCCTAATGAGCACAAGTCATTACCACAATTCCTTGGCCCCATGCATATTAAACACACATCTTGGTTAGAAAATACACACCACATACTCAAAAGAAAGGAAAGACACACAGCTATAAAGCAATCACCCCACAGCCTGCCACTTGAGGGACTTAGCCGCCCTTGAATAAAAGTGGAAATATACATTGGGTATAGACATCTTTCAGCAGAGTAAAGCTGTAAAGTCTCAAAAAGTGAGTCACTTCCGGTCAACTTGCAAGTTCTTGAGTCCACTTGTGGAAATATATGGCTGGGTATACCTCTATTGCTTTTCGCAGACATGCTAGGAGTTTGAAGCCTATAGCAGGTCAGCTGCTCTAGAGATCAGAAATGTATCTCTTCACAATCCCTTGGGGAGGAATTATCTGCGAGTCAGGAACACCAATGAAGAGAACACACCAGACGTCAAATGAATTAGGCAAACCTGCAATTTAAGTTTCCAAGTACAAAACAAATTATTAGAAAGCAAGCACTAAAGTGCATGTGATATTAAAGTGGCCTGAGAAACAAATATAAGCTGATCTCCACACATTTAGTCCTTGAGAACTACAGAAGAGAAAAGGTTGCAATTAGTGGAGAGCTAGTGTCAAAAAAGCCCTCCCACGCTTTTCCCCTGGAAGCTAACAGTGAATCTCATACAGCAATGTAGTCACTGGGCATCAATGAATGCAGCACTGTGACCCCAACAGACCTACCAAATCTGCAAGTAGCAGAGGTATAGCACATACTTCAAAGATGTGTATTCCCAACAATTAATGAGTGCCTATTTTTCCTGTGGGACTATCCCTAAAATTTCCATTTCACTTTTCTAATCTAATGTAGTAGATGAAACCGGAGTACAAGCAATAAGGGTAACAAAGCCATATAGGAGCATCTAGAGAAGTGAATACAGAGTCAAGACAAGTCAGATATCGTTCATATAATGTTGGAATATTGATGTGCTGTTCCCTATATCACTGCTGTAGGTATCAGAGTGCTGTTTAATGAGATAATAACCAGTGCAGAAAATTAAATGGTAGGTGACAGACAAACCCTATGGGACAAACATTAAATGCAGCATAGAGGGGGAAAAGAGCTCAAATGACTGTGACAAGTTCCCTAGTGTATTTAAAAAACAGTAGTGAACAGCGGTATGAGTCCCAAGTAATCCTTGTAAACTGATGCCGCAAACTGACAAGGCTCTTAAAAGAATCCTCGCTTATGGGCAAAAAGCATATAATTAGTGAAGATGCTTAGCAGCTTTCAAAGAGGACCCTTTAACCAGAAAGGCAGTCAGCGTGGATAACAATTACAATGTGTTCCCTTTACGGAAGCGTGATCAAAAGCAAGCAAAGGAGAAAATGGGAAATTAAGCTGAAATGCAAATTATATTTACCAAATGTATTATATAACTTTAAGGAAATCTAGCTCTAAGGCCAAGGTTAAATAGATCAGTGGAATTAGGCAGTTACTTTAGAACATAATTTTATGGGAAGAGGTACTGAAAAATAACTGTTAAATTCTCTACCCAGACTCAACCTAAAGCTTTATACAGGTACTGATGAGTATAGTAGTGATCAAGTGAGCGGAGACTGAAAACAACCAGATTATAAGATTTTAGTTACTGACAAATATACCATCAAAAAGAGTAACGCAGCACCATAGAGACCTATTGGGTCACTGCTGTACAGTCGGCTCAATAAGACGACAATACAAGCTTTAGTAGACAATACTTTGGCCCTAAACATCAGACCCTATATTTCTCCTGCAATGTAACCGAAGTAAAAACTTAGTAAATGGCAATATCCTCCTGTGCCACTAAGCAGCATACTATCAACCCTGTAATCACTCAAGTGAGATATATTAAACCCAAAAAAAGAGAATCCTAAAACAAGTCTATGGAACACGCATAAAACTTTAGTGGGACATGAAGGAGAGACTGTTTTTAGTTAAGAATAAATGAAATGTTCATACAACCTTTAGTAGAAACAAAGTATTAACCTACATCTTAATATTGTACTGCTCAATGCAGCAAGGGAGGCATAGTACGAAGAGCATGTACCTAAGCGCACAGAGTAGACAAAAGTACTGTATTTAAAATCTTATAGTGCTTCCGAGTCAGACACAGAGGAATAGTTTCTAGAGCCTTCAAATCTACAAAGAGTTTGGACTTTTAATATATAGCATGGCAAAAACATTCCAAAACAAACACACACACCTTTAGTAACTCAAGACCAGCTCGAATTGCTTGATCTGTAGATACCCCTTCTTCTTCATCATCAGCAGTCCCATCTATTGATTTGTTCACCTGTTTGATAAGGGAACTTGAAAAGGTAAACACACGATTAACCACCCATTTGTAAACATATAGTAATTTCATTTATCAGTAGGGGAATGGCCAATATAACACATCTAGATCGCATGCAAGATAAAAGGCACACGTAGGACGCAATTTTAACAGCCAAAAAATATTTAACAGTATTTACAGGCACAAATGGCATACAAGCTTTCCATGCTTAGGGTAACAAAGAACTGATTTTCAATTGCATCAGAAAGGCTTACAAATCAGAATAGCTCTGTATAAAATTAACTCCTTGTGTGCTAAGAATGAATCTTAGAGATGCCTTCTGAAAATCGACCAGCCCTAGTGTGGTTCCTGGACCCCTTCTGCACTCTGGGTCCATAAACAAAGCTCATCCTGCGCAGAGGTGTCATGCCTCCTCCCCCAGAATGGGATGGGTCCACAAAAGGGGAAGCTTCAAAGGCCTGCTGCCTTTGGAAGCTGTTCCTGTATTTTGCTGCCCCCAGCAACTGACTCCCACTGGTTCTGCCCCAACTTTGGGCGGGAGAATCTGCAGGAATCGGTAGGAAAACCACACTAGGAAGAGAGGTGTGAACACCTTTCCCAACCCCACCCCTCAGGTGGGTGAGGAGAGGTGAAGCACACATCTCAGTCCCCTCCATCTTGAAGATGGGGGCACTGAGCCAATTAGGGAGAGGCTCATGCCCCCCTCCCATTGGATGGTGGCATAATAGGGGGTGTACCCACCCCAAGCAAGTGACCAATTGGTCCCAACCTGCATGCCCCTTTAATATCCTTAAATGTAGTTGTGAGTGGCAACCCTGAACCTTGCCTCTTCAGATTCGAGGATGAAAGAAGAAGGACCAACGAGCCATGCATACCCAGGAAGTATAAGACACCAATTGCTTTGGCACCGGCCCTACTAGCCTGTCCCCTCTACGACCTGCTACAGCAAGAGCCCCGGCGAGTCCAGCAGCCAGCAACCCCCAGAGCCCGGAGGACCTGCCCTGCAACTACCTTACAGACTCTGTCTCCCGTGAGCACCGAATTTGCTCAAGCAAAGCCTCACCACAGAATCCAGATTCCGGCGACTTCGCACCAGACGCCCACAGCCAGAGTGGCCCATCACCACAAGGAGGTCCCCCCAGCCATCCTGAACTCGGATCTGGTGATCCCCCGACGTCCCTCAAGTCTCAAGACGATGCCTGTAGCATCAATCTGAAGGGTCCCCACGACCAAGAAAACCCAACCCCAGAAGACACCCCTGCACCCGACACCCCAAAGCCTTGGGTTGCCCAACCAACGGTATCTAGCCATTCCCCACAATCCCAACTTACCTCTGCAGCCGGTGGTCGCCTTCAGGAAGTCTCACTGCCCGAGCCTGCAGCAACTTCGCAATACTGAATGTCTGCATTGAAAAGCACTGGGTCCCTGAAGTCCTTTATGCACCCTGCAACCGGCCACCCCAGTGCCGCTGGTGGTGCAGCTCCTGTGTTAGTCGTTTGCCCCTGCAGCGATGACCTTTAACCAAGCAGCTTTGCTCCCACAACCAAGTGGCCTGCTCGTCAGCAGTCCCTAACCGAAGGTCCCCTTAGCTAACATTGCGCCCCTAAACTCTGCACCCGGCTTCCCCAGTACCGCTGGTGGTGCAACTAGAGCCCATCTAGACCGTAGGGAACATTGACCCTAACCCCTAAAACTCCCACTCCTAAGTTGTGTACTTACCTAAAAAGAAGCAAACACTTACTCTCATAGGCACCCATTTTGAGATTTGGGGCCTACATTTTTTTTGTTTAACTGTTTGTATGAAGAAAAGAGATCTAAATTGCAAAGAATAACAAGTTGTACTTACCTTGTATTGTGAGCTCCTAAGGGGTGGTATCTAGGCATACCACCCCAAGCAATCCAAAAGTAACTAAAAAGTTATCTGAAAGTAATTACTGTGTACTTTACACTGTTTCCAAAGCATATAGAATCTATTTATTTAATTATTCATTCAAGAGTTTTATATAGCGCTGGCTAGACCCGGAGGTATCAGAGCGCTTTACATGAGGTTCCACAAAAATTACATTACAAGATTACGTCAGTTCAATTTACATCAGTTGCTAGACAAATAAATGCAAGAGTATAGAAGACGGGATGATTGAAGTGTAGAGGGGAAGGGGGGAAGGGGGTAAGGGTAAAGGGATAGTAGGAAGATAACGGCAGAGAGACGAAAGGAAAGTCTGTCCAAAGTCCAGCTGGGTAGGTGACGGTCGAGGGGAAGTCCCAAAACCCATCTCCTCTATAGCTATCAGGTAGCTCCACCGGGCGTTGGCCAAAAAGCTCGGTCTCGATGTGAAAAACAACTAAAAAAAAACATGGAGGGCAAGATAAATGGAGCATAGAGGGGAGGGGGCATGGAAGGAGAGAAAGGGGGATAGGGGAAGAGACAACAGGGAGAGACGAAATGAAGTCTGTCTAACGGCCGACTGGGTAGGTGACGACCAAGGAGGGAGTCCACGGCCCATCTCCCCTATAGCTAAACCAGGTAGCTCCATCGGGCATTCGACAAAATAGTTCAGTCTCAATACATTGAGAGAGGAGAGAAGGAGAGACAAAGATAGAGGGAGTAAGCGGGAAGAGACGACAGGAGAGACAAAAGGAAGTCTGGCTGACGACCGACTGGGTAGGTGACGTCCAGGAAGGGAATCACCGACCTGTCTCCCCTATAGCTAAACCAGGTAGCTCCATCGGGCATCAGATAAAATAGCTATTATCTCACACGACGAGGGAAAATTCACAGATAGACAGGGTGGGGACTAAGGGCCAGGACAGGCGAAGGCAGAGGTCAGCAGCAGGAAAGTGGAGGGAGTAGAGCGAGGAGGGGTAGGGGGAAGGTAGTTCGGCCAGAAGTTCCCATTGATCTGGTGGGCTATAGTTGCCAGCTTCGCCAATGTGCGGGTACTCGGCTGATTCTCCGGTGCAGTTTCAGGTACAGTCAGGTTCTGCGTGATTTTCTGTATCCCCATTGTGTAGGCTGGAGTGGATCTTTGCGTGCGGGGTGTTGTCGGTGTCCGGGACATGTGTGGCAAAGCCTCCGTCTATATGGTGCACCGGTATTGTTCACGGCCGTCTAATGGGCGCGCCCGGTTCCTTTTCAGGGCCATTCGGGCAGCTGCAAGCAGCCATAGATCTAAATAGGTATAAAAGAGGAATCTGCGGGAGCCATGCAGGTGAACACAACCACTAACCTCATGTGCAAGTACTTGAGCTAGGGCAGGGCACAGAGGAGCATGGTGTGCAGGATGTCTGTCTCCTCCAGGACGAGCACCGCAGCACAAGATTCACCAGCCAAAGCAAAAGCCGTAGCAGCACACTTGATGAGCAGGCAGGGTCAGCGGTAGCGGTGTGTTGTAGGCGCCATCTTAGAATCAGGCAGGGGGTCTACGTGGCAGGGCTATATGACGGGCTCCTAAGCAGCAAACAGCGGCAAGTGGTTAAAGTCGCGCTGCCACTTCCCGGGCTCTCCACACGCCACCAGGCTCCAGGACTCCACACGGTGAGCAGTGGGAATTAGCAGCGCTGCTGGGTCACGGGCGCCGCCATTGCAGAGTCAGGCAACCAACAGGTACCCCCTTCGGGCAAACCCCACGTCGCAAAACAGATAGCACCTCTCGATATCCCCTCTGGAGGTCTGCTCACCTCGGGTTTGGGGGTCGATGAAGGGGAACCCAGGGCTCGCGAGCGTCGTCCTCCACGGAGCCGATGTTCTGAGCCCCGTCCTTCCGGTTGCAGGACAACGCATCCCGAGGCCCTCAGTACCAGAAGTGGGCCAAGGACCAGGAATGGTGATTGCTGTAATGCTTGTAAATTCAACCACAACTGCATTTCCTTTAACAGTCTTGCATTTGAGAGTATGTTTTACTCACCAGTGCCAAGTCCTGCTTGGTTCTAAAATAAAACAAAAATATACCTTTTTTATACTTCCATAGGTCCGGTTTCTGAATCTGAGTGTTTACCATCAGTCTTGATTAAGTGAATACAATAAATGATGAACACACACTCTGGATAAGCCTTCTGCTCACCCACACAACCACAAGGAGTTGTTAGTGCTTACCTAATTTAGCCTCTGCTATACCTCGGGGACTCCCTGGATGCTGTGAACACTATACATTACTTTGGTGTAAGTATATACAGATCCAGTCTCCTACTATTGGCTTTCACACTGAAACGGTAAACCTATACTAAAAGGGACTGGGGCTGCCAAGCTTCTCCACCCACCAGGTGCACCAGTTTTAGGGCAGGGCATAGAAAAGTATGCCGGATCAGACTGGAATGTTTAAGATGGGCACTGCAGCACAACGCAGAGAACACACCCGTTTTGTGAAGTGAATGCACACACAGATAAAAAAAATGCGGACAATGGACACCAGCCCTCACCAATCCAGTAAGGCATTACCAAATGCACAAAAACACATCACGCATTTTATAGGTGTCCGCCATACAAACCTCAAAAACAAGGACGCCCATGGATCAATTCAAGGGGAGAGCTGTTATTCAGTCTCCCTGCAGGGGAATAGGTAAAATGGCACATGCCCCTAACTATAAACATAATGCCACCACCATCAGTCACCGCAAAGCCAGGTTTCGAGGGCAGAGGATACTTTCCCAAAACAGGGGTACACTTTTAGTCTACCCTGACATAGCACGGCTGACAGAAATGTACATGAAAAGGAGAATCTGCAATGGGATTGTCAAGTTCACTGGGGGAAAATCAGACAGAGCGGACCATGCTCTTACATGGGCAGGGTGGAGCAGGGTAAGCAAACCTCGCAGAGGATTTAATGCCCACACATGGGCATGACTATGTCAACACAGAAGCTGATTCGACGTGAAACAAGGACACAGCACATACTTTAAATAATACCAAGTATGAAGGAAACAAAGTACTTTTCAAAAATGCGACCCTTAGGGAGAATCAAACTTAACAGAATGAAAACAACTAGTTACAAAGGCCAGGAAGGCATTCATCAACACAGGCAATTCAACATAATCTGGTGATCTACGTTATCAAAAGCTGCAGGACATGAAACATACCATGGCATTCTTAAGCCCATTTTAATCTTTGCTCCAGAAGCCTCCAAAAACAGTTTCCTTTCAAAACCAAGTTGAACACCAGATAGGATCAATCGCACAAGTTACTTACCTTAGGTAACGATATATCTGTAAGAAACAGTAGTTCGTGTTAGATTCCTTACCTAAGAATATCCCCAGGCGTCAGACTGGATCCGGAAAGTTTTCGTCAGGAGTAGCCCTGCACGTCGGTAGGCGTAGTCTGCCGCTCCGCGTCCGGCGTAGTGATTGCCGGGATGACGTTGTCGGAGTACTGGACGCTGCCCTCGTGTGCTGACGTCAGTTCTGTACATAGCTTTCCGCGCCAGGAACGCAGAGCCATGCAAGAACCCAACATTGGTGCCATGAAACTAGGGCCCTCAAAGGGAGATACCTTAACCCTAGATATCGGTTCGCAGAACGGGGAGGATGGGTGGAGCGGTAAGGAAACTAACACTAATTACTGTCTCTTAAAGATATATCGTTACCGAAGGTAAGCAACTTGTGCATCGAAAAGAAACAGGTTAGTGTTAGATTCCTTACCTTAGAATAGATACCCCAGTAATACCAACCCCGGTGGTGGGTCTGCAAACCAAGATCACATCAGAAAGTCCTGGAGAACGGAAAGGCCGAAAAAGCCATCCCTCCGGACATACCTGTCAAGGCAGTAGTGCTTAGCAAACGTGTGCAGCGAGGCCCACGAAGCTGCCCGACAGATGTCCTGCAAGGGGACTCCCTGACCCAGGGCAGTAGTAGCCGCCGTGGCCCGAGACTCCTTTTTCGCCAAGGAGTAACAGACTAGGGTGCACAAAACGACCCACCGAGAGATGGTCCGCTTGTGCACCGTCCGTCCCTTCTTAGCACCCACGTAACCAACAAAGAGCTGGTCATCCAGCCGGAACTGGTGTGAGCGGTCTACATAAAAGGGAGCGCACATTTTGGGTCAAGACGGTGGAGCCTCTCTTCCTCTTTCGAGGGATGCGGAGGTGGAAAGAAGGTGGGTAAGGTGATGGACTGCCCGATATGAAAGGCTGTAACCACCTTGGGCAGGAAAGAAGAACAGAGAGGAATGAATATGCTACTTACCAGTATGCATCTGTTCTTGGCATGTAGGGCTGCTGACATTCATATCTATAGCATAGATCACCGAAGACTCTTCCAGGACAACAATGTGCAATCATCCGGACCCAACACTAGGCGGTGATCTATGCTATAGATATGAATGTCAGCAGCCCTACATGCCAAGAACAGATGCATACTGGTAAGTAGCATATTCAGTTCGAGGCATGTGGGCTGCTGAATTCATATCTATAGCATAGAATATATAGCAGTCCCTCCATTAACAGCGGCTGCCTGTGCCAGCTGCAGACGTTTGAAAAAGTGTCAGAACAGCCTGCCCTACAGCTGCTTGCTGCTTGGAGTGCACATCTACACAGTAGTGTTTAGTAAATGTGTGTGGTGTAGACCATGTGGCTGCTCTACAAATGTCTTCCAAAGGGATATTACCAAGGAAAGCCATAGAGGCCCCAAACTTGCTGGTGGAGTGGGCTCTGGGGGGGACCGTTAAAGTGCGCTTAGCCTTGTGATAGCAAATTTGAATACACTTAACGATCCACCTGGCTATACCTGCTTTGGAAATGGGGTTGCCTTTGTGCTGGGCCGAAAAGGCAACAAAGAATTGTTGTGTTTTCCTAAAATCCTTGGTCCTATCGATGTAGTACATCAAAGCTCGTTTGACGTCAAGAGTGTGGAGCATTCTTTCGGCTACTGTCTCTGGGTTTTGAAAGAACGCGGGCAGTTCAATGGTCTGATTGACATGGAACTGTGAAACCACCTTAGGAAGAAATTTAGGGTTAGTGCGCAGCACCACCCTGTTCGAGTGAATTTGTATGAATGGCTCTTGCACAGTGAGCGCCTGGAGCTCACTAACACAAGTCGCAGAGACATAATGGCTATTAGAAAAGCCACTTTCCATGTTGAAAACTGAACCTCGCATGAATGCAGAGGCTCAAAAGGTGGGCCCATCAGCCTGGTGAGGACCACATTAAGGTTCCATACAGGAGCTGGCGGGGTCCTGGGAGGGATGACCCGTTTCAGTCCTTCTAGGAAGGCTTTAATGGCAGGCACTCTGAAAACGGAGAGATGCTGCCTGTTTTGGAGATAAGCTGCTATGGCGGATAAGTGTATATGAATGGAAGCATATGCCAGCTTGCATTTGTAAAGATGCAACAAATAACAGATGATGTTGTGAGTGGATGCATCTGGCGGGTTGATGTGTTCTGTACAGTAAATGACAAACCGCTTCCACTTTGCTGCATAGCAAGCTCTGGTGGTGGGCTTTCTTGCCTCCCGTATGATATCCATGCAGTCGGGAGGCAAGTTAAGGTAGCCAAATTCTAAGACTTCAGGAGCCAGATCGCCAGATTGAGCTGTTGCGGGTCTGGGTGCTGAATTTCGCCATGGCTCTGCGTCAAAAGTCTGGGCGTGAGGTGCAGCCTTTGATGCGGTACCACGGAGAGTTCTAGAAACGTGGTGTACCATGGTTGGCGTGCCCACGTTGGAGCAACCAGGATAAGTGTCATCGAGTGTTGCTTTAGCTTTCGTGCCACCAGCGGTATGAGAGGTGCTGGGGGAAAAGCGTACGCAAACATGCCTGACCAGTTCATCCATATCGCATTGCCCTGCGACTGTGGGTGAGGGAACCTGGCGGCAAAGTGTTGGCATTTTGCGTTTTCCCTTGTGGCAAACAGGTCTACCTCTGGATGACCCCACTGCTGGAAGTACGGGTGGAGTACTGATGAATGTATCTCCCACTCGTGCATTTGGTGGCTGTACCTGCTGAGCAGATCCGCCATCTGATTGTCCTTGCCCGGGAGGTGTTCCGCCATGAGGAAGATGTTCCTTTGAATGGCCCACTTCCACATGCTCTGAGCCAGATGAGACAACTGTGGAGAGTGTGTACCTCCCTGCTTCTGAATGTAGTACATGGCTGTCATGTTGTCCGTCCGGATCAACACGACTTTGTTGCACAGATGTACTTTGAATGCCTTCATCGCCATGAAGATTGCCATCAGTTCTAGGTAGTTGATGTGCATCTTCTTTTGCTGCGTTGTCCATAGTCCCTGCACCGTGTAGTGGAGTACATGAGCTCCCCAACCCTGGAGAGATGCGTCCGTTGTCAGGATAATTTGTGGCACAGGCTCCTGGAACGGTCGGCCCTTGCAAAGGTTGTGTGGATTCCACCAATGCAGAGAGTTGTATGCCCGACCGGTCACCAACACTAGGTTTTTTAACTGTCAGTGAGCCTGATTCCACTGACGTGCCAAGCACTCTTGAAGCGGACGCATGTGTAGCCTCGCGTGCGGGACTATGAAGATGCAGGAGGCCATCATGCCTATCAACTGCATGAACACTCTTGCTGGAAGCGAGTGTTGCGGTCTGAACTTCCGGATGAGCGACTGAATGCTGTCGATCCTCACAGAATTCGGCTGAGCCGTGGCTGCCAGAGTATCTATCGTCGCGCCCAGATACTGCCGCACGTGGGCTGGCTGAAGGTGCGATTTGGGATAATTTAGTGAGAATCCCAGACTGTGAAGAAGGTGAATGGTGTGGGACATGTTGGCGGCGCACAGCTGGGCCGACTTTGCTTGGACAAGCCAGTCGTCCAGATAAGGGTAAACGTTCTGCCTCCTGAGGTGCGCAGCCACTGTCGACAGGCATTTTGTGAACACCCTGGGCGCCGTGGTCACTCCGAAAGGTAGGACCTTGAACTGATAATGCAGACCCTGAATGGTGAATCTGAGGTATTTTCGGTGTGATGGATGTAGTGGAATGTGAAAATATGCATCCTTGAGATCCAAGGTTGCGAGGAAGTCTCCCTGGTTGAGCAACGGAAGAACTTGCTGCAGCGTCAGCATGTGAAAGTGTTCTGAGAGAATATACTGGTTTAGGGGTCTGAGGTCCAGTATGGGTCTGAGGGACCCGTCCTTCTTCGGGATTAAGAAGTACAGGGAATACACTCCTGTGCCTTCTTCCTCCACCGGCACGAGTTTGATTGCCCCTTTTTGCAGCATGACAAGTACCTCCTGCTGCAATAAGTGCAAATGCTCTGTGGACATAGGACGGTGTTTTGGTGGCATGTTGGGTGGAGTGGATGTTAACTCCAGACAATAACCGAACTGGATAAGTTTCCTGACCCACCTGTCTGTGGTGATGGATTTCCAGACTGGCAGGAACTGCTGGAGTCTCCCCCCGACAGGTGTGGTATGGTCGGGGGGCAGTGGCAGGGCGTCACTGTTTGTTGGTGGCAGAGGAACGGGAGTTGTTATTTCCACGGCCTCTGCCCTTGGCACTGTTGCCCCGATAGCCGCCCCTACTCTGCTTGGTGTAAGAGGACTGCGCCCCACTTTTAGTGTATTGCGTTTGCTGGGACATCTGGACTCTGGAAACACCTCTATTGCCTGAGCGACGAAAAGTACTGCCCCTAAACTGTTGGGACTGGAGAGCTCCCATGGACTTTGCAGTCTCGGTATCCTTTTTTATTTTTTCCAGTGTGGTATCCACCTCAGGACCAAATAACCTATCAGGGTTTACCGGCTGATTGAGGATGGTGGTTTGTATCTCTGGCTTGAAACCGGAGATTCTGAGCCACGCCTGACGTCTCAACATCACACTGGTGTTAATGGCCCTGGCCGCGGTGTCCGCCACGTCCAGTGCACATTTAATAGAAGAGTTGGAGATGAGCTTTCCTTCCTGAATGAGCATCTCCGCCGCCTCTTTATACTGATCTGGTAGATGTTGTAACAGGGTCTCTAGTGTGTCACAGTGCGCCCTGTTATATCTGGCCAAGAGTGCCTGAGTGTTTGAGATACGCCAGATATTGGCTGCTTGAGCCGCCACCCTCTTCCCTGATGCCTCCAGCACTTTAGATTCCTTGTCAGGGGGAGGAGCATCACCAGTGGTTTGCGAATTCGCCCTCTTCCGGGCATTAGAAACGACCAGAGAGTCCAATGGCAACTGGCCCTTGATGTAGGTAGGGTCGCCAGGTGCCGGCTTATATTTTTTTTCAATTCTAGGGATGATCACCCTGGCACGTGTGGGTTCTTTAAAGATGTCTGCAGCATGTTTCAGAACCCCTTTCAACATTGGGAGAGTTTTGACAGTCTTTTCTGCCGTGGAAAAGGTATCAAAAAGGAAGTCCACGTCAATAGGGTCAGCGTGCAGCTGGACGTCATGGTTTTTAGCCGCCCTCTCAATTAGAGCATTAAATGCCGCAGAATCCTCAGTAGGAGAGGTTTTGACATTGTACACCTGAGTGTCCGGGGCAGTTTGCGGATCCCCTGGGTCCCCTGCATCTGCCCAAGAGTCTTGGTGATCCTCAGGATCAGTGTTGGCAGGAAAGTTATACTCCTCGTCATCACCTTCCCCAGCCTCCACATCTGAATAAGTGGGTGAGGGTGTAGCAACTCTTGGAGTCCGTGGCTCAACCAGAACCGGGGAATCCGTAGAAGGCTTCTTGCGCTTCAAAGGAATCGTGTAGGACTCCAAAGGCTGTGACGCCGTGATCTTTCTCTTGTAGAGGGTAAGTTTACCGGTGTCGGCGTCGATAAAGTGTTCCGACTGCTCCTCCATCAAGGGTTGTCGATGCTTCAAGCTCCCAAGCTGCTGAGAAGGCTTCGACCCTGCAGACCCTTGCACGGGCGCGTTGGCGACCGACCTTGGTGCGAAGGCCTTCGGTGCCACCTTCGGCGGCAACGTAAACAGGAGTGGCGTCGAAGACTTTGGCGTTTTGGCAGCCTGCTTCGGATCGACCGCGGAAGCCTTGTTTTTGATGCGTTGTAGTGAGTCCGATACCTGCTTCGTAAAGGAAGCGGACGGTTTCGTCGACCCGATAGACGTCCTCGGTCCACCAGTGTGTGAAGACTCGAGCGTCGATGTCTTGGTCTTCTCCGGCCGAGGTACAGGAGCAGCTTTCTTAGGTGCGCGTGTCCTCCTTCCGCGTCGACGGCCTTCGGCGCCGACGACTTCGGGTCGGCGGCCTTGACTCCCGGGTTTGGGGCCCCAGTCTTCGGCTCGACGCCCTTGATCGATTTTGGATCGACGCCCTTGACCGACTTTGGCTCGACGCCTTTGGTCGACTTCACCGGGTCGACAGCCTTCTTCGGCTGCCCCGACATATCGGAAGACGAGGAGGCGGCCAGCGGGACAGACTTCTTCTGTTTCGACGGCGTCTCCATCACTTTCGTTTTCGTCGACACCGAAGGTTTCACTTTCGGTTTCGTTTTGATCAACGGCGGCTCCGCAGAAGTGTCCGTAGCCGGGCCCGTAGGCGAGGCCGTGGATCTGGGTGTAAGGTCTTGGGTAAGGCCGTGTGGCGATCCCGCGACCTGAGCCTTCGGGATTGTTCGAACGGGGCATAGCTCTTCGCCTGAGCTATCTTCCATGGCCCCATAGGCCTCATTGTCGTCTCCTACCTCGTCGAAGACTTCTTCTGCATCGAGCACTTCGAAGTCCGTGTCGTAGTCTATCTCCTCCGCTGGAGGTGAAATCTGCATATGAACTTCCTGTTCGTCTGCTTCTTCTCTCTCGAAGATGTCCACCGGTGCCGGGGCCGACTGCTGGGCCTCCAGGCACGCCACGCGCCGAAGTCGAATCGTCTTCTTCGATCGAAACCAGGAACAAGCCATACAGTTGGCTTCATCGTGGTCTGGCGACAGGCACTTGTTGCACACCGGGTGGACGTCGATGTAGGGATACTTCGATCCACACACAGGACATTTCCTGAACGGGCTCCGTTCCATGATGTGTCGTCGAAAGTCTTGTTGTGTTGACTGGGCCTCGAGCACCGAAGAGCCACGCGACTCCTCGGGATGTCCGACTCGGGAACTGAGCCGGAGCAGAACTGGGCACCGAGCGCAAAACAATACCGACGGTATAGGAAAAGGCCTTCAGGCCTTAAGAAAAGTCTATATCGATTCCGAACTGGAGATAACGAATATACATCCGAACCCAATGGCGGAAAAAAACAATCTGGGGGTGGAGTCGATGCCCATGCGCACTGTAGTCCAGGGGAGGAGCCACCTATCTCGTGATACTTCAAAGACTCTTCCAGGACAACAATGTGCAATCATCCGGACCCAACACTAGGCGGCGATCTATGCTATAGATATGAATTCAGCAGCCCACATGCCTCGAACAGGGGGTTTAGAAGACAGAGCCTGGAGCTCACTCATTCGCCTGGAAGAGGTGATGGCCACCAGAAAAGCAGTTTTAAGAGTCAGAAGACGAAGAGGACAGTTGTGCAGTGGCTCGAAGGGAACGCACATCAGATAAGTTAGTACACGGTTCAAGTCCCACTGAGGCATCACGAAGGGAACAGGAGGAAACATGCGGGTGATGCCTTTCAAGAATCTATTTACAACAGGGGACTTGAAAAGAGAAGGCTGATCAGGAAGCATTAAGAAGGCTGAAATGGCTGAGAGATAGCCTTTGATAGTGCCCAGAGCAGAGCCCTGCTGGGCAAGAGAAAGAAGGAAGAGAAGAACCTCTGAAAGAGGGGCAGAAAGTGGATCCACAGCCTTTGCTGTGCACCATGCCACAAATTTGTTCCACCTGCTGAAAGAGACCTTGCGCCTCGTCCCAGTTCAGATGCCATTCGTGATCCATCATGCACAGACCGCTGAGCTCTTCCGCCCTGGCGTTCAGGGAACCTGCCAGGGTATTTGGGGGGGGGGGGGGGGAAACCCCCAAAACTGCGCCGAGTCCAGAACTGCTCCGATGAAGAGGAGCTTCTGAGAGGGGCACAGGTGGGACTTCGGCACATTGATGGAGAACCCCAGCAGGTGCAGGAGGTCGGCCGTAGTCTGGAGGTGGGAGACGACCAGTCGTCGAGATAGGGGAAGACTGGAACCCCTGATCTGCGTAGATGAGCTGCGACCACCGCCATCACTTTCGTGAACACCCGAGGGCGCTGGTAAGGCCGAAGGGGAGTACGGTAAACTGAAAGTGCTTGTGGCCTACTGTGAACCGCAGGTAGCGCCGGTGGGCCGGCAGGACGGGGATGTGGAAATAAGTGTCCTGCAAGTCAAACTCCACCATCCAGTCTCCAGGGTCTAGGGCAGCTAAGACCTGAGCCAATGTCAGCATCTTGAACTTCTCCTTCCGGAGGAAGCCATTGACGTTCCGGAGGTCCAAGATAGGGCGTAGGCCTCCTATGCCCTTCTTGGGGACCAGAAAGTAGTGGGAATAACAACCACACCCTACTTCTAGCCCAGGAACGCGTTCGATAGCCCCCTTGGCCAAGAGGGTCGTAACTTCCTCTTGCAGAAGTCACAAGTGATCCCCTGACATGCGGTGGTACAGCGGTGGCATGGCCGGAGGGGTCGCGTTGAAGGGAAGAGAGTAGCCCCTTAGGACGATTTGCAGCACCCACCTGTCCGACGTGATGGTACGCCAGTGGAGGAGGTGATGGCGAACCCTGCCCCCCAATGGCGTCGAATGGGCCTGAAGTGCCAGACTAGGAAGGCTTTGAGGCAGATGCTGCGGGGCTGGATGTGGACTGACCTTGCCGTTGTCCCCTGGCACCGCCACGGCCGTAACCACGTCCGTGACCGCGTTGAGGTTGGTTCTGCTGCCTGTGGCTGGCTGGACAAATGGGGGCGCCCCTTCCTTGGCCACGAAAGGGGTGAAAAGCAGAAGTTTTCTGGCGCTGGCCTAGGCACAAGGACTTGGCCGTAGCCCTGGAGTCCTTAAAACGCTCTAGCGCACTATCCGTTTGTTACCAAAGAGGCGACAGCCATCGAAGGGCATGTCCATGAGGGTGGCCTGGACGAGAAGTTGGCAGACCTCAGCCAGGCGTGGCGACGAATCGCCACCGTCGTGGAAATCGCCCTGCCCAGCGAGTCCGTGGTGTCAAGTCCACATCTAATTGAGTACCGCGCTGGATCCCGCCCGTCCTCCAGGGCTTGGGCGAGCCATGCCTGGGCCTCCTCCGGACACTGTGGCAGCACGTCCGCAACCGTATTACACAGAGAGTGGGTGTAACGGCCCAAAAGGCAAGAGGTGTTGACAGACCGTAGCCCCAAACTCAGAGAGGAGAACAGTTTCTTCCCAAACTGATCATACCTTTTGGATTCCCGATCAGGTGGAGCGGTCGGGAATGCAGAGGCCTGAATTACCAGGCTCTCTGGGGCGGGGTAAACGGACAGAAAGCAGGGGTCACCCGGTGCCGGGCGGTGGCATCGGGCGATGTTCCGATCCACAGGGAGGCCTGTAGAGGGCTTGGACCAGGTGCCCATCATAACGTTGGTGAGGGCTTCGTTAAACAGCAGTAGAGGATCCGAAGAGCTTGCTTGCGGTTTGAGCACCTCAGTAAGGAGGTTAGTCCTCACGGCCGCGACAGGGAGCTCAAGAGCCAAGGCCTTGGCCGCCCTGTTCAACACCACGCTATAGTAGCCCCATCCTCCGAAGCCATGGAGGGAGGAGAGATGAATCCAGTGTCGGGTGAAGTGTCCAGACCACTGGTCTCACCCACCTCATCTGCCCAGTCCTGGCTTAACTGGCACTGCTGTGCCAGAGGGTCCTCCGACCCCTCCCAGTCCTCCTCGTCATCCACCTCCTCGAAACCAGGCAAAAATGATGGAGCCGGGTTGTAGGTGAATTGGTCACCCATCGGCGTCGGGAGACTGAGCAGAGCGTCGCCGCTCTGGCGTCGTCCGAAGACGGCACCGGGAGTGACACCCTCGGGGTCGGCGCCAGCGGAGGAGTCGTGAGGTCGACTGGCGATAACCCGGATCCAGGCCTGGATCCTGTGGCGTCAGGACCGGAGTCGATGACGGCGCCGGGGCCGAAGCACCCAACGGCGCCGGGGCCAGAGCCGCCGGCCCGCTAGGGCTCCCAGTCGGACCCGCAGGGTCCGAAGGCACCTCGACAGGTTCCGACGGAGGGAAGTGAGACCTCATGGCCACGAGGAAAGCACTTATCTCCTCCGGCGTCGCGTGCAGCCCAGGGATCGGCAGGTATGGAGCTGGACGCGGCTCCGGCAGAGGTGTCACCCGAACCCCCGGCCGCGTCGCGCGAGCGTCGGGGGGAGTCTGAGGAGCGATGACACCTCTTCAACTTCTCTTTCCAATGCCTCGACTTACCGGTGGACTTGGAGCCCGACGAGTGGTGGTGACTCGACGAGCGGCGATGACTGCGGCTCTACGACCGGTCCCTCGACTACCTCCGCGACCGGGACCTCGAGCGGCGCGGAGCAGATTGCCGTAACTCGAGCAGCTTACGGGACCGCTCTAGTCTAGCCTTCGAGGTCAAGGCCCGACAGTTGGGGCACAACTTGTTATCGTGGTCGACCCCGAGGCAGTAAAGGCACCAATGACGGGGGTCGGTCACCGACATCAGGAGGTGACAGGCATCGCATAGTTTAAAACCAGGCATCTCTAACGGCACCGCGAGTAGAACTCGACTCGAAAAGTGATCAAAAGAGATCAAAAAAGTTAGTCAAAAAATGACTAGAATTCTGCTCTTCCCGGATCTGCACTTGCTGGCGCGGAAAAAAGAAGAACTGACATCAGCGTGCGAGGGCAGCATCGAAGTACTCAGATGACGTCATTCCGGCGATCACGACGCCGACGACAGACGCAGAGCCGCAGACGACGCCTACCGACGCGCAGGGGTACTGCTGACGAAAACTTTCCGGATCCAGCCTGACGCCAGGGAATATTCTAAGGTAAGGAATCTAACACTAACCTGTTTCTTTCAGATACTGCCAGCACTGCAATTTCAGACCCACATATGGCCTAGCCTCTGTCCCTGCCTCACTTTGGTGGCCCCAGGAACTAGGGATGGAGATTTAGACAGAGACCAATGTTAAGGCTTGTTTCAAATCCAGTCCTTTTCGGGAAGCGTTAATAAACACATGCTCCATGCCAAACACAAAACTGAAATTGCTCTGATCATCCAAACACTTAACTTCGACTGCCTCTTTGTCACCGAGACATGGGCCAACTCCACTTGTGACGAAAAGCGTCACGTAACAAGTGCTGCCTTGGAAGTTACAATGCGCAGAACTGCTGACATTGTGCATTCTGTTCGGTGGCGAATAGATCTAACCAAGGCTCTCCCCACTTTTGAAAGAGACCTTGCGCCACCTCCAAGTGAAGACACCATTCGTGATCCACCATGCACCTGCGGCTGAGTTTGTCCGCCCCGGCATTCAGTGAACCTGCCAGGTGTTGAGCCACCAGGGAAATGCCCTGATGTTCAAGCCATGTCCAGAGGCGAAGGGCCTCCTGACATAGGGTCCACGACACCATCATGCCCTGTTTGTTGCAGTACCACATGGCGGTGTTGTTGTCTGTGAACACCTGCACTACTCTTCCCTTGACAGAAGGAAGGAATGCCTTCAGTGCAAGTCGGATCGCCCGAAGCTCCAAAACATTGATATGGAGCAAGGACACTGCCAGAGACCAGTGGCCTCTAATCTCCGCCTCGCCCATGTTACCGTCACATCCCAGGAGGGACACATCCCCCACCACTGTGTGCTCGGTGGGGAAGGTAGAGAGATCTGCTATTGACCCAATGCTGGTTTGTGAGCCACCACTGCAATTGTTGTGCAGTGCCCTCCAAGATCTGGACAAGAACAGACAGGTTCCCCTGATGCTGCGCCTACTGGAACTTCAGGTTTTACTGCAGAGCTCGAATATGCCATCTGGCATGATCGACCAGCAGGATGCAGGAGGCCATGAGGCCCAGCAGCCCCGGGGTCAACCTGACCGAAACCCAGGATAGAGACTGAAAGATCGGACTCAGAGCCTGAATATCCTGGACTCGCCGTTCGTGAGGACAGACCCGAAAGTGCGTCGTATCCAGAACCGCTCCGATGAAGAGGATCTTCTGAGAGGGAATCAGGGTCAAGGGCAGACAAGACCTCAGCCACAATCAACATCTTGAACTTCTCCATCCGGAGGAAGCGATTGACATCCCTGAGGTCCAAGATAGGACGCAGGCTCTTGTCCTTTTTGGGCACCAGAAAGTAGTGGGAGTAACAACCACGTCCTACTTCTGGTGCAGGAACGCGCTCGATGGCCCCCTTGGCTAAGAGGGCCGCGACTTCCTGTCAGAGAAGTGCCAAGTGATCCCCCAACATGCGGTGGTACTGAGGTGGCATGGCTGGCGGGGTAGTCTTGAAGGGGAGGGAGCACCCCCTTTGGACTATTTGTAAAACCCACCTGTTCGAAGTGATGATGCGCAACTGGGGGCGGTGGTGGCGAATCCTGACGCCCACTGGTGTTTGATGGGCCTGAAAAACCGGACTAGGAAGGTTTGGAGGCGCTGGTGGACTGACCCGCCCTGCTGCCCCCTGACCCGGCTCGCCGGGCCCAACATCCGCAGCCACGCTGAGACTGTTGATGCGCAGGCCTGTGGCTCTGAGGTGAACGTGTCAGGGAGTCCCTTACGTGGCCACGAAAGTAGCGAAAAGCAGAAGGCGGAGGAGGGCGCGTGGCAGAAAAGCCCAGGGTCTAGGCCGTAGCCTGCGAGTCCTTAAAGCGCTCCAACGCACTATCTGCTTTGTTGCCGAAAAGGCGATAGCCATCAAAGTGTTCTGGACATCCCCAGAAAAACCAGTTGTCCTCAGCCAGGTGTGGCGACGGAGCGCCACCGTCGAGGAAATCACCCTGCCCAGCGAATCGCCGGGGTCATAGCCACAACGAAAAGTCAACTTGGCTGCATCCTTCCCTTCAGCAATAGCATGAGAGAGCACTGTCTGGGCTTCCTCCGGACATCGAGGCAGCACAAGCGCTACTCTATCCCACACAGAGTAGGAATAACAGCCCAAGAGGCATGAGGTGTTCACAGACCGCAGCCCTGAACTGGTGGAAGAAAAAATCTTGTTACCAAATTGATCCAGTTTCTTAGATTCCCTTTCCGGTGGTGCGGTAGGGAATGCGCTCGGGGCGCAGAGGCTTGGACAACCAAGCTCTCAGAGGTGGTGTGTAGGGAAAGGAAAAGGGGGTCGCCCGGGGTCGGGATGGCGTTGGGCCACATTCCTATCCACAGGAGCCCCAGGTGCCCAAAAGAACGTCCGAAAGTGCATTGTTAAAAGGAAGCAGCGGTTCCGAAGAGGTAGCTGCCAGCTGAAGCACTTCTGTCAGGAGGTTAGCCCTGACGGCCACTGTAGGGACCTCCAGGTGAAGGGCCTCGGCCGCCGTACGCAACACCACTGCGTAACTTGACCCTCCTCCGTAGCCACGGTAGGAGGTGACAGCATGCCAAGGTCAGGAGAGGTATCAAGACCTCTGGTCATCCCCCAACTCCTCTGCCCAGTCTGGGTCAAACTCACATTGTGCTCTGAGGGTGGTCCTCAGACCCCTCCCAGTTCTCCTCTTCCTCCGAAGGCTGATAAAAAGGCCGAAAATAAGGAGGTTGGACATAGGGATAGAAATCCTCCATCGGCGTTGGAATCGGCGTCGAGTGACGCCGTTCCAGCACTGTAATCACATCGGGCCTGAAACCAGGGGTGGCGTCCTCCGGTGAGCCGGGCGACGTCGGAGGTGTCACAAGGTCAACTGGGATCCAGGCTAGGATCCATGGGGGCCTTGCGGCTAGAACCCCCAGTCGGGCCCGAAGGCGCACCCACGGGGGCCGACGGCCCAAAGAGGCGAGCCATGGCTGACAGAAAATCATGCAGCAAGGCCGGAGTTGCCGACAGACCCGGGAAGGGTGGGTAGGCCGGCAGCGACTGCGTAGGCTCCACAGGAGCTGCGTAGGAGGCAGCATCCGCACCCTCAGCCGCTTTGCGCAACAGGAAGTCAGAGAGCGATGGCGCTTCTTCGACTTCTTGGAACGCTTCGTCTTACCTGGCCCCGAGTGCGAAGACTTCGATCCCGATGAACGATGGTGGTGGCTCTGCGACCTGTCCCTCGAACTCCCATGGGACTGATGCCTTGAGTGGCGCGAAGCCGACTGCTGGACTTCAAGCAACTTTCGGGACTCACCATATATGGGGATTTTAATTACCATTTAGAAAACACAGGACAATGACTTAGCACTCCTTCTTGAGCTCATAACATCTTTGGGATTTGAGCAATTGGTTCAATCTCTAACCCACAACGCCGGCCACACATTGTACGGCATTTTCATCAACCACGACATCTTAGAGATCGAGACTGTTCAGCCCCTCAGCTGGGTGGACCATTGGCTGATTGAGGTCAAAGTCCGCAGTACCCTCCCCACTGCAGTGAAGGAGGATTCTATTCCTAGGTCCATACGCTGTAGACGTTTGAACAAGCTCACAGCCACTAAATGGGAGGCCGCCTTGGTTACGGCCTGTGAGGGAAGGCACACTCCGTTCCCCTCCCCCACGGCTGATGGCTTCCACAACTGGATCAATAAGGCCCTTGACATTGCTGCCTCTTTAAAAACTGCATCACTAGAAGAGCTAAACCATCAGTTCCATGGTTCACAGAAGAGCTCAGACCCCTTAGGCGTGAATGCCGCAGACAAGAACGTAAATGGCGTAGGGACCCCTGCTCTAGGGAAAAGGTTTAGCAGCAATCCCTGCCACAGAAATTCAAGCACTCTATCTTCCAAGTCAAATCCTGTTTCTTTACTGAAAAGATTCTATCTGCAGACAAATCATCTAGTATGCTTTTCAAGCTCAAGGAGATCTGAGCCACCAGGAACACAGTTGCTGACCCCCTCCCAAGATATCTGTGAGAGAGTAGCTACTTACTTTCAGGACCAGGTCCTCAAGATCTTCAAGGAGTTTAGTACTACGGAAACTGAAGATGCTGAGGAGATCACTCAGGACCGCGAGAAGCATGCTCTTACCTCCTTCCCTCAAATACTGCTAAAGTTCTCTTAATGGGCCACATATCCGGCGCACCATCAGATCCCTGTATGCCCTCCATACTTAAACTGGTTCCTGACCCTGTAGCTAACTTTCTGTGCAAGGTAATGAACAACAGTCACCTATCCGGGAGTTACCCGGCTACCTGGAAGGAGGCTATTGTCTCAGCACTCATTAAAAAACCTAACGCCGACCCCTCAGAACTGGAAAACTATCGCCCTATCTTCCTTCTCCCCACCCCGCTAAAATTGTGGAGAAATTCATCAACACCGAACTGCTGAATCATGTTGAGTCCCAGAAGAGCTTAGACCACTCACAGAATGGGTTCCACGCCGGTCACAGCACTGAGTCTGCCCTTATTGCAGCCACTGACCATATACGCATGCAGGTGGATCAGAGAGGATCGGCAGTGTTGATTATGCTCGACCTGTCGGCGGCTTTCGATACCGTCTCCCCGACGCGCATGGTTCAGCGTCTGCAGGAAGTGGGAGTTATGGGTAAAGCCATGCAGCTCCTCCATTCTTTTATGTCAGGGAGAACGCACATCGCTAGCTGCAGAGGTTTTAGAGCTAGGGACTTCAGCAGTCCTTGTGGGGTCCCTCAGGGCTCCTCACTGAGCCCCACGCTATTTAACATTTATGTGACCCCCCCTGGCTGAGCTGGTGAGATCATTTGGTTTCCAGGTGATCTCTTATGTGGACAACACAAAGATCATTGTCTCCATCTCTAAGGATTTACAATTTGTTGCTGAGAGATTCAACCAGTCATGGCAAGCATTATCTGCTGGATGAAGGGTAACTCCCTTAAGATGAACGCTGATTAGACGGAGATATTGGTTTTTGTCTTACAGAACCCCATCTCGATATGTGCCAGGTGGCCGGCAGACTGTGGTCCCCTTCCAGCTAAGACAGCAAAAAATCTAGGGGTCATTTTTTATGAGGCTTTGACCTTCCATGCTCAGGTCAACCGTACGGTCAGCATGTGTTTCTATATCTTAAAGATCCTTAGAAAGGTGTTACCGTTTATCACGCCTGAACTGAATCGGTCCACTATCATTGCACTTATCACCTCCCGGCTTGATTACTGCAATGCTCTATACCTTAACATCAATGCAACCTCTCTGAACAAGCTTCAGGTTGTTCAGAACACAGCAGCAAGGTTTACCCTCAACATTCCAAAGCAACAATCTGCCAGAGAGGGGATGTGTGCCTTTCACTGGCTTCCCATTAGGAAATGCATCTCCTTCAAGGTTCTGAGCACGGTATATAAGGTTGTGCATAGTAAAGCCTCGCCGCAGTTGAAAATCATGTTCCAATGGTATACCCCCGGGCGGGTTATGAGATCCTCTTCCCAGAAAAAATGTATCTCTCCAAGATACCGCAGGGTTAGGCTCCTTCTCGGTAGCGGCCACCAAACTCTGGAACTCACTGCCTTCCCCCATTACCAATGCAGAATCTCTTCCGGCTTTTAGAAAGTTGCTGAAAACATGGCGATTCTCATCCTGGTTGGCTGTCTTACGCTTGTCTCCTCACCGTCTGCCTAGCACTTTGACACTCCTGGGTATAAGTGCGCTTTATAAATGCTCTCCTATCCTATCCAACAAGGGCCCTCTTATGGCATCTATCCTGATATCTGCGCCAATTAAATGTTTAGCCCCAGCTTTTGAGGTCAGGCAGTCTACCTACGGACCCTGGGCATGAGCTTCCCACAAGGACAGTGGTCTTTGGTGCCACCTCGACATTCTCTACCTCTTTTGGTCAGGGGGACTTGAGCCAGGAATGAAAGTTGCAAAATTTTGAAATGGGCCAAACTCTTCACCCTCCTCAGTGCTGAAGAGATCTTCCTTCTTGAAGATATCTAGGGGCGTAAAATGCATAGTGCCCCGGCGAAGCAACAGGCATGTGCACCCGCTTGGAGTGGCCTGGGGACACTATGGTATTGAGGAGGGGGGCATAGACGCTTGTGCAGCCCCTTCTGTAATACTGACGGCTCTACCTTCAGCGGACATTCCCTCATTTGCATGGAGGTGGGGTCCATGCAAATGAGGGAATCACTTTCCATCTGGGAGCAGAGACAAACAGAAATTGGGAGGCGTACTGTCAGACCTCCAAATGTCCAAGCCAAACACTAGATGGCAGGACTATGCAGAGCATGTGAAGCTACAAACATACATGCAAGGAATAAAACCGAATTCAAAAGATGAGGAATCTGCAGTTAGAAGTGGGACAAAGGTTTTTTTTGTTCTAATTAAGCTTAGGTACGCCTACATTTGGTGCAGCTGAGGATAAGAGGCAGTTAGGCTAATTTGGACTAGATTAATAATGTGTGAGGCTTTCTCGGGGGAGGTCATAGTTTATTGGATTTTATTATTTTGCTGATTTGACTTAAAACCATGTTTCTCTGCTTCCTCTTTCGAGCTCCTAGAATGCCACTATGTTATTTTATCTAAAGAGGTTAGCCTGTGTGATGTTAGGCATTGGAAATGGTATGCTGATTGGGTTAGGATCTCTTGTATTATACTTGTTGTCTGCCCTAATGTGACTGACATATTAATACACTGATTTAGCATTAATTGGTTCACCAGATATTCTCTCTATAGCTTTTATAAGAATGGTTTCCCCTTAACAGTTTCCAAACATTCAGTGGGCTTTTTAAGTTACTAGGTACACTATACAAAATATAGCATCAATTTTAACAAGGACATACAAATAGAAGGTTGAATTACTCTAGATTAGCTTAGCTGGAGTTACATGGTAGGAGTTTGAAGACACAGCTTACTGACTTAACACCAAAGATTTGTGGGGTTTTTCACTCAAGCACACAGATTGTACCATTAAATTTAAGGCAAATGCCTCACGGTGACTGTGCAATTATCTCTATACTGCCAAATTTTCTGCAAAGATCGGAGTACAGCTGGTATTTCAGATGAACTTTCAATTATTTACACTTTTACAACAAGACACAAAAATAAGTTTCCTACCTGATGGACTCTGTATCAATATGTACAGGGGCTATCCGCTCTAGAAGAAACTTGATCATTTCCAGAAAAGGATTTGTAGGTTGCTTCGGATTCCCCAACTTCTTCGTAATATCACGCTGCAATATATATTTATATGTATAAACACTCTATTTGAACTTGCCGTGACTGTTATGCTAATATGCCAAACTTAATTTTTACTACCTTAGCGCTAAGATTCTTGAGGTGCCTTTTTTACCATCCATTTCTAATATGGCTCAGGATAAAGCGTGGCAAGAAGAATATGCATTGCTTACCAGAGAAAAGGTATTTAATGCATGCCCCCAAAGAAGCCTATCAAAACTATCTTCATTTTAGACCAAGAGATATTTTCTGGCTAGTTGCACCAACCATTTTAAACCACAACACTTGGTAAGTCACATCTGAAGGTGGTGGGTTACACTAGAAAGGGAAATCTTACTTACCCTGCAATCATCTGTTCGTCGCTGTAGATTCCCATGCTCTGCATACTCCTGCCATCTAGTGTTGGCCTCGGATGTTTTCAGGTTGTATTTCCTCAAATAAGTATTTCGAGTCACAAGGTATATGGCGACTCCTCCCTTAATTAGCAATGCGCATGGGCATCAACTCCATGTTAGATCATTTTTCGTACAGCAGGTGAGAGTAGTATGGAGTGGAGAGTAAATGCAGTGTGGCACATAGGAGGATTGCAAAAGGAATCCAGTTAATGAAAAGAAGAGAAATCTGTGACTAGAGCCACACACTTTTGGGGAGGAGGGTCGGCGCATGCGAGTCTACAGCATCACACGCTACAAACTGATTCTTACAGGGTAGTAGCATTTTCTGTTCAGGGCATATATTGATGTAAATACACATGCTCTGCATAAGCTTTACTGCAGGGCAGCGGTGGCTAGCATGTGAATGATGTAAATGTCTGAAATAAAGTCCTTAAGACTGTTTGGCCAACCATTGCCTGTCTAGGATATGCACACAATAGTGCTTTGTGAAAGTGCTCATCCGGGAGGGGTAGCCGCCCTGTATAGCGACACATAAGCTCATAAAGGGATGGTACACGGCAGTGGTACTGGACAGCCAGACGTGTGCAGATATTATTGGGCAGCACATCTATCTGCGATAAATCAAGGTATATACAGTCCCCGTGATGACCCGGGTTATAGCATGGACCGATTGCTTCTCCCCAATGGCAGTTACGTGAATGTATAAACCAATTTAAAAAAGATGCATTTGACAGCCCCACCGATCACGCAGTCCGAACATGGCATACTGGGGGGGGGAGGCAGGGACGATTACACAGGTCATCCCGTTATGGGACCCAGATAAATTGGGCAACCTGAGAAACACCAAGGGTTTCAATAAATAGGACATGATAGGAATCTAGAGGGTGGGAGACCTGTGTAAAAGGGAGGAGATTGTCCCCATCGCGCAAAAGGAGTTCGAACTTGCATACACAAAACACTTCAGGTATTTGCAAATATGTCATGCACTACTGGCAGTTATCCCTATGGGAGAATCTCTTGCAGAGTCCACCCCATTTGAAGACAGAATCCTTGATGGGAATACGCCCCAGAAAGCCATTTCACTGACTTACCAAAAGTGAATTAACATGCCTGATCCCCTCATGCGGTTGCATAACAATGGAACGTGGATGTAGAGGGCATGGAGGACGAGGACTGGCAGACGGCCCCGATATCACCCCGGGAGGTGGCGATCTCATCTAGATTTAGACTAGTGCAGCTCAAGGTTCTGCACAGAGTGTACTTAACTGGCCCAGCGTTTGTAAAAATGGGATTCAGAAAGGACCCTGGCTGTGTGAGAGTGCGCGGACGGGATTGTACATTTATTCTTATTTGGGAATGCGTATACATCCAAGGCTACTGGTCTGCGGTGACTCAATGCATGGCAGAGGTTCTGGGACCCCGGATTGAGCATAAGACAGGGCTATGTCTCCTGAATTTTTGGGAACCCACTGACCTTCGCTGTAAGGAACAGATATGGGTGACACTGGGAATGACAGAAGCGAAACGAAACATAGCCAGACTATGGGGCACAAAAGAGGTACCAACGCTCACAGCATGGAAAAAAGATCTATTATGGTGTATGTTGACTGAGAAAACAGTATACGAATCGAGGGGCTGTCCGAGGAAGTTGACACAAATATGGCGTAAATGGAATGAATACAGGTGAAACATTTGTGAACCAATGCAAGCGACCCGCCATATGCCCATTGCTACGGACTGAGTAGATAACTTCCAAACCTTATGTTAGAGACGGGTTAGATAGAATTGGGTGGGAGGTTTGATATACGTATTCATCAATGTATGCTCAGCTCAAAGAAATGTCTTGAGATTTGTTCTATGGTTTTATTGTCATCAATAAAAAAATATATATTTTTTTAAATAATGCTTAGTGAAGGTCTGTAGGGCTGACCAAGTGGCTGCTTTACATATCTTAGCAAGGGTGATGTTTCCTAAAAAGGAACAGTTGCAGTCATCGTGCATGTAAATTACCCACTGCGCGGGATCTTTTCACTTTGTGATAGCAGGTCTGGGAGCATATTACTGTGCACATAGCGACGCCCACTTTGGATATAGGATGACCCTTATGAGGTTTAGCAAAGGCTACAAACAACTGGTCTGCTTTACAAAAGGCTTAGCCCTATCAATGTAATACAGGAGAGCACAACTGACATCTAAAGTGTAAAGCGCTCTTTGGTATAGAGGCTGGCTGGGGAGAAAAAGACTGGAAGCTCTATAGTACAGCTGATGGAAAAGGTAAACAACCTTGTGGAGGAACTTGGGGTGAGTTTGGAGTATTCCCTATCTTTGTGGAACTTAAAGGAAATGTTCTTTGAGCATAGGGTCCTGGAACTCACATTACCATGCCTAAAAGAAGCTATGGTCACAAGAAAGACTACTTTCCACGAGTGATATTGGAAAGGGAAAGAGTGTAACGGCTCAAAAGGAGGTCCCATGAGTCTAGTTAAGACTATGTTAAGATTCCATAATGCAGCAGTGGGGACCTTAGGAGGGATGACTCGTATGCTGGTATGCAAAAAAGGGAGGCATGTTCTCTATTTTGCACGTAGGAAGCTATGGCCGCAAAATGAAGCGGCACTGAAGTGTAGGCGAGGCCTGCATTCTGTAGATGAAGCAGGAAGCATAATGTCCTGGACTGCCAGTTTAAGTGAATCCAGGTGTTTTGAGAAGCAGTAATGCGTCGCTAGATTGATCCGCTTGGGATCTTGCTTCTTGAACTGGACTTGGCTTGTAGGGAGACGGTCAGGCCTGTTTGGGGGCTTCCCATGGGGACTGATCAACATCTGTGGCAATATCGATTACCAGCCCTGTCTGGCCCAGGCAGGGGCTACGAGGATGAGAGTCGACATCATAGTTGTCCCATGGGTCATCAGTGAGCACTTGATCGAACAGTGCATTAGAAGGGCTAATGGGGGGCAAGGGTGGCTGCCTTTCCATTCAGAAAAGTAAGGATCATGCTCTGATGACTGTGGAGTAGGTGGCTGAGTTGAGGAAGGTGGTGGTGGAGGAGGAAGTGGTGAAAGTGAAGGAGATGGTAGAGGCGAAGGAGGTATCTATGGGAGAGAATTGTCCCCGAGTTTCTTATGCCTGGGAGAGATTCCATAGCAGGCTCATCCTCGAACACAAAGTCTCTTCACACATGAGAGGCAGTTTTATGGAGATATTTCCCATCAGGGAATGGATAAACAGCCATTCTGCTTCATATTCAACTCCTCCTGGAACATCTGAAGAATGGACTGATTCGAGTTGTCGGGGTCCGCAGTTGAAAGGGGCTTCGACACAGACAATGTCTTTGACCCTGGATGGAGTCTTCAGAGCATATTAAGTTTGATGCCAAGGGTTGCTTCAAAGGTATGTTTGTTGTTGGTACGAAGGCTCTTCACCCTTGAAGACCTTTGAAGTATTTGGGGCTTGACGGCCACGGAGGGTTGACGCCTGTGGATAGGAGCACTGCGCGCTCCCAGGCCTTTGACAAGAGCCACCCAGAGCACAAGATGGATAGAAGAGGAGCCTCCAGGTATTATTCCTCTGGATCTAGGTTAGAAGAGAAGACTACCTCTGGGCTAGGCGGTGGCTGTTGGGGAGTGGTGCCAGAAAGACAGACATGCTAACACACTTTTGCGTCAGGCAAGTTATGTTCCTTAAAGGGGTCAGGGGAGTCTTCGGAGGCCTGCTGCAGCATCCTCTGGTGTGCTCAACTTCTTTCCCGTCAACAGCAACGCCCACTGTGTCATTGAGTAAGGAGGAGAGGCAGAGGTTAAACAGGTCTTGTCTGTCAGTCTATATGATCTTCGCGTAGCACTGGGGACAGAACTGGAAGCACATCTTTTATATCCCCTTGTGTGCATTCTCCGTGATGAAGTTATCACAAAATAAAAGATGAGGGGTATGCGACCAAAAGGGCGACCCAAGGCCCTGACTGCCAAGAGTTGATCGCAGTCTCCCGGAAAGAAAAAGTTGAGCAACGTGGGCAATGAAGGCTTTTTTCACCAGTGTCGGAGTCAAATTGACAAGTTGGGCCAAAATGAGAGCGCAAGGAACATGCCTAACTAGAAGCCTCAGAATTACAAGTCAGAACCTCATGGTGAAAAAAAAAACCAATCGAACATGGAGTTTGTGCCAATAATCACTACCAACTAAGGGGGGAGTCACCATATACCTTGCGACTCAAAAGACATCTTTGAAGAAAAACAGCCTGCAAACGTCCGGGCATACAATAGATGGCAGGAGTACGCAGAGCATGTTTACCTATAGCAGCATATGCAACAAATAAGTATGTAACATTCCCTGTCTCCTAATGGTAACAAATGAGAAAATGGAAATTAATAGTTACTGTCATACAGTGGTTCTTAACCTTTTGACTTCTGTGGACTCCGCTTAATCATTACTAGAATCTGATAATCACAGAATCTTGGGCCCCCACTGAGTGATCATTGGAATTCCCAGACCCCAGTCTAAGCAATTTCAATGATTGGAACTGCAAAACAATACCCAGAATTATGGAAACAAGCATTCAACAAACAAACAAGTGACAAAATAGGTTTTAATATTTAAAAATGCAAAAAAGTAAAAACAAACAAAAATAAAAATGTTTATTTTAATGGGTATGTTGGAACTAAATTAAATTGAGGCCACCCCCCCCCCCCCCCATCAAAACTGTTTCGGTTTGATGCACTTGTGCTGCTCCTATGAGTCAATCTGAGGATACCAACTTAATTTTTAGCCTCCAATTTCAAATTCCTTTACAGAACATTTTTAAACTTTCAATGTTGCTTCTTTATTAATATACACTTTAATATTCTATTAATATTAATGAATTTTCTATGCAGTCACAAACCCCCTGTGGTGGTGTCCACAGGTTAAGAAATGCTGCTGTAATACTTTGTTCTCATAATTATAATTATACTAGCAAAAAATAAACAAGCATTGGCAAAGTCAATAGGTCTTGCCTATACAAGAGGTATAGGCTTTGGCAATGTGTTTTGTCATGTTGTACACCAGTGTGGCTGCTGTTCAGCATGGCTAAAAGTGGCGTAGAGTGTCACAGAGTGGATTTGTTGGAGTAGTGTCACAGAGTGGATTTGTTGCAGTAGAGTATCACAGAGTGGATTTGTTAGAGTAGAGGATCACAGAGTGTCGTAAAGGAATAGGGGAAGTAGAGGTCAGTGGCAGAGGTCAGTGGCAGAGCGTGTCAAGAGGTCCGTGGCAGAGCGTGTCAAGAGGTCCGTGGCAGAGCGTGTCAAGAGGTCCGTGGCAGAGCGTGTCAAGAGGTCCGTGGCAGAGCGTGTCAAGAGGTCCGTGGCAGAGCGTGTCAAGAGGTCCGGGGCAGAGCGTGTCAAGAGGTCCGGGGCAGAGCGTGTCAAGAGGTTCGTGGCAGAGAGTGTCAAGAGGTCCGTGGCAGAGCGTGTCAAGAGGTCCGTCGCAGAGAGTGTCAAGTGTTCCGTGGCAGAGTGTGTCAAGTGTTCCGTGGCAGAGTGTGTCAAGTGTTCCGTGGCAGAGTGTGTCAAGTGTTCCGTGGCAGTGTGTCAAGTGTTCCGTGGCAGAGTGTGTCAAGTGTTCCGTGGCAGAGTGTGTCAAGTGTTCCGTGGCAGAGTGTGTCAAGTGTTCCGTGGCAAAGTGTGTCAAGTGTTCCGTGGCAGAGTGTGTCAAGTGTTCCGTGGCAGAGTGTGTCAAGCGTTCAGTGGCAGAGTGTGTCAAGCGTTCAGTGGCAGAGTGTGTCAAGCGTTCAGTGGTAGAGTTCAGTGGCGTGTCATGAGTTTGGTGGTTTATCAAGAGTTCTGTGGCAGAGAGCAGTGGTTTGTCAGAATTCAGTGACACAGTGGAGTAGAGTGGAGTGGCGTAGAGTGGAGTGGCGTAGAGTGGAGTGGCGTAGAGTGGAGTGGCGTAGAGTGGAGTGGCGTAGAGTGGAGTGGCGTAGAGTGGAGTGGCGTAGACTGGAGTGGCGTAGACTGGAGTGGCGTAGACTGGAGTGGCGTAGACTGGAGTGGCGTAGACTGGAGTGGCGTAGAGTGGAGTGGCGTAGAGTGGAGTGGCGTAGACTGGAGTGGCGTAGAGTGGAGTGGCGTAGAGTGGAGTGGCGTAGAGTGGAGTGGCGTAGAATGGAATTGCATAGAATGGAGTGGCATAGAATGGAGGCGAATAGGGTGGAGTGGTTTGATGTAGTGGAGCGGATTGGGCTGGAGTAGATTGGGGTAGAGTGGGTAGGATTGAGTGGGTGGACTGGTAGGGTGGAATGAAATGGGGTGCAGTGGATTGGACTGGGGTGGATTAGATTGGTTTCAGTGGGTGGGTGGATTGGCTTGTGATGGTAGTGTACTGCATTAGAGTAGGATGGTTTGGAGTGGGGTAAAATGGAGAGGGTGGATTGGGGTAAAATGGAGAGGGTGGATTGGGGTGAAATGGAGAGGGGTGGATTGGAGTGGAGTGGGTGGATTGGAGTGCGGTAGACCGGATGAATTAGACTGCAGTGTTGTGGACTGAACTGTGGTGAGGTGGATTGGAGTGAGTTGGATTCGGGCGGTTTAGAAGGAGGTGGATTGGAGTGGGATGGGATGGGATGGGATGGGCTGGGATGGGATGGAAAGGAATGGAGTGGGGTGGATTAAATTGTAGTGAGTTGGAAATATTTGGCGTGAGGTGTTTTGGATTGAGTGGGGTTGATTTGATTGTACTGGATTGGGGTAGGGGGGACTGGTTGGGGGTAGGCTGACTCAATTGAGCTGGATTGAACTGGGGTGGATTGGATTGGAGTGGGGTGGGGTATTTTGGATTGTTTTGGACTGGAGAAGGGCAGATTGTTTTGAACTGGAGAAGGCCAGATTGTTTTGGACTGGAGAGTGGCAGATTGTTTTGGACAGGAGAGGGCCAGATTGTTTTGGACTGGAGAGGGGCAGATTGTTTTGGACTGGAGAGGGGCAGATTGTTTTGGACAGGAGAGGGGCAGATTGTTTTGGACAGGAGAGGGGCAGATTGTTTTGGACAGGAGAGGGGCAGATTGTTTTGGATAGGAGAGGGGCAGATTGTTTTGGATTGGAGTAGGGTGAATTCTTTTTCGCCTACTGCAAAGCGCAACCCCAGCCCAAGTGCAGCTGGAATTTGGCCTGTTAAACCAAGTGTTAATACAACACGGTCCTTTACTTAATTATATGTCACTACTGAAGCGGTCTGATCAGTCGACACTGCACGCTGAAAGAAATTCGAATGGCAACACCAAAAACAGTTTGATGCAGGCTTTCGATAAGGTTGTGAATGACCTGGAGGCTAATGAACTCTGGGAATCCACACTCCCGCATGCCCTCTTCAAAACATCTTTAAACAAGCAAATAAAGAAAATCGCATGGATGAGGGACAGATTGTTTAGGATTGGAGTGGGGCAGATTGTTTTGGATTGAGTGGGGCAGATTGGAGTGGAGCAGGCTATTTTGGACTGGAGTGGAGCAGATTAGAGTGGTGCAGATTGTTCTGGATTGGAGTGGGGTGGATGCATTGTAGTGAGGCAGATTGTTTTGGATTGGACTAGGATAGATTGTTTTAAATTGGAGTGGTGCAGATAGGAGTAGGGTGGGATGGGAGGACTGGAGTGTGGTGTGGTGTGGTATTGTCGTGTATTTCTATAGGTTCTGAATCAGTCCCCCTATTCCTGACCCTATTCTGGTTAAACTAACTATCAAGTTAACTAACAGTCAGCCCATGAGGCAAGAAAACCCCCATGATGCAGATACCGTTATCTGACGCAGTCACACTACGGCACAGGAACGTGTTATCTGATTAGGTCATAACGCTTGAGATCTAATTAGACAAGCGACATTCCTCCAGCCCCTGATAAGGCATACGACGTTCTCATAACAAATCAAACCTATGACAACCTGGATAATCCGTGCGGCCATTGTTTTGATTTCACAGAGAACTTTAGTAAAGAATGTGCTAACGAGCAAGTCGTATGACATCTTTATTGACGTACCTATGTCCATCCTTACGTCAATCTCGGCACCTTTAAGGTATAAATATTGCCGACCTTGCCCTATGCAAACACACGCGTGGTGACAAGACGGAGCAGCCATACTTGCCGAAGCCGAGAGCAGAAGCAGACCCCGCAGGCAGCAGCCCCGCCTTCCTGACGCGCTGAGAGACGCGCTGCTATCTCAAGCCGAGAGACCCAGCACCGGCGCTTCTGGGCAGCCCTCGCAGGCAGCCTGGAATATCGAGAGCAGAGAAAGAGATACCATTCCTCATTTCATCCTAACTTCCAGGTACAGAACTGAATAACCCCTCCTAGAGAATTCTTTAGTTATTCACTTGGCAAAAACAAACTTAACTTAAACTGTAACTTTCTATTCCCGCCCACGCATTAGACTTAGGTCAGGTACACGGGGTAGGCGTATTTAGAAACACCAGTTGAGTGCGTTTAGTCAAATGTATATGTGTATGTAAATATATTTTAATCATTTTAAACATCATATGGCTCAGAAACCATATCAATGTTTTTACAGTATTATTTTATACTATTGCTTCTAATGTATGCACTTTACTTAACTATAAGTATTGCAATAATATCGATCCATTTCTCTTGTACGAGAAAAGAGACTGATCAATAAATAACATCTTTTATTGAACACGCCCGTCTCTTCCTTTTCTCTACATTCTGATGAGACTAAGAATGCACGTACTGACTGAGTAAAATAATTGCCTTGTGCTCACACGACTCTTGAGATTGACTCTTGATTAGGGGAGAGCAAAGTTGTCATGTTCTATGGTTGTCAGAAACTAAATCCCTTCTTGTCTAATCAGGGGAGTTAATTCCTTCCTTGAACATTCGAGAAAGTTTCTAGCGAACTCTGAGCTTAGCTGGCAAACCCAAAAATTAAGTCTAGTATCGACAGTAGTAGACCTAGTTAACGTCTGGCCTAGGCCTTTACTGCTGTAGGTACTATTCCAATGCGCAGAGCCTATTGGGAAAATAGGAGCTACACTACATGGCGCCCAACGCGTTTGGAAAGGGCGATAAAACTAACGTAAGACATTTAGAGTAACTCAGTCGTGCTTTCTCACTCAGACCCCTTTTCCCAAATACTCCAAAGACATCTGGAGTGGGTGAAAGGTTATAATATCCTCCAAAACCTCGCAGGAGGGAACTCCTATGTATGGTTCTTGGTCTAGTCAACGTTGAAGGATAAAACAGTTCCAAAATATTGTGCATCTAATCTCTGTTTCCATAAAGAAACCTGATCTGCAAATAAACATAATACCATCCTGTCAGCAAAATGGACAGCGATGAAGAACGAGAGGTTACTAGATTAGCTACTGAAATAGCAGATGCTGATGCTACCATGCAAGCAGCAGACGCGGATATAATACTCATTCCGGTCGCCAAAAGGAGATCTATAACCTTAAAACTTATAGAAAATGGACTGACACCTAGAGGTGGCACAGTCATATTCGTAATCGAGGCACACGAATATCGGCAGACAGAGGTATACTATACATGGATACATTTTCCAGCAGCTAATACTATAACAAAGTACTTCCACTATTACAAAGTAGAGGAACCTCCTAATGAGTACACTCCTTTCGAGGAAGTGGAAGTACCACTCAAATTCCAAGAGCATTTGCTCTTATTTGATGGCGCCCTAAAACATAATAATCACATTACAAGGCTCGGTCCTTTAGGAAGACCAGGAGCAACGTGGCCGGTCCTAGCCGGATACACACCATATCCAGACATCGAAAGAATGCCTGCAGCAGAGCTGTTAATACAGCTAAAACAACTACTAAAAATTCACAGACAATTAGTTCAGTATGTAATGCGGACTTCAACAATTCAGCCAGCGATTAAACTTCCACAGCTGACCCCTCACCAGGGGAACACAAATAAAATTACACCACAGAACATCCAATCCTGCCTAGGTAAAGTTCCAGCTAAACGGGAACAGATACCATTCTGGTTGGCACAGAAAATTACCCAAATAGAGGCGGTGTTTCCTGACACCACCCCATTAGAAAAACACAGAATTCTGACTATATGTCTCCCAATGGGAATCGCACCACACATTGAGGACTGTGACACTTGGGGTACAGTCTTTGCTTCCATCTACACAAAAACGCACGGTGTTCCATCCATTTCGGTAATACCAGATGTGCTAAAACAAATTCAAGATGAATACGGTCCAGAACCTGCTTTAACTCTTGGTATGAAATTACTAAAAGACTTCAAGCAGGTCTCGGCTATATTACTAGCCAACATAAAGGGTGAAGCAGCAAACGTGGCGATCCGCCAGAGGTTAAAAGAGACAGATATAGCAGACCAACCAGCTGAAATTGCCAGAATCATAGAAAAATCCTATGAAGAACTAGGCAGAGATAGTCTAGGTGGAATACCAGTAAAACCGCAACTGACTACAAGTCCAGAAAAAATATTTTTTAATAATAATAATTCACCAAAAAAGAACTGGGATGGAAACAAACAATCCAATCCTAAAGAAAAGAAATTCCAGTCCAGAGGAAGGTCTCCTAGGCGAAGAGAGAAATCTCCAAACCCGAGACAAAGGTCACCTCAGAGTGAACCCTCTGGGAATAGATATAACCTTAGAAATAGGGATAATATTAAAAAACCTGATAGATATCAAGACATTGATACACGTCCCTCTCAATCTTTTCAGACTTCCTCGCAGAAATCGGAAAGAAGAGGACGATCAGAAGAGCACGCCAAGTCCAAAGACAAAGAACCTGCTCAACTGAAAAAGAAATTACAATTTCCCAAAAAGAAGGTAGCCAGTATCAAGGTAGTTAACAATGCCGAGAATACTGAGGACACAACTGAAAAACGGAGAATGGGCTCAGACAATGCTAGACAGCGCAGCAGAGGTGAGCATAGCTCGCAAAGTCCTGATGAATCATCTGGAGACAGTGGACACGAATGAATATCTTCAAGTGGAAACTGCAGATACCAGAGTTAGCAAGCCCCACAAAATATACGAGATAACATTACGTATAGAGGGAGATAAGACTAGGAAAATAAGGGGACTATTTTGGGATAACCTCTCAAAGGGTTATGACATACTTCTAGCTGAAAAAGACTGGCCACCAGAGTTTGTCAGGGAGTGCCCTCATGGCGAAGAAGTAATTATGCCTGCCTTCTCGAATCAAATACCGATTCATAAAAAATATACACTTGCTAGAAAGTGGGCAGTGGCCTTAGCACCTGCTTTATATAAAAATCATGTAGGATGGGATGAGGATTCTCCTCCTCACAAAATCCAGTTAAAATCACAACCTACTGCACAAAGGCAGTACCCAATTAAGCAAGAAGCTAAAAAACAAGTAAATGAAATACTAGATCAGCTAGAATACCAGGGGGTGATTGAAACTTGCACCTCACAAATGAACAATCCTTTGTTTCCGGTCTCCAAACCAGACAATTCGTACCGTCTAGTTTTGGATTACCGACACCTTAACACATGTTGCAAAACTTTTGCAGTGCAAAACTCACACAGTGCTGCACTAATGAATAACATAGTGCGCAAAAAATACAAAACAACCTTGGACATCTCCAACGGATTCTTTTGTCAAAACATAGCACCAGAGAGCAGATATTTAACTGCATTCTCAGTAAATGGCACTCAAAAACAATTCTGTCGGTTAGCCCAGGGGTACAAGAACAGCCCGGGGGTATTCTCAGCAAGAGTAACAGAATTACTACAACTATATGATGATGAAGCATTATCTTATGTCGATGACATTTACTTAACAGATGATGACTTGGAGACTCACTTGAAAAGAGTGAACACCATAATACTTGGTTTCGCTGCAGAGGGTTACAAATTCAACTTCAAAAAATCCAGAATTGCCCATCTGAAAATCCAGTACGGAGGATATGAATTATCAAGTATTGCCTGGTTGACAGTCTTTTAAGAACTAGAAGAATTGAAAAATCTAAAATATGAAAAGACGTATCCTCTGCCAATCGACATTCTGCCTCTACGACATTACGCCTGTGTAATATATACAGACGGACATGCTCAACCCTCAGTTTGGGGAGAACATGCATACAATCCCACATGTGAGATTACAAAAGAAGTGTGGCATGGAGGTAAACTAAGACCTCTATTAACAAAATCACACTCAGTAGAAACTAATTCAGAACTACAAACTGAAATATTAGCTTTGAAAATGGCGCTAGATAATGCGGATCGCGAATTCCCGACACTTATAGTGTCAGATTCATATTTCTGCGTCAAAGCATATAACAAGGATTTGCAGACCTGGATTCAGAACGGTTACAAAGATGAGACGGATGCACCAATAAAGCAGAGACTGCTCTGGGAACAGGTAGCTCTTTTGAAAAAAGAACTACCAAAGACTCACGTGACACACTCACTGAGTCACCAGCGTGATGGCGTTCACGTTGTAGGGAATTCATTGGCTGAAACAGCCGCAGCGGCAGCCAGTAAACCGGCTCCCGTAGATCGAAAAAAGCGTACATTAAAATACATTGACGGCGAAACATTGCTGGCGGTGAAAACGTCATCAAAAGGCGACTGCTCAGCGTTACCGATCAACTATCCACTCAATTACACATACATCATAGATGCAAACTCCATTCCTTTTGCTCGAATCCCTGGAGTGGGGGATAGAGTGATTCCAAACATGGACAGGAGAAACTTGTTAATCGCAGACGCACACATGGGCGAGGGTCTCAGACACCATAAATTAAAAGATTCTCTGGAAGAATTACAATCACGGTACTGGTGGCCAGGCATGAGCCTGCACTACACCATGTTTGTAAAAAACTGCCCAAACTGCAACAGAGATCGCAGTGGGGAGAGAAGCAGTTTAATACCTCGTCGTAGCAAGGCGGATAATATTACCAACAAAAAGAATGGCTTGCGATTAACATATACAGGCTAGTTTCCACTTATAATGTAGATCAACAGCACTCGGCTGACGTCCGGACTGTTATACAAGATTTGCGAGTCTAAATGGCATATACGCTAAGAGCATGCTACGTTCAACCATTTTTTTCTTTTTCTCAGGCAATCCAGCCTGGGGGGGGGAAAGAATGGCCAAATGAGCACAGCCCAGCGGGAATCTTCTCACTTCCTTCCTGAGGGTATGGGATGGTGTAAAGAAAAAACCAAGACAGAAAGCAATCTATAATAGAAAGGATATTAGGTTCGGGAGCTGGGTGGGTCAAACATCTAATAAGTGTCCAACGTAGTCTAAATAACTTGCCAAGAAATTCTCTGAAGGGATTCAGTCCGTACGAATTATTATTCGGAACTAGGATGTTGATCTCTGACCTTGATAGTCAGACTTCAGTGGTAACAGAAAAAAGCTTTGATGTCAAAGACCGTTTGGCTATTTTGCAGGACTTAAACAAAACAAGAAAAGACCTGAGCAACATACAGTTGAAACAACAGCCAACGACCACTGAAGATTCACCACCTGTCCCAGCAAGACCTGTCTGGATTCCAAAAGTCGGGGATCTAGTCAGGGAGAAGATCGCGGTAAAGAAGGAATTTGGGCCTTCTTACAGAAAAGCAGTTCCTGTATTGTCTGTCAACGGGACAAGATCAGTTGTACTACCGCCACTTGCTGGAAAAAAGGAGAACCGAGTTGTATCCATCGACCTGGTAAAACCACAACATGTGGCCGATAACCAACGGTAGGCCAAGTGGACTCCCAATAAGTAGCAGAACACCAAGGTTTGCTACCAGTACAGAGGTCCTATCAAAGAGGCTCATCACATTCGAAACGCCAACAGAAGAACAACAAGGACTATGCAACAATGCAATAGAACTAAGACCTCTGAAAACCCAAATAAAGACATTTAGCAGAGACACACCAATCTATACAGAAGTACCAAGTGAAAATGCAAGAAACAAAAATCCTGAACCAATTGGAACAATTGATAGAACTGCATCTGGTTACTTCATCAACTTCGATGATTCCTCTGACGGCTTCAGTGAACAAAAGACACAGCCATCACCAAAATCCTTTAAAGACAAAGCAAAGGAACTTTTGAAACAACTAAAAGAAACATATCTGATTTCTCCATGGATTGAATTTTGGGTGGGTTTTGGTGCATTTATCCTCATACTTTGGCTCATCATGGTATTTACCTTGGGACGCTTCATTGAGGGAAAATATGCTAAAATGGACACAGCAAGTCAGAACATCAACTTGGTCCTCAAACCACACACATCTTCACACGTCGAGAAACGAGAACTTTCTTCAGAACTTTCTTCAGCCAATTTTACAGCAATTCCAATACCTGGTGGGGTAGCCTGGGACAACACTGACTATGAAATTTATGGTCCGGTCGAGATCCTGAAATATCCACACCAAATTAAGATCTCTTTGAGTGACTTTGCAAAACCAAACTCATTTGCTGATGATTGGGACTTTGAAAGTATTAACAATATGATGTCTGACTTAGTAATGTCTGCTAAATTTACAAAACATGATTATTTGCAGGGTTCTACAAATTATGACAGCATGTACTGCTATAACCATTATGGTAACCATTTCTTGCATAAATCTGCACAACCTAGAAATGTTTTAAATTTTAATCAATGGGAACATTGTGCTACACCTCCAAAAGGGAGCTCAAGAACCGTGTATGGCAAATATTCATATTTTTCAGGTTTTAACACAAGTAATGCGGAAACATTTTATTTTAAATTGTCAAACAAGACAGGGACCAAAACCATGATAACCAACACAAAATTGATTTATTCTGACTTATTCTTTGAACAAATGAATACTTTTGGATTTAATTATTGGGACAAAAATGTTGATTTGAAAAGTGTTTGGGGTACAAAAGAATGGCAAGTACAGGGTATAGAAGCTTTGTTTAGAGCCTGCATGATCCCAGAACAAATGATATTTTTAAATGACACTGTTCAACAAACCACCTGTCTTGGCTTAGCCAAAATCAAAGATTTAAATAACCTGTCTATTCCAAAGCCAACAATGTTTAGCAATAACTCTGATACAGATGAAGAAATAGACATAAACCATATACTTAACCAAAACAGAACACATCCTGATTGGAAACAATGGTTGATCTGGCCCACAGATACAAATAACTGTCAAGATAGATTCCTGAATAAAACACAGGGTTTCAAAATGACCAGGCCAGACCCTAGATATCCCCAAAGACATCACCCAGGGATAATAACAACCTACAGTGTGGGCAAATTATGCCTTCAATGGCTACAAACTTCCACACTGCCTGAAATTAAGCAACACCTAACTTTACTTACTGATGGTGCTGACTTGCGTGATTTCATAATGGGACCACGCAAACAGCGTCAAAAGCGTTTCATAGCAGCCTCTGTATATGCAGCATACAATGAGGCCTGGAAGGTTACTCAAATTGAGACAGCAGAAAGAATACGGGAAATTGACCGTATTAATTTGGAAAAATCACTTTCTGTAGTGGACAATGGGTTAATGACTCTGTCCTCCAGAATTTTTTCATTGGACAGCATTGTGTCTTCAGCAATCGATATATTATCGCAAGACTTACTGTTATTACAACATGGTCAGTCACAATTGCGTTCTATTGTACAGCTTGGCTGGACGTTACAAAATCTGCGTTCAGGCTACGTGCCTTGGCGTTTAATCAACACAACGTCACTATTCCAAATCTTTAACCTTACTGATAGACAAATCGGTATGGCGCAGAAGGGTGCTGATTATACAATCTTGAGCATTGAAAAACTAGAAAGATTACCAATGACAATGTCAGAACGACCTGTCAGTGAATGGATAATCCACGGAATCATAAATATTCCAATCTCAACCTTCAGGTTTCAATACTGCCAAAAATATATACAGGCTGGCATGTACGAGAAATTGGGAAAGGGGTACCTTAAAACAACATGGAACCTGCCCTATTCACATGCATGTGTCAGTAATAAAGGACAGAAAGTGTTTCTTAGTGGCAACAATTGTGCTATGTCACTAAGCGGCACGCTTCTATGTAACGGTATTAGTTTGCACGGAGCCTGTGAAGGGAATTCATACAACCTTTCATGTTACCAGCAAGGCGCACCTGCAACTGAAATAGAACCATTCTTTCAAAGACTCTATAATGGGAGTTACATTCTTATTGTAGACCGCAGATGTTGCAGTCTTATGCCCGGGACTCCTTATCTAGTAACTACAACAGCGAAGGTCAAGTGCTGTGGACGTTCTTTGTTCCCCAGCTCCTTTCCAGACAGGGAGGCGAGGGCATGGCCCAGTTTGAAAATTACTTCTATTCGAATAGACACTTTAAGCAGAATGAAAACAGTGCTTCTTCAGACGCCTACAAGGCTCACGTCATCAAAAGAAACGTATGATCTACAAGTCGCAAGGACGACTGCAGAGATACATACATTATTATCAACCAATTCCCCCGTACATTTCGCGGAAATCCTGAGCGAAATCTTAAATATTTCTGATACCACTGGGGTCTCAAAGGTATTTAAGACAGTATTTTCGATGGCATTAACACCATTCAAAGCCATACTGGGTATCTTTCCAGATTTCGTCCATTCGATTTTTGGCGGACTTCCCCTGATCCTGGGACTAATTGCAGGAATCCTATTCCTAGTCCTTATTTTTCGTTATGGCAACCCATGTCACAGACCAAACTCTGACGACAATGGAAGAAACGATCCTAGCCATTGGATACCGGGACCGGATATCAAAAATCCTGGGACTCTCCCGGCTTAGAGACCTGAACATGACTTGGTTTCTATCATTTCGACCAATGTGGCAAAGGTGTGTTTTACCTGTACTAAGGTGTCTGCTATGCGGAGAAGAATGCGTGTTAGACACCTGTCTGACGCTACAATCGGATGCGCCGGTGGATGCAGATACACTGTTGGTTCCTACCAAGGTTCACGCACTGTGCTGCCCTCAAAGGCTGCCAATTCTGATGACGGCATTCCTGGAATCTTCACCACTGCGATTGAAGAGTAGTGAAGTTCAAGATGAAAGCAGCATCGAACAGGTACGACCTTCTGTCAGCAATGCAAATCAGAATGTCAATGGAGACAATCATGCGCATGAATGCATGGTTACCCCTATTTCCGACTTAGAGGAACTTTCCCATGAAGCTGTTGACAGTTTTTTCGAAAGCCTGAATGATATGATGTTCTCTCCGGAACAGAAATCGAGAATTTTGAGTAAACTCGCACACGGCGTTCCCTGAATTCGGCCTTCAACTTTAACAATAAAGTCACATGAACAATTACAATCCAGTTCACGGACAGCAACTTTTTTCAGCAAGCCCCTAAAATATTTTTCTATATATTTTTTCCCGGGACACTGATCTTCTGCTTAAAGTAAGAAACTATTCCTAGAGAACTAAGATTTCTATTTTTTTAGATACTTTATAGACTTTATATAGACTTTAGCTGCCCGCTGGTATGTTCACAATATATTTTATGTGATGAAATGGTTTCGACTTTTTTTCTGTATAGCCATATTAAGAGCCATTTCATGTGTATTTCTCATATACCAACAAGCAATAATGCATAAAATGCGTGTTTACTTTTGCATTTAATTCATAGCTTAAGTGCATACAATATATATGACTGCAATTTTTCAGTATATTTGAAAATTTCGAAATGCATTTATGTATTTTGGGGTGGTAAGGTATACACTATACTCTATAGTATGTTGTACTATGTTATACTATGCATAGATTAGTAGATATGACCATAGTTAGCGTGGAGTGGGTGTCGTGTATTTCTATAGGTTCTGAATCAGTCCCCCTATTCCTGACCCTATTCTGGTTAAACTAACTATCAAGTTAACTAACAGTCAGCCCATGAGGCAAGAAAACCCCCATGATGCAGATACCGTTATCTGACGCAGTCACACTACGGCACAGGAACGTGTTATCTGATTAGGTCATAACGCTTGAGATCTAATTAGACAAGCGACATTCCTCCAGCCCCTGATAAGGCATACGACGTTCTCATAACAAATCAAACCTATGACAACCTGGATAATCCGTGCGGCCATTGTTTTGATTTCACAGAGAACTTTAGTAAAGAATGTGCTAACGAGCAAGTCGTATGACATCTTTATTGACGTACCTATGTCCATCCTTACGTCAATCTCGGCACCTTTAAGGTATAAATATTGCCGACCTTGCCCTATGCAAACACACGCGTGGTGACAAGACGGAGCAGCCATACTTGCCGAAGCCGAGAGCAGAAGCAGACCCCGCAGGCAGCAGCCCCGCCTTCCTGACGCGCTGAGAGACGCGCTGCTATCTCAAGCCGAGAGACCCAGCACCGGCGCTTCTGGGCAGCCCTCGCAGGCAGCCTGGAATATCGAGAGCAGAGAAAGAGATACCATTCCTCATTTCATCCTAACTTCCAGGTACAGAACTGAATAACCCCTCCTAGAGAATTCTTTAGTTATTCACTTGGCAAAAACAAACTTAACTTAAACTGTAACTTTCTATTCCCGCCCACGCATTAGACTTAGGTCAGGTACACGGGGTAGGCGTATTTAGAAACACCAGTTGAGTGCGTTTAGTCAAATGTATATGTGTATGTAAATATATTTTAATCATTTTAAACATCATATGGCTCAGAAACCATATCAATGTTTTTACAGTATTATTTTATACTATTGCTTCTAATGTATGCACTTTACTTAACTATAAGTATTGCAATAATATCGATCCATTTCTCTTGTACGAGAAAAGAGACTGATCAATAAATAACATCTTTTATTGAACACGCCCGTCTCTTCCTTTTCTCTACATTCTGATGAGACTAAGAATGCACGTACTGACTGAGTAAAATAATTGCCTTGTGCTCACACGACTCTTGAGATTGACTCTTGATTAGGGGAGAGCAAAGTTGTCATGTTCTATGGTTGTCAGAAACTAAATCCCTTCTTGTCTAATCAGGGGAGTTAATTCCTTCCTTGAACATTCGAGAAAGTTTCTAGCGAACTCTGAGCTTAGCTGGCAAACCCAAAAATTAAGTCTAGTATCGACAGTAGTAGACCTAGTTAACGTCTGGCCTAGGCCTTTACTGCTGTAGGTACTATTCCAATGCGCAGAGCCTATTGGGAAAATAGGAGCTACACTACATGGCGCCCAACGCGTTTGGAAAGGGCGATAAAACTAACGTAAGACATTTAGAGTAACTCAGTCGTGCTTTCTCACTCAGACCCCTTTTCCCAAATACTCCAAAGACATCTGGAGTGGGTGAAAGGTTATAATATCCTCCAAAACCTCGCAGGAGGGAACTCCTATGTATGGTTCTTGGTCTAGTCAACGTTGAAGGATAAAACAGTTCCAAAATATTGTGCATCTAATCTCTGTTTCCATAAAGAAACCTGATCTGCAAATAAACATAATACCATCCTGTCAGCAAAATGGACAGCGATGAAGAACGAGAGGTTACTAGATTAGCTACTGAAATAGCAGATGCTGATGCTACCATGCAAGCAGCAGACGCGGATATAATACTCATTCCGGTCGCCAAAAGGAGATCTATAACCTTAAAACTTATAGAAAATGGACTGACACCTAGAGGTGGCACAGTCATATTCGTAATCGAGGCACACGAATATCGGCAGACAGAGGTATACTATACATGGATACATTTTCCAGCAGCTAATACTATAACAAAGTACTTCCACTATTACAAAGTAGAGGAACCTCCTAATGAGTACACTCCTTTCGAGGAAGTGGAAGTACCACTCAAATTCCAAGAGCATTTGCTCTTATTTGATGGCGCCCTAAAACATAATAATCACATTACAAGGCTCGGTCCTTTAGGAAGACCAGGAGCAACGTGGCCGGTCCTAGCCGGATACACACCATATCCAGACATCGAAAGAATGCCTGCAGCAGAGCTGTTAATACAGCTAAAACAACTACTAAAAATTCACAGACAATTAGTTCAGTATGTAATGCGGACTTCAACAATTCAGCCAGCGATTAAACTTCCACAGCTGACCCCTCACCAGGGGAACACAAATAAAATTACACCACAGAACATCCAATCCTGCCTAGGTAAAGTTCCAGCTAAACGGGAACAGATACCATTCTGGTTGGCACAGAAAATTACCCAAATAGAGGCGGTGTTTCCTGACACCACCCCATTAGAAAAACACAGAATTCTGACTATATGTCTCCCAATGGGAATCGCACCACACATTGAGGACTGTGACACTTGGGGTACAGTCTTTGCTTCCATCTACACAAAAACGCACGGTGTTCCATCCATTTCGGTAATACCAGATGTGCTAAAACAAATTCAAGATGAATACGGTCCAGAACCTGCTTTAACTCTTGGTATGAAATTACTAAAAGACTTCAAGCAGGTCTCGGCTATATTACTAGCCAACATAAAGGGTGAAGCAGCAAACGTGGCGATCCGCCAGAGGTTAAAAGAGACAGATATAGCAGACCAACCAGCTGAAATTGCCAGAATCATAGAAAAATCCTATGAAGAACTAGGCAGAGATAGTCTAGGTGGAATACCAGTAAAACCGCAACTGACTACAAGTCCAGAAAAAATATTTTTTAATAATAATAATTCACCAAAAAAGAACTGGGATGGAAACAAACAATCCAATCCTAAAGAAAAGAAATTCCAGTCCAGAGGAAGGTCTCCTAGGCGAAGAGAGAAATCTCCAAACCCGAGACAAAGGTCACCTCAGAGTGAACCCTCTGGGAATAGATATAACCTTAGAAATAGGGATAATATTAAAAAACCTGATAGATATCAAGACATTGATACACGTCCCTCTCAATCTTTTCAGACTTCCTCGCAGAAATCGGAAAGAAGAGGACGATCAGAAGAGCACGCCAAGTCCAAAGACAAAGAACCTGCTCAACTGAAAAAGAAATTACAATTTCCCAAAAAGAAGGTAGCCAGTATCAAGGTAGTTAACAATGCCGAGAATACTGAGGACACAACTGAAAAACGGAGAATGGGCTCAGACAATGCTAGACAGCGCAGCAGAGGTGAGCATAGCTCGCAAAGTCCTGATGAATCATCTGGAGACAGTGGACACGAATGAATATCTTCAAGTGGAAACTGCAGATACCAGAGTTAGCAAGCCCCACAAAATATACGAGATAACATTACGTATAGAGGGAGATAAGACTAGGAAAATAAGGGGACTATTTTGGGATAACCTCTCAAAGGGTTATGACATACTTCTAGCTGAAAAAGACTGGCCACCAGAGTTTGTCAGGGAGTGCCCTCATGGCGAAGAAGTAATTATGCCTGCCTTCTCGAATCAAATACCGATTCATAAAAAATATACACTTGCTAGAAAGTGGGCAGTGGCCTTAGCACCTGCTTTATATAAAAATCATGTAGGATGGGATGAGGATTCTCCTCCTCACAAAATCCAGTTAAAATCACAACCTACTGCACAAAGGCAGTACCCAATTAAGCAAGAAGCTAAAAAACAAGTAAATGAAATACTAGATCAGCTAGAATACCAGGGGGTGATTGAAACTTGCACCTCACAAATGAACAATCCTTTGTTTCCGGTCTCCAAACCAGACAATTCGTACCGTCTAGTTTTGGATTACCGACACCTTAACACATGTTGCAAAACTTTTGCAGTGCAAAACTCACACAGTGCTGCACTAATGAATAACATAGTGCGCAAAAAATACAAAACAACCTTGGACATCTCCAACGGATTCTTTTGTCAAAACATAGCACCAGAGAGCAGATATTTAACTGCATTCTCAGTAAATGGCACTCAAAAACAATTCTGTCGGTTAGCCCAGGGGTACAAGAACAGCCCGGGGGTATTCTCAGCAAGAGTAACAGAATTACTACAACTATATGATGATGAAGCATTATCTTATGTCGATGACATTTACTTAACAGATGATGACTTGGAGACTCACTTGAAAAGAGTGAACACCATAATACTTGGTTTCGCTGCAGAGGGTTACAAATTCAACTTCAAAAAATCCAGAATTGCCCATCTGAAAATCCAGTACGGAGGATATGAATTATCAAGTATTGCCTGGTTGACAGTCTTTTAAGAACTAGAAGAATTGAAAAATCTAAAATATGAAAAGACGTATCCTCTGCCAATCGACATTCTGCCTCTACGACATTACGCCTGTGTAATATATACAGACGGACATGCTCAACCCTCAGTTTGGGGAGAACATGCATACAATCCCACATGTGAGATTACAAAAGAAGTGTGGCATGGAGGTAAACTAAGACCTCTATTAACAAAATCACACTCAGTAGAAACTAATTCAGAACTACAAACTGAAATATTAGCTTTGAAAATGGCGCTAGATAATGCGGATCGCGAATTCCCGACACTTATAGTGTCAGATTCATATTTCTGCGTCAAAGCATATAACAAGGATTTGCAGACCTGGATTCAGAACGGTTACAAAGATGAGACGGATGCACCAATAAAGCAGAGACTGCTCTGGGAACAGGTAGCTCTTTTGAAAAAAGAACTACCAAAGACTCACGTGACACACTCACTGAGTCACCAGCGTGATGGCGTTCACGTTGTAGGGAATTCATTGGCTGAAACAGCCGCAGCGGCAGCCAGTAAACCGGCTCCCGTAGATCGAAAAAAGCGTACATTAAAATACATTGACGGCGAAACATTGCTGGCGGTGAAAACGTCATCAAAAGGCGACTGCTCAGCGTTACCGATCAACTATCCACTCAATTACACATACATCATAGATGCAAACTCCATTCCTTTTGCTCGAATCCCTGGAGTGGGGGATAGAGTGATTCCAAACATGGACAGGAGAAACTTGTTAATCGCAGACGCACACATGGGCGAGGGTCTCAGACACCATAAATTAAAAGATTCTCTGGAAGAATTACAATCACGGTACTGGTGGCCAGGCATGAGCCTGCACTACACCATGTTTGTAAAAAACTGCCCAAACTGCAACAGAGATCGCAGTGGGGAGAGAAGCAGTTTAATACCTCGTCGTAGCAAGGCGGATAATATTACCAACAAAAAGAATGGCTTGCGATTAACATATACAGGCTAGTTTCCACTTATAATGTAGATCAACAGCACTCGGCTGACGTCCGGACTGTTATACAAGATTTGCGAGTCTAAATGGCATATACGCTAAGAGCATGCTACGTTCAACCATTTTTTTCTTTTTCTCAGGCAATCCAGCCTGGGGGGGGGAAAGAATGGCCAAATGAGCACAGCCCAGCGGGAATCTTCTCACTTCCTTCCTGAGGGTATGGGATGGTGTAAAGAAAAAACCAAGACAGAAAGCAATCTATAATAGAAAGGATATTAGGTTCGGGAGCTGGGTGGGTCAAACATCTAATAAGTGTCCAACGTAGTCTAAATAACTTGCCAAGAAATTCTCTGAAGGGATTCAGTCCGTACGAATTATTATTCGGAACTAGGATGTTGATCTCTGACCTTGATAGTCAGACTTCAGTGGTAACAGAAAAAAGCTTTGATGTCAAAGACCGTTTGGCTATTTTGCAGGACTTAAACAAAACAAGAAAAGACCTGAGCAACATACAGTTGAAACAACAGCCAACGACCACTGAAGATTCACCACCTGTCCCAGCAAGACCTGTCTGGATTCCAAAAGTCGGGGATCTAGTCAGGGAGAAGATCGCGGTAAAGAAGGAATTTGGGCCTTCTTACAGAAAAGCAGTTCCTGTATTGTCTGTCAACGGGACAAGATCAGTTGTACTACCGCCACTTGCTGGAAAAAAGGAGAACCGAGTTGTATCCATCGACCTGGTAAAACCACAACATGTGGCCGATAACCAACGGTAGGCCAAGTGGACTCCCAATAAGTAGCAGAACACCAAGGTTTGCTACCAGTACAGAGGTCCTATCAAAGAGGCTCATCACATTCGAAACGCCAACAGAAGAACAACAAGGACTATGCAACAATGCAATAGAACTAAGACCTCTGAAAACCCAAATAAAGACATTTAGCAGAGACACACCAATCTATACAGAAGTACCAAGTGAAAATGCAAGAAACAAAAATCCTGAACCAATTGGAACAATTGATAGAACTGCATCTGGTTACTTCATCAACTTCGATGATTCCTCTGACGGCTTCAGTGAACAAAAGACACAGCCATCACCAAAATCCTTTAAAGACAAAGCAAAGGAACTTTTGAAACAACTAAAAGAAACATATCTGATTTCTCCATGGATTGAATTTTGGGTGGGTTTTGGTGCATTTATCCTCATACTTTGGCTCATCATGGTATTTACCTTGGGACGCTTCATTGAGGGAAAATATGCTAAAATGGACACAGCAAGTCAGAACATCAACTTGGTCCTCAAACCACACACATCTTCACACGTCGAGAAACGAGAACTTTCTTCAGAACTTTCTTCAGCCAATTTTACAGCAATTCCAATACCTGGTGGGGTAGCCTGGGACAACACTGACTATGAAATTTATGGTCCGGTCGAGATCCTGAAATATCCACACCAAATTAAGATCTCTTTGAGTGACTTTGCAAAACCAAACTCATTTGCTGATGATTGGGACTTTGAAAGTATTAACAATATGATGTCTGACTTAGTAATGTCTGCTAAATTTACAAAACATGATTATTTGCAGGGTTCTACAAATTATGACAGCATGTACTGCTATAACCATTATGGTAACCATTTCTTGCATAAATCTGCACAACCTAGAAATGTTTTAAATTTTAATCAATGGGAACATTGTGCTACACCTCCAAAAGGGAGCTCAAGAACCGTGTATGGCAAATATTCATATTTTTCAGGTTTTAACACAAGTAATGCGGAAACATTTTATTTTAAATTGTCAAACAAGACAGGGACCAAAACCATGATAACCAACACAAAATTGATTTATTCTGACTTATTCTTTGAACAAATGAATACTTTTGGATTTAATTATTGGGACAAAAATGTTGATTTGAAAAGTGTTTGGGGTACAAAAGAATGGCAAGTACAGGGTATAGAAGCTTTGTTTAGAGCCTGCATGATCCCAGAACAAATGATATTTTTAAATGACACTGTTCAACAAACCACCTGTCTTGGCTTAGCCAAAATCAAAGATTTAAATAACCTGTCTATTCCAAAGCCAACAATGTTTAGCAATAACTCTGATACAGATGAAGAAATAGACATAAACCATATACTTAACCAAAACAGAACACATCCTGATTGGAAACAATGGTTGATCTGGCCCACAGATACAAATAACTGTCAAGATAGATTCCTGAATAAAACACAGGGTTTCAAAATGACCAGGCCAGACCCTAGATATCCCCAAAGACATCACCCAGGGATAATAACAACCTACAGTGTGGGCAAATTATGCCTTCAATGGCTACAAACTTCCACACTGCCTGAAATTAAGCAACACCTAACTTTACTTACTGATGGTGCTGACTTGCGTGATTTCATAATGGGACCACGCAAACAGCGTCAAAAGCGTTTCATAGCAGCCTCTGTATATGCAGCATACAATGAGGCCTGGAAGGTTACTCAAATTGAGACAGCAGAAAGAATACGGGAAATTGACCGTATTAATTTGGAAAAATCACTTTCTGTAGTGGACAATGGGTTAATGACTCTGTCCTCCAGAATTTTTTCATTGGACAGCATTGTGTCTTCAGCAATCGATATATTATCGCAAGACTTACTGTTATTACAACATGGTCAGTCACAATTGCGTTCTATTGTACAGCTTGGCTGGACGTTACAAAATCTGCGTTCAGGCTACGTGCCTTGGCGTTTAATCAACACAACGTCACTATTCCAAATCTTTAACCTTACTGATAGACAAATCGGTATGGCGCAGAAGGGTGCTGATTATACAATCTTGAGCATTGAAAAACTAGAAAGATTACCAATGACAATGTCAGAACGACCTGTCAGTGAATGGATAATCCACGGAATCATAAATATTCCAATCTCAACCTTCAGGTTTCAATACTGCCAAAAATATATACAGGCTGGCATGTACGAGAAATTGGGAAAGGGGTACCTTAAAACAACATGGAACCTGCCCTATTCACATGCATGTGTCAGTAATAAAGGACAGAAAGTGTTTCTTAGTGGCAACAATTGTGCTATGTCACTAAGCGGCACGCTTCTATGTAACGGTATTAGTTTGCACGGAGCCTGTGAAGGGAATTCATACAACCTTTCATGTTACCAGCAAGGCGCACCTGCAACTGAAATAGAACCATTCTTTCAAAGACTCTATAATGGGAGTTACATTCTTATTGTAGACCGCAGATGTTGCAGTCTTATGCCCGGGACTCCTTATCTAGTAACTACAACAGCGAAGGTCAAGTGCTGTGGACGTTCTTTGTTCCCCAGCTCCTTTCCAGACAGGGAGGCGAGGGCATGGCCCAGTTTGAAAATTACTTCTATTCGAATAGACACTTTAAGCAGAATGAAAACAGTGCTTCTTCAGACGCCTACAAGGCTCACGTCATCAAAAGAAACGTATGATCTACAAGTCGCAAGGACGACTGCAGAGATACATACATTATTATCAACCAATTCCCCCGTACATTTCGCGGAAATCCTGAGCGAAATCTTAAATATTTCTGATACCACTGGGGTCTCAAAGGTATTTAAGACAGTATTTTCGATGGCATTAACACCATTCAAAGCCATACTGGGTATCTTTCCAGATTTCGTCCATTCGATTTTTGGCGGACTTCCCCTGATCCTGGGACTAATTGCAGGAATCCTATTCCTAGTCCTTATTTTTCGTTATGGCAACCCATGTCACAGACCAAACTCTGACGACAATGGAAGAAACGATCCTAGCCATTGGATACCGGGACCGGATATCAAAAATCCTGGGACTCTCCCGGCTTAGAGACCTGAACATGACTTGGTTTCTATCATTTCGACCAATGTGGCAAAGGTGTGTTTTACCTGTACTAAGGTGTCTGCTATGCGGAGAAGAATGCGTGTTAGACACCTGTCTGACGCTACAATCGGATGCGCCGGTGGATGCAGATACACTGTTGGTTCCTACCAAGGTTCACGCACTGTGCTGCCCTCAAAGGCTGCCAATTCTGATGACGGCATTCCTGGAATCTTCACCACTGCGATTGAAGAGTAGTGAAGTTCAAGATGAAAGCAGCATCGAACAGGTACGACCTTCTGTCAGCAATGCAAATCAGAATGTCAATGGAGACAATCATGCGCATGAATGCATGGTTACCCCTATTTCCGACTTAGAGGAACTTTCCCATGAAGCTGTTGACAGTTTTTTCGAAAGCCTGAATGATATGATGTTCTCTCCGGAACAGAAATCGAGAATTTTGAGTAAACTCGCACACGGCGTTCCCTGAATTCGGCCTTCAACTTTAACAATAAAGTCACATGAACAATTACAATCCAGTTCACGGACAGCAACTTTTTTCAGCAAGCCCCTAAAATATTTTTCTATATATTTTTTCCCGGGACACTGATCTTCTGCTTAAAGTAAGAAACTATTCCTAGAGAACTAAGATTTCTATTTTTTTAGATACTTTATAGACTTTATATAGACTTTAGCTGCCCGCTGGTATGTTCACAATATATTTTATGTGATGAAATGGTTTCGACTTTTTTTCTGTATAGCCATATTAAGAGCCATTTCATGTGTATTTCTCATATACCAACAAGCAATAATGCATAAAATGCGTGTTTACTTTTGCATTTAATTCATAGCTTAAGTGCATACAATATATATGACTGCAATTTTTCAGTATATTTGAAAATTTCGAAATGCATTTATGTATTTTGGGGTGGTAAGGTATACACTATACTCTATAGTATGTTGTACTATGTTATACTATGCATAGATTAGTAGATATGACCATAGTTAGCGTGGAGTGGGTGTCGTGTATTTCTATAGGTTCTGAATCAGTCCCCCTATTCCTGACCCTATTCTGGTTAAACTAACTATCAAGTTAACTAACAGTCAGCCCATGAGGCAAGAAAACCCCCATGATGCAGATACCGTTATCTGACGCAGTCACACTACGGCACAGGAACGTGTTATCTGATTAGGTCATAACGCTTGAGATCTAATTAGACAAGCGACATTCCTCCAGCCCCTGATAAGGCATACGACGTTCTCATAACAAATCAAACCTATGACAACCTGGATAATCCGTGCGGCCATTGTTTTGATTTCACAGAGAACTTTAGTAAAGAATGTGCTAACGAGCAAGTCGTATGACATCTTTATTGACGTACCTATGTCCATCCTTACGTCAATCTCGGCACCTTTAAGGTATAAATATTGCCGACCTTGCCCTATGCAAACACACGCGTGGTGACAAGACGGAGCAGCCATACTTGCCGAAGCCGAGAGCAGAAGCAGACCCCGCAGGCAGCAGCCCCGCCTTCCTGACGCGCTGCTATCTCAAGCCGAGAGACCCAGCACCGGCGCTTCTGGGCAGCCCTCGCAGGCAGCCTGGAATATCGAGAGCAGAGAAAGAGATACCATTCCTCATTTCATCCTAACTTCCAGGTACAGAACTGAATAACCCCTCCTAGAGAATTCTTTAGTTATTCACTTGGCAAAAACAAACTTAACTTAAACTGTAACTTTCTATTCCCGCCCACGCATTAGACTTAGGTCAGGTACACGGGGTAGGCGTATTTAGAAACACCAGTTGAGTGCGTTTAGTCAAATGTATATGTGTATGTAAATATATTTTAATCATTTTAAACATCATATGGCTCAGAAACCATATCAATGTTTTTACAGTATTATTTTATACTATTGCTTCTAATGTATGCACTTTACTTAACTATAAGTATTGCAATAATATCGATCCATTTCTCTTGTACGAGAAAAGAGACTGATCAATAAATAACATCTTTTATTGAACACGCCCGTCTCTTCCTTTTCTCTACATTCTGATGAGACTAAGAATGCACGTACTGACTGAGTAAAATAATTGCCTTGTGCTCACACGACTCTTGAGATTGACTCTTGATTAGGGGAGAGCAAAGTTGTCATGTTCTATGGTTGTCAGAAACTAAATCCCTTCTTGTCTAATCAGGGGAGTTAATTCCTTCCTTGAACATTCGAGAAAGTTTCTAGCGAACTCTGAGCTTAGCTGGCAAACCCAAAAATTAAGTCTAGTATCGACAGTAGTAGACCTAGTTAACGTCTGGCCTAGGCCTTTACTGCTGTAGGTACTATTCCAATGCGCAGAGCCTATTGGGAAAATAGGAGCTACACTACAGTATTGTGGATTGTAGTGGGGCTCATTAAGGTGTACTGCAAGATTATATATTAACCCCTTTTATGCTCATGACGGAATGGTTCCGTCATGAGCATAAGTGAAGGTGTGCTCATAACGGAACTATTCCGTCCTGAGCACACATTTAAAAATTAAATCCCTCAGCAGAGGGATTTCCCATTTTTTTCTTGCTTTGGGAGGTGGGAAAGAGCTTCCCCAACCTCCCAAAGCATAGTGTCTGTTGTGATTGTAATGACGATAACACGCATGGTGCTCTATCTTCATTACAATGAAAACGGTGCTTGTGTGGCTATCTCAGTCCCCACCTCAAGCACTGAAAAACATGGGAGAGCATCAATGGAAAGGGGAGAATCTACCCTTTCTAATGGTACCCTTCCCTAGTGGATCCCTGCTAGGGGATCGCCCCAGGAAGGCTCCCCCCTATAAAGAAAATATACCAGGCAGCCTTTCTACCCCTCCCGGGGAGCAGTAGCCCCCAATCTTACCCCCCAGGGGTGGGTAGAAAGCACCCTAGGCGCCAGGGAATTTTTTTATATGCCGGGTGTGCGCAGAAAGCCCACTAGGCCCCAGGATTCTTTTTATTTAATATATAATTAGGGGTGGGGGCTGCCCAGAATGGGTATGCCTATGCCCCCATCCCCCCAAAAATTCCAGTCTTTCTGCTCCCTCCCCCCCTCCCCCCGGAGGCAGATAGGGGTACTTGACCCACCCACACGAGTGAGGTACCATTTTTATCGGGAGACATGAGGGGACGCTGGGTGGTAGGAAATTTGTGGATCTACGCTGATTCCAGAACTTTCCACCACAGAAATGTAAGGAATTAATTTTTTTAACAAAGTTTGAGGTTTGCAAGGGATTCTGGGTAACAGAACCAGGTGAGAGCCAGACAAGTCATCCCCATCCTGGATTCCCCTGGGTGTCTACTTTTAAAAAATGTATAGGTTTCCCTAGGTGCCGGCAGAGCTAGGGTTCAAAATCTACAGCTAGGCATTTTGCAAAAAAAGGGTCTGTTTTCACTGTGAAAATGTGGTGTGTCCACGTTGCGTTTTGGGCCGTTTCCTGTCGCGGGCACCAGGCCCACCAGCACAAGTGAGGAAATATTTGTCGCTGAAGACTTTGGGGAATGCAGGGAGAGTGGAATTTTGTGGATCCATGCAGATTCCAGAACTTTCCACCACAGAAATGTGACGAAAAGATGATTTTTTTTTTGATTTTTTTAAAACAAAGTTTCAGGTTTGCAAGGGATTCTGGGTAACAGAGCCTGGCGAGAGCCAGAAAAGTCACACCATTCTGGATTTCCCTGGGTGTCTAGTTTATAGAAATGTATAGGTTTGCTAGGTTTCCCTAGGTGCCGGCAGAGCTAGGGCTCAAAATCAACAGCTAGGCACTTTGCTAGAAACAGTCCGTTTTCACTGTGAAAATGTGGTGTTTGCACGTTGAGTTTTGGGCCGTTTCCTGTTGCAGCCACTACACCTACCCACACAAGTGAGGTATCATTATTATCGGGAGACTTAAGGGGACATAAAATTGTGGATCAACTGTTATTACCTATTGACTTTCAATGCATTTCTGCCTTCCAAATGTAAGACAATGTGTAAAAAAGAAGTCTCTTTGAAAAATGACCTATAATTTAGATGCTGGTATGGGTACCCACAATTTAAGAGATGTGCAAATAGCTACTGTTTCTAAACTCTATATTTTGTTCCAATTTCATAAATGCATAGTCGACTTTCATATCGATGTTTCCCTGTTTATATTTTTCCAAATGAATTGAGATATACCCGGTACACAATAAAAAAACATTGCAAGACACTGCTCAGTTATTGGCTCTGGGTTCCTCAGGTCTTTGGTGACCCTACAAGTACTATATATCCCCACAACCAGATGGGTCCAGCGGATATAACAGTATATTGCTTTCAAACATCTGTCATACTTAGTAGAAGTTACAGGTGAAAACGTTGGCACAAATGGCTGGTTTTTTTAAAACTCATTTTCAATTTTTTCTATTTTCAATTGTTAGTTTCTTTACAAAAACCTTGAAGGATCTACACAAATGACCCCTTGCTGAATTAAAAATGATGTCTACTTTTCAGAAGTGTATATCTTTCCAGGATCCATCATTGCTTTCATACCCATTTTTACCATTAACTGGAAGGAGGTTGAAAGCACAAAAAAAGCAAAAATAGGCTATGTCCCAGAAAAATGCCACAACTTTATAAAAACTTTTGGTTTTCTGACAAAAGTCTGCTTGTCCCTGAAAGCTGGGAAGATGGTGATTTCAGCACCACAGCTCCTTTGTTGATACCATTTGCAGGGAAAAAACAGACACTCATCTGTAGCCCCCCCCCAAACAAAATGTTGCTGTATTTTGGCTAATTTCTGGGTCCCCTCCAGGGGAATCCACAAACCCTGGGTACCTGTAGAATCCCTGTGATGTTGGAAGAAAATGATGCAAATTTGGCGTGGATACCTTATGTGGTCAAAATGTTACATGGGGGGGGGGGGAGAGGGTGTCTAACGGTGAACATTTAAAACATGATTTCTGAAATTATACTTTAAGAAACAACAATGTCGCTTTGCAATAAGATAATTTTCATCTTTTTAGAACAGTATTCACGAGCAAAAAGAAAACATGAGTGCAAAGTTAAAAAAGAAGACTTGGCAAAATAGAAAAATTAACTATAGAAAATAAATGTTGCTGTTTTTTTCCTGCTGGCCATGTTTTAACCAGTTACATGCCTTCTGTTCGCAGGGCACTAAAAGTTAAAAACAACAAAACAGCACCTCAATCACGTTAGGAGCAACGGACGGGCACTGATTAGGTGGAATCAATAAGTGCTTTGTCCTTGCTCCACAGAGAGGAACGAAATGTTTGGCCTGCCTTGACGAATTACGTGCCTATCAAGAAGAGTGCCATGCACGCCAACAAATGGTAAGCAACGGGCGGGCACCAATCTCTTTGTTAACAACAGTGTCTCGCAAGCGAGATGCATTCGCTAGCTTATGCTCTCATAGCCTCAACCCTAAAAAAGCCAAAGCTACTTGTTTGCTAGGTTCAATATAGACATCTATTTGGTTTTAGAAAAAAAGCAAATACGTATACTCTGACTAAATAGTAAAGACATTGAAGCACTTGAACTTGTGTTGTGCATGCAGACACTAAGCCCTCTCCAACACTAAAAGGGCTGCAGATGCTCCCTTAAGCAAGCACTCACATGCTAAGGTATGGGGGGGGGGCAATTATGGTATTGTAAAGCACAGCCACTTAGTAAATTACCCATCAATTAGTGGTGTTTTGGGTAGAGTAGTAAAAGTTGATGAAAAGACTGTCCCACAGAGTTGAGTGATGGAGCTGTGGAGGATGGAGGGACCCCCGAGGAGGTCATTTACAATTAGTTTTAAACTTTAATGGTAGGCGAGGGAAGAAAGAGCAGTAACTACAAGTTTAGAATAGAAAGCTTGGCCTTAAGGAAAGGGGAAAAAGGCTTTGGTGGATGTAACCAAACTGAAGTATGCCCGGTAATTCTTAGATAACTGAGCAATTTGGCTGCATCCATGCCTGTATTGTACTGCTGCACAGCCTAGACATGGGAAGAATCAATTTGTTTCCAATTTTTCATGAGTTTTTTGGGCTTATGGCCTGTCTATACATAGAGACGCAGAGAAAATAGCGTTCATAGACTTTCCAATGACTGCATGAAGATCCAAAGACAGTAGGCTTTGTTCAGCCACTTGTTTCCCCAGTTTAAGCATAAAAGTTTTACCCTTCCTATGTAAAGACTGAGAGCAAGTATAATTAACCTTACAACAAGCAAAGACGACAGCTAAGATTATATTAGTCTTAGCCTATCTAGGTCAGAGACACTTGAAAAGATGCATCTTTTTGGCACAGGACACTGCATTTTTGTTGGACAAAGAGACTGCAGAGAAACTGATATTATGAGGAAAGAGGGCAGTGGTGGTGCAAAATAGTCCAAACCATATGAAATGCAATATGGCTTCTTCCAGACTTCCATGAGGACCTATGATTAGTGCTAGCTTTACAAAGGCAGCAACGACTACAGCCAGCACATAGATGCCATTCTTCTCCAACAAAAGTGCAGTGGCTTGATGGGCATTGTCTCACAGGTGTTGGCTAGCACAAAGTAGTACCAGGTGATGGGGTGAAGAGACCTGTGCTTACCATTTCTGGCCTTCAGTTACATTTTGCTAAAGGCAATAGCACCACACCTTCCAGTATTTTTTTGGTCCAGAAGCTTTTTCAAAAGCTAGTTCTTTTATTATGTTGATTAGAATCAAAATGATTTATTACTTATGATTGTGGTTGTGTTTTGCTCTAGTCAATACGGATAGGGGAGTTAGTGAGTCTTGAGCCAAGTCTACTCAAGAACCATATCTTTATCTTCTGAAGGGTTAAAGGAATCCGATCTGACCACTGTAGAATACACATCTCCCCAGAGCGATGGCCATGCAAGCTGGAAGTTGGACTGACATTATAAGCTGGGACCGCGAAGCCTGGAATCATACTGGAGACCGATATTAACTCTTGTGATTACAAGACATGGATTTGGAGCTGAAAGGGTGATGTCATGCATCCCTTTATTCAGTACTGTGGAATCTTGGGTGTGACCTCCCAGAATATCACAGCAGGGGAGGTCTCAACATACTCCACCACTTCTTGGCAGTGGCACCTGTTGTGCTGCTATTGTCTAGAATAGGAAAGACCTCATGAATTGATAGTATGAGGAGGAATGTCTCATTGTTAGGTCTCGCCCTGATCCAGCGCATCGCTGGTCTGGCTTGGGCATTTGGGCATTTAGTGGGGCACCACGCGCGTTTTAAAAAAAATGTATTTCATTTCGCGGCCGCACGGCTTTACTTTTACGGCCGCGCGGCCAATGCTTGTTTATCACCCCACAAGTCTCTCCTCCTACTCCCTGCTTCCACTCCGCTCTTGCGCATTCATTCCGTCTTTCATCTCATCGCACTCCCTCGGTCCCTTCGTCTTTGAAAACGCAGTCCCCTCTGAGTTTCTTTTTAAAACCAAAATCATGAGGTCTTTCCCCTTCTAGACAATAGCAGCACAACAGGTGCCACTGCCAAGAAGTGGTGGAGTATGTTGAGACCGCCCCTGCTGTGATATTCTGGGAGGTCACACCCAAGATTCCACAGTACTGAATAAAGGGGTGCATGACATGCATAAACGTAAAACAAATAATAGTAACTAATGTAATTCTGGTTCTCAGACACTGGAATCTCTACTGAATTAATGAACACTTACTGATTCTATTCAATATTGGAGGGAGGGGGGCAAAACTTGTTCATCATACTAGAGTTTTTTTTTTTTTTAATATAAGCATATTTATTTAAAGACATCTTAAAAAGTGACAGAGCTGAAGCTCCAGAGCCTTATTGTAAGTCATTTTACCTACATCTTTATTTTTATTTATTTTGTAAACAAAAAAAAGAGGGAGTGTGCCCAGGTAGGCTCTGAGATGCCAGAGTTTCTCAGAGCTTCGTCAGTAACACGCTAGGCTGTATTCCCTCCTGGTTTAAGGAGGCAACTAGAACTCCGCAGGACACCAGTGTTTTAAGGCAAAGAGCTGCAGTGAATACACTGAAGAAGACTGCAGTGAACAGAGCTCTATGCAAGAAGCAAAACTGATCGTATGAACTAAAAACTTTGGCAGTAATCCGAACAAGTGATCTCATCAGTGAGAGCATGAAGCACTCTGACAAACTGGTGTTGAGAAGCAACAGATGACCGAGAACTTCAGCCAAACTGGTAAATGAAAGCCAGTGCTGCGGTAATAAACAGGCACAGAGGTTACAGCAGGGGTTAGCTCTGTCAGCACTCTTTCTCCTCTCCAGTCCACATTAAAAAAAGTCCAACTGGACCCCAAAGAGTCTTTGTTTGCTCTCAATTGATACCTCAAACCAAGGAAGCTCCTCAGGAGGACAGGATTGTCTTATGAGAATGAAGAGTCCATAAAGGACACTTATTTGTACATCTCTCACAGGGGCGAGTGGCCTTTCATATCGGTCCGACCATCGCCCTTATGACTTTCTTTGCTGCCCCTCGCACATCCAAGGAGGAGGAGAACTCAATCAATTGGATCCGAAGAGAGCTCTTATTATTGGTCGTACCAAAGAACACGGGCAGGGATGATATGCTTTCTTTGGATTCATTGCTGAACCAACAAGACAATCAGTAACACCTCAGACAGTTTGGCATGAAGTGGGTCAACATGCTTGGCTGAACACCAGGACATAAACTTGTCCCAATGCTAGGCGTATACAGATTTAATCGAGGGACACCTAGCTGCCAGACAAACAATCTCGGATGGGAGATAGAAAACAATCTGTTGTTGCCACTCTATTTCAATGCATGAAGGTGAAGCGTGCACAGGTTCGGATATCTCCCCCTAAGAGGCAGCCTAATCAGAGGACGATGCTTATGCTTAGGAGTTTGGGGTACCATACTTTCCATGGCCAGTTGAAACAACTAGGATGACTTTGGTCCTGTCATAATTACTGTTTTGAGAACTCAGGACAGGAGCTGTATCGGTGGTAAGGTGTACAGGAGTCTAGAGTTCGACTCCAAGTGGAATGTGTCTCTAAGTTAGAGCTGCTTTAGAAACTCCAAAGCCCAGAAATGTTGACAGTGTGCATTCTTGGCGAAGGCAAACAGATCAAGCTCTGGTTCTCCCAATTTTTGGAAGAGACCTTCCAACATTTCCGGTTGTGGATGCCATTAGTGGTCTGCAAGGAGTCAGCAGCTGAGTTTGTCCACCTGGTGTTCAGAGATCCTGCCAAGTGTTGCACGACCAGAAGAATGTCCTGACGTTACAGCCATGTCTAGTGGTGCAGAGCCTCTGGGCACAGGGTCAACGACAGCATCCCACACTGCTTGTAGCAGTACCACATGTCGATGGTGTCAGTGAACAACCAAACCACTCTCCCTTTAGTGGATGGCAGGAAGGTTTTCAATGCCAAGCCAATGGCCTCAGCTCCAACAGGTTGATGTGGAGCTAGGTCTCCACCGGAGGACAGAGTCCTTATCACCACCTCTCTCAAGTGGCAACCCTATGATAGAAGTGATGCATCAATCCCCTATGTTAACTCTGGAAGTGTGCAGAGAGGTGTCTGCCGCTGACCAGATCGCGATTCAGTAACTATCACTGCAGATCTTTTACAGTCTCCTCCAAAATCTGGAATCGATCAGAGAGATGCCCTGAGTGGTGTGGCCACTGGCAGTTCAGATCCCATTGCAGAGCCCACATATGCCATCTGGCATGATTCACCATCGGGATGCAGGAGGCCCTCAGACCCAGCAGAATCGGTCTCAACGAAATCCAGGACTGAGGCACAAACATCTGGATCATAGCCCAAATGTCCTGGACTTTTCGCTCGGGAGGGTAAGCACAACATCACAATATGTCCAGAATGGCTCAGATGAACGGGAGCATTTGAGAAGGAGTCAAGTGTGTCACACTGATAGTGAACATCAAACAATGTAGAAATTTTGGCATAGTCTGGGGGTGGATGAAGTCTACCTCTGGGGAGTCAGCTTTCAACAGCCACTCATCAAGGTTGGGATAGACTGGGACACCCAAACTCCAAGGCTAAGTGTAACAATCACTTTCGTGAACAAAAAGGGGCACTGGTGAGGCCAAATGGGAGCTCTGGAAATTCTCATGGCCCACCGTGAACCGCAGGTAATATCTGTGGGCTTGCAGCATGGGGATATGAAAGTAAGCATCCTGCAGGTCCAATGCTACCATCCAGTTTTCAGGGTCTAGGGCAGACAGAACATGGGCAAGGATGAGCATTTTGAAAAAGTTCTTCCTCAAGATGGCATTCAGAGGGCGAATGTCTGGAATTGTATGGAGACCGTTGTCTTTTTTCAGCACCAGATAATAGAGAAGTAGCAACCAAGACTGACTTCTGCCACTAGAACACGCTCAATGGCTCCTTTGGCCAAAAGAGCCTGCACCTCTTGATGCAACAAGGACAGGTAGTCCTCCGTCAGCCACTGTAAGGATGGCGGCATAGGTGACGGTGTTTCTAGGAATGGAAGATTGTAACCCGTTTACCAATATGCAGTGCCCACTAGCGTTAGGTGACAGCGTGTCATTCATTCCGGTACAAAGGGCCACATTCTGTCTCCTAATGGATGGTGGTGTGTCGCGGAGGGCACATTAGAGAGGTCCGGCTGGTGCAGTAGCAGATGAGTGGAGAACTGGGCGGCACATTGTCCCTGGTTTCCATGAGATTCGAGGGAACCTCGACCATGGCCACAAAAATACTGGTAAGCCTGATGGCGCTGTGGTATGGTTGTATTATGAACAAGACTGAAAACCTCTACCGTAGCCACAGAAGCAGTGACAAGAAGAGTGCAGTTGGCAGGGGCAGTGAAGAGGCCCAAAGATCGAGCTGTGACTGCGGTCTTTAAAGCCCTACAGCGCTATATCTGCCTTGCCATCAAACAGGTGAGAACCATCAAAGGGCATGTTCATGAGGCTCACTTGGACATTCCAAAAAAGCCCATTGACTGCAACAAGCATGGGGCCGAAGAGCCAAAGTAGAGCTCAAGGCTCTGCCTAGCAAGTCTGTGGTGCCCAACCCACACCTGGTGGTGAAATTTGCTGCATTTCGGTCATCAAGCATAGCTTGTGTAAGGATTGCACAAGCTTCCTCTGGACCAAGGGTAGCGCCTGCGCCACCAAATCCAACAATACATGGTGTATTGCTACATTTTACATGCTGTGTTCACCAACATCAAGGCCAGATTGATAAAGAAAATCCTGTTCCCAGAAGTATCCAACCACTTGGACTGTACGAGGGAGTTGTAGGGAATGCACCTGGGTTAACCTTGGTTGTTGAAGTCTGCAGCAACAGATTCTCCAGGGCGGGGTGAGGAACACAAGATCCCCTGGAGCATGGCGACTTGCAATCTGTCAGCCTACTGGGATCTCCTGAACAGGGTTTAGATCAACTCATCAGGACATCCATGAGGGAAGCTGGGACTCTAAGCAGATGTGCCCTGGCCAAAGCACTTCAGTTTAAACATTAATTTACCTTCCATTGATGGAAGTTTGAGATCAAGGACCTCAGTTACCCTCCTAATAACTCGCTAATGATGCACTTCACTCAGTGGCCAGGCCAGGAGGAGGGACTAAACCACAGTCTTGTGAGGTGCCCAGCCCGCTGGCCTCTCACAAGTCCTAATACCAGTTATCTTCATGAAAAGACTGAGCAATATCGTCAGTGGGGGCAAAGGCCCTGTACTCAAGCGTCGTCACCCCCAAAGTCCATCCCAAAGTTTGGCCTGCCAAAGAACAGGGGCACTGTCTAAGAGCCAGAAGGCTGTTGTGGTGGTTGGCTCCAGTCTAGATATCGAGCGGGATCTCTGTCACTGAGTCAGACAAGACAGGGAGGGTCCTCATCATTGTGAAGTGACAGTGTAGTAACATCGATGGACATAACCGCAGCGAGGGTCGCAGAGCCAGAATGGATCTTGGGACCGGAGTCGGCCCAGTTCTGGCAACAGATCCAGAGGGCCCAGATGTAATAGGGGAAGGTGTTGCTGGTGGTAACCCAGTTGGGATGGGAGGCGTGGCTTCGAGCTCGGCGAGAATGGCCGCACTGTAGTGCTGCTCCGCCAGCCATTGAGAATATGCTAAAATCCTAACCTTTATCCCTGTAATTGCCGGGCTGAGAATACCAGTTGGGATGGGAGGCGTGGCTTCGAGCTCGGCGAGAATGGCCGCACTGTAGTGCTGCTCCGCCAGCCATTGAGAATATGCTAAAATCCTAACCTTTATCCCTGTAATTGCCGGGCTGAGAATACCGGAGTGTGTAAATGTGATACTGCGCTCATCGGAGTGCTATCTGGGTCGGACTGGGACAGGCTGCGGTTAAGACGCGGGCCAAAGTTGGTGGAGCCTGCACGGGCACAAAATGGCGATGGCGGCCTAGAGGGAGCGGTGGACCGGAAGATCGGCGAAGGGACGAGGCTTCAATTACTGGAGAGAGCCTGAGAGTCGCCCACTGTGATCCCTGATATCGGCACGAAACTCGGTGCTATCGGTAACGTACAATCTTCGCGTACTTGCAAGACTGCGGGACATACAAGAGACACTATACGCCAGGGCGGAGCGGAGATATTGGCTCGTGAAGTACGCAAGGCCTCGGCTTCAGAGGCGGGAACAGGCCGAGGGCGGGACTCAAGGTTGGGACTGCCGGAGACCGCGGTGGAGCCTGATGATAGATCGCTGTGCGCAATACGGGATAGCACTACACCGAGGGTCGGGTTGTCCCAAGAACTACACGGGAGAGAAGTGCGGTGAGCCATCAGCCCGTGTTGTGACTTGGTACTGGGGCAGAGAGGCCGTAGAGCTCGGACGGCGTACTACGCCGTGCACGCTGAAGACAGGCACGAAGAGAGATCCGTGACAGAACTTGGGCTTGAATCGGACCACGACGCCACAGGAGACGGAGGGTGGCTAAACCTGCCCAGGCGTGGAAGACATTGGCCGGAATGTTGTGAAGACACTGGGTGGCACTTTAGGAGAGACCCCGGCTGCAGTGGCGGGAACGGGCCGTGAGCGGCCAATCAGAGGCAACTTGGCCGGAGCAGCGCACACAGCTTAGGGGACAAAGCGACCTATATACACCATCGACCAAAGAGCATCCAGTGAGGAGCATTGCTTGCTCTGAGCAAACACGCTAGGAATAGCGGGCACATCGAGCTGATGATGCAGGAAAGGGGTAACTGCAGTGTCTGCCTGCGCTAAACGCGAACATTTGCAAAGTGTAACTGCTAGAGACTGGTTCGCCGCGATTCGGAGGTGTGACCCAGGCACTGCAAGGAGGTACGGGAGAGATTGCGTAAGTACAGTAGTGATCGAACTATTGATAGGGATCTGAGGTGAGAGAGGGTGGTGACATATGTGATGCGTGCCGGTGCGGACCCCGGGAGAGTTAGGGGAGACACCCTACGCCCAAGGTCGTGGAAATGCGAGAGAGAGCTGAGGGCTGTGAACTCTGGTAACGATCTGCGGATTGCCAGGGAGGGCCGACGCAGGACATAGCCAACGGACCAGGTGATACGCGGGTGCAGTCCCTGCACTACTGCCCCCGGGACAACAGCGGACTGAACAAGCGAGCAACAAATACCGCTCAGTGAAGGACGTGCTTACGTTGGTTGGTGTGCATAGGCACACGGAGAGACAACATGGAAAGCCTGATAAAACCCAACCGAAACTTACATTTGACTTGAGAAAGGGGGGCAGACCGCGTCGTACATCGGGGTCAGACGCTGAGCAAGACACAGGCGCTGCGTCCTCAACCGCCCTGGAGCGGACATTGGCGGCTATACAAAACAGTCTGCAGACCATAGATGGTAAGATTGAGGTCCTGACAGGGCGCATGGATCAGTTCTCGTCCAAACTTGACAAACTCTGCACAGTTGAATGAAGCGGAGCAGCATATATCGGACGCAGAGGATGGGATACAGCAAATTGCGGACAAAACAGGGGAGTTTGCAAAGCTGTTGGAAGTTATACAAGCAAGGAGCGAGGACAGTGAAGCGAGATCCCGAAGGAACAACATTCGACTACTAGGCCTGTCGGAATCGACAAATGTTGGGAAAATGGAGGACTACGTCGAGACGCTGCTGTTGGAGATCTGTGGAAAGGATGAACTCTCCCCTTTGTTTGCAGTGGAAAGGGCATACAGGTCGCTGGCGGCGAGACCTCCTCCGGGCACGCCGCCTAGACCGATCGTAGCGAGACTGCTTAACTTACACGATATTGCGCATTGCCCGACAGAAGGGTACCATTAATCATCAGGGAAATAACTTATCATTCTACCCGGACTTTACACCTGCGGTACAAGCGGCGCGCAAGGAATACCTGAATGTTAAAAAATTGCTGCAGAAAGAACAAATCCCCTATGCGATGCTCTACCCAGCTAAATTGCGTATAGGATCCTTTGAAAAAGGTAAAATATGTGTGACACCGAAGCAAGCAATGGAGCACGCGAAGGAGCTGATGCGCAAAAAGAAGGACACTGAGGCCTCACGGACATCAGACATTGATGAGTGACAAGTAAGGTGGAATATTACTGTGGATGGGATGCGGGATAGACACATGGTGGGCTGCTGAACTGCGATGCAGTGCATACACTCCGGAGAACAAAATGAGGATACACATGAAGCAATAGGGATGGACACCGCCCGGCGGTGTAAAGGGGATATTGGACATTGAAAAAGACTCCATGGCTCCCCTCCCATAGAATACACGGGAGTGGTGGTAGCTGCCATGAGCCCCGATGGGTGTTCCCCAACCTAATGCTTATCTGTTGGAAATGTTATTAGAGGGGGTGTTCACGAGGGAAAATGTCTTTGGCGATTGGGGTATGCTAAAGTGGGAGGTGGGTAGTGGGGGGGTGTTAAGTTATTTCACTGGACTAAGGGCAACTGGACTCTGTCATGATTGGCTATGGGTACAGGCAGACCATGAGCACACACTAATGGGCCAATCTACTAGACGACTGGATCGGTCACAGAGACCACCGTGATGGGTGAACAGATTAGAGCCGTGACATGGAATGTACGAGGTCTCAACACTCCACAGAAGATTAGACGGGTACTGGCGAGTTTGGATAGATATAACGTTGGAATGGCACTGCTACAGGAAACACACTTAACTAGAAAATCTGAGGAAAACGTAGCCAGGAGATGGGCGAATCACAGGATAGCCTCCTCTTATTCCTCAAAAGCGAGGGGGGTGCTGATATTGATAAAGAAAGGGGTGGGCTTTAAGTTGTTGGACTCGGCTAAGGATGAAGAGGGAAGATGGGCGATGGTGCTGGGTAAACTGGGGCAGACTACGATTACGATCATAAACCTGTACGGGCCGGTGGTAGATGACCCTGCAGCTTATGAACAGCTATACAGAATTATGCGAACATGGCCTGACACACCAATAATATGGGGTGGCGATCTAAACACTCAGTTGGACCCGAATTTAGATAGGTCTAACCCACAGGGAGCTAGAATGGTTAAAGTGGCGGCATGCTTCACGAATGCCATGATGGAGTTTGGACTGGTGGACGTGTGGAGACGCAGACATCTGCAGACATTGCTAGGCACGCACATCACGCCGGCGACTAACAGCTGGTCCAGACTAGACTACTGGCTAGTGAGTGAGGAAGCTAACACCTGGATAGATAAAGTGCAGGTACTGCCGAGAACACTGTCTGACCACAACCCAGTCTTGTTGAAATATACACTGCCTCTGAATCGGAGGCCACCATTCACATGGCGTTTTAGGGCAGAGGCACTGCTAGACACCGTATATAACGAAACTATTGGAGTGGCTATAGAACGTTATTTCGAAGAAAATATAGGGTCTGTGGATAGTTCAGAGACACTATGGGAAGCTTTCAAGGCCACAATCAGGGGCACTTGCATTGCTACCTCAGCGGGGATACTATAAGACATACGGTCCAGACTGCGCAATGTAGAGAGCAGACTGAGGGCCCTTGAAACTCAATATGACAGGGTGCCTGACAGAGAGGTCTTGGCGCAAATGCATGAGATGATAGATGAATATAACAAACTAGCAGACACTGAGATTAAGTATGTTTCCAAACGACATGTGGCTAGGAGATATGGGGAAGGTGGGAGACCTGGTAGGTCCTTGGCAGCTCGATTGACATCCAGGGCTATGCAACCTCCGATAGAGGGGATCATAGACAATACTGGACAGGAACATCATACAAGTAGAGACATTTTAGAACAATTCCGCTCTTTCTATAGTACACTATACGCCTCCGGGAAGGCAGAGAACTGGACACATATCTAGATGATATAGCCTGCGCCTGGTTATCAGACGCCCATTGGGCGTACCTTAGTCGACCAATAGATGTGGAAGAAGTGGAGGAAGCCATCCGCTCGCTCTCAAATGGGAAAGCACCAGGGCCTGACGGCGGAGTTTTATAAGGCTTTTGCGAAGCTGCTTTCGCCCCATTTGCTAGGCATGTACGCAGAGGCATACGAGACAGGTAAATTAGCGCCTTCGCTGAGGCAGGCTATGATCATCACACTGCTCAAAAAGGACAAACCCCCGGAGGAATGTGAATCGTATCGGCCCTTGTCCCTTATTAATATAGATGGGAAAATTTTGGCCAAAATTCTGGCCGTGAGACTCCAGCCGTTGATGCCACTGCTGGTACTACCCGACAAGGCTGGGTTTATACCAGATCGATCCACAGCCATGAATTTGCGCACTATTTTTTCTATGCTACATGTGCTAAGCCCTGATATACAGGCCGTCGCAGTGCTACTTGATGCCGCGAAGGCATTTGACTCGATAGAGTGGAGCTATATGATACAAATATTATATAGAATGGGATTCCCCCCCATGTTCATCAACTGGGTTAAACTCTTATACACTGAACCCTCTGCGAGAGTGCGAATAGGAGGGAACACATCTGACCCAGTACGCATTGAACGAGGCACGCGACAAGGATGCCCATTTTATTCGCCATAGTGCTTGAACCGCTAGCGTGCAAAATTAGACAGCTCCACAAAGCTGCGGCGTTGAATTTTGAACTCAGGCCGGTGGTGATATCGTTATATGCGGACGACATGGTCCTATATGTGAGAGATCCTGCCGCTCAGCTATCCCCTCTGCTCCGTGAATATGTCCGATTCAGTCTATACTCCGGGCTTCACATAAATTGGAAGAAATCGGTGATTATCCCGCTGACGGAGACCACCAAAGCCCCGCCGGTGGAGTACCTGTTGGTGTGGTCGGCTAAGCCGGTTAAGTACTTGGGAGTGTGGGTACACAGAGATCCGACATTAGTTATTGCAGAAAACTACGGCGCAGCTTACGCAGCGCTGGTTGCACAGGTGGATAAAGTGGATGTGTTTACCACTATCGTTGGCAGACCGGATCGCAGTCATAAAAATGGTGATATTACCTAAATGTTTGTACTTGTTCTGCAACGTCCCGGTCCTCCTGACTAAGCATTTTTTTCAAACACTACAAACACAACTGCTGCGTCTGGTGTGGGGCGCAAAACAACCCAGGATCAGTTGGCATACGCTCATGCTCCCATTTGAGAGAGGAGGGTTTAAGGGTCCAGACATGTATTTGTACTACCTGTGCTGCCAGGCGCAATACGCTTATTATTGGTTCAAACCACCCGCCTACATACCCCATGTAGCGGTAGAACGAGATGATGCTGACCCAATACCACTAAAGGGTGTTATTTCTCATTATGCTAGACACATACCTAAGGCTGAGATAAATACCATTGACGTCACCACGGCGGCTTGGCAGGCGATAGGACGCAGGACGCAAAAACTGCCTCTTTATGCCCCTATGTTACCTATAGAGGGACATGCAGCGCTATCTGTAGCGCAAGACAGAGGGTCTATAAAAGCCCTTAGCAAAGTGGGACTAACACACATGGGGGACTTATATGTGGAGGGACGATATATAACTGGGGAGGACCTGGCATACATAGAAAACCCGACGCTGCTGTTTACCTTCACCTGTTACAGGTTGAGAAGGGCGGTACCGGCTCATTACACCACTTTTCCGGCAGAGCCGGAGGTTTCCCTGCCACTATAGACTATAATAACGGCCCCCACCAAGAAGAAAAAGATCACTAAACTATACAAAGCGACACAAGCTGATACACCACGTACTGACGACATTAGTCTAGAGAGGTGGAACAGGGTATTGGACATTCAACTGACTGCAGCGGACTGAGAGAGGATTTGCTCGACAACTGGAGGGCTGACCCCCAATAGCAACTTAAGAATTATACACTTAAAGTTTCTACACCAGACATACCACACACCCCACAGACTCTGGAGAATAGGATTGCGGGAGGAGGAGATATGTAAGCGGTGTGGGCAGGTGTAGGAGAGTAGGGTCTGCTATCCTATGGTCACCCCAAATTTTTGCTTTTTGCTTCACTGGTTTTCGACTACTGAGGCTGTGGGCCTGCTGATCAGACCCCCAGCCTGCTGTTCTCTCACTAAATTAAATGACACATGTGCTATAGGCACATACCAATTGGAAATGGACTCCTTGTCAGCCCCTGTAGAATGCACTATAGGTGCACAGGGCACAGGAGCCACTAAGGCCTACCAGGGGCTGCAGCATATCTTTTGCCACCCCTGGCTGGTTCTTAAATTGACACAACTGGCTGATCACTCAGCTGGGGTAAGGTGGTGTACACACCCCTTGCTTAGATATAGTATACCTATGTCTAAACCTATATCTGAACACATGTAAACCTGTGAGCCACTCCTATAGGCAGGCCTCCCCAATCCTGGAGGCTGGGTGCATGGTTTTTATGTGAGATGGAGCTCTAGCATGAGCTGAGCCTGTCTGCAGCCGTCGGGAACAAATCCCTAAGCTGTTTCAGGATAATGCCATACCATATACTATTAAGTGCCTTATAATCCTCGCGGTTATTTAGCAACTTTGGTTTGGCTTTATCAAAACATGTCGTGTAAGGTGTCATACGCTTTGGAATACCATCCCCTCGCCAGTTCTGGCGACGGGGATGGCATTCCACCCCTCTAGAGGGGTAAGACATGTTACTTCACTTTAATGCGGTTGATTTCTCCAAAGGCCTTAAGATCCACAAAATGGATGCCTCTGCCACAGACAAATGTCTGGACCCCTGGAGCTGACCGAAACTCAGTCAAGGGGGTCCTGGACAAAGGGTTTCCTGTCACAGGAGGGTGTCACCGCCCTCCAGACAGGAGATAGTGTATTGTAGCAGGGAGGTTTGAAAGAAACCAGACACTGCCTGGGGCGCACAAGGCTGCCCCTTGCATAATCCGGCCAAACCGGTTCTGGGGCACTCCAGCCCTCGTGCCAGGGCGGCCTGGATCAAAGGAAGGGGGTGTATCCACCCACTTCCTGGGTCCCACCCATAGGAGGGGACCTAGCAGGTAATCACGCCCACCAGATTCGAATAAGAGTGGGAGCAGTGCCAATGCACATCAGATTTCCTGGAAGAAACATTTGAAACGATATTCTGGACCCTTCGCCCTCCATCTCAACGTGGAAGCCCGAAGAATCTCCCTTGTGGTCAAGGAGTGACCACCCTGCAGCAGCAGGCACCATCCAGCCCTCGACGTCTACTTAGTTGCAGTTCCCGCCGGAACTCGAGCGACTGAGATCGACGAGATCAAGCCTGCCCAGCTTCTAACAGCCCGATCCACAGTCCCTGCAAAGCTGAGACCCGTGGAGGCGACCGGAAGCGTGGGGCACGCCATCTTGAAGTGACCACGAGACGCTGACCGTGCAGCCCACGAGTGACCCTCGAAGCTGTACACCGGGGTTTGAGAAGCCCCCACCCTGAGCTACTCCTGAGCCGAAGTTCAGCCCTCCACACTCGACGAGTGCTGCGTGGGGCCCTTTGGCACGATTTGGCTCAACGCGTTGGCCCGGTCACTTGCCAGCTGGCTTGTGGTCCCTGTGCCGACGAACTACCTAAAAAGACTTGTGATTCTGGTTGCTCCAGATCCACACCAGCTCCCCTGAAAAGGAGCCCCGACTCTGACCTTCCTGGTCCGAGTGAGAAGCAATCTTCCGATCCTGCGTGGATTGCTCTTACCAAGGCTTGTTTGCTCCAAACCTGAAGCCGACTGCACCGACGGTGAGAGCCTGCGTGGGACAGATCGTGACCTGCTCCTGGACGTCGCAGATGCCCCAGAGCCCACGTGACAGCGGAGAGAAGCTCCTCGACGACCACCTGATTGCGCCCGACATTGCCTGGTTCCGTCCTGGTTCCACCCTGGTCACTGCTGAGTGACCCAGACTCTGTCCCCTCTGCTTTCAGGTACTCTACAACTTGAGTCCACCCTTGGACTCCACCGGACACTTCATCTTTAACCCGCCTGCAGCCCTTTCAGCTTCAAGCACCAAGAGCCTGCGTGTCAAAACCCGACGCCACTTCGACCCTGTGCACCCACTTCCTGTGGGTGAGGTAACTTTGCTCCGCCGGTGTTCCCACACTGGTGCACACCTCTAGGGTCTGTGTGTTAAGTTTTGTTCCTCTAGGTTCAGCGGAAGTGTCCTTAAACTTTAACTCTTTGACTTTTACGCACCATTGGTTAACATTGGTGCATGCGTGCGCTTTCCGCACATCTCCCGAATCCCGAGGGCCATTCCCGACTTCAGCATTGCTTGTCCTGACTGCTCCCAGCGATTCCCTAGGCCCTAGGCCTAACCACTGCTCGAGTGGCATCTCTTATACCACTTGTTTAGTATATGGTTTGAGTGGCCACCCGCCCTCATCCATAATTGTGCAACTTGTATGTTTAAACAGTGCTTTTTGATTTAACGCTTGTGCCCCTTTATTCATAAAGAATACTGGGGATTGTTTTTAGTAATAAACACATATATTTTTATAATATATACTTGTGTGGTGTCCTTTCATTTGGTATTACAGGATTGTATGTGGTAAAACAGCTCGCTTAACACGACCTCTTAAGTTAAGCCTTTAGGCTGCTTAGTCCATGCTACCCCTAGGATAGCTTGTCTAATAAGGTTGACTTACAACCAGACACCATAAGGGGATTGTTTGGTCAGGTAGTAGGTGGTTCCAGAATTGGAAACATCCCCTACCAGGCCAACTTCTCACAGCAGGGACCTGCGGGGTTTCTGCACTTAGCATGGGAGTGTAGATATGTTCATGATTACTGGACAGATGTGTTGAAATGCGTTGCGAAAATGACGGGTGTTGTCCTGCAAAATGTCCCGGAACTGTGCCTGCTGGGATATGCTCCACAGTTGAAAGGGGTGACGAGCAGATTGATACAGGTGGCACTGCTGTTGGCTAAGAGACGTACTTTGTTCACTTGGGACAGCAAAAGGTGCCCCAAAGTAGAGGCGTGGCTCAAAGACATGGTGTACTGCAGGGATCAGTTGGAAATATACGCGGAGGAACTGCCTACTAAGTCCAAGCCCAGGGACATTTGGGCCCCTCTGCGTGAATACCTGCTGGCTTGTTGTGAAACCCAATCTGAGAGAGAATCACCTACTCAGGGGGAGTGAGAAAATAGACCCAAGTCTGTCTTGATACTAGTTGAGGGAGTGTTGAACCCATAACTGTAAGTGGAACTAAAGTACAGGATGGCTGATCTCCATATCTGTGTTGCACTGGTCGAATTGGTACTTTTTCTGTTATGCCCTTAGTCCTTGAGGTTACGTTACGGTTTAGTATTGTTATGTTGTTATATAATTTACATTTAAGATGCAAACAGCGAGGACTACTGGATTATGTCATGCACAATGTCAGATTACCTTATGCAAATGTAATATGAAAACTGCACCAATTATACTGCACCTGCTCTCAATATCTTATTGGGTAAAATACACATGCGATGGGTAGGCACCCTGAGGGCACTATGAAGGATCACTATAAATGTTGATGTAACGCGGCCGGCCCGCAGTGGTTGTAGGCGACTTGCTGTGTACACGAAAATTGACGACATGTCTGATTGCGGAGCTGGGTATTATTAAAACCGAAGAAATGCCGGCCAATGCATTGGTTGTAGGCGCAATGCTGTGATACACGCATTTGTTAATAAAGGTGCTACAAAAACAAAACAAAAAAAACTCAGTTGGGATATCTCTCTGCTCCTTGTGGCAAGGAGGAGCAGAAAGTAGTCCCAACTGGCTAGGAGGCAAGCCAGAGGGAGTTGGATGCCAAAAACTGAGGGGCATAGCCTCATAAAAATCCTTAAGTTGGGCAGGAGTTGCTCCAGCTGCAGGAAATTCAGGGATACGTAGGGTGTACGCTCCGCAGGTGAAGTGCCCAAGCGGTGCCCAGAGGCATGAATATACCCCCACGCCCACTCTTGGGACTTCAAGGGGCATTGAGAAGTCAAACGATTCTACTTCTTGATTTTCATTGACTTCCTCAACAATGACTGACTTCGAGGATGACCGGCAGCAAGAAGACCTCTAGGAATGGGCCTGAGATAGTCGCGGGACCAAGATTTTCCAAGAGACCAGGAGCAATGTGGGTCCTTCCGATGCTGTGCCGGGAAGCGCTTCAGCTTCCATTCCTGAATCATCTTCAGGTGCATCAACAAGCAATCTGAGTAGTGGCTCGAACCCTAGCACCAAACAGGGATCAGTAACAGACATCTGTCAAACTTTCCCCGCAAGGTATAAAACCTGTAGGTTTTGTCGGGAACATGTACCCAGCACACTAAAAACAAATGGGGAAAAATGCAGACAAAAGTTGTCCAAAAGTGACCGTGGTAGCTCACCGGATCCGCGACTATTGGCGCAAAAAAAAGGAACTGATGTCAGTGCCCTGGGGCAGTGCCTATATAAGCACCATGCACGTCGAATCCAGCATGGACAAAGCGGACACAGAGTTGTTGGCAAAAACTACCGGAGAGTAGAGGTAATACTCAAGATTTGTCAGATCAAGTCGGACAACTGGGGAATATTCTACGTTAAGGAATCTGCAGTTAGAAGCCTTTTAAAAAAATACTCCTGTTATCTAGCTCCTGCATGAGAGATTGAGATTATCCCTTCACCCACTAAAGCAGATGGGGTGGGGAAATGCTCCACAAAATGTTTGTAGAGAATCTTTTTATATGCAACCACGTGGCCTTTCTGAGGGAGGATTTGGGACGTATACAGGGTTGGGGGGAGAGCCACTTCGACTGGGCACACAACAGGGGGACTTAAAGAGTTACAGAGCTACCACTCATAAATTATTTTCTTCAAATGATATGCTGGTCCTGTGGCTCAGATGGGGGGGATTCTTCACCTGTGTGGATAGGACCATCGGAGAAGCTGCCGAGAAAACTGGTTGTTGGGCAGAGAGACATAGGTGGGCTACTGTTAAAAAGAAAGACAATCAGTGGCTCATTACACTATGTCCAAAGTGGGATTGAAGCAAGACTCTATAGGGTGTACTCCTACAAATCACTAAAACATTGGAAATCTCAATTAATGGGTTTGATGAAATCACTATCTTGTTGTTTTGAGACAGAACGATCTAGTGTGTTTTACTACTTCCGACTCATCCAGCTGTTGCTCTAATACTGAAATAAAGTGTTCTTGTGCAGAAAGCCTTGCAATCTACTTCCCCTTTCCCCCTCAATTCAACAATTGGAGCCCATTCGCCAACCTAATTTGATCACCCTTCTAACCTTTTATCGCCTTAATTCATGAAGGTTGTCATCCCAGGGTTTACTGAGCACTGGGCAATCTTGTGCAATCACCATCACTCACAGTGTTGCCACCATTACAGAATAAATCATGTGAAAATGAAAAATAAATCATTACATGCAATAAAGTGACATCAATAGTTTTCATACACTGTAGATGCTATACAACAAACATGAGAGCATTTTTTAATAAAACATACCACACAAGTTTCAGCTTGCTTGCATGAACACGTCGGACTAACAAGTTTCTCTAACTGGCCTCTGATTTTGTCATCATCTTCTAAAACTTGTGTAAATTTCTTCATAAAATCTTGGGCCTTTCCAGGATCTGGTAAGTTCCCTATAGAAAGGTTTTTTCAAAATAAGGAGAGGTTCACAATTAATTTCATTCAAGGAAGCTTTCGCTTTGTCATAAACTAACATTTGCACATACAACATGCTCATTTTTAGAAGACTAAGGGCCAGAAGTATCAAATGGTTTTGCTCATTCTGTGTCTATGGGGACATGTGTTGATACATATGGCCCTCAGCCCCATGCTTTATTGATGCATAGGGCTTGCAACAATGAATCTAATCTCTCTGCCTTAAGATTTACTCAGAAAGATTAGCAAACTGGAAAATTATTGATAAATATTACAATTTTAAAAACCTACAACACGTTTCAAGAAAAATGATACTTGCATATAAGCATCAGTTGGCTCACTATTTTCTTCATGTGATCCGCTGTTGAGTGTTGAATATTACTATTTTGCTACCTAAAGACTTTGTTTTCAGCTTAAAGGGAGGCTCGAATGACTAATAATCTTTAGTGGCATATGATCATGTTCCTCCAAGACATACACCAACTCAGATAGTGGATTTGTTTTCTTCAATCATTTCTCCGACTACCCCATGGATATAGGAACGTTGCATTTGAATCTCGAATTCAAAATTTTGGAGAATGTGTTTATAGCAGATGAACAAGATGCTTCATTTCTGTAATGCTCTTTCGGGTGGATTCTCTATGCACAAATTACTCACCTTGTGAATTTCCTCCAGGAACCAGAATGGATATGGAACACTCAAATGCAGTGCTACTGCGTGCCGGTAGGTGGTGCGGTGTGACTACCATGCCATTCCACTATGGAAGTAACAAATTGAGCCGCAAATGAGCACCACTCCTGCACAACATCATTTTCTTTCATGAGCCTTTCAGCACTCAAAGCAAATTCAACAAACCACTGTGCAGATTCCTAGGTTGACCATTTTTTGTTTTTTGGATAGAAAACCCGAAACCTGAAGGTGGAGGATCTGTGGAGGGGCCTCAGACCAAAACAATCTTACAGGACCGAACAGGTGAACTGCCCTTCCCATCAGACTTCATTATTACGGCAGTAAGATTCCTGAAGAGTTTGATATCCTTCTGATGGGACCCTAATCAACTACAACCAGCCATATGTCATGGATTTCTTGCAACTGAGGGAGGGGTCTGAACTGCACCAAGTCCAAGACCACTCCTTTTAAAGGAATCCTCTGCAAAGGAGTCAGGTTCGACTTTGGAAGGCAATCAGAAGGTAGAGGTCTAAGATAGGCCGAAGTTCTCCATCCTTCTTCGGCACGTGGAAATAGCAAGTCTAACAACTCACCCTTATTTTCTACTCTGGAACCCTCACCATGACTTTTTTGGAGAGCAAAGATTGCATTTCTTGCTTGACAAAGGATAGGTGCTCCTTCTAAAACTGTTCTGATGTGGGTGGAAGGTGCGACGGGGCTGAAAGAAACGATACAGCATAGCCCTCTGTATAGTTTGGAGGATTAATCTGTCGGATGTGACTTATCACCATCCTAGAAGAGAATACTAGTTCCTACCTCCCACAGGATGGTTGTGCTCCACAAATGGCAAGCTAAAGCAGCTCTGAGGGTGGTGCCACCGGGGAGGGGGACTGGGAGGACTGATGCCCATGGTGACAGCACATTGCCCGACAGAGCCACCTCCATGGCCACGAAAGGACTGGTGGGACCTGTGTTGCCTATACGCCAACTCCCTGAAGTAGTCAAGGATTGTCTTGAACTAGTGAGAAAACCGTTTAGCAGGGGTTGAAAGAGCGAGCAGCAGCCCTACACGTCTTGAACACGTTCTAAGCCTGAATCAGCTTTTTCAACAAATAGACATGAGCTATGGAAAGGCATATCCACAAGGGAGGTCTGCATGTCTCCCTGAGAAAACCACGGATCACATTCACGCATGGCGATGGAACACCACACTGATGCCAAACACTCACCTGAGACAATGAACAGTATCAGAGCAAGCACAAATTATATATCTGGCTAGACTGTGAGCATCTTGAGAAGTCTAAGCCGAGGAGGCCCTAAGTTCTTCAGGGACTGCTGGCAAGATTTTACTGTCTATGTCCCGGAGGGTAAGCATATACTGTCCCACTTGGCGAAACCTCAGTAAGAATTTGTCTTGACTTCAACAAAAGGCAGTTTTCTGTCCAGGACATAAGTTGTTGGTCAAATTATCACAGCATGATGCACCCTTTTCCATTGGAGGCCCAAGTGGCGAGATCAACCATGCATCAGGGAAGTATAATGCTTATTGGCCTCATGTGAGACCTTGTAAAGACTGTCACCAGCATAATGTGGGTTTGGGGGGACGACGACAAATAATCCCTATGCCCACCACTGCCATCTTAGCGGTGGCAAGTTCTGGTCAGAGCCAGAACCAAAAAAAGACAAGGGAGCCTCTGTGGTAGTGGAAGCATAGCTTCAGACTCCGACTGCATGAGGAGCACTGTGGCAGATTCAGAGCACTACCTCAGACATAGTCAAACAGACGCTGGTTCTGGGTTGGACATCAGTCACCTATGGCCAGGGAACTCAGGGCATTGGGATCAACTGCGGAAACTATTCCTCAATCAGAAATGGGGGACGAGATAGAGTGGCACCTTTATGCCCTTGCAACTTCTCTTTTGATCAAGAGGGGCGGAATAAGGTTGAGTCCCGCTTCGCCCTATTTTTTCGCTTGGATTTCAACTTACGGGAGGACTTTTAATTGTGAAGAAGACTTTTTGCAGAAGTAGCTGAGGGAGCCAGAGCGGAACAATGCCCTCAACTTGGAGTAGGACTTATGAGAGACCACTGATTTCTTCCTGTGTTTGGTGACATACAACTTTGCGTGCCCGGATCAGCTTCAGGTGCAAGAGGGTGCACTTATCACATGCCTTGGAATTGCACACTGCTCTCAAAGAACAAAGATACGCCTTTTGCAAGTCTGCGACCAACATTTATTTTCTGCCGTCACTGCATGGTTTAAATATTGTGGTTTAAGGAGGAGACACTGTTCCCTTACAAATTGGATTTTGATTTGGGAGTCATCTAAATTCTGTCAAAAGTAAGAGCAAAGCCCCAAATCCGTGTTTAAAGACGCGGAAAGAAAGGAACTGACGGTGCATGGGGTAGAGGAGCAAAAGCCTAAATGGAGCTGCATAGTGCCACATAGCAGCATGCAGGAGCACTCTTTCCTGTTCCAGTCTGGAAACTTGGTTATATTTTAAAAGGTGATGAATCAACCAAAATAAAGTGTTGCAAAAACTTTAGAGATCCACATCTAAAAATCTTTTGGTAATGATTGACATTTTCCACTGGGGGTGATTCACAGGTCCAGGCCCCCAAGAGAGGCTCAATCCCTCAGATTTTTAAGCACAAGTGGGAATAACATCCCTAGTCATAAGGGGAGAATCTCACAGGAGGAGGGTGGGTAGCATGTGAATCTATGAAAGATACCAATACTGGATAACTGCAGTTACAGGTAAGTAACTTATAGTCTTCATAGAGTCACATGCTTGAATTAGAATAGCAAGCAGTATTGTAGGTAACTTAAGTACCATTGGAGGATGGTGGGTGACAAAGCAATACACCTTTATAGTAGTTAATATATGAAGTGTAAGTGTGTGCGTAAAATATACCTGTATTGAGACTGTAAGCGTTCAGATCTATAACTTTTAGCTAAATAAACGTTAACAGAACAATCAGGTAGCAATATATAGCAGTCTGAAAAGCATTTGAATTTAATATGAATAAACACCTCTATTTAAAGAGGTTCACCTTATCGGAATAGATGGCATAACACCGTCTGTCCTATGACATCGTCTCTGCGCTGTGTCGATTCTAGGCCGTAGTGCTGGGTAAATGTGTGGGGGCTCTTCCACAACACAGCACAGCAGATCTTCTCCAGAGGAATGCCTGCTAACAGAGCAGCCTAAGTGGACACTGTTCTTGTAGTATAAGCTTTAGCTTTCGTCGTTAGGGGTTTGCCCGCTTTGGAATGGCAAAACTGAATTGTTGTTGAAATCCATCGTGCTAGTGTTGCTTCCGTTACTGAAGTCTCTGGACAACCTTGTCTATAAGAGACTAGTAACCGATCCGTTTTGCAAACATGCTTAGTTTGATGGAGGCAAAACTTTAGACACTGTTAATGTCCAATGTAAGGAGAGACATTTCAGCCTGTGTAGCTGGATTAGGGGGGAAAGTCTGAAGTATGATAGGCTCATTGAGATGAAATTGAGAAGGAATGTTTGGAATTAATTTTGGGTTTGTTCTGAGAAGAACAAACTCTGGTGAAACGTAGAAAAGGCTCTTGTGTTGTGAAGGCCTGTATCTCGCTAACGCTGCTCGTAGACGTGAATAATAGAGACACTTTCCAAGAGAGAAACTCTAGGTCAGCCGTGTGAATGGGTTTGAAAGGATGTTTCATTAATTGCAAGAGGACCACATTGAGATGCCATTCTGGGGGAGGTGCTCACACCGGAGCGAAACCTCTAAAAATCCCCTTCATGTATTGCTTGCTGAACAGAGTTAGAATCTGAGTAGAGAGTCTGTACCTTGTGATAGCCGCATGGTGAACTTTGACAGATGCATGAACAAGGCCTGACTTGGCAAGCGAGCGGAGATCAGGTAAAATCTGTTCAGGAGAGGCTTCAAACGGGCGTTAAGTTATTCTGCCGAACCGAATCTTTTCCATTTTAAATTGTATGTTTTATTTGTGCATTTTGCTTTTGCTTTGGATAGAACGTCTCTGAAATCTTTTGTGATCGTTAAGTCTCTGAACTCCTAGAACTGAGGAGCCATGAGTGCAAGTGGAGAGTGGCTGGTTCCGGATGTAATATCTGGCCCTGGTTTAGAGTCCAGAGCGTTCATGTTTATGGAAGGTGTATATGACTTGTCTTTAACAGGAGGATGAGTTCCGTAAACCAGTGCTGCCTGGGCCACTTGAGAGCGATCAAAACGAGGAGACAGTCTTCTGCTTTCATCTTGTTGAGAACCATGGGAATTAGCGGCGGGGGGGGGGGGGGGGGGGGGGTTAAACGTATGCATACATTTCGGACCATCTCATCGAAACATTTCCCCACGACCCTGGGATGGGATATCGACTGGCACAGAACTGGCATTTGGTGTTGCTTCTTGTTGCGAAGAGATCGAGTGCTGTTTTCTCCCACAGCGAGAAGATCTTCTCCAGCAGTAGTTGGCCTAGTTATTCGTGGCAACTGTCTTTGGCTCTGCAGAGAGTCTCCACCAGGGTGTTGTGCACTCTGGACACAAGTACAGCCTTCAGGGATATCTTGTGGACCATGAGCCAAGTCAAAAGCTCCTGGGCTTCGTGAGACACTGAAAGATTTGGTACCACCTTGTTTGTTGATATAATACATGCTGGTCATAAAGTCCATACTGACCAGCTCCAAGGATCATGCTATCCTTGGGAGAAAGGCTTGCAGTGTGAGAAAAATGGCTTTCAGTTCCAGGCTATTGATGTGCATAGCCATTAAACGAGTCAACCAATTTCCGAGGATCTGCAGATCCTATAGGTGGCCTCCCCAGCCTTCCAGTGAAGCGTTTGTGGTGATGATGAAATCTGGTACCAATGGCAGATACAAGAGGCCTTGTGATGGATGAGATCTGTGAGATCACCATGCTAGCGCGTCCATCATCCTTGCGGTTATTGTTATCAAGTCCTCGAAGGACCCTTCAGATTGAATCCATTAGAGCTGCATTTCATCCTGCGATGGTCTCATCTTGAGGCATGCCAGGGGAACTTGGTTGATTGTAGAAGAAAATATGCCCAGTAGCAATTTAAACAGCCTCACTGAAACATACCTTTTTTCTTGAGATGTTGTGAGCCAAGTCTGCTAGTCTTTGTTTTTCCTGGAAGAAAGCGGCTTTGTTTGGAGTTGTATCTGGGTCGGCTCCAAAAACGGCAACCTTTGACTGGGAGTAGTTGAGGATTTTCGTCAAGTTAGACCCAGCTTGAGAAACCGCGACAGGCAGGCTTTCGCAGCTCTGGCAGCTTGCCTTGAAGTTGAAGCTTTTAGCAGCCAGTCGTTTAGGTAGGGGAATAACTGATGACCTTGCTTCCTCGGAGTGTCTGCTACCAGGGCCAAACATTTGGTGAATATGCAAGGGGCTGACCGGTGGCTGAATGGGAGGATTCTGGATTAGTAATGGGTACCAGCTACCGTGAAGTGGAGATGTGTGGTGTTTAGGATAAATGAGGATTTGGAAATATGCATCTTCCAGGTCTAGAGATGTCATGAAGTCTACGCTGTACAGGAGGTGAAGGATGTCGGAGTGAGTAATCCTCCAAAACGTTTGCTTGCAAAGGAATGTGTTTATCTTTCCGCCATCTAGGATGGGTCTCCATTCCCTTGATTTCTTGTGTTTGACAAAAAAATGGGAGTAGAAAAGATGAGGATCCAGGGGATGGCCATAGGTATGAGGTCCAATACCCATCTGTCTGACGTGATGCTTTTCCAATGATAGAGGTAATTGAAGATATTCGCACCCACTGAGTGAGAAGAAGGTGGTGTAGCTGGTAACTGGATTTTGGCCACTGTTTGCGACCTGTGTCCCGGCACTGAGGTGGTGGCATTCTGGGAGGGCCTTGTTTAGAGAAACCCGCTGATGATGGTTTGTCTGCTGTTGGAACACGGACCCGTTTTGGGGCTGGTAGGACTGGTATTGTTGGGAGCCACCTTGTAGGTTGATAAACTTCGTTGACATGCCCCCCCGAAAGGGCAACTTCTTGTACTTGAGGTTGCCACAGGATTTGGCTGTGTCAGTGTCCGGCTAGATGGCAAGAAGAGGGTCATCAATGGGATTGCCAAACAGTGTGTCCCCATCATACACCATGTCAAGGATCTTAGATTGGACTTTGTGCCTAAAAAATGTCGCCTTAAGCCATCCCTGGTGCCTTAGGACAGCTGCGTGTGCCAGTTAACAGAAGCCGGTGTAGGCGATGTCCATGGCACATTCTATAATCTCAGAGGAGGTAAGTTTGCCCTCCTGTAAGATCTTCTTGGCTTCAGGTGTTTTTTCTTCCAGTATGAGGTCAATGAGGGAACTGATATCAGATCACATCTGCTGGTCATAGCTGCCCAGAATAGCCGGGGAGTTGGCCGCACAAACTGTGTTGGTAGAAATGGTCGAAAACCTCTTGCTGATGTTGTCTAAACACCACTGTTCTTTGGCTGGCGGCGCAGATATTGGAGCCAACAGATTTTTGGATCTACGTTATGCTGCTTGAGAAATGACAATCAGCTTTGGGGTGACCTGTAAGACATGCAGGGGAATCCTCTGGGGCCCTGTACTTCTTGTCAATATGAGGCAGCACAGCCACCACTTTGGCAGGTTTCTTCATTATCTTGACACCCTCTCACCAGACGTAGTCAATATTGGGTATAGCCCGGACTGTCTTTGTTTGTTCCTTGAAATCATTAAGGACTGCTTAAATGATATAGGGAGGTGGAACTTGGTTGCCACTCTTTACAACAGGTTATGAAAACCTCTGATGGCGAATCGACAGGCTGTTGAGGAGGCGGGGACGGTGTGAGTATGACTTAGTCATCCAAGTCATCTAGTGGAGAGGGAGGCTCAGGAATCTCGCCTTCCTCTCTGTCGTCATCAGATGATGATGGATCGTCCCTCGGTGGTGCTGGTATATGGGAAGCAGGCGTCATTCTAGGAGTGGTGGAGAGATAAGTGCTGGAGTAATAGCAGACACTTTTTTGGGTGATGCCACCGATTGTTCTTCAGGAGGTTACTGAAAAAGGTTCCTGTAGTCAGTGAGCATAGCCTGAAGATCCGGGACCAAGGACCTAGGCCAGGCTTCTCGAACAAGTAGCTCATAAGCTACTGCCAGATCTCCAGCTACCTGTAGGTAGCTCTACTGCGTACAGCATAGCCTAACGAATTAGAAGCTTTTGCCAGGTTGAAGTAGTATATGTATACCAAAATTGAAAAGAGGGCAATTGGGATAAAATTGTGTATTTTCAGAACTCATAAGCTGATGTCTTGAAGAACTCATAAGCTGATGTTTTGAAGAAAATTACAGGTTTTGTAACAAAAAAATCTAAAGATGATATTTCAGTGATAAATCATGCAGCATATGGGAGACTTAGGACTCATTTATTGTCTTGGTGACAGGTGTGTTACAGCTATGGATTTTATGTATTACCCATGTAAAGGAGTTCCAAATTGCTACATTATTTTTTACATTACTGGTGGCGACCCGATCTGTGGCACGGAGGTGTTCACTGCTTGTAATCTTGCATGGGATTCTTGCTAATGTAACCTTGTCTGATATGCTCGCTATTACAATTGTAATAACAGTAGCTCAGGATGGTATTCATTTAGCACAAGCAGCTCTAGTTACAGAAAAAGTTGGAGACTCCTGATCTAGGCACTTGTACATCATCCTGTCTAGGTGAAGTATCTGAAGGGCTCAATGTCTCTCAGTAGTAGGAGGATACTAGTCTTGATAATACCGTCTTTCTTCATCAACGTCATCACCTTCACCCCAGCATTTCAGGTGCAGCTCCGAAGGGCTGTCAACTGGGCCGAAAGGAATCATCAAGGTCCAGTAAATGGCCTGGAGGTAGAGGTGACACTTTGCTGGGCGAAGTACCTCATGACCTAATGAGATCTTGAGGACTCAAAAAATCATAAAAAGTTTATTAGACCTGCAGGTCTAGTAACGTGAATAATCTATTCAACCTAACTGTAATGTGCTTGACACGTGAACCGGTGTCAAACTGTGTGATCCTAGGCAAATATGTTGTCTTATGGAGCCGTCTTTATCTTTATTATTACATAAGAGAGCACCTTCAAATATGCAAGTTCACTTTTCCTGCTGTACAAAAAAAACTCTTTTTACTAGACTAAATGTTTTCTCCAGGTATAACCAGAATCAAGCCCATATATAGGGTACACATGATCCCTGGCTTGCCTCTTAGTCAACTAATAGCATTGTCATCTGGGCAGGAGCAGTAATAATATTAATTCTCAGTTCATGTTTAAAAACTACACATTTTATAAGAGAAGTGGTAGTACACTGTCATTTACAGATAGCATATTTTCCATTGAAATGGTCATAAAACTTTCCTACTAACAAACAAGTTACTTACCTTCGGTAACGCTTTTTCTGGTAGATACTATATCTGCCTGTGGATTCCTCACCTTGTGAATATCCCCTTGCGTCAGCAACATTCGGAAATTCTTTTTGTAGCTTTGCGCCGACGTGGATCCGGACGTCACAGAGGCACGGCATCGCACGCGACCTCGCTGACGTCACCGGCGCCTATAACAGGCCCACGCCGGCGTGATGACATCAGTTCCGCCCTTTTTTCCGTGCCATCGAGGCACACGGACGGACCGATGATAGTAGAAATATACACAGTATACGTAGTATAGAAACAAGGTAACACACACAGTGTGAAGCAAATGCAATAACAACATTTGAAATAAACATTTCCATGACAATAAAATAACACATCATAGAAACTCTGGCATAGAAGAGTGGACAACGGGGAGGCGGGTGGGTCAGTGAGGAATCCACAGGCAGATATAGTATCTACCAGAAAAAGCGTTACCGAAGGTAAGTAACTTGTTCTTCTGATAGATACATCTGCCGTGTGGATTCCTCACCTTGTGAATAGAGTCCCACAGCAGTCCCCACTCCCGGAGGAGGGTGTCCACTCTGCTATACCAGGAAATCTTGGAGGACAGAGCGCGCGAAGTGGCCGTCCCTCCTCACCTCGGTATCCAAGCAGTAGTGCTTCGCGAAAGTGTGGAGGGAGGCCCAAGTCGCGGCTCTGCAAATGTCCTCAACAGGTACACCTCTAGACAAAGCAGATGATGCAGACTTTGCTCTAGTCGAATGTGCTCTAATACCCTCTGGAGGGTCCTTACCAGCCAAAGAGTAGCAGATCTTAATGCAGAGCACGATCCACCTCGACAGAGTCCTCTTATGGACCGCTCTTCCTTTCTTGCAGCCAGCAAAGCCAACGAAGAGCTGGTCGTCCACTCGACAGTCTTTAGTCCTGTCCAAGTAAAAAGACACCGCCCTCTTGGGGTCAAGACGGTGTAATCTCTCCTCCTCCTTGGAAGGGTGAGGGGGGAGGATAAAAGGTAGGAAGGGTAATGGATTGACCAAGGTGGAAAGGAGTCACCACCTTAGGCAGAAAAGCAGCCCTGGTCCTAAGAACCATTCGTTCAGCATGAATGGTCAGGAATGGGGGCTTGGAACTAAGAGCTTGAAGCTCACTTACCCTCCTTGCCGAGGTAATTGCGACAAGAAAAACAGTTTTAAAAGTCAGAAGCCTCATGGGACACTTGTGAAGAGGCTCAAAGGGAGCACCCATCAAAAATGTCAAAACTAGGTTCAAATCCCACTGAGGCACAACAAAGGGTGTAGGAGGGAACCTATTAGTAAGGCCCTTCAGAAACCTTAAAACAATGGGAGACTTAAAAAGAGAAGGCTGGTCAGGCATACAGATAAATGCCGACAGCGCAGACAGATATCCCTTCACCGTGGCAACAGCAAGCCCCTGCTGGGCCAGGGAAAGGGCAAACTGGAGCACATCAGATAAATGGGACCTCAAAGGGTCTATAGACTTCTCCCTGCACCAAACAACAAATTTAAACCACCTATAAGAATAGATGGACTTAGTGGAGTCACGCCTGGCCGACAAAATGACATCCACCACATCGTGAGGGAGAGAAAAAGAAATCAGGTTGCCCCGCTCAATCTCCAGGCATGAAGGTGTAAGGTCTGGAGGTGGGGGTGTAGAACCTGCCCCTCCATCTGAGAGAGGAGGTCTGCCCTGTAAGGGAGACGGAGCGGCGGGTGAGAGGAGAGGTGGAGAAGGTCTGAATACCACACCCTTCTTGGCCAATCCGGGGCGATCAATATGACTTGGGCCCGGTCTTGGCGAATCTTCCTCAGAACCCGAGGAATCAAGGGTATGGGAGGAAACGCGTAAAGGAGTTGATTTTTCCAACTCAACTGAAACGCGTCCCCCAAGGCTCCTTGCATCGGATACTGGAGACTGCAGAATGACAGGCAGTGAGCATTCTCGTGAGTGGCGAACAGGTCCACCCGAGGTGTCCCCCACATCTGAAAGATGTCGTGAACCACCTCCGGGTGAAGCCTCCACTCGTGATCGGCAGAGAACTGCCGACTGAGACTGTCTGCACGAACGTTCAGAACCCCGGCCAGATGATTTGCCATCAGACAAATCTGATGGTCCTGAACCCAGGACCAGAGACGCAGAGCCTCCCTGCAGAGACACTGCGACCCCACTCCTCCCTGCTTGTTGACGTACCACATCGCGGTCGTGTTGTCCGTCAGGACCTGGACTGACTGACCGCGAAGGGAAGGGAGGAAGGCCTTGAGCGCCAAACGTATCGCCCGCAATTCTAGAAGGTTGATGTGAAGCAACCTTTCCTCTGGAGACCAAAGACCCTTGACCTCCAGGTCCCCCAGATGAGCACCCCACCCGAGAGTGGATGCATCCGTTATCACTGTGGCCACCGCTGGAGGAAGTTGAAAAGGCTTTCCTTGTGACAGATTGCCTTCCACGCTCCACCAAGACAGATCCGCTGCAGCTTCCCTGGAGATCCTCACTGACTCCCCGAGATCTCCGTTGTGCTGATACCACTGCCTGCGGAGGCACCACTGGAGTGCCCTCATGTGCCAGCGTGCATGGTTGACCAACAGAATGCATGAAGCCATCAGACCGAGTAGGCGAAGGACCTTCAGGACTGGAACGACCGCTCCATTGTAAAATAAAGGAATCATCTCCCGTATGTCGTGAATTCTTTGAGGGGGAGGGAATGCACGACATACGGTTGTGTCCAGTACCGCACCTATGAACAGGTTGCGCTGTGAGGGCACCAGGTGAGACTTGGGTACATTTATCGAAAAACCCAACCTGTGCAACAACTGAGTTGTCTCTTGCAGATGATGGAGCACCTTCTCTGGCGACTCCGCTTTGATCAGCCAGTCGTCTAGATACGGAAATACATGAATCCCCGTTCTCCTGAGATGAGCCGCCACCACTGCCATCACCTTGGTGAAGACTCGAGGTGCAGTAGTAAGGCCAAACGGAAGGACCACAAACTGGTAATGCTGTGACCCAACCGTGAAACGGAGATACTTTCTGTGAGACTTCAAGATGGGAATATGAAAATACGCATCTTGCAAGTCGATCGACACCATCCAGTCCTCTTCCAACAGCGCCTGAAGAACCTGTGCAAGAGTGAGCATTTTGAACTTTTCCTGCTTCAGGTAAAGGTTCAAAATCCTGAGGTCCAGGATTGGCCGAAGTCTGCCATCTTTCTTGGGGATCAGGAAATACCGGGAGTAGCACCCCTGACCCCTTTCCTGCTCTGGAACCACCTCTATCGCACCCTTTCGGAACAGTGCCAGGACTTCTTCCTGCAGGAGAAGCAGGTGGTCTTCTGAACAATAACCCTGGCAAGGAGGGTAATTGGGAGGGAATTCCTGGAAAGGAAGAGCATACCCATTCTCTACAAGATTGAGAACCCAAAGATCCGATGTTATAAATTCCCAATCTTGTAGAAAATGAGTAAGCCGACCCCCTACTGGGCCCACATGATCCGGAATGGCGGATCTAGGGCTGCTTTGCTGCGTTGGCCGGGGGTTGGGAAGGAGAGGAGGAGGAGGAGGAGGAGGAAGCTTGACGACCTCTAGGACGGGGTCTTTGTCTTCCTCTGTACGACTTGTACAGCGTGTTCTGCTGCTGCTGCTGAGGCTGCTGCTGCTGGAATGATCTGTAAGATCGAAAGGAAGATCGGCCAAACCCTCTGAAACGTCTTCCGGTAGTACCTCTGGATTGAAGGCCTAAAGATTTTGCAGTGGCCCTACTGTCCTTAAAACGTTCCAAGGCAGTATCAGCCTTCTTTCCAAACAGACCTGAACCATCAAAGGGTAAGTCCATTAAAGCAGACTGGACATCAGCAGAAAACTCCGAAGATTTGAGCCAAGCAGCTCTCCTAGTAGCCACCGAGGAACCCATGACTCTTGCCACCGAGTCTGCAGTGTCCAAACCACTCTGGATGACCTGTCTCGCAGCCGCTTGGGTGTCCGAGATTACCTCTTGAAAATCCTTCCTGTCATCCTCAGGAACCTTTGGAATGAGTTGTTTGACAGAGTCCATCAAAGCATGGATATATCTACCCATCAAACACGTAGCATTGGTTGACTTCAATGCCATGCTGGCTGATGAAAAAACCTTTTTAGCATTTTGGTCCTGTTTCCTGGATTCCTTGTCTCCAGGAACCTGTGGAAATGCCCCAGCAGATTTTTTAGAACAGGCAGCCTGCACTACCAAACTCTCAGGAAGAGGATGCGTTGTTAAAAATGCAGGGTCATCCGGTGCAGCTCTATATCTTCTTGCTACCGTTCTAGAAACCGCTGGAGCAGTCAAGGGTTTCTTCCAGACCTCATAAACAGGTTCAGACAATGCCTCGTTGAATGGTAACATAGGCTCGATCACAGAAGAGGGTGAATGAAGAACCTCAGTTAAAATATTGGGTTTATAATCAGCTGTAGGCAGAGTTATATTTAGTAAACTCGCTGCCTTCTTAATCACAGTGTGGTAAGGCACCACATCCTTAGATGGAGCATTCGATACAGAAGCCAACTCCCATTCAGGTGACAGTTCAAGACCACTGGCTTCACCTAACTCAAAGGGATCCTCAGAATCCTGTAATTCTCCTTCCTCAGTGTCAGAATACCCATACTTTTCCTCTTCCAAAAGTCTCTGGGCCTTCCTCCGAGACCTTTCTTTCACAATCGAAGTTAAAGGATTCGGAATCGACTCCGACGGGGTCGCTGCCGGCGTCGAGCCCGACGTCGGACGAGGCTTCTCGACACGAGGTCGGACAGAATCCTGCCTCGGAGTCACGGGTATCGGCGTCGATGGGATCGGCGTCGATGGAGCCGGCGTCGTGCGCTTCGGCGTCGACGACACCGGTGGTGTCGGAAAATGCCAATGCGGCGGTAGAGCCGGCATAAAAGGCATGAAGGGTGCAGGGGCATAAGCCTGCGGAACCCCTAGATTAAAGGCCATAGGACCCGTGGGACCAACAGGTGCACCAGACGGGAACATTGCCCTTGAATATACACCATACATGGCGTTCAGGAACTGGGAAGGATCCTGACCTGGAGTCGGAAACTCAGGATACGGACCTCTCGGATGTTCCCGGGGAGGCGGAGTCGATACGACGTCGACCTCTTCTTCGGGCGCCGGAGCCGGAGTCGATGAACCATCGGGTGCCGGAACTTCGGCTCCACCATCCCCCTGCTCCTCACCTTCATCCTCCTGACCAGAAGGATTTGATGGAATCGGAGATTGGACCTGTTCCTGAGGCTCGGGTGAAACTGGATGCACAGCCTCTTCATGTTCCGACTCCGAAACCTCCACTTCTTTACACACGAGCTTGATCTGGGACTTTGGTTTCGAGCTAGAGTCCTTCCCAGAGTGATGACGTGACTCATGGGACTTCCTTCTGTGTTTCTTCTTCGAAGACTTCGAAGCGTGTGCTGACGATGACTCCGAGTGTGACCTCGAACGAGATCTCGACCTCGACCTCGACCGACGAGATCGAGATTTTGACGACTTCTTAGCTTTTTTGCTCTTGAGTTTCGCCATAAGGAGCTTTGTCTCCCTCTCTCTTAAGGCTTTTGGAGTCATCTTCTTACAGCAGGAACAGTCCTCGACATCGTGGTCCGAGCTCAAACACCATACACAGCATTCGTGGGGGTCGGTGATTGACATGGTCTTGCCACATTCACCGCAGGCTTTAAATCCCGTCTTCTTCGATGACATCTCGAAGAAAATGTAAGAAAGACACAAATACGAAGAAATAGTAACAAAGTTACTGGAAGCTACTACACGATCCCTGAAAACCGTTAGCGTCGACGACGCGGAAAAAAGGGAACTGATGTCATCACGCCGGCGTGGGCCTGTTATAGGCGCCGGTGACGTCAGCGAGGTCGCGTGCGATGCCGTGCCTCTGTGACGTCCGGTTCCACGTCGGCGCGAAGCTACAAAAAGAATTTCCGAATGTTGCTGACGCAAGGGGATATTCACAAGGTGAGGAATCCACACGGCAGATGTATCTATCAGAAATGTAGTTTTTCTGATAATTGCGCATAAACAATGTTTGGAATTTGTGTTTCAGCAAAAATGTTTAAAATGTGCACATCACCAAGTAAAGTGTTCTAATTTGTTTTGATCCAATAAAAAAAAAAAGAACATAGAATTACAAAAAGGCGTCTTTATAACTAGTGAAATAGATTTTAAATGTTTAAACAGTTCACTTATTAGCAATTCAAGTCTTAGAAAGAAAGCCTGACATCTTACAGCCTTTCATTTAATATGCTTTGCACAGTTCAATTGTCACAGTTCACTTTACAAAATCCTCGAACTTTTTTTTTTTTTTTTTTTGAAAACCTTTATTTATAAACAGGGTGCACACAGCTATTCAACCGAACATCCCGGAGGCACGGCAGCAGGATTAGAGACCAGGACTGTTTCAGTACACACAAATCTTGCACAGGATGAATGAGGTTAATTTAAAAGTTTTAAAACAGGATATTGACCGTTAGAAGGAACGAATTTCAATATAATAACAAAAAAGAGCAGAAAACGAGAAAGAAAGGAGGGATCAGTCACAGAATCTAGATCATAGAAAACAATCGGGCGTGTGAGGAAGCAAACACAACACATCTATCGGCATCTTTGAGACGGGCAGTCAGCAGACACATGCAATCAAACCCTAAGCACACCCGGCTATTGCCCGTACACGGGGAGGGATAACGAAGAACACTTATAAGCGAAGCCCACGGTCCAACGTCAAGAATTCAAAATCAGATAATTTACTGTACCGATCCCAGAACCCAAAAAGAGAGAAAAGAAACAGACTATCCAGTTAAACCAATGAAGAAAAAAGAGGCCATAGAAACAAGAAACGGAAAAAACAATAATACCCCATCCTCCCCCCACCCTGCACCTCTGCAGATGGCCATGGCCTACCCCCCTAGCAGCGTGCCTGTCGCCCAGTGTCAAAAAACCCGAAATATAGCAAGAAAAGGGAAATATATAACGATAGAAAAAGGAAAAAAGAAGAAAATGAAAAAAGACGGAGGAGGAGAAAAATCACAATCACAATTGCCCTCGGTCCCCTTACCCCCCCCTGTGACGCACAGCCCCAGTCCTAAGCCTAGCGATTCTATAAGCAAGTTATTTAAAATAAAACCCAGGGAAGGCGTCCGACACCGCCCCACCACAACAAAATGGCGGATCCCCCGATCTTCATGCACCCCTAAAGTCGAGATCTACAGCAGTCTCACCCTTGACCCCTTCGAATGTTCACAGTGAGTACAGCCAACTGCACCAGCACGTATCCCGGAAAAGTCCCAGCCAGTCTGTGAACCTGCATAAGGAGTCCGATCAAGAACCGCAGTCCGTCACGATCCACAGCCGCCATGACACCAGCCGTCTTCCAGCCAAAATACGACCATGTCGATCTCAAACTCTGGGCAAAGTCAAAACAATCGAGGAACGTTCGCAGCATCCGCCGGGTCGCATTAGCCGTAGACTCAGGAGAAGAGAAAACCAGAAACACGTTTGTGGACGGATGCGCCGATTATGGCGGGCGTCTCTCCGGGACAATAGGTTCACCAGCACGTTGTGTTCCAGGCGACAATCGCGAGGTTGCGACATGAAGGGAGTCTCGATTCGTAGGTGCCGGGAATAGCGTAGACAAAACAGCCAGCTTAGGGGCATCAGGCAGGTCAGGGTCCTTGCGCGATCGGGCAGTTTCGATGGCATCCGCGATCGTCTTCTGGAGGGTAGAGACCATGAAGGATCGTAGCTCCTTAATGGCGGCCATCAAGGTCCTCAAAGACGGCTCTTTATTACCCCGCACCGCCTCCACACAGTCAGCTCCAGACATGTGAATTCAGAGCACCCGATTCTCCCGGGGGACCGAAGTGCGGGTCGGGCAGGCGGGGAGTGAAGGCTCACCTCAGAGCAGTGACGGGGCCTCTCGGTCGGCAGCACCAACCCGGCGGGCCGGCCAACCTCCGGGAAGGGAACCCCCGACCTCTCAGCCACCTTTAGGATACGCACACCCCGCAGTGTGTAGAGGACCTCAGGCACCTCACCAACATAGGGCTGGGAAATCCTCCAGGTTAATCGTCCGGACCGCGTCTGGGGTATCCAGCCGCCTCTATTGCACCGCAACCCGGCTGGGTCATTAAGCGAGGTCCCGGCTTACAGGCGACTCCAGGCCAAGATCTTTCACATGACACAACTCCGCCAATCAGGGTGGGAAAGTTCTCGGGACCACACCGCCAGTGTCAGCAAAGATTACCCCGCACGGGGGTGAGGCGCGAAAGCAGGATATATTTCAGGATATTCAAGCAATAGGCGGAGGTCATCGGAGCCGAGGGCTTATGCGGCCATCTTCGTTCGTCGCTAGGCTCCTCCCCCCAAATCCTCAAACTTTAGTCACAGAAAGAAAAATAAATGTAGGAAGACAAACTGACTTTTTACCTCCGTCTCTCAAAGCGGAGCAAATGTGAAAAGATCAGATTTAAAGGCATATTTATTGCTCATTCACTTAGTGAGCAAGCAGACCACCTGTTGTCATCTTGCCAGAATGGGCGAATAGCCCCTAAAAATAGCTTCTCCTGATTAAATCTTGCTCCACATTGCAAGTAGGCGAGTGGATTTTTCAAGCCCTGTAATCTTGACCCTCGTCAGCAGTGGCATCGAAGGTGCTGTAGTCAGAGCAATGTAAGTATCCTTCACTGATGATGTGCCACTCGTAGATGGAATCGTCATAGTCAACGGGATCATCGATGGGGCCTTTATAGACGGTGGTAGCGTCGACTTGATCTTAGTTGATGACGCAACTTTCCTTGAGGAGAGCATGTATGGAGGATGTTGTCGTTTTAGCCATTGATGGTCTCGACGATGAGAAAGTTGTAACATCGTCGTTGTCGATCTTGCTATTGATTTTGGCTTCGACTAGGCCTTGTCGCCGATGGGTCTGAGGAGGGGGCATGAGAGTGATCTCTATCCCAGTTAGAAGGCCTAGATGGCGCAGATAAGGCGATCTACGAGGAGAGTTGTTTTTGCTTCTCCTTTTTCTCAGAGTCCTTAGCCTGATGCGAAGTCTTCAGGGATTTCCTGCTCTACTCAGGAGTCCCTTCATGGGACCTTGCTCTCTTGTGAGACCTAGAAGAGGTGTTGCTGTCTTCCTCAGAAGATGTTATCTGAGTTTTGCCTTTTTGAAGCCAAAAGAGCAGCCTCCCTTCCCTGTCCTTCAATGTTTTTGAGGAGAAAGAGGGACAAATCTTGCACTCTTACCTTGTGCTGGGGGCAGATTCAGTAACGGCATTCCTTGTGTGGGTCATCAACATGTACCCTTTTCTTCCCACAGGTCTTACAAGGACAGAATAGGCCTTTTCTGTCAGACATTGTAGTAGTAGAAAAAGCGTTCAATATCTTTCTTGAATAAATGAGAGCAGAGCTCAGAGAGACTCCCTTCACACACAATGTGCAGTGAAAAACTGAAGGAATCAGCCTCTTTTGGGAGTGTTCTAGAGGATGCTAGCACCTGATTGGCCATAGTTCAAGTTTGGTCCTTTTTAAAAAAGGACATAATAGGCGAATAAACTGATGGCCTAATGCCATTATAGCCTATGATGCTTATACATACTGCTTTACTATGGTACCGAGGGAATCCCACTTCGACAAATGAGGAATGGTTCAAGCATGTAAATCTATGACTGATCAAATACTGGATAATACTGTTTTGCTGTAATTTGTGGATGGGCTAAAGGGGCCCTTGTTGGGGCATGAATAGGAAGTTGGTTTTGCAGTGATCGACCTGGTGACGTACTGTTTTGCGTGGGGGTAGTCAAAGTGGTCTGAACAAACTTGAGCACCTACCTAAATCAAACCAAATGAAGTACCTATCTGATGAGATGGTAGCCCTTTCTATGTGGTAGCTGTAAATCCTCCTAATTAATGGTCCCAGAGGGCTGGTATGGAGTGACAATGTTGTGAGTGCGTGTAAACTGTCAGCAGCATCTTGGCTTGTCCTTCTGCTTTGGTTGGATGCGACCCCTTTTCTTCGGAAGTTGTAGGGTATGTGAGGAGCCAGATATGCTCTATAATCTACTGGAGTATTTCTGCTAGAGATATGGCACTTGTGCTGTTGGAAGCTATGGGTCTGAAATCACTCCTGAAATAAGCGCATACATGTACCTCTGGACTCCCGTAAATGCATTTGTCTCTTGTCCTAGAGTGATTTTGACTTGGCTTTGCTCTTGCCATCCTTGTTAGCCTGAAGAATAGTCACCTATATGGCAGATGCGCAAGGCCCCGTCATCAAAGGTCATGTCTACAATGAACACAATTTTGAACTTTAGAGCAGAAAGTGGTGCATCTGACTCATCTATGTCACTCAGGGACCACTGCTTCCACCAGCAGCATAAAACCTGTAACTGCTACATTCATTGATCCAAAAATCATTGCAACCAACACTACTTCTTAGAGAATGGCCTGTTCTTTCTTTCTGTTTTCCCCTGGATTCACAGCTTTGGTGAAGATGGCTTTAGTTGTGTTTGCTCCGAAGGCGGTGGCTGAGGTAGTTGAACAAGAACAAAGAACCTTGCAAAAGAGCCAGTCATCATGCAGTGATGAGTGTTGATAAGGTCAGTATGAAGTTTGAGCATTGGAATATCTTTGTATTGTGATTCATCCTAAAACTGGTCTGAGTAGCGGTTATAGTGTAAGCATCCATATTCCTAGTTGGTATTCTCTTTGCCCTGGCAATAGAAGTGACAGAATTGCTTACCCTGGGAAACCTCCTTGTCGTCATGACCTAGATCCCGACCTATATCACCATCATCGTTAGTCTTCCTATTCCTAAACTTTAAGTTGAAATTGTCTAGATCTCCTAACAATTCCAAACTGACCGTCATCCAGGGAATTCTCCTCTGTGTCCTGTTGACAACATCCACAATGGATCTTGGCTTTATAAGGAGCTTTAGAATGTATGTCTGACCTGATGTTGCAACTTCTTTGTGGCCTGCAAGAGTACTCTGCAGAAAACATTATAAGGTGGTCAACTGATGCGATCTTATGGACCACTCATTATCTATGTTTTCACAGATTTCTTACCTACAAGGCGAGCATTTTGAATGGACTCATTCCTGAAATGTGTGCTTACTGCACCTCACCTAGCCGCCTTTTAATGCCACATCAAGGCCATTTAGGGTTTTGAAAAAACATTTCTGCATATCTTGCAGTCTTTTTGATTAATGTTTTGGATAAAAGCAGTACACTAACTACATGTGGCGATTCCTGAGAGAAAACATGCTTCTTCCCATAGGACCTGAACAAAAGCTTCTTTGCAGTCTTCCATGCCACAAAAACACACAAACATTGAACTGGGTCAAGCCTTACGGATAGAGAGCTTAAAATAGAAGGAGCTAGAAAGAATGAAGTAATCCAGTGGAAGAACACGATCAGAGAGGAAAATCCTGGCAAAAAATAACCTAAGAGGGCAGATCTGTGAGGGACCTCCTTCCGCCAACCATGTGTAGTACAGCACTGTGGGATGGTGGCATCTAGGGAGAGTGGAGTTCAAAACACTTTCAGCTCATTGACAGGAGTTTGACTTTTTTCCAATGCGATACTTTACTACAATAGTGACAATGTATAAAACCTTTCAGGCAGCGTTTAGTCTCATGAAGCTATTATAAAGCTAAAGTGAGACTTCCAGCTCGACGAGGATGGGTTCAAGCATGTAAGTCTATAAAAGACCCAATGGTTAAGTGCAGTAGTTTTGAAGCTCAACAAATAAGTTGTTCTTTATCCTGGTACATTGTGATTGGGCTTGAAGATTATTTTCTTCTTTCATTAAAATACATTAAAATTAATATGTTTACACTGGGAAAGACTTACACAAAACATTACTGGTAAATAAACACAGATAGAGGCATTGTTGCACACATATCTAAAGCAACATACACCAAACAGGAGATGGAAAACTATCAAGTGGAGAAAGAGACAACAAAAGAAGAGGTAAAGAGGAGAACAGTTAACTGGGAGAGTGAAAAGTACAGAAATTCCTGAAATGTTCAGGAAATGTAAAGAAATGAGGACACCAAATGTATATTATGGGTGTCATGATAACCCAAATCAGTAAGATAACAAATGGAATAAGATAGCAGTTATAGGTGGGCCAACCGTTATTACCAGAGAATCAACATACAAAAATACTAAGGGAGATGGGACACTGGAGAGGCCCAGCACACAGTTAGAAAGGGTGATGAATGAACAGCAGTAATAAGTAACAATATCTCAAAATGGATGGACCAAAATCGAAAAACAGTTGCCACATATATGATATATAAAAAATTTAATTATTCTTGTATCCTCAAAAATATCAATTTGTTGGAGGCCATGCATATTAGTTCTGATAGCCAATAACTCCTTTTGCGATAAATTCAGAGTTCTTCAGGGGCAGAGAATAAAACTTTACCAACAGCACATGCGGTGGAGATCCATGCACACCACAGAGAAGTGATTCTCTACCCCTACCCTTTCGATACATTGTGCAGGATTGTTAACCTTTCTGAAGACTGCAAATTTTAGCCACCCCGATCCCAAACGATTGAAGTTAGGAAATTATCTAAAGGTAGCTCTGGTGAAAAGACTTTTTGATTAAGAGGCGGACATAGGGGCTAATTTGGGGACAGATTAAGATAAACATTTTCCTGAGTATGATCAGAATATAGAAGACCTGGATTTGGAGACTTACACCCTAGGCTAAGTGTGGATTAAGTCACAAGCTCTTGTGAGAGCTTCACATTCCACTATCCATCAGAGCTCTGTACTGCTTGAACACTACTGGATTTGGAGCGGCTATTTCTCACCAGAATCTTGGTTCAGGGCGTGGAAGGTTCTGGTTTATACTATATATACCTGCAGATTCCTCACCTTTTGAATATTCCCAGGCGTCAGATTCAAAGCGGAAACATTTCAATAGCTTTCCACACCGGTAGGGGCGCTGGCTCCACTTCTGCGCTAGAAGCGACACATTAATGGAGTCCCAAAGCCCCCCCACAGCAGCCAGACATCAGTTTCCCATCCAGTTTTCACATAGCTTTGAGATGAACAAAATGAGAATTACATCAGTTGAGTTAGGAGCAGTAGACTTGCTAGTATTGAGACCTTATTAAAATAGTTGGCTTAGTAACAACCCATGAAAAGGAGAAGAGGGCAGGCGATGAGGAATCTGCGGGTAGATGCAGTATCTACCTGCAGACAAAGTATCCGGGAGTACCAGAATGATTGTCCCCCGAGATGAGTAACCTTGTCTTCTGATGGATGCTTCTACCTACAGATTTCTCACCTTTTGAACACATTCTCAAAGCAGTACCTAACAAGGAGGTGGGTGAAGGGCTGGTTAAACTAAAAGGTCCTGAAGGTTAGAGCGAGTGAAGTGACATTTACTTCACACTTCGGTATCCAAGCAGCAAAAATTTGCAAATGGGTAAAAGCATAGCATATTTTGATGCACAAGATAATCCACCTAGTCAGTGTTCTCTTGTGCACTGCCTTGGCCTTCATCTTGCCTGCGTAGTCAATAAACATCTGGAAATCCACTCTCGGCTCCTTAGTTCTGTCGACATAGGCTGACCACAGGCCTAGTGTCTAGTCTACGAAGCCTCTCTTCCTCTTTTATAGGATGTGCAGGAGGAAAGAAGGCTGTCAAGGTGCAGGAAAGCAGTCCTGGTTGTGAGAATAAAATTGTCAGGAAAGAAAAGCCATGAAAGGGAGCTTGATGCCAAGTGCCTGCGACTCACAAACACGCATAGTTAACATGATTGCTACAAGACAAATGGTCTTAAAGGTAACCAATCCCATCTAGCAAACGTTAAGAGGTTCAAAGGGGGATTACATAAAAGCGTGAAAATAAGGTTGAGGTCCCACTGAGGCATTATGAAAGGAGGAGGGAGCAATTTGTTGGTGAAGCTGTTCAGAAACCTAACTATTGATGACTTTAAGAGAGCCGGCTTGTCCGGGAGACATAAAAAAGCTGACAAAGCCAGCAATTACCTCTTAACCATGCCCACTGCAAACACTTGTTGTGCCAACGAGATGACACAGTGCAAAATATCAGATAAGTGGGTCTGGAGAGAGTCTACAAAATTATCTGTACTCCACTTGACAAACTTGATCCAACTCTCCATGGAAGGTGAGGAATCTGCTGGTTAAAGTATTCATCAGAAACAAGAATCAGGACCATTTGAATAACTTCTTCTGGAATGAGATCTTAAATATATCCAATCCATAAGATGATGTAAATAGCCACAACGCATAGTATTTACTTGAGGGAAACTAAAGTGTTTGGTCTGATCAGACAGTTTGACCTAGTCATCTTAAGTCTCTTCGTCCTTTATGGAGACTCATGATACTGTGCACTGAGCTTCACCAAAGATCATAACCTAGAATTAAACCTATGAGTAGTAGTCAATTTACTTACTTGTTATCACCATCACTTTTGAGAAGATTGCTTTACTGCCACCATCTGTCTGAAAAACACAATAAAAGATCATTGAAATATCACTACAGCCGTATTTAAATGTAAGATAAGGTTGATTTAGGAAAAGGAATTCCAGAAGAAACTATAGACAAAAATGACAAGCCCCCTATATCAGAAGTGCAGATAAACAGTTATATAAACATCTTTTATATAGAGCAACCTGCTTAACACACAAAATTGAGTTAATAACATCACAATGCTTCATTGATTGATCATACCATACACCTAAAATAGCAGTGAAAGTGCTGACCTAATCACAATATCATGCATGATGAACAAGTTACTTACCTTTGGTAACAAGGTTTCTGGTGGATTACCCTATCTAACCACAAACTCCTCCCCGTTAGAATATTCCCTAGGCATCAGACAAGTTACTTACTGTCAGAACCGTCTATCACTTCTGTGTCGACGCCGACTGCGTTAGAAGTGATGTCACGTGTCTTCAGAAGCCCCAACTTGGTGTATTGACATCAGTTGTTTTGTGATTATACCTGTGCCAAAAACGTGGAGCCACTTTAAAGAACAAGTTACTTATCTTTGAAAATGCCTTGTCTCGTATAGACTATCTAGCTGCAGATTCATTACCTTAGAATTATCCCTAGGCGTCAGACAGGATCCGGAAATGTATTCATTAACAGTAACCCTGAGCGCTGGTACTGTTCCATTCTCAGTCTGTCCTGGTGAGGTATACCCTTTTCACTCTTCTTTTTGGTCTCCCTTCGAGTAGAACCATAAAGAAACAAGCATTTGCAATGCAATAGGTCTCGCATTTGCCCGAGTGTGAGCTATTGCATTGTAAATTACAATGTCTTTTATTTATGTGTTTTGAAAACCTGCAAGTGGTGTGTAAACTTGTACTTTGTGCGTATCGTCATTGTATACAAAAAGCAGGGCTGGCAGTGACTGCGCTCCTTTTACTGCCACCATTCCTTCTCGTAAGCAAGGACTATAAGTATTTTTGCACCGCTTGCAGGTTTTCAAAACACATAATTAAAAGGCATTGTCCTTTACAATGCCAATAGCTCAAACTCTCGTATATGCAAGACATACTGCATTGAAAATGCTTGTTTTACAGAGTTACGAAGGAACTTTCTAATACTGTTAAACAATAAGCTGCAAACATCCAGGTTCTAAGAATCGGTTACTATCCAGTAACAAATTACCCGCTCAGTTTTGGTTATGTCTGCTAAGGCTATTGAGAAATGGACTGAACCGCCCTTTTCTGAAAAATGGTTCAGGTGCCCATGTGCACACGATCATGAAGAGGAATTGTTTGCATTAGCTTCCTTTTATCCTCATCTTCCATAGGTTATGTTTTATCATGTCTCATCCAGTCATGCAGTGTTATGCAAAGCCATCATGCATGTAGCAATGCCTTTAAAGAAACATCTTCCAAAGCAGCTGAACAAAAAGCTGGACACCTCCCTTCCAGGGTCACAGAAGCAAAGTTAAACTTGTTGCATGCCCACGCCCAGCTATGTGTGAAACACTTCCAGAGGCACCGCTCTATTGTTAAGAAATCCGCAAGTTATTAATTAGAACCAGTAACCCCAGAGGCACCACTGTATAAAATAACTCATGGGGTGAAGCCCTGCGTCATCTCACAGATGGGGCCTTGATTCAGAGCCTGGTCTGCAACTGTCCAGTGCCGCAGGCTAACAACACCAGGCAAAGGCCACGCCGCTGCCAGGAGCAGTAAGGTCCCAGGGAAAACAATGAGGTAAGATGAACCAAAGCCAGCAACGTAGCCCGCAGTGGCTTTGGCTGCTATTTAATGGATCCAAGATATAAATTATGCAAGGTATAATCTTATAAGGATGCCTAATGCTCTTTGATCCTGGATACTTCTCGCACTGCTGCATATAGACTGAAGGTTACCCGAGGCTTGCTGAGGGTAGAAGGTTTTATCAGGCGGTCTACACAGCTGCCTCCACCGCTTCCTCTCATTGTAGACGCTGCAGTGCACACACACTTCTGGGGAGTTCTCTTGTTTGTGATGGAAGCTGAAACCTTAGCAGCCAGTTCGGCAAGCCCCCACTGCAAGGCTCAGTTTCTGCAGACGCTGCAGTTAGTGTGGATGCTGTACAATCCACCTAGTCAGCTGCCTTGAAGCTTTGCTCCTCGCCCCTCCCTGTCACTCCTAGCACTTGAGAAAAAAAGGTGCAGCCTGCATAGTTAAAGCGGGCGCTGCGACAACAATAAAAAACATTGATTAGTTAAGTTGGGCAAACTCACGTTATTTATAACTGCAAGTTTTAACACAAACACCTTTGTTTTGTTGAAGTCTTCCCCGATGTTTTAATTAAGTGATGCAAATTCACATTATAATTGCAAGCTTCACCATGAACATTCTTGTTTTGTTGTAGTAGTAGTCCCCAAATTAACAAATGAACATGTATAGCTTAAGAAAACTGTACTCGGCCGGTGCTCCTGATTGAGAAAAGGAAGTGATGTATCAGGAGCACCAGCCAATGAGGAGCCACCAAAAAAGACAGACAGCAGAAATAAACCAATTATTAACCCCTTCGACGCTCATGACGAGCTCAGCTCGTCATGGAGTTGCCATTCATTTCAATGGAAATTACATGGGAAGGATGGAAAAGGCCTTAGCATCCAGAGCAGGAGGCAAGATTACACCCCTAACACAGATTACAGCAGGTCTTGCAGACAAAGCACACAAACTATAGCTTGACCTAAAAAGGAAAGAAGTATTTAGGGAATATGTGGAGGGAAAGAGAAGAAGACAAAAAATCTGAGGAAAACCTTTCTTTTAACTTTCCTCCTTTTATATGGGTTAAGTGTCCTGACGTATCACTGTAGGCAAAATATGCAGTTTGCCAATTCTCTAGATGTGGCCTGTAGTTTTAAAACCCTCTCTCGTCAGACACCACGTGTACATTTCCCGTGGGATTGCCCCTTCTCCCTCCCTCTCGGTTCCTGTTTCGGTCACTCATCCTGGTCATTGGGCTTCCTCCAGGGTTAACCAACACTCCTCGGTTCCCACCTGCACGTCCCAGTCCAGGCTGGAGGTCATCATCGGTGATCTCTGGCAGTCAGACATCAATGCCGCGCTCTCCTTCCCAAAAATGATGCCTCCGATCCCCCTTCCACACTGCTCCACGCTGCGCTGACCATCCTCTCCTGGTTGTCGGGGTCCTTGTCCTTGCCCCCTTCCGGCCTTTTGACTTCCTTCTTCTGTCCCGCTGGGGCCTCTAATTGGATGGCGTTTCTCTTTGCACCCGCCTGTTTAAAGACTTTTCTTAAATTAGTGTTCCTTACATCAACAGTACGATTGTGTCCTTTTCCTTTCACTGGTTGCCAAGAATTCCCGGCGAGAAGACGTCCTAAGAAAGAGATGAGAATCCTCACATGCAGTCAAGAGGTTTTGCCTCTTTTTGGGTCCAGTCAATGTAGTCGCTTCTTTTCCATAGAGGGATGTGGCGGAGAGTAAAAATTAGGCAGAGTGATGGATTGATGTAGGAAACTGGGCTTTTGTTTCTGTACCTCGCTCCGCTCCACTTTCTGCATGGTATTGGTGCAAATTTGACTGAAAATGTACTGGGTTGCTGCTAACCAGGTCCCTAGTACCAGTGTGCTTTCCCTAAACTGTACATTGTTCCACAATTGGCACCCCTTTAGGATCCCTGGAAGTCCCTAGTAAGTGGTTCCTCTGGTACCTAGGGCATTGGAACTAAAGTGGGTCCCTAAGGGCTGCAGCACGAATTGTGTCACCCTAAGGGGCCCCCTCACCAAGCTCATGTAAACTGTCATTGCAGCCTGCATGTCTTGGTGAAGAGAAAAATGGAGTCAACATTGCACACCCCCCTGTGTCTCAAAATCAACCGATGAGTGCACTCGCTGCTATGAATGGCCCCATTTCACTAGTACGATCACTGCATAAATACTGACACCAAGATACAGGACATATCGCTAAAATCTCCCCTTTTATAAGGCAGGAGGAGAGACTTCTAGTACCGTTGGGTATCCCGCTGAGAAAGGTGACTCTCCAGGTTCCCGTGAGGCCTTTGTACAAAAGTTATGAAGCTCGTTAAAGACTAGACCTTGATCTGGGGAGTCTGGTTGCAGCCTGCCTGACCTTAAAATGGTGGCCGCCGCATACTATCAGACCTAGCCTATGCAGGCAGTGTACCGCAAACCTGCTTCTCAATCTGCTCCCTCTCAAGGCCTCAACTCATCTCTAAAATGGTAGCAATCTGGAAAGGCAATAGAAAGAGGACTGGACAATAGAAACTAACAAGGGCCTACAGCTATTTCGATGAGCTTAGATCACTAAGCCGGCGGCCATCTTGGAATGACTCAATAGAACAACAACAAAAGGAAATGTGGACTGCGAAATAACATGGAATAGTACTTTTTCGATACGCCCCAACCAATTGTTATGTAAATAAACAACTTCTACTCCCTAGGAGGACAGACAGGAAAAACAGCAAACCTGTAAACATCTGGAGACAGGTAGTGGTCTAGAGGATACATCAAAGTGAGGTCACACCTGCAGGAACTCCCCGGGGAATTATTTACCACCATCAGTAAATATGGCCGTAAGCAATTTAAAATCAACAGGCATCAACTCTTACGTCATAGAGTCCCCCTTTAATCTAACCAAAGGCATTATTGTAAATGACTTGATATTTCTCCCCAGAAAAACAGCTAAATGGCGCACAGTCTTTACGAAAATGCTCAACATAAAAAATATAAGCAATATCCCTCATGGTACCAAATTATCGAACATTCCATCACTAAGACTAAGAGCGGTACTATGCATAACCGTTTACAAGAACGGTATTGTGCTTATACAAGCGGCAAACTACGAGTTAGAAAAGTTCGACAACCTGTTTTTAACCTTAAATAAATGTGTAGATAGCACAAGTTCTCAACAACACCAGACCACACAAGCTATCACCCTATCCACCACCAACACTGTCACCACAGACGTCATATTACCTAGAGACCCTCAAAAACCACATCCTACAATGCTGTCAGGAGACTCAACTTTGACAGGAGGCACAGTGAACGGGAGTGCTGCAGAGATAGGAGAAGAGTCTCTACTATACACTGAGACCGCCCGACGCCCTTACTTCGGGAAAAATCAACGCCTCTCCCTCAGGATTTGATTACTCCCACTCATTGTTCAGGCTTTGATAGGCTTGCGTCTGGACTACGCGAACGCCCTTTATCTTGGCCTTCCCAAATATCTTTTGGCTCGTCTGCAGATCATGCAGAACTCTGCGGCCAGAGCCATTTTTGGCCTTCAGCGTAGGGCAAAAGCCTCGGAGTTGCTCAAGAGACTGCATTGGCTTCCTGTCTCCAAGAGAATAACTTTCAAGGTTATGACCCTTGCTTTTAAGGCCCTTCATTCGATTGGCCCAAAATATATTGGGAAGCGTAGGGCTTTTTACGCTCCTAGGAGGACTCTGCGGTCGGCCTTGTTGGCCAAAGCCGTGGTTCCCTCCATCAAACGTGCTCGTATTGGAGGTCGCTCCTTTCGTTACTTGGCACCTCGCTGCTGGAATGAGCTTCCCGTTTCCCTAAGAAAAGTCAACAGTTTGTTCTCCTTCAGAAAGGAATTGAAGACTTGGCTCTTCTCCCAATAATATTCTGTCGGCCCTCGGTGAGTTGCTGTGTTGTGTACTTCTTTCCAGTTCTCTTTGCCAAAGCGCCGGGACACTCCCTGGAGTAGCCGTGCGCTATAAAAGAGACCCCTATAACATAACATAACATAACATAACATAGGTCACTCAATGGAAACCTCCATCTAGCAATAAAAGATAGGGAAGTGAACACCCCTGCCATACTCCCCTCTACAACAGCACAAAGTACTCCTGCGTACCTACGAAACTCATATCGCCCTAGCTTGGTACTAAGATCACAAGACATAGGGCACGCATCTCACCTCATACATAGAGGTGCAGACACCCAAACTAGTGACAAAAAAAGGAACACTGAAAAAGTCACAGTTCTAAAGCACTGGGACACGAATAAACCTCTAAATAAGCAGATGCTTCTACTTCTATTATATCACCTCAGACTTAGAAAAAAATCGAAGCTCTTCAAATTCAAGCGAACAATATGTCACAGGACATTCTAAGAGCACTGCAAGTTATGGAAAAAATACTAGAAGTCACTGCAGGTACTCATTCCAAAGTCGAGCTCATTCAAAAATCAGTGCATGATATTCTAGGAAAGAGTAAAGAGACAACCATATTTTGAGAACAGTCTATAGCCAAGTGAAGAAACTGAAGTTACAAACCAGTGGGTATGAAAGGCATTGATAAAATGTGTGATGATACTTTCTTATCTTGTTTTCTGTAAAGAACAAAAGATAAGAAAGTGTCAAAAAAAGATTAAATATATATACAATTTATAAATAATAAAATGAATCATTGATTTATCAATTTGGTGGTTAGTCTCTGTACTGTTGGGCTACATCATCACACATTTTATCAATGCCTTTCATACCCACTGGTTTGTAACTTCAGTTTCTTCACTTGGCTATAGACTGTTCTCAAAATAATTTTGTTTTCCTATGTATAGCAAGTGGATCATTAGTATATAGGGGTCCCCTTCTTTCTAAATCAAAGAGACAACCATGCCATTACCAAACGGTCATAATCGACCCTACAGAAATCTTAAATACTTATCGGATGTTGAAACCAAAACCCTACTCCGGTCATAGGAGTCTAAAGCCAACAACAGAGGGGAGGAAATTAGATCAGTCCGGATCGATGCAAATAGAACCTCCTGGCCTAAGAACAGGAAACCTAACCTTAACAACTTAAAACAAGTCCAGTAAACAGACAGTACTCAGGAGATAAACCCTAGTAGCTCAGGGAAACCACTGCTATGCCTACTGCTCAACTGCCGGTCCGCTGCAAAGCATGCCTCTGACATCACTGCCCTCATCCTTAACCAGAAAATTGACGTGACAATCTTAACAGAAACATGGCTTAGGGAATCCTCTTCCCCAGTCATGGATCTACTGGTGCCTCCTCACTATAACATTGTGAGATTAGACGGACTAAAAAAGACTGGAGGCGGTATAGCCTGCCTACACCAATCTGACATCGAGATCAGCCAAATACAATCTGACCCTCTTGAATCCTGTGAATACCTCGGTCTTGGTATAAGAACTGCAGATAATCAAAGGTGTAACTTGCATACCCTCTACCATCCACCAGGCAATAATGCCATCTTCACAGAACAGTTAATGGAGATTATCACGGCTAACTCTAACAGTCACATGAACAACATATTCCTAGGAGACTTTCATTTACACTGGGACGACAATAATGACAAACAGGTCAGCGCACTTAAATAATTTTTAATAGATCTAAACCTTACTCAAGCCTGTACCCAGCCAACACACTCAAAAGGGGCAACCTTAGACTGGGTAATCGCGAGAAACATGGTTATTATAATTCACTCAATTGTTTCTTGCGATTGGTCGGATCACCATGCCATACCCACCTTAAAAAAAGATCAAGACTACACAACCGGTCAAACTTAAAAAGTGGACTCGAGACACCAAAGACCCTATTATTGAGCTACTAGTAGCAAGATGTGAGAAGGACCTAAGTCTGCCTAGCAACTTGCTAAACGTTAACAAACTCACTGATCACTACACTACGTCAATGACGAACATAGTCAACTCCACAATGCCTCTAAAACTGAAAAGAATCTCAGAGAAAGATACAAATCCATGGTTCAATGGGACACTGAATGAAGATAGGCGGAAACTGAGACTTGCAGAAAAAAAATGAAAACAGCATCCATCATACCCCCAGCTGAACAATCTCAGAAAAATCAGAAACTGGTACAACAAAAGTGTTCTCAATTCCAAAAAGGAATTTTTTAGATCATAACTGGATGACACCAAAAAAGACCTCGGAAACTATTTGAGATGTTAAAGCAACAATCCAATAAGCTGGCCAAATCTGCCCAAGAGACAGCTAAAATGCAACTGAGCTGTGAGGAATTCTCAACATTCTTCACGGACAAGGCCATCACCCTAGAAAGGGAGCTCAGGATGGCAGCCGACAACCTCGCTAGCCAACTACCCCCACTGAGCGATGCCAACACGAAAAACGATTATGAGAGTTCCAAAAACAATGTATGGGCAACCTTCAAGCTATATGACCAAAATACCATTGCCAAAACTATATCGGAGATTAAACCAAATAACCTCTACAATGACCCCCTTCCCTCAAAATGCCTAAAAAGAATCAACCATGTTTTGGTCCCTTTATGGACAAAAATAATCAATGCATCACTATCTCAAGGGATCCTACCAGAATGCCTAAAAACAGGTCAAGTCCTCCTCATCACCAAAAAACCTACAGCAGACCCGGCAGATCCCAATAACTTTCGCCCAGTAACTAATATTCTATTACTTGCCAAACTAATTGAGAAATGTGTGCAAAATCAACTGAGCAACCACATCGCTAATTTCAATCTGCTGGACGACTGCCAATCGGGAATCAGACCAGGCCACAGTATAGGAAACAACAATCTTACATATAGTGGATGATGCGATACAGGCCCTAGATCACAATCAAACATGTTTATTAATAATCCACATTTGTAAAGCTCGAACAATCACCCTTAAGGGTCTCTAGGCACTGGGGGCTGTCGGGAAGATTAAGAAAGCTATTGCCCAGAGTCACATGGTGCTGGGCTAATCTGCCGCCGGCACCGGGGATCCAACCGTGATCCCCAGATTCCAGCGTCAGTCACCCTGGCCGCGTCGCCAAACCTCTTCCTAGTCCTTCTTGACCGGTCGTCTGTATTTGACAGGGTAAATCATGAAAAATTGCTAGCCTGGCTTCAAGGCAGGATGGTAATATCTGGAAAAGTTCTGAAATGGTTTGAATCCTTCCTCCAGAACAAAACACAAAGATTCCTGGTCAACCAGACGCTATCCCCATCATGCCCGAATTTGATTGGAGTCCCTCAAGGATCAACACTATCTCTGTCACTATTGAACCTATATTTCGAACCTCTTACAGAAATTCTCAGAGACACAAACATATCCCATCACATGTACGCAGATGACACTCAGATCTACATCAAGATCGCATCACTGGAAGATATCAAGACAATGAATGAGGCCTTAAAATGGTTAACTAGCAATCATCTGAAGCTAAATGCACAAAAAACAGAATTCCTATTAATATCACCTCCAAAGAACACCACAAATTTGAAGGAATGGACCAAACTGATCACAGCGCTGAACTGCACCCCTTCCCTAGTTGACTCGACTAAATCACTGGGAATCACTCTGGATAAGAATCTAGACATGAAAGCCCACATCAAATCAATGGCAAAAAGTGTCTGGTTTCACCTGAACTATATCAGAAATGTGAAACCTCTCATTACTACGACGGACCTCAAATTGGCCCTTCAGTCCTTAATTATCTCAAGGATTGAATATGGATGTACAACACTCGCAGGTCTACCACAAATTTCTACAGCACCACTAAAAGCCTGTCTCAATGCGGCCACAAGACTCATTACTGGGTCTAGAAAATATGACCATATCTCCCCACACTTGAAAGCATTAAACTGGCTACCATACGAAGCCAGAATCCAATTTAAGCTGGCATGTATTACCCACAAAGCTCTCCACTACAAAACACCAAGGTACTTAGTCCAGAAAATTGAGATATCGGGGGAAGCAGACCTGCCAGGAGTGCCAAGGAGCTGTTGCTGAAGCCACCCATCTTTCAGAAGAAGAAAACGTATGACTGAGCTTTTTCCAGAGCAACCCCCAGAATCTGGAACTCACTTCCTCCAAACATTAGAAAAATTCCAAACACGGCAACATTCAAGAGGGAAGCAAAGATTTTCCTAATGAACAAGTTCCTTCTTTAGGCAAGACTATCCATCAGGAGTACCCTGGAATCTTGATGTAGAACGTAAGGAAAATACTCATCAGGACCCTTTGGAGAGGATTATAGGTACACCTTTGTACACTAAACAGATCCTAAATGTGTTCTTATTGAAACTGCTAAGATAGACATGTACCGGAATCTTATATTTATTAACACTACTATACCGTTGTACTCATGTAACTGTAAAGCGCTCAGATACCCTTGGGTCACGTTCGCGCTATACAAAACACTATAAATAAATAAATAAGAGCATGAGAGATTGATCGAGGGGTCAGGACGGGGCATCTGTCTGTGTGTGTACACTGGGGGGGAAAAAGGTTAAATAACGTTACAGTTAAGTTAATATGTCAGTTACATTATCTTTTAACATTAAATTCACCAATTATACTAAGTAGAGCTAACGGCATCATTAATGACATGTTCGATGTCATCAACATGACATCATCCAAGCGTATTTTGTACACATTACTCTATAAACTAGTATTGCATTAGAGGCCTGAAAGTAAGTACAAAATAGCTCCGAATTTATGAGCTCTTTAAACAAAAAAGATCTTTTGATCACATCCAACTAGAACATTAATTTAACCTTTGGCTTTTTCAGTGAATTTCTAGGGCTTTTTTTTAAACGTAAAGTAATATTTAATTAACATCCGTAATACGTCTTTGGTCGTGCACATCCGGGGTTTGGCAACATGTCCTGGCCTGCAGCCAGACCTGTGGCCAACTCACCCAGAGCCAACACTGTTGTATACTACTTGCGTGGAATGGGCAAGGTCAAACGAGCAGAGGTTGTAGGTGATTTGGCTCCTTTGCATGCTCAGCAGCAATTAAAAGGGACAACCTTGGACTCTCCCCTTAGACCATGAGACGACAAGAATCATCTTGGATAGTAATTACAGAAGAGATTGCACTACATTAAAGCAACAAAGCCTTTACCGCCATCAAGGATTTCAGATAGTTTTTTAAACATGCAATTGTAGAGAAAACACATTGTCCATCAATCTGGACAATTGCAGGAATGCTGTTCCATACTGCTAACGTGGAAGGTGCCGAGCCAAACAGGCGGAGCTTGGAGGTGATTTGAATCCTTTTTGTTAAAGAAGAGGGGAGCTGCATGGCCCTCTTCCCAGAGTCTTTTAAAGGCCATTGGGGCCCCCATCACACAGAGAGGTGTTTGGGGGGGGGTTTTGTTGAAGGGGAGGAGGGCCGAGTAGCCTCCCTCTCCAAGTCTATTCTAGCTCTGAGGACACTAAGCTCCACTGACTACATTTAATATAGGTGCGTGCCTTTTTGCACACCCTGGGCACCCACCATACGCAACGTGCCCACGCGGCCCCAGCTGGCTCCCTACATGCTGCGGGAGCTGGCATTGCTCTGGCCCGCAGGGAGAAGCTATTTATGCTGCTCCCTCCAGAGGGGAGCAATCTGTTGATCTGTTTCCCTGCCCGCATCAATGTGGAAAGGGATACAGATCAAAAGTTTGCTCCATGCTGGTAGAAGCATTTTTAAAGCTCCTGCCTGCTGGGAGCAGACAGTGTTTGATACCGATCGGCAGGAGTATTAAAAATGTTCCTGCCAGGGGGGAGCAAACACACATTTTCCCTGTCTGCACCGGTGCAAACAGGGAAAATGCTGTGCCCCCGGGACACAGCAAGAGAGCCAGCCCCAGGGAATGGGGTCCCCGGGCCATTAATGTCTCAGGAAGGGGGTAGAGGCGCAACACACCTCCCTTTTAATGTAAACAGCGGCCCTGGGCTTATTAAAGCTCCCCTTCTTCCCCCCTTTTTTAACTATATGTTTTGGCCCTGGGGAGTGGGTTCTCTGAGACCTATAATGGCTGGAGGAGCGGGGGCCACAAGCCCCCCTCCCCTTATGAAATGTGGCCATGGGGGTGGGCTCCCAGGGACTATAATGACTAGGCAAGGGGATGCCCCCCACCTTAATGAAACCATATGGCCCGGGATACTATTATTATTATTTTTTTTAAAATTTCGAATGAGTCATGTGGGGTCACAGCAAACATTGCTGCCCTTTTTTCAATTTTGGCCCCTCTGGGTCCCCCTCATGGGTCTTTGTGAGCAAGGTATCCCAACTAAGTCCCCTTATATCTTTTTTGTTTCCAATCTTTAGGATAGGGAGACTAAGTCGTTGAGCCCTGCAATGGTTGCCAGCAACATTATTCTAATGTTGCTGGCAGCCAATCAGAGAGCCCACTCTTCTGGGGCGAGATGACCCAAGCAAAAAAAAGCTCCATGGCCCATCGAGGTACGAGGAGGGAACCAGGGCCCCATGGAGCTGCTATTGTGAGAAGAAGCTGCATAAATGTCAAACCAGGACGGAAAGCGACCACTACCATCTCTCCCCCCCCCCCTCCCCCCCCCCCCCTCCCCCCCCCCCCCGTAATACGTCTTTGGTCGTGCACATCCGGGGTTTGGCAACACGGCCTGGCCTGCAGCCAGACCTGTGGCCAACCCACCCAGAGCCAACACTGTTGTATACTACTTGCGCTACTTGTTACCAAACGGGGTTTGGCAACACGCCAACATGACATGGCCTGAATAGGGGTGGTAGCCCCCCTTACACCCCTGAAGCACAAAAGAAGGCACCAAGAGGACGGAGCAGCACAGCGAATAGGCATCAGGCCACACTTGGCAGTAACAGGGCCAACAGGGGACCCCCCCCACCCCGCCTCCCCGAATAAGGCACTGTGAACGCACACAAAAGCCAAGAGTAGCGCACCAGGAACAGGCAGCCTTCCGGTTGATAAATCAACTAAAGAGCAACCCACATGCAGCAGGCGCAGAAATATAGAATTGCTCAAAAGCATTCACATCGGACAGAGACATCCACTAAGAGCCGGGCCACTCCCCCCTCCTCTAAAAAGACGCAGCAGTGCCCTCGCATATCCTACAAGCAGCAACCAAAGCCCAGAAACGTACTCGTCGACCCCCTAAGACGCCAACTGATAGAGCATCACTATCTCAGGAACCAGAAAGCCCACCCGGGGAAAGCTGATCACTAAACACATGCCGACGAATCATGGGGTGGCTGCGATCCAACACGGTTGGACACCGCCAGTTTCAATACGGCCGCCCTCCGCGGCGGCAAACAGCCGACCCCTGGGAGAAGGACCAGCCACCGCACAATTCATGTCAGACAAGCTAGATAATGTACTAGGTGCAATAGAGCACTCAAGGGCCTTAATGGAGGACTGATTTAGGGCGCTAGCCACCGACCTAAACCTCCTGAGGGACAACCACTGCAAGCTGGCCGACAAGGTAGCAGATGGAGAGAAGGCTATCTCCACATTCCAGCCCCTAGCCAAGACACAGCAAGACACCCTGAGGGACCTCCAAACACAGGTCTCGCACCTGGAGTGAACAGCAGACGATCTGGATGACCGCTACAGGATGAGCAATATCTAAGTAGTACATTTGCGGGAGGGGGCGGAAGGACCCGACCCCGCTGGATATGTAGAGACATGGCTCAAAATATTTACGCCGGCTTCAAAGCTCACAGCCTTCTTCTCTGTGGAGAGCACACCGGGTTCCAGTGTGGCGCCCACCACCAGGATAGCCACCCAGGCCCCTGCTGCTGAAACTCCTCCACTTCTGGGACCAAGACGTAGTGCTCCTGGCGGCCAGACAAAATGGGCCCATCCACATGGAGGACAAGCATGTGATGCTCTTCCCAATTACTCTTGGCGGTGCAACGACCCCTCCTTCCTGGAGTTAAAGCGCTTGCTCCAGCAAAATGGGATCCAATACTCTCTGTTTTTCCCAGTGCAACTCAGGGTCGTATAGGATAGAGCTACCAAGTTTTTCACAGATCCGAAGGAAGGTTACGACTGGATGGAACTGCACACACAAGCATACGCACTGCGGGATCGTAAACCCACTGACAGGGTTAGATAATAAGTTATGGTAACACCCCTAGATGTGTTTATTAACACTATCCTATTGGGTCATGGTGTGTTTTTCTTAACAATAAAATGTCACGACCAGATCTGATCCCACTCTAAAAGGTGTCTAATAAAGTGAGCAAAGAGGGAGTACCTCACGGTAGAGACACTCGAGGGGTTCCTGGCAGGCAATTGCCAATTTACCCACTTCTCATCATCGTTTGTTGTGTGTAAAGAAAAGAAAAACCAAAGGATAATTTTTTTTTTTTAAGTGACAGTTTCCCAAACTAATAATGGTGTAGTGAAAAAGTAGTGAACTAAACCTATAGGTCCACTAATCACAAACTGTGAGGATATGTACACCTGAAACCCCTGTGATACCCAAAACACTTGGTTCTCACTGGTAAAATGTGGTAAGGATTGCTGGCTTTTCAACTTTATTCTGATGCTGCAAGACTTCCCAGTTATAAATGGTTACCAATATGCCATTATTATTTTTCTGAATGCCAACATGTTTCGTAGCTACATATTCCAGCAACTTCATCAGGGACAAAAATGGGGTTCGGTCTTTCCAATCTTTACTTTTGTTGGTTCACAGGACCTGATGGTTGCCAGTTACCGCATACCTGCAACCATCGGAAACGCTAGACCCCGTGTCTATAGATCACGTGTCTTCTGGTGGCTCAATCAATGTCTGGCCCCAAATGCCGAGTCCCTCCGGCACACAAGCTGCTCCCACTGTGAGGTGGGTGAGGCCCTTATTGTTGAGTATTGGTTGAGTGGGAGGTGGCCTCTCCAATTTCCCCCCTAGTGCTCCTATTTATTGATCGCACTGCGGGATCATACAAGAGATTCACAGAAACACCAAAAGAAAAGACGACGCATGAAGAATGCCGCGCAATGACCTAAATAACAACTTAGGGGCTCCACCTCTGGGCCACCCAACCTAGAAGAAATGATCACGGAGCGCAAGAGAGCACTGCAAGTGGCAGCGGACCTGGGAGCAGCCACGGGAACCACCGATGAGGAGAAAGGTCCGCATATCTTCACATCGGAGGAGGACCTAAGTGATACCTGTTCCTCTAGAGCGGACTCAGTGACCCCACCACTGACCACCCCTCAGACTGCGCACACCCTTATATGAAATACACCTATGGGTACCTAAACAAACACTTCCCCTCCCCCGCACACCTTACAGCTTTCACCCCCCACTCGGACAATTATACCAGATCTCCAACACAACCAGACCGCCAGCAAAAGAACCCCAGAGGGGACGAGGGCCCATCGTCTAATAACAAGCACGGGCCACGCACAACTGAGGCACCTGGTGCTTATACGCACAGACCCCATTATACTCTAGTACTCTACCATAGTTTGGACGTATCACAAGTTGTGATAGGTCTGCAGAGCTGGGGCCCGGTCCCCATACAGTTATCGTCCTTCCTCCAAGTTCTTCCCCAGTATCACAACCTAACTTCTACAATGGGCAGGCAGCACATCTACTCACAACCAGTAACGCCTAGAGCGGGGGCACGACTTGCAGAAGGGTTCAACAGCTACCACCTCTTGACCAGCAGAAAGGTCGGAGTATGGCCCAAGCTGCAGATACCAGCGTCCTCACCCTAAACGTTAGAAGATGGCGGGGCACCCAATGGTTACCACATATTCTGCGTACGTGTGTGGGGTGCTGATCTGGCTCACAGCAAGGGTCCCATTCCAAGAAACCCATAGAGTGGTGGATGCAGAGGGACGATGCGCACTTCTGGAAGGACTCCTAGATGGCCAACCACTACTAATAGGTAGTAAATATGCACTGGATTCTGAACAGCGAAAATTCTGCGACTATGTATGGGGTCCTAGATCACTTCACGTCCTCCACCTGAATCCTAGTAGGAGACTACAATTGTGTGCTAGACATCTCCTTAAACCGATCACATCCCCTACCCCCCACTCCCCAGCTAGCAAGCAAGCAGAGCGCCTCCGGTCCTGGGCCCACCACTGGTCACTTGCAGAAGCCAACATCCAACAACTAAACTCTACTCCTTTCATTCAATCGCCCACAACCAGTGGGTACTCCTCGACCGATTTCTATGCTCACCAACAATAATGCCCGCAATCCAGCATACAGACTATCTCGGCCGAGTCCTTTCTGACCACGATGCGCATTTCCTAACTCTAAAGTGGCAAGCCTCCCTCCCCCAGTCTCTACATGGAAACTTCCATGGGACGGTCTAGAGGATTCGGTGTTCTGCCATGAAAACGAAAACAGTACTCAAGACTATTTCGCGACAAACGCCCATACGGCATCCACTAGGATGATGGAATGGGATGCTTTTAAGGTAGTCATCAGAGGTGCCTGTTTCAGACAAATAATGGGAGTCTGTAAAACACTTGATTGCACCTTACATAAAACTGAGCGCAAATTAGCGATGGTAAGCAAGGTCGTAGATGCAGGATCAGCGACCCCGGCTCAGGTCGCAGAGGCTAAAACAACATATGTAGAAGCACAAGCAGACCTGCGCAGGTATAATTTTAAAGCATAAGCAGCAAGGTCGCACAGGGAATGGGGATCAGTCTGGAGCACTCCTGGCCTGGTTGGCTCGTCAAGACACGGATCTGCGGCCTAGAACGAAAATACGTGGCCTCACAGGGATTATGGCCCCCTCGCAAGCAGCTGTCCTGCAGCTCTTTCACAACCACTACACTAAGATATAATGGAGCCAGGGACAGAACTGTCAAACGCTTTTAGAACAATTCCTAGCTCCCTTAAGCATACCCCAAATTTCGGCACCAGACAGAACTTCCCTTGATGCAGAGATCACATCTATGGATGTGAAAGAGGCAATTCAGGATCTAGCACGTAACAATGCCACCAGCATGGATAAGAGCCATTAGAACATTATAGGGAATTATCCACACTACTGGCACCACGACTGGAAGACCTATATAGAGCTGCGTTACAGGGAGGAAAACTTCCAAGTTCGCTACTCGAATCCCTCCTAGAGTCATTTCTAAAACCTGATCAAGACCCGACATTACTGACTTCTTATCGTCCGATAACGCTGTTGTCCACTGACTAAGATCCTTGGTAAGATATTGGCAGACCAAATTGCCCAAGTCCTCCCGCCACTGATACACCTGGACCAAAGCGGGTTAGTTCCGGGTAGAAGCAACTCACAAAATATTCTTAGACTGTTCCACGTCCAGGGTCAAGTCTAGAACCATTATCCCAGGAGAAAGCCTTCGATACCCTGAGGGACCAACCTCTTTGAGGTGCTCCAGCAGATGGGGTTGGGCCCCACCATGCAGGCATACACAAGACTTCTATACACAAAACTAACATCTCGGGTGCATCTGGGCTGCTTTATTTCAGCTCCCATCCAAGTGGAGGGTTGCACTTGCCTTGTTGGCCGCCATGTCTATGGAACCTTTGCTGATCTGTCTCCACCAGGAGGGAAAATCCTGGGGCATCCCACAGCGTGTCCCTATACGCGGACCACCTATTGATCTATGTGATGGACATTACGTTGGATCTTAGCCTCATTTGGTGCACACTCACAGAATTTGCGGCAGCAGTAAGGCTGAAAGTTAACTGGGCAAAAACTACCATTTATCCATTGAGCCTGGATTTTCCCGAGGGAGGTGCTCATGGGAAACTCCAGACTAATCTGGAGCACTCAAGCTCCCGATATCTAGGAGTCAGGCTCTACCATTCCCCTGCAGACCTTTATGAAGGCAACCACTGTAACGCATTAGAAGTAATAAGAACTCGGTGGGTTTTTGTATGACCCTACAATTAGACCCCATAGGTCTTAGCGAAAATAATTATAGTTCCCCAGCTCCTGTACCACTTTGCCAACATCCCTGTTATTCCCCCTGTATCTTCTTTCGGGAATTAGACACCCTACTCAGCTCTCTAATCTGGGGCAATGGTCACAGGGGAGTGGCCCTACGCAAAATAATGACTACCAACAGACCGTGGAGGACTGGGTACCCTCTCCTTTGAGGCATACTTCCTAGCGGCACAGCTCCAGTGGTTACCCTGCGCTGGACAGCGGATCGCCACATGGGAGAGACTACCTCAGTCATAGGATCAGTGCCACTACAGGCTCTTCGACGACTACTCCTCCCAGGGACCAGACCCAAGCCGACATACACACTGCAGGTGGCAATGGCCCGTACTTGCATACCATGGAACCCCACTATACACCCCCCTCCTACCATTAGTCAGCCTGCTCCTTGGCGAAGGACACTATACAGTCCAAGTTAAGCAGCCCTAGACAAACCACTCACTCAAAATGGAGTCCCTGTTCGCAGACGGCCAACTTCTTCCCTCTGACCAGATTGCACAGGAGAACGGACTCCCACGAGGACAGTTCCTGCTCCACAGGCAAATAGTTCTAAGTTGTCACCAACTCTGGGACCTATCCGAGGGAGAACCAGCAACACATCCAGTACTCCACACAATACTGCACATGGGTACAGGGCGCCACCTAATTACCTGGTTATATAAGGCCATACGAGACCTAACTGCCGCTTCACTCATTCCAGTACGACAAAAATGGGAGGACAAATTGAGGTGGCCACTCCATGACAAAGAATGGGAACACATCGTTTAACACCCAAAGAAACTATCTAGAAAATCACAGTTTAAGAGCAAACAATTCTCTATCTTACACTGTGCATACCTCATGCCAGCACGACTCCTACACTTTTACCCTGAAACTCAGTTCCTATGCCCCCGTTTTTAAGCCCCCGATGCAACATTCCAACACGTTCTTGACATGCCCCATCATACAATCCTATTAGAACACAGTCAACAAAACGTTACTGGAGACCACAGGTCTCACTGACACCAACACATGGGAGGCCTGCTCGCTGGGGGTATTCCGTCGGCAGAGGTATCACACTGTTCAAACACGTTTCACCTCGCTAGCACTCCTAATGGAAAAACAGTGGGATCGCCATGCATTGGCAAGTCCCGACGGGACCCCAGCTCGTGGCCTGGACGGGAGCAGTCAACAAATGGGGTGCAGCAGAATACGACGCGATTAGGCATGAGGAGGTGCGGGGAATACGCCAACTCTACATCTCCATGGAATGGACCGCCCTCCAACACCACTTCCGACAACACACGACAGACACCCACCAGCAGCCTCTGCGGGTGCCTGGGAGGAAGCTCACCAACCAAATCCCCTACGGCACTCACAACATTATAGAGCGGTCCAAGCATCGCGGGGATACCTGAAATTGCTTTGGTCCTGTAGGGTCAGAAGCCCACTTTAGGACATTCAAACATGCAACCATAGCAGCAGTGCGCCCCCAGCTCACAGCACACTCCCACCCATAGCCCTTACCCAAAATCTCCCTCTCCTGGTACTATCCCAAGTTCGTAGATAGTAGCCAAACCCGGAAGTTCCACTAACCGGGTTCAATCCAGGAAAGACAACCCTCCTCTCCGAGAAACGGTAAAGCACGACACAGCGCCATTCAGCATTTCACTGGTACACAACTCACAAGTTCACTAGCCTACATCCATACCATCACCACAGAAATACTAGTGACGATGTAACATGTTTGTGAAACGTGAATATGCGGCAAATTGAATAAGATGTATTTGAAAAAAGAAACTAAAAAAGTATTTTTTTTTAAAATCCCAGTCAGAGACTGACCCTTCTGGTAACCGAGAGCTTTTTGTGTTATTGCGGGGACTCTTTTCTCACAAGGAAATGCCTTTGCTTTTACTGTGTTTATTTTCACTACCCAGAAGAGCTTCTCCCGTTCTGGTGTGGCAGAAGATTCTCCATGTAGATCGTGAACCCCAATCTGTGGAGTGACATCATCACTGATTTTATGCTGTCTCTGAACTTGTGCGCGGAACATGCGCTCACAAGTCAGTCATCTATGTAAGGGAACACGTCTCTCCTTTCTTCTCAGGTGACACAGCTGTCAGGCACTTTGTGAATACTCTAGGAGTCGATTTTATGCCAAAAGGATAGCCCCCTGAATTGGTAGTATTTGTTTGTCTATAATGAAGAGCAGGATCTTCTTATGCATGGGATTAATTTGAATATGAAGATGGGCATCCTTTAAGTCTATGTTTGCCACGTAATCCTTCACTGGGGTTGAGTGGTCATTTTTAACTTTTGTATGCTTATGAACTTCTTTAGGAAGCAGGGGTCTAGTATGGGCCATAGTGACTTGTCTGGTTTCGGAATCAGGAAGTTGGATGAGTTGCTCTTTCAGGGGCACCTTTTCTATTACTCGTTTTTGGAGCAGATCTTTTGCTTCCTATTGAAGATAGATCTGGTCTTCTTTCGTGTGGGTGTTGTGAGCCCCAAGTTGGTGGGTATTTTTACAGTTCTAACAAAAGCCATGTTGGATGATGTTGAAAATCCATTTGTCCAATGTGAACTTGCTCAACTCCTGGAGGAAGCCTCCTATTTATTCATTCCCCAAAAGGTGGTGTGTGTGGAAGGAAGTCCAGATTTAGTGAGTTACTAATTTGTTGTTGCCACCCTTCTTGACAGTTGTCCTTTGCCTCTTGCTCGCGCACGAAAGGACAGTCTCTGTGGTGCCTGAAATTGCCACTGTCGGGCCGGTGTTTGTGCCTGGCCTGTCTGTTGAAAAATGTGATGTGCTGCGAATGTTTAAAAAACTCCTCTACCTGTCCGTATTCTAGTGGGAGTGGCTCCCATTCTCTGCTGCCCCCTAAGCTGTAGGGTACCCATCAGCTTTGCTGTTGTTGTTTTTTATTTGCTGCAGTGTCCTCTACTGCATTTACGAACCAGTGTTCTCTATTGAAAGGGGTGTTCATAATGTTGACCTGAACTTCATTCTTGAGCCCCAAGATTCAGAGCCACACGTCTACTTAAGGTTGGGGGGTGAGGGGGGGCTTTGGGTGGTGGCCTGCATGTTGCTGGTTCTTTGAAGACCTCTGTTCCCTGATTCAAGATGCTTGGAAGCACTGGCACACATGGACTCTCACTGTGAGGGTAGGAGTGTTTCCAGTAGCAGCATGTCTGTGATTCATCAAGGTGAACTCCATACAGCTATGCCGCCCTTTTCACCAGTTGGTTATACATGGCAATGTCATCTGGGTGCGATGACCATGGTGGATAGAGGTCCATGGCTTCCTCGGGTGAAAATGCCTCAAGATCCAGCCATTGGTCCTCAACGCCTTCGGACCCTTCAATGTCCTGGAACAGGCCTTGTGACTCTGGACCCTTTTCTTCATAGATGAGTTCTTGTTCCTTCTCCTCTTGTGGCTCCGGTATCATTGGGGGTTCCAGTTCCCCTGAGTCTTTGTACCCCTCTGCGCTTTCAGTCTGAGGCATAAACGATATTCGAAATGTCTGGAGGGGTGTCAAAATCCTCCTTTTGGAGGAATGTGGCCATTTCGGCTTCAGGACATCTTTTTTTGCGCTCAATTTCGAGAGAACATTCTTCGGCGTTGAAGTTTCGGCTGCTGTTGCCTGTGCTGCTGAGTTCTTGCTTTTCTATCAACTTCGATCGTATTTCGGCACCAAGGCAATCTCTTTTGGTGTAGAGTCTGAAGCTTTCAGCTCGACCTCTCCCATTTTTTTAAGCATTACCGAGTCTCCTTTGACTTCCTGCATTCCCAGTCGACATCAATAAACTCTCTATTGGCCTCCGAGCCCTCTCCTTCATTGGCGTTATCCGCCCCCTTGCTAGATAGCCCGAGGGGATCTCAGTAATGTGGTTTCCTTCTGCCTTCCATGGCATAGCATGATTGACTTTGCTTTTTTCATGCACTCAGTATCTTCTATTTGAATTCTGTGCAGGCCTCGCAAGTATCGGACTTATGATCTTTTCTCAAGGCAAATATTGCACACCTGGTGGTTGTTGTCCGAGAGGTGTATTCTCCATCTCATGCAGAGCAGGGGTTCCAGTCTGTGCATTCTTCTTCCTTTGACGTCTTTTGCTCAATGCACGTTCCACTTCAAGTTTTTCGGTGGAAGTCAGTGGAAATCTCTGAAAAAGGATTCTCTTTCTTCTGCTATAACAATTATTATCTCAATTTTTTATATTTTCTCGGCAATCTCTCGTTTTCTTTCTCTTCTTCCCTTCGACGACTGGAAGCTTCAGCTTGCCTCCGGACCCAACGGAAAAAAATAATCTGAAATGGGGATCATGAAAGGAGACTTTCGGGTAGGGCTTAGGACATCAAGAGAGGCAGGACTAAGCACCAAATAGTAAGGTACGTGAACGCCCAACAGCAACAAAAATAAACACTAGCTGTTGGTATAATGCACAGCATGTGAATCCAGGAAAGATTCCCACTGCAAAAACTTGATTTAAATCCACCTAAAATTACAAAGTGTTTTCCCATACTGTCCACCAAAATGCTACTTACCAGTATGCATCTGTTCTTGGCATGTAGAGCTGCAGATTCACACACTATGCATAGATCGCCATCTGGTGTTGGGCCCCGATGTTTGCAGTTTGTTATTGTCTTGGAAAAGTCTTTGTAAGTTACAAGATAGGCGACTCCTCCTTTGGACAATAGTGCGCATGGGCCTTGACTCCATCTTCAGATCTTTTTTTCGCCAAGAAGAGAAATGATGGAGTTTTGTGAGAACAGAGAGTTGTCCATGTATGTTGTATCTAAATAAGATAAAACTGGAACAGATAAAGGTAGTCGGGGAAGTGGGTGGGTGTGTGTGAATATGCAGCTCTACATGCCAAGAACAGATGCATACTGATAAGTAGCATTTTCTGTTCGAGGCATATGAGCTGCAGATCACACACTATGCATAGATTGCATAGCAGTTCTGTCCTTTTAGCGGCGACAACCAGTATCTTTTGCAGTAGTTTGAAATAGTGTTTTGAGTACAGCCTGGCCCACACTAGCTTGTTGTTTTGCTTCCACATCTACACAATAGTATTTTGTGAATGTGTGCGGTATAGACCATGTAGCGGCTTTGCAGATATCATCTATGGGAATGTTTCCTAAAAATGCCATGGAAGCCCCTATTTTGCGAGTGGAATGAGCTTTAGGGGGGAATAGAGAGTGTACGTTTTGCTTTGTGATAGCAAATTTGTATACATTTGACAATCCACCTTGCAATTCCAGACTTTGATATGGGATTGCCTTTATGTGGTGGTGAAATGGAAACAAAAACTTATTTTGTTTTGCGAAAGGGTTTTTTTCTGTCAATGTAGTAAAGAAGTATTCTTTTTACATCTAATGTATGAAGAGCTCTTTCTGCTACTGTTCGCGGTTGTGAGAAGAAAACTGGCAACTCTACAGACTGGTTGAGATGAAAGGGAGCAATAACCTTTGGAAGGAATTTGGGATTTGTTCTGAGAACCACTTTGTTATGGTGGATTTGTAAAAATGGTTCTTAAATAGTGAGTGCCTGTAGCTCACTGACTCTCCTGAGAGGTGTGATAGCCACAAGGAAAGCGACTTTCCATGTAAGAAATTGAAGCTCACATTTGTGTAGTGGTTCAAATGGAGGACCCATTAACCTAGTGAAGACCATGTTTATATTCCACACTGGAGAGGGAGGTACCCTGGGAAGAATTATTCTTTTGAGGCCTTCCATAAATGCTTTAATGGCAGGTACTGTGAATAATAACCGATGTTGTCTATTTTGCAGGTATGCTGCTATGGCAGCGAGATGTAGTCTGATTGATGTGTATGCTAGATTATACCTTTGAAGATGTAGTAGATAACATATGATGTTTTGAATAGATGCATCTAGAGGATTGATTGCGTTATTGGTACAATATATTACAAATCTTTTCTACTTGGCTGCATAGCAGGCTCTAGTGGTGGGGCGTCTAGCTTCTTTGATGATATTCATACAATCAGGTGGAAGATTCAGATAACCAAATTCTAGGACTTCAGGAGCCATATCGCCAGGTTGAGCTGTGCTAGATCTGGGTGTCTGATCTCTCCATGGTTCTGTGTTAACAGTTGTGGGGAGAGATGTAGTTTTTGGTGCAGGACTACTGATAGTTCCAGCAAGGTTGTGGACCAGGGTTATCTGGCCCATGTTGGAGCAACTAGGATCAGTGTAGTGACTGTTGTTGCAGTTTGCGTAACACTAGTGGAATGAGTCAGAGAGGTGGAAAAGCGTATGCAAATCTTCCATATCGCATATCCTTTGGACAACGGGTGTGGATATCTGGCGGCGAAGCTTGGGCCTTTTGTGTTGAAATGTGTGGCGAAGAGATCTATCTCTGGATGTCCCCACATTTGGAAAAACAGTTGGAGGACTTGTGGATGAAGTTCCCACTCGTGGATCTGTTGTGTCTGATAACTTAACAGATCTGCCATCTGATTTTGTATTCCTGGAAGATGTTGGGCTAAAAGGAATATGTTTTGAGGAATTGCCCATCTCCATATTCTCTGTGCTACTTGAGAGAGCTGCAGAGAGTGTGTCCCCCCCCTTGTTTTTGTAGGTAATACATTGCTGTTATATTGTCTGCCAGACTAAAACAGCTTGGTTTGATATGTGTTTCTGGAATGCTTTTAATGCTAGAAATCTTGCTAGCAACTCCAAGTGATTGATGTGGAGTAGCTTTTGCTGTGGTGTCCACCTGCCTTGTACTGTGTGATGTAGTAGATGAGTTCCCCAGCCGGTAAGCGATGCGCCTGCTGTTAACATGATTTGTGGAACCGGCTCTAGGAACGGTTGGCCTTTGGAAAAGTTTTGGGTGTTCCACCACTGCAGAGAGTGATGTGTGCGGCCGTCCACCAACACCAGATCTGTTAACTGACCTTGAGCCTGGTTCCACTGTCCTGTAAGGGGCGCATCTGGAGTATTGCGTGAGGTACTATGAATATGCAGGAGGCCATCATCCCTATTAGCTGCATAAACACTCGAGCTGGTAGCGAGTGTTGCGGTTGGAACTTTGTTATAAGGGCTTGCATGCTTGCTATCCTGGCTGGATTTTATTTATTTATTTATTTATTAATCTTATATAGCGCGACAGCTACCCGTGAGGGTTTCCCGGCGCTGAAAGACAATGGTAGCAAAAAACAATCCAGCGAGAAATTTATTGGACGAAAAGCCAGGTCTTTACGGCTTTACGGAAGAGAATATGAGAGTTCTCCATCCGCAAGTCCAAGGGAAGGGAGTTCCAGAGTTTGGGTCCCAAGATGGCAAAAGAGCGACCACCCACTCTGGAAAGCCTAAACTTAGGGATACAAAAAAGGTGTTGGGAAGAAGAACGAAGAGAACGGGCAGGTACATAGCATTTAACAAGGGACTGGAGATAGGACGGGGCAACTCCAATTTTAATCTTGTGCATAAAGCACAGTGCCTTGAATTTTACCCGGTTATCAAGGGTGAGCCAATGCAGTTCTTTAAGGCGCTCGGTAATATGATCGTGTTTTCGACAACCACAGAGAAGCCGTGCAGCAGCATTTTGAACTAATTGAAGACGGCGCATGACCGCCCTGGTAGCCCCCAGATAGAGCACGTTCCCGTAATCCAATCTAGAGGTCACCAAAGCTGTCACAACAGATCTCAAGGTGTCGGCAGGCAGAATCCAAAAGATTTTTCTCAGCCATCTTAAGATGGTAAAACAGGTGCCTGCAACTTTGTTGGCCTGGTCTTTCATTGGGACATGCAAGACCTTTTGAGGTGTCTATTGTGGCACATAGATATTGTTGGATGCGGGAAGGTTGGAGGTGAGACTTTGGGAGATTTATTGTAAACCCTAAGTCGTGAAGTAGTTGGATTGTGGTGTGCGTGTGTGCCACGGAGTATGTGACTTGGCTTTTATGAGCCAGTCATCTAAGTATGGGAAGACATGAATCTGTTCTCTTCTTAAATGGTCTGCTACCACTGCTAGACATTTTGTGAATACTCTGGGTGCTGTGGTAACTCCGAATGGGAGAACTTTGAATTAATAATGCAGACCGTCCACTACAAACCGAAGATATTTCCTGTGAGCAGGGTGAATGTGGAAGTAGGCGTCCTTGAGATCTAAAGTGGCAAGGAAATCGGCTTGTTTCAGTAGGGGAAGGACCTGTTGAAGACTGACCATGTGAAAATGGTCTGATTGTATGTATAGGTTTAATGGTCTGAGGTCTGATGGGCCTCAGGGTTCCATCCTTCTTTGGAATCAGAAAGTACAGGGAGTAAACTCCTGTGTTTTGATGGTGAAGGGGAACTGGTTCTATTGCATGTTTGTGCAGTAGGGAAAGCACCTCTTGTTTTACAAGTGTTAAATGTTCTGTTGACATTGGATGCTGTTTGGGTGGTATGTTGGGGGGGTGGGGGGGCTGGGGGGGGGGGGATAGTGGCAGTGAGCTCCAGGCAATAACCAGATTGGATGATTTGTCTCACCCACCTGTCTGTGGTGATATTGTTCAAGACAGGTAGGAACTGGGTTAATCTTACCCCAACTGGAGTATGATAGTCCGGGGGGAGGGATGGGAAGTCATTGTTTGGAGGTGGTGGCAGTACGAGTATTGGTAGTTTTGCCCCTACCTTTGCTGTCATTGTCTCGGTTACCTCATCTGTAATAACCTCTGGTAGAGGAGGTTTGTGTGGGACTTTTATATGAAGTGGAGGCATTATCTGTGTTAAAGCCTCTAGAGGCGCCCCTATAAGAGGAGCGACTAAAGGAACTTGTTGGTTTAAACCCTGATCTCCTCAGCCAGGCATGTCTGCGTAAAAGGACACTGGTATTTATGGCTCGGGAGGCAGAATCTGCGGCACCTAGAGCACACCGAATGGAAGTATTGGTTACCAGTTTACCTTCTTGTATAAGATCATGGGCTCTTGTCTTATATTGATCTGGAAGGTGTTGTAGTAGGCTCTCTAGCTCGTCATAGTGCGCCCTATCGTATCTGGCTAGTAAAGCCTGTGCGTTGGCAATCCGCCATATATTGGCTGCTTGTGACGCTGTTCTTTCGGTAGATGCGTCCAAGAGTTTTGACTTTTTGTCAGGTGGTGGAGCATCGCCTGAGGTTTGAGAGTTAGCCCTTTTTCTGGCATTTGAAACAACTAAGGAATTTAAGGGAAGCTGTCCCTTAATATATGCATGGTCAGTTGGGGCGGCCTTATACTTTTTTTTCCATTCTAGGGTTAATGACTCTAGCTCTTACTGGGTCTTTAAAGACTTCAGGAGCGTGTTTAATTACCCCTTTTAACATAGGTAAAATAGAGGTGGACATTTGAGATGTTGCAAACGTGTCCATGAGGAACTCTTCTTCTATGGGGTCTGTCTGTAAATGTACCCCGTGGTATTCTGCAGCACTGTGTATTAGCTGTGTGAAACCTATAGTGTCTTCTGGAGGGGATGGTCTAGATGGGTAGACATTCTCTTGTGGTACATTAGGAACATCTGGTGTGCCATAATTTTCCCATGGATCATTTGGGATGTAATGAATAGGCTCTTCTAGAGGTTCATTATCCCCTTCGTCACCAGTGGTATCATCATCATCATCATGTGGAGGTGGAGGAGATTCTGTTGGTACTGGAGATGGAACAGGAGAAATGTATTGTGGAGGAGAAGGTGGAGAAGGAACCCTGAAGGGGGAAGTAGCAAAGTCTTTTTTCTTGAAAGGAATTGGAGGTGGTGAAGGTTTGTCCATTTCCCTTTTGTTGGAGGCACTAATTCTAAGATGACCTGTGTCTGGGTCTATTTCCAGAGTTTTTTTGGGTATTATCAGGTCTAAAAAGCTCTTCCTCTGAAGTATGGCGTTCAGTGCCGATTTTTTCGGGTCCGAATGCTTGTGTGGTACAGTCTTTGCAGTTGTTTTATGGTCCTTTAATTTGGAATCAGGAGCTTTTGCAGTTTCCGAAGGTTTAGTTGAAGTCTTTTATACTGGTTGCTTGGTTGGCTCTGATGATTTTTTTGGATTGGGGGTGCCAGATGTTTTTGGAACCGGTTGTTTCTTTGGTCCCAAAGGTTTTTTGGGATCTAAAGGTTCAATAGTGGGTTTCGGAACCAGTGGCTACTTTGGTTCCGAATATTTTTTTAGATCCGAATGTTGGGTGTCTTTTGTTTCCAGTGCCAAATGCGCCAGTGTGGAACCAGGCAATGGTTTCACTTTCAATTTCTCTTTTGTCGGTGCCGAGGATGGGGTTTTGGCACTGATGGTAGGCTGGCTCGATCCAGAGTGGCTTGAAGGCTTATGTGTAGGCTTCTTTGCCGAGCCCGAAGGCGGGGCGTGGGAAGTTTTATCATGGTGTGCACCTAGGCCCGAAGGTGTTACCAAAGCCTTTGGAAAGGGTGGGTGGGGGGGGAGGGATCGACTTCAGTACTTACGACCCGTTGATCCGGGGTGATGTCTTCGACATCGGATTCCCCGGCATCGGAGGCGCTGAAGGTGCTTTCTTCCATCTGCTCCTGCTCCAGTACATCGATATCGTCTGGTATCGATGTCTATGATCGAGCCATGCTTCTTCGAGTTCGGCGATCTCTAGTGGTTTTCTTGGAACAGAAAGTAGCACAAGCAGGACAGTCTTTGGCCTCGTGCTCAGGTGAAAGGCAGAGGTTACACACCTCATGAAGATCGGCGTGTGGAAACTTGGATCCACATTGAGGACACTTTTTAAAGGGGAGTCCTTTCCATGAGCCAAGAAGGCCTGATGGCGCAGCTAGGCCCAAAGGTCTGCTTGGACGACCGGAACCTTAGTAGAAGTTTGTAGAGATGCGCGTCGAAAGAGAAAACGGAATCAAAAACAATACTGAAGAATTGGGTAAGGACTGCGCGTCGAAAGTTAGATCTGTAACGATACCGAACTGGAACGCGTGCAACACATCCGAACCCGATGGTGGAAAAAAACAATCTGAAGTCGATGACCAAGCGCACTATTGTCCAAAAGAGGAGTCACCTATCTTGTGACTTCCAAAGACTTTTCCAAGACAATAACAAACTGCAAACATCCGGGCTCAACACCATATTGCAATCTATGCATAGTGTGTGATCTGCAGCTCACATGCCTCGAACATAATCATTTAACTTGTGGTGAGCGCAAGCATTAAAATGGCAGGTGTTAGAAACCCAGCCTGAACACACCATTTTCTGCAATACTGAGAGATTAGTTCCTTTAAGGCTTTATGTGATGATAAATTAGGCAGGCAATTTTCAGTAGTTCTCATACTGAAAAATGGTCAAAGAAAGGAATACATACAACCTGACAAACACTGCAATCTTTTAGTATTAAAACATCTGTTAAATTAATACTTAAATGTGACAATTTTGACAAGTACAAAAAACTCCAAAGAACCCTTCTAGTACATTGAGGGGGTGAGAGAAAACCTACCAAAAAGAAGAAAAAAAACAAAGGGTTTCAAAAATAACTAAAGTTGCTTATTTTTTCTAGGACAGTGTCACTATCCCTTCAATGAAGGGATTCTATAACATGACAGTTTTGTCATAAGTGAATCACTAAAACACTTACTTTGGGCTGTTTAATTAGATCCAGCATGTCCTTTACATGATGCCGTAGCATGTTTTGACATTTCCACATTTCATTCAATGCTCTGTGAGGAAAAAACTGTTCTTAGATTAACATAATTATTCACTGTTTTATGCATGGAAACTTCCTTTTCAGAGTATTTTAGTAAGCGTGATTTAAATGTTTTGCATATAGCAGCTTGATAAAAATAGAACACGCTTTAAAGTAATATTTAAGAAATATACGCAAACAATATAAAACAAATTCCATTGTCACTGCCACAGCTTGTGCAAACTACTAGACCGCATGCGCTGTTTAGTCTGGAACTGTTAAGTCATCTGTGTGCCCTGCTGTAGTAAATTATACAACAAGAACATTTTACGGAAGCAAAGTTGATTCCTTTGCCTCAAACCACATGGCGCAAACATTAAGCTAGTACTAAATCTTGTTGTTGGAAATGTAAGTTTTGCAGATCAGGGTCTACTCGCTAGTTCTATGCAAGGAACAGCAAGTGATGCTTCAAAAAAGAGCACTCAACATTTTTGTCTTACTATTAACATGGAGTGCATACTGCCAAAAACACCAGAATTTTTAGGGCACTTTTCAGAAACTGTTAAGCTGAACCCATAACACCTACAACTGCATTGCATAATAATAAAAAGTATTTAATCTATGAACCACACAGACTTTGAAAAGTGATGCACTGACCACAGGATACTACTCAAACGTTCATCAGGCCTGATCGCTAGCCACAAAAGAAAAAAAACCTTTTCAAGTCAAGTCAAATGGTCTTTATTCGGATATAAAATATCCATAAAAGTACAGATCATCACCACCAATAGGACATAACTATACAGTCAACATAAAACACATTACATTAAAAACGGGTTGGATATGTCAGATCGAACATCATTAATGACATGAGGCCAATGTGCAAAAATAATAGCAATAAAGTGCAAATAAGTGCTTTATATACATTATGTAAGCAGCAAAGCTAACAGTATCATTGTGCAAATTCGCAATCTGTAAACTTTGGACTAGGTGAAAAAAACAGCAAATATATATCCATTAAATCCTCTCAATCAGGCATTACAGGTGCAAAAAGGCAATTACAAAGAATTCACATCTTCTATAGTGTATTCATAGAAGCTCGAGAGGGTACCACAGATTGCAAAAAGGAGCTTACTCGGAAAAAAATCATATCGTCACTTCCTAGCTGCAATATTTCATGGAATGCCAGATTAAAATCAATAATAGCATGTGCCTTAAAATAAGGAATTAAGTACTGTTTAGTATGTCTGGCATAAAATTTACAGAAAAACAGAAAATTTAACAGTGTTTGTTCACAACCAATGCCACACGGGCAAGACAGGTTCTCTAAGTTATTATTAAAATCAATCGGAAAGCAAAGTGAGTATTTTATACTCCCATTCCTGAGACGAAAGAGCAAACTCCTATTCCATCTCCCAATGTTTTTCCTGAGATATTCCTGTGGCATATTGTCTTTATTGCCTGATGACACCAAAATGGGGATATATCTGATAACTGATGGTTTGCAGAGCTCCGTATATCCTCTTTCCTTGCAGTATAAATCATACAATGCCCCTCTCACAGTTTTTAAATGTATACCGTCTATGACTAGGGGATAGAGGGAAGTATGCTCCAGCTTCACACTGGCTAGGCTTTTCTTTACAGCACCGAGCCAAGGTATACAGCTACCCCGGTCACAATTAAAGCAATCTTTGATTATTTCCTGTGTCAAGGTTGCAGCGGGATTTTGCCATATCTTTAGCTAGAATAATGCTGGCCGGGATTTAATGAAATCCTCCACATAGTGCAAATGTAGTTCTTTATGGCATATATAAGTAGGCGATGAGATTTGGGCCCCTAGTACCTTTCTACAAAATCTATTTTCCTCGGTTTGGATCCCGCTACAATTTGTATATCCCCACACCTCGGCACCATAAACCGCAGTTGGTACACATTGGGCTTTGTAAATCTGTAATAACGGTATCACAACCTCTACCTAATTGGACTGTCGTAGGCTAACAATAGAGTTAACTGCCTTACCGAGTTTATTTCTACCATGGGCCACGTGTGCTTGCCATGATCCTGAATCTGAAAAAACTAAACCCAAATAAGGAAAAGTGCTAGTGCTTTTTAAGAGATCATTTCCTGACAATGTGTGGTTGATGCGATGCTTTTTTGGCCCACAGGACATTATGTATGATTTTTTTTTAAATTAGTACACAGGTCCAAATCTGCCATAAAAGATACAAAACCCGTAATTAAAGTGCGAAGTGCTTTTGGTGTGCGGCCCATCAGGACCGCATCGTCCGCATATAGAAGTAGGGGAGCAATTTGCCATTGATTTTTTGTACATCACATGTCAATTTGAACAGGGAATTGTTTAATTCATTTATGTGAAGAATAAAAAGTAGGGGGCTAAGACACATCCTTGTCTGACCCCCCTACCGATTAAAATATCCCCGGAGACCTCTCCTTCATTGTTTATCCTCACCGTGCTTTCAGGTCTCTGTGAAAATGCGCCAAAAAATGAACGAGTGCCTCATACAACCCATAATTTAAAAGAATCTCCCATAATCGTGAACGGTTAACAAAATCGAAGGCTGAAGTTAAGTCCATAAAACCCAAGTATAGTGGGACTTTTTTAGTGATAGTGTATTTACCCAATATAAGATTTAGGCTCAGACACTGTTCTACGGTTCCCACAATACTCCTAAATCCCAACTGACAGGAATTTAAAATTTGGTTGTCCTCTGCCCAATTCCTGGTCTTATTAAAAACGACTCTGCCCAAAATCTTCAGAGTATGGTCTATCAAGGATACAGGGCGATAGCAGCTGGTGTTAAGTCTATCGCCCTTCTTAAAGATGGGCACAATAATACTAGTCGACCAGGTTTTTGGGATTGTAGTATTAGACAAATTATTTAAAACATTACATAATAAAGGGGACCAAAAGTCTGGTTCAGATTTAATAAGATTAATTGATAGTCCATCTGAACCCGGCGCTTTATTCCCTGCACTTTGGTGTATAGCATCTTCAACTTCGGTTATAGATATAGCAACCTTATCAACAGTCATTATTGGGGCTGTGTATATACTTGAAAAATGCTCCTCCCATGACTTGCTAGCTATGTTTCAGTTTATGGGGGTGATGTTCAATCCCATAGGACTCATGGCTTTTACCTCACCCCAAAACCCGGTTACATCTTTAAATGCGGCAGCGCATGCAAGAGAATTCCACCGATCCTTTAGTATCTCCTCTGTGCGCAATTTATTTGCTTTCTTATAGCGTTCTCTCAGAGCTCTAACCAAAGTCATGTCCCTGGGTTCCCCAGCTAATGCTTCACGAAGTTCTCGGTTCGCCCGTGAACAATTGCCATCGAACCATCACGGGTTCTTATTCGAGTTCGTGACAGGTTTAGAGAGTTCATGTTTTATACCAGCGCAGAACCCAGTAAAGGCCTGGATAATCTTTGTGCCTGAGCATCTACTAGACAAGCACATCTCCACAAATAGAGGATAGGATTTTATAATACGTGCAAATAGGGCCTTGTTATCTATGCCCTTCCAAATCACTTTAAGTTTATCGGTCGATGCTACCAGGTTCTTTGCCCCTATTTCTTTCCATTTTCTAAATTTATTAACAAATCTAATAGTTGTCAGAATTTGATTGTAGTCACTGTAGCTAGTGCATAAAACTTCAGCCTTGACTAAACAATTCTCGAGGGAGGAGGATATAAAAACATAATCAATGGTCGATGAATAACCACGTCCTCTAAAGGTAGGCAATGGGCCTTTATCAGACATGCAACCAACTTTGTCCATAACGTTGGTTAAATCCCCAGTGGATAGGTGATTATGGAGTTCTTCCCCTCTTTTACACGGAATTACCCAGACAGGTGTAACAGCAGGGTTATCCATTCCTTTGTGCAAATGTGCGTTGAAATCACCCCCCAAACAGATTCCGTCCAATTTGCCATACCTCTGTTCATCTGCCAACTTATCAATAAAATCAAATAAATTGATAAAATTCCTATTGGGCAGTGATGTAAAATCATTATTGTAAAAATGTATTAAACATAACGTAATCCCATTAGAATAGATTGTGGCCTGAAAGTTGCCATCATTTGTCTCCAGGGGTTTAACATTACTTCCTGCAGTAATCTTTATCCATGTGGATAATCCCCCACTGGGTCGGCCAACTTCAGGGCTGGGTACAATATTATTGTAGCAAGCGAATCCCTCAAGAAGCAAACCACTAGTACACCATGTTTCTTGAAACATTAAAATGTCAAATTTACTAACCAGTTTAGTCCACTCTACTATATTCTTTTTGGGTTTTAAAGCGGCAATATTCCAGCTAAGTATATTTAAATTTTGCTCTAAAAATCTGGGTTCACTAATGACAGGACAAGGTAACAACGATTCTACCAGGCGAACTTTTTGAAGAGTACCGGTAAACCTAGGTTTGATCACAGCCTGATTAACCATTTGTACATCCCAGGGCCATTCTACAGTATTCGAAGGTTTGCTCGGTAGTCAGTCCTGTCTCTCTAGGTCAGACAGAGCAGTGAACCGGTTATATACAGAATATATCGGGGTAGCTGGGTTGTGAACTCTCTGGGGCGGTCTATAAAAGAAGCCAATTGGTAATGAGGTTATGACGGTTGGGGTGCTAAAGTGGTCAGTATTACCTTTTAATATACATTTCACCAGGGAGAGATGCCTAAAGTTCACGACGATACAGTCGCCCATGATGTTCTTAACTGAGGGTCCTACCCATCCCACCCGTCGCACCATCAGGATTTCATTAGTGATCTCCATACCCGTCCCCTTGTACTTAGATAACCAGTCGATACACTTATTTTTAAGTTGGTCCCAGGACTCGCTTTGGTCTTCTTTCAGAGGAGGTACTCCAGCTAGAATTATGATAAAGGGCATGCTTCTGGAGGAAAATGCAGAACAGCCTCAGAATGTTTTTTAACCCGTAAATCAGAAATAAACCTATTATTTGGGTCGGACACCAATATCGTGGGGGCTGACACAGATAAAGCAGGTGGGGCTACTGTAAGCGATGAAGTATGGCTTGGAGGCCTATTAGCCACAGATACTTTTGACAGAGACAACGTGCTAACCATGGTACTAGGCGTGAGATTAGAGGACGGACTAGTCTTTTTACCATCACACTTTTCACCTACATTGTTGGTACCAGATGTAATACAGTTACTACTTCCCCCCACAGTGCCCTTATTAATAGCTTCCATCTCTTTCAAAAGCCGTTCACCCCTAATTTGGTCGATAATGGTGGCCTCTTTTCTTTTGGCATCCTCTTTCTTCACCAACCTTTCCAATCTATCTAAACGTTTAAAAATAAGATTAAACTGTTTGTCCATTAGACTTTTCAAATGATTAAAAGTTAAGTCCACTATAGTGTCAATTAAGTTTTCATTTGGCCTTCCTTGTGTACCGTTTACAGATGTTGACTCCGTTTGTGTACAGATGGAATTAAATGCAACTCCCGTTAAGGTTAAATCTACAGTGCTGTCATCTAATTGCATGGTCGTACTAGCTGACACCCCACTTGTTACAGTTTTTCCGCGTGACCACATGCTTAGCGGAGTTGGTTGAGTTTTATTGCGGGGGGGGTTGTTTCCTCTTATTGATGGTCATTTTTGAAGGGCCTCTTCCTTTTCTCCCCTGCATTCTTTGTATTTTAGGCCAGGTTGGTGACGCTAGTATTACTTTCTTGGTCCTGCTGAGAATCTGGGATGTCAGTTGCATTTTTATCAGTTACCGAGCCCACAGGTGACTTATGATGGATTGGATTGACAATTATTATACTCTGTGATAGCGGCAGGGGGGCCGTGGGACCACCCTTCTCTGGACCATCAGATGTATGTAGATGGGGTGCTAACTGGCCCATAGAAAGTCTCCTCTCAGTGTATTCAATCTCTGAAGTGACCATATTGAAGGCATTTTCAAGCATGCTTTCAAAAGAGGAGGAGATGATAGTAGAACTCTTAGGTCCCGGGGCGGATGTAATAACTGTACGTTTCCCCATAATGCTAATGTGCACTCACCTCACTCAGGGCTTAGAGGGGTGGCCCAGCCTGGCCTCTGCTGGCCCCGGACGGCCACAGACGGCCCGCCCTTTGCCCGGGCTTAGCCCGGCGCGGCCCGCGCGCGATCCCGTGACGCGGGGGCTCTCCTCGCTTTTAAGCGCATCTGGGCACGGTGTAGCCGGTAGCGGCTTCCGCCGCAAAGGCTCGTGGGAATGGTAGTCCCCTCGCTCCTCGCTGCGCTGGTGGAAGAGTGTAGAAGTGGGAGGGAGACCAGCAGCGGGACAGAGACAACCACGCCGCACTTCAGGTATGCCCCCAAAATACGTTCAAAGAGCCCCCTTTTCAAATTCACGAGTCAATCTCATGAATAGAACTTCTAACCAAGCAGTCAAGATGACATCCACCTCTTCTGTAGATAGGTCAAAACCACTCAGATAGATTCAGTTACGTTTAATCTCCTAGCCTGAAGTGAAAATCAAGATGAAGAACCAGGCCCTCTTGCTGAGACAGCAGGTATTCTTGAAGATGAATCGGAGACAAATGCACACAGGCTCAGGAGCTCAGAGTACCAAACTCTGCAACACTAGTAGAGGTACTATCAGAATGAGCTGAGCTTGGTCTCATTCAACTATCCTAAGGAATTGAGAAGTGAGAGGGGGAAAAGGCACACACTAGATCAGAGTCCCAAAGAACCTTGAACCAGAAACTCCAGGTCACAAAATGGCACAACACAGAGATGTCTCAGTGTGGTGAAAAGATGTAACCAAGGCATTAACATGCCTTGGACGAAATCTGGATGTAGAGCGCCTACTGAGCTTGTCTGCTCTAGCACGGAGGAAACCTAGGTGATATCCCTTAAAGGTTCAGCCATCACCAAAGTCTCATCACTTTCGTACACAATACCAGTGACCCCATGAGTAGGAAGCTGCCTCTGTATATACTATACCATATAGCAGAGGCTAAATTAGATAAGTACTAACAGCTCTCTTTGTGGTAGTGTGGGCGAGCAGTCAGGCCCATCAGGAGGGTGGGTTAAGCATTTATTGTATTCACTCAATCAAGGACTGATTTCCCACACTCAGACAGAATCCAGACCAATTGAGTAAATATAACAAAAGGTATACTTATGCTTCATTTCAAGAACCAGGAAGGGCTTGGTACAGGTAGGTAAAATATGCTTTAAAAACAGTTTAAATTACACAGAAATTGCTTTTGATTACTTTTGTGTTACTTTTGGATTACATCGACTACTCAGGGTGGTATGCCTAGATACCACACTATGGATCCTACAATACAAGGTAAGTAAGACTTTTTCCAAGTTTGCAATATAAGTACTTTTCTTTCATACTAAAAGCTCAGCTCGACAACATTTTTAGGAACAAAACTCATACCATTGGTTCCTATGGGAGAAAAAGTATTAACGGTTCTCAGGTAAGTAAACAACTTACAAGTGGGAGTTTTGGGGTTTAGGACCAAGGTTCCCCATGGTACAGTTGGACACTCAAGTTGCACCACCAGCTGCACTGGGGCGGCCGGGTGCATAGTGGAGGAGCCCATAGTTGGCTAAGGGGGCCTTCGGTCAGGGACTGCTAACAAGCAGGCCAATTGGCTGGGGGAGCGAAGTCCTGGGGTTAGGATCAGCACTGGAGGGGCCAACAATCAGCACATGAGCTGCACCACCAGCGGCACAGGGGCAGCCGGGAGCAGAGTGCCATAACGTTGGGAACCCTATGGATTTCATTGGAGATACCTGGTTTGGCAAAGATGCTGCAGGCTCGGGCAGAGAGGCTTCCTGAAGGCGACCACCGCCTGAGAGGTAAGTTGGGTTCTAGGGGGATGCTTTAACACTGTTGGTTGGGCCACCCAGGCAGAGGGGCATCAGCTGCAAGGGGGTGTCTTTTGGCATCAGGTTCTTATTACCAGCTCTGCTCGCGGTTGGAGAGACCCTTCAAGTTGAGGCTGCAGGTGTCGGCTTGAAGCTTGAGGGAGGTCGGGGATCAACAGATCAGGCTCACTGAGGAGACCTCCTAGTGGTGTTGGGCCACTCCAACACAGGCCGTGGGATTTGGGTGCAGAGTGGTGAAAAATGGCAGAGCCGCCTGGATTCTGTGGGTGAGTCTTTGTTGAGCAAATCCGGTGCTCATGGGAGACAGTCTTTAAGATGGTTGCAGGGCAGGTCCTTCGGGCTCTGGGGGATCTGCTGGACACGCCGAGGTTCCGCTGTAGGCAGGTCGGAGTTGGGACAGTCCGGTAGGGCTGGGGCCAAAGCAGTTGGTGTCCTCTTCTTAGGGGGTCAGCACGGTTCATTCGGTCCTCCTTTCTTCCCCGAATTGGAGGCGGCAAGGTTCTGAGTCACCCCTAAATACTACATTTAGGGTCGTTAAAGGGGTGTGCAGGTCGGGACCAATGGGTCCCTTCCTTGGGGTGGGTACAACCCCTATTATGCAAGCCTCCAGAGGAAGGAGGGCATTAGCCTCTTCCTAACTGGCTGGGTCCCCTCATCTTCAATATGGAGTGGACTGAGATGGGCGCTTCACCTCGTCTTCCCCACCTTAGGGGTGGGGTTGGCAAAGGTGGACATACCTTTCCTCCTAACTTGGTTTTACCGCCGATTCTCCTGCCCAAAGTGGGGGGCAGAAACCGTGGGAGCCAGTTGCTGGAGACAGCAAAAGGCAGCGGACAGCTTGCACAGGTGGGAGGCCTTTGAAGCTTTCCCTTCGTGGACCAAGCCCATCCTGGGGGAGGAGGCACAACACCTCTGCTCAGGATGGCCTTTGTTTCTGGACCCAGAGAGAGGAGGCCCTCTACCCAGGGGTCCAGAAACCTGTCTGGTGGTGGCAAATGGCAGGCAGAAATTCAGGAACCACACCAGGACAGTCGTTTTTCAGCAGGCATCTCTTAGAGATGACCTCTGCCTGCATTTAAAATAATCCCACACTGGCATCAGTGTGGGTTTAATGTGCTGAGATGTTTGCTACCTAACTCCCCAGGTTTTAGTAAAGACATTATGGAGCTGTGGAGTTTGTACTGACCAACTCCCAGACCATAAACTATTTAGGCTTTGCTACACTTCCAGAGTCCAAGAAAGAACATAGACACTGTAGGGGTACAGGGCTCATGCTGAAGATTCCTTATCTTAGAATAATCCCTAGGCGGCAGACTGAATCCAGAAGTTTTTGGGAGCAGTACCCCTGTGCGCCAGGGAAACATGGCGTCCTTCAGCTGAGCATGGTGTTGTCTGTGCCAAACGTGACATCCGTGGTGCCTATATAGGTGCCACCCCAGAGCACTCACACCAATTTCTTTTCGCAACTTTCTACAGCAGAGGTGTGGAGCCACGAACAACGCTGACCACTGGTGTGTGCAACCAGGGCTTTGAAAAGAGAACAGTCCTGAACCTAAAATTCTGTTTGCAGAGCAGGAGGCTGGGTGGGCCAGTAAGAAATCTGCGCCTAGACAAGAGTCTATACCAGATAAGGCATTACCAAAGGTAAGTAACTTGTTCATCTGATAGACTTCTAGTCGACGATTCCTTACCTTACAATAGATACCCAAGCAATACCTCCACGGAGATGGGTCTGCAAACACAATTTAGATTAGAAAGTCCTGCAGGACCGAATGGGCACAGTGCCCATCCCGACAGACCCAACTATCCAGGCAGTGGTGCTTGGGAAACGTGCGCACTGAAACCAGCGTTGCAGCCTGACATGTCCAGTGCCAAAACTCAAAGTGCTAACACAGTGGTCACAGCCTTTGCTCTGGTGGAATGAGCACTCAAGCCCTTTGGGAGTTGCTTCTTAGCCAATGCGTAGCAGATCTTAATGCAGAGCACAATCCTTCGGGGGCGTTTCTGCACGGCCTTCAGTTTTTTGCCTTCGACATACCCCACGAAGAGTTGTTCATCCACCTGGAACGGTTTTGTGCGGTCAAGATAGAACGACAACACTCTTTTTGGGTCCAGTCGGTAAAGTCTTTCCTCTTCCTTATAGGGGATGAGGTGGAGCCTAAAAGGTAGGCAAGGTGCTGGACTGGCCTACTTGCAACACAGTGACTACCCTCGGCAAGAAAGCTACTGTAGGCCAAAGGATCCGTTTGTCTACGATAAAAGGAAATGTACGGAGGCTGAGATGACAGCGCCTGCCATCCATTGACCCTCCAGGCAGATGTAATTGCAACCAGAAAGGTCGTCTTGATGGTGAGAAGTCTAAGGGAACAGTTATGAAGCGTCTCAAGGGGAGCGTACATTAGAAAAGTAAGAACCAGATTGAGGTCCCATTAAGGAATAACGAAAGGAACTGGAAAAAACATGTTCTGTAGACCTTTAAGGAACTTATTTACAATAGGGAACTTGAATTGGGAGGATTGATGTGGCAGAAGCAGAAAAGTGGAGATCGCAGATAAATAACCCTTCAACGTGCCCAAAATCAGAGCTGATCTGGGCCAGAGTAAGAATAAACAAAAGAACCTGGGAAAGTTTTGCAGATAAAGGGTCTACCTGTTGGTACCCCATACCACAACCTTGCTCCAATGACTGGCATATATCTTCTTTGTGGCGGGATGCCGAGCTGCCAAAATACCATTACAGACTTCGGGTGGAAGGTCAAAAGCTGTCAACTGTTGCTGCTCAATCTCGACGCATGACGGGGGAGTGCTGACAGGGTCAGGTGGACAGCCCTCTCCTGCTGCTGTGACAGGAGATCCTCCCAAAGGGGCAGCCTGATCGGAGGACTGATGGACATGCTCAACAGCTCAGATGCCAGACTTTATGAGCCCAGTCTGGAGCTACAATGATGACTTGGACCTGGCCGTTCCTGATCTTCTTGAGAACTCTGGGCAGGAGTGGTATTGGTGGAAAGGCATTCAGGAGGGCAGCGCTCCACTCGAGATGAAAAGCATCTCCGAGTAAGAGCTGCCTTGGAAACACCAGCGTGCATAACTGCTGATAATGCAAATTCTTGGTGGCGGCAAACAGATCTAACCAAGGCTCTCCCCACTGCTTAAAGAGATGTTGCACTACCTCTGGTTAGAGACGCCACTCGTGGTCCACAAGGCACGTTTGGCTCAGTTTGTCTGCTATGGTATTCAGAGAGCCTGCCAGGTGTTTCACCACCTGGGAAATACCCAGACGTTCCAGCCATGTCCATAGACGCAGAGCCCCTTGACAGACGGTCCACAACCTCATCAAACTCTCTTTGCTGCAGTACCACATGGCAGTGATGCTGTCCATTAAGACCTGGACTAGCCTTTCCTTAAAGGAGGGTAGAAAGGCTTTCAAAGCCAACTGGATCGCTTGGAGCTTTAACAGGTTGATGTGGAGTCCAGATCGTGGAGTCCAGATTCCACCAGAGACCAGAGTCCTTTGATCATCACCTCTCCCAGATGGTTGCCCCAGCCCAGGAGTTATTAGTCAGTCACTATTGTCAGATCTGGTTGGGGAGGGGAGATGGGTCTGCCACGGACTCAATCCCTGATGCTGCACCCACTGGAACTTCATGTACCACTGTAGAGCCTGCATATGAAAAACAGGCATGCGTCACAAGCAGGATGCAGGAGGCCATGAGGACCAGCAGCCTCAGAGTCAGTCTCACCGAAATCCAGGACAGAGGCAGAAACATCAGTATCATAGCCTGAATATCCAGGACTCGCCACTGGGGAGGATAAGCCTGAAAACGCACTGTGTAAAGCTCCATTATAAGGGAGCGTCTGATGAGGGATCAGGTGTGACTTTGGCACATTGATATTGAACCCCAGCGAGTGCAGGAGGTCTGCCGTAGTCTGGAGGTGGAAGCCGACCGCCTGGGGTAAGCCCACCTTCAACAGCCGGTCATCGATTTAGGGGACGACTGGCTCTTCTGATCTCTGCAGGTGAGCTGCAACAACTGCCATCAATTTGGCGAATACCCGAGGGGCACTGGTATGGGCAAAAGGGAGCACAGCAAACAAAGTGCTCGTGGCCGATTGTGAACCGCAGGTAATGCCTGTGGGCAGGCAGAGTGTGAATATAGAAGAATGCATCCTGCAAGTCCAATGCTACCATACAGTCTCCAGATCAAGTTGATCATTTTGAATTTCTTCTTTTTTCAGGAAGAAATTGAAACGGTGCAGGTCTGGCAGTTTGATCTGGACTGTTCCCATGGGGCACAGGGTCAAGACTGATTTGCATACGGCTGGGTCCAAACTGGGGTGGCGTAGTTGGCAAAAGAACGATGGATATAACCCAGATCTTTTGACTGAGGGAGAATGTTTGCATTGTCAGCATTCCGTCCATCATTTGTTTGCTGTAACACTTTTCGCCCTAAGTGGTATGGGTATGCCCAGACGTGGGTCCCTTGCTCACTGGTTTCAAGCTAGCCTGGCTCAAAAAGGGCAACATACCCTGAAACCGGTCCCAGGATGCTTGTTTCCGGTCCTCAAAGTATTTTACATCAGTTAATGGTGAAAAGAAAAACCTACTTAACATAAGAATAATTACCACATGAACACAGTGCTGCAGTTTAGTATTAATAGTTATTTGAACATAGTTTCAATGCTCCAAGGAAAACAAATTTAAACCATGGTGTATTTAAAGACCCAGTGATTGTATCTGCAATTTGGGGGACGATTTGGGGTTGGGAGGGTGGAGGAGGAAGACTGGATATGGAATACAAGTACAAAAAATGCAGTCTATCCATTCACTTTTCATTAAAAGTTATGAGGAGTAGAGGATGGTATGCCATTTTTCCTCGCTGGCTTTTAAAGCACATATTGAATTTCATGTTGACAGCCTGCATCATGGTAGGAGAGATAACTAGTTTCAAATATGCAATATAGGTTACACTTTCAAGAATGAAAGATCATAATGCGATGCTGGAAACATAAAAGCAGTCACAGCTTCTGTGGCTTTTATATAATAAGATATGATGCACTGAAGCCCTCCTTGCTTCCAAACTCCCAAAAACTATTACAAGACTCACACGATAAAACTAGGGGATGCTTTCACATTCTAGTAATAGGTGATGCCCTAACTTCATGAGAATTTTTCCAGGAGAAAACATTCCTGGTTGGTATCGACATTGGACTGCACCTAAAAGATTAATATATTTTTTTCAGATGGAAACACGCTTTTGGGCATTTGCAGCATGACAATTGGTTCCAGATAAATGACCCAAATAGCTAATTTAAGTCTATTAGCGAAAAAAACACCTGTCATCTGCACAATTATTTGGACACCTTTTACTGAATCTTCTGCTTTAATGTTAAAATAGGGGCAATTAAGTTACAATTAAAATGCATTCCAGTCTAACATTGCTTTTCTACATAGGCAAACATTCAAATACTATCAAAATTGTATCTCAGTTAAAACAACTTTTAACTAAAAACAAAATAGGAGTATTAAAAGAAAGCATAGACCTACTTTACAGCATTCGGGTCCAGTGTTGCATATAAATAGTACAAGCATTTCATTCGTTCTGTTGTATCTAAATTGTGAGGGACCATGTACTGCGCGAAGATGCGTTCGACAAGCAACCTAAATAAAATGGAATTGCAATTAATAGACAATTTGTGCACAATCTGTAGGTTCATCTATGTGCAGAGAATTTCATGCATAGACAGCACAGTAAACAAAACACACCGGAAGTCGTGCAGTCACATTTGCATAATAGCTAAAGCACTCAAGTCACAAAACTTAACTACTCAAATACTTCAAATAGGATTTTGTACAATTTTAAGAATGACTTATCCTGCTTAACATACTATGTGGTAGGATCTGTTTCCAAACTCCGCCCGACTGGCAATAGAGAATCATTACTCAGGCAGTTGGAAACCACTATGATTTTACAATTCGACAGCAAATGACCGAATGGGCTTAACAATTCTGAAGACATGTACACTCATCTGTAGTTTGTGATGTGATAAGCTGTTTTTGATGTTCCTATGTGTTTTTCTTCTCATGTGTTAGGAATTTATATTCCGAGCTATATGGTCTCTCATAGTTCCTATTTCTCTTCAGTGTATTTTTGTTGTTTCCTGGAAATGCAAGGACAACAGGTTCAAACGTATATATAGAGGTAGTCAGGTTCCCTGTCTTCATTTTGTATAGTACAGATTTATTATTTTTACCTTTTAGCACTGCTCACTTCTATATTAGGTGTTCACTTTTTATGAATCATGATGTGATCGGATACTTATAACATAAATGTTATTTATATGGTTTTAACAATGAAATTAGGTTACAAACTGAGTTTTAATTGTTATGACATATTTGTATATGGATGTTTTTAGACCTATCGTCATCATGCACGTGGCACTTTAGCATAATTAGTTTTGCACTATAACTACAGCTCTGTTTTGCACAATGGGTTAAGTCGTATTCTGTGATTACTAGAGATATATTTGCTGCTATTGATATGTCTTTAGCTAGTTGCACTAGGCACTTTATATTGACGCTATTCTCCTGAGATGCGATAAGTTGCCATATGTATATTCTCTAAATCTAGGAATTACATGTTATGGATTGCAGGAAGAAAGGGAGCCAATAGGGATTTATCCTGGAAGTTTTCGACACCCTTCTCTCTGCATCACTAATGTCCAGCTTATACATCATGAAAATAGTCGATGTGTTGCTACATTTCGAATCATTCTTACTGTGAAGTGTTTATATGATGAACATTTTTTTTTCATTACTCTGATCATTTCTGTTTGGTTGGGTGCCTAAATAATTGCATTCCATCTCGCAAATAAGTAATTTTCGACCTGTTGGAGATCTACATGTCTCATTTCTATTTCCATGGTCATGTTATGGCAAAAAACTCGAGCATCCAGGGGGTGTGTCCACTATTCACTAGCATTTAAAAAGTGAAAAAAAATTGTTACGACTTTGCATGTGATCAAGGGCCCCCGGGCCCGAAACGCGTCGTGCTGCTGCTGTTTCACCTCACCTGCACTATTAAATATATTTGAAGCCAGTTCTGGTGGTCCGTCTCTCCTTGCTTCGCCGATCTGATTTTGTTTCGGTATGTGTGTGTATATATGTGTATATATATATTTTTCTTTTTTAACACCCAGTGGCAGTCACCACTGGGTATTTATAATTAGGTCAGCTGTCATCTAGGAAAAACAATTTTTGTGTTGCTAACGACTTTGCCTCGTTTTGGCGAATCTCCACAAAAATTTCCAAAAAGGTGCTAATTTTTGACTAGTTTGTGTATGGAAGGTTATGGGGTGATCCATAAAGCGGGGTCCGAAAAAAAAGAGGGGGACCCAAACGCAATCTCCATGAATTTTCCACTGACTTTTTTAGAAAGGGCTACAGCAAAAACTGCTGAATGGAATTACACCAAATTTGGCAAGAAGCTAGATCTTGGAAAGCAGATTGGTCTTTGTCTGATTTGGTGTAAATCCGTTCAGTTATTTTTGAGGAATTAAGGTTTAAAAAATATAGATAAATGGATAGTTTATGTCCAGATATGCTCTGACGCGCCAATATTTAAAGGGAATACTGATTGGTTAGTTTCAACCTGAACAATATGTTTTGACAGCCATTACAAGACTCAAAGACTTGGTTCCTGTGTCCTGTAAATTAATTAAAAAAAGAATATCTAAGGGGGGCAGAGTGTGCACACCCAGAACCCACAGGGTATATGTGTGTGAGGGCAGGCGGGATGGGATTGAATTTAACCCGTGCATCTCCCTCTTCCCCTATTGACTTGTCACAACATGGAAAACATGCTGATGCAGCCGTTTGACACGATTCAAATGCATTGTAGTGAATGGCGGGCTTCAGGGGCACAAAATAGAAGCATGTATAAAGGGCGATAAGAGATTTTAGTTACAATATAAAACATTTGTTGGTTTCACCATACTAATTTAGGAATCGTGGTGTGCTCTAAAGTGATTTTACCCCGTTAAAAATGCTGACCCTTTGCTGGAATTTCAGGTCTCATGTTTCAGAGAAAACTGTTTACGCTCATGATTTTCTCAGAGAGGTTATGGAAGGTGCTCTTTAAGATAAAATGAGAGCATATTATCTTTCTCAGTCATGTGAGAATTAGGTCTGACATTGACAATAAAACATGTGCTTTCATCAGGGCAGCCTATCAGTCGATTCCCCTATGTTCTACTGAAGCCGTCCAGTGTTCTAAAGAACAACAAGAGCGCCAACAGTCTTACTTATGAGAAAAGTGTGGCACATCTGAAGCCATCTTGATTGAATCAAACTGGTAAAACTTAAACAATTTCATTTAGAAAGGAACAGAATGAGGGGGTTTCTTTTTTTTTTCTTTTCTTGCAATTTCATATAGCGCAGACTTGACCCGAAGGTATTGGAGTGCTTCACATGAGCAACAGTTACATTATACAAGGACACATTCATTGTTTTAGGCACGGGGAGAGCTTGACCCAAACAAATTGGTGTGCTTTATCTTAGCACTAGTTATACTACACAAGGTCACATTCTTATTTTTGAAACAGGGAGATTAAGTGATTTCTCCAGAATCACAGGATGTTGAGGCAACGCCAAAACTCAAGCCTGGTTCTCCAGTTGCAAAGTCGGCAGCTCTGGCGGTAACGCCAGATCCTTTGCCCTAAGTGCAACAAATAATTAAGTGATCAACTGAATAAAAACATTTATATAGCAAATAATTTAAATGCGCTTTATCGCTATTTGAGAACTCAGAAAATGTGTCTTCATTTTAGATTTTTAGAGCACTTACCATAATTTCTATGGGAACAATTGTAATTGTATTTATATATTGCTTACTTCACCTACAGAGGCGTCAAAGCACTTTTCGTTGAGTAGCGCTCTACTCCGGAACCCAAAAAGTATTAGTGGCGATTTAGTACAGGGAAATGAGAGTTAATTTTAGCGGTGGACATGGGAGTCTGTGAGATGGAATGAAAAGCATAACTGAGGGATAGAAGAGCTAGGAGTCTAGAAAGTGTTTACTGGGAGATCATAGAAGTAGGGGGAGGTTTGGGATGAGTAAAGGAGAGATGGAGAAGGGAAGAGTCTCTAGAAATGGATTAGGGAGATCATAGTATTAAAATGAGTCTTCGGATGAGCCCAAGGAGGGATACACGAGGTAAGAATCTAGAAAGGGTTATTTTGGAGATCATAGTAGTCCAATGAGGTTTGGGATGATTCACGGTGGAGGTAGAGGATACTGAAAGAGGTATAGGGTGAAACATAAGGTAGTGCATTAGAGAGAATGTATTTTTGTTTTTACAGTAGGGGTATAGTAATAAATATATTGATACACAAGTACATGGAGGGTATACATGTATAAGGAAGGTAATGTATCAACATTTAAGTTTCATAAACTCAGACTTGCAAGTGTTAATATACTTTAAGCCAATTTATTTGTGTACTATTTTAAAACTTTAAATATTTTTGTCAATATTTAAATAGTGAAACAATTGCAGATAGTTATGATAATATTTACATATTGTGATAAAATGAAAACTATAAGTATCTAATCAAATAACTTGTATGAAAACTATGCAGTGACCGATATACATGTTAAGCATATAATTATATACATCAAGACAGTCCAACTGTCGAAAAGCATAACAAACTGAGTAATACATTCTGCACTTAGACCACAACCTCTGAGTGTGCGCAATTTATTGGATTATTCGAGTCGAAATTTACAGTCCGGTTTTGGCTCCACCGGCAGAAGTAATATGTATATTTGTTATTCAGTCAGATTAAAAGAATAGCTATAGATTTAAAACCAAATATAATACATATTTATTCAAAGAAATACACATATCAAGACATACATTTAATCGATTCAAATGTTTATATACACAGAGATATGATGTACATCTGTGTTTGAGCATGGTGGTAATATAGGGAGGAGCCAACTCTTGAGTAGTTTTCTGAAGATAGAATGCTTATCCATTGAACTCGGCAGCCAGACTACTCTTGCATATCAAATCGCGAGACCACATCTCACCTGCCTTGAAAGCCCTGCATTGGTTACCGGTTGCCAGAAGAGCCACGTTCAAGCTGCTTTGTATCACCCACAAAGCAATACATGGAATGGGACCGCTCTTCATCAGGAATAAAATCACCAAGCATTCAACAAAGGAACCCCTATTCTAAAGGGGCACCTCGCCTCAAAATCCCATGATACAAGGAAAAAAAAACATGGGTGGCACATCCTTCTCTGTTCAAGCAGCCAAACTATGGAACTCTTTACACCCAACATAAGATCCACGGACAACCACCTTATCTTCAGAAAACTACTCGAGAATTGTCTCTTCCCCACATAAGCACCACACGCAAACAGAAATGTACAGCATATCCCTCTGTATAAGCATTTATTTTCACTATAGATATGTACCATTCTTTGTGTATTGCTTTGTATGAACATGTAGAATAATTATGTTAAAAACAAAAATTAAAAGTACAATAACACTTGAAAACCGGAGTTCATCTGGTGCCTCTTTGGTCTACATGTACTTGCCTCCATTGTGCATCTATGTACCTTCCATATTCTTGAATCCGTGTGTCTGTTAAAAAAGCATATCCAATGCACTACTCTATTTCTCATCCTGTACCTCTATCAATATCTTTAATTTACATACACTTAATCCTTTATGCATCTATATACTTTCAATGTACTTATGGATCTATACATTTATCACTTTCTTCTAATTTAGCATTTCCAATGCGCTACCTTATTTCTCAGCCTATACTTCTCTCGATATATCGTCTAGCCCAACTTTCTGACTCATCTCAAACTTCATTCTACTACTCTTTCCAATGCACTATTCTATTTCTCACCCTATACATCTATCAATATATCCTCGACTCCCACTCGCTCATTTAACCCAAACCCATACCACCACTATGATCCCCAAAATAACCCTTTCTAGACTCTTCCCCCTAATCTACCCCTCCTTGCATCATCTGACACCTCTTTTACTATACCAATCCCCCAAAACAAACCTTTCTAAACTCTTCCCTCTGACTCTTCCCCCCCACAAAAGCCTCCTCCTACTGCTATGACATCCCCCCAAAAAATTATATATGTATATTATATATATATATGTATATTATATATATATATATATATATATATATATATATATATATATATATATATATATATATATATATATATATATATATATATATATATATTTTGGATACAAAGGAGGCGGCACAGCCAGGGTACTTATTCAGCCTTATTTTATTTTTGCTTCACCCCACCAACGCGTTTCAGCCACAACTGGCCTTGTTCACGGTCGGTTAGTCCTTCAACAGTGTTGTTTTTTATACTAACCCATTTTGCCAATTAGGAGGCATTCTGGGAATTGTAGTCACTGTATTTCAAAATCATAAAAACAAAAGAAAGACAGTGTGTGTTTTTAGTAAATAGTGACTGGTCCTTGTTACATGCAATTACATGTTTCTTAATGTCAGAGTATTGGGTATAGTACCCTATTTTTCATTGTTTTTGTGGGCATTTTTATTCCAGATGAATGTGGAGGTCTTCCCCAAAGTTCATTCCTCTCGGGTGTTTGGTTCTGAGTCTGAATATCATCCGGGACTCCATCTGACGGAGTTTGCGGATTGCATCACCTCCTCTTTCCATTCTGTCCAACATCTTTGCTCCATAGAAATGCATTTGTCTCCAATCGCCATTCTGGCATGTGCTCAAGTGTTTGGCAGTAGCATATTGCATGTTGGAATTTTTTACCGCTCTGATGTGTTCTAGGATCCTTTTTTTTAACATGCATGTGGTGCATCCAATGTATTTCATGCCACATTTACATTCCACAATGTATACCACATTTTTAGATGTGCATGTGATATGTTGATTTATTTTCATTATTTTCCCATCTGGTTCTTGTATTTCTTTCATGTTTTTTCCAATTTTGCATGCTTTGCAAGTATTGCATGGATGAAAGCCTTTCCTTTGATCTTGTAGCCAGTCTGATTTGGGTTTCGTTTGAAAATAACTTTTTACTAGTAGATCCTTTAGAGAGGTATTCTTCTTGTATGTGATCAATGGTGCTTCGCCAATTGTTGTTCCAATATCGGGATCCCCCGATAAAAGATGCCAGTATTTTTTCATCATTCGGGCAATACTTCCACTTTCCTTACTGAATGTTGTTATAAATCGAGGAGCTGTCGTTTTTTCCGTAGTCTTTGGTTGTTCAATCAATGTCTCAGTTCTTGTTTTCTGATCAATTTTTTTCTTGCATTTTTTCAGAATCCGTTCTTCATATCCTCTTTCTCTGAATCTTTGTTTGCTTTCTTGGATTACCTTTTCTGCATCTTCTGGTACGGAACAGTTTCTTTATAACCGCGTAAATTCACCGTACGGTATGCTCTTTAGGAGTGATTTGGGGTGGAAACTTGTCCCATGTAGCACACTGTTTGTGGCAGTCTTTTTCCGAAATAGTGTGGATTCCAGTTTCCCATTGGACACATATATTTTAGTATCAAGGAAGTCTATTTCTTTTTTGCTTGTCGTGCATGTGAACTGAAGACCTACATTGTTCTCATTTAGTTTCTTGAAATATCTCTGGAACTCCAAGTTTGTACCATTCCAGATAATGAACAGATCATCTATGTATCGAACCCAGAGTATTAGTCGATCCAGATCAGGTTGGTTTTCCTCGTTCCATGCTATCATCTTCTCCCACCAGCCCATGGTGATATTGGCGTAGTTGGGAGATAGAGAAATGCCCATGGCTGTGCCACACTCTTGTTTGTATAGTTGTTTGTTAAAGAGGAATACATTATTTTTCAAACATAGGTCAATCATCTCTAGCAGCATTCTTGTGTGGTCTAACTGTGAAATGCTGCGTTGCCTCAGATGATATTCACAGGCATGCATACCAATATCATGGCGGATCGATGTGTACAATGAGACCACATCAATTGTGGCTAAAAGATAATCCGAGTTCCAAGTTACATTCATCAAGATTCTTAGGAAATCCCCGGTATCTTTCAAGTAAGATGGTAATCCTTGGGCAATTGGAGCTAGGAATGTGTCAACATAGTTGGAGATGTTTTCATACAGTGAACCGCAGGAGGAGACAATTGGTCTACCCGGTGGATTTACTACGGTCTTATGAATTTTGGGTAGAAAATATATACACGGTGTTATTGGGTGATCAACTGTTAGATATTTCTTTTCTTCTTCGTTGATCAGTCCTTTTTTGTACCATATCTCCAGATATTCTTGCAGTTCTTTTTTCATTCTTGCATTGGGATTGGTCTCTAGTTTTGTATAGTTGTTTTCTTGGTTCAACTGTCTTGCTGCTTCTGCGGTATAGTCTGTTGTTTGCATTAGCACAACGTTCCCTCCCTTGTCCGCAGGTTTTATTGTGATTTTGTCGTTCTCCTTCAGGGTGGTTATGGCATTTCGTTCTGCTTTTGAGAGATTTTCACGTAGATTGTTTTTTACTTTTGAGAGGTTACCCAATTCCTTAATTATTGCTTCCGAGAACAGGTCTATTTTATTTCCTGGTGACAGAACAGGGTAATATCTCGATTTTCTCTTTAACCCAGTGCTGGGTCTCTCATTCGTTTGAATGTTTAGTTCTTCCAAGATTTCAGTATCTGTTCGTGGATTGTTCTCCAGATCAAATAGTGTTTCAAAACTGTGTCTGAGATCCGGTAGTTCCGCAATTGTAGTGAATTCAATGTTGTCTGTGTCGTCATTCAATTGGTGATCGGGCTCAATTGGTTTGCCAGAATGTACCTTCATTAGTTTCAGTTTTCTAATGAACTTGTAAAAGTCTATTCGTGTTTCAGTATAATCGAAGTGTGATTCAGGGCAAAATGATAACCCTTTGTTTAGAACAGTACACTCTGTTTCAGTTAGTTGATGTTCTGAGAGATTTACAATTAGGTTTGTTTGACATTGCGATTGCGTAGAGGATACTGTCTTGTTTCTCCGCTTGGACCTGCGGGTTTTTCTGTTGCTGGTGCGGGGGTGGGGTGGTTTGGTTCTGTGTTGCTCTGCCTCTCCCTCTGTATCTTCTGTTGGACTGGGACCGCATTCCTCTTGCCCTTCCTCCGCCTCTTGCAATGCTTTTCTCCAGATTTATCAATCCAACTTCCTCTAAAACAGACCAGTTTTTTGACTGGTAAGAACTTAATACAGATTCATTTTCACTTATGTCTGATTCACTAGCACTAGACATGAGTTGCTGCATAGGATAGTTCTTTTTGAATTTGTCATATCGTCTGGCAAACGTGAGAATCCTGCCATGAATGTAATCTTGTTCATCTCTTTGGAATTTTCGTTCTTTGCGTTCTTCAATTTCTTGTTCATATGAGTCTAATCGTACTTCCATTTCTTTCCGCAATTTGGCAATTTCCGTTTGATTACTTTCATCTGATAATTTCTTTTCCAATTCAGAGATTTTTTGTATAATTTCATCCACATCAATTTGCGCATGTTTGATCAAAATGTGCATCATATTCAGGGAACATTGTGTGTTATTTTCAATCCATTCTTCAATTAATTCTTTTTTTACTCCTGGATGAGTTGGCATGGTGAAAATCCTCAAGCCTCGAGGAATGCGCTTGATTTCTACATATTTCTTAAGTGCTATTGCCTCCCAACTTTTGTTTCTTTCCCTTCTGTAAAGCTTTTCCAAAACATTCAACATCCAATTGCCCAAGGATTACCATCTTACTTGAAAGATACCGGGGATTTCCTAAGAATCTTGATGAATGTAACTTGGAACTCGGATTATCTTTTAGCCACAATTGATGTGGTCTCATTGTACACATCGATCCGCCATGATATTGGTATGCATGCCTGTGAATATCATCTGAGGCAACGCAGCATTTCACAGTTAGACCACACAAGAATGCTGCTAGAGATGATTGACCTATGTTTGAAAAATAATGTATTCCTCTTTAACAAACAACTATACAAACAAGAGTGTGGCACAGCCATGGGCATTTCTCTATCTCCCAACTACGCCAATATCACCATGGGCTGGTGGGAGAAGATGATAGCATGGAACGAGGAAAACCAACCTGATCTGGATCGACTAATACTCTGGGTTCGATACCTAGATGATCTGTTCATTATCTGGAATGGTACAAACTTGGAGTTCCAGAGATATTTCAAGAAACTAAATGAGAACAATGTAGGTCTTCAGTTCACATGCACGACAAGCAAAAAAGAAATAGACTTCCTTGATACTAAAATATATGTGTCCAATGGGAAACTGGAATCCACACTATTTCGGAAAAAGACTGCCACAAACAGTGTGCTACATGGGACAAGTTTCCACCCCAAATCACTCCTAAAGAGCATACCGTACGGTGAATTTACGCGGTTAAAAAGAAACTGTTCCGTACCAGAAGATGCAGAAAAGGTAATCCAAGAAAGCAAACAAAGATTCAGAGAAAGAGGATATGAAGAACGGATTCTGAAAAAATGCAAGAAAAAAATTGATCAGAAAACAAGAACTGAGACATTGATTGAACAACCAAAGACTACGGAAAAAACGACAGCTCCTCGATTTATAACAACATTCAGTAAGGAAAGTGGAAGTATTGCCCGAATGATGAAAAAATACTGGCATCTTTTATCGGGGGATCCCGATATTGGAACAACAATTGGCGAAGCACCATTGATCACATACAAGAAGAATACCTCTCTAAAGGATCTACTAGTAAAAAGTTATTTTCAAACGAAACCCAAATCAGACTGGCTACAAGATCAAAGGAAAAGCTTTCATCCATGCAATACTTGCAAAGCATGCAAAATTGGAAAAAACATGAAAGAAATACAAGAACCAGATGGGAAAATAATGAAAATAAATCAACATATCACATGCACATCTAAAAATGTGGTATACATTGTGGAATGTAAATGTGGCATGAAATACATTGGATGCACCACATGCATGTTAAAAAAAAGGATCCTAGAACACATCAGAGCGGTAAAAAATTCCAACATGCAATATGCTACTGCCAAACACTTGAGCACATGCCAGAATGGCGATTGGAGACAAATGCATTTCTATGGAGCAAAGATGTTGGACAGAATGGAAAGAGGAGGTGATGCAATCCGCAAACTCCGTCAGATGGAGTCCCGGATGATAATCAGACTCAGAACCAAACACCCGAGAGGAATGAACTTTGGGGAAGACCTCCACATTCATCTGGAATAAAAATGCCCACAAAAACAATGAAAAATAGGGTACTATACCCAATACTCTGACATTAAGAAACATGTAATTGCATGTAACAAGGACCAGTCACTATTTACTAAAAACACACACTGTCTTTCTTTTGTTTTTATGATTTTGAAATACAGTGACTACAATTCCCAGAATGCCTCCTAATTGGCAAAATGGGTTAGTATAAAAAACAACACTGTAGAAGGACTAACCGACCGTGAACAAGGCCAGTTGTGGCTGAAACGCGTTGGTGGGGTGAAGCAAAAATAAAATAAGGCTGAATAAGTACCCTGGCTGTGCCGCCTCCTTTGTATCCAAAATTGCTCTGGGTCACGATCCGACTCCTGGGCAGAGCACACGCTGTGGAGCGCTCTCGAATGGCTGTGGATCACTTTGCATGCTGACATATATATATATATATATATATATATATATATATATATATCCTTCACTCTTCGATCCCTCCATTATCCTATTCAATCAAAATAACAGACTACATGTTCACTTCTCAAATGTATTATTCCACTATACTAATTCACCACTAATCCTTTATGGGTTCCAGAGTAACGTGCTACTCGCCAATAAAGCGCTTCAACACCCCCATCAGGATTACAAATGCTATATACATGCAAACCTTTCTTCCATTTTCAACTTCTCTCCAACCCTGCTCAATCCAAATAACTGACTTATATCAACCACTCAAATGACTTTCATATTTCACTATACTAATTCAACATTAATCCTCATGGGTTCCGGAGTAGCTTGCTACTCGCTAGAAAAGCGCTTTAACACCCATCACGGGTAACAGATGCTATATGAATGCAAACCCCTTCTATCTCTCCGCTATCCTTCTCACTCTAAATAACGGACTAACATCCACCACTCAAATGACTTTCATATTTCACCATACTAATTCACCACTAATCCTTCATGGGTTTCCGGAGTAGCATGCTACTCACTAAAAAAAGCGCTTCAAAACCCTATCAGGAGTAACAAGCGCTTTATAAATACAAACCTTTTTTCCTCTTCTATCCTTCTGCTATCCTTCCAGATCCAAATAACTGACTAACCTATCCACCACTTAAATCACTTTCACATTTCACTATACTAATTCAACACTAATTCTTCATGGGTCTCTGAGTAGCGGGCTACTGTGTCGAAAAAGCGCTTTGGCGCCTCATCAGGGGTAGTAAGCACTTTATAAATGCAATTACAATACAAAACAATACATAGACAATGGAGGGAAGGCGGGAGGGGGTCAGGGGCAGCAAGCTGACCACACGGAGCAGATGGGAGGGGCAGAGGCAGCACAAAAGACCATGCATGTCAAGCGGGCGGGTTATCCCCCAAATATATAATTCCAGGTTCAGGAATGTGGGAAGAAAAACAATTAATAATAACACTTCTCACTAACCTATTTCATTAATCAGTAGAGACCCACCAAAAATTATTTCATTTACATTTTTTAATTACACTTTCCATAATTCATCTTCAAACAATATTTCTTATTCTCATGTATGTCATTTTCACATGAGTTTTTTTTAATGTAAATACAGTACTTAAAATTCATATATTAATTTTGTAAACAACACCAAAACAATTGAAGCAGAAATCGACAACACAAGAAATCCGATATCAATTTATCAAAATAAGACTATTTTTATAAGAAATGACACACTACAATGAAAAAGGTCCACCGGAGAGTTCTGGATATATAGATTTAGAAGCAATAATAAATCAAAGCAATTTCACTCAACCATGAACAAGCCTTGGCAAACTCAACGAATCGGACACTTACAAAAGTTTTCAAGGAAAACTTAGTAAGTGTCAATGCGGTTGGTTTCAAGTATTTGCGGTGACCAACGCCAGCATGGAGTTAGTCAGGGGGACTAGCAAGGTCCTCAAGAGCAGTTACCTTCACAGAAGAAGCAATCCTTCAACAGTTACAGGTGCTTTACTCGCTTTGCAATGGATCCCTTTAGGGAGGTCTTTATGCAGGGGTTGAAGAATGCCCTAATAATGCTTTGGATGTGATGCGGTCCATGGGGGGCGGGGGGGGACCGGGGGGGTCTTCATGAAGGGATTCCTCAGTCCACAAGGATGGTGAGGGGGTCCTGGTTGCAGGGTCGACATCTCACAAAGTTCCCTATGGTCTGGCTGAAGTCCAGCCGCCACTGGACTATCAGTTGCTCGATGTCACGGTCACAGGCCAATCCTTCCTGGGTAGACAACTTTCCTCCTGAAGGTCCCAACAACTCTGTCCGCACTGCCGCACCTAGCAAACTCTGTTGCAACTCTGTGCTGCTTAACAGCAGTGGAAGCGGCTTGAAGACATCGGGCTAACAACTTGCCTCAGCAGGCTTCTTCAGCTGTTGTGTCCCTATGCTGCAAACAGGAGGCCAGTCAGCTGGCCCTTGGAGTTATCTTGGCTTGACCAGGTTCTAGAGACGTCTTCTCCTTGAGCAGGACACGGCAGGCACAGTCTCTCTCTTTGCTAGCAACCAGGTACAGCCCCTCTCCCCATAGCTCCCCCCTCGGTGTAGCCTCTTTTTGCTGGTCCCTCAGGTGCAGCAGGGGAGTCCTTCTGCAATCCTTCATTCAAGGTGGTTGAGATCTGGGTGACTCTGTATGCTCGGAAAGAGCCCTAAGGGCAGGATACGGTTGGTAGGGAATTACCTATCCGGTTCCCTCCCACATGGTGTCCCATTCCTGTAGTGTGGCATTTGGCTATCTCAGAATGCACCATTCTGCCCATCCCCAAGATGGCGAGACCTCTCCGTTGGGGTACAAGACCTCACTAGCTCACCCCCAGGTTGTGGCTACCTCTGGGCTACAAGTCCCTGGGGAAAACAGTTTAGCAACTGGTTTCCACTCTCTGCATCTCAGGCTAGCCTGTCTACCTCAACAATGTGGTGCCTCCCTCCCACCGTGCTACTCGCCTGCTCTTCAAAGGCGGCTTCAACTTTGAAGCCTGTCTTTTGGGGCCAACACCCAAGAGGTATCCTGCCGGAGCGAGGTGACAACGCCCTGGCCTGCAATCCCTCACTGTTCCCCTTCCTGGGAGTCGTTAGCACATCTTTCCAGGACTGCAGATAACTGTCTCATGGAGCAAGCTCCATGTGTGCCTGGGAAGGCACATGAATTTTGAAAGTGACAAAGTGGCAGGTTTGCTAAAGCTGCACACTGTAATGAGTTACAATAATTTCGACTGGAGACACAAGTTGAGCTTCATGTAATGAGTTGTTGGATACCTTGGAATTCCCACTTTAGTCACAATGTTCAGGAGTTATCACAGCTGAGGGGTCAGTCTGTAACCCTGCCATCGCCTATTACGCGACCAAGTCTTTCCACAGTAAAACTGTCGTTTTGCGTGTTTTACTGCCTGGGCATGTAAAGCACATGTCCTACCTGTGTCATATGTTTCACCCTGCCTTAAGGGCTTGGTCGGCCTGCCAGAAGATGTCAGAACGAAGCTTGGACATCCTCTGAAAAACCAATTGTCCTCAGCCAGGCGTGGTGCTGTAAGGCCACCAACGTAGGAACCACTCTGCCTAGCAAGTCGGTCGTGTCCAGACCACATCAGTTTGTGAAATTAGCTGTGTCTCGCCCATCAGCTATCGCTTGAGAGAGTATGGCCCAAGCCTCCTCCGGAACTGTAGACAGCACCTGCGTAACTGAATCACAAAAGGAATGGGAGTAACGGCCCAAAAGTCCTGTAGTATTCACTGACTATAATGCCAGGCTGGTGGAAGAAAACATTTTCTTACCCAAGGTGTCAAGCCTATTGGACTCCCTATCCAGTGGGGCGGTAGGGAATGCACCAGGATTTACTCAGGAAGGGGAGGCTTGGACCACAAAGCTCTTTGAGGTAGGGTATTCGGTGAGGAAAGAAGGGCCCCTTTGGGGCAGGGAGATAGGGACAGGCAATTGTCCTGTCCACCGGAGCCCCTGTGCAGAATGTGGACCAGGCCCCAGGCAGGATGTATGTATTTAATTAAATGGGAGAAGCTTTTTTCAGGATGGGTGGCTTCCGGTTGAAGCACCTCAGTGAAGACTTAGACTTGACAGCCACAGAGGGCAACTGAAGGTCAGGGGCCTCAGCCGCCCTCCTCACCACGACTACAAACGTGGCACCCTCCTCCATAGCCACAGTAGGAGGAAAGACCAAGCCAGTATCTGGGGAGGTGTCCAGTCCACTGGCATCCACCAATTCCTCAGAACAGTTAATATTCTTCATTGTCCAGTGGCCCATAAGAGTAGGGCTCAGACTCCAGCCTGGAGGGAATGGCTCCAGTTGGAGTTGGACAACGCCCCTCGGGCTCTGTGTCGGAGTCAGGGATAAGAATAGGGACGGCACCGCCCGAGGGCAACAGCAGCGCCGGGAGCGTCTACAGTAGGACAGGCAACAGGGGAAGACGGAGTAGGTACAACCAGTGCCGGTCTGGATCCATCGGTGGCTCCAAGGGGCCCGACTGCCGCGAACCAGTAAGGGCCCCTCTTAAACCCAAAAGCTCTCCAGCCGGGACTCGCTGTCCAAATATGAGGTGAATGGCCTCAAACAATCTCGAAGATTGGCAGGGGTTGCTCAGCCTCCAGGAAACTTGGGGAGGTGCGGAGACGGCCAAGGTGCGGGCTGAACCGCGGAGCCAAGCCTCGGGTGCTGATGCTGCCTGGAGTCATCGGATTACTTCAAAAGGCGGAGAAAGGTCAGTCGCACGTCAAGCGGCCTAGAGGGATCGTTCACTCAAGGCCTTTCGGTGCAAGGCATGACAATCGACGCAGGTCTTGGCGTCATGGTCATGCTCAAGGCACCAGAGACCGACAAGGTGTGGGTCCGTCGCTGACTTTTGCCAGTGACAGGCGCTGCAGGGCTTTAATCCAGCCTTCCTTGTGGAAATCCCTGCCACACTAGGAGAAAAGTCTCAAAAATAACTTGCAACAAAAGTTTAAAAAAGGGTCAGTCAAAAGGTGGCTGGGCGTAGCTCTCTCTGGATCTCCACTCACTGATTTGGAAAGACAAGAACTCACTTCAGCGCGTGCTGATGTGGCGCCTATATAGGCACCACGCACGTCACTTTCAGCGACACACGCAGCCGAATGGCGCCAACTAGGGGCACGCAGGGGTACTGCTCACGAAACAATTCCGAATTCAGACAGATGCCTGGGGATAATTCAAAGGTAAAGAACCTACGGCTAGAAGTAGATCAGATACTAGAAATATCACAAAAGATGCATTTGAAATGCATAGATAAGTAGGAGAAAGGGTGTAGGGGAGTGGGTTTCTGTTGCAGTAAACCCCCCCCCCACACACACACACACTTTTAGTCAGCTTACTGATGCATTTCGACTGAGTGTGCCTTGGGCCCCGGCAATCAGGTTTCCTAGGTCCTGTGTTCTTTCCCTAACCTGTACCATTGTTTCCACAACTGGCACAGCTCCGGTCTACCAATAAGTCCCTTGTAATGGGGTATCTATGGTACCAAGGGCAGGGTGGCCAGGGAAAGGCCTCTGAAGGCTGTAGCATGTAGTAGATCACCCTCAGAGACCTCTCACCACCAAACTGCACCACTGCCATTGCAGCCTGCATGTGGTGAAGCAACCAAAAATAAAGTGTCAAAATGGCACACATCCCTGTGTGCCATGTCTGCCCAGAACTGCATGAGGCCCAGGGAAGCCACCCTTAAGGCAGGGTGCCCTGTAGCTTTATTCTTAGATATTATAAGTGCCCACTAAAGCCATATAGAGTATATGGTCATTAAACTGGTCACTACGAGTTTCCTACCACCTGAATGGGTTTACTTAGTTCTGGGATTTTTGGTACCCAACATCTCCGAATAATAAACCTGCATTGATTTCAGTGTCAGATTTATTATTCCCTGCATTCAACGGTCCCTTCTAGAGGACCACTGAACCAAACCAGTCTCTGGTGGGTGTCTGACCACCAGCCTGCCACGACGAGACAAGTTTCTGGACCCCTGATGTGGGAGCCTTCGCTCCCAGGATCCAGAAATAAAGCCTTCCTGGACATAGGTGTTGACACCTCCCCAGGTCAGGAAGAGCAATCTGTGGCAGGGAAGCTTCAACGGCCTTGTGACCTCTGCAAACCAACAAACAGCCTCTCGTGCTATCAGGGGCAGGCCCCCTTCCTGTCTCACCCCCTTTTCGGTAGGAAGACAGGCGGGAAAAATTGGAACAGCTGAGAAGGTGTGCCAACCTCTGCCAACACCACCCCTCAGGTGGGGGAGGCAAGGTGAAGCCCTCTCTTCAGTGGCTGCCAACTTGCAGAGTTAGGGATTGTGTCTCCCCTTCCCACATGGGGTGAGCGCACTGAGGGTGTAGCCGCCCCCTAAGGTCAGTAGCCCATTGGCTACTACCTTGAGATCCCTAAAAAGACCCCTAAATACAGTATTTAAGGGGCAGCCCTGAACCCAGAAGGCAGTTCTCAACGACCTAAGAAGACTGGAACCCCGAAGGCGTAGCCGCAGTGAAGACTCCAGTCCCAACTGACTTGGACCCAGCCCTACTGGCCTGCCTGCAGCTCCAAAAAGGACCAGCAACCTCCAGATTTGGTGAGGATTGGTCCACTACTGCAATAAAGCCTTGAGACTCCCTAGGAGAGGGGCCCTGTCCACAAAAAAAGACCCAGCCCGAGCGGGACTAACAACCCCTGCTCCAGGACTTACCTCTGCACCCGCGGTCCACGACCGGTGTCCTGAGGGTCCATCGTTCATGAAGTGGTCCCCTAGCAGTTCTGGCCTCCAAACCATAGAGGGGTGTCACCTTCAAGGTTCTGTGTCGATGCCTGCGGCCTCTTCACGTAGACCTCAAACCCCCCCCCACACACACACACCACGATGGGACCGGTAAGCCGATTCCGGACGTCAAAAGGCACCCATGCAGTCTCCAACCCTGCATCCTGGTGACCTCATCCTGAAGTGTTGTGACGTCGAGTCACATCTCTACTTTTCTGCCCAGCTGTTGGTTCCACCATAGGAAAGCATTGGGCTCCCGACCCTTCCTAAGCACCCTGCACTCAGCCACTTCTGTGCTGCTGCTGGTGTGGGAATAGTGCTAACTTGAGACCCCCCTTTGCCCTCACCTTAACCCCAGGAGCTTGCCTCCCAAGACGGAGTGGCCTGCCCGAGAGCAGCCCCCAACCGAGGTGCCCCCTAGCCCCTTTTCCTTGGCACCCTGCACTTTGCACCTGGCCGCCGCTGTTGGTGACCCTTGAGTGTCAACCTGAACCTTGGGGAACATTGGTTCTACCCTCCAAAACTCCATACCCAAACCCGTTTACTGACCGGTAAACCCAACACATTGTTTTTCTCCATAGGATTGTATGGTGGGCTTTCTCTGAAAAATCTTTCCGTTTGAACGGTCTTGAACTACAACAAAAGTAACTTTGTGCCTTCAAAAGAGTTAACCTGTGTGAGAAGTTAGCCTGGCATATGATGTCCACTAGTTCTAGTGGGCACCTTGCACCAGTCTAATCGACCCTTATGGATGGTGGTTGTAAAGTCAACCTTATAGAAAGCTATCCTAGTGGTAGCATGAACCAGCAGTCTTAAGGCTAAGACTTCAGTAGGCGAGTTAAACAAGTTGTTTTACCATATATAATCCCTTGAATACCAATTGAAAGGACACCACACAAGGTATATATCAAATATATATGTATTTAATCTAAACACAACCCCTCTGCACTCTTTATGAGGTCAGAGGTCAAAATACAATACAAGTCACATAGTTAATATACGATAAGCTCAGTATACGTAATGCCCTAGGGGCCTCACAAACCATATTCTAAGAAAGTGGTATAAGTACAACGTCAGAGTTAGAAAGCAGGCCTGTGGAATCGCTGGGGCTACACTAAACAACCAGAGGTTAGGAAGTAGGAGGTCCACGGGAAACATGTGCAGTGTCTAAACACAGACGCGGGTTACCATTTTCTTTCTAAGGGAAACAAAGAAGTTACAAAGTTACTGTTTAAGGACACTTCCGGATGGACTAGGATGGAACCCTTTTAAACTAGGACACTTCGAGAGTCAAGAACCACGGGAGCACCGGAGTACTCGTGTTACCTCACCCAGGAAAGCCGGGTGCATAGGTGTCTTTTTGTGTCGGGTTTCGTTGTCGTTTTCTATGGAGAGCTGCAAAGAAGTGCTGCAGGCGACCAGAGGAAAATTGTCCGGGTGGATCGGTGATGTGAAGAACCTGAAAGCAGAGGGACAGAGTCTGGGTCACTAGCCAATGACCAGGAAGGTACCAGGAAGGAACCAGGCGATGTCGGGTGCTTGAAGGTGAAGAAGGCGAGTTTGTCTCTTCAGCCACGAGGACCAGGAGGCATCGACGATGACCAGGCGCTGGATTCGAGCTGTCCCACGATGGATCTAGATGACCGCGGTGTCGGTATCCGGATTGGACCAAACAAGCCTTGGCAACCGCAACCCACGCAGGATGTCGAGATTGGCTCTTTTTCAGGGAAGCTGGAGCAAGCATGGAGCAACCAGGAAAGCAAAGTAAATTCAAGATGGCGTCTTCAGGGGGCTCACTAGCCAACGGGCAAGGAACCGGGAAGACGCGTCGAGCTCAAATGCAAAGGCGGGGCCCACGGGACACTCTCGGAGTGTGGGGGCCTGGGCTTCGGTGCAAATAGTGCTCGGGGCTGGGGCTTCTCGTACCCCAATACACAACTTACTGAGGATTCAGGAAAGGAGTGCAGGTAGCAAAATTCAGGATGTCCAAGATGTCCGGTCCCACGTCTCTCGTGTCCGCCACGGGTCTCAGCTTTGCTGTGGATGTGGATTGGGGTCAGAGAAGACTGGAAGTCCAGTTCTTGAGTCGCAGAGTCTTTGGGTTCCGACGGGAGCCTTGAAACTGCAGACCCGCGAAGTTTCTGTTGGTGCCTGTTTGCACAGGGTGGTCACTCCTTGACCACAAGGGAGATGTCTACTGTCTTCCAGTCAGAATGGAATGTCGAAGGTCCAAGATATGTCTTTCAAAGATTTGTCCAGGATAATCTAAAGTCCTGGGGACACAGCACCTATACTTATACTAAGAAAGGGGTCTGGATTACCTGACTAGGTCCCTCCTATGGGTGAACCTGAGAAGGGGGTGGTTACACGCCTTTCCCTTTTTCCAGTTTTGCTCCAGAGCTGGGGCTGGAGTGCCCCAGAAACTGGTTTGAACCGGGCTGTGCATGGAGCACCTTGTGTGCCCAGGCAGTGTCTAGATGCATTCACTGAATGAAGCCCTCCCTGCCCCAATACACAAAACCCCTGTCTGGGGAGGTGCCAGCACCTTCCTGGACAGGAAACCTATTGTCCAGGCCTCCCCTGCCGGAGTTTCGTCCAGCAAGAGGTCGTCAGACTCGTGTCTGTGGCAGCAGCATCCATTTTGTGATGCTGAGGCTCTGTTTAACTTTAACCAGGTAAAGCAGTAAGCTACATGTCTTTTCCCTCTAGAAGGGTGAATGCTACCCCCGCCGCCAGAATTGGCGCGGGGGGGGGGGGTTGTATTCCAAAGTGTTTGACACCTTCCACGACATGTTTTGATAAAGCCAAACCAAAGTTAGCATTAACCACGAGGATTATAATGCACATGTATGTGGTATGGCTATATCATAGAACAGCTATAAGGAGATGGTTCTGAAAGCTGCAGAGGGTCTCATCTCAGGCTAGGGCACCCTCTCACATAAAACCAAGCACTCTGCCTCCAGGATTGTCAAGGCCTACTATAGAGTGGCTTATAAGTGTATATGTGTCTATATGTAAAGGCAGATATAGGTATACTATATCTAAGTAATGGGTTATGACACCACCTTACCCAGGCTGTGTGAACAGACCTGTGGTGTCAGTTTGGAAGGCAAACCAGGGGTGGCACAATACATGCTGCAGCCCTTGGCAGGCCTAAGGTGCACCTATGCCCTGGGTACCTATGGTACACTATACAGGGGCTCACAAGGGTCACTCAGTAACCAATCTGGTATGTACCTAAAGTACATGGAGTCCATTTTGTAGAGAAAGCAGATAGTCTGAGGCCCTGAATAGCAGGGTCCCAGGCCAACTAAGTCGAAAACCAGCAAAACACCAGGAAAAAAGTGGGGGTAACCATATAGTCAGATTCCACCTTCCTACAACCTGCTTATTGATGTCCTGTGATGCTTATACCGTGTTAGTAGCTTGTTTCATGCCAAACTAGAAAAGTAACTATAAAGTAATCTCAAAGTAATTTCATGTGTTTTTTTAACAGCTTACAAACCATTTTCTCAACTGCAAAAGTAATCTGAATGTTCCTTCAAAACCAGTGCTCACTGTATTTTGAAAAGTAACATTATATGAAAAGCTTAACTTGACTGCTACTAAGTAAATCTTGGTTTAGAAATAAAACAATGCAATAACTTTTTATACCAACAGTTGGTCTGGATTCAGCCTTTTGAGTGTGTGACATCATTTCTTGCCCGAGTGTGTATAACAAATGCTTACCACTAACCTCTTATAAGCCTGAGTGCTCAACCACACTACCACAAAAGAGAGTAAGGTATTATCTACTTTAGTCTCTGCTATACCTCTGGGGATCCACTGGCCTCTCTGCACACTATACCTTACTTTGGTATAATATATACAGAGCCAGCTGCAAAGGTGCTTGAAAATATGAAATTCATGATGCGTGTCAAACGACTACTGCTGTTGCATTGAAACTGTAGTCACAGGACACTATATATTTTTATTTGTTTTAACAGATTATCCATTTCCTTAGCACGAGCTGCAGGGACCAATCAAAGATTAGAATAATAATTAAAATGATACAAACATAAATCAATGCCTTTACAGTACATTTAAGAAAGATTCTTTGTAAAGATCCCTTCTTTTAACTTACCGGTCATCAATACTGTTCTGGTAATATATATGAAGGAGCTTGTCCTTAATCCAGTTAATTTGCTTTGCCGCTTCTTTTCCTGCTTCGGCTTGCAAGGAATATTTCTTATAGATTTGAGCAAGTCCCATCATGGCTTCTTTTCTCACCCTCCACTTTAACAAACAAAAAAAAGTGGTTGTCAAACTATGTGCCTTTGGCCCATCATTCATACTGCAATGAAGATTATAGTGTACCTAGACATCATTCCAAATAGCAAAATAGCCAAAGCAAAGCAAACTACTAGTCAATGAATGTCATCTGCACATTATCTTATGATGTTAAATGATTTTAAATTGACCTTTGATACCCAAAACTATTTCAACCAGTAAAGGAAGATTTTCAGTTTAAAAAGGATTGTCCTGAAATAACAATTTACTCCAGTATTGGATCTTTCATATATTTCCCTTGCTAGTTTCATTCCCCGTCGTCGGGATGGGAGTCCCCGGTAAATAAAAAATACCATAGAAATAGGTACAAAAAAAGAAAAAAGACCTAGGCCTCATCTCATTTTGTATCATATCCACCTCTTTTTGTAAAAGAGACCAAATAAAATGAACAGCCAATCAGAACAGCCTCACCCCATAGAACCTTCCTGAGAGAGCCTTAGATTTTCTACCGCACGTTGTGCAAGGGAGTCTCCACTGAGCTCTGCTCAGTTTTTCTTTAGCTACAACTACTTTCTTCATCTCAACTCTTCACACATGTCAGACAAGGAGGCCGTGAAAAGAATGCTCTTTTCAAGGCTTGTGCCACCTGCTCCAAAAATAGACTTTATGTGGAGGACAAACAAAGACTGTATTTACTGTTTGTATCCTGACCATAAAGCTTCTGACAGCAAGATGTCGGACCTTCTCAACTAAGTCCTTGCTGGACCGTGAGGGACGTCTGCTCACTTGGCTTAAAAAATTAAAGTCACAAAAAGATCCTGTTTCAAGTGACAGTGATGACGTTTCATCAGTGACTTCGTCCAGGAGATCACAAAAAAGGGGTAGGTCTTCACCTTCTACTTCTTCAGACCCCCCTTCCAAAGCCTTACAAAAGACCTCGGATAGGTCTGACAGGCGTAGTTCCATCAAATCGCCTCACCGAGGTGTAAAGGAGAGGGAAGGACTTGCTGTTGATGTGGCACCTGGGAAGAAGGCAAGCCATGGGCCTTCTGCTTCTTCTCCGCCTTCTGAGAAGCCAAAAAACTTTAAAAAATCAGCTTCTGTCCCTCTTGAGAGGAAAGCTGACAGAAAAATTCGCTCGTCGACGACAACATCAATACCGTTGACGACGGCTTCTAAAATCTTACTGGCGTCGGCTTCGGCGACAGGCTCGTCGACGAGAGTTTCCTCCTCTCCATTGGCTTCGTCAACGACAACTTCAACGACAATGCAAACAGAGGTACCTTTTATTCCGTCATCTACTTTCACAACTTCCACGTCGACGAGGATGACGGTGATGGTGTCGAGGGCGTCGACGTCGAGACCTTCCAGCCTGATAATGACGCTTGTCTCGTCGACAGTCCTGTCGACGGTGGCTCTTTCATCTTCGACTGTTCAAACATTGTCGCCGACGGCTCTGTCTACGACCTAGTCGACGATACAAAATGTGGCAATTTCTAATCGGAGACGTCGCATTACTCCTGAAATGACTTCTCCAAGGAAAATTACACCCCTGCTCTCCTTCTGGAAGAGGAGTTTTCCGAGGACAATGAGGGTCCTTATGGTGATGCAGATAGCCCATCTCAGCTGCATGTTAAATATCAGGACTCGGACTCTGAGGAGTATTATATGGAGCAGTAACAGTATGTTCCACAATCCAGATCTCAGGATCACTATAAACAGGACATGGTTTGCATGCCATTTTCCCTCATTACAGACCTGCAGTTCATGCTTTCGGACTACAGGAAGAGGTTTCCAACGCAGTCCTCTGGCCAAGAAGCAGGGCAAGTGCTTCTAACTCCACTTGCTCGTCCGGTTACACCTCAGCCTCCTCAAATTCCAAAACCGGAGTTACCGGAGCCACAGGAGCATGTAGTTACAGTCCAGTACGCCACATCTGATGATGACAAAGTCACTACGACGATCCCGGACAGGGAATGGGATTACTACATTATTCCGGACCCTGCCTCTCCCGTTCCTGAACAGGCGGACTCTCTTCCAGCTGATATTGGAGGTTTTCACAATTTGATGGAGAGGGCTTCTAAGCGTTTTGACCTGCCCATTCCATCAGTGCAGTCAGAATGTTTTTATATGACTTCAAGACATCATGCAGGAAGTCTGTTCGCTCTATCCCCATCGTGGGCCATATCTGGGATGAGGGACTAAAAGTGATGAAGTGATGCCAGTGCTTCTTCATCTGGAGAAGAAGGACGAAGCTCCGTATGATCGCCCAGCTTGTCTGGTCAGCCAACCGAAACCGGATTTTGTGATTTCACAAGCAGCCCAGAAAAAATCTAAAAATCCGGCGGCACCTCTTACCACGCCACCTGATAAAGAGGGAAGGCGGTTGGATAATGCTGGAAAGAGGTTCTCTTCCATGTCCAGCCTCCTGGTCAGAGCAGCCAATGCCTTGGCTATTCTTGGACGGTATGATCGCCAGATGTGGTGTGATCTGTCTCCATATCTGGACCAGCAGCCTGAAGAGGCTAAAGCCGAAGCCAGAAAGATCCTACAGGAGGGAGAAAGAGCATCTTCCGAAATAATTGACTGTGCAATGGACATTGCCACTACAGCTTTCCGCTCTCTCGCAGGGGCAGCAGACCTTCGACGACAAGGCTGGCTTTGTGCCATTTGGTTCCGGCCAGAAGTCCAGAACAAGATCCTGGACCTTCCCTTTGATTGTGAAGCGCTCTTTGAGAAGCACATTGATGATGCGCTGGAAGACAAAGAAAGACACGGAAACTACAAAGTCCCTCGGGACTCTACAATACTTCAAGGCTCCTTTCTGTGGAGCGAGAGGTAGAGGTTTTTCATCATACATAGGCGGATACCAGCAACAGTGCTGTTCCACTTACTCGCAGTCTTCTCAATCTTACCAGCCGCAATATTCCCAATGACAAGGCCAGTCGTCTTCTTTCTCTCGATCATCATCGAGAGGAAGGCAAGGGTGCCAGGGGATGGATTCCTCTAAGCGCCAGTAGCGGCTTTTTGGCTTTTCCTACTGTTCCTTTGTCCCCTGTAACACCAGAAAGGGGCAGGATATCCCAATACTTCCACAATTGGCAACTCATAACATCAGATCGGTGGGTTCTCAATATTGTTTTTTTAGGCCATACTCTGGAATTTCAACATCATCCACCATCCAAAGCACCTCGTGCCACCGAATCCAAACAGCTACACCTTCTACGCCTAGAAGCCCACCAACAACTTCTCAAGGGGGCGATAGAACCGGCCCCCCTATCCCAACGGGGAAAAGGATTCTATTCCCGGTCCTTTCTTGTTCAAAAGACCGTAGAAAAATGACGCCCAATTTTAGACCTGAGGGAGCTAAACACCTATCTCATAAAACTCTCTTTTCGGATGGTTTCCTTACAGGACATTTTACGGCTCCTCAATCCAGGAGATTACATGGCAACCTTGGATCTCAAGGACATATACTTCCATGTCCCCATCCACCCTGCCCACAGGAAGTTTGTGCGCTTTACAGTAGCCAAGAGCCACTTTCAATTCAAGGTCCTGCTTTTCGGACTCGGATCCGCTCCGTGGATTTTCACAAAGGTCCCAGTCGCAGCTTTTCTCAGGAAACAGAGGCTCCAGGTCTTTCCTTACCTGGACGACTGGCTGGTGAAAGCTCAGTCTCATCACGCAGCAGAGGATGTCGAAACATGCACTCCGCTCTTCCGTCATCTGGGGCTTCAGCTCAACACGGAAAAGTCAGTCCTGTGCCCGTCCAAGTCAGCCAAGTTCCTGGGTCCCATTCTGGACACATCTTGTTGCAAAGTGTTCCCGTCAAGAGAAAGGCAAACTAAACTGACCGTCGATTGCAAAAAAGAAGGTCACTTTCAGTTCGCCTCTACAAGTCCTTTCTAGGGTCAATCTCGCCCTGCATTCCCTTGATTCCACATTGCAGGTTGGAAATACGCCCCCTCCAAGAGCAACTGGGTTTGCAGTGGCGCCAAGCAGAAGGTTCTTTCGAAGACAAGATCACAATGACTCAACCTATGAAAGACACGGCCAGAGACAATATCTCTCAGGGTCTCACATTCAGGATCACCTCAGCTCCTCTAATAATTACAACAGCCGCTTCTCTAGAAGGCTGGGGGGCCATCTTACAAGATCTTCAGGTGAGCGGCTGCTGGCTGCCCCAGCATCCCCTTCTCCAAATCAATCTATTAGAACTCTGGGAGATTCGTCTGGCATTACAGGTCTTCCTTCTGTGGATCCGACGATCCACTGTCCTGGTCCATACGGACAACACAATGGCCATGCATTATGTAAACAAGCAGGGAGGAACAAGGTCTTGTCCCCTATCCAAAGAGGCTCAGGAGATTTGGGAATGGGCTATCCAAAAGAAAATTTCACTCTCGGCGGAGCATCTTCCAGGTGCCCTCAACAACACGCTCAGTCGCCTCAAGTTGGTGAGCCACGAGTGGGAATTAGACCAACACACTCTGGAAAGGATTTTCAATCTCTGGGGCACTCCACCCATAGATCTCTTTGCCACTCCAGAGAACAGCCTTCTCAGGAAGCTCAAGGCGGAACCCTGCAGAATGATCCTAGTGGCCCCAGCGTGGCCTCGCCAGTGCTGGTTTACGGAGCTTCTCCCGCTCTCCCTGGATCATCCAATTAATCTGCGCCCAATTCATTATCTGCTAACAATGGCCCAGGAACAAAAGGTATATCCGGATCTGAGCTCGCTTCAGTTATCAGCGTGGCTCCTGAGCACCGAGAATTCCAGAATCTCGCCATAGTGTAGAGAGGTGCTGGCTCAAGTCCGAGCACCAAGTACAAATAAGAAGTACCGTGCTGCTGGGCCTAAGAAAGAAGGAACAAAAGAACCTCGGAAAGAGTGGCAGAAAGGGGATCCACAGCCTTCGCTGTGCACCATGCCACAAACTTGTTCCACCTGCAGGCGTGTACCGTTTTTGTGGAGGGACTCCTGGCTGCCAGAATGACATCACAGACTTCGGGAGGAAGATCGAAAGCTGTCAACTGTCGCCGCTCAAAAACCATGCATGGAGGTGGAGGCTGGACAGGTTCGGGTGGAGGACCCACTGCTGCTGCTACAACAGACCGCAACTCCACTTGCGACGAAAAGCATCACCAAACGAGTGCCGCCTTGGAAATTCCAACGTGCAGAACTAAGGACATTGCGCGTTCTCTTCGGTGGCGAATAGATCTAACCAAGGCTCTCCCCACTGCAGAAAGAGACCTTGATGTTCCAGCCATGTGCAGAGGCGCAGAGCCTCCTGACATAGGGTCCAGGACCCCACCTGCTTGTTGCAATATCACATGCGGTGGTGTTGTCCGTGACCACCTGCATCGCTTTTCCCCGGACAGAGGGAAGGAATGCTTTCAGTGCAAGTCGGATCGCCCAAAGCTCCAAAAGGTTGACATGGAGCCGGGACCCTGCCAGAGACCAGAGGTCTCTGATCTCCGCCTCTCCCAAGTGGCCACCCCATCCGAGAAGGGACACATCCGTCACCAATGTGTGCTCCGGTTGTGGAAGGGAGAGGGAGGTGCCATTGACCCAATCGCGATTCGTGAGCCACCACCTCAATTGTCGTGCAGTGCCCTCCGAGATCAGGACATGATCGGACAGGTTGCCCTGATGCAGTGCCCAATGGAACTTCAGGTCCCACTGCAGAGCCTGCATGTGCCATCTGGCATGTTGCACTAGCAGGATGCAGGAGGTCATCAGACCCAGGAGCCAGAGGGTCATCCTGACAAACCCAGGATAGAGGCTGAAAAATCGGAATCCTAGCCTGAATATCCCAGACTCGCTGCTTGGGAGGATAAAACCGAAACGGTGTTGAATACAGAACCGCGCCGATGAAGGGGAGCTTCTGAGAGGGACTCCGGTGCGACTTCGGCATGTTGATGGAGAACCCCAGCAAATGCAGGAGGTCGGCTGTAGTCTAAAGGTGAGTGACGACTGCCTAGGGCCAGCCCACCTTCAACAACCAGTCGCCGACCAACATTTTGAATTTCTCCTTCTGGAGGAAGCGATAGACGTTCTGGAGGTCCAAGATGGGGCGTAGACCCCCCTTGTCCTTCTTGGTGACCAGAAAGTTGTGGGAATAACAACCACACCCTACATCCGGCCCGGGAATGCTCACGATGGCCCCCTTATCCATGAGGGCTGTGACTTCCAGCTGGAGAAGCACCAAGTGATCCTCCGACATGCGATGGCACCGAGGTGGCATGTTTGAAGGAAGGGAGTAACCCATGCGGATGATCTGCAACACCCACTTGTCTGATGTAATAGCGCGCCAGTGGGGGAGGTGGTTGCAGACTCTGCCACCAACCGGCGTGGGGTGCTCCACAAAGCTTGGATTAGGAAGGTTTGGAGGTAGAATCAGCGGGGTGGAGATGGACTGACCCCCACGCCGATTCCCAGACCCGCCCCTGCGGAAGCCGCATCTGCAGTGAGGCTGGTTCTGCACAGGGTTGCTGGAGGAGCGTTCCTGGGCGCCCCTGCCATGGCCAGGAAAGGAACGAAAACAGGGAGCGGCTGGGCTCTCGGCAGAAAGGCCCAAGGACTTGGCCGTAGCCCTCGAGTCCTTAAAACGCTCCAGTGCGCTGTCGGCCTTATCGCCAAACAGGCGAGTGCCGTCAAAGGGCATGTCCATGAGCGAACTCTGGACATCGGACGAGAAGCCAGTAGAACGCAACCAGGCGTGTTGACGCAGTGCCACAGTCGTAGAAATTGCCCTTCCCAAGGAGTCACCGGTGTCCAAACCACAACGAATGGTGAACTTAGCTACATCCTTACCCTCAGCAACTGCTTGGGAGAGAAAAGCCTGAACTTCCTCAGGACACTGAGGCAATACCTGAGCCACGGTATCCCACACCGCCTGGGAATAGCGGACTAATAGCAGGCGGTGCTCACCAATCGCAGCTCCAAGCTGGCAGAGGAGAACAACCTCTTACCGAGCTGTTCCAGCTTCTTAGAATCCTTATCCGGCAGAGCCGTGGGAAAAGCACTCTGCGACGTCGAGGCATGGATAACCAGACTCTCAGGCGTCGGATGGGTGGTGAGGAAGGCAGGGTCACTAGGCGCCGGGCGGTGACGCCTGGCGACATTCTTATCCACAGGGGCCCCTGTGGCCAGCCGTGACCAAGTACCCAACAGGACGTCAGTGAGGGCGTCATTGAAGGGAAGCAGCCGCTCCAACGAGGTAGACGTCGTCTGGAGCACCTCGTGAGGAGGTTAGTCTCTAGGCCCACTGTAGGAACGTCTAGGTTGAGGACCTCAGAAACCAGACAGAGCACCATCGTGTAGGAAGCGCCCTGCTCCATCGTGGGCCGAGGAGAGGCAAACTCCGGGTCAGAAGAGACCTCGAGGTTGCCTGCGTCCTCCAGATCGTCCACCCAGTCCTGCTCGGAGTCACACTGAAGAGCAAGAGGGTCCCCACACCCCTCCCAATCATCCTCCACCTCCGTTGCCGGAGGAGCCGGCTGCCGCGGAAGAGCCGGAGGAGGTACGAACGGCGTCCGAAACGGCGCAATGCGGATCCCAGGTAGGAATAAAATGGTCCTGGAACCGGGGCAAGGGCGGAACGAACGGCACCCACTGCGGCGCCGAAGCCGGCAGTGCGGGACCCCGCAGCCGGAGCCAACGGCATAGGAACCTGTGGTGCCGAAGCTGAATCTGCCGACTGCGCCGGCGGGCCAACTGGATCTGGACACGGGACCGCGGGGCCCGAAGGCGCACCGGCAGGAAGCCCAGTCCTAAAACGGTGGTCCATGGTGGCAAGAAACTCTTGCACCTGTACGGGAGTCACCAACAGACCCGGGAAAGGTGGGTAGACTGCGGGACTCCTAGGCTCCAAGGGAGCCGCAGGGGTAGAACCTCTGTCCCCCTCGTCCGCAATCGAGGACTGACGGGGGACGTCGGAGAGCGAACACGCTTCTTCGGTTTCTTTTTAGGTCTTCGCTTACCAGAATCCGAGGACTAAGACTTGGAGCCCGGGGAGCGACGACTGCGGCCCCGCGACCGGTCCCGGGAACGGTCCCTGGACTCAGAGGGGTCGGGACGAATGCCGGACCTCCAGCAGCTTCCTGCGCCGCTCCCTCAATGGCTTCGGGCCATAGCCCGACAGGCCCGGGAGTCATGGTCGGTCTCTAGGCAGTAGAGGCAAACATCATGGCGTTCCGCCACCGACATATTGCGACGGCAGGCCCCATAGGACTTAAAGCCAGGCATCCTTACGTTCACCAGGAGAAAAAAGGGGAGACTAAAGTCTCAAAAGTGTAGTCAAAAAGTGACTGAGATAAGTGCTCTATCCGGATCTGCCCTTGCTGGCGCGAAAAGAGAAAGAACTCACGTCAGCGCGCAGGGGTGGCGCTTAAGTAGTCGCTGTGACAAAACTTTCCGGATCCAGTCTGACGCCTGGGGATATTCTAAGGTAAGGAATCTATCACCAACGTATCTCTTTCATATACATAATATACCTGCTAATGTGCCCTTGTGAAAAGAGACACGTAGGAGAGGAGAGGCGCGAGTTTAGAAGCAAACTAAATAAAAGATCATCTATCTGCACAAAAAATAGGGAGCTCCTCTAGCATAACACTTTGTCAGTGACAAACTGCTTCAAAAGACAGGTGCGATGTGAGATACTTGTTAATTGTTAGTTCACAGGTTGGCAGAGGAAAGCTTTCTTTGGGAAAGTACCACCGGTAAGATTGCATCTCTGTGATCATTTTCTGTGGTTAGTAATCAGTGAGGTCCCCAAACATGGAGAATGTAGGAAGCTGCCTCTTTATAAGAGATATCAAAATTAGATCTATTGTGTCAAGAGTCCAGAGGTTCCCTTATGAGTGGACAGGGGCTTGCTATGGCATTCCCAATGTGGTCTATTAGGAGGTAGTGTGGTCAAGCAGACTTAGGCTTAACACAGAGGAGAGCAAGATGTCTGAAAACACACAAAATGGTCAATAAAAAAAAGACAACTGAAGGAGGAGATCCACACAAATGTATTAAAATAGCAAGTATCTTTATATATGTTTAGGCATCAGAAGAAAATCGTTCAGGTAAGTAAATTTTTAAATAGGAATAGGTTTCAGTTCAAAAAGTCGACAGTGCAATTTACAGAGTTCTGCAATGTTAACCTGTGAAAGGTAAATCATATGCGGTTTATCAGTTCTTGTTAGCGACTTTTGGGACCCTTCTCCAGGAGTTAAGGGGAGTGGTGGGCAAGGTCCAAAGCAGCACCAGTAAAACACCATCAGTTGCACTAGGACGGCCGGATGCAGAGGTGCAAAACAGTATCAGTTGTCCAATGTTACCCAATGGAGAACGGTCGCAGCAGAAAGAGGCTGCAGGAGGGAACTGGAGGACCAGTCCGGTTAGACCAACAAGTGGCATCGCAGCTTGCGATGTTGGGGGACATGGAGACACCTTTGGACCCCTTCTCCTCGGGACGGGGTGCTGGTGCAGAGGAGTCTTGGGTTGTCGGGTTTCTCAGTCCGGAAACACTCGCTGTTGAGGAGGGGCCTGTCAACAGAGGCTGCAGACGACATCAGGGAGTTCAAGAGGAGTCACTCCAAAGTGTGCTCTGTACCTTGACGGCTTGGGGACCACGCGGACACCGTTGGCTCACTTCGACACGGGTTGGGGGGCTTGGGTGCAGTGGTACTTGGCGGCGTCAGGTTTTGGCAGGGCCAGAGCCTTCTTTGTATTACTTTGTCTGCAGGATGCTAGGAACTGTTCCGCTGTCCCTCAGAAGGTTACTGGGCGAAGGCTGGCAGGTCTCTCGGGGTTTGGTGACTCAGCAGCAGTAGGACAAATCGACATTTGGAACAATAGGCGAAGTCAGCAGGCAGGCCAAGTCAGTTGCCGAGTCTTCTGCCGAGTCTTCTGCTCTTGCTGTGTGACTCTTCTTGTCTGTCTTCTTTCTACAAGTCGCCAGGATCTGCTCTACTGGTGCCAGAGGCTCCTATTAATTCTGAATTTAGGGGTGTTAGGGGTGTAAGGGAGTAGCCAACTGACTCTTGTGGTCACTACATCAACCTCAGTTTAGCCCACCTTAGGAGTGGTACTAGCCTGGGGGTGGCATACCTACTCAGTTGTTTTGCTATTGGTTCTTCAGCGCTGGGACGCTCCCGGGCAGCCATGCGCTTTATAAATCAAATTTCATTTCATTTTATTACATGAGTAGCTAATTTTTCCGCCTGTCCAGGTGCCAAAGGGGCTCTGGACAAGAGGGTCAGCTTCCTCTACTGTGAGAGGAGGCCAGATTTGCATTTCAAAGGCAGCAGCTCTTGAAGCTTGCTAGCATAGGAAGGCTAATCAGCAGGTCATGCTGTGGGAGGGAGGCGTTACACCCTCTTCCTGGACAGGCTTTTATTCTGGGTCCCCTGAGAGCAGAGGCTCTCACCCTAGGTGGTCAGAACAGTGTCTCGGGTGGCAGGCTGGCAGAAACCAGTCAGGGGGCACCTCTAAGGTGCCCTCTGGGTTCATACATACATGAACCCAGAGGGCACCTTAGAGGTGCCCCCTGAAACCACACTGACTGGAATCAGTGTGGGTTCATCAATACGAGATGTTTGATATCAAACATGTCAATATTCAGTGAAGCCATCATGTAGCTGGGGAACTCTTTCACCAGTGTCCAGTACATGTTTTAAAATGGCTTCCCTGGGTACTTGTACTGGCAGTAATAGGACTGACCAGCATAGGGGCATATCTGCTCATGCAGGTATGCCCTTACATGTAATATTGAGCACCCTGCCTTAGAGCTAAAAGGCCTGCTGTACGGGTGACTTACAAATATTACATGCCGAGGAGGGCACACATTACACAGGGATGTGTGTCATGTTGCGTTTTAACTTTTGTCTGCATCAAGATACGCAGCCTGCGATTGCAGCCCAGCATGTGCTAGGGGAGGGGTCCCCTTAGGCTGGGACAATTTGTGCTGCTGCCCTTAGGGATACTCTTTAGTATCTAGGGTCCTAGGTATCAGGGGTGCCATTTAATAGGGACCTACAGAGGGTGCTAAAGGTTTTGCCAATGCGGGGGGGGGGGACTATTGTGAAAGAGCTCTGGCACTGGGGACCTGGTTAGCAATAACCCTGTGCACTTCCAATCAAAATCATATCAGTCAAAAAGTGGGGGTGACCATGTCCAAAAGGGCTACTTTCTACAGAGAAGTAGTATAAGGAATTAAGGTAATAGATTCCAGACAGGAGAGCCTTTTACTAAGCTCAGATGAAGACAAATAGCAACAACAGTGCATTGATGGTCACAGACATGATGATCTACTAAAATCACGTTGGACATGACGGTGTTGGAATAGAAGGTTACGGAATTCATCAGAGGTGAGCGATCTTTGTCCATAAATAGACAAGGAGGAAATTGTGGAGCATGCCAGTAAAAGACAGTAACTATCCTAAATCTTTTTGTTACGGCAAAAAAAATAATAATGTTCTTCGCATGGAGGCGCTAGAGGACGCACTGCGGAATGGCTGGCTAAAAAGGCAGCTCCACCGGACGGATCAATGATTTAGCTGAATTCCTGTGTATTAGGCATCAATTGACACCGAAACTGGCATAGTATGTGATGGGAAGGTGCACGGCAACTGCGGACTTCACCTGTGCTTTGTTCTGCTGCACAACCGCGGTGAAAATTAGACTTTTGGACTGACCGGGAAATCGGCAGGGGTCCGTTAAGATGGCGTCCCCCGCGATGCAGTAATAAACGCTCTGCCACTGAGACAAAACCTCGGCAGCGCTCACGAATGAAGGCGGGACTGTTCGTGCGTAGTTAAATATGTGAACATGGGTGGCATTGTGAATGCTGCTAGAAGTCGGAGATATTACTCTGCCGCTGCAGCGATTGCTTATACCCTGGATGATCGGAAAACCCAAAATGGCAGCTTCCATCACATCAGCGCATAGCTCACACGGCAATGCAAACGATACCAGCTCTGCTTAGGATATTAGTCGCACGAGCCTTGCACAATGAACAGCTTGCTCATCTACGCACGTGGGTGAGAATTCGCCAAGTAATACGGCGTCTTTGTCCAAGCATGAAAATCACCAAACCATGGCATCCAGCTCGCATACCATGTTACGGTGCCAGTAATTAAAGAAGGCGTCTGCCGCCACACTGCTTGCTCATATACCCGATTCCCACTGTGAACACTGTAGCGTGGTCAGTGTGTGGGTGATTGCTACCTGTGCGCTGCGCGCTTAACCTGGCGTGTGTTCTTTTAAACTTTTAGCTGTAAAATTGTATTGTCCTGACCTGGCATAGCGCTCGGACAGCTCGCACAAGCCTCGCTGTGCTCTTGCTGATCCCGACATCTTGATTCTGCTCGGCTGAGCTTCACTAGCGGAAACGCTTGACTGTTTGCCTTCACCTAGCAACGAGGTGCTGGACTCGCCCCTCCCTCCCGCCTCGTTCTGACGCCGGTGACTAGCACCGTTCGAGCAGAGGGCGTGGAGGGTCCGAGCCAGCACTTCCGGAAGCTGCCTGCAGCGCTCTAGCTGTTGGGCGCTGGGGGGGATATAAGGCACTGGAACCTGCTCCCTCGCGTGGTAAGTGGGCAGTGGCAGTGTCCCTACCGCTTTATTGCTATAGCGCTCGCCGGTGCGTGGGTGACTGCTACCTGTGCGCTGCGCGCTTAACTTTGGTGTGTGAACTTTAAAAACTGTATTTTTAATAGCCACATTAGTCCAGACCAGGCAGTGTTCCTACCGCTTTACTGTAGCGTGGTCAGTGTGTGGGTGATTGCTACCTGTGCGCTGCGCGCTTAACCTGGCGTGTGTTCTTTTAAACTTTTAGCTGTAAAATTGTATTGTCCTGACCTGGCATAGCGCTCGGACAGCTCGCACAAGCCTCGCTGTGCTCTTGCTGATCCCGACATCTTGATTCTGCTCGGCTGAGCTTCACTAGCGGAAACGCTTGACTGTTTGCCTTCACCTAGCAACGAGGTGCTGGACTCGCCCCTCCCTCCCGCCTCGTTCTGACGCCGGTGACTAGCACCGTTCGAGCAGAGGGCGTGGAGGGTCCGAGCCAGCACTTCCGGAAGCTGCCTGCAGCGCTCTAGCTGTTGGGCGCTGGGGGGGATATAAGGCACTGGAACCTGCTCCCTCGCGTGGTAAGTGGGCAGTGGCAGTGTCCCTACCGCTTTATTGCTATAGCGCTCGCCGGTGCGTGGGTGACTGCTACCTGTGCGCTGCGCGCTTAACTTTGGTGTGTGAACTTTAAAAACTGTATTTTTAATAGCCACATTAGTCCAGACCAGGCAGTGTTCCTACCGCTTTACTGTAGCGTGGTCAGTGTGTGGGTGATTGCTACCTGTGCGCTGCGCGCTTAACCTGGCGTGTGTTCTTTTAAACTTTTAGCTGTAAAATTGTATTGTCCTGACCTGGCATAGCGCTCGGACAGCTCGCACAAGCCTCGCTGTGCTCTTGCTGATCCCGACATCTTGATTCTGCTCGGCTGAGCTTCACTAGCGGAAACGCTTGACTGTTTGCCTTCACCTAGCAACGAGGTGCTGGACTCGCCCCTCCCTCCCGCCTCGTTCTGACGCCGGTGACTAGCACCGTTCGAGCAGAGGGCGTGGAAGGTCCGAGCCAGCACTTCCGGAAGCTGCCTGCAGCGCTCTAGCTGTTGGGCGCTGGGGGGGATATAAGGCGGATGTGTTGCAGGCAGCGCAGCGGGCGCGACGTAGGCGCGCCGGAGTTGCGCCTGAGTTAAGCCCGTCTGCGCCCGTCCGCGGCCGATTGCGGCCCAGGGCCAGAACCCCTGGTCCTCCTGCAGCACATATTCACTGGAGCCGAGAGGAACTACTTCTCTTCCGCCATGGCCACCTGACACCTTGCTCACATGGCATGGAGGCGGACAAGAGCGTGGACTGCAACTACTGCGGCTACACCTTTTGCGCAGGGCAAACCCAAACCAGTGCCCACCATCCTTTGATGTGTGGTCTGCTAAATGTCCGCTCCCTACCAAAGCATTGTCTTGACATCCATGATCTCCTTGCTGAAAAGCGATGGGACCTACTCTTTCTCACAGAGACGTGGCTGGACTCGGATTCCATGCCAGAAATTATCGAGGCCATCCCAGAGGGTTACTGTCTTCAAAGATTAGACAGACTCAGAGGGAGAGGTGGGGGTATCGCCATTGTGGCGAAACAGGAATACCAATGCCAGCTTGAACGCACCACTATTGAAGGTAGTGAAGCGGGTGTCTTTTCCATCTCTCTGAATGGCAAGTCCACCTTAAAGGGTTTCCTGATCTACCGCCCACCGGGCTCCCCCACAGCTTTCGTTGAGAAACTTGTGGAAGCTGTTACTGATGCTGCTCTGAACACTGATAGGTATCTAGTTTTAGGTGATTTGAACCTACATCTGGACACTCTATCAGATAAGACAGCTATGGACCTCTGTCTTACAATGGCGAATTTACAATTTGAGCAGAAGGTGCAGCATCCTACCCATAACCTGGGTCATCTTCTTGACCCAATTTTTGCTAATTGGAGTCAAGTGGAAGCATGCACACCGGTCCCCATTCCATGGACTGACCACCATCTTGTCCCCTTTACCATAGGGAATCAAGAACCTGCACTGATTGACCCTCCAGCTGATAAACATCCTAGGCGGAGATGGGCAGCATTCTCCCAATCCGCATTCAATTTGGCTCTTACGGCCAAAGGTCATCCTGGCGGAATAGGTGTGGCAGAGATCAACTCCAACCTAGACCAACGCATTACAGAGGTCTTGGATCTGGTTGCTCCACTTGGTGCGGCCAAATCGGGGGGCCGAGCAAAGAGATCTGCCCTCTGGTTCAATGCTGATATGCGGGTGGCAAAAGCAGCATGCAAAAGGGCTGAAAGGCTATGGAGAGTAGCATACTCCGCCTCCGCTAAAGCAGAATACACCAACCGCAGGCGTAGTTACCACAAACTACTACGGAAGGGCAAATCGGCGTACTTCTGCACTAGGATTGAAGGAGCTGAGCAGTCCACCAAAGAACTCTTCTCAATCTATAAATCCATCACCATAAGCAAGTCTGCTGTATGCCCCTCGAAACTCTGCACGGTGGAGGGCTGTGACCGTGTTGCAGAGTTTTTTACTAACAAAGTCACTCACCTCTACAATTCCTTTCCTCGACAGGCAACTAACGTTCCTACATGGGGGAAGGGTGTGGAAAAGACGGGAGTACAGCAGCTTACCTCCTTCCTTACCCCGCCCACAGAAGAGCTGATTCGCATCTGCGGGTCAATTAAATCTGGCTCCCCAAGAGACCCGACGACCCCCAGTCGGCTTAAGGGCAGCTTGCAGGTTCTCGAACCTTATGTTCGTAACCTTCTGGACTCCTCTTTCCTGTCCCAGAATGTCCCCAAGGCCTGGAAACGGGCGGTTGTCCTCCCCCTGCAAAAAAAGGCCAATGTGAGCTTCGAGAAATTCGACAATCTCCGCCCCATTTCCCTTCTACCTTACATGGCCAAAATAGCGGAGAAAATTGCTAATATGCAATTGATGCAGTTCGTGAAGGAGGCCTCGCTACTCCACGACTCACAATTTGGCTTCCGCCCCCGCCACTCAACGGAATCTGCACTTTTGGTGGCGGTGGAGGCACTCCGACAGGGTGTGGATGAGGGCCAGACTATGGCCCTGATCCTACTCGACTTGAGTGCAGCATTCGACACTGTAGCACATACCATCTTGCTACAGTGTCTGAGTGAAGGAGGGGTCACAGGTGCTGCGCTTGGTTGGATTAAGTCCTTCCTGTCTGATAGGTGCTTCCAGGTCAGGATGGGAGAATGCTACTCGAGGGAGATCGAGTTGGGCTAGGGCGTACCACAGGGTTCGTCCCTGAGCCCGACTTTATTCAATATCTACGTCTCCCCGTTAGCAGCCATCGCGGAGGGCCACGGTATTCACCTGGTGTCCTACGCCGACGACACGCAGTTGGTCGTCTCCCTAGCTCGCTCCACCGGCCTTGCGGCGGACATCTTCAGGAATTGCATGCAAGATCTTGCAGCCTGGATGTCCGCACACTGTTTAAAATTGAACGGCAGCAAGACCGAGGTGATCGTGGTGGGGGGCGGGCCTTCTGCGTGGTCGCCTGCGTGGTGGCCATCCTGCCTAGGTGAGGCCCCCACGCCCAGCCTGGAGGCCAAGAATCTTGGCATGTGGCTTGATAATGACCTTGCCTTTGGCCCGCAGGTTGGCCGGGTGACGGGGGTGTGTTTCGGTGTCTTGAGAACTCTGAGGAAGGTTTTAGATCTACTTCCCATCTCGGCTCGTAGGACGCTGGTGCACGCCCTGGTCACCTCGCGCCTGGACTATGGTAACCTGCTTTATCTGGGGGCTTCAGGCAAGGTCATGGGGCGCCTTCAGGTGCTCCAAAATGCCGCAGCCCGGCTCGTGCTAAAACTCCCGAGAAGGTCTCCCTCTAAACCCGCTCTCCAAGCTCTCCATTGGCTTCCGGTGGAGAAGAGAGTTGAGTTTAAGGCCCTCTCTACGTGCCATCGCATTCTGAGCGGCAAAGCCCCTGTGCCACTTCAGAGTCTGGTGTCCCACTATGAGCCTACCCGCAATTTACGGTCCTCTCAGACGGGACTACTTGTGGTGCCCAGAGTTAGGAAGGCACGGATGGGTGGGAGGTCTTTCAGATACCTTGCTCCCAAGTGCTGGAACGTCCTGCCCCTAGACCTCCGTCTTGAGCCATCAGAGGCCCTGTTCAGAAAAAAATAAAAAACTTACCTTTTTAGCAGGTAGATCCTCGGGAAGGGGGGGGATGGCAACTGATCACTTACCATAGCGCGGGGACACGCCTTCTGGCGTCACCAGGCGCTTTAAAAATGTCCAAATAAAATAAAATAAACACTGGCCCATTCCGCTATTTGCGCTGCCTGGCGAAGCTATGCAAGGATATATTTAATATTGCTGATCTAGCTGGCGACGTTGTAATGAGGGGTGTGAGCGGCCATTTTGTACATGCTGTGGAAGAGAACTAATACCCTCTGAGGCCTACCACAGGATATCGCAGCTGTACCGTCCCGCCTGATTTGGAGCAGTGGGCACTTTCGCGGTTTTTCCTGCGATATCGTCTGCGTGAAGACACTCCTGCGCAGTCCACATCCCCGAAGCGGCGGTCCTGTGCGGTGTACTCTCTACTGCTCCACTACTAGTTATACAGCACGTTGCAGTTACCGCGTACTGTCGCGACGGGGGTAAAAATACCAGCACATTGGGCCGCCTTGCTCGATCACATACAGAACGAGGCAACTGCATCTATGAACATGTGGCTTTGACGATCTTGTACTAACTCCATTTCGTAACGTCGTTACTGGCTCACCCATCAGAGAACAGGTGGGATCGCAAGGTTGACTTTCACAGCTGATTGGAGGACACCACCAACGACCTAACGACACCCAATTACAGCACTATAATCAAGACAACCCGCATCTGTACGATGGGGAAATCGGACAAACCGCAGCCGAAGCGGACTTTTGAATCACAACGATCAGCCCGGGGCCCCAGGAGTCAGGCAGAACCCGACGCGAAGGGTGCTGTAGAAACTGGTATGGAGAGCATCCTGAAGGCAATTCAAACCAGCCTTCAGGATATCAATGGCAAGCTCGATAATCTCACCTGTCGTATGGATAATATGGCGGCGAAGATGGAAAAGCAGGGTGAAAGACTGGATGACGCGGAGACACGAATATCGGCAGTGGAGGACGAGGCGCATACCAGCACTACTAAATGTAGCGGGATGGATAAAGTTATGGAGGTGCTCAGAAATAAAGCCGAAGATTTGGAGGCCAGATCGCGGTGAAACAACGTCCTAATTGCGGGAGTCCCAGAATCAACCAACACAGGCCGCATGGAGACGTATGTGGAGGACCTTTGCCGTGCGTTCTTTGGTGCCGACCATCTATCATCGATCTTCATTGTTAAACACGTCCACCGATCTCTGGCACCTCGCCCGCCACCAGACGCTCCACCCCGACCTATAGTGGCTCGCATTCTAAACTACCGAACCGGGATGGTATATTGCAGATGGCAAGGGACAAGAAGGACATATCCTACCAGGGTAACCGGCTAGAATTTTTTCCTGACTTCACAATGGCGATACAACAGGCCCGTAAAGAGTTTGCAAGCTCAAAAGAAAAACTGCAACGTATGCAGGTGGAATACGCAATGCTGTATCCAGCGAGATTGAAAGTGACATGGGACGGGAAACCCACGATACTATCCACGCCCAAGGCAGCTCAGGATTTCATAAAGAAGACTCACACCCGCCGGAAAGAGCAAAGGCAAGCCGATCAATCCCATGACTCAGAATGAAAACCCGCAAATGCACAGGCACTTCTGCCACCACTGTCTGCAAACAGAACTGCTGTACTACACAACATGAACATACCACTTACAGATACATTGCCTTTGTTCGATGTCGGCCGATGGTCCAGTGGTAAGTTGGTCATTTGTCTACAGAATATGCATGGAGAGACTGCTGATTTGCATAATACTACGAGCAGAACATACAACACAACGCTATATGGATATTGTAGGCATGTGGATTGATACAGTATAATCGCAACATGAGGATTTGCTATGCACGGAGCTCTTGGCTTCGGACTGTGGAAAATACCAAATCCCTCTCAACTATGTGGGGACGGAACAGACGATTTAAGCTACAAAGCTCCCCAGATTAGGGTGAATATCTCTGATGTTCTGTGATATATTGTTTTGAGGTATATATCATTGCATTGATAGTAACTAAATGTGAATCGAGAGTATGGCAAACTTACGAACTGCCCAATGACTATGCCTGATTAGGTGACTCATGCCGCAGAGCCATAGAGACACTGAACTTTGGCTCGTAATGTGTTTCTTTACCAGGTTGCACCTACACGGATACGGGATGCCACCCTATCCATGGGAGAGGGTGGGATTTTGCCCACTATACTGTGAAGCTGTAAACAGTGAAACAGTGTATTGACCAGAGGCGGAAGTATTCTATCACCCCTGCGTTTGCGACAATGTACTGCATATAAAGATCTGGTAAAATGCACATATGCCCATACTGCTTTAGTTTGATTCGCATAGATTTAATTTTGTCGGTGCCTACGATCACGATACGATCCGTCCACATCCATTAGATTGGATGGTGATGTGTACCCTAGGCGGACCTCCACATGGGTGCACCCCACACAGTTTATGTGTTCTAGGGAATTTAAAGTTGGGGTATGGCTTCAGCAGGTTTGGGCTGCTGATGTGGGTGGGGGGTGGAGGGGTTGGGAACTGTTTTGTTTATTGAATCACGACACTTGAGATGCATTGCTGAGATCTGAGATGTTACTTATCCCTATGCTGTAATTTATCTATGTATGCACTCCGAGCACTATGCTTTAGCAAGACGTTGCACACACTTGATTGTTGGGCTCATACCTACACACAATAGTTGATAATGGCTAGTAACATACCTTGTAAACTATCGTTAAATATGCTTACATGGAGCATAAGAGGCTTCACAAACCCCAAGAAAATAAGACAAATGTTCGCATGTATAGACAGATGGCGCATTGACATTGTGATATTGCAGGAAACTCATATGGCCCCGCACATCCCTGCTAATATTGGCCCAAGGTGGGATTAGTCAATTCATAACTCCACATATTCTTCTTACTCTAGAGGGGTTTCGATACTAGTAAAAAAAGGCACAAACTTCAAGGTGGAAAACACTATCACGGATAGACAAGGGCGCTTTATAATAGTCACAGGGACAGTACGAGGGAAACGAATGAAGATTATTAATACCTATGGTCCAAACACTGACGCACCGGAATTTCATCATGAAGTGTGGCAGCATTTGCATGGGGACTACGATAGTACTTTAATTTGGGGCGGGGACTTGAATCTAGGACTACACGACCAAATGGATAGATCGGGAACAACTACGGAGCCTCACAGGAAGGCACGAGCAAAGGTATTAGATATTACGTCCGAGCTACATTTACACGACATATGGAGGACACACAATCCAGGAGTTAGAGAGGCAACACACACTTCGGCTGTGCATGGCAGCTGGTCCCGTATTGATTTCTGGATAGGTTCAGAGACAGCTTTACTGTGGACAACGGGAATTAAGCATTTACCTAAAACACTTCCAGATCACAACCCCATTATACTAACTCTTACAATACCACATTACTTGCCACCTCCATACAGCTGGAGATACAATGCCACTGCACTCACAGATACCGTTTTTGCAGGCACTATAGCAAAGGCCACCACAGAATATTTTTTATTAAATGAACATTCCACAGACGACCCGTGCCTGCTTTGGGAAGCCTTTAAAGCAACTTTGCGCGAGGTCTGCATGAGCACCACATTTGGAATATTACGAGATATACGAACACAGTTAACACGTTGTGAAACACGACTGAAATTGCTAGAAACCAAATCTGAACGAACTCAAGACACAACTGTGCTAGAAGAAATCCGGCAGACCCTAACGGAATATCAAACATATGCCAAAGATGAGGTCAAATACATTCATAAGCGTCCCACAGCCCGGAAGTTTGGGGAAGGGGGCAGGCCGGGCAAGGTGCTTGCGTCAAAAATTTGTGAAGGGCGCAAAACACAAACTGTGTTGCAGATACGGGACGATGATGGGTCTTTATGCACAGACCCGCAGGGAATTTTGCAAGTTTTTCGTACAAACTTACAGTAGGATCTATCGATCACAACCCATAGCGACACTCGCTGAAATACTCGAATATCTGGAGGAAGTAGCCATAGCGTGGCTCTCAGACACACAGAGAGCTTACTTATCCCTTCCAATCACCGTCGAAGAGATCACAGAAATAATTAAATCCTTACCGAACGGTAAAGCCCCAGTACCTGATGGGTTCACATGTGAATTTTACAAAGCGCACGTCAATTTACTGGCACCCAGACTGGTTGCAATGTTTGGAGATGCGTTTGAGAGAAACATATTTCCACCAACGCTACGGGAGGCAGTGGTGATCGCACTCTTAAACCTGGCAAGGACCCTGAGACATGCGACTCCTATAGACCCCTGTCGTGGATTAATATAGACTCTAAAATTTTAGCTAAAATACTGGCCGTACGTTTGCAACCCCTTATGACCAACTTAGTCCTCCCGGATCAGTCAGGCTTTATACCATCAAGAGCCACCACACAATACTAGAACTTAATTTGCCTTGTCCCATTATCTAACTCACAATACTAAGGCAGTGGCGGTCATGTTAGATGCCGCCAAGGCCTTTGACTCATTTGAGTGGTCGTACTTGCTAACGGTCCTTAACAGGATGGGCCCTTCCTCCATTGTTTGTCCAATGGGTGAAACTCTTGTATACCAAACCAGTCGCTACAGTCCGTATTAATGGGTATGTATCTGAAACAATACCTATTGAGCGCGGGATGCAGCAGGGATGTCCGTTGTCCCCCTTACTATTCGCTCTTGCCCTTGAACCGCTCGCTTGTAAGGTCAGACAGCTCCATCATCCATCAGCACTACAATTCCCAAGTAGACCACTACACATATCGCTCTATGCGAACGATATGTTATTATATGTCCGTGACCCTGAACGGCACCTTGCCCCTCTACTTCGTGAATATATTAAATTCAGAGTCATTCTGGATTACACATTAATTGGGAAAAATCTTCTATTATACCACTCACTGATATAACTACTCAGCACGATACTGATTTCCCACTAGACTGGCAAGCTGACCCTATAAAATATCTGGGCGTATGGTAATAACCTCCTTAGAGGATAAAGTACACAGATGGATACAGCTGCCGCTATCCCTCGCTGATCGCATAGCAATTGTCAAAATGGTAATATTACCAAAACTACTTTATCTATTCAACAATATTCCGATTCTTCCCACTAGGGAGGTCTTCAAACGGATATCAATGGTAGTCTTAAAGTTAATATGGGCGGGTAAACAAGCGCGCATAAACCTGCATACTCTTACGCTGCCATATTCAAGAGGCGGACTCTGGTCTACCTGATTTTCTATTTTATTATTTATGTGCCCAAGCACAATATGCCGCATACTGGTATCATGAGATCCCTTACTTGACACACAAAGCGGTGGAGGAGGGGGACGCACTACCCATCCCTTTAAATGCGATTATTACACATCACCGACCACCTCTGCAGGACAAAGATATCAACATCATTGACGCTACCAATATGGCATGGCAGCGGCTAGGCCAAATGGCTAATAAACTACCCCTGTATGCTCCAGCTCTCCCTCTGCACCATCACCCTGACATATCGGTCACCAATGCAGAGGTGGGCATGGGGCTGTTGAGACAGGTGGGAATAGATACCTTAGGGGATTTATATGCAAACGGGATATTTAAAACAACACAAGACTTGTCCTACATCCAAAACCAGACATTACTGTTTCGTTTCAACTATCATAGGCTACAAGGGGCAATTAAAAAGCTATATCCATGTTATCCCAACGAGCCAGCACAATTAAACTCTCTACAACTCATATTGACGTCTTCTAACACCACACACTTGGTTTCCCGACTGTATGCCGTTGCACAGGATGAAATAGGCAGTAACAGCCACAAGGCCATGGAACGATGGAATACTGTTTTGGACGATCCACTTACAGAAGGGGACTGGCACACGACATGTACTCGGATTCAAATGCTGACACCTAATGGCAATCTTAGAATTATCCACTTTATATATTTGCACCAAGCATATTACACGCCCATGAAACTCTATAGATATGGCCTTCGCTTGGAGGCACGTTGTACACGATGCAGGCTTGATCAAGCTGATTTTATTCACCTGGCTTGGTATTGTGAGAAAATACACACATACTGGGAGAGAGTCACATCATTATTGACAGCGATGGTTGGAATTGACATTGACTGTAGTATTAAAGTTTGTTTGCTGGGGCTATTACCCAATGTGCGGGCTCTGAAACATAAGTTTTGCATGGTGGCCCTGCTACTATCCAAGCGAAGAATTTCAATGTGTTGGACCAGCAAAAATGTACCGGATGCTATACAATGGATCTGTGATATGTCACATTGCCGAGACACACTACGCACATATGAGGAAGAACTACCTGCCCAATCTAGACCGAAAGATTATCGGATGTATTTAACGGACTATTTACGTGAACATAATACTATATAATAGAACTAGTCAGCTATGTCTCGTTATCCAATGCTGTAAAATGTATACATGTGCAGCCTCAGGCTTCAGCCCAACCCTTGATTGTATCACTCGGATGATGAATGCAGTAGTGTAATGGTTCATCTTGGGTTATCTTGTTGCTATTGCAGATATGTTCATTATGAAACTCAATAAAAAACAAAAATGTTCTTCGCATAATAATGCTTGAACTCATTCTTTGAATGACTCGATGGCAATTGTTTCAGGAAGGTAAAAAACCTCCTGTACTTTCAGAACCAGTCAGATGCAGCCAATAGGGAGCGTGGAAATGTGTTTGAGCTTCAGTATATACTCTTTACAGTTCATGTAGTTACACATACTGCTCTGCTTGTAACACTTTTGTTTTCCACATAAAACATTATTCTACATAGAACAGGTAAATATTTGCGATAACATCTCAATTTTCTAAACGTTTGTGAATTTAAAATTGTTTCACATAGAGAATTATGATGGAGGGGATTAGTTTGCAATATATAATATAATAAGGGGCAGAAACATTTAAGGGACAGGCAAGGGTGATGAGGAATATGAAATAAGTCAACTAAATTGGCTCATTTTAGACCTTGGTGACATACTGAAAGAACTTGGATTAGTAGGAGAAAATATTTTCCTATGACTATACGTCTCCATATTCTTTTTTCTTTTATAACTCTGGGGATTCTTTATATTATATATTGGAAGAGCATGGAATAGAATGCTATTAATAATTTAATGACATTGTGATCAAATTTCCCCCTAATTTGTCAAGCACCGTATCAATAATAATGATAATAAAGTCGAGTTTATAAGCACAAGGCTACTTCATTGAAGCGTCTCAGCATAAAGGCTCTGCTCCAGAGGAGACCATACAAGTAGGAGAAATGAATCACTTGAAGTGAAAAAACAAGTTTTAGCTGTTCCCTAAAGCAGGCTTAAGATGGAGCTTGCAGAAATTTTTGCAGCAGGGAATTCCAAATCTTAGGAGCCAGATAACTAAAGGAGTTGCCTTTGATTCGGACGTTTTCAAATTTAGGAACAAAAGCAAGCCTGACATCAGATCTTAAATTTCTAGCGGGAACATAGGATTGTGCCCTTCTAGCAGTAACATAGGTTTGAAGGAAATTCTCTGCTTGATAGGGAGCAAGTACAGTTTTCTCAGGCCAGTTCCAATAGGAGCATTCTTGGGAAAGTGCAGCAGCATACGTGCTGCAGAGTTTGAATGCGTTTTCGTCTAATGAGTCGTGAATCCCATAATCTTCTTGAGGGTTTTCAATATTCTAAAACAATTACTGGCTAGAGGGTATAATTGGTTGTCAAATGACACTTTATAGTCGAGCCAGATGCCAAGATTTTTTAACCTTTTGTTTTGGTGATGGTAATTGGTCAGGCTAATAGGCCACCATGTGGTGGACCAGATATAGGGCTGATTACCCAGAATCAGCACCTCGGTCTTTTCACTTTTAATATAAGACAGTTGTTCTCCATCCAAATAGCTACTTCGGAAAGGCACAGACCCAGTTGGGAAGCAGTATTATTATTTCTTTTATGAGAAATAGTGATAATCAGCTGTGTATCATTGTGAGAAGTTGGCCTGGAATACGCTGTCCACTATTCTAGTGGGCACCTTGCACCAGTCTAAACGACCCTTATTGATGGTAGGTTTAAGACAACCTTTATAGAAAGCTATCCTAGTGGTAGCTGTGGAGAGCAGTCTTCAGGTTAAGTCTTGAAGGAATGTAAAGCAGCTTGTTTTACCAGTCTATAATCTCATGAATGATCAAATGAAAGGAGAACCACACCAGGTATATATATATATGTATTTATTCAAAACACAACCCTCTAGTCTCTTTATAAGGCTAGAAATTAAAGTACAATACAAGAACTTAAATAGCACACAGTAAATTAGCACAGTATACGTTTTTCCCTAGGGGCCTCACAAACCATATACTAAGAAAGTGGTATAAGTACCGCTCAGAGCATAGAGACGTGGCCTAGGGCCAGTAGAACCGCTGGGGCTACCAGGAACCACCCACGGTAGGGACGCAGGAGACCCACGAGGGACGCGTGCAGTGTCTAAACACAGCCGTGAACCACCATTGACTTCTATGGAGAAAGTTAAAGTTACAAATTTTGAAGAATAAGGACACTTAGGAGTGGACTACGGTAAAACCCCTTCAGTACTGGACACTTCGAGAGTCAAGACCCACGGGAGCACCGAAGTACTCGTATTACCTCACCCAGGGAAGCCGGGTGCATAGGTGTCTTTTCGTGTCGGGTTTCGTCGTCGTTTCCAATGGCGTGCTGCAGGCGACCAGAGGAAAAGTGTCCGGATGGATCCAAGGGTGGATCGGAGATCTGAAGAACCTGAAAGCAGAGGGCACAGAGTCTGGGTCACTAGCCAGTGACCAGGAAGGCGACAAAGAGATGCCAGCCGATGTCGGGTGATTTCAGGTGATGTAGGTGAAGCTTGACTCTTCAGTCACGAGGACCAGGAGGCGTCGACGACAACCAGGAGCTGGATTCGAGCTGTCCCACGTCGGATGTCGAGTGCTGCAGCGTCAGTATCCGGATTGGACCCAACAAGGCTTGGCAACAGCAACCCACGTAGAATGGAAAGATTGGCTTTGGTGCAGACCAGCAAGGTCTGAGGGACTCACCCTTTGGAGGGGAGTCAGGGCACGTCTGGAGCAACCAGGAAAGCCCAAGAAACAAAGGATTTGTCTTTGTGGGGACCCACCAGTCAACGGATCAGGGATCGCGAAGGAGCCTCGAGCAGAAATGCCAAAAGCGGGCCCACAGAACACTCGTGGAGTATAGGCCCACAATCTTCGATGCAAAAGGTGCTCAGGGCTTGGACTACAAGTAGCCCAATGCACAACTTCGGGAAAGCTCGGGAAGTCGATGCACTAGCAAATGTTCTGGATGTCCAGGAGTTCCGGTCCCAGATCTCTTGTCATGGTGACAGGTCTCAGCTTTGCTGGGGACTCGTGTCGGCCTCGGAGATGTCTGGAAGTCCGTGTCCTGTGTTGCAGATTCTTCGGGATCTGGCGGGAGCCTCGAAAATGTGGACCGGCAAGATGCTTCTTTGGTGCCTGTTTTGAACAGGGGAGTCACTCCTTGACCCAAAGGGAGATTTCTTCAGTCTTCCAGTCAAAATGGAATGTTGAAGGTCCAAGATATATGTTTCAGAGTTTCATCCTTGGTACCTAAGGTACCATATACTAGGGACTCACAAGGGTAACCCAGCAACCAATCAGGAGTGTACCTAATGTACATGCAATCAGTTTAGAGAGGGAAACCGATAGGCTGGGACCCTGGATAACAGGATCCCAGCCAAAGTAAGTAAAAAAACAGCAAAACACCAGGCAAAAAGTGGCGGTAACCATGCAGTCTGATTCCACCTTTCTGCAATGATCAGCCAACAAAATGATGGTGAGGCTACAACTTTCAATACCATCAGCTAGGGGGCAGATGTAGATGTTAGAAAGAGTTAGACTCAGAAGATTCCCGAGGCTCTCCTCAACACAATGCCATGGTTGTTGACAGGTTCAAACTTTCCACAATCTTTTTAAAAAGATGTTATGAGATACTGTATCGAAAGCAGCACTCAGATCTAGCATTATAACCACCACGGAATCAGCGGAGGTCAAAATAAAACACACTGATTTAGTGGCCAGCAACAAAGTGGACTCGGTACAATAGGATGGATAAAATCCCGACTGAATTTTATGGAGCAAATTATTGCTTTCAAAAAAGTTGGAAAGCTGTTTATTTACGTGTTTCTCAGTAACCTTGGAAAATAAAGGTACAAGAGAAATAGTTTAACAATTCTCTGGTTGCAAGGGATCAAGCAGAGGCCTTTTTTTCATAAAGGAACTACAATTGCATGAGTGTTTGCAGTTATGGGGTGTCAATTGAGACCCTATCCGCGTGGTTTAGTGGGGTTACTCTCATTTTTCTTGTTAGCATCGATACTTAAAGAATTGTGGATCTATTATATTTGCTCTAGTTAGCTTTATTTGATATCAGCTTGGGGTCTTCTGACTTATAAATGGCGTTTTAACTTGGATATGCAAGCCTGGATCCTGTGTTGCAGGGGACTGTCTAAGGAAGGAATACCAGATGACTAAAATTAGGGTGCAATGAGTTTATAATCCTTCCAATTCAGAATGATGTCCTGATGTCATATTTCAGGGATATTATCTTTATGAAATGTAATTGATGTGAGGTTCAAGAGATCTGGTGTAGACAGTGCCTGATGTACATGGTGCCAAAGTATTAAAAAGATTGCTTACAAACCAATTAATGTTTTTAATGTGATCGTTTTGGTTTTCAAAATAAATCTGGGCTTACTTTGTGAAGTACTTTATTACATTTACTACTGACAAAGCTACTCTTCTGCTTGGTGAATTTTCAAAAGATAGCTATGACAGTTCCCCAAATGTTGTGTTCATGTTCCTTCTCCTCTAGGAGATAGTTAAGACTTAAATATGCACACCTTGTGTTTGCTAGTAATAAAAAGAAAAATTTCATGGCTCCATTTAGGGCCATTCACACATCCATCACACATAAAGCTCCACTGCAAGGATAAGAATCCTTTCGGGCTGACTTAGCATCACTCAACTAACCTGTTGCCCTGAAAACACTCTGCAGAAAATACAAATATATTAAAACAGATTGTGATGATTGTATCACGGACTGGAAAGACAAAACAATTGCTTTAAAAAAAAAATGAGGTCAATACATCCGTGTTTTACACTAATTCTCCAAACACAATAAAGAAAGTGCTTTTCTTTTCATCAGTTTTATGCCAAGTTAATAGGTGACTTACATGAAAAATTAGCAATAAATGCATGCACTACCTCTGTTTTTCACATACCCGTTTGTCTAGCGTTCTCTCTCTCACAAAATTAAGGAGATGGTCATTGACAAGCAAGAGTTCCTTTTTAGCAGCAGTAACTATAGACACAATAACATCATGCCGAATAGCTTCCTCTGGGTCATGTGATCGTACTTTGAGATACTCTGTAAGAAAATAATAAAATTAATTAACCAGAAAATTATACAATTTAAGTTCAAATAGAAAAGCTAAGGCAGCCAGTGAATAATCATGGCTCCATCTCTTTCGCTGAAAATAAATTCAGATATTTTCATGATTTAGCTACCTGCAGTACAAGGTTATGACATAACAGATGGCTATTGTATTTAATAGAGTGAGCACTTAAAGTAACTAAACTCAGTAAGCAGCAAATGAGCTCCTTAACAGTCCCTAATAATTTTATACTTTCAGCTTGAATATTTAAACACTCCCATACTACACAAGTTATCTTTCCAGATACAAGCCTTCAGCAGTCCTGATCTCTTTATAAAAAGCTTACAACAAACCAAGGACTTGTTTAAGGGATAGCAGGACTATCAACTAGAATATGATGGGGAGAATAGTCTAAATATTAAGATGTTATATCGGAAATATTAGGTATAAGGCTTTTAACTAGACAATAGACATTGTGGTCCTTCTTGTCTCGTTTGCATGGATTCTTGATCACTTCAATAATTAATCTGCACCCCTGCTCCTTTAAGTTCCAGACACTAATTTTAACCACCTCTCTGCCATACCACTTGTCAATTGCTTAAACTATCACCTCCGCTCTCCTTGTTCAGAGGGTGGCACTGGCATCATGTAAAGAGGTGAGGTTGCGGCAAACCCTTTACAGCAGAGCATCCACGTCCAAGCTGTATTCCCATGATACTGCCCGCCAATTTACATACATTGTGCCCGGGCTAGTCATTTAATGGAAGCTTAGGGCCTACTTAGACGAATAAACCTGTTTTTTTTTAATCTTATATCAAATGTGTCACACAGGTCAAAATCTCCTATTAGGTTTAGCCAGAGCTAGTCTGGAGAAGTCAATTTCAGGATTAAATTAAAGAATTTGCACTTATATGTATACGTAGCAAAAACCTAGAGTGCCAGGGCCTTCTGCAGGCATGCTTCTGTTTACGTTAATTCATTTTCAGCTTCTAAATTACGTATGTCTAGCATCTGAATGTGAACCAAGTGGGTGTTCACCAAAGCCATTTCAGAGTAGGCATAAATGTGTTTTAGTTTTTTTCCCCACCAATTGTTTCCCAAAATTACTGGATTAATGTCCTTAGCAAAAATTGTAAACCTTTCTGGTTCCCCTTAAACTGTGTAATGTTTCTCTGCATAACAAGACAATTTTCATTCTAAAAGAAGCCAGTGAAGCCAAAAATATCAAACCGAGTATGATTCAAGCTACTTCCATCTGTGCATCACAACTTCATGTTGGAAATTGTATGCCCTATTCGTCACTACAAGTTCTTATTTGCAGGACTTTTCTACACACAATGGCACTAAGCATAATGGCAGTGAGAAGAACCATTTTCTTGTGGTAAACATGGGTATATGAGACAAAGTGGTCATTACGGGGGGAAAGCCTACACAAGAACAGGTGGTGTAGAGTATACCTGAAAGTGCTGGTCAACGGTAGACTGCATCTTCAAAGTTAACAACAACAAAAACTCTCTGGCTTATTTATTTTATTTTTTACAAATATCTCAGTTTCTTGATTGTCTAACCAGCGCAAAATCGGTACTTTCTGCTGGGTCCAAGGAGAATGGAATATTTAAAATCTACATGTGAGCAAAATGCTGTAGAAATCTATGTGTCCTGTAGATAAAACCACTTGCTCCACTTATGCTCTAAATTTTTTAATATATTACCCGCACAGAAACATTACCAGATTTTACTGGGAAATTTTGTGTTATTGCTTTTCAAGCTACAAGTGCTAGAAAAATAAAAGAAATAGCTATAGCTCTTGAATTAATAACATCAGGTGCTACATTTGTCATCCCATAATGAATGCTCCAGCTCATTGTAGGTCTGCTACAAGAACCATCACAGAGACCACGACTATCAGTCGATCATGACAACTGGGTTTCTTGTTGTCACTTACACGAAGTCACAGAACTAAAATGTAAAATAAAAAGCTAAGTAAGCTCTCCCAGCGGACCATCAAGCAGGTCATGCATGTATGGGTGTGTGAACATAAAAGATCACATTTGCTTCAAGTTAAGCTCACTTTCATTCACAAATGTAAATGATTTTAACTGGTGCACAGAATTAGGAGCTTTTTCAAAAGTAGATTTAAATTCCTATTCTGGGCAAGAATCTACATTCTTTTCTTTAATGATACCTCATCACAAAAAACATTGTTGGATTCAAATTAATTGGATTTTCAACATGCCAAGACTGCCCTTATAGTCTCATATTGGTTTACAGTTCACTCCATGCCTGTGTCACTTATCTAATTAGGAATTGCACCCCCTCTTGTAATTTGTGCCCTCCTCACTGTGTTCTTCAGCAACTTTCTTTAGACAATTCATGATTAATCAATCAATCAATCATAGCATTTGTAAAGCTCACTACATACCCGTGAGGGCTCCAAGGCGCTAGGGAGGAGGGGGGCGGAGGAGTGGGGGGTATAGGAATGCTGCTACTGTTCGAAGACCCAGGTCTTGAGGAGTTTCCTGAAGGTTAGGAGGTCTTCGGTCTGCCGTAGGCGGATAGGGAGGGTGTTCCACGGCTTGGCTGCGAGGTGGGAGAATGATCTGCCGCCGGTGGTCGCTCTTCGGATGCGGGCGGACGGTGGAGGTGGCGCGGTCTGCGGAGCGGAGCTGGCAGGTGGAGGTGTAAAGGCTGAGTTGGCTGTTGAGGTATGCTGGTCCGGTGTCGTGGAGTGCCTTGTGTATGCGGGTTAGGAGTTCGAAGGTTATTCTCTTGTTCATTGGGAGCCAGTGCAGGTCTCTCAGGTGGAGTGTGATGTGGCTGCGGCGGGGGATGTCGAGGATCAGGCGTGCGGAGGCATTCTGGATGCGTTGGAGCCGTTTCAGGAGTTTGGACGGGGCTCCTGCGTAGAGTGCGTTGCCGTAGTCCAATCTACCGCTGACGAGGGCCTGGGTGACCGTCCTTCTAGTTTCAGTGGGGATCCACTTGAACATCCTGCGAAGCATGCGGACTGTGTTGAAGCAGGAGGAGGAGACGGCGTTGAACTGCTTTGTCATGGAGAGGGTGGAGTCGAGGATGACCCCTAGGTTGCGTGCGTGGTTGGTGGGTGTAGGGGGTGCTCCTAGTGCAGTCACCACCAGGAGTCGGCCGAGGATGTGGAACCGAAGAAGAGGACCTCCGTCTTGTCCAAGTTCAGCTTCAGTCGGCTGGTTCTCATCCAGTCGGCGACGGCCTTCATTACTTCGTGGAGGTTTGTTTTGGCGGTGTAGGGGTCGTTGGTGAGGGAGAGGATCAGCTGGGTGTCGTCGGCGTAGAAGATGATGTTGAGGTCGTGACGACGGGCGGCGTGGGAGAGCGGAGCCATGTAGACATTGAACAGCGTGGGACTGAGGGATGAGCCTCGGAGTACGCCGCAGATCTCGGTGGCTTCGGAGTGGAAGGGGGGGAGGCGGACGCTCGGAGTTCTGCCCGAGAGGAAGGAGGTGGTCCAGTCCAGGGTCTTCTCTTGGATTCCGGCTTCGTGCTCTTAGAGTGCGGTGGCAGACCGCGTCGAAGGCGGCCGACAGGTCCAGGAGGATGAGGGCCGCAGTTTCTCCGTTGTCGAACAGGGTCCTGATGTCGTCTGTGGCGGCAATGAGGGCAGTTTCGGTTCTGTGGTTGCGGCAGAACCTGACTGAGACGCGTCCAGGATGTTGTTCTCTTCGAGGAAGCTGGTCAGTTGTTTGTTGACCGCCTTTTCTATCACCTTCGACGGGAACGGGAGTAGGGAGATGGGTCGGAAGTTCTTGAGGTCCTTGGGGTCCACATTGGGTTTGATGAGAAAGGCGTTGATCTCTGCGTGCTCTCCGGGAAGATCGCTGTCTCGAAGGAGATGTTGATGGTTTTCCGGAGGTGGGGTGCGATGGTGCTGCTGGCTTTGTTGAAGATGTGGCTTGGGCATGGGTCTGACAGAGATACGGAGTGGATGGTGCTCATGATCTTGATGGTGTCATCGTCGTTTATGTTGGTCCAGGAGAGCAGGCGGTTGGTGTGGGTGGAGGATGTGGGGATGGTGGTGTTAGTGGTTGTCGGGGCAGTTGTGGTGTTGAAGCTGTCGTGGATGTATGCGATCTTGCGATGGAAGAAGATGGCCAGCGAGTCGCACAGGTCTTGCGAAGGTGGGATGTTGTCGGGTGTTGGAGCTGGGGTTGGAGAGTTCCTTCACGATGTTGAAGAGCTCTTTGCTGTTGTGTGCATTGTTGTCTAGGCGGTCTTTGAGGGAGGCCCTTTTGGCGGATCTGATGAGGTGATGGTGTCTGCGGGTGGCGTTCTTGTGGGCTGCGTAGCTGTCTGGTGTTCGTTCATGGAGCCAGTTCTTCTCTAGCTTTCGGCAGGTTTGCTTGGAAGTCTGAAGGTCTTCAGTGAACCAGCTGGCTTTCTTGCTGGTGTGGCTGTTGGAGGGTTTCTTGAACGGGGCGAGGGTGTTGGCGCAGTCGTCAATCCACTGTGGTTGCGGGCGGCGGTGTCTGGGTCCCCTGCTCCCTTTTCTTTTGTCTTGTGTTTTTTGGGGGGGAATTTGACTGAAGCAGAGTACCAAGATGGCTGCCAACACTGCCTGGTAGAAGTGCTGGCAGCCAATCAGCTCTGTAGATCTCTGCACAAGCTCCTTATTATTCACAAAGGCTTCGCAACCCTAAATACACAAATTTGGATTCCTACAATATCGACAACGGATTTACACCAAATACCAAAAGGATAGATATGAGGAACAAGCTCTACCTTTCTGCCAAATTTGGTGTAATTCTGTACAACAGTTAGCGCTGCGGGAGTGTCTAAAGACTTTATGGGGATTAACAACACACTTCTTTTTACCACCCCCCCCCCCTTTTCTCAGCCACCTCTTCACAGATCACCCCGAAACTTTGCATGCACAACAAGAATGTCAAGGGCACATTTTTTGGAAAACTTTATGAAGATTTGTCAGACACCACAAATATATTATTTGCAACAGACCTCATTACATTTTGAAACTGTTACACAAAATCTCTATTGAAAAATATTTAATTTTAAATAAGTACCTGTTAAATCTTTAGCTAGATCTGGGTGGTTTACAAGGCAGTGGCTAGCAAACTTTACACATTCCAGACGAATGGGCACATGGATATCATTAAACCTGTTAAAAAAAAATATATACTCTTAAGAACACAAGAAAAGTATCAAGAATCTGCTGTAGGGTAAATCATTTTACATTCAAAATGTTACAGAAGGAAAAATATACCTACCTGTAAGTTCTAGTTCTAGTTCTACACCTAGCCTTCTTTAATGCCAAACACCGTAAACATCCCTGCATGAGCAATACAGTTAGATTGGTGGTTATTTCCAGCACAGCCAAAACTCCCAGGGCTAAAACTAACCTGTTCACTGGTTTTGTGGGCAAAGCAATGTGTCAAGGCTTTGATGGAGTTGCTCGGTTTTCCTCTGCTCACAGCCGGAGACAAGGGGGCAGTACAGGTGTGTGACCTGGGCAAAGCAGTTCCTACTTGTGGCCTATCATCTATCAGCTGCATTGCTTTTCTGCTTATTGCGTCCCTTGCAGAAAGGTCAAAGTATGTTGACCACACAGTGCCGAGGAATGGAAGGAGGCCTAAAAATTCAAGGCAATGAGAGAGACACCAGCCCTGTAGACCAAGTCGAGCAGCAGGAGCTGTGCCTACCACAGAGGAGAGAGCCGATGAAGGAAATGATAGGCAGCACACAGAGCCAAGCTCATCAGTCACTAAGGAATAATCTCAAGATGGAAACACTGATCCACAAGTGACTGCTGTCAGAACCTGTGCCAAAAAAAAGGAAACAGAGCAGTGTATGTATGGTTTCCAATGATAATGTACTTCAGAAGAGGAAAACTCAAGAACTATGAAAATAGTAAAAAGCTTATCTCGTCAATGCTACTAAAAAAACATCAAAGGTAATGGAAAAGAGAACCTGAGATCAACCATAAAAGATAAATCTCATTTGGAAAAACAACTATGGTTATATACTAGACAAACTAAAGGAAGATGTAAGAAGAACTATCTTTGCTCTGCAAAGGTCAACGGTAGAGGCAGAAAACTCGAACAGAAATGGGCTATGTGCAGATCAAGGACGTGTTTGCAGAAGAGAAGAGAAAAAGAAAAAGTAGTCCTTCAGCTGCAGTTATAGGCAGATAATGCACAGAAAGATCATCACCTCAGATAATTGGAAATGCAAATGAAATTACCAAATGACGTAGGTGCCATGGGAGGATCTATCCGGTCCAGAGTTTCTCTACTGTCTAAGACAGAGAAAGCGTTTACATACAAGGAACAGCAGAAGGGTAATGGAGTTTTGCCCACTGTTTTTGAAACATGAGCCATAGCAAAGCAAATAATAAGAATATCAAAAGAATCAAGGAAGCAGAACCAAAAGCAGCGATGGTACTTGTAAAGGGCAACTTGGTCTGATCCATATCAAGATGCCTCTAACAAGTGCTTGGAAACATTGGGAATAGGAAGAGAAAAAAAACAGAGGGTCATATTGAAACTGATCGCGTGCCCAAATGCACAAGTTACTTACCTTCGGTAAGGATATATCTGTAAGAAACAGTAGTTAGTATTAGATTCCTTACCTTAGAATATCCCCAGGCGTCAGACTGGATCCGGAAACTTTTGCGTAGCAGTACCCTTGCGCATCGGTAGGCGTCGTCTCCGGCTCCGCGTCCGTCGTCGGCGTCGTTGGCGCCGGGATGACGTCGCCGGCGCCGGGATGACGTCGCCGGAGTACTTAGACGCCGACCTCGCGCGCTGACGTCAGTTTTTATACACAGCTTTTCTGCGCCAGAAACGCAAAGCAATGAAAAAACACTGGTGCCATGAAATTAGGGCCCTGAAAGGGGATGACCTTAACCCTAGATATCGGTTCGCAGAACAGGGAGGATGGGTGGGGAAGTAAGGAATCTAATACCAACCACTGTTTCTTTCAGATATATCGTTACCGAAGGTAAGTAACTTGTGCATCTGAAAGAAACAGGTTAGTATTAGATTCCTTACCTTAGAATAGAAACCCTAGCAATACCAACCCCGGTGGTGGGTCTGCGAACCTATGATCACACCAGAAAGTCCTGGAGAACGGAACGGCCGAAGAAGCCGTCTCTCCGGACTTGGCTGTCCAGGCAGTAGTGTCTTGCAAACGTGTGCAGCGAGGCCCACGTAGCGGCCTGACAAATGTCCTGCAAGGGGACTCCCCGGCCCAGGGCAGTAGTAGCCGCCGTGGCCCGTGTGGAATGGGCACAAAGCCCCACAGGAGGCTCCTTTCGAGCCAAAGAGTAACAAGCCTTGATGCACAAGACGACCCATCGAGAAATGGTTTGTTTGTGCACCGCCCGTCCCTTCTTAGCGCCCACCTAACCAACAAAGAGTTGGTCATCCACCCGGAACTGGCGTGTGCGATCCAAATAGAATGAGAGCGCACGTTTTGGGTCCACACGGTGGAGCCTCTCTTCCTCTTTCGAGGGATGCAGAGGCGGAAAGAAGGTGGGCAAAGTGATGGACTGCCCGATGTGGAAAGCTGTGACTACCTTGGGCAGGAAAGAGGGCCGCATCCGCAACACAACTTTGTCCGGATCGACTGAAAGGAAAGGAGGCTTAGAGGAAAGGGCCTGGAGCTCACTCACTCTCCTGGCAGAGGTGATGGCAACCAGGAAAGCGGTCTTCAGAGTAAGGAGGCGAAGAGGACAGTTATGAAGTAGCTCAAAGGGAACGCACATCAGAAAAGTTAGAACAAGGATCAAGTCCCACTGAGGCATCACAAAAGGAACTGGAGGAAACATTTGAGTGATGCCCTTCAAAAACCTATTTACAACTGGGGACTTGAACAAAGAGGGCTGATCAGGTAGCCACAAGAATGCGGAAATGGCCGAGAGGTAGCCCTTCAGAGTGCCCAGAGCACATCCCAGCTGGGCAAGATAAAGAAGAAAGATGAGAACCTCTGAAAGAGGGGCAGAAAGGGGATCCACAGCCTTTGCTGTGCACCATGCCACAAATTTGTTCCACCTGCAGGCGTATACCGATTTTGTGGAGGGACGCCTGGCTGCCAGAATGACATTACAGACTTCAGGAGGCAAGTCAAATGGCCTCAACTGCCGCCGCTCAATCTCCACGCATGTAAGTGGAGACTGGACAGGTTCGGGTGGAGGACCGTCCCCTGCTGCTGCGACAGAAGGTCCTACCGAAGGGGCAGACAAATCGGGGGATCGACAGACATACTGAGTAGCTCGGGATACCAGAACATCCGTGCCCAGTACGGAGCCACAAGGATGACTTGGACCCGGTCGCGCCTGACCTTCTTCAGCACTCTGGGCAGAAGTGGTATAGGCGGAAAAGTGAACAATAGACCGTAACTCCACTCGCGACGAAAATCGTCTCCGAGCGAGTGCCTCCTTGGAAATTCCAACACGCAGAACTGATGACATTGCGCATTCACTTCTGTGGCGAATAGATCTAACAAAGGCTCTCCTCACTGCTGAAAGAGGCATTGCGCCATGTCCAAGTTCAGACGCCATTCGTGATCCATCATGCACCAACGGCTGAGTTCGCCCACCCTGGCGTTCAGGGAACTTGCCAGGTGTTGAACCACCAGGGTCACGCCCTGATGTTCCAGTCACTACCAGAGGCGCAGAGCCTCCTGGCATAGGGTCCACGACCCCACCCCGCCCTGTTTGTTGCAGTACCACATGTTGTTGTCCGTGAACACCTGCACTACACTCCCCCGGACAGAGGGGAGGAATGCCTTCAGTGCAAGCTGGATTGCCCGCAGCTCCAGAAGGTTGATGTGGAGCCGGGACTCCGCCGGAGACCAGAGGCCTCTGATCTCCGCCTCTCCCATGTGGCCTCCCCAGCCCTGGAGAGACGCGTCCGTCACAACTACGTGCTCCGGTTGGGGTAGGGAGAGGGATCTGAGACTGACCCAATCGCGGTCCGTGAGCCACCACTGCAACTGTCTTGCAGTGCCCTCCGAGATCAAGACATGGTCGGACAAGTTGCCCTGATGCTGGGCTCACTGAAATTTCAGGTCCCACTGCAGAGCCCGCATCCGCCACCTGGCGTGATGCACCAGAAGGATGCAGGAGGCCATCAGCCCCAGAAGCCGCCGCGTCAACCTGACCGAGACTCGGGATAAAGGCTGAAAGATCGTAATCAGTGCCTGAATATCCCGAAGCCGCTGTTCGGGAGGATAAACCCGAAACTGTGCAGAGTCTAGAACCGCTCCGATAAAGAGGAGCTTCTGAGAGGGACACAGGTGCGACTTCGGCACATTGATGGAGAACCCCAGCAGGTGCAGGAGGTCGGCCGTAGTCTGGAGGTGGCTGACTACTGTCTGGGGCGAGCCCGCCTTCAACAACCAGTAGTCGAGGTAGGGGAAGACTGAAACTCCTAGCCTGCGCAGATGAGCAGCGACCACAGCCATCACTTTCGTGAACACCCATGGGGCGCTGGTGAGACCGAAAGGGGAGCACGGTAAACTGAAAGTGCTCGTGGCCTACCGTGAACCGCAGGTAGCGCCGGTGGGCCGGCAGGACGGGGATGTGGAAATAAGCGTCCTGCAAGTCCAACGCTACCATCCAGTCTCCCGGGTCCAGGGCAGCTAAGACCAGAGCCAGTATCCGCATCTTGAACCTCTCCTTCCGGAGGAAGCCGCTGACGTTCCGCAGGTCCAAGACAGGGCGTAGGCCCCCTTTGCCCTTCTTGGGAACCAAAAAGTAGTGGGAATAACAACCACACCCTACTTCTGGCCTAGGAACGCGCTCGATGGCCCCCTTGGCCAAGAGGGTCGCAACTTCCTCTCGCAGAAGATTCAAGTGATCCCCCGACACGCGGTGGTACTGCGGTGGCATGGCTGGAGGAGTCGCCTCGAAGGGGAGGGTGTAGCCCCTTCGGACGATTTGCAGCACCCACCTGTCCGATGTGATGTTGCGCCAGTGGAGGAGGTGATGGCGAACCCTGCCCCCCACTAGCGTCACGTGGGCCTGAAAGCTCGGACTAGGAGGGCTTTGAGGCGGATGTTGCAGGGGTAGGTGTGGACTGGCCTCGCCGTTGTCCCCGGGCATCGCCAGGGCGGTTACCACATCCGCCACCGCGCTGGATGTTAGTCTGCGGCACATGGCTGGCAGGACGTGTGGGGGCGCCCCTTCCTTGGCCAAGAAAGGGGCGAAAGGCAGCAGATTGCTGGCGCGGGTCGACAGGCCCAAGGACTTTGCCGTAGCCCTGGAGTCCTTAAAGCGCTCAAGAGCACGGTCTGCCTTGTCGCCAAAGAAGCGACTGCCATTAAACGGCATGTCCATAAGGGTGTTTTGGACATCAGCCAAAAAGTTGGCGGACCTCAGCCAGGCGTGGAGACAAATCGCCACCGTTGTTGCCATCGCTCTGTCCAGCGAGTCCGTTGTATCCAGCTCACATCGGATGGAGTACGGTGCCGCATCTCGACCCTCCGCAAGGGCTTGGGCGAGTTTAGTCCGGGCCTCCTCTGGACATTGTGGCAGCACGTCTGCAACCGTGTCCCACAGAGAGTGGGTATAACGGCCCAAGAGGCACGTGTTAACAGACCGCAACCCCAAACTCAGGGAGGAGAACATCTTTTTGCCATACTGTTCGTACCTCTTGGATTCCCGATCGGGGGAAGCCGTCGGGAATACGGTCGGGGAATTAGAGGCCTGTATGACCAGGCTCTTGGGAGTGGGGTGGGTGGACAGGAAGCAAGGGTCGCCCTGAGCCGGGCGGTGGCCTCTGGCCACGTTCCTATCTACAGGGGGGCCTGTAGTGGGCCTGGACCAGGTGCCCAGAAGAACGTCAGACAAGGCCTCATTAAACGGCAACAGAGGCTCCGAAGAGCTTGCTTGCGGTTTAAGGCCCTCAGTGAGGAGGTTAGTCAAGGGATAAGGCCTTGGCCGCCAGCGTCAACACCACACTATAGACAGCCCCCTCCTCGGTAGCCACTGTAGGAGGGGAGACAAAACCAGTGTCTGGCAAAGTGTCCAAACCACTGGCATCCCCTAGCTCACCTGTCCAGTCCTGATAAGACGCACTCACGTGCCAGAGGGTTCTCAGACTCCTCCCAATCCGCTTCGCCACCCATCTCCTGGTACTCAGGGTCAAATGATGGGGCTAGTTCATAGAAGAAGAAATCTCCCATCGGCGTCGAATTTGCCGTCGAATGCGACGTCGAGCGGCGCCGCTCCGGCATCGGAACAGGGTCGAGGGGGGGACCGGGATGGCGCCAGTGGCGACACCCTAGGGGCCGGCGCCGGAGACGTCGTAAGGTAGACCGGCGGCGACCCGGATCCGGAACCGGATCCAGCAGGGCCCTGCGGCGCCGGGACCGAATTCGCCCACGGCGCCGGAGCCGAAGCACCCGGCTCGCTTGGGCTCTCAGTCAGGGCCGCTTGGCCCGAAGGCGCCGCGGAACCCGACGGAGGAGTGAGCGACCTCATGGCCGAGAGGAAGGCATCGATCTCCTCCGGCGTTGCGTTCTGCCCAGGGAACGGCGGGTATGGAGCAGGCCGCGACGCCTGCGGCTCCGGCGGAGCCGCGTGGGCGGTGTCGCCCGAACCCCCGGCTGCGTCGGGGGGAGTCGGAAGAGCGATGTCGTTTCTTCGACTACTTGTGCCTCTTACCTGAGGACTTGGAGCTCGAGGAGTGGTGACGATCCTCCGAGCAGTGATGACTCCGGCCCTGCGACCGGTCCCTCGACCTCCAGCCCTGCGACCGGTCCCTCGACCTCCTTCCGGACCGGAACCTCAAACGGCGCGGGGGAGACTGCCGGAGCTCGAGGCGCTTGCGGGACCGCTCCCGCCTAGCCTTCGACGACAAGGCCCGGCAGTCAGGGCACGACCTGTCATCGTGGTCGGGCCCCAGGCAATGAAGACACCGGCGATGGGGGTCGGTAACCGACATCAGTCAGTTGCAGTCGATGCAGGGCTTGAACCCGGGCATCCCTATTGGCACCGTCGGAGCCGTTCGACTTCGAAGAAAGATAAAAAATGATCAAAAAAGTTTAGTCAAAAATTGACTAAGGGTACCACTTTTTCCGGATCTGCGTTTGCTGGGCCGGAAAAAAATAGGAACGGACGTCAGCGCGCGAGGGCGGCGTCTAAGTACTCCAGCGACGTCATCTCGGCGCCAACGACGCCGAACGTGGAGCCGCAGACGGCGCCTACCAACGCACAAGGGTACTGCTACGCAAAAGTTTCCGGATCCAGTCTGACGTCTGGGGATATTCCAAGGTGAGAAATCTAATACTAACCGGTTTCTTTCAGATCATCAATTCACAGAAATTACAAATTCATTAAGAAACAGGAGCAATTCAGCCGCTCGTACAAATCCAAAACCCTAAGAAGAAAACAGCAATAAGAAGACAGATACAAGAAGGGAGAATCTAATTCCATTGTTAGACCTCTCAAAAAAGGCAGGGAGCGGGACAGGGAGAAAAGAAGGATATTGAATCTGCTCCCCTCAAAAAACAAAATGTTTTGAGACAGAAAATAAAATATAGAACCAAAGCTACAGGAACATATGATGAGGGAAAACTGTGTTGGAACACAGTATATGAAACTCAAGAGGCTACAACTATAACAGACCTCTCACTAGACAAGCTGGGCATGCCACTAAACACACATTATTTATGATCACTATTGTATAGCAGGACGAGATGCCAGAGGATCATCAAGACCAGCTTCCTAAACAGACAAGAAACTTTTGAATACAACCTTAAGTTAATCCTGATCCCTAGAGAAGGAGTATTCAAAAGTTGCATACTAAGTATCATTAGATCAAGTTAGAAGATTGCTAAAATAGCTCAACTGTATTAGAAGCTACTGAGGAGACAATCCAATAAAAAAATAAAAATAAAAAAAAAGAGTGTGACAGCAGAAGCTCTCCACACCCATGGAGCCAAATGCTAAAAAACGTTCTTACAGTGGTTACAAAAACACAAATGGTTCACAGAGATACTAAAAGCAAAATCTTGGAGAAAATAAATTCCCACCTAAGGGGATTAGATCTACAATTACTATAACTTTCTCAAAGAATAATGGAAGAGGAAGAAGAGCTAAACAAAATGGGAAAAAAATCTCATCCACTGGAATCCAACCGAAGACCAATCAAAGAAAAAAACAAGCATTTGCAATGCAATAGGTCTCGCATTAGGAAAGTTTGAGCTATTGGTATTGTAAATAGCAAAGTTTTTATTTATGTTTTTTTTTTTTTACATACCTAAATTAATAGTTTTGTCATTTACAATGCCAATAGTTATAACTTTCGCAAATGTGATACCTATAGCATTTGTAATGCAATATGTTTTGTATTTACATGACTTAGATGTATTGATATTACAAATAACAATGGCGTTTAATTTTTTTAAATAACTAATACTTAAATAAAAGTTATTGTAATTTATAATGGCAATAGCTTAAACTTTTCTAAAGAACTTTTGTGAAATTATGTTCAGTGTATCAGAGAGCGCAATAATACGAGATCAGTGTGAGATCCTGAACACACCTGCTGCCAAGATGGATACCGCCCAGGCTCTCTGTGACTCCAGTAATGTAAACCCTTCTCCCCACCAGAATAACCACAAGCTTCAACCAGGCTTTGACTGACCCAAAAGCAGCAGCAATTGCTGCTCAGAGTGCATATTCACCTTCCTGCCAGCAACAAGAACGCAAGCCTGACTGGGGTTGGACTGGCCTGTTTTGATTATTGCCTTCACTATTGCTCGCTATTCTGCAGCAGATCACAGGAAGGTCGTATTGCACCCAGCCACTTACCTTTAGGGTTACCACGAGGCTCTTTTTTACTGGCATGAGCAGTATTTTATTGGCCTAGCTGTTCTGAGAAGCCCCGAAAGTTGATATTTTTCCTCCTATCAGTGCATTCTTTAAAAAGTAAAAATAAGAACACTTTGCAGTGTTTTGAAGCTGCGAAGTTAATCATAACTGACTCATTAATAAAGTAAAGACAGAAAGTCAATCGTAAAATATATACACTTTACAAAGACAATTTTTTAAATCACTTTCAGTCCTGCTTGAGCCTGAAATTGATATGAGCAAATGTCCAGTATTTAGCAACCTTACTTACTAGTGTGAGGGAAATGCTGAAGGTGCCTACTTGTTGTCTCCAATCAATAGTGCTGGCGTCCATAGCAATGTAGGCAGGGGCTCCGGCAGAGGCTCGGTCTCTCGTTGCACAACTTGGGCAATTCGACCAGTGGCAATGGGGGCATCAGTCCAGATTTTCGAAAGTTAGTGACCCCAGTGGTGCTGATTGCTGCTTCAGGGAGAGGCTACTTGACCCCGGGGCAGAGGAGTCGAAGTGCACAGCACAGACTGCGGACGGCCTGCAATGCTGGTCTCTGGTGCAGAGCCGAGTACAGTAGCGCAATGATGTCTTTTAAAGACAGTACTCGGGCGCCTGGTCACAGCATAAATGGACAGGTGTGCCCCAGCACCGGGCGGACTGGCAGACAAACAGTTAGCAGATCCTGCTTTAGCCAGCCTTTGCCCACTGGGCCCCTCTGGCTTCTCCCTGGCAATCAAACATGCAGAGCAAATGTGGACTGAAGGCCGCTCTGTCCCAAGTGGGACCCGGCCCAAACAGGATGTGAGGGCCCAACTACATGGATCGTCAGACAGCGATCTCAGTAAATAAAATTAAATTCAACAATCAACTGACTCGCGGACTCCACAGACTGACATTCATTGAAGGCTGAGGCACAAAACATAGGTAACAGCCAGGGTGCACGCAATAGTAATCTTTATTTCAATTACGACTCCACCCTATAAATCAGTTACCACGAACGATGCGGTCCGTCACGGTCGGCGCGAAACTGCCCACCCAGCCCCGCAGCCACCAGCGTGGCACAGATGACCTGTCTAATTAAGAGTCAACACACAGGCTGCTTAAGCGCGTGCTGCAGTCGTGCCGCCGGCCTGCGACCAGGAAGTCAGGCGGGCCGGGCGGGACAACCGGAAACAGGAAGTAGGAGGGCGGGAGCCTACCCCGCCTCCCACGGAAGAGCCGCGATTGTTTGGAGCACCGGAGCAGGCAGGAGCCTACCCTGCACCCCGGTGCCGAAGAAGGAAGGAAGAGTCCTGCTGCCGGTAAAAGCCGCTGCAGCAAGGAAGCCGGTGAGTGGGGCTTGCTGGGCTGCGAGGGCGGGGGGCATGTGTGTGTGTGCGCGCGCGTGCGGCGGCGGGCTGGGTGTGAGCGTGCGTGCGTGTGTGTATGTGTCTTGGAGTCTGTGTGTATGCGTGTATGTGTGTGACTGTCTGGGTGCCTGCGTGTCTGTGTGCATGCGCGCGCGAGAGACTGACTGCAGTGAAAGTGGGACAGGGGATGTGCACGGCGCCGGCCTGGGCGCGCGTGCGGGTGGGGGGGGCTGTGTATGTGTGTGTGCGTGCGTGCGTGTGTGTATGTGTCTTGGAGTGCGTGTGTGTGACTGTGGGGGAGGGTGTGTGTGTGTGAGCGAGTGTCTGTCTGTATGCGCGCGCATGTGTACGGCGCGGGACGCGACGTGCGCGTTCGCGCACACAAATCCAGGCAAAAGCTCGTACCACCGTCTTGTCCGTCCTTCCCCCGTAACAGATAACTATACGTCTCCAGCTGGACACATGCATCCTTGCGGATGCATTACCAGCGAGACCCAAAAAGTAATTCCCGTAGATCAAATGTAAGGTTTCTTGAAATTCATGAAAGAATTGAGCTATGAATTTTGTATTGTGGTTTTAAAACGAAGTCTGAAGAAAACCAATATAAAAGAATAAAAAAGGATATGTTTTCAAGTATTTTGAAGACTCATTCGATTCATTTGAGAGATTGATTCTTGTTCATTAATCACTAATTCAGGATATTATATTGTAGTCCTTGTCACTGTATTGAATATGCTACTTACCAGTATGCATCTGTTCTTGGCATGTAGGGCTGCTGACATTCATATCTATAGCATAGATCGCCGCCTAGTGTTGGGTCCGGATGATTGCACATTGTTGTCATGGAAGAGTCTTCGAAGTATCACGAGATAGGTGGCTCCTCCCCTGGACTACAGTGCGCATGGGCATCGACTCCATCCCCAGATTGTTTTTAGCCATTGTGGCGAAGATGGAGTGTAACAGTGTGAGCGATGGCCATGCTAAGAGTAAGTGTAAATTCTGCAGCCGCTACAGGCGCCAGGGAGGAGGGCGGGCGATATGAATGTCAGCAGACCTACATGCCAAGAACAGATGCATACTGGTAAGTAGCATATTCAGTTCGAGGCATGTGGGCTGCTGAATTCATATCTATAGCCTAGAATATATTGCAGTCCCTCCATTAGCGGCGGCTGCCTGTGCCAGCTGCAGACGTTTGAAAAAGTGTTTTTAGAACAGCCTGCCCTACAGCTGCTTGGAGTGCACATCTACACAGTAGTGTTTAGTAAATGTGTGTGGGGTATACCACGTGGCTGCTCTACAAATGTCTTCCAAAGGGATATTACCAAGGAAAGCCATGGAGGCCCCCAACTTGCGGGTGGAGCGGGCTCTCGGGGGAATCGTTAAAGTGCGCTAAGCCTTTTGATAGCAAATCTGGATACACTTAACGATCCACCTGGCTATACCCGCTTTGGAAATGGGGTTGCCTTTGTGTTGGGCCGAAAAGGCAACAAAGAGTTGTGTCGTCTTCCTAAAATCTTTGGTCCTATCAATGTAGTACATCAAAGCTCGTTTAACGTCAAGAGTGTGGAGCATTCTTTCAGCCACTGTCTCTGGGTTTTGAAAGAACACAGGCAGTTCAATAGTCTGATTGACATGGAACTGTGAAACCACCTTAGGAAGAAATTTAGGGTTAGTGCGCAGCACCACCCTGTTGGAGTGAACTTGTATGAATGGCTCTTATACGGTGAGCGCCTGGAGCTCACTAACACGTCGCAGTGACGTAATGGCTATTAGGAAAGCCACTTTCCACGTTAAGAACTGAATCTCGCATGAATGTAGAGGCTGAAAAGGTGGACCCATCAGTCTGGTGAGGACCACATTAAGGTTCCATACAGGAGCTGGCGGGGTCCTGGGAGGAATGACTCGTTTCAGTCCTTCTAGAAAAGCTTTAATGGCAGGCACTCTGAAAACTGAGAGATGCTGCCTGTTTTGTAGATAAGCCGCTATGGCGGATAGGTGTATCCGAATGGAAGCATATGCTAGATTACATTTGTAAAGATGTAACAAATAACAAATGATGTTGTGAGTAGATGCATCTAGCGGGTCGATGTTGTGTCCTGCACAGTAAATGACAAACCGCGTCCATTTCGCCGCATAGCATGCTCTGGTGGTGGGCTTTCTCGCCTCCCGTATGATATCCATGGAGTCGGGAGGCAAGTTAAAGTAGCCAAATTCTAAGACCTCAGGAGCCAGATCGCCAGGTTGAGCTGTTGCGAATCTGGGTGCTGAATGGCGCCATGACTCTGCGTCAAAAGTCTGGGTGTGAGGTACAGCCTTTGATGCGGTACCACGGAAAGTTCTAGAAACGTGGTGTACCATGGTTGGCGAGCCCACGTTGGAGCAACCAGGATGAGTGTCATCGAGTGTTGCTTTAGCTTTCGTGCCACCAGCGGTATTAGAGGTGCTGGGTGAAAAGCGTACGCAAATTTGCCTGACCAGTTCATCCATATCGCATTGCCTTGCGACTGTGGGTGCGGGAACCTGGCGGCAAAGCTTTGGCATTTGGCGTTTTCCCTTGTGGCGAACAGGTCTATCTCTGGATGACCCCACTGCTGGAAGTACGGGTGGAGTACTGATGGATGTATCTCCCACTCGTGCATTTGGTGGCTGTACCTGCGGAGCAGATCCGCCATCGGATTGTCTTTGCCTGGGAGGTGTTCCGCCATGAGGAAGATGTTCCTCTGAATGGCCCACTTCCACATGCTCTGAGCCAGATGAGACAACTGTGGAGAGTGTGTACCTCCCTGCTTTTGAATATAGTACATGGCTGACATGTTGTCCGTCCGGATCAACACGACTTTGTTGCACAGATGTACCTTGAATGCCTTCATTGCCATGAAGATTGCCATCAGCTCTAGGAGGTTGATGTGCATCTTCTTTTGCTGTGTCGTCCATTGTCCCTGCACTGTGTAGTGGAGTACATGAGCTCCCCAACCCTGGAGAGAAGCGTCCGTCGTTAGGATGATCTGTGGAACAGGCTCCTGGAACGGTCGGCCCTTGCAAAGGTTGTGTGGATTCCACCAATGCAGAGAGTTGTATGCCCGACCGGTCACCAACACTAGGTCGTTCAACTGTCCTTGAGCCTGAGTCCACTGATGTGCCAAGCACTCTTGAAGCGGACGCATATGTAGTCTCGCTTGCGGGACTATGAAGATGCAGGAGGCCATCATGCATATCAACTGCATGAACACTCGTGCCGGAAGCGAGTGGTGCGGTCTGAATTTCTGGATCAGCGACTGAATGCTGTTGATCCACACAGAATTTGGCTGAGCCGTGGCCGCCAGAGTATCTATTGTCGCGCCCAGATACTGCCGCACATGGGCTGGCTGAAGGTGCGACTTTGGATAATTCAGTGAGAATCCCAGATCGTGAAGAAGGTGAATGGTGTGGGACATGTTGGCAGCACACTGCTGTTCCGACTTCGCTTGGACAAGCCAGTCGTCCAGATAAGGATAGACGTGAACGTTTTGTCTCCTGAGGTGCGCAGCCACCGTCGCCAGGCATTTTGTGAACACCCTGGGCGCTGTGGTCACTCCGAAAGGGAGGACCTTGAATTGGTAATGCTGATTCTGAATGGTGAAGCGGAGGTATTTTCTGTGTGATGGATGAAGTGGAATGTGAAAATATGCGTCTTTGAGATCTAACGTTGCGAGGAAATCCCCTTGATTGAGCAACGGAAGAACCTGCTGCATCGCGAGCATGTGAAAGTGTTCTGAGAGAATGTACTGGTTTAGGGGCCTGAGGTCCAGTATGGGCCTGAGGGATCCGTCCTTTTTCGGGATTAAGAAGTACAGGGAGTACACTCCTGTGCCTCTTTCCTCCCCCGGCACGAGCTCGATTGCCCGTTTTTGCAGCATGATGAGCACCTCTTGCTGCAATAAGTGCAAATGCTCTGTTGACATAGGACGGTGCTTTGGTGGGATGTTGGGTGGAGTGGATTTTAACTCCAGACAATAACCGTACTGGATAAGTTTTCTGACCCACCTGTCTGTGGTGATGGAATTCCAGACTGGCAGGAACTGCTGGAGTCTCCCCCCCGACAGGTGTTGTATGGTCGGGGGGCAGTGACAAGGCGTCACTGTTTGTTGGTGGCGGAGGACCGGGAGTTGTTGTTTCCACGACCTCTACCCTTGGTGCTGTTGCCGCGATAGCCGCCTCTACTCTGCTTGTTGTAAGAGGTCTGCGCTCCACCTTTAGTGTACTGTGTTTGCTGGGACATTTGGCCTCTGGAAACACCTCTATTGCTTGAGCGACGAAAAGTACTACCCCTGAACTGCTGGGACTGGAGAGCCCCCATGGACTTCGCAGTCTCGGTGCCTTTCTTTATTTTTTCCAGGGTGGTCCCCCTCAGGTCCAAATAAGTGGTCAGGGTTGACCGGCTGATTGCGGATGGTGGTTTGTATCTCTGGTTTGTACCCGGAGATTCTGAGCCAGGCCTGACGCCGCAACATTACACTTGTGTTAATGGCCCTGGCCGCGGTGTCCGCTGCGTCCAGTGCACATTTAATAGAAGCATTAGAGATGAGCCTCCCTTCCTGAATGAGCATCTCCGCTGCCTCTTTATACTCATCGGGCAAGTGTTGTAACAGGATCTCAAGTGTATCATAGTGTGCCCTGTCATATCTGGCCAAGAGTGCCTGAGTGTTTGAAATACGCCAGATATTGGACGCTTGAGCTGCCACCCTCTTCCCTGATGCTTCAAGCACTTTAGATTCCTTGTCAGGGGGAGGAGTGTCATGTATTCCTATAGGTTCTGAATCAATCCCCCTATTCCTGACCCTATTCTGGTTAAACTAACTATCAAGTTAACTAACAGTCAGCCCATGAGGCGAGAAAAGCCCCCATGATGCAGATACCGTTATCTGACGCAGTCACACTACGGCACAGGAACGTGTTATCTGATTAGGTCATAACGCTTGAGATCTAATTAGACAAGCGACATTCCTCCAGCCCCTGATAAGGCATACGACGTTCTCATAACAAATCAAACCTATGACAACCTGGAAAATCCGTGCGGCCATTGTTTTGATTTCACAGAGAACTTTAGTAAAGAATGTGCTAACGAGCAAGTCGTATGACATCTTTATTGACGTATCTATGTCCATCCTTACGTCAATCTCGGCACCTTTAAGGTATAAATATTGCCGATCTTGCCCTATGCAAACACACGCGTGGTGACGAGACGGAGCAGCCATACTTGCCGAAGCCCAGAAGCAGAGCAGACCCCGCTGGCAGCAGCCCCGCCTTCCTGACGCGCTGAGAGACGCGCTGCTATCTCCTACCGAGAGACCCAGCACCGGCGCTTTCGGGCAGCCCTCGCAGGCAGCCTGGAATATCGAGACCAGAGAAAGAGATACCATTCCTCATTCATCCTAACTTCCAGGTACAGAACTGAATAACCCCTCACAGAGAATTCTTTAGTTATTCACTTGGCAAAAACAAACTTAACTTAAACTGTAACTTTCTATTCCCGCCCACGCATTAGACTTAGGTCAGGTACACGGGGTAGGCGTATTTAGAAACACCAGTTGAGTACGTTTAGTCAAATGTATATGTGTATGTAAATATATTTTAATCATTTTAAACATCATATGGCTCAGAAACCATATCAATGTTTTTACAGTATTATTTTATACTATTGCTTTTAATGTATGCACTTTACTTAACTATAAGTATTGCAATAATATCGATCCATTTCTCTTGTACGAGAAAAGAGACTGATCAATAAATAACACCTTTTTATTGAACACGCCCGTCTCTTCCTCTTCTCTACAATCTGATGAGACTAAGAATGCACGTACTGACTGAGTAAAATAATTGCCTTGTGCTCACACGACTCTCGAGATTGACTCTTGATTAGGGGAGAGCAAAGTTGTCATGTTCTATGGTTGTCAGAAACTAAATCCCTTCTTGTCTAATCAGGGGAGTTAATTCTTTCCTGAACATTCGAGAAAGTTTCTAGCGAACTCTGAGCTACGCTGGCAAACCCAAAACTTAAGTCTAGTATCGACAGTAGTAGACCTAGTTAACGTCTGGCCTAGGCCTTTACTGCTGTAGGTATTATTCCAATGCGCAGAGCCTATTGGGAAGATAGGAACTACACTACATGGCGCCCAACGCGTTTGGAAAGGGCGATAAAACTAACGTAAGACATTTAGAGTAACTCAGTCGTGCTTTCTCACTCAGACCCCTTTTCCCAAATACTCCAAAGACGTCTGGAGTGGGTGAAAGGTAATATCCTCCAAAACCTCGCAGGAGGGAACTCCTATGTATGGTTCTTGGTATAGTCAACGTTGAAGGATACACTGTTCCAAAATATTGTGCATCTAATCTTTGTTCCATAAGAAACCTGATCTGCAAACAAAAAGAATAACCTTTCTAACAGTAAAATGTCAGAAAGTGATGAAGAAAGAGAGGCAGTTAGATTAGCAGCTGAAATAGTAGCAGCTGATACTGCAGCACTAGATGCAGACGGGGATATAATACTCATCCCGGTCGCCAAAAGGAAATCTATAACCTTAAAACTTATAGAAAATGGACTGACACCTAGAGGTGGCACAGTCATATTCGTAATTGAGGCACACGAATATCGGCAGACAGAGGTATACTATTCATGGATACATTTTCCAGCAGCAAATGCTGTAACAAAGTACTTCCACTATTACAAAATAGAGGTACCACCTGACATTTACACTCCTTTCGAGGAGGTGGAAGTACCACTCAAATTCCAAGAGCATTTGCTCTTATTTGATGGCGCCCTAAAACATAACAATCACATTACAAGACTCGGTCCTTTAGGTAGACCAGGAGCAACGTGGCCGGTCTTAGCCGGATACACACCACACCCAGACATCGAAGGAATGTCTACAGGAGAGCTGTTAATACAGCTAAAACAATTACAAAAAATTCATAGACAATTAGTTCAGTATGTAATGCGGACTTCAACAATTCAGCCAGCGATTAAACTACCACAGCTGACCCCTCACCAGGGGAACACAAATAAAATCACACCACAGAACATCCAATCCTGCCTAGGTAAAGTTCAGGCTAAACGGGAACAGATACCATTCTGGTTGGCACAGAAAATCACCCAAATAGAGGCGGTGTTTCCTGACACCACCCCGATAGAAAAACACAGGATTCTGACTATATGTCTCCCAATGGGAATCGCACCACACATAGAGGACTGTGACACTTGGGGTACAGTCTTTGCTTCAATCTACACAAAAACGCACGGTGTTCCATCCATTTCGGTAATACCAGATGTGCTAAAACAAATTCAAGATGAATACGGTCCAGAACCAGCTTTAACTCTTGGTATGAAATTACTGAAAGACTTCAAGCAGGTCTCGGCTATATTACTAGCCAATATAAAAGGTGAAGCAGCAAACGTGGCGATCCGCCAGAGGTTAAAAGAGACAGATATAGCAGACCAACCAGCTGAAATTGCCAAAATCATAGAAAAATCTTATGAAGAACTAGGTAGAGATAGTTTAGGTGGAATACCAGTAAAACCGCAACTGACTGAAAGTCCAGAAAAAATATTTTTTAATAATAATTCACCAAAAAAGAACTGGGATGGAAACAAACAATCCAATCCAAAAGAAAAGAAATTCCAGTACCGAGGAAGGTCTCCTAGGCGAAGAGAAAAATCTCCAAACCGAAGACAGAGGTCACCGCAGAGTGACCCCTCTGGGAATAGATATAACCTTAGAAATAGGGATAATATTAAAAAACCAGATAGACATCAAGACATTGATACACGTCCCTCTCAATCTTTTCAGACTTCCTCGCAGAAATCGGAAAGAAGAGGACGATCAGAACAAAGAGAAGAGCACGCCAAGTCCAAAGACAAGGAACCTGCTCAGCTAAAAAAGAAATTACAATTTCCAAAAAAGAAGGTAGCCAGTATCAAGGTAGTTAACAATGCCGAGAATACTGAGGACACAACTGAAAAACGGAGAGTGGGCTCAGACAATGCTAGACAGCGCAGCAGAGGTGAGCATAGCTCGCAAAGTCCTTATGAATCATCTGGAGACAGTGGACACGAATGAATATCTTCAAGTGGAAACTGCAGACACCAGAGTTAGCAAACCCCACAAGATATATGAAATAACATTACGTATAGAGGGAGATAAGACTAGGAAAATAAGGGGACTATTTTGGGATAACCTCTCCAAGGGTTATGACATCCTTCTAGCTGAAAAAGACTGGCCACCAGAGTTTGTCAGGGAGTGCCCTCATGGCGAAGAAATAATTATGCCTGCCTTCTCGAATCAAATCCCGATTCATAAAAAATACACACTTGCTAGAAAGTGGGCAGTGGCCTTAGCACCTGCTTTATATAAAAATCATGTAGGATGGGATGAGGATTCTCCTCCTCACAAAATCCAGTTAAAATCACAACCTACTGCACAAAGGCAGTACCCAATTAAGCAAGAAGCTAAAAAACAGGTAAATGAAATACTAGATCAGCTAGAATACCAGGGGGTGATTGAAACTTGCACCTCACAAATGAACAATCCTTTGTTTCCGGTCTCCAAACCAGACAATTCATATCGTCTAGTTTTGGATTACCGACACCTTAACACATGTTGCAAAACCTTTGCAGTGCAAAACTCACACAGTGCTGCACTAATGAATAACATAGTGCGCAAAAAATACAAAACAACCTTGGACATCTCCAATGGATTCTTTTGTCAAAACATAGCACCAGAGAGCAGATATTTAACTGCATTCTCAGTAAATGGCACTCAAAAGCAATTCTGTCGGTTAGCCCAGGGGTACAAGAACAGCCCGGGGGTATTCTCAGCGAGAGTAACAGAATTACTACATCTATATGATGATGAAGCATTATCTTATGTCGATGACATTTACTTAACAGATGATGACTTGGAGACTCACTTGAAAAGAGTGAACACCATAATACTTGGGTTTGCAGCAGAGGGTTACAAATTCAACTTTAAAAAGTCTAGAATTGCCCATCTGACAGTCCTATTCTTAGGATATGAGTTATCAAGTGAAGGCAAAAGCCTGGCAGACAATTTCCTAGAGAAATGTGCCGTAATCCAAGCTCCTACAACACTTAAAAAATCTACAGTCAATTCTAGGCTTCCTAAATTTCGGAAGAACATACATTGCAAATTACGCAGAAAGGGTCAAACCCCTTTATGATCTAATTAAACCAGACTTTAAAAGATCCAATTGGACTCAAACACACACAGAAATTTTGAGATCCCTACAAACAGACATGCTAATTAAAACAAAATTAGAAACACGTGATAACACACGCAATCTTGTGATTCGAGTCATCCCAGGGAGATGCGGATTCACATACCTGACCTCTAATGAGGGAGAAAAGGTACCAATTGCATTCAAATCACACTTGTACACTAAGGCTGAAATGAAATTTAGCCCAACGGAAAAAATTCTTACAGCAACACAGACAGCTATAGCAAAAGAACGAGCCCTGGCACAAGGTAAACGAATAGTAATCGTGACACCAATACCAGCCTTAGAGGCGGTAACAAAGGCAAGCATTCCAAATGCTAAAGCACTCCATCCAAGATGGATACAATGGGCTAACTCTCTTGCTGCAACAGACGTGGTGTACGAATTTGATCCTTACTTAAAAACACAAGAATTTCTCCAATATGAATTTGAATGTCCTCCGCCAACCGAAATTCTGCCTCTAGATCACTACGGCTGTATAATATATACAGACGGATCAGCACAACCCGCAGTAGGGGGTAAACAAGCTTACAGTGCTGCGTGCGCGATTGTTAAAGGTCGTTGGCACGAAGGGAAATTTAAACCAACCCTCACTAAAACACAATCCCTAGGAGATTGTACTGCTCAGCGAGCTGAACTACTAGCATTCAAGATGGCGCTTAAAAATACCGATCAAGAATTCCCCACACTCATAGTGTGCGATTCGTATTATTGCGTTCAGTCTTATAATGAATACTTGCAGATCTGGCTTCAGAACGGTTTCAAGGATGCGAAAGGTGGCACAATCAAGCATAAAATGCTCTGGGAACAAGTAGCTCTTTTACAAAAAGAACTACCAAAGACTCACGTGATACATACACTTAGTCATCAACGTGATGGCGTTCACGTTGCAGGGAATTCATTGGCTGATGAGGCCGCGAAGGCAGCTGTGCAAACGGCTTCCGTAGCTGCCGTCACCTGGTCAAAAACAAAAATAGACAGCGAAATATTACAAGCTGTCAGCGCTTCAGAAAAGGATTCGATAGAACCACTCCCTAAAGGCTTTCCAGTAAAATACTCATACATAACTGATGCAAACAATGTTCCTTTTGCTCGAATCCCTGGAGTGGGGGATAGGGCAATTCCAAACATGGAACATAGGTTAGGACTAATAATAGCGGCACACGAAGGGCTTGCTTCTATTCATGCTGGCGTCTCAGCCACAGTATCATTATTAAAACAGAGATACTGGTGGCCACAAATGAGAAGACAAACGAGGAACTATGTTCTAGCATGTGAAATATGTAAAAAAATGAAAGTATCAACGGTGAGACGTCCAGCGCAGACGCCCCTTCTAATCTCGGATAAACCATTAGCCTGTGTTTATCTAGACCACTGCGGTCCCTTACAAAGGGATGGTAACTATAAATATATCTTGGTTGCAGTGGACTCATGCACGAGATTTATATGGATGTGGCCCCAGCGAACGGCTGACGCCAGAACTGTTATAAAAGATTTGCGAGTCTTTATCGGCACATACGCAATTGGCATGCTGCATTCGGACAATGGTCCTGCTTTTAGCTCTCGGGCTTATAAGGAGGCCATGGTCAGCATGGGCGTGCAATTGCGGTACTCTTGTCCATTTCACCCTGAGGGGAACGGAATTGTTGAAAGAAAAAACCGTGACATAAAGCAATCTATAACGGCAAAGGTATTAGGTTCGGGAGCTGGGTGGGTCAAACATCTAATAAGTGTCCAACGTAGTCTAAATAACTTGCCAAGAAATTCTCTGAAGGGATTCAGTCCGTACGAATTATTATTTGGAACTAGAATGATTATCTCTGACCTCGACAGTCAGACTTCAGTGGTTAAAGAAAAAAGCTTTGATGTCAAAGACCGTTTGGCTATTTTGCAGGACTTAAACAAAACAAGAAAATACCTGAGCAACATACAGTTGAAACAACAGCCAACAACCACTGAAGAATCACCACCTGTCCCAGCAAGACCTGTCTGGATTCCAAAAGTCGGGGATCTAGTCAGGGAGAAGATCGCGGTAAAGAAGGAATTTGGGCCTTCTTACAGAAAAGCAGTTCCTGTCTTGTCTGTCAACGGGACAAGATCAGTTGTACTACCGCCACTTGCTGGTAAAAAGGAGAACCGAGTTGTATCCATCGACCTCGTAAAACCACAACATGTGGCCGATAACAAACAGTAGGCCAAGTGGACTCCCAATAAGTAGCAGAACACCAAGGTTTGCTACCAGTACAGAGGTCCTAACAAAGAGGCTCATCACATTCGAAACGCCTACAGAAGAACAACAAGGACTATGCAACAATGCAATAGAACTCAGACCTCTGACAACCCAAATAAAAACATTTAGCAGAGACACACCAATCTACAATGAAGTACCAAGTGACAATGCAAGAAACAAAAATCCTGAAGCAATTGGAACAATTGACAGAACTGCATCCGGGTACTTCATCAACTTCGATGATTCCTCTGAAGGCTTCAGTGAATCAAAGACACAGCCATCATCAAAATCCTTTAAAGACAAAGCTAAGGAACTTTTGAACCAACTGAAAGAAACATATCTGATTTCTCCATGGATTGAATTTTGGGTGGGTTTTGGTGCATTTATCCTCATACTTTGGCTAATCATGGTATTTACTTTGGGACGCTTCATTGAGGGAAAATATGCTAAAATGGACACAGCAAGTCAGAACATCAACTTGGTCCTCAAACCACACACATCTTCACACGTCGAGAAAAGAGAACTTTCTTCAGCCAACTTCACAGCCAATCCTATACCTGGTGGGGTAGCCTGGGACAACACTGACTATGAAATTTATGGTCCGGTCGAGATCCTGAAATATCCACACCAAATCAAGATCTCCTTGAGTGACTTTGCAAAACCAAACTCATTTGCTGATGATTGGGACTTCGAAAACATTAATAACATGATGTCTGACTTAGTAATGTCTGCTAAATTTACAAAACATGATTATTTGCAAGGTTCTACAAATTATGACAGTATGTATTGCTATAACCACTATGGTAATAATTTTTTACATAAATCTGCACAACCTAGAAATGTTTTAAATTATAATCAATGGGAACATTGTGCAACACCTCCAAAAGGGAGCTCAAGAACCGTTTACGACAAATATTCATATTTTTCAGGTTTTAACACAAGTAATGCTGAAACATTTTATTTTAAATTGTCAAACAAGACAGGGATGAAAACCATGATAACCAACACAAAGTTGATATATTCAGATTCATTCTTCGAAGAAATGAATACTTTAGGATTTAATTATTGGGACAAAAATGTTGATTTGAAAAGTGTTTGGGGTACAAAAGAATGGCAAGTACAGGGTTTAGAAGCTTTGTTTAGAGCTTGCATGATCCCAGAACAAATGATATTTTTAAATGACACTGTTCAACAAACCACCTGTCTTGGCCTAGCCAAAATCAAAGATTTAAATAAACCGTCTATTCCAAAGCCAACAATGTTTAGCAATAACTCTGATACAGATGAAGAGATAGACGTAAACCATATATTAAACCAAAACAGAACATATCCTGATTGGAAACAATGGTTGATCTGGCCCACAGATACAAATAACTGTCAAGATAGATTCCTGAACAAAACACAGGGTTTCAAAATGACCAGGCCAGACCCTAGATATCCCCAGAGACATCACCCAGGGATAATAACAACCTACAGTGTGGGCAAATTATGCCTTCAATGGCTACAAACTTCCACACTGCCTGAAATTAAGCAACACCTAACTTTACTTACTGATGGTGCTGACTTGCGTGATTTCATAATGGGACCACGCAAACAGCGTCAAAAGCGTTTCATAGCAGCCTCTGTATATGCAGCATACAATGAGGCCTGGAAGGTTACTCAAATTGAAACAGCAGAGAGAATACGGGAAATTGACCGTATTAATTTGGAAAAATCACTTTCTGTAGTGGACAATGGGTTAATGACTCTGTCCTCCAGAATTTTTTCTTTGGACAGCATTGTGTCTTCAGCAATCGACATATTATCGCAAGACTTACTGTTATTACAACATGGTCAGTCACAATTGCGTTCTATTGTACAGCTTGGCTGGACGTTACAAAATCTGCGTTCAGGCTATGTGCCTTGGCGTTTAATCAACACAACGTCACTATTCCAAATCTTTAACCTTACTGATAGACAAATCGGTATGGCGCAAAAGGGTGCTGATTATACAATCTTGAGCATTGAAAAACTAGAAAGATTACCAATGACAATGTCAGAACGACCTGTCAGTGAATGGATAATCCACGGAATCATAAATATTCCAATCTCAACCTTCAGGTTTCAATACTGCCAAAAATATATACAGGCTGGCATGTACGAGAAATTGGGAAAGGGGTACCTTAAAACAACTTGGAACCTGCCCTATTCACATGCATGTGTCAGTAATAAAGGACAGAAAGTGTTTCTTAGTGGCAACAATTGTGCTATGTCACTAAGCGGCACGCTTCTGTGTAACGGAATTAGTTTGCATGGAGCCTGTGAAGGGAATTCATACAACCTTTCATGTCACCAGCAAGGCGCACCTGCAACTGAAATAGAACCATTCTTTCAAAGACTCTATAATGGGAGTTACATTCTTATTGTAGACCGCAGATGTTGTAGTCTTATGCCCGGGACTCCTTATCTTGTCACTACGACTGCGAAGGTCAAGTGCTGTGGACGTTCTTTGTTCCCCAGCTCCTTTCCAGACAGGGAGGCAAGGGCATGGCCCAGTTTGAAAATTACTTCTATTCGAATAGATACTTTAAGCAGAATGAAAACAGTGCTTCTTCAGACGCCTACAAGGCTCACGTCATCAAAAGAAACGTATGATCTACAAGTCGCAAGGACGACTGCAGAGATACATACATTATTATCAACTAATTCACCCGTACATTTCGCGGAAATCCTGAGCGAAATCTTAAATATTTCTGATACCACTGGGGTCTCAAAGGTATTTAAGACAGTATTTTCGATGGCATTAACACCATTCAAAGCCATACTGGGTATTTTTCCAGATTTCGTCCATTCGATTTTTGGCGGACTTCCCCTGATCCTGGGACTAATTGCAGGAATCCTATTCTTAGTCCTTATTTTTCGTTATGGCAACCCATGTCATAGATCAAACTCTCGCGACAATGGAAGACACGATCCTAGCCATTGGATACCGGGACCGGATATCAAAAATCCTGGGACTCTCCCGGCTTAGAGACCTAAACATGACTTGGTTTCTATCATTTCGACCGATGTGGCAAAGGTGTGTTTTACCTGTATTGAGATGTCTGCTATGCGGAGAAGAATGCGTGTTAGACACCTGTCTGACGCTACAATCGGATGCGCCAGTGGATGCAGATACATTGTTGGTTCCTACCAAGGTTCACGCTTTGTGCTGCCCTCAAAGGCTGCCAATCCTGATGACGGCATTCGTGGAGTCTTCACCACTACGATTGAAGAGTAGTGAAGTTCAAGATGAAAGCAGCATTAATCAGGTACGACCTTCTGTCAGCAATGCGAATCAGAATGTCAATGGAGACAATCATGCGCACGAATGCATGGTTACACCTATTTCCGACTTAGTGGAACTTTCCCATGAAGCTGTTGACAGTTTTTTCGAAAGCCTTAATGATATGATGTTCTCTCCATAACAGAAATAGAGACTTTTGAGCAAGCTCGCACACGGCGTTCCCTGAATTCGGCCTTCAACTTTAAAAATAAAGTCACATGAACAATTTTTCCCACCAGTTCACGGACAGCAATTTTTTAGCAGCCCCAAATTATTTTTTACAAAATTTTCGGGACACTTATCTTCTGCTTAAAGTAAGAAACTATTCCTGGAGAACTAAGATTTCTATTTTTAGATACTTTATAAACTTTAGTTGCCCGCTGATATGTTCACAAATATTTTATTATGTGATGAAATGGTCTCGGACTTTCTTTCTGTATAGCCATATTAAGAGCCATTTCATGTGTATTTCTCATATACCAAATAAGCAATAATGTCTACAAATGCGTGTTTACTTTCGCGTTTAATTCATAGCTTAAGTGCATACAATATATATGACTGCAATTTTTCAGTATATTTGAAAATTTCAAAATGCATTTATGTATTTTGGGGTGGTAAGGTATACACTATACTCTATAGTATGTTGTACTATGTTATACTATGCATAGATTAGTAAATATGACCATAGTTAGCGTGGAGTGGGTGTCATGTATTCCTATAGGTTCTGAATCAATCCCCCTATTCCTGACCCTATTCTGGTTAAACTAACTATCAAGTTAACTAACAGTCAGCCCATGAGGCGAGAAAAGCCCCCATGATGCCGATACCGTTATCTGACGCAGTCACACTACGGCACAGGAACGTGTTATCTGATTAGGTCATAACGCTTGAGATCTAATTAGACAAGCGACATTCCTCCAGCCCCTGATAAGGCATACGACGTTCTCATAACAAATCAAACCTATGACAACCTGGAAAATCCGTGCGGCCATTGTTTTGATTTCACAGAGAACTTTAGTAAAGAATGTGCTAACGAGCAAGTCGTATGACATCTTTATTGACGTATCTATGTCCATCCTTACGTCAATCTCGGCACCTTTAAGGTATAAATATTGCCGATCTTGCCCTATGCAAACACACGCATGGTGACGAGACGGAGCAGCCATACTTGCCGAAGCCCAGAAGCAGAGCAGACCCCGCTGGCAGCAGCCCCGCCTTCCTGACGCGCTGAGAGACGCGCTGCTATCTCCTACCGAGAGACCCAGCACCGGCGCTTTCGGGCAGCCCTCGCAGGCAGCCTGGAATATCGAGACCAGAGAAAGAGATACCATTCCTCATTCATCCTAACTTCCAGGTACAGAACTGAATAACCCCTCACAGAGAGTTCTTTAGTTATTCACTTGGCAAAAACAAACTTAACTTAAACTGTAACTTTCTATTCCCGCCCGCGCATTAGACTTAGGTCAGGTACACGGGGTAGGCGTATTTAGAAACACCAGTTGAGTACGTTTAGTCAAATGTATATGTGTATGTAAATATATTTTAATCATTTTAAACATCATATGGCTCAGAAACCATATCAATGTTTTTACAGTATTATTTTATACTATTGCTTTTAATGTATGCACTTTACTTAACTATAAGTATTGCAATAATATCGATCCATTTCTCTTGTACGAGAAAAGAGACTGATCAAAAAATAACACCTTTTTATTGAACACGCCCGTCTCTTCCTTTTCTCTACAATCTGATGAGACTAAGAATGCACGTACTGACTGAGTAAAATAATTGCCTTGTGCTCACACGACTCTCGAGATTGACTCTTGATTAGGGGAGAGCAAAGTTGTCATGTTCTATGGTTGTCAGAAACTAAATCCCTTCTTGTCTAATCAGGGGAGTTAATTCTTTCCTGAACATTCGAGAAAGTTTCTAGCGAACTCTGAGCTACGCTGGCAAACCCAAAACTTAAGTCTAGTATCGACAGTAGTAGACCTAGTTAACGTCTGACCTAGGCCTTTACTGCTGTAGGTATTATTCCAATGCGCAGAGCCTATTGGGAAGATAGGAACTACACTACAGGAGCATCACCAGTAGTTTGTGAATTTGCCCTCTTCTGGGCATTAGAAACAACTAGAGAGTCCAACGGCAACTGGCCCTTGATGTAGGTAGGGTCGCCAGGTGCCGCCTTATACTTTTTTTCAATCCTGGGGTTTATAACCCTGACACGTGTGGGTTCTTTAAAAATGTCTGCAGCATGTTTTAAAACACCCTTCAGCATTGGCAGAGTCTTGACAGTCTTTTCAGAGGTGGAAAAGGTATCAAAAAGAAAGTCCACTTCAATAGGGTCAGCATGCAGCTGGACGTCGTGATTTTTAGCTGCCCTCTCAATTAGAGTATTAAATGCCGCAGAATCCTCAGTAGGAGAGGTTTTGACTGTATATACCTGAGTGTCCGGGGCAGTTTGCGGATCCCCCGGGTCCCCAGCATCTGCCCATGAGTCATGGTGATCCTCAAGATCAGTGTCGGCAGGGAAGTTGTACTCCTCATCGTCCCCATCCCCAGCCTCCACATCTGAGTAAGTGGGTGAGGTTGGAGCAATGGTTTGAGGCCTGGGAGTAATCGGTTCAACCAGAACTGGGGAATCCGTAGAAGGCTTTTTCCTCTTCAAAAGAATTGTGTAGGACTCCATAGGCTGTGCCAGCGTGATCTTTCGCTTGTAGAAGGAAAGTTTACCGGTGTCGGCGTCGATAAATTGTTCCGACTGCTCCTCCAGTAGGGGTTGTCGATGTTTAGTGCTTACAGCTGCAGGGGCTGGCTTCGGCCCCGAGGGCACTCTCGTCGACGCCTCGATGACCGTTCTGGGCGCGAACACCTTTGGCGCCACTTTCGGCGGTAGCGTGAACTGGATCGGCGCCGTCGACTTTGGCGGTTTGGCATCGGGCTTCGGGGTGGAAGTATCCTTCGGATCGACCGCGGAAGCCTTTTTCCTGATGCGTTGCAACGAGTCCGACACCTGCTTCGTGAAGGATACGGACGGTTTCGTCGACGCGACAGGTGTTCTCGGTCCACCAGCATGTGCTGACTCGAGTGTAACAGTACCCTTGGCCTTGTCCGGTCGACGTGCAGGATCAACAGCTTTTGGAGCTCCGAGGCCCCCGTCTGTGTCGACGGCCTTCGGCGCCGACGGTTTCGGCTCGGCGGCCTTGACAATTGTTTTTGGTGCCCCAGTCTTCGGCTCGACGCTCTTGAGCGACTTCGGCTCGTGGCCCTTGAGCGACTTTGGCTCGACGCCCTCGAGGGACTTCACCGGATCGACAACCTTCTTCGGCTTCGGCTGCCCCGACATGGCAGAAGACGAGGAGGCGACCAAAGCGACAGGCGTCTTCTGTTTCGACGGCGTCTCTAACACTTTCGGTTTCGTCGAGACCGAAGCTTTTACTTTTGGTTTCGATTTGACCAATGGCGGCTCCGTAGAAGTGTCCGTAGTCGGGCCCGTAGGCGAGACCGTGGATCCAGGTGCAAGATCTTGGGTAAGGCCATGTGGCGATCCCTCGACCTGAGCCTTAGTTAATGTACGAACCGGGCACAGCTCTTCACCTGAGCTATCTTCCGTGGCCCCATAGGCCTCATTGTCGTCTCCTACCTCTTCGACGACGTCTTCAGTGTCGAGCATTTAGACGTCTGCGTCGTAGGTGGAGTCGATCTCTTTCGCCGAAGTAGAAATCGGCTCTCGATGTTCCTGCTCGTCTGCTTCTTCCCCCTCGAAAATGTTCACCGGGTCAGGGGCCGACTGCTGGGCCTCCTGGCGCGCCGAAGTCGAAGTCGAATCGTCTTCTTGGATCGAAAACGGGGACAAGCCATACAGTTGGCTTCATCGTGATCCGGCGACAGGCACTTGTTGCACACCGGGTGGACATCGATGTGGGGATACTTAGAGTTGCACACGGGGCACCATTTGAACGGGCTCCGTTCCATGATGTGGCGTCGAAAGTCTGGTTGCGTTGACTGGGCCTTGAGCACCGAAGAGCCACGCGACTCCTCTGGAAGTCCGACTCGGGAACTGAGCCGGAACAGAGCTGGGCACAGAACGCAAGACAATACCGACGCTATAGGAAAAGGCCTTCGGGCCTTAAGGAAAGTTTTTATCGATTCCGAACTTGAGAGATCAAATATGCATCCGAACCCAATGGCGGAAAAAAACAATCTGGGGATGGAGTCGATGCCCATGCGCACTGTAGTCCAGGGGAGGAGCCACCTATCTCGTGATACTTCGAAGACTCTTCCAGGACAACAATGTGCAATCATCCGGACCCAACACTAGGCAGCGATCTATGCTATCGATATGAATTCAGCAGCCCACATGCCTCGAACCTTTTGACCATCGGTGTGTGCTGAGCCATCCTGTACCAAGAATGGACTCCATCCTGTCAAAACAGATAAAAGAGGCTCTGCTCATAGACATAGTTGCGTCCCTGGTGGATTTAAACACAAGCACCTCCAGGGCTGTTTGATAGCTCTGATATGCATCTGATTTGTATAATGTAAAACATTCTCTTTTAAATATCGTGAGACACTGCAATGCAATTCTCAAGGTCAAAGAAGAGAAAACCAAAATGCAAGAGGCGTTCCTCTAGCATGAATGCTGCAAGTTTGTTCAGTGATGCTAAAAAAATCGTTCCAGTAGAAGAAAGCCCACTTGCTCACCATTTCGTCTCATATGAAGTACAGGATTTATTAGTTATACCAAGGGAGAAAAAATAGGACCCTTGCAATACTTAGCGAAATAGGACCCTTGCAATACTTAGCGCTGAACAATGTACAATTTTCTCACTGTTTCCTTATAAGCAGACACTGACCTATACAGATTCTAGGTAACTAGAATAGCCTCCAAACTTCACAGCTAAAAAGCACAGAAAATAAAATGATTAGGGAGAGGATGGGATGTCTTCTAGGAGTTCATCTCACTATGTACGAATTGCTGGGTGGACCTTCAAAAGGATGGCCCTTAAGTTAGAACCTGGTTGTAAAGCAGTTTCATTAATCCTGTACACCCTATCTTTCCATGAGATAAATGGCAGATGTTTCAAGAGTTCTGCGAAAATTCTTACAACACTGAACTCTAATTACAGTTCATATGTTTTCCTTCTTCAGTGAGGATAGTTGTACAGCCATTAGATAAATATAATTCAACCAAACAAACACCTGAGACACTTGGACGACTTGGGGATGGTTTCTGGACTTTCAGTCTAGGCAATGGTGCTGTGTAAAAGTGTGGGCTAATCTCCAGGAAGCACCCCTGAATATGTCAGCAATAGTATTATTACGAGGAAGAGCTGTATTTACCGCTTTTCACCTTCAAATGAGAAACTGAGCTTTACCGATAGGAACTGATTTGCATTTTGCAAGCACAGTACAATATAGGACAAAATCTATGAGAAATTATTTAATTGTAGTAATCCCTGGACAGGACAAATGAACAAGCAGTGGGTAAAAAAGCCTCCTCACTTTATCACAGTCTGAAGAATACAGAACTCCTTTCAATAAAAATAAAGAGACGTCCTCTGATTTACATAGTATTTCGAAGATGACTTTATGCAGGAAGGTTGAGTGGGTTCTCAGAACAATTTCTCTAATAAAAATATGTGATAAGGCTCAGAGTACTATGATCGAATTAGTTGTATGCGCAGAAATGATGACCACTAAGGCAGCATTTTGCTAGTAAAGAAGTTGCACAGTGGATCTCGCATGACTTTACTAACACATAGCTCGCCTGGGGATTTGCCATTCTGGCAAGGATGGTGGTTGGGAAAGTAGGGAGGACTACTTTTCTAAGCACAATAATCAAGTAGCTAATAAAGAAGAATTTAGGAAGGGATTTTTCTATATGCAATAAGAGCCACACAATTCATATTCATTAAAGAGATTTCAGTTGGATTAACCTACTGTTGAGGTAGGGTGGTACTATTACCTCATTACATGCTATTAAGTCTATAGACTTCCTGAGACTCTAGCTGCAAAAACTTTGGCACTAGATTATGTATATTGGGCTAGTGAAGATGTCAGCTTCTTTCAGATTCAAATGCCTTTCCTGTAAACATTCATAACAACCTCAGTTTCCACTGGCAGGTAAAGCAGGACAGTGAACCACCGCTGACTAAGCCACTCAAACTTGCATTCATAATGGTTCTGTGTTACTTGGGTGTAATGATCATTGGGATCAGAGAAATTGATTGAAATTCGTTCAAAAATTACTTCAACCATTAAATCAAAAGAGTTATCACAGCAGCCCAAACACAGGTTAAGGATGGCTAAAGAGAAAGTCTGTAGTATTGATGTAGGCTGGACAACGGGTTAGTTTGTAGATCAGGTTTATTCAGCTTAGGAGAAGCACAGCGACAGGGAGCAGACAAAGCTATCAACTGCCAGAAGGCAACATTCTACTACAAAGCCATAGAACATACAGGCAGAGAGATTCTAACTACAGGTGCCAGGGAGGCACAATACAGAGAATACTACATTATCCTCCTTTCTGTAAAACAAAAGAAGAATTCAAACCTGGAGAAGGTGGGTAAAAGAGAAAGGAAAAGAAGAGAAGAAAAAAAAAGAAAAGAAAAGAAAAGAAAAGGATGGAAAGTAAGGGGAAAAGGAAAATACAACTGGCAGAGAAGGAGAAAGACAGAAGCAAAAGGTTATCTGAACCTGGCAGGAGTCCTACACACTCTTAGACTCCTGCGAGGTCCAGGTACAGAAACATCAACAACATTTCTGCCATTTTCATTAATAGCAACAGAACTGAAACGTTTGTCATTTGAAACAGAGCTGGGATTGGGCTGAGAAACACCAGTGAAAGCATCATCACCACTAACTTTAACAACTTTACAGACGTTCCACCAATCCTTATTGTTCACACGTACAGCATTTCCACAGATCTTATCAACTACAAGTGGCTGAGAGAATTTGCTCCTACCCTTAGTGACATGAACAGGATTTTTGATCCGAACAACATCACCAGCACAAATGTCATGGGCAGCAGATCTCTTCCGTTCATCAAAATAGGTTTTCTGTTTCTTTTGAGCTTCAGAAACATTGTCTCTGACAAAATCATCAATACCATCCATAACATTCATTTTTACCCACTTTGACATCCAACCCGGACAAATTTTGGTAGAAGGTTTCCTACCCCTGAGGAGTTCAAAGGGGGAAACCCCAGTAGAAGAATGAGCAGTAGTACGATAAAACCATAGCATGGAACGCACAGCATTCTCAACCACACACTTGCTGGCAATGGCCCACTGGACACAGTTGTTGAGAACGCGGTTCATCCTCTCAACGAGGCCATTGGCCTGGGGGTGGTAAAAAGAACTTTTCTTATGTGTCACACCTCCTTGTTTAAGGAAAGACTCAAATTCACAACTGACAAACTGGGCACCATTGTCAGTCATGACAACTGAAGGAAACCCCTCTCTCAGGAAGACATCTTTCAAAAAGGAAATTACACTGGCAGAGGAGGCTTCACTGATGAAGCGAATTTCAGGCCATTTGGAGTAGTAATCAATTGCAACAATGGCAAAGCGGGAACATGGAGGTAAGAGGTAAAAAGGCCCAACCAGGTCAACCCCAATCTTTTTCCACGCCCTTTCCGGAAGTTGAACGGGCTCCATAGGGGGGGACCTAACCTTATGACTTTTGTCTGAGGACTTGCAAATGACACAGTTGTCAACCAGAGAATCAACAGACACATCCATCTGCGGCCACCAGAACACATCTCTCAACCTACGTTTGGTGAAAGTCTTTCCTAAATGCCCTTCATGTGCACCATCCACCAGACGCTTCCGCAAGCTCTCAGGGGGGATAAGCCTACCACACCGCATGAGAATGCCATCTTCAACGGTGAGCTCATCGGCAACCTTGACAAAAGTTTGGAAAAGACCAGAAACATTCTTTTCTTTGGGCCACCCAGACTTCAGATAGTCGACAACCTGTAGGAGCACCGCATCCTTCAATAACTCTTTTTTCCACTCACCCTCACTGATTGCACACATACCTTCAAGAACCAAACCCGCAACAAAACAATCCTCAAGATCTTCATCTTTTTCAACCTCGGAGTCATTATCCGTTAAAGGAAAACGAGAAAAATAGTCGGCTCTGACATTCTTTGAGCCCGGCAGATAAACAACCTTAAAATCATATTGAAGAAGCTTAGTGGACAACCTCGCAATTCTAGGGGTATGCTCCTTAATCTTTTCCCCGGACAAAATAGAAACTAGGGGACTGTGATCAGTGCGAATGGTGAAATGACTACCCCAGAGATAAGGATTGAACTTCCTGACCGCCCACCAACAAGCCAAAAGCTCTTTCTCAATAACAGAGAAGTTAACTTCTGCCCCACGCAGAACCCTTGAGGCATATGCGATGGTGTTGTCAACTTGTCCATTCCTCTGAGTAAGAACAGCCCCAAGTCCAAACCCACTCGCATCTACAGTCACAACACACTCCTTGTTGGGATCGAAGGGTTTGAGAATACTTTCCCCAACAAGCTGTGACTTGATCCACTTGAAAATTTCTTGGCAATTTTCATCCCAAACAAAAGGCACACTTTTCTTTAACATGTTAGTCAAAGGTTGAACTTTTGACGCATAGTCTTTGATAAATCTTGAGTAAAATTCACTGAGACCAATGAAAGATTTAAGCCCAGATTTGTCGGCAGGTGGAGGTGCATCAACAATGGCTTTCACTAAGCCAGGACGTGGTTCCACACCCGCATGAGAAACAACATGCCCCAGAAACTCCATCTTTTCTTTTAAGAAGACACATTTCTCTTTTTTTAAAACAATACCCTTTTCTTGCATGATTTCCAGGACCTGATTCAAGGAAAAGTCATGATCCGCCTTGTTCTCGCCAAAAATCAAAACTTCATCCTGGAAAACAATTACTCCAGGAGTGTCCCTAAACATCTGACTCATTAACCTTTGGAAAACTGCGGCCGCTGACGCAAGGCCAAACGGCATCCTACAGTACTGAAAACTGCCAAAGGGAGAAACAAACGCAGTCAGATGTCTAGAAGATTGACTCAACACCACCTGGTGGTAAGCAGAGGCTAAGTCCAGCTTTGTGTACCACCTTGCCCCTCTGGTAAGAGACAACAAATCCGTGATTTTTGGTAAGGGGTGTGAATCAATCCAGATGTTCTTATTGAGACTGCGCAAATCCACACAAACGTGCAAATCCCCATTCCTTTTTCTGGCGACAACAAGAGGAGACAACCACAGGGACGACTCGATGGGTTCTATGACTCCTTTCCTGCACAAACCCATCAACTCCTTTTCTAAATCGTCCCTCACACTGAAAGGAACACTCCTCACCTTATGTTTTACGGGGATGGCACCATCCTTTACTCTAATTTCGTGGTTGAAACCCTTAATGATACCAAGGCTATTTCCGAAGACTCTAGGGAATCTGGAGATTAAACTCTCAATATTGTCACCTGAGACAATAACAGCTAAACTCTCTACATGTCACAAGATTCCTCAATACTGACCTGTTCTTTGGTCCCGGGTCTAAGGATCATTTTGAACAAACCATGGTGGAACCAACCCAAAATGTTTAGGCCCTTCAGTGAAACATATACTTTTCCAAGGATCCTCCTTCCCCTGAACTGAATAATGTCTTCAAAAAACCCAAGAAGAGCAATTCTACGCCCTTCATAAGAAACAGGAGTCCTGTCGGGAGGTAGGAGGTTCCTTTCAGGCCAAGTTACATCAAACAATTCTTGTGTAATCATAGTTACTCTAGCCCCAGAGTCTACTAAAAGGGTAATTATCTTGTCACCCACACCAAAGTCTTCGAGAGGATCAACACAATCAGACGGATCTCCAATAATGACCCCATCGTCCCGAACTACTACGACCATATCTCTAAGGTCATCTTGGATGCCGTTCATAGAGTCCGAGTCATCATCAGTATTTCCATAAGACTCTGAGACATTCCCAATGGTGTTGACGGTACTCAGACTCTGGGACTTGTTGCTAAAAGTAGGATTTCCCTGTTTAGAGACTTGGCAAATTTTCGCGAAATGCCCAAACTTCCCACAGTTCCGACATGTGGAGTTCCTGGCGGGACAAAACTTGTTGTTTTTATTATGGGAAGGATTTCCACATCTGTAGCAAATGTCATTTCTTGAAAAAGCATTTCTCTCAAAACGCTGAGAACCAGGAGTGTTGTTTCTGTCAAAACGTTGACTGCCAGCCACTTTATTGTCTCTGTGCTCCTTGGTTCTAACTATTGAAACTCCCTCATCACATTTCTTTTCAAGTTCCTTTACTTCTTTTTTTTTGACAGTTCTATACTCTTGGCCATACGAATAGTCTCTTCAAGTGTGGGATTGCCCAAAGTAAGAAGCTTCTGCTGAATAGACTTATCGGAGCACTTACAAACATATTGATCCCTAATTAATTGCTCTCGAAAGCCTTCAAATTCACATTCAGCACTTAGTTGTCTTAGACAAGAAACATACGTCTCAACATCCTCCCCAGATAGTTGTTCTCTCTTGAAAAATTTGTGTCTTATAACGACAAGACTTGGCTTGACATCAAAACGTAACTCAAGTCTTAATCTAGTCTCTGTGTATTCATCTATATCCTCTTCAGCGTTGTTTCTTACTAAGGGAGGTAAATGTTTGAAGATTTCTCTTCCCTCGAAACCCAAAGAATGCAGTAGAAGACACTTCTTCCTTTCTGCGCGATATCTGGACGCGCCTATAGCCCCCAATTAAGTCTCAAAGGCATCAAACCATTTTCTCCAGATTATGGGAGGATTGCCTGGGGTCTCGAGAAAAGGAGGAGGAGGAGAAACAGATTGCATACTGGAAAAGATTGGAGATTTCCCTCTTTATAGACTCTGTCGCTGTGCAAAAAAGAATGTTCAATATGCAAAACATTTTTTTATTTTTTATTTTTTATAAAGGACCATGTGATAATTTTTCCCACCACTAGATGGCACCGACGTGTACAAACAAAAAGTCAAACGAACACCTTTTCTGAAAAGAAAACAGAGTCTGTGTAACCAAAGATTAAAGACACTTTTCTTTATGTTGAGGTGTTTTTATTTCCGATGGAAATGGTACCAGAATGTGGATGGTGCAGACCGCTTTCAAAGACTTGAAGTTGGAAAGACGCGAACAGGCTCAGAGACGCGTTGCCAGGGAGACGTGTCTGGTTGGAGGAGCGCACGTCAGGCGATTGTTGTGGAATGCCATGGAGACGCGTGTCAGGTGGTTGTGTTAGCAACAGAGCCTCGCGCTGATACTAATGACGTGGCGCGCTCGCGCTGGGAATGACGCTGCAGGCTCCTCGTCTAGCAATCTCGCGCTGACACCAATGACGTTGAGCGCTCGTAAATTAAGCTGATTAATGGGCTTAAAGTTAATTTAATACGCGCAGAAGGAAAGCGGACCACTTATCTTCACTGATGATCTTCACCAGAGAGTCGAACAGCTGCAGTTCAAGTACACTCGATCCACAGTGTAATCTTGGCAGGAACACGAGGAGAAACGAGGTAAGGCAGGTTCTTTTACCTTCTCCTAAGCAGCATCGTCGCCAACAATTTTGTAGTATTGATGTAGGCTGGACAACGGGTTAGTTTGTAGATCAGGTTTATTCAGCTTAGGAGAAGCACAGCGACAGGGAGCAGACAAAGCTATCAACTGCCAGAAGGCAACATTCTACTACAAAGCCATAGAACATACAGGCAGAGAGATTCTAACTACAGGTGCCAGGGAGGCACAATACAGAGAATACTACAAAGTCTTGACTGAAACCCTCTCTTCAGACCTGCTCAATGCCCCAACTTGCCAAGCAGGTCACTGAAGCTGGCCTCTGTGTCTTGGAAAGTGTGGTGCCCTGGCATGCAGCAGCAGTGGACTACTGGTTGAGTGGGGTGACAAGCTGGGACTCGCACTGCATTCTCCATACTAAAATAACCGGATGCAATCAGCGGAGCGGTAGTGGCAGTCGGTATACTGGAAATTTAGAAAGCCTACAAAGGTAAGAAGCAAAGTGTCAACAATAAATAGTGGTGTGAGTACAGGTGGGGGGACTGGGCCAAAGGAAGAGCAAGTTTCATCACCCTCAAGAGAACAAATTGTGGCTCCCTGGTGCCCATCCAAAACTGCACCCTGCCATCTAAGATCAGGCTCTCACTTCTTTTTCAAAGCTGCCTTTCGTACACATTCTTGTTCTTTGGGGCAATGCTGCAGGGTCACGTTGCACAGGAAGTGCAAGGTCCAATTTAACTCTGTTGCAGATCTAAACTCCCCAACTCTTGTTTTAAAGTGTGGCACCATCTCCAAAAAATAGAATTTCAACTTCTTCAGGCCTCATGTTAAGAAGTGTCAAGAAAAGTGCAGTCTACAGAGATCTTGCCAAAGGACTAAAGATGGCATCTGCTTCAGCCCATTACTGCTTCACATATCAAATTGAGAAAAATATGAACAGAGGCGCAATAAAGGGCGTGGAAAACACACTGTAGGGCCAGACAGGTAGGGTGATGGAGGCTTGAACAAAGACTTTAAACTTCTATTGGCAGCGACTGATTGCTTTACAGTTATATGACTGAGTCCAAATGTGAACTGAAGGGGATGCCTTCCTTTCATTATTGTGCAATGAACACATTCATCAAACTGGACTCAAGGGTCGAGCTCTGTGACAATCTACGAAAGGGTGTCTAGTTTAAGGTATTGGTGTCCATTGCATCAATTCATCTGAATCAATGGCTGAGACAATTGAAAATGTATTTCTGGAAAGATTGGGACTGCCAACTCAAGAGTTGCTGAAATAAGAGGACAGCAATGAGATGATGGATTGGAGGAACACGATACTGATGGCGATGCAGAGGTGGTGCAAAATGATGAGAAACTTCTTGATTCTGGTTTTTCCAGGACACGAAGCCCAACGTATTTGCCAGGAAGAAAGTCCTAATGGAAATAACTAATGAAATGGTGTTTGTCAGCATAATGTGTGTGTGTGGACGATAGAGAGAATAATGGTGTCCTATGTACAGTGATATAAGAGAGAGGGTTACAGGAGGAAGATGGAGTGTTGATCTGTTACTTTCTGCCATGCTACTGCTCTTGTGTTTTGCTTGGGCCACTGTATGAGGTATTTGATTAAGGATAAAGAGTGATATTATATTAGAAAGGTGAGAGCGTTTCTGGGTTTTGCCAGACTGGTGAAACAGAGGAATAAACACAGCATTTTGCTGGAATGCATTCCTGTGTTTTTATGGTCTATACAATGATGTAAAGGTAAACTTATGTTCCCCTTAGGTCTGGGCTGGTGGTACCAGAGTTGGCATTTCACATTAATTACCTATGCATTTGTTCTTTGGTAGGATTAGTCAGGAGCGGAATATCTATTTGAGAACACAGTTGTAGACAAATTATTTATGGCTTTCCAAATGTATTCTGCTAAGTGCATCTACCTCCTCTTTCTGTACTCTCAGCAAGTGAGCTGTTGAGATAGCTAGATTTGTGTCCAAATGCTCTAGGGATTTGTCCCCAGGCTCAGCACAGTGCCCAACACTGAGTAAATGGAAATATGGAGCTTTAGAGGAAATCTGTATTATCTGACGACAGTTACAGCCGTGGCCCCTTTATCAAGACACTCCAAGCCCAAACTAACTGTGAGGTGCATGGATTGCAAGCGGCGCGCACTGTGCTGCTGATATGGGACCTGCACACTGAGATAGTGACTGGGATCATTTCCTTAAATGCACTCCTTGCAGCTTCTGGAAGGCTCGGGTCAAATTTGCCCAGAACTACTATCTTCACCTCTAAAAGAAATAACCTTATGTTCCCTGGGGCTCATGCTGTTTTCCCATGTTGCCATTTAGAGGGGGCCGATTTCTACCATCTGGAGCGATTTTGTCCTCTACTATGAGCTACTGGGATACAGTGCTGTTTTTGATTAATGAATACATGTTAAGAAATATTATCATAACTCTGACAATGTGCCTGCTTGAGCTTTTTCAAAGACCTACATCAAATGTGTTTGTTCTGGAGATTCCCAATAGGACCTGCCCTCTGGGTATGGAGGCAGGAGTTACTGAAATGGGTGGAGTGCAAAGGGGCATCACTAAAAATGGAAGCACAAAGGGGCTGCAAAGTTGTGAGCGTGTGCAGGCTTGGGAAGCTATCCTGAAGGATTGGCCCCCAATGGATGAGGCTGGATACTTTGTATCCTGGGTGGGGATGAATCAGGGGTTTGATAGCATTATATATCCCATGATGAAGGGACATGATATAGCAAACAGGCTGGGCCAACATACTCCTGCAATGTGGACATCCTGGAGGGCCCTGCCTCCTTTGTTTTCCCCACCAGCTATAGTACCATTGTGATTGTGTAGCTGCTTCAGTAGACATCTGTTTTTGCTCTTTTTGTCTGGTTATTTCTTTTCACTCTTATTGTGTGCTCCCACGATTTAGTCCTATATTCACATAACACAAAAGCAGTTTATTAGTCGATTATCACACTTGTCGAGACTATTGTAAAATTTCAAGTGATTACCAGAAATGTTTGTATCTTATGACTATACCTTGATTGCTGATGACCTACACAAGTGCTGTGTCTAATTTCGACACACTACATCACCACACCTTACTATTAAGAGACTTCAGATTAATAAGTACTGTCCTGGAGAGGATCTCATTCCAACATGGTGTAAGATCTAACACTGACTCCCTTTCACCTTTCTCACATACACCTTTCACCTCGGTCGTCAGTATTTCAGAAGGTTCCACCATCTCCACTTTTCTCTTTCGTAATGACATAACCAAGTGTGCCTTAAAAATCATGCACATTTTAAGCAGTATTTCTCATCATTTAGGCATTTTGCACAAAGTGCTGAATGTATCGGCCCTGGGCATAGATACAATAAAACAATACCTTGGGATTCCATTTTATAAACTCCATTGACTCCAGAACGGAGTCGCCAAGCAACATTTTCATCTTCGCATGCATGACCATATCACTCTTACCATCCCAAGCTCTTCAATTGCTGTCTGTGGCCAATCAATTTCATTCAGTGATCTTAGCATCACAATATGGATGGGTTCGATCTTCATTCAGCTAAAACTCTGCACATATTGCCAAAGCAAGGTCACTACAGTGCGGAGTGGCTCGACTCCTGACCATTCCTTCCTTTCAGAAGTCTTGCATTGGCAGTATCTCCTACTCGGGCCAGATGGACATGCTCTGGAACTCACTGCCAGAAAGAGGTATCATAGGATCACCTTCAATTCTGGAGGGCTGTAAAAACTTTGTTGTTACCAAACACCTTTCAGGAACAGGTTTGACTAGATAAAGATGGTGCCCCATCTGCAAGCCTAACTAGATTTAACTGTGCGGTTCAATTATGCTTCAAGCATCACCACAGCTACAAGTCCTAAGCAACATGATCGGAGCACCCCTTTGAACCTCAGACTCCCAATACAATCAAACATCACCCACTTTACTAACTCAAACTCTACCAACAAAGCGCAATATAATAGTCACTCAATAAACCACCGAAAAGTGATTCAGGGCTTTTACAGGGGCTTTGAACAACTAAAATATTAATAATAAATGCTACAATAAAATACACTGAGGTACTTCCACTTACATTGGGACTGTTTTGTAAATTATTCCTGAAGTTATCTTCCTTGGTGATGCTATGAACCATTCTTCGCAGTTTCTACATACATCAAAGTTCTGCTTAGGTGCTTACAATACCTGGTATTGTACACTGTGTACTAGGTTCCTAAAATGTATCCTGTAATATAATTTCCCTGATGGTCTGTCACATATCTCCACACTGGCAGTTAGATCCACTGCTATCAATTTATTCAATTGAGAAATATGCCCAGCGTTTTCGGGAGTAGCACTTCAGAGGACAGATGAGAATTTGAGCTTCTGTTACTTATTTATGGTCCATGAACCGCAAGTCAATAGCCTACCTGGCCAGCACAGGAACTACATCAGTGTGACCAAATTCAAATCGGAAAGTCAGTCTCATAAATCTTCAACTTGAAAGATGGTTAAAAAAAAAAGGCATCATTTTTGTTAAAACATTGGAGCAAAATACACAGGCCCAGGACTAAATCCCAGGACTGTAGAAAAAACATCCCATCAATTCCTAAAACATTAGGAACCAAAAATATAATTGTTTATTTTCTGTAAATTATTAGAATGAGGTCTCTAGCTTAAAGACAATGTCTACAGGGGCCCAAATTGAAAGGAGAAGCAGAGGAGCAATGAAACAAACTATATTTTGTAGAGCAAGTACAGGAATATAAAACAGGTGCGGGGTGAAATACTGGGTTGGGGTAGTGTGGCGTAGTGGGAAAAACAAGAGGGCCGGGTGAGCAGCAGAAGGTGATTGGAAAGGGGCATCGTAGGATGGAGTAAAGAGGAGAAAACTAAAAAGAGTATAGCCCCTTTTCACTCAGTGAAGGCACAAAAGGGTGTCAGTGGGAAATGGGGACACTGGAGTAGAGAGGACTGAAGTAGCTAAAATGAGGGACAGGGAGGGTCTGCCAAATAACATGGGAAGGGAAAACCACATACATACCTGCAATGCATTTTCAGAAGAAAGTGCATTCGTCAGGAAGGATCCAACAAATCCACCCTGGCAACGAAAAACATTTTGTTCAGGTTGGATTCGGCAGGTCCAATTTGTCATACTCGGCAGTTGTGAATAAAATAGAACCTCACCCACCGATTTCCTCCAGTATGTTCCTTTAGTATTTGTTGTGCGACAGACACTAAAAACTGTGTTATTTATTACCCATCATTTCCAACTGAAAGTATGCATCTGATTTTACAAGGATGTAGACTTCCCCTCTCCCTGTATGTGCTTAATTTAGTTATTCTGCTTTTTATTGTCATTTACTTTGCTCTTACATAACACCCTCTGTTTTATAAGTCTAGGTAACAACGTCCATGGAATTTTTTGATGGATACGGGATAAGATTTTGCCATTTCCTAATGCAGTAAATGGTCTCTCTTCAAAATATTCTACTTGGTATTACTGCAATACTAGTGGATGCACTGCAAGTTGTATTGCAAATTAGGCACAATCAATTGTGTGTATGCAAGAAGCAGCAAGAGTCTAGCATCAGTTGAGAATGTTTAGTGTAACTGAGTTTGGAAGCAGTGTTGCAGCAATAACGTTAGTAAATGTTTTCTGGGTAAATATGTACTTTAACTATAATGTGTCTGTCACCGGTGTTATGGTCAATAAGGATAATGTTACTTACCCAGTAAGAATCTGTTCTTGGCATGTAGAGCTGTAGAGTCACATGCTGTGCATAGATTGCACAGCATTATCCACCCAGAGCGGTGGCTAACCTGTAGCTGTTGGAGCGGTCTGAAATAGTGTCTTAAGTACTGCTTGACCCACATTGGCTTGTTGTCTTGCTGACATCTACACAATAATGTTTAGTGAATGTGTGTGGTGTAGACCATGTTGCAGCTTTGCGAATGTCAACAAAAGGAATGTTTCCTAAAAAAGCCATAGTGGCCCCTGGCTTACGAGTGGAATGTGCCCTGGGGGTCCAGTTAAAGTTCTTTTTGCTTTCACATAGCAGGTTTGAATGCACTTAACAATACACCTTGCAATACCGGATTTTGAGATCGGATTGCCTTTGTCTGGTGGCGCAAAAGCAACAAAGAGTTGTTTCGTTTTACGAAAAGATTTTGACCTTTCAGTGTAGTACAAGAATGCTCTTCTAACATCTACGGTCTGTAGAGCTCTTTCTGCCACTAAATCAGGTTGAGGAAAGAATACGGGTAATTCTACAGACTGATTTATGTGAAATGCAGATATGACCTTGGGTAAAAATGTAGGATTAGTACAAACTACTACTTTGTCTTTGTGTAGTTGGAAAAAAGGTTCTTGTATGGTTAATGCCTGTAATTCACTCACTCTCCTTAATGATGCGATTGCAATGAGGAAAGCTGTTTACCAAGAAAGGAACTGTAGCTCGATTTTGTGCAAGGGCTCAAAAGGTGGGCCCATTCATCTTCTTAGGACTATATTAAGATGCCACAGTGGAGCTGGTTGAGGTTTTGGTGGTACGACTCTTTTTAGTCCTTCCATGAAAGCTTTGATCACTGGTACTCTAAACAAGGACAAAAGCTGTCTATTTTGGAGATATACAGCAATTGCCGCTAGGTATAAGCCAACACTGATTGTTGCAAGTGTAACAAATAGCATGTGATGTTCTGTATGGAAGCATCAAGAGGGTTGATATGATTGTTACCACAGTAGATAACAAATCTCTTCCACTTAACTGTATAGCAGGCCCTTTTAGTAGGTCTTCTAGCATCCTTAATTATATTCATACATTCAGGTGGAAGGTTTAAGTAACCAAACTCCAAGATTTCAGGAGCCAGATTGCGAGGTTCAGCTGTTTGGGAACTGGGTGTCTGGTTTCTCCATGGCTCTGTGTGAGGAGACTGGAGGTTAAATGCAGCTTTTGATGCTGAACCAGAGATAGCTCCAACAGGGTTGTGAACCAAGGTTGTCGTGCCCATGTGGGAGCTACTAGGATTAGTGTGAGAGATGTTTGTCTGAGCTTGTGAACCACTAATGGAATGAGTGGGAGAGGTGGAAAAGAGTTGGCAAATATCCCTGACCAGTTCATCCATAGTACATTGCCCTTATATAGCGGGTGTGGGTACCTGGAGGCGAAGCTTCGACATTTTGCATTTTGGTATGTGGCGAAGAGGTCTATGTGAGGGACTTCCCAACTTTGAAAGTATGGGAGGATAACCTGAGGGTGGAGTGCCCATTTGTGCATTTGCTGCCTATGCCTGCTGAGGAGATCCGCAATCTGGTTGTTCACTCCTGGGAGGTGTTCCGCTAGGAGATGAAGTTTGTGGTGAATGGCCCACCTCAAGATGTCTAGGGCTAAGTGGGACAGTTGGAGACAGTGTCCCCCCCCCCCCCTCCCAGTTTTTGTATGTAATACATAGCTGTCATGTTGTCTGTACAAACCAAGACAACTTTGCCCTCTAGGTGAGTCTGAAATACTTTGAGACTAGTAAGATTGCAAGCAGCTCTAGATGATTGGTGTGGAGCACTTCTGCTGTTGACTCCAAAGGTCTTGCACTGTGTGATGTTGTAGGTGAGTTCCCCAACCAGTCAGGGACGCGTCCGCTGTCAGTACGATCTGTGGAACCGGGTCTAAGAACAGCCGTCCATTTGACAAATTTTGTGTGTTCCACCACTGTAGAGACCGATGAGTATGGCCGCTTACCAACACTAGATCGGTCAATAGACCCTGTGATTGTTTCCACTGACTGGCTAAGTGTAGTGGTCGAATTCTCTGGTCAAGCTGGCAGCCTACCCTAAATATTACACATCCGGCCACCAAGTAACATCATCCCTTCCCAGTACCTATTTACAACAGTACCTGGGGTACTTACCTGGGAATGGGGAACCCACTGTACATACACTTTTATACTACTACCATACAACTAAGTCCTAAAGAAACTAGGGAATTCCAGCCTATGTCCTATTATCTTACCTGTACAACCCTACAGCACTCTGGCTCGGGTTGACCTACCCCCCTCTCTCATTGGTGGGCAGCTCATTTATCCTCACTTGTGACCCCACGACAATCCAGACTGAGCCACTCTACCTTCTCGCCTTTCGGAAGGCAGTTCTCCACACTTCCTAGCCCCACGGTCCCTACCTGAGCTATTCTACCTTCACGCCTTTCGGAAGGCAGCTCATTGGTCCTAGTAATACCTCGTGCTCTCTCTCTCCTGGGGAATTTTCTGAGTACCTGATATCTACTGGAAGTGTCTATCTTATATGATTTATTATAGCCAATCACCACATTTGGACATTGAAATCTAACTCGGTTAACTCCCCCTCCCGTCGACAGCTACTTTGGTGGAAGGGAACGTACCCATCCTTCCATTCATCAGCATCTGGTTCGAAGAAAGGTTAACTTTATTATGACAACAATACACAAATATATTCTTTTAAGAACTGGGGTCCCTTTATTAAACAGTAAAAATAAACATTGCATTCATACTAGCACCTAATAATTCTAAGCATAGCCTGAAAAGGAAAGAAAGAATTAGCATATATCTGCGCACTATAATCGCAGGACAGACTTCACCTTATAATTACGTGGTCCGACTCTGGCTGTCGTCTGGGTCCCTCTCTCATTTGTGCCTTGGCTCATCTCAGACTCTGCTATGCACTCCCGGATACACGTCTGCACCGCTATGCACCTCCACCTCCGTCACCCCTTCAAAGCACTGGAACCTTTCTCTGGTCTTCGCCTCTATCTCTCAGCTCTGCACCATCCAATCTGCACTGACTTCTCTTCTCCTCTTTCTCCCGTGGACTGTCTTCACTTTCAGGCTTCACTCCGCTGATATAAGTTCCACTATTCTGAGAACCAACCGTCGACTAACTTCTTCATTCTATGTATGCCGATATTGGCCACTAACTAGCTCCAACTACTCTAACAGACCGATTGATATAACTCCGGTCTCTCCAAAGGATCATCAGTGTGGCTAAGAATCATCTGTCTAGTCTCTCTTCCAAGAATCGTCTGCCTGCTCTACCTTGCTGCATTTCGATAATATAGAGAGCCCTTCGTTCGTGGAAATTTCCAGACAGTAACCTGGTGCCCACCAGACTTCTGTACCAGGCCCAGAGCTCTCGACGCTCCCACAGCAGCCACCTGTTGTTGCGTCTTGAACTCGAGCCCAATCTACATTCTTCCGATAAGGGCCAGCTCTGACCGGTTCCTCTCCAGCGAACAACAGCTCATAACTAAAACATCACTCTTGACCTACAAACGCCTCAGACAATCGAAACGAAAAGGAAAATTGAGTCTCTCTCGTTTGGGCCTTGCAGGCCCGAAAAAGATGAAAGAGAGGTACAGCTCTGTCAAAGCGCATAGGCAAGCCCTACCAATAGATAATATTGAATCAAGAATAAAGCATCTATCTTCTAATGTAAGTTTTTAGACCCAAATATAATGAAAGGGGCACTGAATCATGTTAAAGTCAATAGGCAAACCCTAAAAATAGACTACAAATAGGGATCTATCCACTATACTAAGATGGTAGTAGACCACAGTCACCATCACTCAAGAAATAGGGCAAAATATCCGGTCACCACACTAAGCATTCTTGAAGTGGACGCATGTACAGCCTGGCATGGGGGACGATTCTGATGCAAGATGCCATCATTCTCGGCGGGCGCTAGAGGGCGCACTGCTGAATGGCCGCACCTGCGTGAGGCTCCAGCAGCCTGGCATACCTATCCGGTCATTTATCCTCCTTTCCCTGCTCCCACCCGCCCGAAAATCCCCACGGGGGCACGGCTGAAGCCACTGCACACTCGGTGCAACTTTGGTGAATCTACCCCCTCGGAGTCCGGAGTTACAGCCTGCGGAGCCCCCCGGCTGACAAGTGACTAGACGCGGCGGAGCTAACAGACGGCTCCGGGATCTACGCGGACCCGAGGCTCGCCACGAGGCAAGTGGGCCTCTAGAGCACAGCGAGAGGCGCGGCCTGTACCGGCGGTGGGGCCGGGCTCTGGTGCCCACTTTGGAGGTACGTGCAGAGCGCATTACTTGCGCAACGGGGGCGAAGGAGGTGCGGTGCCCCCGCCGGTTTCGCTACACTGAGAGCCCCACCACTGCGGTAATAGGAGAAATCTACTGGCGCCATATTGGACTGGCGGCGCCCGCCTACGGAGAGCCTGGGGCTTCTGGCGACCTGGCCATAGACGGTGCCCTTCACAGCCTGTGGCCCTGATTCCTGCTGTGATACTGCTGAGCTGGAGACCCCTACAACTTAGTACTCCTGGCTGGGATCTCGAGGCGCTGCGACTTTAGCTGGTCTTCTCGCACCTGTCCCTTGGGGACCGATCCTTTGCTGATCTATCCGCTCTTTCACAGAGGGCCTCTCTCCATACCTCCCCTGCGCTTCCCCCGCTGCCTGACGCCTCGCTTGCTGCGGATACGCCACTACACGACAATTAGTGGTATGGAGATACTAACTCCTTCACTCACGTCTCTCAGTCTGCGGTGCGAGTAGCGCCTAGACGCAGAAGCTTCATATTCCACGTTGTCGACATGGGGAAGCCGGACAGTCGCCAACCCAGGCTGCAGTTTGAGCCTGCGTCGCTGAAGAAGATGTCGCGACACACAGGAGACGCGATACAGCCCCGGAGCCCGGTCACGGAGGCCTCGACATCGGCCCCACCGACCCCAGATATAGCCACCATACTGCAGGAGATGCGCCAGGGCTTTGCAACGGTGGTTGACAAAGTGGATGGTCTCTCATCTCGAATGGACGGGATAGTCCAAAAGATGGATGCGCATGAGGAGCGCATCACTGAGGTGGAGCGCAGGATTTCAGACAATGATGACACCACCGCGGCACATGACTCCCGCCTTGCTAGAATGGACAATGTGTTGAGAGTGATTGCCGCCAAGAATGAGGAGTTGGAGGCTAGAAGTCGGCGGAACAACATTCGCGTCACGGGCATTCCGGAGTCGACCAACACGGGGAGGATGGAGTTGTATATAGAGAGACTGCTTACGGCGGCAGTGGGGGCTGAAGCTCTTTCGAATCAATTTATAGTGGAACGTGCCCATCGCTCTCTTGGACCCCAGCCCAAACCTGGTGCCCCGCCGCGACCCATAATAGCACGCCTGCTCAACAACCGGGATCGTGATGCGGCCCTCCGGGCAGCCCGAGCGAACCAGAATCTAACATATGATGGTGTGCCTTTCTCCATTTACCCTGACTTTACCCCGGTGGTTCAGGAGCAACGGCGGAAATTCCTTGCGGTCAAGAGGAAACTTCGGGACCTGAACATCGACTATGCTCTCTTATACCCGGCCAAGCTGCGGGTCACCCACCAAGGTACACAGCAATTCTTTCTCAACCCACAACAAGTCGAGGACTACCTTAAGACTTTGCCTAAACGACACAGGAAACCTGCGGATGCTGAGGACTTGCATGCATCTGATCCCGAATAATCACTGGCCGGCTCCCTATGGTGCTTGATCCTGTGCACAACTGGGTCATCCTCGCTCCCCTCTTCGCAAGGGGGGTCTCATCCTGCTCTGCGGTGGCGGCGGATGCCCCCGGGGTGCCATGGACGGGTGATGGACTGCAGGTGGTAATGTATGCCGGGCACCCGTCCCCCTTACTTCCTCTCTGCTCCGGATGGAGGCCCCACGGGTGGACTTGTACGGAGTGGGAGGACTGGGGGTGGTGTAACGTGCGCCTCGGATGACCCCTACTGGGTGTTCCCCAATGACATTGACTTTGGTTCTTACTTGTTTATTGTTTCCTAGCATCGTTTTGCTACGTGGGTGGGGGGTGGGCCTGGGGCACTGGCGAGTTGGGGATGCTTCAGTGGGTGGGGGGTGGTGGATGGTTTATCTGATGGTGTGGATGTGTGCTGAGCGTGATATGGCTCCCTTTAGAAGAGCCGGAATGTTTTGCTGTATCTGGTTGACTACTGTGCACTGTTTTTCTTTCTTTGGGTTGGGTCCTTTTGTTGGGGCTCTTGGAGGGGCGGTGGGTAGGGAGGTATGTCTAGATTTCTGTTGGGGTTTTGGTTATAACATGTGCATGTTGGGGTTTGATCTCACCTCTCTGCCCTGTGGAGGGCTCCTTATTGGGGGCTGGGAGACATGGGGGCGGGATGGTTGTGTTGTGCGTTGTCTGTGGTTAAGACATGTCACAGGTGGTGGGGGCGCTCCTTCAGTGCTCCGCTCCCTGATCCTTCTGCGTGTCACTGGGCCGATTTGCCTGGGTGATGGCCTGTTTATTGTTCATGGAGACCTGACCGTTTTACTTGCCTTAATCCTGTATTCATTGTTTCGCACTTCTACATGGGGGACACACGTTTGAATGTGATTACTTGGAATGTGAGGGGGCTGGGAGACCATAGGAAGAGACGACAAGTATTAAGTTACCTTGATCGCCATAACGTCCACATTGCTTTCCTGCAGGAAACGCACTTTGCACCCCACAGGTCACACTCCTTTGGAAGTAGATGGGCCTCCCACAGGGTCTTCGCTAATTACTCCTCATATGCACGAGGTACGGCCATTCTGGTTAAGAAGTCTGCACCGTTTCGGCTTGCTGGATCCATGGCTGACCCCCAGGGGCGGTATTGTTTATTATGGGGCAGACTGGGGCACATGACGGTGACGCTAGCATGTAGTTATGGACCTAACGTGGATTACCCACAGTTCTTCACTGCTTTATGGGCTGCAATAGTAGAGACGGGACCACAACACCTCATATGGGGGGGGGATTTCAATACAACCCTGCACCCACCTCTGGATAGGTCACACCCCGCCCCTCACCATTACACCAACGGGCGAGAAGTCCTTCGAGCTACCATGACCGGTAACAATCTCATAGACGCTTGGCGTTCACACTGCGGGTCTAGCAGGGAAGGTACACATTTTACAGCGCAAGCTAAATCGTGGGCGCGACTCGACTATTTCCTCCTGACCTCCCATCTGTACACTTCACTGGTTCACGCGTCGCACCTCCCCAGAACATATTCCGACCACTCCCCCGTTCTTATTGCATTGTCCGGCTCTGAGCTGGGCCCCCCAGTGACGGCATGGCGTATGCAGCCCTCTATGTTATTAGACTCGGCCTTTCAGGAAGAACTCCGGGATGAATGTCTGGATTTCTTTAAACGCAATAAGGACTCGGTCCAGGACGTTGAAACCATTTGGGACGCCTTTAAGGCCACACTCCGGGGCTTATGTATTTCAAAGGGCTCCGGGGGGCTCAAGAGCATACTGAATAGATTACGCGGTCTAGAAGCTGACCTACGTAGCGCAGAAGACCGCCTCAGGGCTGGCCCTGACAATGCAACCCTCGCTACCATACGTGACAAATTGTCGGAGTACTCTGAGGAGGCTGCTCGCGAGGTAAAATTCAGGAACAAATACTGGGTGGCCAGGCGCTATGGAGAGGGTGAGACCTGGGAAGGCCCTGGCGGCGACGGTTAGGCTAATGCGTTCACCAACTGTTATACTGGAACTAGACACGGCTGAGGGGCTGGTGCTCAGGGACACCGCACATATCCTGAACGAATTTGTTAGACACTATGGTGCGCTATACTCCTCTACCGGGACTGGCGAAATCACACTAGACGACTATTTACCGGATGTCTCTTTAGGATGGCTGAGTGATGCGCAGAGAGCCTTTTTGAGCGCTCCGTTTGAATTGGATGAGGTCAGAGAGGCTATCATGAGTATGAAATCGGGCAAGGCCACCGGGCTGGATGGCATCCCTATTGAATTTTACAAAACATTTATTGAATTCATGGCGTCAGTGCTGCGGGAGGTTTATGAGGATGCGCTAGAGGTGGGTCATCTCCCTGCCTCCATGAGAATTGCCCTCATTACATCCCTGCTCAAGCCAGGTAAATCTGCTGCTAGCTGCGACTCCTATAGACCGTTGTCCCTATTGAATTGTGACGTGAAAATTCTTGCGAAATTGGTTGCAACACGCATCAGCCTCCTCCTCGCTGACCTGATACTACCGGACCAAGCCGGTTTTGTCCCTGGCAGGGCGACGTCACATAATCTTCGTACCTTTTTTTCGGTCTATGACTCCATCCACGAAGATCTGCCAATGGCTGCCATTTTTTTAGACGCCACCAAGGCATTCGACTCGCTCGAATGGGACTATGTGTTCAAAGTTCTGGAGCGAATGGGATTCCCGCTTATCTTTATTTCTTGGATTAGACTGTTGTATACGCGTCCTGTGGCCAGAGTCCTCATCAATGGGAAATTGTCTTCGGAATTCCCGATCTCCAGGGGGACAAGGCAGGGTTGCCCCCTGTCCCCACTCTTATTTGCTATAGCCACTGAACCCCTAGCTGCTAAACTGCGGCAACATCATCGGGACAGTGTTCTACGCTGTTTTCAGAGACAAATACTCGTCTCTATGTATGCCGATGATATCACCCTTTATGTCCGCCATCCCAGCCATAACCTTCATCCCTTACTCCGGGAATTTATACGGTTTGGTGCCCTTTCGGGAATCCAAATTAACTGGAGTAAGTCGTGTGTCTTTCCCCTTACAGCCTCCACAAGTCAATTTCCGCTAGAATTCCCGCTTGCCTGGTGTACAGGGGACTTTTTAAATACCTGGGTATACATGTGGAGAAGGGTAGAGAAGAGCTGATCCGTGCTAATTATGGCACGGTGATGGACAAGATCCGTGACAGTATATCCAGATGGATATCACTCCCCCTTTCCATGGCCGGGCGGGCCTCATTAGTTAAGATGGTAATACTCCCTCAACTTTTGTACCTCTTTATGAACATTCCGTATCACCCCGGGCCCCATTTCTTCCGACTACTCCGCTCGGAGTTGCTCCGACTGGTGTGGGGTGGGAAGACACCTAGACTCAAATGGGAGATCCTAGTTCGACCATTCTCGCAGGGAGGCTTCGGTATTCTTGAATTTGAACTTTATTATCAAGCTGCTCAAGCCCACTACGCATACTTTTGGGTGCATCAGCAGAGATATATGCCTCAATTGGCGGCTGAACACTGGTTGGCCCACCCGACTCCCATTGAAGGCGCGCTCCATTCCCAAATTGAAGGCAGAGACAAGACTCCCACCATGGTGTCTAGCACGGTCACGGCCTGGAAATCCATTACTGTGCGGCTTAAGTCACAATTCCTGTATGCTCCGCTATTACCACTGACCTACCACCCACAGCTCCCGCAGGAAGTTGGTTTTCAAAAACTGCTGAAAAGCATACATGTCACTACATGGGGAGACTTGTATCGTGATGGCACCTTCCGTACTAAGGACCAATTATACGAGAGCATTCAGCCGACACCCCTAGACCTGTTTTATTATATCAGGCTCAGACACGGACTGCAAGCCATCACACCTGACTTCCCTTGTGAGCCCCCGGTGCTTCTTCCTCTACAAAACATGCTGCTTTGCGACAATCCCAATAAACTGGTGTCCACACTCTATAAATCTGTCCGCGATAACACGACCTACACTGCTCTACCCGCTAGGCACAAATGGGATCAAGACTTAGCCTGGACTCTTACGGATGCACAATGGGACTTTTGCACGCAACAGACCGAGCGCATATCCTCCAATAGCCGTTATAGGATAATTCACTATAAATTCCTACACAGACTGTACTATACTCCAGCGCGCTTACACAGATTTCAGCTACGGCCTACAGACACGTGTGACAGGTGTGGGGATCCTGGGGCTGACTTCCTTCACCTTGCATGGGGGTGTGCCGAGGTGAGCAGATACTGGACCCAGGTATTTCAAGCACTGTCTACAATGATACATGAGACGATAAGTCCGTCCCCGTTGCTGGCCCTTCTGGGGTATGTTGCTCCACTCCAGGCGGCTCACCGCAAATTTGTGGCACTGGCTATGCTTCTGGCTAAACGCAGGGTGGCCTGTAGATGGGGGAGAGGGAGAGCGCCCAAGTTTAAGGATTGGATGAGCGACATGGTATACTGCCAGGAACAATTGCATACTTACTCCGAGCTGTTGCCACCCACTTCCAGGCCTACTGATATTTGGGCCCCATTGCAATGTTATTTGATAACTGACCCACTGGAAGATGACAGCGCTTGATGTTGGGATAGTGTAACACTACAGTGCCGCTTTATGGCCCTGCATTTACAGTCCTAGGCCTGCATGTCGTGCTGGATGTCCTGGCCTCCCCCCCCCCCTCTCTCTCCCCTGCCTCCCATTTCTAGGTTCTCACTGGTCGCTCTCACTCCCACATTGCCACTCAGGTGATTACCGACCTACCACTTGAGACACTGACGCCCGCCCTTAATTTTAAGTATGGGCTTTTGGCTTTGCCAGCTGCGTTCCTCCCACGGCCTGATATACCCGCTCGCACACACGGTATGCGCGCCTCCCCCCACCCCCACCCCCCCCCCCCCTGGGTTCACCTAGACCCTGCACATGTTAATGTTGACACTTAGTTTCTAAAAAAGCAAGACACATTGATTTTACTGTATAGAAGCTGCACTTGTCATTTGGATGCTATTGAATGTCGCGATTATATTCACACCCATGTACCATTGTCAGTCCTTGCTCTTTATATGTGCATTGATAGCGGCCGGCCTCCGGGTTGTTGGCGAGACGCTGTGTACTCCTGACAGTGCTCAATAAATGTTTTGCACCAAAAAAAAAAAAAAAAAGATGCCATCATTCTCAGCAGTTGCATATAAACTTGACCTTGAATCCAATGATTGGGTTGAAACTGGAGAACTACAGCCTGAATATTTCGAATTATGGATGCGCTGGGGAAAGCAAGAGCCTTTTGAGTATCTATTGTGGCTCCAAGGTACTCTTGAGCATTGGCTTGTTGGAGCTGTGTTTTTGTCACATTGATTGTGAACCCTAGTTAATGTAGTAACTGAATCGTTCTGAAAGTGTGTTGAAGACATTGCTGGTACATGTTGGCTTTGATGAGCCAGTCGTCCAAGTATGGGAACACATGGATGCTTTGTCTTCTTAGGTGATCAGATACTACCGCCAGATATTTTGTGAAAACTCTGGGGGCTGTGGTGACTCCGAATGGGAGTACCTTGAACTGGAACGGTCGACTCGCTACCACAAACCTGAGGAATTTGCGATGAGCGGGGTGGATTTGAATATGAAAACTAGACGTCTTTAAATCTAGAGTAGACAGAAAGTCACCTTTATTCAGCAGAGGAAGTACTTAAGTGTTACATGTGGAAATGATCTGACTGAATGTAAAGATTGAGTTCTCTGAGATCTAAGATTGCTCTAAGAGAACGATCTTTTTGGGTATTAGGAAGAAAAAAAAAAAAAAAAAGAGTATACGCCCCGCCCGAGATTTTGCGGTGGTACAGGTTCTATAGCTCCTTTTAGAAATAGACACTGAATCTCTTGTTTGAGTAGATGTAGGTGATCTGGTGAAAGTTTGTGCGCCTTTAGTGGAATGTTTGAAGGAGTGTTGATTAACTCCAGGCAGTACCCAGAACGGATAATTTGTAGTACCCAATTGTCTGTCGTTATTGACTGGGAGATTGGTAGGAAATCTGACAGTCTTCCCCCGACAGGTGTTATGGGGTCGAAAGGAAATGGAGGCAAGTCACTGCTTGTGTTGGAGGGGGAGGTGCATGTGTTTGGACCCCTGCCCCTGCCTTTGCCGTTGTTATCTCTGAAGTAAGCCCTAGATGGAGAGGGTTGGTTATTGCCCTTATAGGTTGTGGTTTCTGAGGAGGTATTTTTTGAGCCTTCGCTGTAAAAAAAGCATTGAAAGGAACCACTGCTTTGTGTTGACTGAAGAGCTCCCATGGATTTGGCCACTTCAATGTCCTTCTTCATTTTCTCTAGTGAAGAATCCACCATTGGGCCAAATACATGCTCTTTATCAAAGGCAGTGTTTAAAATGGAGGTTTGCACCTCTGGTCTAAACCCTGATATGCGAAGCCAGGCATGTCTTCTCAAGAGGACACTGGTGTTTATCGCTCTAGCAGCAGTGTCTGCAGTATCTAATGAACATCTTATAGTGTTATTGGAAATAAGATGCCCTTCACGCACCAGTTCTTGTGCCTTAGATCTATGTTCCTGGGGCAAATATTGTATTACTTGCTCCATCTCGTCCAAGTGCGCACAGTCATATCGTGCTAGCAATGCCTGAGTGTTGGAGACACGCCAGAAATTGTCTGCATGAGAGGCTACCCTTTTCCCGGAAGCATCAATAAGTTTGGATTCCTTATCCGGGGGTGGAGCATCTCCTGTTGTCTGGGAGTTGGCTCTTTTACTTGCATTGGACACAACCAGGGAGTGTAGTGCAACTGACCCTTATTATATACTGGATCCGAAGGTGCTAGCTTGTATTTTTTGTCTACTCCAGGGGTAAAAATACGAGCTATGACCGGGTCGTTAAAAATGTCATCTACATGCCTGATCATCCCTTTGAGCATAGGTAGTGTATGTGATAACCTCTGCGTGGTAATGAGGGTTTCAAAGAGGAAATCCTCTTCTAAGCATTCCTAATGTAGGTGCACCCCATTGTAGTTGACAGCTCTACCCAGTAACTCAATGTAGCCTACACTGTCATCTGATGGAGAGGGCTTATTAGGATCATTGCCAGTTGGTGAATTGGTATTGCAATCATCCCATTGGTCTTGCATTGGTTGATTATCTCCCCCATCCATATTGTCATCCCCATCACCCAGGTTGTCAGGTGTATGCAGTGGTGAATGTTCAGTTGAAATAGGCTGAAACTGAGGTGAAGGAGATGAAGAAAGAGGAAGAGGAAGAGGAGGAGGGGAAGGGTTAGTTCCAATCGTTCTCTTCTTTAAAGGAATGTGGTATTATTCCTCTATATCAGTCTCTCTTTTTAAAGTCACTTTAGTGGTGATATGTCCAGTTTGGGGATGAAGATACAGCATTTTTTGTTTCGGATCAGGTTTGTCGATCGGAGCGTCGAAACAGTCTTTTTGGTGATTTCAGCAGATCTGACTGCTTTGGCGCCGAAGTCTTGGATGTTGATGTTTTCGAATCCGAAGTGTGCCGAATGGGTGGGGTCAGCGCCAGACTTGTGTTTCGAACCAAAGGTTCTCGGCTCCGAACTTGATTTGGGAGGAGGCTTTTCGGAGCCGGAAGATTTTTTGGTAGGCTTTGGTGCTGAGCTAGAAGGCAGAACGACGGAAGCATGATCTCTGTGCCGACTGGAGCCCGAAGGCACGGGTTGGACCAGAGCCGCCTTCTTTTGTGGAGTTGGGTCTTTGGACGAGGGCGGAGCTGTACTCACGGTACGTTGTCCATGTGAGATGTCGTCCTCTTGGTCGGAGTGGATCTCTGGGATAGCGATCAGCTCCTGCTCCTCCTGGGTTCCCATGGCCTCACTGGCCTCTTTGTCCCGATTGTTGTCCGAAGATGTCAGGAATGGAGCTTGTGTGCTGGCTCTGCATGTCGCGACGTCGAGCCAGACGGTCGCGAAGTGTCTTTTAGGAGCGGAAAGCCTGGCATGCGTCGCAGTCCTGTTCTCTGTGTTCGGGGGACAAACACAGGTTACACACTTCATGTTAGTCAGTGCGCGGGTATTTCGCGTGACACTGAGGGCAGAATTTAAAGGGAGTTTGTTCCATCGACTGCAGGTCGGCCCGACGGCCTTCCACAAGCTTTCCGATCGAAAATACGATACACGATAGAAAGGGAGATGCAATCGAAAACAATACCACCAAGAGTGCGTATCGTGCACACCGAGGGAAACTGAAGTAACGGTGTCGAACCGGAGAGCAGCGATAGACGTCCGAACCCGATTGTGGAAAAAACAATTTAACAATGGAGTCGATGCCCGTACGTACTATCATCGAAATGAGGAGTCACCTACCTCGTGACTGGAAAGAATTCTTTGAAGAAAAACAAGTGCAAGCATTCGGACCCAACACTAGATGGCGAGCTATGCACAGCATGTGATCTACACATCGCACGCCTCGAACCATCAATTATTTCTCTTCTAAATATTAATTTTAGAGGCTATTTCTGACCACTCTGTCTGTAGGTTGGTAAATGATTTTTCAAAGGATGTCATTAGACAGTATAAGTCGGAGATTTCTCACTCACTGGGGTTTCTATTGGCACTTGTTACAGGTGGGTGCATTTCTAGGTTTACAGTTGTTGGTTGGTATATCAGTCACTAAGAGAAACTACAGTTCTACATGCAAAACAATGTTAGTCAAGGCATTTCAAACTCGAGTGGATGTGTCATGTGTCCCAGTTAGGCCTAGAAGGAAACGTTGCCATTTTACATGAACACAGGTCTTTCCTAAAGTTGCCTTCACTTTTTCACATCGACTTTTGACACACATTTGCATTTGTGACACTTTGGGTTAGTTTCCTAGAAACGCCAACCTTGCATACACGAGTCCATTTTCGAAGTCATATTGCCTTTACACTATATACAAGGACTACAACGTACGTTGTGCAAAAGCGCTTGTTATTTCCGTCCCTATGGCTACACAGCTACCCTACCTGTAACCCGCAAAGAATGGCAGTCTGATCACAATCTCAGCCCAGGGCATGCATGCCTTTTGTTATAAATAAACATCTGTTTACGGGTATTGGCAGAGGAGCACTTCTGGGGTCAGAGAGGCCTCTACACGCTGATGCTTTTGCCCAGCAGCTGACCGATCTCTGCGAAGGGTCTCCAGCTTGTGACCAAGACCGGGTCCTACACTCTTTATCATCCGGTAATGAGGTTGGATTATCTAGTACAGGGATTCTTGCCAGAACATATACATACACCCTAGACACATAGGTTAGGATACGCATAGTAGGAGTGTGCTTGATTGTTATACGCTTGAATATGTTTATATTGTTTCAACAAGATGGTGGAAATCTTTATTTCGTTCACTGTCATGATACTTCGCCCAACTTTCATCTGCTTCTGTCTATTGATTATTGCAGCACATATATTCTATACAAGAATCAGGCTGGTTCAATAAATATTATTCTTTGTATATTCTCAGAGCAAAGGAGAGCACGAGTGACTGACCACATCTACTGACTATGTGAGACCCATCCACATGTTAAACAGCATCTTTGCATGTTAAGGTACAGTGTGATTTCCCCAATACGCCTACTAATATTATTTTGGGGTTCATGATTATGTCTGCTTCAGTTCACCACGCTAGGCTGTTATTTACATTTTCCCAAACCTCCTTTATGTGTGGGGAATCTTACCACAATTGAATAATATCCTGCCCCACCCTCTCAAGCACAGAACAGATGTACTGAGCACAAAAGCCTTTGACTGTCACTGTATACAACGTTTCATGAATTAGTTGGAGATGAACTAGGCAGATAAAGCTACAGCGACCGTTCTAGGTCCCCACAACGACTCTTGCTACTCAGTCTTCCAGACTTCTTGGGTCTCTTGCTCAAATACCACTCATCCAATGCAATCAGGGGTGTTATTAATTATTATTTTGTAGATTTGTGATATTGTCTTGAATGGCATGGCCTCCAAGAGTATACTGTTTTTTGTGGATAGAATATTTCTGTACATTAACAAGTCCCCGATTGAACTAAAGATTGCATTTCTAAGATTTAAGTATGTGAACATTAGGGTCTTGGCAAGCCAAAAGCCTGCCTCCAAGTTCGCATATGCCTTTATATCACAGCCAACCCATAAATCGATCACCTTGAATACACCTATTCCATCTCAAGACAGGAACCTCAGCGTGAGCCCACTTTTTTGAAGGATTGATAATACCACAAGTAGTTCCCCCATTATCTTGCCATCCTATTGAGCTCAGTGCCCTTTCCCGTTTGTTCTACTACAGGAGCTGGTCAGTCATCTGGATAAGACTTCCCATAAATTATCACAGAACTGTAACTCAACCCTATTGCGAGCCTATTGATCAGGATCCTGTGGGGAAAAGGCCCAAAGGTTAAAGACAGCTACTAGGTTGAAGGACCAGTAATATCTTCTATTTCCCCTATTTTACGAGATTCCCCCGTCAAAGATTCCCCTGCACAATTTGTTCAGGAACCTAATGGGATCCCTCTATTCCATAACATAAGCTTACTTAAAACAGAGGTTTGTAAAATCCCCGGGAGAGTACCCAAGAGGGCATTTAGTTTCCTGCTCTGGAGTCCACTTGGTAAGTGTGAACGCTGTGAACTTCGCCCAATTTAAAGGGTATCCAGAGTATTCTTTGTACCCTCTTAACATTCCAAACCTCTTTATTGATCGGTCAGGATCCACAAAACATAGCAGTATATTGTAGGCAAGGGAGATTCTAGAATCCCATCCATTCAGCCACTGCAGACCTTTCAACAGTGTGTACTTTCTTATCCAACAGGCTTGAGCTTCAGCCATCATGGTACCTCCGACCAGTAGGAACACATCAAATAACAGGCCATTTACCCTAATTCCTCCTATTGTTTTTGTGTATAAGAGCTGTATCATGTAAATTAAGTCCTCCCCTAATCGCATTCAGTGTAGACCCACAAACAGTAAGCCCCACTCAGAGTTGAATGCCTTCTCTGAGTAAAGAGTCCACATTGGGCTTGAGTATGCTCAGAGTATTAATTAAGCCTCCTGAGGCAAGGCCAAGATGGCACAGAACCAGGACGGGTATCCCCAATCTTCCCACCTGACTTGTTAAAATCAGCTACCATCCTGATAGTCTGAGTGGCCAGCGGACTCCAGTAGACATAACAGGTCATGAGGAACCCCATGTCCATGCATTCGGATGGAGGCGAGTCAATTGCCCATTGACACTGCATCCCCAGGAACAAGCACGAAAGGTGGAGTAGGTTGAAGGCATCATAAAATGGCGGGGCCCATTTGACGAAATCAAGCAGTCTGGTGCAAGTGAAATTGTGGGGGTCTCCTCAGATGATAGTAAAGAGTCAGTAAGTGGAGGCACATTGAAGGAAAGCTGCTACTTGGCCATGCGGCTCCCAACTGGGACAGAAAAGACCACTGGAGTCTGCAAAGGGAAGAGATGCAGACAACCAGGAGGCGTGCTGAGCCTTGGCCAAAGCTCTGCAGCCCATAATCATGAGCGGAATGGCAAGATGGGGGCACACAACAAGGGGTGCCTGACCTGGTTCAACCCCATGCTATGCACACTCATCCACACAAGCCCCAAAGAACCCCAGCAAGCTCATACTTGTATCACCAGCCTAAGGGGGCAATTCCACGGCAGTCTTTGGAAATGACGAACTGAGCCAAGTTTACATAGTGCAGTTACCCCTCACAGGTCAGTGCAGGGGACACACCAAGCTATCTCCAATTGTTGCAAAGCTGATCAATCCCAGGGACGCTACAGACAATAAACAACATTCACACTCTACTAGAAAATTCTGGATGCGTGTTTGATAGGGCTGGGCCACAGTGCAGCTAGAGTGGTGAAAGAGATAAATCGCCCCTGTTTTTCAACCGTATCATAATCACCCCTTTTACCCAGCACCACCATGAAATAGCGCATCACAAAAGGCATAGCCCTAACTCCGAAAGGTGCTAGATAGCAACTTAAAGCTGCAACCAATCCTTCAAAGGCTCACACAGGACCTGGTAGTACCCGGCATACACATGGAGTGCTTGGAAAAGGCTCATCACAGCAACAGTTGTTTAATGATATAACTGTGTAAGGTACCCTGTGTCTCTTGGAGTAGTGGGGCCGCTCTCCTTTCTGTGAGATCATCATATCTTGACCAGCGTGTGGCGCTATTTACTAGTAGTGCGTGTGCAGTAGCAGTCTGCTCGTTTTAACTCTCCCGTTTTTGTATTTTTGTTTAGTTTAAATTTGGGCACTTATTCCTTGATTTTAAAATTGCCTGGCCCGCATACCCTCATCTCTGTCATCTCTACTTGCACCCTAATTGGTACAACTCACCGCTCTTTGCGGGTCCTTCGCCCTGTTTCGAGGCGGCCATCTTTGGTGAGTGGGAGCAGTGTGCATCAGTCCTTTCTCTACCTTGCTGGTTGAGTATATAGGTAGGCAACCTCGGTCAGCGCGTTCCTTGACCAGCGTGTGGCGCTATTTACTAGTAGTGCGTGTGCAGTAGCAGTCTGCTCGTTTTAACTCTCCCGTTTTTGTATTTTTGTTTAGTTTAAATTTGGGCACTTATTCCTTGATTTTAAAATTGCCTGGCCCGCATACCCTCATCTCTGTCATCTCTACTTGCACCCTAATTGGTACAACTCACCGCTCTTTGCGGGTCCTTCGCCCTGTTTCGAGGATGCCATCTTTGGTGAGTGGGAGCAGTGTGCATCAGTCCTTTCTCTACCTTGCTGGTTGAGTATATAGGTAGGCAACCTCGGTCAGCGCGTTCCTTGACCAGCGTGTGGCGCTATTTACTAGTAGTGCGTGTGCAGTAGCAGTCTGCTCGTTTTAACTCTCCCATTTTTGTATTTTTGTTTAGTTTAAATTTGGGCACTTATTCCTTGATTTTAAAATTGCCTGGCCCGCATACCCTCATCTCTGTCATCTCTACTTGCACCCTAATTGGTACAACTCACCGCTCTTTGCGGGTCCTTCGCCCTGTTTCGAGGCGGCCATCTTTGGTGAGTGGGAGCAGTGTGCATCAGTCCTTTCTCTACCTTGCTGGTTCAGTATATAGGTAGCCATGCCAACGCGCAGCGGTCACGCGCAGCGGGGACGCCGAACTGACGCCGGAGTTACGCCAGAGTTCAGCCCGTCTGTGCCCGTCCGGGCCCAGACGGGCCTAGGGCCTGTCATCATGCCCGCTCCTCTGGCGCCGCTTACCAATAGGTTACGATATGGGAGGGATGTTCTTATCTCCTATCGTCCGCCCCACCCTACCATCTGTTGTTTTTCACAGGAGGGAACCTTTCCTTTTTTACCGTGTAGAGCCTGTCTGTCCGGCCAGAATTCAGTGGCGGGGAAAACCGCCCTTTCCATGGCCTTATTGAATTGCCGGTCCTTGCCGAGTCACGCCATTGAAATTAATTCACTCATCTTGGATCACGAGCTCGATGTGTTGTTTCTTACCGAGACTTGGCTTTCAACTAACTCTGGCCCTGATATGGTCAGAGCACTCCCTCCAGGTTTTCTTATATCCCATCTTGATAGACCTATAGGGAGGGGAGGAGGCATTGCTATCCTTTTCAGAGACACGTTGGCTTGTAAGATTCAGATCGGAGGGGTGACTGATTGTGAGAGCTGTCAGTTTTTCCTTCGTCTTTCACCTACAGTGTCCTTGGTAGGCTTGTTGATTTATCGCCCTCCCGGACCCTTGGGAAATTGCCCTGACTCTCTCCTAGAAACTACTGCACTTCTTGCTTCCTCAACTGCCAACTTTGTCCTTCTCGGAGATTTCAATATCCATCTTGATGACCCCACTAACGCCGTGGGTGTAGATCTACTCGAGGATCTCAAATCTTTTGGAATCAATTTGGCCAACTCGGGTGTGACCCATGAGAAGGGCCACTTGCTTGATCCCATACTTTCAAATCTGGACTATCTCAATTCATCTCCGGCTTTGGCCCTGCCTTGGACAGACCATTTTTTGGTGTCCGCAATGTGGCAATTTGATAGTCCAGTGGCGGTGGCCCCAAGGGTTTACATCTTGGAAAGAGCCTGGTCGAGGCTCGCAGTTGATACCTGGGCGGCACACCTGGAGGCTACACTACCCCCTCAGGGAGCTAACCCGATCATTGCTGATGCCAATCTTTACACCTGGCTCTCGGACTCGCTGGATACCCTCCTTCCAAAAAAGAAACAACTTACGAGGGGGAAGAGAGTGGGTTCGGCGCCTTGGTATTCGTCTGAATTGAGGACCCTGAGGAAGGGATGCAAGAGGTTAGAGCGGTCTTGGAGGAGAGACTGGAGTGAATCGAGCCGGAAACAATATCGTGCGGCTCTGAGCAGCTATAAATCTGCTATTCGGGTGGCAAAAGCGGGATTCTTTGAAGAGAGAATAGGCTCTGCGGCCAACTCTTCTAAAGAGTCGTTCAGGGTCATAAAGGACCTACTGAATATCCCCGAACCTCAGGTCATCCATGAAGACCCACGCAAAAAATGCATAGATTTGGCCTCCTTTTTTAAAACTAAAATCGACAACATATTGGCTTCCCTTCCCCGCCAGGGGGAGGTTTCTTCCTTGGAGGACAACTTCAGTTCCCAACTTAGGATGCGATCAGTGGAGTTGGCCTCTCTTGGTCCGGTCACGATGGAGGAAGTTCTTTCGGTTTTGAGGACCATGAAGAGTGGCTCCCCGAAAGACCCAGCACCTATTAAATATCTTAAACAGGTGGCTTCTACCATCGGTGGCCCAGTGACGGACCTTGTTAACTTGTCCCTCACTCAAGGGATAGTCCCCCCCAGTTGGAAAGGGGCGGTGGTTAAGGCTCTTCTGAAAAAGCCTAACCTGGACCCCGCCGACCTCGCCAACTTTAGGCCGATCTCCTTGCTGCCGGGTATTAGTAAGGTGGCCGAGAAGTTGGTAAACAGTCGCCTGTCGGACTTCCTGGAAGCTAACTCCCTCCTGGGCGATTCCCAAACGGGTTTTCGTCCCGGTCAGGGGACTGACACCGCCCTGCTGGCGGTCGTGGAGAATGCAAGGAGCATTCTGGATTCGGGGGGATCAGTGGCAGTGATCCTCCTGGACCTCAGTGCTGCTTTTGATACCGTAGACCATCAGGTGCTTCTCCAACGGCTCTCGGGGGTGGGGGTCACTGGTGTGGCTCTCAAATGGTTTGCTTCCTTCTTGGAAGGTCGGACATTTGAGGTGTGGGAAGCCATGAAAAATCATCTACAATCCCTCTCCAGTGTGGGGTGCCACAGGGCTCTTCATTGAGCCCTACCTTATTCAACATCTATATGGCCCCCCTGGAGAGTGTGGTACTGCCGCTGGGTATTAAAATCATCAGCTATGCTGATGATACCCAGCTGGTGGTTGGCCTCTCCCAGTCGGCGCATCATCCCGACCGGCTGCACTCGTGTCTGCAGAAGATCTACACGTGGATGTGCAGCTCAGCGCTAAAGTTAAATGGCTCCAAGACGGAACTCATGCTGCTGGGGAACTCCTCTCCATCTTTGTCCCCCAGCAGCTGGCCTGACTGTCTGGGCCCGGTACCCACCCCCAAGCAGGAGATCAAGAGCTTGGGGGTGTGGCTGGAGCAGGGCCTCTCGTTTAAAACTCATGCTAAAAAGACTGCTGGCGTGTGTTTTGGCCTGCTCCGCTCAGCCCGGAAGATCTTACCTTTGCTCCCAGCGTCCACTAGGAGGCTCCTCATCCAGGGATTGATCATCTCGCGGCTGGATTTCAGCAACGCGTTATTCCTGGGTGCACCCAAATCTACCCTGAACAAACTGCAGCAAGTGCAGAATGCGGCCGCCAGGCTCTTGACGGGTCTCCCCAGGCGCCAGTCTGCTCGCCCGGCGCTGAGGGCTCTGCATTGGCTCCCTATTAGGGACAGGGTGAAATTAAAATCACTCTGTATAGCCCATAAAGTTCTGCATGGGGTAGGCCCACCTATTCTGGGGGAGATGGTTCAGCCTTACAAGGCCTCTCGCTCTCTTCGCTCCGACCATCAACATCTTCTTCAGGTCGGGAGGGTGAAGAGGGCTAGAACCGGTGGCAGAAGGTTTTCGATAAATGTGGCCACTTTGTGGAATTCACTGCCCCTACAACTTCGCTCGGAAGCTAGTCTTCTCCGGTTCCGCAAACTTTTAAAGACGTTCCTGTTTTCTGTTTAACCCTGCATTATTCTTTGGTAGCGTTATTATCTGGCGAGCGCTGGGATGCCTATTTGGTAACCAGGCGCTATACAAAACTCAGAATAATAATAATAATAATAATATCAACACCCATAAACATGTCCTTTACAAGGCCCAAAAGAGACCAATGTCTTAAATAGTATCGAGATATGCTGGTCTGAAAATTGACTGCCCTGCCTCACGAGAAATATGTGGATAAACAGCAGACTAGGCCGAGCAATGAGCAACTCCACAGGGACAACAGTGATGTTAGAATGGGCTTCATGGAGGATCTGTTCAAGGTTCTCAGGAAAGACTTTGCAATCTTAGAGGTGATCTGCTCACTGGAGGAAGCTCGAAAGAACTGTGAAGGACTGGAATTATTTTGCAAGGACTTTGTAGAGCTGCACAAACATAACAATCCTTCAAGCAAACATCAAGCTGAAGGGTGGCCCTTCCCTGTGGAAATGGCAGCCTGGAAGAAATTCACATAGCCCAGGCGAAAGAAAGGTCTGTTGAACAAGACAAAGATTGAACATATCAATGAACTTACACTGACCATCCAAGGCAAGTATGAAGGCTAAACCAGCAGTATTTCAAGAACGGAGATTCGTGGGAGGCACAAATTAAACTCCAGGGGTAGAGAGACTAGAGCTATTAAAGGTTTCTGGCACTGGGCTACCAATGAGAGGAGCTGGGGAGATAATATGGCCCCTGGGGATCGCAAGCTCTTGAGCACAGGGCTCAAAGGAATCCCAGATGAGACTGGGGCATCAATCTATGTTGGACAAATCAGACAGAGGGAGAAAGTGAGTTGATGTAGAAACTGTGGGACTGAGTGACTCAACAGACCGGAGCAGCACAGGCCCTTGACCACTGCCCCACCTAGATTGTAGATGTTGATAAAGGTAGCCATGGGGAACAATACTGATGTTGGCTCCCGGCATGTTCCTCCTAACACCAGATTGTATTAGACAATAGGCCAGGGTTTTTACAATTAACACCACCACAATCTCCTCCAAGTTGTTTTCCAGCAGGAGCGACCCACCCTGCCCTCGTAACAAAAAAAAATTCATCACATTTGTTCATTTTAAAATCAGAATTACAGGACAGCTTTCTTTTTCGGTTTGAGTTTATCTTCCTCCCTGGAGAACTGAAGATACAGTACACCGGTCAACACAGCTACATAGGTGCCGCTTTCAGGTGGGAAGGTAAGAGACGTCTTATTAGAAATCATGTTTGTGGATGAAGCAACTCCTCCTGGCTGCAAATTAGCCCGAGCCTCAGTGCAACAATATACCACTCTACTGACAATGCCTGCTGGCGGGGCTCCCACCACTGAATGGAGGAGGCTGAACATTAGTAGCTGGCACACTTCCTTGCATAGAAGAGTGGCCTAAGGTGAGGTCAGCACTCAGTCATAGGCCTGACTGGATCAGTTGCTGCCCTCTGAACAGGTGCTGATTGAGCTAAAAACGTAGGCCGTGCCAAGGACGTCTGTGTTATTGTGTCCTTCAAATTCCGCAACCAGACTATTAGAGGAGTAACAATCAGCCACTGCAGCTATGATGTGCTCTAATAACCAGATCCAATCAGTGTTGGTAGTGACAATAACGGTACTAGGATGGGTGGCATGACTGAGCACGGGTTCTGGTAAAGTAGGGTCTGGCAAAGTAGGATCTGGCAAAGTAGGATCGAGTGACCTGCAAATACCCCCTTGTGCCTTTCTTGCTCTACCTGCTTTAGTTTGCGCCCCACCCCATTTAGAATTGCATATCCTTTTAGTTGAAGGGCCACAGGAACCAGTGACAATATTACTCAATGGTTCAGCGTTGGTCTGTGTAACAGTCCCGGAAGCAGGTACTTGGTAATCCAAAGCGTTGGGATGCTGGTCACACAACACAGGAAATCCTCCCAACCCACTGCTGAGTGAAGGTCCGACTGAGCCAAAGGTAGGGCGAAGGATGTATTAGGGCCCTCACACAAGTTGAGGAATAGAAGTCTCTCTGCTAGATCGATTGGTGAGAAGGACGCCTGCGCTAGAAAGGAGTCAAGTGTAGGGACAGTAGCTCCACCATGTTTGGCTGTGACATTCGCCAGCTCTCTATCCCCAGGAAGCTTACACTTAACCATGACTGTTCGTTTGACACAATAATGAGATAAAGGTCTAGAAACCTCAGGACAGCACAAGGGGACTCACTGTCTTTTCAAGCAGTAGCATCTCGACTTTAGAATAGCCTCCCTCCCCCACTGAGACAGATCGCGGACCTCCTGACTTTTAGGCGAAATCTGAAAACCTGGCTTTTCCAGAGATAGGCTTACCCGTTTCTGTGGCAAGGGCGGGCCTCTGTTTGATGTTATTATGGTCTCTTTCTCAGCGCCGGGACACTCCTGGGAGAAGCCGTGCGCTCTATAAATTCCAGATAACATAACATAACTGTGCATCTGGAGCCCACAAGATGGCAGACCAAGAGGGGTGGCCCAGCCTCTTCCAGACACAGGATGGGCCTGCCCTTGGCCCAGGCACACCTCACGCAGCGAGGGCTCCTAATGCACTTTGTAGGGCTCAAGGATCATGGGGCTTCTCCTCCCGCCAAGGGAATGCTCAGCAAGCTTCTTGGAACACATAGTCCCTCACACGCAGCACTCAGCATTAACTCCTCAGAAGCACTGGAGGGGCAGATCTTTTTCACAAACTACTCCACATACACCTGTGGAACCTTGATTTGGATAAAAGCTGGTGTTCCATTTCAGCCAGACACATTAGACAGAGAGGGTAGATGTGTAATAGTTGAGAGGCAAATACAAGGTTGTCGAGTTGTTCTATTATATGCCCCCCATTTGGATCAATTCCCTTTTCTAAATAGATTATCAGACCAACTAGCACAATCAGTTAATATACCCTGGATATGGAGAGGGGACTTTATGGTGTGCTAGACAATTCCCCTAACAGACTCGTCAAGCACCTACATCACTCAACACCAATAATCTATCTTGCTGATTGTAGAATTGGTCCTTAAACAACATATGGAGTCAGGATTACTCCTTCTACTTAACCGCCACATCAGCTGTACATTAGACTAGATAGAGTTGTGTTCTACGTCTATATGTCTTCTTATAACCTGTACTGACTATTAAAGAAGAACCATTTCCGACTTCAATATATTGCAGGCTGAGTTCAGCTGGTGAAAGTTGCACCTCCTGCTCCCATCCCAACATGAATGATGCAGAGCTTCATGCTTTAAGATGCTGTGTTTCTAGCTAAGCAATGTGAGAGAAATAGGGACTGCTTAAAAATCCAACCAAAACACCTCTTCTCTACCCTTTCGATCGAATAGGAAGCATTTAAGTGTCAACTAGAGGACACTGTATACACGCACAGGCAGGAGCCACAAAGCAGTCCACAAAATTACAAGGAGTTGAGAACTTTTACTTATGTTAGAAATAAACAAGTTACTTACCTTCGGTAACGATATATCTGTAAGAAACAGTAGTTAGTATTAGATTCCTTACCTTAGAATATCCCCAGGCGTCAGTCTGGATCCGGAAACCTTTGCGTAGCAGTACCCCTGCGCGTCGGTAGGCGTCGTCTGCAGGCGTCCCCTGCGGCTCCGCGTCGTCTGCGTCGTGCGCCGTGATGACGTCGCTGGAGTATATAGACGCCGCCTCCGCGCGCCGACGTCAGTTCTTTGCACACAGCTTTTCCGCGCCAGAACACGCAGAGCCATGTGAGAACTAACACTGGTGCCATTTGAAACTAGGGCCCTGAAAGGGATGTCCTTAACCCTAGGTATCAGTTCGCAGAACGGGGAGGACGGGTGGGGCGGTAAGGAATCTAATACTAAGGACTGTTTCTTACAGATATATCGTTACCGAAGGTAAGTAACTTGTTCATCTGAAAGAAACAGGTTAGTATTAGATTCCTTACCTTAGAATAGATACCCCAGCAATATCAACCCCGGTGTGGGTCTGCGAACCAATACAATCCTACACCAGAAAATCCTGGAGGACCGAACGGCCAAAGAAGCCGTCCCTCCGGACTTGACTGTCCAGGCAGTAATGCCTCGCAAAGGTGTGCAGCGAGGCCCACGTAGCCGCCTGGCAAATGTCCTGCAAAGGGACTCCCCGGCCCAGGGCAGTAGTAGCCGCCGTGGCCCGAGTGGAATGGGCCCTCAGCCCAAAAGGAGGCTCCTTCCGAGCCAAAGAGTAGCATGCTTTGATGCACAGGACGACCCACCGAGAGATGGTTCGTTTCTGTACCGCCCTTCTCTTCTTCTCAGCCACGTAGCCAACAAACAGTTGGTCATCCACCCGGAACTGGCGTGTGCGATCCATATAAAATGAAAGCGCACGTTTTGGGTCCAGACGATGGAGCCGCACTTCATCTTTTGAAGGATGCGGAGGCGGGAAGAAGGAGGGTAAGGTGATGGACTGCCCGATGTGAAAAGCAGAAACTACTTTGGGCAGGAAAGAAGGTCTAGTTCTAAGAACCACCTTGTCTGGATGAATGGACAAGAAAGGAGGTTTCACAGAAAGAGCCTGGAGCTCACTCACTCTCCTGGCAGAGGTGATGGCAACCAGGAAGGCCGTCTTTAAAGTCAGAAGACGGAGAGGACAGGAATGAAGCGGCTCAAAGGGAGCGCACATCAAGAAAGTCAGAACCAGGTTCAAGTCCCACTGAGGCATCACGAACGGAACAGGTGGATACATGTGCGTGATGCCCTTCAAGAATCTCGTTACAATAGGGGACTTGAACAAAGATGGCTGATCAGGTAGCCTTAAGAAGGCGGAAAGGGCAGAAAGGTAGCCCTTGATAGTGCCCAGAGCAGAGCCCTGCTGGGCAAGAGAGAGAAGAAAGAGGAGAACCTCGGAGAGAGGGGCAGAAAGGGGATCCACAGCCTTTGCTGTGCACCATGCCACAAATCTGTTCCACCGGCAGGCGTATACCGACTTCGTGGAGGGACGCCTGGCTGCCAGAATCACATCACAGACTTCAGGAGGCAAGTCAAATGGCCTCAACTGTCGCCGCTCAATCTCCAAGCATGGAGGTGGAGACTGGACAGGTTCGGGTGGAGGACCGTCCCCTGCTGCTGCGACAGAAGGTCCTCCTGAAGGGGCAGGCGGATCGAGGGACCGACTGACATGCTGAGTAGCTCGGGATACCAGTACCTTCGAGCCCAGTCCGGAGCCACAAGGATAACTTGGGCCCGGTCGCGCCTGATCTTCTTCAGCACTCTGGGCAGAAGTGGTATAGGCGGAAAGGCGTACAACAGACCGCAACTCCACTCGCGCCGAAAGGCGTCGCCGAGCGAGTGCCGTCTTGGAAACTCCAACGCGCAGAACTGATGACATTGCGCGTTCTCTTCTGTGGCGAATAGATCTAACCAAGGCTCTCCCCATTGCAGAAAGAGGCCTTTCGCCACGTCCGAGTTCAGACGCCATTCGTGATCCACCGAGCACCGACGGCTGAGTTCGTCCGCCCTGGCGTTCAGAGAACCTGCCAGGTGTTGAACCGTCAGAGTCACGCCCTGACGTTCCAGCCATTGCCAGAGGCGCAGAGCCTCCTGGCAAAGGGTCCACGACCCCACTCCGCCCTGTTTGTTGCAGTACCACATGGCGGTGGTGTTGTCCGTGAACACCTGCACTACACTCCCGTTGACAAAGGGGAGGAATGCCTTCAGTGCTAGGCGAAACGCCCGCAGCTCCAACATGTTGATATGGAGCAGGGACTCCGCCGGAGACCAGATGCCTCTGATCTCCGCCTCTCCCAAGTGGCCTCCCCAGTCCTGGAGGGACGCGTCCGTCACAACTACGTGCTCCGGTTGGGGAAGGGAGAGGGATCTGCCTCTGACCCAATCGCGGTCCGTAAGCCACCACTGCAACTGTCTCGCAGTGCCCTCCGAGATCAGGACATGGTCGGATAGGTTGCCCTGATGCTGGGCCCACTGAAACTTCAGGTCCCACTGCAGAGCCCGCATCCGCCACCGGGCGTGATGCACCAGAAGGATGCAGGAAGCCATCAGCCCCAGCAGCCGCAGCGTCAACCTGACCGAAACCCGGGATAACGGCTGAAAGATGGGAATCAAAGCCTGTATATCCCGGACCCGCCGTTCCGGAGGATAAACCCGAAACTGCGCCGAGTCGAGGACCGCTCCGATGAAAAGGAGCTTTTGAGAGGGACACAGGTGTGATTTCGGCACATTGATGGAAAACCCCAGCTCGTGCAGAAGGTCTGCCGTCATCTGAAGGTGGTGGACGACTGTCTGGGGCGAGCCCGCCTTCAACAACCAGTCGTCGAGGTATGGGAAGACTGAAACCCCTAACCGGCGCAGATGAGCTGCGACCACCGCCATCACTTCCGTGAACACCCGTGGGGCGCTGGTAAGGCCGAATGGGAGCACGATAAACTGAAAGTGCTCGTGGCCTACCGTGAACCGCAGGTAACGCCGGTGGGCCGGCAGGACGGGGATGTGAAAATACGCATCCTGCAAGTCCAACGCTACCATCCAGTCTTGCGGGTCTAGAGCAGCCAAGACCTGAGCCAAAGTCAACATCTTGAACTTCTCCTTCCGGAGGAAGCCGTTGACGTTCCGTAGATCCAAGATAGGACGCAGGCCCCCCTTGTCCTTCTTGGGTACCAGAAAGTAGTGGGAGTAGCAACCACACCCTACTTCTGGCCCAGGAACGCGCTCGATGGCCCCCTTGGCCAAGAGGGCCGTAACTTCCTCCTGCAGAAGCGTCAAGTGGTCCCCCGACACACGGTGGTTCTGCGGTGGCATGGCTGGAGGAGTGCTCTCGAAGGGGAGGGAGTAGCCCCTTCGGACGAGCTGCAGCACCCACCTGTCCGATGTGATAGTGCGCCAGCGGGAGTGGTGATGGCGAACCCTGCCACCCACCGGCGTCACATGGGCCTGAAAGCTCGGACTAGGAGGATTTGGAGGCTGCTGCGGGGGGAGGTGTGGCCTGACCTCGCCGCTGTCCCCGACCGCCACCACGGCAGAATCCACGGCCGCCACCGCGTTGAGAAGTGTTCTGCGGTGCGTGGCTGGCAGCACGTGTGGGACCGCCCCTCCCGTGGCCACGAAAGGAGCGAAACGAACCCGTTTGCTGGCGCTGGGTCGAGAGACCCAAGGACTTGGCCGTGACCCTGGAGTCCTTGAAGCGCTCAAGCGCGTTGTCCGCTTTGTCGCCAAACAGGCGACTGCCATCGAACGGCATGTCCATCAAGGCAGTTTGGACATCCGGCGAAAAATTGGCGGATCTCAGCCAGGCGTGGCGACGAATCGCCACCGTCGTGGACATCGCTCTGCCCAGCGAGTCGGTCGTATCAAGACCACACCTGATGGAAAACCTCGCCGCGTCTCGGCCTTCAACCATAGCCTGGCCGAGCTTGTCCCGTACCTCCTGCGGGCATTGCGGCAGACACTCCGCGACCGTATCCCACAGAGAGTGGGTGTAGCGGCCCAAGAGGCATGCGGTATTGCAAGACTGCAGTCCCGCACTCAGGGACGAGAAGACCTTCTTGCCATACTGGTCGTACCTCTTAGATTCCCGGTCGGGCGGGGCCGACGGAAATGCGGATTGGGATGTTGAGGCCTGGATCACCAGACTCTCAGGGGTGGGATGGGTGGACAGGAACTTAGGGTCGTCCAGACACGGACGGTGGCGCCTGGCAACGTTCCTATCAACAGGCGAACCTGAAGCGGGCCTGGACCACGTGCCCAACAGAACGTCCGTCAAGGCTTCATTAAACGGCAGCAGAGGCTCCTGTGGGCATGACTGCGGTTTGAAGACCTCGGTGAGGATGTTAGGCTTCACCTTTGCGACGGGGAGCTCAAGGCGCAAGGCCTTGGCAGCCCTCATCAGCACCACAGAATAAGCAGCCCCAGCCTCCGACGCCACAGTGGGAGGCGAGACAAAACCAGGGTTAGGAGATTCGTCCAGACCACTGGCATCACCCAAGTCACCTGTCCAGTCCACGTCGTACTGACACTCGCGTGACAGAGGGTCCTCAGACCCCTCCCAACCCTCTCCATAATCTTCAACATCACCATACACGGATTCAACGATGTAGACCGGCTCCTCGGGGTCAATGGGCCCCATCGGCGCCGGACTCGGCGTGGGACGACGCCGGTCCGACTCCGCGTCCGGAGTAGGAGAGGGAATGGGGGTGGCGCCGCCCGGAGCCGGCGACGGAGTCGGGGGTGCGATGACGACGCCCCGACTTCTTGTGCTTCTTACCTGAGGAACCGGAGGAATGGTGGCGACTTCCGGAGCGCTCGTGGCGGCTCCGCAACCGTTCTCTCGACCGCTCCCTCGACCTCCGACCGGACCGGGACCGCTCTCGACGCGGGGCCGACACCCGGAGCTCGAGTAGCTTGCGGGACCGCTCCCGTCTAGCCTTACTCGTTAAGGCCCGGCAGTCGACGCAGGCCTCCACGTCGTGGTCCGGGCCCAGACACCGGAGGCAGAGTCGATGGTGGTCGGTGACCGACATCGTGCGGTCACACCCGTCACAATTCTTGAAACCGGGCATCCTACCGGCACCTAAGAAGTAGATATTATCAAAAAACTTTGGTCAAAAGACCGGAGTACTGCTCTTCGGATCTGCGCTAACTGGCGCGGAAAAAAGAAGAACTGACGTCAGCGCGCGGAGGCGGCGTCTATATACTCCAGCGACGTCATCACGGCGCACGACGCCGACGACGCGGAGCCGCAGGGGACGCCTGCAGACGACGCCTACCGACGCGCAGGGGTACTGCTACGCAAAAGTTTCCGGATCCAGACTGACGCCTGGGGATATTCTAAGGTAAGGAATCTAATACTAACCTGTTTCTTTCAGATAAAACAATGTTAAATGCCGCTCATAAAAACTCTCAAAATAGCGAAAACAAAACAAGTCTCCCTGCTTGAACAACGTTAGCACGTCAATTATGAGGACCACGAGGCCACCACCCATACTGAGGGTGACAAAACAAGTGCCCTGCTGGTTTGGCTTATTAGACCAGAATAAGCACAGAGCAGGATCTCATCCATTATTATGCCAAATGGATACCTTCCGTATATTCCCAAGTGAAAATCCAAGTAGAATTCAATGTATGATGGTGTAGGGGTCTACATCCTAACAGAATCTGGATGAAGCTACGCTGTTGGATTTGGTTTGCGAAGGCAGAAATAATTAGCACATACAAGCTGGACAGGAAGAACCTACTTCTAACAAAGGAAGTGCATACTTCTTTAGTGCATCTATACTGTACGCTGCAATAGAGTTTGCCAATCAGATAGAAGAGGAACCGATAATTGAGTCTTCCGATGGTATGATGGATGCAATTCATGGATATATACATTCGTTATAAAGCCTGAGATAATATTTAACATAAGAGGGAGAACTAGCATGACACGTCACTTGTGAAATAGGATTAATTCGCGGTTTCTAAATGCACAGCCCTGAAGAAGCCTGTTTCCCACAGAACAAGTGTTGGCTACTAACAACAAAGTTTGAAGCCTGCACCATACAAAAATGTATTAATTTGCCATCTGTACAGGTGAGAATATGTCAAATATAATTATATCACAGATTTGTATATTTGGATACTTGTATTTTATCAAAAGAAACCATGTTAATTTAACTGTTTTTAGATATTTTTGTTTGATGATTCCGACGAGATCCAGTTTAAGAATATTTTTGTTAACACCTACCTGAAATTTATGTGCTGTAATGCTTGGAGTTTGACTAGTGGAGTTTATGGTCTTTTTTTCCAAGTAGAGGTTTGTAAAGTAACTGACAAACAACATCCCACTTCTATTCTGCATGCAAGAAGTCGCACGTCCTCTGTTCTTTAAAATCCTGCTCATAATTTCTCACCTGTTGTGTTACTTGTTTTGTCGAAATACTTTGTTCACGGATTACAACAAATACATTGGCCTAATGCTTGCAACAACTCTCTATGGTTTTCAGTGATTGCTGATCTATATACCACATTCTGAAAGCATGCAAGTCAATGTATTCGTTCTTTGCTTTGTAGCATGTGTTTACTAACAATCTTAATGAAATGTTAAAAAAAAGAAAGGGGGCCACACAGAGGCGGACTGTACTCCGAGGTAGAATCCTCTTGCAGCCCTCCATGGACTCTTTTACTACGGGCATCCTAAACAAGAAAGAATGTTCCCCGTTTTACATGGAGGCCGTCATGGCAGCTAAAAGTACCCGTATGGAAGTGTTGATGAATCCTGATTTCGGCAGGTGCAAGAAGTAGTAGATGATATTCTGGAACCTGGGTGTCAGACAGTTCAGGTGCTTAGAGATGAAGGCTCCTTTAACACCTCTCCATCTGCTCTTAATGTTTTTTACCTGTAGGCACCCCTGGTGTAACTCCTTCCTGCTTGCTAGTGGAAGAACCGCTGCTGTCTTTGGTAAGATTGAGGCTGATCGAGGGAAGAGGCTTTGGTTCCTTCCCTAGGCTGTTGTTTCCAAAAGGATCCATAGTAGCTTAAATTTGGAGGGCACCCATAGATTATACAATCTCGCTTTCCTTTATGATTTTTTTCCAGCATCTCATCAACCTGTGGCCAAAATAGATTTTTCGCATGAAATGGAATGTGAGAAGATGCTTCTGGACCACCGGTTTAAAACCTGAGATGTGGAGGCAGGCGTGGTATTCGAAGATGGCGATAATGGTAATGCCCCAAACTGCGTACGCGGCACCAAGGGCACAACAAATGTTGGCGTTCAAGGTAATCTTGCCACTCCAGCAAAATAGGAGGTGCTTCACAAGTTCCTGCACCTTCTACCACTGAGACCTGGTGTAACAGAAGAGGAACCCGAAAGAGTTGGCTATAAACCAGAGTACAACTGCCTCTACGGCCACCGTCTCGCTCGCTATTTCTATTTTCCTGCTCCCCTTGTCAGGCCCATGGAATCACTTGTAGCCTAAGCGGAGGCCCTTTTATGAGTGGTACGGACCACCAGGGAGTCGAAGGAGGACGGTGCAAGAGGGGAAAAAGGACTGCGCTATATAAAACTTTATAAATTAATAAATAAAAATGTGGCTTTTCACTTAGATATGTACGCTGGATCAGGGTCTGCACTTTTTCCTCAACCGTGGGAGATACTGCCTTCACCTGAATGGGTTCTTTAAAGGTCTGAGCAGCAGATTTAAGGATGTCCTTGAGCATTGGTAAAAGCTGTACCGTCCACTCCAACTCCAAGATAGAGCGTCTCTTTGAGGAAGTCCTCTTCCTGTAGAGGGCATGCATGTACACCATATGCAAGGTGCACCCTATGTCATGACCTTGAAGTAGGCCTTTGTATAATCGGGTGGGTATGACCAGACAGGATAATGGTACGAATCTAAATCACCATGGTGGTGGGGGGGGGGGAGGGGGGGCACGGGGCAGATATTAGACTGTCGACGGCTTTCAGCGTCAACACGATCTAGCATGTTCGCCATTAACTGTATTTTGGGTGTTGATGAGGGCTTCAGTGGTGCCTTTGCTGCAGTGAAGATTCAACACCTTTGGGCGGATGCTTTTGTGATTCCTAAGTCTTCTCTCTCTGCTGACTGGCACCCAAAGGCAGGAGGAATACGTGCAAATCCACCAAGTGAGGAGTCACAGCACTAGAAAGACTTTTTAAAGAAAACCAACCGGAAAATGTCAGAGCAAACACTAAATGGCAGGAATATGCAGATCATGTGTGTCTGTACCACCAACTTTTCACACAAATACCATGAAAAACCTTACTCTATAGGCTTAATATCTTAGCCTACCAAATAACTTGCTTTCATGTTTCCAAATGACTGTTGAAGTACAACTGTTTAAACCCAAAATATTCTTTCCAACTACTTTGGTCTTGGAGCCTATCCCTGAATTGAAATACTTCTTACATTCTGAGAGCTAGAAGCCCGTTTTGCATAACATTGGGTTTTATGGGTGGTGGAAAACGAGGCAATAGTTGTGAGGCGTGCACAAATAATGGGTCTACATTTGTCCTTCACTGGGAACCAAACACCCCATTGTAGCGCCTGACTGTCAGAGGGTAGTGTTGCAGAGCAGTCTACGGCTTACTCAAGGGAGGTGGTGTGGGCTAGTAATCACTATTTACAGGTACTCAGAAATAACACTCAATGATGGATTGTTCAGCCTGTACTTTTCTTTATAAAATGGAAGAGTACATTTATTACACACACACACTACTGAATACTAGGCATCGACCACCTGCCATAGTGACAAATAACCCTGACTGAGCATCTCATACTGACCATACAGTATACACACTTTAATCACAGTCTGGTTGTTCAAATAATGCAGTAGCAAGAAAACATGTCTAGGGATCACTTAGAATGACAGGTACTTATCAAATCTGTAACAGGTATAATGCAAGTCAATCAAAGCCCATATAAGGCGACACATTCATAATCACATGAATATGCAATTACAACCAGGCACCCTGGCAGGAATGCCTAGCAACATATTTCCTAATTACTTATTTAACATATTGCATGCGACTTCCAGTCCCCAAAAGGTACAACATTACGTATAAGCACCACCAGTGCAATTACACCTTTCCAAGCCTAGGGGATGTCACCACGATGACAATCCATGTTTAACCTCTCGCACCTCAGTGCAGTCCTAAGCATCAGCAGCAGAACTAAAGTTCCAGCATTAGATAGGCTTTACAAAACTTGTATAGCCCTTGAGGGGTTCTTCCCTTTAAGTCTACGCTTCCTCTGGGGCCCGTTCCCACCCGCGCACCCCATGCGCAGGTAAGGTGGAGAGCACCTCGTCTGCTGCCGAGGGAGCCGGCCTTCTATTCTGGTCTGCCCGCTCCTGCGGGCAGACACAGACTTTGCAGCTGACCGCGGTCCTTGTTCTTGCGCGGGGGGAGTGCGGAGGCACTCCTCCCTGCCTTCCACTGACAGAGTGGCCAAAGGAAGGGTCCTGGGCCCCACCTACACAGGGAATGTGACAGTGCTCCCCGGCCTCCTCTTAGGCAGGGCCCGGAGTTGGGGGTCCCGGGCCCCTGGTACCACTTCACGGGGTACGACGGCACTCCCCGGCTTCAAGTTTTGTCGAGCCCATGGTAGGCTCTCTGAATTTCCTTAGTGGGGGCCTAGGTTTGAGAGCCAGGGTCCTGTAGGCACCTTCACGGGGCGAGTGACGGCACTCCCCAGCATCCCTTTCTTCTGGGAGCAGCCCCCGGGACCTGACCCGCCCCCGGGACCTGACCCACCCCGGGGGCACATCAAATACCGGCGGTGGAGCCCCATGCGCTTAGTCGTCAGTCCCAAAAAATGTCAACAATCGCTTACCTTCTGGGGGGCATATCTCGGCCCCGTGTGGCCTTTTCCGACAATCTTGACTTCCTCTCGCTCCTGGTGGCCTCCCTAGCCACATGGAGCACTTTTCACCACCCTCCTGGCCTCAAGAGGGTGATTCAGCAAGGAGCGGTCTTCACTGGCTCCCTGCGCCAGCCTTTCACCTGGCTCTCCTTCTGGGCCTCTCTTCTCCTTGCACAGAGGCCCAGGCTTCTTCTCACTGGCCCTGTACTTCTTCAAAGGAGCAGTCTAGAGTCCTTCCAACTGCCCATGGCGCCAGGTTCCAGCACCAGTCTTCCTCAGCAAGACCACATCCCAGAGAGCGCTCCTCTTCTTGTGCAGACCTTTTAAGAGAAATTGGAGGGGGCTGGCAGGAAGGCACTTCACCCCATCTCTCCCTCCTCGAGAGAAGACCTTCGCCCTTGAGAATGCTTGCAGTGAAGGGTTAGGCCTCTGATGCTACAGCTTGGGAAGGAAGGTAATTAATTCAACCTGGTAGGGTCAAACCCGGTCGGACTCTGGTTATGAGCCGAGTCAGAGGAATATGACATTTCTGGATGACCCATAAGCCGTACAGATATGGCTTTGGACTCAGCAGAATAATTCTTTTTACACAATTTACAGTGTACTTTGGTGGGTGTCTGGAGTTTGTAGGCCCTAGGGAACCGAAACTACCCCATGTGGTCTCTGTCTCCACAGTAAAGCACACGGACTTTCCCTTACATGTGTCTCTTCCCACATTATAAAGCCTATTCCATATCACCACCCAACTCTGCTTAATCCCTGCCACACCATTCTATCTGTACCAGCTCCTGGGCAGCGCACAACAGGAATCTCCCCCACGCAGCTCTTACACGGGTGCACACGTGTCCACATTTAACCAGTCCAGTGCCCCTTACCCTGGCTGCAGCGCAGTGACCTCATCTCACAAGGCGGACACCGGTGAAATCCACATGCAGTCTATTTTATCATGAGTTCACTGTGGGTGAGTCCCAGCTTTTGAGGCTCTCCCACAGTAAAAGCTCAAAAACAAAACCGGTCTTCATAGAGCGAAAAATCAAGGCGGCTCAGATGGTCAGAACCACATTCTCACAATGAGCAAGTTCATTCTTCTTTGGAAGACTTCCTGTTTTAGTGTGCTTCATGTGAAAATCTTTAAATTATCATGAATACTCAGTGCTTGGACACCTTTGTGTTTAAGAACAATTTTCTAATACCACAGTGTGCACCTAAAAATCTGCAATTAAACACTGTACTGAGTACAGCAAATTAATAAAGGGTGAAAGTTCTAAACTGATTAGAAAAAACATTTATCAATACAGAGGGAAGATGTAAAAAAAAAAAAAAAAAAAGTTCCTCTTAGCTAATCTGAAATTCTGTTCTCCAATGCGGCCATAGTACTGATACTTGAATGAATGGCTTCTCAACACATACCAAAAATTGACGAGTTTCTGAAAAGTCATGGAGAAATACAATTGCTCTAGTGAATTGTCATAAATCACTTCAGGAACAGTTGTCTAATGTCATAAGGAGTGATTCAGAATCACAATCCAAAGGGAATTTGAGGATCAAAAACCTTTCCATTAGACTTAAAATAAAAATGATCACTCAATCACAGAACATAAAGATAAAGAAACATCAGTCTGTACATCAGATTATACTTGAAGAAAGAAAAAAAGAACACACTACCTCCCCAGGAAGCACTGCCAAAGAGGCTTGTTTTGAGATGCCAACTCTGAGTCCTTTGCCCCAAACATTTTTGCTAACAGTTTAACAACTTGCAGACGCTCATCGTTGTCATTGCTCTAGAAAATAAACACTTTTATTAGAATTTTAAGACTAAAATACAACTTTCAGTAAGCAAAATTATGCTTTTTTTAATTTATAAAAGTTCTTATGCACGACTTACAATCGGAACACTAAATTAAAAGTTTTTAAAATGATACATGCAAGTGCAAGAACATAGAATCTTCTTCACAAAAACACTTTCCAGAGTACGTTGTCCCATAAATTAGTTCTGTTCAGGGGCATTTGAATGAGAATTCTGTAGCTAGGAAACTCATACTTGATTTAGTTTCTACATTATTTTGTAGTTAAGAGGTGGCCTCATTTTGATGGCAGCACACAGGAGGCTTACTAACAAAACAATACTTAGTGTATACTCAACAACAACAATATGTTGTTATTATTATTGTGTGCAGGGCACTTACATTTACTGTCACATATCCAAAACAATTATATAAACAAAAAAACACTTAAAGAAGTTGCATTTTTGACATTTATTGAACAAACAATGGTAGGAAGACCCATTTGGAGTTATGTTCATTTAAGTAAACGTTCAATAAAGAGTTAGTACAAAGTTACTTACCAGTTGTTAGAAATTTACCCTTCCCGAATGTTCACCCCGAATGTATTTGCTTTCTTGCTGAGCCCTATTTTTTCTTACTCTAGTACTCTGTGCATTTTACCCCTGCTAACCAGTGATAACATGTTTGTGCTCCTCCTTTCAACATAGTGAAATTGGCATATTTAATTTATCTACAAGTCCCTAGTAAATGGTGCCCAAAGTGAAACCAGTGCCGGTAAGCTAGATGTCACCATTGGGTTGCAGGACTCATGTAAAGGTTAATGGTAAACGTCCTTACAGTGACTAGCACCTACAAGTTATTTTCACTATAGCAGTGCTGGCTATTCCATAGGAAAGCAGTAGGATGTAATATTAAATACTGTATGTTGGGAATGGGACTATCTAGAAAACTAATGAAACAACTATTTTTAAGTTTAGTTATCAAAAATCCAAATCAATGGTGAAGTTGGATTTTCTAGATATTCCGGAAAACTAACTTTTAGAAAGTTTTACCCTGCCTGGATTTCCTGGAACATAACCCTGCATTTTGTAGTCTCCCTTCTGCCAGGCAGTAATCTGAATGGGCATGAATGAGGTGGGAACTTGCTTGCAGGACAGGGACAAAAGGCCTTGAGTGTGGGAAGGCATTGTTGTGCCCCTGGTAGGATGGCCTATTGACTGGGCCCAAGGGCTTGATTAAATTAAGAGGTCTACCCTGTTGCAGAGGTAGCTAACAACCAAGCCTCCACCCTTCATTACTCCCTCCAGCCTTGACTAGCATCCATCACAGTGGGCCTCTTGCTGACGTGCGTGTCAGAATCTGCTGGAGTGTCGAGACCTGCCTGACAGGTCTGCTGGTTTTACATATTATATTTGGGGTGCACTTGAAGGAAGGGAAAAAGAATGCCAAAATACTTTGTGCGTATCTACTGTCTGGTTGCTGAATGCTCTGCTTTGTTATATCAGATTTCTGCATCTGAGGTTGTTTTGGGTACAGGGACGGATGTATGACGTTATAACGCATACTATTACTCCGCAGACCATTACAACGCGACTTTTACTCCGCATACCGTTACAACGCATAGCGCCTTGGGGCGCTGGATAGTGGTAAGTATAATTTACTATTCTAACTCCAGTCCCCGTGGACCCTAGGGAAGGTGTTGGATAGTAAATTATACTTATTCCCTATCCTAGAGCGCCCCCCAGCGCAATGCGTTGTAATGGTATGCGGAGTCAAAGTCGCGTTGTAATGGTAGTGCGGAGTAAAAGATCCGTTGTAACGGGTGTATACCACAGGGACGGCATCAAATTTGATTTTGGTATTAAATGGGGGAGGACAATAGAATTTAAAACCACAAAAACCCCAGGGAAAACCTGGGGGAGGGAACCAGAGGCACAGGGTACTAGGAGCAGGCAGCCTCCAACATATAATGTTCAGCACAAATGGGGCCGCTCCAAGTCAGGGGACCAAGGTGCTACAGTGTTAGTTTGTGAGTGCAGGCATCTCACAAAAAGTGAGACTGGTCTCACACACCACCTGGGTTCATGCATCATCACTGACCAGTCCTCGCCCTCTAAAAACTTGGTTTGATAGAGGGCGGGCATACACCTGAGGACAGGGATCCACTTCTAAACTAAGTGGGGGCCCTTAACTCGTTCCGTGCTCAGGATGGCTCCCGGCCCTCATGAGACACGGTAGTCATGTGCTCATGACGGCCGGGAGCTGTCCGAAAGTTGCCGCTCCGCCCACACGCGATTAATTTCCCGCCTGTGCAGGCAAATTAATCTGTGGGTGGAGTTCGGACGGCTCCCGGCAGTCATGAGCACACGTCTACTGTGACTCATGACGGCCGGGAGCCGACCTGAGCACCGCACCCACATGTGGCACCCCCAGGCACCGACTTAAAACACACCTTGACCTGTGGAAGATCAGAGGAGGTCTGAACCTCCTGTCTGAGCATCTAAATGACTGGTCCTCCTCTACCTCTATTACCAGGACAAGGAAGTGGACTCCAAGAGTCTCAGGCTGACCTCTTGTTCAAGTTATAGGAATAAAATAAGCTACATGAGGCCTTTGCTGCAACTACCCAGCTAATCATTGGCAACTGGACAGCTACCAAACCCTCCTGTTGGCCTCTGCCTGCTACCCTGTGAGTCTCCAAGGGCCTTTTCTGATGTCCTGAGGGGCTTTAGAAGTTTATTCTAGAGGGGGATTGGGACTTAAAGGACTACAATCAAAAGGCAACATCTTTTATCAAGACAAACCTGTTTGTCTTGGTAAAGCCTGGGCTCCACTGCAGTAAAGGTCAAATTGTGTCTAAGTCCTGTTCTACAATGACATTGACAACAATCATTGGCACTTTGCGCTTCTTGGCACTAATTCGACTAAAAATCGTAATACAAAAGAAATCCTAACTCTACTTCAGGTAATTGGATTTTTCAAATTTTTGTGTCATTTTGTTTGTCCTCTTCCGTGCGTCGGACGGCCCCGGCCGTCCGACGTCACGGTGGGCGTGTGCGGAGGATGGCCTGGGGCCATCCAAACCGCACACACGTGGAACTCCTTGGCACTGCGGGGGAATTCAAGCTGCAGCGAAGCGGTTAATACATTTTACTCTATTTTACTAATTTGTTTTGTGATTATGGGTTTGCATTACAACGTTATTACTGTTAGTACTGCATAAATACTCTACACATTGTCTCAAGTTACGCCCGTCTGCTCTGTGCCATAGCTACCAGGGGGGGAGCACCTGTTTGTTTAGCGACTTGAGCGGTTCACCCTGACAAGGATTGTAATTCTTACTTGAGGTTGGTACTTACCGTACCACAACTAATAACTCAATTTCTTACACAGGTAATCCTAATTTTACACAACAAATATTCATTAAATTAATAAACACCGAATAGCTCCATCAATGTACAGGAATTAGGGTATATATATTTTTAACATGCTTACCTTTAAACATCGGCCTTTTCTTTTATATATAGTTAAACTATTAAACAGAAAATGTAGATGTAAATGTATCCTCTAACGTTCCCTAATCCTTTTAAACAGAATAAATTAGAGAAAATGGACAAACAGGCAGTACAGCCATAAAGTGAGAAAAACTGCAAAAGAAATGCAAGTTCAGACACCAGCAGTTCTTCACCAAAGGTCACAGCTTTGACAACTGACTGTCCGCACACTGGAAGACTCAAGTAAGGCATTAGGATCTTAATGTAGAGCTGTGCGTGCTTCAAAGACCACTCACTAGCTTTTCACAAGTTCAGTAACATTGCTTTGGTGGTGAAGATTAGAAGAAACATTTTCGCCATATCATAATGAAAAACCCTGAATAGAACAGCAAGGTCACCCTCATCTTTGCTAACAAGACACTCGTAAAAAACGAAGGAAGGGGGAATGCGCAATCACTAAATAACTGTCTTTTCAGTAGCTTCTGCTGAACCATTACAATTTTACAGCCATTCTAGACAGAAGTGCATCATAAACGTGTGAAGTCATCTTCAGGTAGCTATTTTACATATCTGTGCAAAACAAATACATCTCAACAGGGCTATGGATACAAATGGTTGCCACTTTCTGCACATGGAATGAGCCCAGGGTAAGCCTGAAAGTAACTAGCTTGCATACTAGCAGATATGTGTAGTAAAAGATACAAGTCAGATAGATATGTCTGAATTGAACCACGCCTCCCTGTACAGATCGAACACTAAGTAATAGGTTACTAACCTGTAGCAATCATTTTGAAGCTTGAAACACTTTTTAATTCCATTGCTGTACAGTATTCCACCTTTTAGTGGGTAAGTCTGAAATTTTATCTATAACAAAGTTTTAACTTTTGTATTTGACCATAGGTGGGATCATTATGGCTTATGTCATAGATCTGAAGCTCCCAATCCCAAATACATGGCTTGTAATATCAATGTTACCTCAGTATTCAATTATGCTCCAGTAAACGGTCTACTCTCATCAGAAGTGGGTATGATTTGTTTTCGTATGGACCACAACACACACCTTGTATAAAAGATCTACAATCTGCTGAATACCTGCTTGGTGTTCCTGAAACAAATTCCCCTACACCACCCAATCTTCTAGGTATTGGTAAACATTAATTGGTGGGTCCCTCCAGAGGCCCATAGTCACTGTCCATCCATTTTGTGCTGATCATTAGACATCATTTTATGCTGAAAGTTAATACATTAAACTGATAAAATACAAATTGACATAAAATGTGTGCATCACGATATGAAATGGCATATTTCAATCTTTTTTTGCTGGAAACTTTTTGTTTTTTTCTGACGATGGGATAACAGTGTGAAGTGTGGCAATCCAGAACTTTTTCATCTTGACAAATATGCCTTCGACAGCACGCAACACTGGTCTTCGAGTTAAGTCTTATATTGGGATGAAAAAATGTATATCATACTCCCATGTTTGTTTCTTGCCTGTGGGGGGACCTCCTTTAAGGCCAACTTCACACAGAGGTCTTGAACCGTCTGTCGAAACAAATGAATATGATCTGCCTCATGTGTTTGACTTTTTGTGGTAATGTGGGTGATTCTGTTATGCACTCAATGCAGTACTGTGCTTAAGTTAAGAACCCACGTGCCCATTGCTAATGACTCCAACTGAGGTAGGAAGTCCTTTCTTCGACCCCATACACTTGTAGTGCAGGGTCAAACTGACAAGATTTGTTTACTGTTGAGATTCTTGGCCTGATCTTTTCTTTGACCTCTTCCTTCACAATTATGTCTTAGTAGTGCAGATTGTTCCCATTAATTTGTAGTTTGAAATAAGAGCCTCAAGCCTAACCATAATAATCAGGTTGTGTATAAGTGTCTGAGCTAAGGGTTGTTGTAAAGAACAAATCACTTCAACTCTATCTTAAGCTTTCTTCCTTTTTTTCAAGACAGTGCTCCACACTGGCCTAAACAAAGTTTCTCCTGAAAAAGGCATATCCAAATATTAGTCTGTACTTCTGTCTTAAATCACAAAATTCTTATCTGTGAACAGCCAAGTAGTAATGGCTGCATAATATATTATATCATCAGAGAGCAAAGGCATTTCTATTTCTACATTTTTTCAAATGGATTTATCCTCAAGATGTAATGGGAGTTGTGGGTCTCTCAATCATTATCTGGTGGTTTACTAAAGATTTCTTTGATGAAAGTATTTTCTTTCACTAACTCATGTTTTTTCTGGGATGCACATGTTATGTTTCAATGTGTTGGTCTCTCATTCACAATTGTCCTTAAACTCTTATAACGCCCTAAACATTTTATCACTTTCTTCCATATCTGTAGAACCATTTTTATGTACTGTGGCCATTTCATTCTTGGCCACCTCCCATAGAGTGCAGCTGGGTATCCCCTCAAGCCCATCCAATGTCCGTCATGTCGGACCAACGGTTCAATCCTCTGGGCCGAATGCCTAGTCATTCACAACTACCAGTTGCAATGCCTTCCTTACATCAGGGATGGCAATGCCACAGTCAAATACCCCTCGTGACAGTTTATTTAGAGCAATTCTAGGGGGTCCTACATCCCACAATGGCATCCACAATTCAGTGGCTACACAGTGACAAAATCTGTCAGGCTCCTGATATAGTGTGTTCTGTAATGACTATATGAGCTTCGGTATCGCAATCATTTTAAACAAGGCTGTCCTATCAGTCACTAGAGCAGCAACTGCTTTCCAATAGCTGCAATCCTCTCTGAACTGAGTGAGAATAGTACATAGGTATTCCTACTTCCAATATACATACCCAGGGAATGGAATCCCTGTGAATCAATGGACATCTGTCCCCTAACTGGGCTCCTAAATCATCCCCTAGGGACCCAGGGCATTGGTAGATACATTGTTGATTTTGTAAAATGTACTTGAAATCAACTCTATTGACTGAATATCATTAACATTTCTAGGAGTTGATCAATGCTGAGTTCAGGGTCATACACATATAGCATGCAATTGGTATACATTGAGATCCGGTCCTCCCAGCTCATATCCTATTGACGTCCCCTCTCCAAGGCGTTCTTCCTCACCCAGCAGGAAAATAGTTCTATTACGAGCAAAAATATGGTTGAGAGAGGACATCTCCGTAATGTACCCATATCCAAGGGGAAAGATTTTGAATGCACTTCATTGACCCAGACACAACCATGGGATCCAAATACAGCAATTTCACCCATGACAAGTATTTAGGCCTGAAATTCCTTCTTTACAGGACTTGAAACATATACCGCCATGCCAGGGTGTTGAAAAGCATCTAGTGGCATCACAGCCTGCTCCTTCATTGTCTCAGTATGTACCATACAGACCGTCTCCTCAGGTTCAGCCACATATCCTTCTGCTAAATAAACCTGGATTGGTCCACAATGACCAAACTTGTAATCAGCCACTCGAGTAATAGCCAGCACCTTTGCTTAACATCTTAGTCTCAATATTCAATAATGATATGGGTCTGTGCAATGAACAGACCTCTGGAGTGTTACTGCACATGGAGAACGACAATCGTGGCCTGCCTTAGGTTCTCAGACAGTCGCCCTCCTTTTTTGCTACTTTATAGATATTAAGAATGTGTTCTGATAATGTGCAGAACAGACTCTTATAAGCCTCAACCTGCAGGTCATTAACTTCCAGGGCTTTCCACAATTGTAAGGCTAGTATGGCTTTCACTGGTATATCCTGAATAATTAGGTACGAAAGTCTTCGAATTGAGATTCGTTGGACAATATTTCAAATGCACTAAAATAAAATCCACTTTGTACTTTTTGTTTTTGTATCCATCTTGCTTGATTGGTGGTTTTATGTTCCCACAACGTATGCAGGTATTCATACAAGAAAGTTTTATACAATTTGATTAAAAGTAATAAAAGTCATGCAGCCAAGACCAGCAAACATATTTTCAGGTTCAGCCTTTGAGCTTGAAAGATCACAAGCTTTCAGTGACAAGCTTTTCAGGCCAGGGAGCAATTAGGCATTCCACAATGAAATGCATTAAAATAGACTCCACACAACCAGCAAAGAACATCTTTTCAGCTGTGAATAGTCATTTGGAAGTAAATCATATACAAAATTTGGAGGTACAAAATGTTCACAATAATATTTACCTTCAGTTTGAATTCAAGTTGTGGTAGAACAGAAAGTAGGAGATGGCTGTCAATATTGTAGAGCTCCAAAATCAAGTCAAAGACATGTTCCGACAGATCGCTAATAGACGTTTTCCCAAGCATCAAGACTTGATTAAAGAACTGGGAAAATAAAAAATGCGGTGTTATACTACCTACTAATAAATGCAGGGCAGCAAATTAAATTGATAACCCGGAAAACCAAACATTTGTAAGGAAAGCATCTATACAGCACGGAATTCAATATCTTCCTCACCCTACTCTGAAAATCTATATGTAAAATGAAAGGCAAACTACCTGAATTTACAGCTTTGTTGTTTAACCTACGTACAGCACATAAAAAGCACATATACAGTATATCAGTCTGTATTTGGTTTACCTTTCTATTCGATAGCTGTAACACGCTCATGCAGACACTGGTTCACTGAAGAGTACAAACAGAATTAAGAAACTTCAGAATGCATAAATTTGTAACATGATGTTAAGAGAGAGGAAACTGTATGTTAGGTAGTTGAGGAAGAAGACAAGATGGTCAGAATATGGGGCAGCAAAAATAAGAGCTCGAGTTTTGTTACAATTATATCAGAAGCAGTAGTAGTTTTCCTGCAAAACAAATACAGGTTGAAAAGTAGATGCTGTGGGAACTTTACTATTTTAATTTCACAGATGTGGTTTCAGGAAACTAGAAGTAATGAGGATTAGATTCTGTAACCATTTCTCTAGGTGACTGTGAGAAAGTGAGTTTCCGTTGCTGTACCCCCCCCCCCCCACCCACACACACACTTTTTGCCTGATGCACTTTTCCTAGGTGTGCCCTGGGTCCCTACCAATTAGGTACCCAGGGTCTGTGTTCCTTCCCTGAAAACTATACTAAAGTCTGAACCCAATTGACATCTCTGGCCACATATCAGCCCCTAGTAAATGGTACCCTATGTACCCAGGGCATTGTGACGAGAGAAGACCCCTAAGGGCTGCAGCACTTATTGTACCACCCTTAGGGGCCCTGTACTTTGACATCCACACACTGCCTTTGCAGGCTAAATGTCTAGGTGCAGAACTATACAAAGAATCGACATGGCACACATCCCTGTGTGCCATGCCCACAATCCCACTGCCCTGGCATACATCAGCCACCCCTCTAGCTGGGTGCCCTATGCCAGTGGTGTGGGCACAGGTGCATGAGCCCTGTGCCCCTACAGTACCCAGGGCCATTCCTGGGCACTGTAAGTACAGTGATGCCATTAAGAGTAAGTGGTGCTGGGAGGTTGTCATTACGAACTCCACAGCACCATAATGGCTACACTGACAAGTTTGATATCAAACTTTATATGTCTTAAAAATCATAGCAATAGCCAAATTGTTTCTGCTAAACTGTTTCCAGCTTAGACCCCAAGACTGAATGTATGATCCAGTCTTGGGACTACTAAAGTAATCTGTACTGTAATCAACTGTACTTTTATGGTAACAATTCATTGAGCTCAATGCTAAAGTGTGTCTAGACTTCAGTTGCCTTTAGCAACTCCTGTACCTATTGTCTTCACCAACATCATTGCTTCCTTGCAAAGTAATTACATGAGAGTTCTCATATCTAGCAAAATACATTTTTATGCCTGTTGGTTCTAAAAATAAAACAACTATATCTTTGGATATAACAACCATTGGCCTGGAGTTCAGTCTCGGAGCGTGTGAAATCCTTCCACTGCTACCAACCCAGCCGCCCGAGTGCCCCTGGCAGTGCAACCTGTACCCTATTCTACTTCCCCATTTGCAGTGAGCAAGTGACCAGGATCCCAGCTCCCACAGCCGCCTGGCCTGCTAGCCAACAGCCACCAACCCAAGGCCCCCTGCCTCTCATTGGATAACATTGGGCCTAACTACCTCTGCACCCGGCAGCCCCTGTGCCGCTGTGGGTGTACTAATTGTACCTACCTGACCCTGGGGGACCCCTGAGTCTATGCCCAGACCTTAACCTCACCAGTCAGGTACTCACCTGAAAACCGATGACTCACTTTCCTGCCATAGGATAACATGGACTGATTTGACTCAAAAAATCTTATAAGTGTGAAGTTTTGAAACTTTAAAATATTCATCTAAAATCAGCCAAATAACGAATTTCGAACTACTCACCTGTGATCAGGAGAGAAGCCAGTACTGTACCTTGTAGCCCAGTACTGAACCGCAAAAGTAATCACAACCGTGTTTGCTAGTAATCTAAATTTATGCAATAGGAAACCATTGACTGCTTTTCTGTGAAATTTCTTCTAAGTGTGAAGTTTTGAAAAGTTAGAATATGCATCTAAAATCAGTTGAATATCGAAATCCGAAGTACTCACCTGTAATCAGTTAAGAAGCCAGTGCTGTATCTTTTAGCCCAGTTCTGAACGTATAGTATTTCTTCAGTGTCTTCTGCCTAGTCATGTGTTTCACTAGTAGGTGTGTAAACTCACGATAGGAGCACAATAGCACGCATATATAAAAAACAGCTGACACAGGTGTTCGGTGTGTGACCAAGAGCACTTGGATGCTCGAAACGCGTCGCCCGTGAAAGGTTGAATAAAACATCTTGCCTATAACCGTGGGGGTACGTCTCTTCTATTCACCACTGCCGTCGCTGCTGTGGAGGTTTGGGAGATTAGTGTAAAAAATATATATATATATATATATATATATCCGGTATGTATCTCCCTCCACAGAAAGAAAGAGCAGGATCCCAGGGAGACAGTTCAGAGAGGCTTTATTGAGCAGGCAAATGCTACGGTGGCGGCGAATGCATTTCGGCGTTGGCCTTCTTCAGCGCCCAGCACCGTCTCCATGCACCATCAAGATAGTCCTTTCTTGCTGCCTGTGAAGTAATGCAGGCTGGACCGCTCCTCCCCCGCTGGTGAATGCACACACCTGGTGTGGTCCGTCGTACTTCTTGGACCACAACACCCACAATGCCGTGTTGCAGCAGTGTAGGTTGATGAAAATAGCAGGGGTAGGTGAGTGAGTTCTTTTTGCGGTCCCCGGTATCAGCAGACTTGATGGGACACACAGCGCCAATTGACCGCTCATCTGGTCTCCCCTTGTGTCCCCCAATACTGCCACGCCTCGGAATATGATGTCTAATGCGCAGGGGAGAAAGCGAATAGCGTTTCACCCAGGAGAGGCATAATGCCTCGAAACTGCTCACCGCAAACAAGTTCAAAAGCGGGAACCAGATTGTGTCCGTACCCGGACCAAAGTAAAGTGCCTGGCGGCGTGCCATTTAATATCCGGTCCCAAAACGGCAGGGGATTCCTGGAAGGCGCTATTGGCAAGCGCGAAAATGTCCGGTATGTATCTCCCTCCACAGAAAGAAAGAGCAGGATCCCAGGGAGACAGTTCAGAGAGGCTTTATTGAGCAGGCAAATGCTACGGTGGCGGCGAATGCATTTCGGCGTTGGCCTTCTTCAGCGCCCAGCACCGTCTCCATGCACCATCAAGATAGTCCTTTCTTGCTGCCTATGAAGTAATGCAGGCTGGACCGCTCCTCCCCCGCTGGTGAATGCACACACCTGGTGTGGTCCGTCGTACTTCTTGGACCACAACACCCACAATGCCGTGTTGCAGCAGTGTAGGTTGATGAAAATAGCAGGGGTAGGTGAGTGCGTTCTTTTTGCGGTCCCCGGTATCAGCGGACTTGATGGGACACACAGCGCCAATTGACCGCTCATCTGGTCTCCCCTTGTGTCCCCCAATACTGCCACGCCTCGGAATATGATGTCTAATGCGCAGGGGAGAAAGCGAATAGCGTTTCACCCAGGAGAGTACACACATATATATATATATACATACATACATACATACATACATACATATATACATATATATATATAATTAAAATCAGACCTACATGTATTTGCTATTCAAAGCACTACCAGGTCCTGCCGTGCACGGCCAAACGAAGCAGGGGTTGGCTAGTTGGCTATCAGCATATTATTTGTGTACAGTCTCGCCAGAGGCCACAGTAAATGCAATGTTAATGACCTAAAAACAGTTACACCACAAAACAATAACACTTAAAAGCAAAATGTAATTAAATACCACATACCAAAAAATGATACTACATTTAGAGTTATATGTCACTGTGATAAAGGTAATGGAATATATAATCTGATCTGTAAAATGATTTGCAACATTTGTTATTTCATCTGTTTCGTTACGGGTGTGATCATCCGCATTGCAGTTGGTGTGGGAGTTATGACTTATGGAAGTTATGGATTGTGCTCCTAATCATAACCAGGACATGAATCCGTTTTCATTTCTAAACCATAACTGCATTTCAACTTGCTTATTTGGTCAATTTCAGAGGTTTCTTTAAGTATACATTAAGGTATTATGTCAAAGTCAGCCCCGACTTCACTTTATCCTTTGATTTTATTCAGTTAAAATTACACACACGCACACACTTGTATTTTGAGGCAACACACATTTATTATTATTTTTAGAAGTCAAGTTGCAGGTAAAAAGGTAACTGCTGGATTTGAATAGGGGGTTGATTTGAGAATTCAGAGGCAGCCTTTCAATAAACCGGACTACGGTAAAAAAATGATTTAATGGTGGAAGGTCTAAGCCCAGAGAGCATGGGCAAAAAAGCAAAAAGGCCACAAAAGAAAAGCTACTCTACATTGACTTTCTCGATAACCTCTGGATACAATCAAATTCTGGAAAAGTAAAAGCCCAGTTAATGTATACCTCTTGTTTAAAGGAACTGGAGAGTTAAAAATTGAGAAAGACTTTCCACAAAGCACGGGCGGAAAAACCACAAACTGTGCCTCAAGCCTCCGGGTCTACAAAGTAAGCACTGCCAACAGAGTGACGAGAATAGTTATTAAACATTGACTACGGTGTCCAGATCTAGGAAACTGGACAGGCTACAATTAATCATACAGGCAAAGTAAGAGTCTGAATCTTAATTGACAAAGAAGGAACCATTCATATAACCAGTTTCATATTTATTTTTTACCCATCTCGATTCAGGCAATCAGATGGAATGTGGCTGAGAGTCCTGCAGTATGGCCAGTCCATATCACTCTACAGAAATATCCTTGAGAGAACACTTCAAAGATTTATCTATTACTGGATGAAGTAATTCATCCAATTTGGAGGGGCAAAGATTGGTCTATCTATAGAATTATGTTGCAGAAGAATGCCCAATCCAAAATATTATTTGAGAAAAAACAGCCTTTATGATTCATGTTCTTGGACCACAGACCAATCTGTGATAACTAGGCAGTGTACACTGTGGCTAATGTTTACCACTGGTGTCCAAGGGCCCCAGCACTGTTGTACTCCCCGTTGGACAATCAACTTCAAAAGAGGAGTAAAGCTGAGTGGTCAAGGTTTACACGTTGACGTAGTAGGCATTAGAAAAAGCCATTGACCATCAAAGCCAATCTCCAATAGCAGACAGCATGTTACCAATTCTCGTTACTAAAAAAGGGACATCCTTACTCTTAAAAAGTAAATTTAGAACTGCTATTCAAGCAATCATACTCGCAACTGCGTGATGTCAGTGCAGTGTGCCACAGACTCCCAGGCTTCAAGCTAACTATTTAAAGACACTACATGCAGCAGCGCAACTCTTAAAAGGTCTGAAGAAATAGGAACCCAACTGGCTGCCCACACTATCCTTAAAACCATTTGCATAATCTACAAAGCTATCCAAACAGGCAGCTATCTCCTGCCCATCTGGCTGAAAAGCTCAGAGTTTCTTGTCACCCTCACCACACCCACAACCAGGATACATCAGACTGGTGATGAAAAAGGCAACTGGCCTTCTCCGTCAATGCATCTATGATCTAGTACAACAACCCCATATCACTCAGGGCTGCCTAAATCCTCCCCAATTAGGAAAGAACAGAAGACAAACCTTTTTAGAGACCACAACTTCGTGATCCAGCAACTGTTCACTTTTCCTCTTAGAACCCAGCTAATTCACCAATCACAAGCTGTCTGTGTATTTGCCTTGGGCCCTGTTCAGTACTCTGCTGTTGTTTGGCTTGGTTTGCACACTATAATAACATACAAACACAAAAACTCTAATACTGCACAACAGCACAGGTTTGTGGAATATGAATAAAAAGTCTGTTTCCATTTGTTAATAGGTCTCCTTATGGATGGATCAACTATTAAAAGATTTCCAATAGATCTTTGTTATTTCGAATCAATTCATGATTTTCTTATAAGATTCTGCTCAATTTATCAGTCTCTACATTGCTATAAATGTGGGCTTCTTTACTGACTATTCGTGTTACAAGGTTTTCACATCACGTCAAAATGGTAAAGATTTCATGCCTTCCTGTCGATTTAGGTAGAAAATTATTTCTTGTATTAACAGTATAAACTGGAATGGAGTTTGTACCTTGAAGTCCTCCTTCCCAAGCTTCATGACAGAGGTTGATTTGGTAGGTAGGCCCCTTGGAGACAAAATTCCCTCTCTTGGAGCAACTATGAAGAAAAGGGACATCTAGAATATGTCACTTGTGTTTAATATGCCTAACCCATTAGCAGAACTGGGAACTAACTGGGAAGCAGAGGAACTAGGGCTGGACACAAACTAAAAAGGTTTTATCTCATGTAATTTAAATACTTTCACAAAGCCTACTATCACCCCAAAAGTCTGGGAAATAGACAGAAACTATGACCCTCATTGCTTCAGATGCAAAGTCTCAACAACGTTGTATTTAGATACAATATGGGATGTCCTATTGTCAGTAGGTATGGTCGCGAAAACGTGACATTCTTGAGAGAATTGTGGCATATACCATTGTAGTTAACCCTAAAAATGCAATTTCTGTAATTATGCAAGATAATGTGGAGGGAGGAGAAACACATTTGCACACTGACCGCAAAAGATTTGGTTATTGTCAAGAGGGCTATTGCATAGTATTAGTGTTGGGATCCAGCACTTCCATTCACAGACGTTTTTAGTAGAATGGACTACTAGGCAAAGGTAGAGAAATAGTCTACAAAAATATAGGATGTGCACATAAATACCAAAAGATATAAGGATGGATTTTTCATCAATTGTTAAGCAACGCAAACCATAACAACACTTTAAATGTCAAGCTAAATGTATGCTGAAACTTGGGCTCCTGTCCGTTGTAGTCTGGCTTTGTGTTTCAAAAGTAATAAAAAGATGAATGTTGCAGCCATTACTTTTATGGGTCTTGGTGTGGATTTGTCCAGCAAAACAGTTTAATTACTTATTGTTAAAAGACTGCTAGGTGCTTGATCGAGTCAAGAGTATCTATAGGATAAGTAGTGCAAAGGATTGTTTTATTAAGATGGGTCATCCTGAAATTTTCCATCACCCAGAGTCTTTGACCAAGGAGGATTTTCTCTGGAGTAAAAAAGATTTTGTAACCTGGAGGGCCAGGGAGAAGTTCCTCCTGCACATGGATAAGCAGTACGTTATAGCTTTTTTTCCCATTACAGGGCACCCTTTTAATTGAACCATATCTTGTACTCAATCGGTCTGATCACCAATGATTTCCGTTAATCCACTTCAGCTTGAATTTAATACACCATTTACTATATGTTCTCTGGGGTAGTTCATACGGCATTACCACCTTTCCTTGTAGCTGTGATAACCGCTCGGCCCAGGACACTTTGCACTTTATTATGATTTGTACTTTCTACAAAAGATTAGGAATGCTTTTCATTGCCCCATTATTTGTTGACGAACAGTTTGCACAAGTTCGCCCAGTTATATTTATTGGATGCTGCAAATGGATGAATTAACTTGTCTAAACTTAGCTCATTATTTATCGGATGCAGCCTGCTTGAGGAAATCCCTATTTTCTGTTTGAAGTATGTTCTCATGGGATGCTCCATTGTGGTTTCCTTTTATTGTATTTTATTCATGTTTTTTTTAACTGATTGTTTTTTTTTTTATTATATTTATTATTTTCCATGTTGCACATACTTTACACATTGTTCAGCATTATTACTTCATGCTTCATAGCTAAATGAGCTCTATTTCAACATATACGAACATTTCATTACGCACTTCCACCATCAGTATTTATATTTCATACTTTACCACGATTAAACATTAAGCCCTTCTTGGGTCTACCTGCGGCCCAAGTCCCTCCTTCCACCTACTTATGGGTTGCCATATTCTTAAGCCTAATGTCCTTCCCCTTTTCCCTTTTCGTGCATAAATATTCTTCTCCATATTATATGCGTTCAACAGATTAGCCAGCCAGGTTTGCAGTGCCGGCGGATTTTTATCTAGCCATGCCCTTGCTAAGGTCAATCTGTATACTGACATTGCCACAAACAGAAATTCCTGCTGTGTGTCAGCCCCTTCCAATCCCAGACCTAAAATTATCCGAGCTGGGTTAAGTTTAATTTGGATCCCCAATGATCTGTCCAGAAAACCCTCAATGTCCCTGACTAGCGTATGCAGTTGAGGACAGGTAGCAAATATGTGAATACTATCAGCTTCACTAGCATTGCAGCGGGGACAGTTGGTACCCATGGTCCCGCCCCATTTAGCTATCTTAGCGGGGGTATGATAGAGTGAATACAAAGTTTTATAATGTTGTGACTGCATGGAGGATGAACACAATATAGGACGGCCTAGGTCCAGTGATTCCTTAAACCACCCTTCGTCCACGCTAAGTTTTTCCGCCCATTTATTACCCACTTTTCCTAGGTCGTCAGTTTTCCCTTTAACCAAACAGGCATAAAAGGACCTAATCGTGCGGTCCCCCAGAAGTCAAATTTTTTCCAGTATCTCATTCCTACTCAATCCAGCTGACCCCCTTGACTTATTATTAAAAAAACTCCTGACCTGGAGGTACTTGAAGAAGCCTCTATTATCAATACCATGCTTAGTTCTTAGATCTGCAAACTGTACCCCTCTGCGTCAAATAGATCCCCAATCTGCACAATACCACTGTTTACCACATTACTTCATCTGCAAAGATTGCTTGAGGAAATGACCTGTTTTTATAGAGTCTAGTATATCTGTTGTATTTCCCCAGTTTATTTCTTTTCAAGAAGGCAGTCCAAATCTTAACAGCAGCAGAAACTGTCTTGAACCTGGTTCTTTTGAAGTAGCCAAAGTCAATACAATTTAAAAAGCAGTTTCCCACATCTGTCCCCAACACAGTAGCATATACTTTCGTAGACAGGTTATTAACTCTTTGATCCAGATCTGTTCCTCCTATTAACCCTTGCATGTATTGTAGAGCAGCTGCCATGTAATATAACCTGAAGTCCGGTGCTCCCCACCCCCCCTTTCTCTTGGGAGCGTGATATATCTATATGCCCTACGCGTCTTCCCATGTGCCCAGATGAATCTGCTACATATTGCCTCTAATGTATTAAACCAGCTGTTTAAAAAAATAAAGAAATTTGGGGAGAATCAGCATCTTAATAACGTTGGTACAGCCCACCAGCGATAAGTGTAAATTATTCATCCTTATTAGATCCGTTTTTACCCTTGCCATCAGTGGAGCCATGTTTATCTCTACCACCATATCTAGGTTTGCTGATATTGCCACCCCCAAGTACACAGCTGATCCAACTACCCTAGCGTCATTACACGCAGAATATCTATTTTCAACAATCTGTGTCTTAGAGTTGTTCAGATTGTATCCAGAGATTTGACCGAAACATTGAGCCTCTGCTTCAATCTCCCTAATGGCAACGGAGGGGTTAGGTGTCAGAATGGCAACGTCATCCGCATACGCAAGAGTTTTTATCGCGCAGCAGTTTATATTCATTGCCCGAATCTGTGGGTTCTGTTCCAGCCTACGCAGATAGGGGTCCAAGTATAATGCAAACAGCAGGGGGGATGACGGGCAGCCCTGCCTAGTCCCTCTGCAAATCTTGACTGCTGCCGAGTATCCCCTATTGACCCTAATCTTAGCCATTGGGTTGATATACAGGGTCTGTATGGCCTTGATGAAGCCCTCCCCAATTCCACTCCACCTCATGGCTGACCATAGGTATCCCCAGGAGACCCTATCAAACGCCTTTTCTGCGTCTAGAAACAACGCTGCCATGGGGTCTCCTAGGGTACCTGCTGCATCAAACATGGTAATGACCTGTCTGACGTGTTGTGTTGTTCCTTTTCCTGGGATAAACCCATGCTGGGAGGGGCTAACTAAACCCTCACCCACCCCTGCTAATCTTTTGGCCAGTATCTTTGAATAGACCTTGACGTCAGCGTTCATCAACGTAATTGGGCGGTACGAGCCTGGTTCGGTTATGGGCTTACCCTTCTTGGGTATTACGATGATGTTGGCTGCACCCCAGGACTCAGGGACGGATTCACCCTTTTGTGCCATCACCATGATATTAAACATGTCCCCTATGATCACTGTTTGGAATATTTTAAAAAATTCCACCGGGATCTGGTCCGGCCCTGCTGCTTTCCCCGAGGGAAGACTGCCGGGAGCAGTGACCAGTTCCTCTAACCGGAATTCAGCTTCTAACTCCTCCTTTTCGGCTACAGAGAGCTCCGAAGGAGGCGCCTCGCTCAAATATTTTTCTATCTCTTCCGTGCTTGCTGTTATATCTGAGGAGTAGAGATCTGTATAGAACTGTTTAAAGACATCCCTTACCTGTCCTAGCTCTGTTACCATATTTCCTTGGGTATCTGCAATTTCTTTAATATCTGCTGCTGCTACTCTCTGCCTAGTCCGCACAGCTAGAATATGTCCCACCCTTTCACTGAGCTCATATGCGTTCTCCCTGTTAGCCAAGTATTTCTCGGCCGTCTTTTGGGCAACTCCTTCCAGGGCATCTGCTCTAAGCGATATTAGTTTGAGAATGTTTTGTTCTATCGGGACCTGTTGTTGAATAGCTACCACTAATTCTTCTTCGGCCCTCAATAGGTTTAGTCGTAATTCTTCTGTCTTCCGTTTCTCTTTTTTTTGTGCGGACAATACAAAGCTTAACATCTCCCCTCTAACACCGGCCTTAAAGGCTTCCCACACTACCCCTGGGGGTGCTGTCCCTCTATTTATATCCCAGAAATCCTTGATCCATTTTGTCATGTATACCCAATATCCATTATCTTGCAGCAGCGCCCTTTCAAAGGTCCATTGCATCTCTTTTTTGTGAGACTGCCCTAATCTTAACGTCAAAACCAATGGGCTATGATCAGATATAATTCGGGGTTGTTTTTCAATTTTTGATTCGGCGATTAGACTATTTGAGATTAGGAAATAATCGAGTCTGACCAGCACCTGGTGAGGAGCAGAGAAGAACGTGCTACCATCTAAGTTCGGATGCCATTTTACCCAAGGATCTACCAACGAGTTATGAGTCGCCATATCCGACAGTGCCCTTAACATTTTCCTTTTCCTGCCTCGATATTGTGACCCCGGCTGCAAGAATGAACTAATTGGGTCATGCAAATTAAAATCACCGCAACATACAATTGGCTCAGGCCATTGTGCCAGTTCCACATCCAGGTATTGAAATACGTCTGGGTCATCCTCTGTGATTGTTTTTAAATGATCCTGTACTGTGTTCTTTTAAGGTTTCATGTGATACCAAATACCAAATACAGATCAAATTAAATGAAAAAGATTATTAATAAAAAAATATTGATAGATTCTCAACTGTGATGCCTACGTAAACAAGATCAGTTAAGACTCCGTACTTGCATCAATGCCCTAGAAGTATCTTGATAAATTGTGCAATCTGCTTGGTGCAATTAAAATGAGAAGTCCAAGAGCCAATAGGACATAAAAATTAAAAATTTAAATCCAGTATTTGTGAAGCCCACTGCTACCCGGAGGCATCCGGCACTGGGGGCCGTCGGGAAGATTAAGCGAGCTATTGCCCAGAGTCACATGGTGCTCGGCTGACCTGCCACCAGTGCCGGGGATCGAACCGTGACCCCCGACATTTGACCTAAGTGGATCTAAGTGGTTGAAAGTGACTTAATATTCATTACCATTATCTTCTATTCAAATTACACTGACAGTATGGAGGAGTGTTCTTTCTTAGGAATCAACAAAAGTCTGCAAGATAAATCTTTGCCAGAAGGTTTGGAAAAATGCCAAAAAGCAAAACTTGTGCTTCTGCGAGGACAGTATTCATTATGATGTTAAGTAATTTTTCAAACATCTGTGCAGAGAAAAAAGTGGTTACCATTCCTCTACGGTGTTGAATGTCTTCTTCAGGAGAAAGAAAAATGGTAATGGTGATTCAGTATTTCAAGTCTCCCTCTTGGATTGTGAGAAAAAGTGGCAGCTCCTGTTGACATAAGGGATCACTGCCATTTGTAGATCCAGAACCTTAAAGTCTAGGTCAGCTGAAATATTCCCAGGGCTGGAAAGTCTTCTATGAAATCTAATAACACCTCTGACCTTTAGAAATACTCTGGAGATCTTCAAAAGATAAGTATTTATTGAAGAGTACTTGTAGAGCGCAATGTACACTGTGCTCTGAGTGTCCTGGCCCTAGTGACAAACCCAGACAGACGGAGAAGGCTAGATTTACGTGGAGAACAGCTTAATTTTCAGTGCCTTCCTGAATTTTAGCAAAGGTGTGAAGCGTTATATCTCCATTCAAGAAAAGGGCGATCTGGACACGGAAACCCCATTTAGTAAATCGGTCAAGGGAATTTCTAAAGGTGGTTTTGTGCACTGACCTAAAATTATGAGCAGGAACATAATTCTTAAACTTATTTGTGAGAAATTTAGGGGATGTTTCATGGTATAATCTATACATTCGACAAGGAGCTTTGAAGATAACTTGTGTACACAGGTTGTTACATAAAATTGTTTTGGCAAAATACCTAAGCGTTGGACATATATTAAAAGGCGGGGGAGGGCGGCCTCAGCACAACGAAGTGGATACAAAGGTCAAGGGGTCTAACTGAATTAGTGATATCCTTTAGGATAATAAAGGCTATCCATTAGAGAACCATCTCTTTAATATTAAGACTATTCAGTTGCAACAGGATCTTATGATTGACAGTATCAAACGCTGCAGACCGGTCTAAGAGTATTGCGACTCCTGAATTTCCCTGTCCGCAATCATTCTTAGGTCATGCATGGCAGGAATAATAAAAGATTCTGTTTCAAAGCCTAGTCAGAACCCTGCCCGAGAATCCTAGAGGATGTTCTCTTCTACAAAAGAATGTAGTTGTATAGTGACCGCCTTCTCTAATATCTTGGCAAAAAAATGTGAGTATTGATATAGGTCAGTAGTTAGCTGGGTCTCCATGGTCAAGGGAAGACGACTATTCAGGATAATTTCAATTATAGCTTTTTTGAAGGCTAAGGGGACCTTGACTGACTCAAGGGAAGTGCTGATGACATGCATGACCAGAGGACTGATAGTGTGCTTAATACTTTTCATCATAAGGGCCAGATAGCTGTCTAATGGAGAGCCAGAAGGCTGGCTGGTAGAAGCTTTGGCAATCCGCTTCAGTGATAGAAGGTAGTAAAAACAGCTGTTTTTTATGCAACTAAATATTACATTCTTCTACAGGGTCTACGATGAGGGCACCAGATTTAAGATCATCCCTTATATTCTTCATTTTATTGTAAAATAACAGTAATAAAGGGTGAATCTCCGGAGAGAGAATGACGTTACAACTGGAGGCTATTGGGTTTTGTATTGTTATTATTAAAGGGCTTGTAGAGCGCAACAGCTACTCCAGAGTGTCCCGACGCTAGTAGTGAAATCTACACCCATAGAAGAAGCCCTTAGAAAACAGACCCCAAAATAACACGTTTTTAGGTGTTTCTCAAAAAGCGAGATTTCCCGAGTAGCCCATAGTTGAGGGGGATAGAGCATTCCACTCCTTGGCGGCCAGACAGGAAAAAGACATGCTGCCCCTTTTCTTCCTTTTGAACCGCGGAGTGACCACCAACAAATAATCGGAGGGCTGAAGAGATCTGGTCAGATGATATGGACAGAATCTGTTGGACAGATTTGAAGGCCCTTACAATGGAAAGCTCTAGGAGTAAGGACTAAGCCTTTGAACCGGACACAATCTTTCACAGTTAACCAATGTAGACGTTTTAGGGCTGGCTGAATATGAGCTCTCCTTAAGGGACACAACAAAGTTGGGCAGCAGGGTTCTGTACTAATTGCAATCTCCTGAGGAGATGGTCAGGGATCTCCCAGTAAAGTGAGCTGGCGTAATCCAGCCTAGAAGTGATAATTTTTGCTGCTTAAGAGGAAGCAAGTACAGGAACTTAAAAAAAAATGTAGCATGCCAAAACAGGTACTTACTATCCCAGCCACCTGAGGCACAATAGACACAGATTTATCAAACTCCGCCCCCAGATTACGCACTACCTCAGCTGGTGGGGGAGGAACATCCTGTGGCCACATGTCGTTGTACCAGGTGGGGGTGAGGGTGAAGCAGGGTTTCGTTCTTGCACGCATCCATTGAAATACAGCAGACATGCAGGGTTAAAACTGAAGATGGCATTGGGAGATTTGTGATCTAGTGTGAGTAAAAGTCGCATATCCTACGATGATCTTGGAGAGTTCTTGAGAATAATTTTTGCCATTCTGAATCTTTTGTAATATACTCTTAACTTACCTCAAGCCCCTGATTTTATAAGTGTATCTGTTTCCAGTATTCATGTTTGTTTTGGCTACTTTAAGAATTGCGCCAAGATCTTTTCAAGAGTTTAAGCTTCTCTCTCTGTTGGTAGGGACTGTAACAAGAGAGAAATGTGTTTTTTTGCTATTGTCTTTTGACATGGGCAAAGAAGTTCTGCATTTCATTTAATGATGTGCTGGACTCCAAAATTATAGATTCATCGTCAATGGAGGGAGTAGATGCCTTGTAGTAAATTATTTGTGAAGGCAGGTTGTGACCAGCTTCCTTTTTTTTTTTTTTTTTTTTTTTTTTTACATTTTTATTTTTCCTTTATCAAAGCGGCACATGTTGAATTACACAGTTACTTATACACAATTTACAATACAATGCCTATTTTCACATTTTCCATAACACCTTATACCTACTTTAGGTTTAATACATCTAAACCATAAATCAATCGGGCTCTTACCCTTAATACAAAAGAAAAATAATAAAGATCAGAACATTATTAAGGAGCCATTAATTGACATGCCCCCCAGACTTTTCTCCACCCATCCCCTACTCAGCTTCTTTGCTTCTCTTTCCATTTACTTAATGGCTCCCAGATTCTCCTCCCCAAACATCTTCCTCTCCTTCCTTTCCGAGCATATATATTTTCTTCTATCTTATGGGCATACAACGTGGTCGCCAACCAGTCTTGAAATTTAGGGGGGTTTTTATCTAACCACGCCCGGGCTATTGTCAGTCTATACACTGCCATTATTACAAACAAAAATTCTGCAAATTGTACTTGGTCCTGATCAGCTACTCCTAACATAATCCAAGAAGGTGTAAGACGAATTGCAATCCCCAAAGATCTTTCTAGGAATCCCTCTATCTCCATAATCAATGAGTGTAGCTGTGGGCATGTTGCAAAGATGTGAATGCTATCAGCTTCCAACTCATTACATCGGGGGCAATTTATGCCTGTATTCCCGCCCCACTTTGCTATTTTCTCGGGCGTATAATAGAGAAAGTATAGTGTTTTGTAATGCTGGGACTGCAGCGGGGCAGCACTTAAGATTGTGCAGCCTAAGTTTAAGGATTCAAGAAATAGATTACGCTCAAACCCCATTTTGTCTGCCCATTTCGTACTATATTTCTCTAGATCGTCCTGCTTTCCTTTCACCAAGGCTGCGTAAAAAGACCTGATTGTGCAGTCCCTCGACTTCGTAATTTTCGACTTCGTAATTTTCTCCATTATTTCTATCTTGTTAAATCCTACTGGCCCTCCTGATTTATTCTTTAAGTAGCTTCTGATCTGTAAATACTTGAAGAAGCCCCTATTCCCTATACCATATGCCTCTCTCAGATCTGCGAATTGCATGAACCCTTCCTGGTCAAATAAGTCCCCTATTTGCGTAATCCCGCTCGCTGCCCAATCTAACATGGTTTGATCAGCAAAAATTTCCCCCGGGAGCGATCTATTATTAAGCAACAAAACATATCTGTTATATCTACCCAATTTGACTTTCTTTAGGAAAGCGTTCCATATCGTAACTGCCGCCCTAACAGTTTTAAACCTGGTTCTTTTAAAGTAGCTATAATCTAAACATTTTAAAAAGCAATTACAGGCATTTGGCCTTAGTACAACAGTATAAACCTTTGTGGACATATCTTGTATTCTTACATCATCAACTTTCCCCCCAATTAGCCCTTGTATATATTGCAAGACAGTAACCATATAATATAAGCGAAAATCAGGTGCACCCCATCCCCCTTTTTCCCTAGGTAATGTCATAAACCTATAGGCCCTCCGGGTCTTGCCGTGTGCCCAAATAAACCTGTTGCAAATGGCTTCTATATTGTTAAACCAGCTGTATTCAAATAGCAGGGGTATGGCCCTAAAAAAGTATAAAAACTTAGGAAAAATCATCATCTTAATAATATTTGTGCATCCCACCAATGATAAATATAAGTTATTCATTTTTTCCAAATCCCTTTTTACAGAGGTCAACAAGGGGTCGAGATTGCTTTTAACGATACTATCTATCTCTGCTGTGATTCGCACCCCTAGGTAAGTTGCTGCTTCTACCACTCTATCGTCATTACATATTACCCACTGGTTTTTAACAATCTGGGTTTTGGTGCTATTCAGGCTATACCCTGAGAACTGTCCAAATCGCCCCGCTTCGGCTTCAGTTGTTCTAATAGCTACTATAGGTTGTGCAGTCAGAATAGCCACATCGTCTGCATATGCTAGCGTTTTAAATCTGCATCCATTAAGAACTAGCGGCGGAATTTCATCATTAGCTTCGAGTTTCCGTATGTAGGGATCGAGATATAGAGCGAAGAGCAGTGGAGAAGATGGGCACCCCTGCCTTGTCCCTCTGTGAATTTCAATTACGGTTGATTGCCCTCTGTTGACCCTTATTTTAGCAGTTGGATTAATATACAAAGACTGTAGGGCCTTTACAAATCCTGCCCCTATACCATTCCACTTCAGAACTTCCCATAAGTATCTCCAGGAAACCCTGTCAAATGCTTTTTCAGCATCTAAAAACAGAGCAGCCGTGGGATCTTTTAGCGTGTTTGCTGCATCAAATACCGTGATTACTTGCCTAGTGTGTTGAGTCGATCCCTTTCCTGGAATGAAGCCGTGCTGTGAGGGAGCTACCAGTGTTTCTATTACCCTTGATAGCCTTTTTGCCAAAATTTTGGAAAACACCTTGACATCTGCGTTCATTAGCGTAATGGGGCGGTACGAGCCCGGGACATCTATGGGTTTGCCCTTCTTAGGAATCACAATAATATCTGCACCTCCCCATGATTCTGGCACAGCCTCACCCTTTTGTGCTAATAACATCACGTTAAACATTTCTTCTAATAGCACTGGCTGAAAAGTTCTATAAAATTCTACTGGCAACTGGTCCGGGCCAGCTGCTTTCCCAGATGGTAGATCCCCCAGGGCCTCCACCAGTTCGTTCAGCTGCAGTGTATTTTCCAGGCTGTTTTTGTCTAGGTCACCTATCACCGGAGGCTCTATCTCACTTAAATAAGTTCTTATATCATCCTCATTCTCCTGGCCATCCTGTGTATAGAGTTCCGTGTAGAACTCTTTAAAGACCTCTCTAACTTGCCCAGCTTCCTTAACTATATCCCCTTGAGAGTTCTTGATTTCCTTGATATTAGCCAGTCCCTCCCTTTGCCTAGCTCGCACAGCCAGTATATGGCCTACTCGTTCACTGAGTTCATAAGCCTTTTCTTTATTTGCCATGTATTTCTCCACTGTCTTTTTCGCCATCCCATCCAGGGCTTCAGATTTAAGGGCAACTATTTTCAATAAGATCTGGTCAATGGGGGCGTGAGAAGATATGGCTGAGATAAGTGCTTCTTCTGCTTCCCTAACTAGATTAGTATCTTCTTCAGCTTTTGCTTTTGATACTCTCTGTGTCTTAATGACAAAGCTCAGGGTTTCCCCTCTTACGCTAGCTTTAAAAGCGTCCCAGACTATCCCTGGTGTTGATGTGCCCTTATTTATCTCCCAATATTCCTTAATCCAGTTGTTCATTCTATCCTTGTAGCCCTGATCTTGTAGTAGTGTCCTATCAAATGTCCACTGACTCAGCTCTTTATTCCTCTTTTGTCCAATTGTTACAGTTAATACTAATGGATTATGGTCTGATATAATCCTCGGTTCCCTATCAATCCTTGCTCTATCCATCAGGCTTCTTGAAATTAGAAAGTAGTCCAGCCTGACCAATATTTGGTGGGGGGCTGAGAAGTAGGTGCTCCCATCTAGATTAGGATGGCATTTTAACCATGGATCTTCTAACGAATTATTCCTTACCATATCTGATAAGGCTCGGTGGGTCCTTTTTTTCCTACCTAAGTAATTCCTACCAGGATCTAAGAAGCTACTGTCTACGTCATGTATATTCAAATCCCCACATAAAATAATGGGTTCTGGCCATTGTGCTAACTCTGTGTCTAGGTGTTGAAAGATCTCAGGGTCGTCTCCTGTAGATCCGTAAACCGAGACCACCGTAATGGTTTCCCCTCTGAACACTAATTCAGCTATAGCCCATCTACCCCATTGATCTTCCTTCTTTCTTTTTACCTGCGAATCGTGTCTCTTACCAAGGATGGCCACCCCCCTCGTTTTAGTATTTTGATTAGTTTTCGCTAATACGTTAAAACCAAGCTGTTCTAGTAAATAACCCTTGGTACCCTCAATGTGGGTCTCTTGAAGACATACTAAATCCGGATTCAATGATTTCAGATAGGCGGTAGTTTTAAGCCTTTTATTTAAATCGTTTAGTCCGCAGATGTTTATCGAAACTATCCTACAGGTCATTACAAATCGGGTTTTTCCCTCTCCCATTTCCTGTACTTGGTTGCTTCGTTATTTCCTTACCTTCACTTTTTAAAACAAAACTGGTGCATACTTTATCCTTCAAGTCTTTCTTCTCTCTACTACTTGCATTGTGCTTAAACTTGTGCTTGTGCATGTGCCCCTCACCTAAGTGCCTACCTTCCCCCCCTCCAGCCTCCCCCCCCTCCCTCCCGCTATCTCCCTCCCCTCTGGATCCCACCCCCCCTTATCACAGGCAAATAGGTCTATCAGACCTATGTGTGACCCCTGTAGTCTGCAGAGTCGCTACTCTCTCCCACCCCGTTTCCACGGCTATCAATTCTGTACACATTTAGTTGCTATTAGCTTTACGGAGTTTTTGGTGGACTGGCTGTGGGGGATTTTGACGGTGTTCTAGGTCTGTTCTCTCTTCTTCTTCTGTCTAGATCTGAAATCTCTTCGAGATACTCCCCCGCTTTTATCTCTGATGTAAACATCCTTGTATACCCCTTCTTTATCACTTTCAGCCTTGCCGGGAATAACAGATAGGCTTCCGCCCCTTGCTTTTGGAAGGGAGTTATCATCTGCCTTAGCTTCCACCTTCTTTCCACGGTGACATGGCAGAAGTCCGGCCTGGCAAAGAAGGTATTTCCATCGGCAGTCTTTCTGGTATCAGGTCTGGCCTTGTCGATTATCTCTTGCCTTGCTAAGAAGTTCCCTAGGAAGACCAACATTGCCCGTGGTAGTGCCTTCTCTGGCCCCCCACGGCTTTTCTTTATGAACATAGGGTATCTATGGGCCCTCTGTACTTCGAGTTCCCACTGCCATTTTGAATCTGGAAATGCTTCAGACAGTATTTTAATCACATACCCTCTAGGGTCCTGGCCCTCCCGTCCTTCCTCCAGTCCCAAAAGTCTTACATTGTTTCGCCTTTGGCGGTTTTCAAAGTCTTCCAACTTCCATTGCAAGTCCTCCACCACTTTTTCCTGCTCTGCCTTAAAGGTTTTCCAATCTGTCACCTCATCTTCCACTCTGCTAGTCCTCTCTTCCACTTGAGTTACTCTTACTTCGACCTCTTCCTGTTTCCTGCTTACTCGCCTGATAGATGCTTGCAGCTTTTTTGTGTCCCTTTTCGCTCTCCTACTTTCAGCTCTGGCCTCTGAATGCATCTGCTTCAATGTTCCGAAAAGCATTTCCAGTGTCACATTTTGGGGATTCCCTGGCTCCCCATTTTCATCCTCATTTTGATCTCTTTCCTCATATGTCTCTGATGTAGCAGAGTAGTCCCATGACAATTTCTTGTGCATACTACTTCTAGACCCTCTTCCATCATTTCTACCTCCAGCTTTCTTTGTCTTTTTTTTTCTAGAAGTTTGATCCCTGGAGCCTTTACTTGTATCAGAGTCTAGTGACTGTTCCGTGCTGCTTCCCATTTCCTCATTTTCTGGTCCGCTAATGTCTGTAGTGTCAGAGCCCTCGTTGACTGAAAAAAAACTCAGGTGAGCCCCCCCTGGCTCTTCTCTCATCTCTTCCTCCTCTGCTATTCTCCTGACCAAATACGGGGTCTTGTTGGTCCCTTAGGCTCTGTGTACTTCCCCAGCTTGGATCGATTTGCAGTAGAGTTTTAGTGTTCAATTCTAGTTCGACATTCTTCAATGCATCTAGCATTTGGCTATTATTGCGCTTTTCCAGCTGCTCTAGCGCGTTACCTTTTGCACCAGCGTCCTCCTCGCTCCCCTTGCCTCTCTCCGCGCTCTGCTCCGCTTGTTGCACGCTGTTTCCCGCAGCCTTCCACGGTTGCCCAGCAACCGGCCCCTTGACGCTAGCGTCCTCGCGGTTTGCTGATTCTCCGTCATCCGCGTTGAGCCCGGCTGCCAGACTCGTAGATCCCGGCTCAGTCTGCTTCGGTAGTGGAGCTTCTCTCGCTGTGCGGGGCTGCTGGGGATCGGGTGCCTGCCCTTGGGTCAGCGGGAGTGTCTTCGTTGTGAAAGATTCCGGTAAGGTAGATTGCCGCAGTTGCTCCTTTGTTGACAGTACTTGAGCTCGCTGGCTTTTTGCTTCCGTGTCCAGGACTACCTGCCTCGCCGCTTTACTCGCTGCGAGACGAGTCTCTGGCTTTGCTTCGACCTTCTTCTCATGTTTGTCATGTTTGTCATGTTTGTCTGTTTTTTTGAGCAAAGTACTTTTAACAGACCGGCTAATCTGTTCCGTCTGTTTCTTAACGGCGGTAGCTGGCATCTTTGGGATCGCGCCTGGACCTTTAATCGGCCCTGATGGTTTATCCTTGTCCTTGTCCATTTTACTTTTCTGTGACATTTTGTGGATTGATTTAGTAGCAGTTATTACTTTCCTCCAATAGTCGAGAAGGACTGCCCCAGTGTTAGCAGATGTTACCCAGTAAAAGCCTGCAGTAACGCGGGACAGTAAAACAGCCAACATCCACATCCCCGTATCTCCGTATCTCCGTATATATCAGTCCAGATCCATCCTGAGGTAGGAGAGAGGAGAGCTAGCGACTGCCCTCTACAGTGCTACAGCGGCCATCTTGCCTCCACCAAGTGGCCACAACATGCCATTTGTTGTTTTCGTTTTCACTCTCATTTGATAGCATTCTATTTGTTATTCCCATAGGCTTCCGTACCTTTTAGGTCACAGTCTGCCTGACCTCACAGCTGTCTGGTTTGCTAAAGACATTTTGGGGACATTCATAAAGTTGACCTAGGAATGCATTCTGCCCGTTGCTTGCCATTTGTGGTTTGTAACACACGTGTTCTTGCTTTCCATTTGCTGGCTTGGTTTGCTTAAGTCTGTACACCTTGAGATCTTATCATTCCATGCACAACCCTTATTTAAAGTATCCTTCCCGGTGCTTCCCTTCTGTAAACAGACCAGTAAATCTCATTCTTATCGTGTCAGGCGCCGTCTTCCGAGGCGCTTGCTTACTTTTCTTTCTCCGACTTCAAAGTGAGAGCATTTATGTCACAATCTTGGTGGATACTGGGGGTAGGAAGGAGTTTCTATCTAGCACATGACAACATTTACACGAAGTATTTTAGAATATTTCAGAATTAGGAAGACAAATGATCAAAACAAATCATTACACTAGGTGATGTATTTTCACATATTTTCGCCTGTGCACCTTATAGTTTTATTAGTAAAACTGTAGGTCTGTGAAAATGTAATGGTCATTTCAATTGGAAATATAGTCTGTAATGACAGTATGTTACCACGTCATAAATACTCACCTCTACTCTACACCACACCACTGCACTCTACTCTACTCTGCACCATTACACTTTACACCACTCCACTGCACTCAGCACCACTGAACAACACGCCTCTACTCTACCATGTACCACTCTATTGTATGCCAACGCATTCTTCGCCACTCTACTCTATGACAATGCATTATTCACCACTCTACTCTACACCACTCCAGTCTAGGCCACAACAATCTACTCTGCACATTTCCACTCTACGTCATTGTTCTTTACGCCACTCTGCAATACAGCTCTATGCCCCTGCTCTCTACACCAATCCACTGTATGATGTGCTAATTTACTCTCCACCACTGCACTCTATACCAGTTTACTCTATGCCACTGCACTCTACTCTTAACCACTGCATGTTGTGATAACGCTCCCTTCGCCACTGCTCGCTTCGCCACTCTACACCACTGCACTGACACTCTACAACACTGCACTCTCCGTTACTTCACTCTGCGCTACTGCACTCTGCTACACCACTGCAATCTACTCTGCACCACTCTACAGCACTGCACTCTATGCCACTCAACTCCACTCTGTGACGCTGTACTGTATGCCACTGAATTAAATGCCACTGCACTCTATGCCACAATACTCTGCAAAACTATGTGCCAAAGCACTCTACACCAATCCTTTCGACTATATGCAACTTCAGTATATGTCACTCTACGCGACGCCACACTACACCACTCCAATACACAACATTCTCTGCCACTCCACAACACTCCACTCCACTCCACTCTTCCCCATTCCACTCTACAACACGCCATTCCACTCTACGACACTCCATGCCACTAACTTGCTGAACAGCAGACACGCTGGTGCACAACATGGCTAAAACACATTATCAAAGCCAATAGCTCTTGCTTAGGCAATACCTATTGGCTTTGCCAATGCAGGTTTTAATTAGCTCCTCCTTGGAGCATGGACCAACTATGTGCAGTTCCAAGTTTTCAAGGCTTGCTCAGTTTATCCCTGCCCCAAAGAGAACGTTGCCTTACTTATATATATATATATGTATATATATATATATATATACCAATCCCGCTTCCTCTTCAGAAACCAGGCCTGACACAGCTGGGGTCTCGTTACAACAGGGCTTTAAATTCCGCCATACAGCACCAAAATTACAGCGTATTTAGCATCAGTCTCGCGCCTGGGACGCGTTTCGGCGATTGCCTTCTTCCTGCCAGTACTGCACTCGACTGTCAATAGTTTCAAATTTCGCGGGGTTTGTATTATCCATCACAATCCCACTCAATGGCACCCAACTCCACACAATGTCACTCCACCCCACCCCACTAAACGCTACTCTGCGCCACAAACTTTTAGCCATGCTGAACAGCAGCCACGCTGCTGTACAACATGGCTAAAATACATTGGCAAAGCCAATAGCTCACATATCCACCACTCAAATCAAAGTGATTTATTCGGTTAAAATTGATAACCATAAAAGCATACAACGTACAAATTTCATTTGCATTAAAATATAATTAAAAGAAAAACCTGAATCAATTTTCCCTGTGAACACACAGTAAGAAGTCAACCCAACAGGATAGATTTTGCAAGTTAAAAAAGAAACAATTATAATTGAGTAAGTGAGATGAATTTGAGACTATATCCAAGCTTTAAAAAGAGAGCACATAGGTGACATCAATTAAGATTCATTACATTAGTCAACACAAAAAGGTAACTGTGGTTATTGGATACTTTCAGATCGCCAAATCTAAGCCATGAAAAGAGTCATAACGATTGTAAGTGGGTGTCTTGTAACTACTCATTACGGGGCCCCTCCTGCCCATCCGGTGATTTTCCTCTACGCTCCATCTTGTGGGGGGCAAATACGCGGTTCTGGGATAGAAATCGGACAATTCTCTTGTTGCTATGGGCCCGTCTCCTATTTGTGAATCCCAGCTACGTAGATATGGGATGACCTGGTTATCCCTGAAGTTAACAATTACCAGGTCTCCAACCATATCCTTAGGACGGGAACCTATCCATCCCACCCGTCTGACATTTAAGATTCTTCCATCAATATTAGATGGGAGGGGTCTATTCTTAGTTAACCAAAATTGTACTTTATTTTTGAGGTCCTGATGCCCTTCAGTTTTCCCGTTTATGAGCACTGGCAGTCCCGAGAGGACACACACATAAGGTGCTGCCTCTGGTTGTGGATTTATACAGTTGATTTTTCTACACATATTACCTTGGTTAGCAAATGACCCCTCAGAGCTCGTGGCTACTTTGGTCGGCCCTGCTCTAGCGGCAGAACTCGGTTCCTTTGTCGATTTTTTGGGTACTTCCTTGCTGTTTGAGGCTAGTAATGTGGAATCGAATGACCGATTTTGGGCAGTTTTGCTATGTGCAGTGGTTTCAGGCATATTGGAAGCAACTAAGCTCTGCAGTTGCTTGCTTAGCTTGATAGTTTCTTCTATGATTGTGAGCTTTTCCCCAATTCTCTCTATCCTTTCTATGAGCGGGGATAATAAAGTTTTAACCAGTTCTTCAAGCTGGGCCAAGAGATTGGATGGTAAAATGGATACAGAAGTATCCAGTATTGGACATACTTTAAGTAGTTCAGGTGTGATGATGGCTTTGACCAAGGAGGGACTTGAAATCAATTTTGGATGTTTCGCTAGACTCCCCCTGTGTTCCGCACCTTTACGCTTTCTGTTCTGGGGAGGGACCTGGGAATGCATGGTCGCTTGAGTGTTAACTTTGTCTATTAATGGAGAAGGAGTTTCCAGGGGACTTTTATTTGGTTGGGGTGATTTACTAAACTGGGGGCTTCTATTTCCCATAGGGCATGTTGTGGGACTGAATTGCTCAGTTCCCTGTTCTGCTTGGAAGTACCTAGGTGTTACAAATTTCGTTTAATTCCCTCAGTAATAAAGAGTTCGGAGAGTCAATTGGAATCAAAGGGGATCGTTTGCAGGATGTAGTTTCTGTAGACAAACTATGTTCTACTCTCTCAATTGCCGATGTTACCCATGTTAGGTTTTAGTCCAGTGTCCCCTTGAGTGAACCCCCCCGAGAGAGTGTTTGTTTGGAGGCCCCTTTAAAAGCCATGGTACAACTAAGTAATAACCAATAATAACATACACGGACCTATATCGGTCCAGTGGGTATCTTATTGGCCAATAAATAGACCATTTAGGGGAAGCAGAAGTGTTCGTGGATAGTCTCTAGATGCGCGTACCTTGGTTCATGTCCTTTGTCCCCAAAACCAAGAGTGGTTGCCCGGCCCGACCTCCTCTGGCCTTTGAGGGCCACAGAGGGCCCGCCCTTTGCCCGGGCTTAGCCCGCGTGCGTCCCGCAACGCGGACGGGGCTCTGACCTTTTCGGCGCGTCAGTGGGCGGGAAAGGGCAGAGCAGACAGCAAAGGATTGTGGGGGCTGTAGTCCCCCCGCTCGGCGGCCGCGTGGTGTTCCAGTCTCGGCGGCGGGGGGGACCAACAGCCGGTGAAGATGCAAGGGCCGACTGCGCTATGGCCAGCGAAATCCCAGAGTCCCCGGTGAGTTCTGTATCAGGATGGTCGCCCGCTCCCCAGATGGGGCTCTGACCTTTTCAGCGCCTCCTAGGCGCGTCAGTGGGCGGGAAGGGGCGGAGCAGACAGGCAAAGGATTGTGGGGGCTGTAGTCCCCCCGCTCGGCGGCCTCATGGTGTTCCGGTCGCGGCGGCGGGGGGGACCAACAGCCGGTGGAGATGCAAGCGCCGACTGCGCTATGGCCAGCGAAATCCCAGAGTCCCCGGTGAGTTCTGTATCAGGATGGTCGCTTCACTATTTCACTATACTAATTCAACACTAATCCTTATGGGTTCCGGAGTAGCATGCTACTCGCCAAAAATGTGCTTCAAAACCCCATCAGGGGTAGCAAGCACTATATAAATGCAAACCTCTTTTCCTTCTTCTATCCCGTCGCTACCCATCTCTATCCAAATAACTGAATAACCTATCCACCACTCAAATTACTTTCATATTTCACTATACTAATTCACCACTAATGCTTTATGGGTTTCTGGAGTAGCGTGCTACTCGCCAAAAAAGCACTTCAACACCCCATCAGGGGTAAAAAGCGCTATATAAATACAAACCTTTTTCCCCTCTTCTATCCTTCCGCTATCCTTCTGAATCCAAATAATTGACTAACTTATCCACCACTTAAATCACATTCATATTTCACTATAGTAATTCAACACTAATCATTTATGGGTTCCGGAGTAGCGTGGCACTCGCTAAAAAAGCGCTTTGATGCCTCGTCAGGGGTAGTAAGCGCTATATAAATGCGATTACAATTACATGTAAGCTAGAGCTATTGGCTTTACCAATGCATGTTTCAAGGTATGTTCAATATTTGATTCGATCATTGATCTTTGCTGCCATTCCATAAATTGTGACCCAATGCAAAACCTTTTACTTGTACTAATATACAAACTTAGTGCTTCCCTTTCAATGCCTCAAAACATGAAAGCTAACAGTCGGGGACAAAGTTTTTTTTTAACAAAATACTTCAGCAAAATCCTGTATTTGAGATATAGGTTTTTTTAATGTTCACTTTTGAAATATACTTTTACCTCGTGCAAATTCTTCTTACGCATTTCACTCTAATGAGCTTGAATGGAGCTCTCCAAGGAGTCTCAACGAATATCTCTCAATTCCTTTTGTGCAATTACTAAATTCAAAAGTTCAGAAAATGCAAAAACACACAACGCAGGGCGAAGGACAGACTCCTTCCTTTAAGAAAGCAGCTTCCTCTCTCTAAATATGTGCTGTGTAACTTTCCACTCTGCATGTACAAAAGGCTAAAGACATATGTGTTCGTACATAGCAATGACAATGTACGACTATTTCCGGTATATATCTGATGTCCTTCACGTTGCAGGACAAGCATACGAGGGGGAGGTAGTTCATGGTGGTCACGACTTAGTGCAAGCTGTTTATTTTATTGTTCAGTTAGTTAAAACCATAACAATATACCAAATTTTAATATTAAAAGTTTGCTACACATAAAAAATTGCATCTCTACAAAAACATAAAATCTTAGAAGATTATACAATTGTAAAATACTTTCCAAATTATTAACATGATTTAACATTCAGTGCATGCTCATGAATTCGTAGAAAATTAATCAATTTACAATTAATTTGGGGGTCATTGGAGTCTAGTCCACATATGATAGCTCTCCTGCACGATCTTATGCCTCTGTCCTGAAATGCTCGCCGCAATATTGTGGTTCGCGCTAGTTGCAATGTCTTACAGTGACATACAAGATGAATGAGGTCTTCTTTTTTATAACCACAATGGCGGCAATTATCATTTTCTTTTGGTTTCCAGTGAGGGGCTTCCGCAAGAGTAGGGAACTGTCCGAACCTGAACGTTATTAATTTCCTCTTTAGGTAAATGGAATAGGTGGAGTCTAGATAGGCCGCTTGTTTCAAGGTTTTAGAAGTATTAATTAATCAGTGTCCACGAGTGACTTCTTGTTCGAAAAAGATCTTTATCGGTCAATAATGAGTGGAACTTTGCAGCTTTATTTATTATTAATTTGAATGCTTGGTAAGGCATTTGTTTACTCCATAGCTCCCTTGTATATGTCATCTTTAAGGAGTTTTCAAGAAATGTATATGCTGGTGAATACTGTTACTAGGGAAGTAAGAGCATCTCTTCACTCAGTTTTCCAGAGAGGAGACAGAGGAGTTTATCGCTACCTCTTCCGCTTGGATTCAAGACTGTTTGGCTGTTACATATAGTTTCCATTATGGAAACAGACCTTATTACTGTCGGCTCCCTGGTTAGCTTTCGTTTATAGATCTGACGTCAGAGTATGGTGAACGCTGCTGCGAGTCCAGCGTGAAAGCTGTCCGTTGTGGAAGTGCAAAGTAACTGCCGTGAAGGTAGGGGGATTGCTGTTTGTTGTTCCCATGTAGGGTGCAGTGCGTAGGGGGCACACTTTGTGAGTACAAATAGGGCAAGTGTTTGTGCAGGATGAGCGCTGTGAGTGTAGGCTGAGCAATGTAAATGTGAAAGCGTAAGGTGAGCTGCATCCATTTTATGAGTGCAAGTAGGAGATAGGACTAGTAATGTGCTGACAAGTGAAACATGGGTAGGCAAAAAAGCTGCTTTTTGCATGTACTTGACTGTATTAGCATATTAAAACCAGACCAACTGGCTGCCACTATATGTCTTTTATGTGGTAATGGCAGTTGGCAGGATGGCTCGAATGAGAGTGTTGGGGGCATAGCTCCCAGTAGTGTTAGGCGACGGACAGGCGCAGACAGGCTTGCCTTTGGCACACCTGCCTTTATATGCCCCAGTCATGGGAGAACCTATGTTCCTGCAAATGAGTAGCGTCTCTGCCCTGTATCAGGCACAAACCGGCAAAAACAACTGGTCCAAAAAATGAATAGTGCCAAAAAAAGTAAATCAGCCTTAGGGTTAGAGCGGTCGACCTCGAAGCTGGGGAACAGGGATCAAGTCTCGGCAAGCACGCGCAACATCCAGTGATTCTGGGCAAATCACTCGATCTCCCTGTGCCTAACACAAATAAACATGCCCATCTGTAACAAAACTGGTGCTCATGTAAAGCGCTCTGATACCCGATGTCTCGAATCTAGTTCGATCTATATAAAACTCAAAAAAAAGAACCCAAAATTACCAAAACTTAAGCCAGGTAATCTCGGAGGCTACATGGAAAATAAATAAGAGTCAGAAAAATAAACTAAGTATTTTAACTGGCAGTGCAGTGCAATGGGTGAACTACGGTCTCCCTTAAAAGTGTGGAATTTCTTTCCCGCTATTTGATGCTGCTGCCTAATGGGCACTATTTCATTGCGGTTATCTCCAGTTCTCTAAGGGAGAACACGCTTCACATCAAAGGCATTTGCCTCTCAAATTGGCTCACCCTATTTGTGGTTGAAAGAAAATTCAAAAAGTGCTTTTACAATGGGTCTGCTGACATGCACCAAATAAACCCCACACATGAGCTAAGGGTATTTAGTGTTCATCATCCTGACTATTCAATGATGAAGAGACATGTTTCAGTTTGATTTGGAAGTAGGAACTAGCTACGTTGAAGGGGAAAACAAGAAGAGTGGCCTACTGCATAAGGGCTTGGTTTTACAGCCTTGAGAAACAATTCCCTGAACAGACATTGGGTAGCTTATTACAGACAAGTTGGATAAAAAGAAAGACTGGGCGTAAATGTTACATGAAAAGAGCAAACCATGAAGTAAAATCATAGTAGACAAAAGTGCTTATTTTTAAAGTGATATGCTCTACTTTTATTTGAGAAAAGTTCTTAAACGGCTGAACTCACGTCAGTCAGTATTATCTTAAACTATCACTTCTACTTCCATCAACTGTCAAAATTACAGGGAAAACATCGGTAGTCAAATTTAGTTTCTTAATTGCTTCGCAATCCATTTTGCAGCAATTTAAACTCTCATTTCAGAACTCAGAATGCATAAAGACTATGCTGCAAAGGAATGACTCGCTAAGCTCAACCAAACACAAAAAAATACTTTCTCTTCTGGGATTATGCAATTCATTTAAGCATCACACCCTAAATCCAGATGTAGGTTGTCTAAAAATTAAGACCGGACAATTTCACCACCATCATAGACTACACTCACCTACATACATTCAAATCGTCAAAACCCGTAGGTCGCCATTGCCAGTATCAGATTTGCCATTCCCAAGGCTTTGCTTCCTTACTGTGGTAAGTCAATGTCGAACGATTTGGACTCTATCGCCTTACAGAAGTCTTAACAGTTAAGGTCACAGGCGTGCCGAGGTCTTAGTATGGAAGGTTAAGGATGAATTGAGATTAAGTCAATCTCATGGTTTTAAACTTTGGCATAAACTATCTGGTGGTTGGGCCACTGCAGCAAATAGGAGGTGCTGTCCAACTGGTCAAAGCTTCCTCCATACTGAAAACATCCAACAAAGAGACACTGGATAACAAAGACCACCTACTAAAACATATGTGACTATCACTGGGGTGGCAATAAGCTAATCGAGATCCAAATTAAGTTTGTTCAATAGACTTGAGCGATAGCATCACTTCCACCCTAGAATGAAAATTTGATAAGCACTTAATGTTCGGCCACGATATTCTAAGAGCGAGTTCTCAATATTTCCCTGGCATTTCCTGCATGGTATAGTATTTGTAGGGACATTATTTTCCTGAAACATCACGTTTAAGATAATTTATTTTGAAGTGCAGTACTGTGACATGCATTTACTTTCTGACATAGTATTCAGATTGCATTTCTTTCCTAACACCAGCCTTTAGAAAAAAAAGCCAAATGTAAAGTATAGAGCAGAAAGCAGTAATTCAGATAGAAAAGCACAGTAACAAAGATAATCATTGCAGTGGAGAACGGTGGCATGGAAAAAGGTTTCAGAAATGCTCATTCTGAAAAAGCTCTCAATGCATCTCAAAAGGAGATGTGCACCCTTTAATAACACAAGTATGCAAAATACTGACTTACATTAGTGATGTATGGTTCAATGGACTGGGCTGTTCTCTTCAACAGAGCCTTCGCCAGGTCATAAGCTTGTTTATTTAAATTCTGAAAAATAAAGAGCCTTGATTATCAAAAATACCTTGACTGTATCTCAAACTGACACAATTGATTGCCATCTCCAGCAACAATTTCCACTTTTTTGACTCATCACAGAAAACCAATAGCAAACGAGAGGTATTCTACAAAAAGACTTATTGAAATAGCCGGTCGCAGATACCCAACATATGAAACTGGTGAGGCGAGATGATATGGTTGAAGAAGATCTAATGGTTTGGGATGGGATGATCAATAAGATTATGGAATAACAAAACAATTGGACTCCCCAGGAGTCCACAGGGTACAATGAGGATTAAGTTGTAAAAATAATGTACCATAAACCTTTACACAGCACAAAGCTGCATGACAACACTCGACTGTATACATGTGATGTCTTGTACCTGTGTACACTACTGGTTGCAACAACGTTTATTTGTTTGACTTTGTAAAACTCAATAACTTTTTTTTTTACACAGAATTGCAAAAAGAGATATAATGCGATAGCTGCACAGAATATATACATGTTCTCCTTATAGAAAATATGTCAAACACTCAGTTATTTTCCTACAGTGCACATTAACTGTAAGTAGCTCAAGTCAAACACAGAGATGGCATTCCGCCTGTTGTCATCTTAACAGTTCCAGATCAGAAGATTTAATACACAAAAAGATCCTGCCACAATGATCCTATTGGGTAAATAAAAAGGGTTGCACACGAGAGACAAGACATATTAACTTGATAGTGGACTTGCCTGTGCCACAAAATCAGAAATCCAAGAGTATTACTAGCTAAATAAAGGCTCTCCTGACAAACCCCTGGAGCCTGTGCTTTGATTAGCCAGTCGTCCAGGTAGGTGAACCGATGTATCCACCCATGCCCCTTATATTACATGCAGTTTCGAAATGCTTTTTCCAAAACGCAAAATTGCAGTAGAGCATGTGCCAATTAGTCAACAGCAGAGTTGCTGTAATGGAGAAGAGTAAGCCACAAGTAAGGGACCAGAATAGGAGCCCTTTGCAACTACGTAAGTAGTATGAAGCACCATATTCATTCTCCAATATGATACAACATTGTGAAGATATTTTCAGCTTACTAGGTCATCCTGCACTCCCTCTCTGCCATTGTTTGGTAATCTTATTTTACAACTCTGAATACTAGGAGGAGGGGAGACAGCAAAACAAGACAGGTTTTCAAACAATTTCCATATACCTCCTGCACAAACTTAAGCTGCACCTACTCTAAAACATGCATTCAGAGTTAATACATGCAGAAAACATGCAGAGGGGCCCATGTGGCTGGACAACAAATATCTGTAATGGATAGCTATCCTTGCAAAGCCACAAGTGATACCTTTATGCTGCTGGCATGAGCATAAACCCAGATTAACCTGTGCTCGGCGGGGGAGACGTGTCACAGTGTTTTCCCAGGAATGAAACTTGATCTTGCGAACTTATTCACTTGGGAATTCATTGACAGTTTAGGGTCCATGGTAATATTGAGGTTTTTTACCTCCTTCGATACTTTAGGAGGTGGTCCCACATCGTCACGCAAGGTGGAGGTGGGACTTTTTTCCAATCGCAACAGGCGAGTATCTCAATTTTGGACGCATTCAATTTGACATGGCTCCATGTCACCCACTAATCAACAGCTGAGAGCCAATTGAAGATTTTTCAGTTTCCAAAGTCTTTTGGGCTTTCCAGTTTAAGACATATGTTTATGTTATCTGCATAGTTATAGCAGGTAAGCTGAAATTCATTGATCATTGATGACTTCATGTAGATGTTGAAAATCATGGGTGAGATGATAGAGCCTTGAGGGACCCCTGCTTTTATGATGTAGGGTTTGGATAAGAAATGAGGAGTATAGATGGCATTTGTTCTGTTTTAAAGGTAGGATGTCATCCAGTCGAGAGCAGTCACCTCTATGCCGGCTCTGCGGAGTCTTTGGATTAGAGTGTGATGATAAACTGTGTCGAAGGCAGCTGAACCGTCCCAGTGAAGTACTGCAGCAACCCCGTTGTGGTCTGCTGTGTTTTTAAGGTCATTATAGATGATGATTAGGGCAGAGTCTATGCGTCTCTTCCTGGACAGAATCCTGTTTGGAAGTTGGAAAGTATGAAATAAATTGAGACCTTTGCGGGTCAGCTGCTCTTTCTATTAGTTTGCCTAGGCCTGATCCAGAAGAACTAAGTCCATAGCTGTTTGGCTCTTTAGGGTCCAGGTTTGTTTTCTTTACTAATGGGCGTATACATGCCTTTTTTTGAGTCTCCAGGAAAACTCTTGTTATCAAACTCTTGTTGTTGAAGAATAATTGAGGATTGTTCTGAACGGTGCATCAGCAGAGGTTGGTAAAAGAATGTTCTTGAAGATTTGTGGTGGACAAGGGTCATAGGGGCAGCCAACTAGTCTACTTGTTTTGACAAGATCCATAAAATCGGTTTCTAATAGTTGTTTGAAGGAAAACAGAGGCTGGGTTAACCTACCCTTGGTGGGATATTGTTTGAAAAAGGCTGGTGCTGGTGGCTTTCCTTTGGATTAAATAGGAATCCAAAACGTTTGCTTTGGTAATGTAATGATTTGCCAGTTTGTCAATAAATTCTTGGGCAATAGGATAGATTCCTTCTGTGCTTTAGGTTAAAGGAATTCAGTGAGAATTTCATAAAATTCTTTATTTGCACATTTTGCATTCCGAATTCTGATTGAACAGTAGCCTTTTCTGGCTTTTTTGATAGATGACTTGTATCGTCGGTTGTATTTTTGTGGGCAAAGTTTGTCTTGAGTGCCATTTGTTTTGAGTCAGGTTTGTTGCACCTTTATAATTTTTTGTTTAATCTTTTTAAGTACTGCATTCATCCAAGGTGCCAGTTTTCTTTAGGCATGTTTTGTTGTTTTTGGTGAGATTAGGATATCAAAAGCTGCAAGATGTTACTCAGTTTTTTAACCAAATGTATTGTGTCCAGATCTATTTTGGATAATATTTGTGTTTCTTGGTCTTCAAATTTTAATTTGTCCCAAAGTCAATTTGTGCTTGTTGGTAAGTTGGCCTTAGGTGTGGAGAGTTGTGGTGCCTTTCCTGGACAGACCACTATTTAATCAAATTTCGTAACGCCATTACTGACAGGTCAGAGCAGGGGGCAATAGCAGAAAAAAAAAAGAATCTTAGAGACTTTGGACTAATATCACACCAAAGAAATGTTCTAGGGCCGTGTCCTGGGACACTGGGACCCATGAATCTAACAATAATGTTGCTCTAGACAACTATCATTATGTCTCAGGGGCAACATTTGAAAAACTTGCACCCTATAAAATATCTAAACAGACATCATCCAGCCCTCATGACCCCTGGTTCATCAATGACCTACGCCTGCTGAAGGCAGAGTGTAGGAAATTGGAAAGACGATTTCGAGGCTCAAAGGCTTTGAATGACAAAGTAGATCTTAAATCTGCTCTCACTGAATACTAAGCTCTCATCAAAAAGTCCAGCAGGAGATTGATCTGCAATCAAATAAATAATGCAGATAACTCTTCCAAAGAGTTGTGCAAAGTGCTTAATGATTTTATTCACCCTCAAGCGTGTGGTTTTGAAATACCTGCCTCTCAACTCTGCAACTTGTTCGCAGAATTCCTTGAGGAAAAAGTTGAGGTGATCTATAGAAAATTTCTATTGGATCAGGATCGATCTACCTCAAACCTCCCAATGTTGCTTTATGACAATCCGTCCCCACACTGGGATAGGTTTAAACCACTGACATTACAGCAAGTTTTAACAGCCTTGCATAATACCAAATCAGGCTCTCCGATGGACTTATGTTCCTCAAAGACTGTAGCCTCTTTATCAGTAGAATAAGCAGTAGCGATTCTGCCTTTGCTCAATGTGAGACGCAGGCTTAGTATATGGGCTCACTTATATAAGGGTAGCACCTTGCACTGATCCAGGCAACCCTTAGGGTGATTTTAGTGGTTTTAGATAACCTTAGAACGTTCTCTAAGAGGTAGTTGCTGCGAGAAGCCTTCAGGCTTAGTCCAGAAGGAGTGTAAAGCAGCTTGTATTAACAGTACTTAATCGTATGGTATAGGTTAAGTGAAAGATGAATCACACAGTGTAGTTATAAAAATAGGTATTTTATTACGGACACTCACTAATACAATTGTACTACCTACTACCCGGAGATAGAAGCACAAAACACACAATACTTAGGAAAAAGAGCACATAAGTAGCACAAATACACAGTGGTCCGCAGGGGGCGAACACACCATATGCTAAAATAGTGGTATATGAACCACAACTTCATTCCAGGATGGCCCCATAGGACAGAGAAGCGTTAGGGACCCAAGGAACCACCCAAGGTAAGTACCCAGGAACCCCATGGAGGCCGTGTGCAGTGTGTAAACACGAACGCATGATCAATCCAAGCCAATGGGTAAGTCGCAGTTGCAGTTTTAAAGGAAAAGGACCCTTCCCAGCGGTCTCTGAAGGAACCCAGTGGAAGATGGAAGGTTGGAGAGGCACCCCACGCGTGGATACTCCAGGAACCAGGATACCTGCGCCAGGCGAGCCGGGTGCATAGGCGTCAAGTGACGTTGCAAACCGCCGTAGACCATAATGGAGGACTTCAGCAAAGATGCCGCTAGAGAAGACAACAAAGTTGTAAATTAAAAAGAAGGGTGAACAGGTTACATGTCACACTCAGGAAGAGTTGTTCTGTTTTTTTAAAAATGCGTAACCATATGATATCAATGGGTAGAATGTTAAATAGGCAGGCTGAGTTTTATATTGCTTTAGATTGTTATATAGGTAGGATTGTAGATTGGATAATTGAAGTATTTTTGAATGGTTAGTCATATTTGTTTTTCTTTTTTATTTTTACAGCCCTGATGACGTCCTATTGAGGACGAAACGCGTAGGCTGTATTGTGATATATTTGACCATCAATTGAATTGGATTTATTTGATCATCTTTTTTGTGAAGCATCTTTGAAAACTAATACCTGAAGTGGAAAGAAAAATAAAAACCCAAAAGAAGAAGCAAGCCTGCTATAAAGAGTTTCTTTTTTCTGTTTTATGATTGATGTCTACATATGACTTTTTGATAGATTGTATTTCTAATACAAGATACTCCTTGGTTTGGGTATACAAAAGCCCTTAAATACCCTTAGGAAAGAGTTGGTAGGATTCAGGGTCCCTCCCAGAGGAGTGGCTGGACAGTGAGGAGGATACTCCCATGTCCTTTATCCAGTTTTGCGCCAGAGGGGCAGCGAACGGCTCCATGCACCAAATGTGCACTTCAAGTAGTCTCAGTGGTGCTGGCAAGCACCCCCACCCAGTCCCAATACACTAAATCCTGTCTGGGAAGTGATCACACCTCCCTGTGACAGGATACCTATTGTTCAGCCTTCCCCTGCACAACCTTGGCTCAGCAGCAGGATAGCAGAAACGTGTCTCTGGTTGACAGCAGCCCTAGCTTGCTGGCCGGTTCTGGAAGACTGGCACCGGAAGCACTGAGGGCCTTCTGGAGGAGCTTTAAAGTGCATGGAATCATACCTCCCACACTGTTTATGGTGTGGGAGGTATGATACCAACATGTTTGATAGACAGGATTCGTTACAGCCAGTTTAGAGATGGTCATCGTGTAATGACGCATGGCCACTCTATATGTCAAAATGGCTGATGCACTTACAACCTGGGAGAATGGACTATGAAGGTTGATGGGGTGCCCTGCTCATGCAGGGGCACCCTCACACTTGTGACCCAGCACCCTGCCTTCAGGATTGAAAGGGGTGACTTATAGGTTTTAAGTGTAGTGACCTCAGATATAAAGAAACCTATATCTGTCGTAAGTGGTGCTAGCACCAGCTTACACAGTCTGCAATGGGAGGCCTCTAGTCACAATTGGAGTGGTCTCACGGATGGCATAATACATGCTGCAACCCATGGGGAACCCCTGGTGTCCCTATGTCCTGGGTACCTTAGTACCATATGCTAGGGACTTACAAAGGTACACCAATAGCCAATTTGGATTGTACCTAAGTACTCACTATGTCCAATTTAGGGAAGAAGCACTGAGACTGGGGTGCTGATTAGCAGTATCCTAGTCAGACTAGTCAGAAAACAAAATGACACCAGCAAAATTTGGTGTGACCATGAAAGCATATCCTACTTTCCTACACTCAATCTTGCTTTTGAATCAGCCAATGTACATTTGATATAGAAGACTTCTCTGGCGGTTCCCATAGAAAAAAACAAAACATAGACCCCAATAACGTGAGTGAATAGCGCCCTGTTTCTCCTCATCCTTTATTAGGAAAAATACTTGAAAATACTGCAATTCTAGACCCCTCTCAATCAGGATTCTGAGCAGCCAATGGTACTGAGAGCGCATTGGTAGCAGTTGCTAACTCCATCTGGCTCTCTTCGGAAGCTGGTGCAGCAGCTACGCTGGTTCTAATAGACCTCTCTGCAACATTTGACACAGTTTCCCATGCAGTTCTGATTAGCAGACTGCACGAGATAGGTGTCAGGGGTGCTGTCCTGCAGTGGTTAGCTGTTTTTCTAGAAGATCGCTCCCAAATTACCACTCAGGGCTCTTTCAAATGTCGGCTGGCACCTCTCACCAAGGATGTGCCCCAAGGCTCATTGTTGAGCCCAACATTGTTTAATATCCACGTTGCTCCCTTGGCGCAGATTGTTATAACGTACGGTTTCGAAATAATCCTATATGCTGATGATATGCAGTTGATCATCTCGATGAAACAGGGCATTGTGAGTACTAAGCATTGCTTCCCAATTTGTATAAGAGATACTACTGCTTGGATGTCCAGGAACTGTCTTCAACAGAATAATGAAAAGACAGGGTTCTTTCTGTTTGGCAGGGAGCAACATCTATGGTCTTTCGGACTGTTGGCCTGCGGAATTAGGTACTGCCCCATGCCCCAGTCAAACAGCAAAAAACTTAGGGGCAAAAATTGATTATGAACAGTCTATGAAAAACCATGTAACAGCAAAGAGAGGGACTTGTTTTGCGACCATGTGTATTCTGAAGAAAGTCTTTCCTTGGCTCCCGGCTTCGGATAGGAAAACGCTAGTCCAGGTGCTGATTATCAGCCGCCTGGATTACAGCAATGCCTTGCTTATGGCAGCCAATAACACCCTTTTAACAAAACTTTAGTCATTCAAAATACTGCTGCCCGACTGGTGTGTAACCTCCCTGCAGGCTCTCCTTTGGCCCCATCCTGGGGTCCCTCCACTGGCTATTGGTCAGAAAGCGCATCTTTAAGACATGCGGTCTCATCCACAAAGCTCTACTACAAAGATCTCTGCAGTATCTGAAGGACAAATTATGTTACTACCATCCTGTACACACACTTCGGTCTTGTGATAAGGAATTCTAGCTATTCCTCTAATTCGTGCCTCAAGATATGGAGGCAGGGCTTTCGCTTACACTGCTCCGAGGGCATGGGAATCAACTTCCTGATGAACTTCGCAGCTGTGTGGATTTCACCAGATGTAAGAGACTACTGAAAACTTGGACATGTTAATTAATGGTTGCGTTACTTGAACAGGCCTAGCGCAGAGATACACCGCTTGGTGTAATTCGTTCGCTCTAAAAATAGATAAAACATAACAATCAGAACTCAACCCTAAGCCCTTGGTGAAATCGAAACCCTTGCCTAGGAATCAGTTCGAACACAGAAGCAACAAACAATATTACACCTATTTTAAAATCAATCATGTGACCTTAAGCTTAAGGGGCTGTGCAAGGTGTTAGCGGATAGCAGAGGCCTGGTCAGGTGCCCTGTAAAGCATAAACTGGTGCGAAGGAGAGGGGGTTGGCAGCTGCTCCGGAGTTCAGAATCTCCTTGGATACAGACCGGTCCAATACACATTTTACAGGTCCTATTCAACCCTGCAGGTAAGGCCAAATGTAAAGCTACTAAATAACGATTTTCGAGCATTTAAAACCCTTATGCTACCTACAATTTTCAAAATAAATTTCTAACCACAAAACAGGTGGAGAAGTCTGTTACACACTCGCTCTACAAGAAGTGTTTTTTCCAAATCGGATGCAGATCGGGTGATTGTCCCGTTACCCGTGGCACACCTCATTGCGGTGTGGCCATAGAAATGGTTTAACAACGTTTCATACCTTTGATTTCCTACACTGTCCACAGAGAAGTACTCTCTTCTCGATATTCATTCTTGCTGAAACAACTTTGTGCTATATTTTATCTACCCATCCTGGTCACTCCGTCGCCGATACTTTCAGAGAGTGCCCGATTTCCTGCTTTCATGCCCTGAAGAAGTCCTTTACTGGCTGAAACGCGTTGGCTGTGTTTTTTTTAAACAAGGATTTTGTGAATAAAAGAAAAGACTAAAGAAACACTCTATGGAAACAGACCAGTTATTATGCTTTGCTTTATTGTCAAGTGGTGCACCTTTGCGTTTTGTTTGAAATCTGGTATAATCATGTATTGGATTGCACCGCAACAGTGGGAGCATTAACAGTGTGCACACAAGAGTAATGGGGGATTCCCATTCAACGCGTATTAATTAGGGATAGCAGGTCAGGTGCTAGATCTTTACAGGGTACACAGTCAACTGTTTGTTCTACTCAGCTTAGGGGTGTATGTTTGCCTTTTTAGATTTTAGAAGGGGACGGTGTTTGCCTTTTAGTAGCCTTAACACAGTTTAGGGAAAACAAGAAAAGAAATGTAAACACTTCCGCAGTGAAAACACAGCATATTTAAAGTAAAATTGCACTGAACTGAGTTTGTGCTCGTAACAGCTTTGCTTTTAGTTGTCTCTCTGTGCTATTTAGGGCTCACAGAAGCTGGGGCTCACAGAAGCTGGGGCTACAGAATGGAATGTCAATCACCAGCGTAAACTTATCCTGGCAATCAAACACTTTTTTACCTGACTAGGACTTCACAGAAACCCCCTACCTGCACTTACTCCTGCCCTGTGGTCCAAATATAAAAAAACCCTCTCACCTTCCACACTGTCCCTAAATATACCCCAATCCCTTCAAAAGCCCTTAGGCCTAAAACCCTAACTGCTATTTTTAAAAAAACTACCCCGAACCCCGACCCCAAGCCCTTAAAAAACTACCCCACCCTCCCTGAAACCCTAAAACCTACCCTAGCTACCTATGCCCCCAACCCATACAAACTACCCACACAAAACCCAGCCCCAGCCTCACTTACCACAGCGCGTCCTCTCATCCTGGTGTGTTCCGGATTCCGCCAAGCTGCAGGCAGCAGCTAGACTACACACTGCCTTAACCACACGTATGCGTGGTTAAGACAAGCATGGTAGGGATTTCGTAGTCGGAACATGCATGGCTCTGCCCGCGCTGTTCCAACTGTTTCCCATTGAAGGCTGATCAGCATAAAAATGTGTATGCTTAGTACTCAAACTTTTCCACGATAACCTTCTAGATTAATTGGCAAAGAAGCTGATGGTTTCAGCAGCCTTTCACCAGTTGTGCAGCGAAGACTCTTTTACTCAAATTCCTGTTTTTCAAAAAATACATACCTTGGACAGGTCTTTCTTTGGCAGAGAACTCAGAGTCGGAAAAACTAGTCTGCCTGCTATCTGCACTATTCTCTCTCCTGCATTCAAAAGAAAACCCAAGCCATCTGAACACACTTTTCCTCCCTTATACCTCAAATTACCTGCTCTTTTCTATACAGTCAGGTGTTTGATCTTTTCTGGCAGACCTAGAGAGTCCTTCAGATTTGTGAAATGAATTCCACCTAGGTTTACTCATTATTGTATAAATCATGGATAATGTTCTCGGTTTGAAAGAACCTTCATCTATGTAAATATCTTTAAATTCATATTTTGTTATAATACACTATTCTATGTAAGTAACAGTTGTACCAGAGCTTTGTGCACACCGTATAAAAATGTTCAACAGAACAAAGTACAGATTTACTTTGTCAGTATGCAAAAGGTGAAAGCACAGGAACACTTTGGCCCTACTTTTAAGGTATTTGGAAGGAGGAACAGCAAAAAAGATTTAGGAAACTCTTGCTGAGTCAATATCGAAGGAGTGTTTTCCCCACTGTACATAAAAAAGCACTGGCGACGCCCAAAGGTCTGGCATTCTTTTGGCTTTCTTTTGTCATTGCTTTTGCAAACCTTCATTGTTGGGGGTGAGATGTAGTGTCCTAGCCAATACAAAAGAAATTCCTAAAAGCCCAAATATTTTGGGGTCTCAAAAAGCATACATGCTTGCGGAGTGCTCCGTGAGAAAGAGCAGAATGCAGTCACTCGTGGTGAAGTTAGCTAATGGCTGGAGTGGGTGAGCCAAGCGTCCTATACTGCATGTTGTGACGGCCCAAAGAAAAATTTTAATGACAATAATAGACCAAAGTATAAAGAGGTCTGCATGAAAGCCCCTATAAATAACAATGTAAAATATATAATTTTAGTAAAATTAAAACTTCTAGGCTAATGCCCAACCTACAATTTAACAGAAAATGGCTATTTTTTCTATGTTTGGATGTGAACTCACTGTAGTTAAGAAACAAAACAATTACTGATGCTTACTACTTTTAATCAAATGTCTGCAATATTCAACAAGAAAATGTTCTAGAGATGAACTTTCTAAATCAAAAATGCCATCCAGACCCAGGCTTCCAGCAAAGGGTTCAACTTAAACATAGTACTTTAGACCACGTGGTCATGATTAACTTCATGCCTCAATCTTTTGGGACAGGAGGAAATTCTAAGCAGGAAAAAGGTTTTCCATAAAGTTAAGATAGCCAAGATCTTTAAAGAAAGCACAGTTGTAATAAAACCTTTATAACAAATTAAATTAACTAGGAATATAACGGAAATCGACCTACACAGAAGCACCATTTTGTAGGGCATATCTATTCAAAAATAAATAAAGAGGATCACATTGAGGCCAGGCTCTACAAAGATCTGATGTGGACCTAATAAGACAATTCCCCATGAAAACCTCCAAAGGGAAGTTTCCCAGCAAAAATAGGACAAAAGGCTGAATAAAAGTGAATTAGATTTAGCAGGCCAGTATAACGTGGTTCCATTTGGTGCTATGCGCTTGCTGGTTTGGCTCATTTGTTTAACATTAGGGAAAAAATGACTCTGTCCAAATCCCATGCATACGTCACACTGTACATCTAGTCATGATAAAGTTCAAACAAAAGAAAACAACCTTCTGATTAGAAAACTTTTCCAGATGTACAATGGGGTACAAAAATGATTAGCTGAAGGTCACTGAAAAGTTTGATAGAGGCTGGCCAACTTGGTTCCCCTGAATTTAATTGCAAATATCAAGATGAATAAATAATGCAATGGAGATAATGGAAAAAGGCTACTATTCTGTGAGGTAAAAAGCATGCTGCGCAATCTACAAATGCTGATCAGAGTGTAGCTTATTAATGCTTTAATAAAAAAAGTCCAATTTCTTTAAAAAAAAAAAAAAAAAGAGAACAATCTTGCACCAAAGCAGGAGATGCACTTTCTGCTGCTGCATTCGTAAAGCGGAAAGCAAACACCAGCCCTTCGTTGAAAAAAATATATACTTTGCAGCGAAAAAAGTGCTTCACCACCATACGTTCACCCCACAACTGGATGGAAACATAAGGAACCCTGAAAGAGTACTATTTGAGAGGAAGCAAAGGTGGCTTCACCACCTCTGCACCCATATCCAGGGCATGAACGAAGATATTCCACGGGTCTCGATGAATATCGAAAGAGTGGTCCTGCTCCAAGCACCTTTAGTGGTCAATCACGAAGCTAGCAACCACTGAAGATAAAAAGAGCAATTGACCAGGACAGCAGTTTTGTGTTAAATGATGTATGGTTAGATACAAACCATGGAAGTGCAACAAATTGAATTTCACTTAGACGCATTGATTAACATATGTGAGGCATTACTGTGCAAAGTGCTAATCAAAGAAGTAAATGCAGAGGTGTTATAAGTAATTATCTCAGCGCTCTAGTAAATGACAATACATAAATAAATCACCCACTAACTAGAGTAAAAATGCCTCATTTCGGCTAAAAACGCAGAGAGGCAACATAATCCCAGACCATCCAAACTCCTAATAAAATTCGCCGTGTGAAACGAGGGGGCAGAGCGTTAAGTCCAATTACCTCTGAAGCTCAAAGTGCTTCTGCGGGGGGTGGCTGGCGATCAAGGTAGGGGCGGGGCTTTGGGCCGTGTCAAAGGAACCGAAATCGTGAGGCGCACGGTGGCTCGTGCGAGTTGGCAGGTTTGAAATCGAAAGATGTTGGTTTGCGTCGTTATATGGTATGACTGGGGCAGAGGGAGTCACGTGACCCGGAAGACGCCACGGACCAAGAAATAGCACTGAGTTGAGACCTTTGATGAAGTATGTCCCAATTAGGAGGAGCTGTATAGTACAGCCCTCAGACCATTTTTTCCTTTTTTTAAACAAACTTAACTACATTGGTTTACCTTGGGTTCTCTCTGCAGTGTGTGAATAAAAGGTCGATACCTCCCAACATTCCTATGCAGCCCGACACAAGAAAATAAGAAAGCTTTTGTGCGTTCTGGCTCTGCATCTGCATGCTGCAAATTCACAAAGGTTGGATCGGCACCCGGATTACTTTAAAAAAAAAAAAAAAGTTTTGGGATACACAGACACAGCATGCTACGAACGATTGCATTACATCAGCATATTCCGTTTGAGTAAGTAGTAGCCTTTCAGACCAAATACTGAATGAGAGAGCATGGTGTATTCCACATGGTACAAACATTTTTGTTGCAGTGTTCACTTGATAAGTCGCAGAAAACTGAACAATAGCTGTGATGGCTAGCAATATGAATATCTTTTTTCTCTTAACCTCAGAACTGGTTGTAAAGGGGCACAGCTTAAATCATTTCAAATGCAGTTGCAAGTAGGTTTTGGACTACTCGGTCCTGATGAAAGCCAAGCAACCAGTAGGCCGAAATATGTAACCTTAGATGCAGGAATATATTATTTCCCACATTACCATCAACCCTTGGTTTTAACCTTGGCAGGGAGGCCATAAACTGGTTCAAATCATGGAGTAATATTGTAGGACACCACGAGCCAATTTTAATAATAGATTCCTCCAGAAGACAAAGAGATCCCTCGAGTTTCAAGGTTGAGCCCATCCAGATACCTCTATGATTCAGGGCAAGAACTCGATAATGAAACATGCGGTGAGGGAAACAACAGTGAGCAAGAGCCCTGATAAAAAAACAAGAGGATTGTGTGGGAGCGTACATGCTGCTGACTGTCCCCCAAAAGTGTCTGTTAACTCCATTGGCGATACAAAATGCTGCCTGGCTTTGCAAAGGTCCAGGAAGGGACATGTAACGTTTCACCTAACCTCACCCCATTTTTAACCTCTCCTCCAGTCTTATTCAAGAGTGGGAATGATATGTCAGCACCCCAAACACCAAACCACCTGGTGCGAATGTAAGGGGAGTGTCACCCTCACACTCTATTATCTAATTCAAACCTCTCCCCGGCCTTGGAATTTCAAACCCTTTTCATACTGCCCAAGGGATGCGCCACAAGCATGCCCACAGGAAATACACCTCGGTGGCCTTGCCAAGGGAAAGAGTGGAAACACTCCATTGTCCATAGTGAGTGGCTAAAGATCTACAGAGTGGCTTTGGAAACATAAGACCTTTGCAGTGTCTGCTAAAAACAACGTCTGTGCACAGTGGCCTCTTATTTGGGGATGGAGGTGTAGGGGGATATGTGTGCTAAAGGCTATGCACTATGTACAATGTCACTGTACACAGCAAAAAGCAGTGCTCTGTGGTTGAGAAGCACAGAAAAAGGGCACAAAATGCCCTTTAAACACATAGTGAGCATCCATTGCTCGCATCACAAGCCAAATGAATGAGACGTGGGGATCTCAACTCTAAGGGGAGGGGGACTAGGCTAAGTGTTTGCCCAAAAGCTGCTTCCTGCACCCATTGGCACCTAAGCAGATGGTTTGGTAGCGAAGGGCCAGGCTCCACACCCAGTGCCCCCTACACATGGCTCGAGACTGAGCCAAGCAAGCCCTGAGGTCAGAGTGTGCCCAAAAGCCATTCCCTTGCCAGGACTGTGGTGCTCAAGGCGCAAAACCTAATCCCTTTCAAATTTCTAAGTTAATCTCCCATTCCACTATGTACTGTTCATGATCGTGTGTCACAGTTGATAACACCAGTGCTTAAGTTGAGCCTCTGTTTGCAGGTGGGGGCCCACCACCACTCTTTTTTGGAGACCTGTACTTTTTTTCATCAGACTGATCCAGAGCAAAGGAAAGAAAAGCAACAAAAAAAACATGCAGGAAAGGAGGAACAGAAAGCCAAAAATACAGTGACAAAATAACCAGCGATGAAAAAAGAACACAAAAGCCTGAGTTAAAGTGATAGGGATTGTCTGATGGAGGATGAAAGAGGCACAAGATGGAATCAAGGCTACGCAGCCTCGGTATTCAGCACCACAGACATTCGAAGAGAACAGAATCCTGGACCCTTCCTAGTCAGGGTTCCGCAGCAACCACAGCACCGAGACCGCCCTCACTGCCGCCACCGACATCAGGACCCTGCTAGACAACGGGGAGACTGCAGCACTCATCCTCCTAAACATCTCCGCCGCCTTCGTCACCGTCTGCCACCGCACACTACGCACACGCCTCCACGCCGCAGGGATCCGAGACAAGGCTCTGGAATGGACCACCTCCTTCCTCTCCGGCAGAACGCAGAGCATCCGCCTCCCCCCGTTCCGTTGCCTCCGAGATCATCTGCGGCGTACCCCAAGGATCCTCCCTCAGCCCGACACTGTTCAACATTTACATGGCCCGTTCGCACATGTCGCCCGACAGCACGACCTCAACATAATCTCCTACACCGACGACACTCAACTGATCCTCTCCCTCATCAAGGACCCCATCACCGCCAAAGCCAACCTCCATGAAGGAAGGAAGGCCGTTGCCGACTGGATGAAGATCAGCCGTCTGAAGCTGAACTCGGACAAGACTGAGGTCCTCATCCTCGGCTCCAACCCGTCAGCCTGGGACGACTCCTGGTGGCCAACGACACTGGGGGCAGCCCAGACACCCACCGACCACGCACGCAACCTGGGAATCATCCTCGACTCAACGCTCTCAATGACCAAGCAAGTCAATGCCATCTCCTCCTACTGCTCCAACACCCTCTGCATGCTCCGCAAGATCTACAGATGGATCCAGACAGATACAAGAAAGACAGTCACCCAGGCCCTCGTCAGCAGCAGACTCGACTACGGATACACCCTCTACATGGGAGCCCCGACCAAGCTCATCAATCGACTACAACGCATCCAAAACGCCTCAGTACGATGTACCACGACACAGCAACATCACCCAGGGCAGGGTCAAAAGGACATTTGTGCACTTCAAAGACCCTTCTTTGAAGTCAACTCCACATCAAAGGCACAGATGAATATAAAAACTGGGTCTGTAACCCCTCCATACCAGACACTTCTGGACCTACAACTGGATTCTGTCAGAAGAATTGCTGTACTGCACCAAGAACTGACACTCTGCTGGACTGCTGACCAGGAAGGCTTGCTTTTCTGCTGTGCTGCCCTTCTGCGCTCTGACCCTGCTGAGGTGAGCTGGAGTCAACCTTGCGACTGAAGTGATCTCCAAGGGCTTGTTGGCTTGCCTCCTGTTGCTTGAGACTCGCGGCTATCAAAGTCTCTACCCTTGCTCCTGTGCCTGGTTCACTGGAAACAGACCCAGATACTTGCACCAGACACACCAACGCATCCCCAGTCTGCATGTAGTAGAACCAGCGCATCGCCGCCACTGCGTGGAGAAGATCAACGCATCACCTCTCCAGCGTGGATTTAGCCAGCGCATCGCATTCAGAACCACAGTACTTTGAACTGGAGCTTCGCTTAACAGACTCAAAATATCGCCGCCACTGCGTGAAGAAACTCAAGGCATCACCTCAAGTGTGGGCTCAACATAGACGCATCGCTCATCTGCACCCTGCATCTCCCTGTTGTGTCCCAGGATCAGGGTACTCTGTTCCCCTGGCCTGTGTGGCTCTTGTTCCTGGCCAGTGCTCCATCGCGGTCAGCTTGAACTGTTGACTTTGTTCAGGTCCAGAACGACCAGATAACACCCATAAGTGCTTATAGCTTCCAAGGACTAGAAACACTTATTATTATTTTAAAAATTCATAACACCACTTCTACTAATTGGATTTTGGAGTTTTGGTCTTGATTTATTTATAAACTGTCTGTTTTTTTAAAAACCTTTGTGATGTCTTTTTGTGGTGTTTTCACTGTTACTTTGCGCTTGTTGCACAAAAACGTTACACACCGCCTCTATAAATAAGCCAGACTGCTCTGTGCCAAGCTACCAGAGGGTGAGAACAAGTTATCTTTTGGTGTGTATCTAGCTTACCCGGACTAGAGTGGTGGTCCCTACTTTGGCAGAGTGCATACCTCTGCCAACGAGAGACCCCATTTCTAACAGTGAGCTTACAAAACTTAAGAAAACTAAACTCATCATGGTGAGAAACACATCAATAAACTCCACCTCAGTCATGCACTTCACACAGACATGTGCAGAGATACTGGAATGCGTACATAATGGGGATACGTCAGAAGAACAACCACTGGAGTTCATTTGCCCAAATGGCTCATGCAAGAGCAGGGCCAATACAGACTCATGCCCCAGAGAGGACCTGGATCCTTGATACGAAGAAGATTAATCACTAAATGCTGCCTCCACTTCATTCTTCAAAGACCGTAGTATTTTATATAAGCTGCAATGGTTTAAAAATGGCTATGAAAGTATGCATCTTAGGAGTTATATATGCGCATTGCGAAGTCTAAAATCTCCTCACCGCCCCCCCTCCCACCCACTCCCCCCATATATCAGATCTAGTTACATCACTGACAACTCCCATAAACAATTTATTTAGGTCAGAAAGGTACGATGTCCATCAGATTTAAGGGAGAGTGAAGCACACAGAGTAAAAACATTTCAGTAACAAGTAGCTGTATGCTGAACAAGGAAGGGCATCTGGCTCTCCCACTAAAATGTATCAGCATTCCAGGCTGGTTTAACATTAGGTGTCTCTGTGCCTGCATTCTTAAGACATTTATTGAGAGACTATGGGCTCTAAAGGACTTGCTGCCACATCAAAACAATTTGCATCTGAACCAATCGTTATCTTGTTAACTTTTGTACAGATGTTTTAACAACATTTTTCTCAAAAAAATAATAATAATCATCATCATCATCATCAGGACTTGCCTTGTGTGCAGGAACCAAATTTACAAGAACTGTATCTAGGAGCTCTTGTGACACAGTATCACCTTCACAGACGATAGAGCTCATCAGATCCACCATGTGCATATGAACTTTCTGATTATGGCCATTGCTGGAATTAAACAAGCACAACATATTTTAAGAAAACTACAATAGATCTAAACAAACAATGTAAATGATAGAGTTCTCCATCCAACAACACAGCTCCAAAGAAGCGGGTGGTGCCACATATAATTGCAGACTATGAGGAAGTTGCCACTGCCACCCCCATAACAAGTCTAGTCTGAACACGTTTATACAAATATTAAGCTGCACTTCTGAAAAAGCCACAGATAAGCACAAGGCTGGGATCGAAGCGGAGTCTCAGTAATATAAAGGAAGGAACATTATTTGTAACAATATTTTTCCTCGAAAATATTGTTAATCAAGTCAAATCATAGACAGTTCTGCCCATCTTCGGACCGTAAATAACTTTGGTAAAAGATTGTTCTTTTAAAAAAAAAGCTCTTTTTTAAAATAAAGAATAGCTACAGGGTACCTTAAAGTAATTCTATGTGCATTTCATTAAAAAAAGAAGATGGCCCACGTCATAAAAACCAAGGAGCAAAATGTATACATCTTGAACCCGTTTTAAGGCCTTAGCTGCTGAGACTTTTTCACCCCAATGCTGAGCCCTTTTGACATTTGGGGCACTTCCCTCTTAGGCCTTCAGAACTTCTTTCCACAAAAGATATCCAGAACCAAATGAGAGTCCTTGGCCATGATGGTTTCATACGTTCCAGTTACGGGAACCCATTCCATCCACACAAGCGGGGTACCATTTAAGAAGTGGGAGAATGCTTGGTGGGAAGAACAGTACGGATCTGCAAAGATTCTGGACATTTTCCTCAAATAAATATAAGAAAAATGTGTGATTTCTGTCAAAGCTTGAGGGCTGCAAGTCATTCTGGCTAAGAAAACGTGGAACCCATGCAAGACACACCAACCTGAACTCTGTCTGTTGGGGGGTCTAGTTTTCAGAAATGTCTGGGTTTGGTAGGTTTCCCTGGGAGGCGTGCGAACTGAATGAAGCCTTAATAGTGCAGCAATTCATCATGGCAAGTAGGAGGACATTTTGATTTACCCCCTACTCTGCTGGTTCATATGTAAAAAATATGCTCAAAAGAATCAAAATGTCCCATTGCTGGCGATGTGGATGCTCCAGGCAGGCAGATAGACTGTTGGGGAATTAAGGGTGGGGATATGCCCACAGCCAGGGTGGCCCACTCACATCCCATATTTTTGTTTCCCTAAAGCAAAAAATATATTCACGGAGTAGTGGGCTTTCTGCTCCCCTGAGGGCAAAATTGTGGTAAACTTCTCTTCTGGGGAGAGAGCCCCGCCATATACCTGAGTGAGCCACCCCACGCCTTTTTTATGACAATTTTTTCTGCTGGGGCCTAGTGGGCCTTTTGTTCCACTGGCGAGCAGATTAGGGGTAAACTCCCACAATCTGCTACAAGTGGGCGGGGAAGAGCAACTGTTGGACCCGTTTTTAATGGGGACACAGGCAGACCCCCCACACCTATTTTTTCTTCTGACCATTTTTTTCTTGTATCTAGTGAAACGTTAGCCTTAGCCCCCAGAGGGGGCAGACAGGGGATAAACACCCTTAACCACCCCACCCTGAGGCAGAAATACAGTTATGGTCACTATCCCATGACTAGAGGGTGGGGGCCTACCCTCTCCAAAACAGTAAAGACATCACTCCCTGGTGTTCTAGTGTGCAGGGTTTGAAGGAGTCTGACTAAGGGGTAAACATCCCCTATCCACCCAACCAGGTCGTGAAAGGAGATTTTGGGGGTGGGGGGGGGGGGGGGGGGGTAGAAAGACTGCTGTGGCTTTAAAGACCACAGGCCTATACCTGTCGGAAGGGGTGGGGGAGGGGTTGGAAGGGTGCCCCCAAACATAGGCCCTGTTATCCAGTGGAGTGGATCCCTGTTTGGGGACTCCATATCCCAAATGATCCTCAAGCAGAGATCCACCAGGAAGAGACAGTATTGTAAAGTGGACATGGTCCCCTTTCCAAAGCTGCCTCTATAATCTTGATCGCTGCGCGTTATTCCCCACCGGCACTGTTCAAAAGTGGAAACAGGCTGTAATTAGCATGGCCTGCTTTCACTTTTGTTTTGGCATCAGCTTGCAGTGCGTGCTGCTAATCACATCAATCAAATAAATAATCAAACTCCTGACACATGGGGAGCTCTTCTTCATATTTATTTTGTAATTTTATACGAAGTCCATAATTAGATGTACTTTTTAGTTCATAACCATATGTCTTTTTGAATTCATTAAGTTCATGTAAAGCATTAGACAGAAATCAACATAAATATACACAATTCATAAATAGATACGATAGACGTGAAGATGATGGAGGCAGTGCGGCAGTTGTAAACTACGCGCGTTTCGGCATACGTGCCTTCTTCAGGTAGCCGTCTATTGCACTGAAATAAATTGTCCGGAGCTGGATAATAGATGCCCACACCGGATGGATTAAAGCTTCATACTCATCATAGCTGAATGTGATAAATAGTGGCGCTGAAGAATAATACGTGGATAAACGGGACTTTCAGCTGGGCTGTAATACACACGGATACGTTCCCCTTGCACTGAAAGGTCCGTGCATGCATCCCACGTTCCACAGTCACGAAGAGAAAACACACGTCGCCGGCTGCAGCCATGAAAGCGTATAACTAGTGTGCAATGCTTCAGGTGGTGCGCAACTGCTGATCTGAGAGGGGATTGAGAATGCTGCTGGCACTTATGACGTTTTGTTCTTCGACCATGGGGCATTTAGCCCCTTCGACGCCGATGACTGAGTGGTTCCGTTATCAGCGTCGGTTGGGCTGTGCTGATGACGGAACCGCTCCGTCATCAGTACAGCGCCAGCGCTCCTCCCCCTGGGGCATCGATCTTGGTGGTTTTCTCTGGGGTGGCAGCGGAAGACTTTCCGAAACTGTGTTTCCTCTCCCCTGATGTCCCAATGCAGGGCATTCCTGGTGCACGATCGCGCACAGCGTCGCGATCGTGCACCAGGAATGCCCCACTAGACACCAGGGATTGTGTTTGGGCATATTTCTTTGTGCAGGAAGCGACCCCTTGGGCAAGGGTCGCTTCCTTTTTGGGCCATATTATTTATCAGACTTTTCTGCCCCCCCTGGGGCAGATCAGCCGTTTTTTTGGCCGATCTGCACCCAGGGGGGGCAGAAAAGCCCACTAGTCACCAGGGATTTGTTTACATTTGAAAAGGAAGCGACCCCTTGGGGAAGGGTCGCTTCCTAGTGGCCCTAATTTTTTTTTAGACTTTTCTGCCCCCCCTGGGGGCAGATCGGCCGTTTTTTGGGCCGCATCTGGACCCAGGGGGGCAGAAAAGCCCACTAGACACCAGGGATTGAATTATATTTATAAAGGAAGCGACCCCTTGGGCAAGGGTCGCTTCCAGGGGGCATTATAAATATTGTAGACTGTTCTGCCCCCCCTGGGGGCAGATCGGCTGTTTTTTTACCGTTTCTGGACCCAGGGGGGGATAGAAAAGCCCACTAGACTCCAGGGTTTTTTTTTTTATAGGGAGCGACCCCTTGGCCAAGGGTTGCTTCCTTGGGCCCATTTGTTTTCAAAAGTATGTTCTGCCGTGTCTTTATTTGGCCTCTCTGCCCTCCGTAGGGTTGCTTCCAGGGGGCCCACGTTTATAATGATTTATAATCTTCCCCCCTTGGGGACAGACACCCCATTTGTGACATACCCTGTGACATAGCCTGTTGTAATGTGTGTTGTTTTTGTTTCTTCTAATGTGTATTGTTTTTTTTTCTCTTTAGATTGTTGCAGTGTGCGGTTTCGTTACTGGTGGTTCTGTTCTGCTGTTTCTGTAGTTGCATGTGTTTGGTAAGTGACCTCTTTTTTGTTTAATTGTAATGTAATTGTTTATTTTGCAAAGTGTGTAGTAATACGAGTATGTTTGGTTTCTATTTTTTGTGATTGTAAAACATGTTTTGCATTTGTTTTTGATGTGTCCTTCTATAGATGTAAGTTTTTTTTTCTTCTTTCTAGTGGGATATCGTTGCCTATTTGCTGTGTCTTTGCAGAGTAGGTGCTGGTGAGTGTAGTTGTGTCTTGTAAGTGAATTGTATATTTTTTCTAAATATAGGATTTTTGTGAAAAAGGCTTAAATTTTTTATCTTACTTTGCACAGTGTTGGGATTGTTGAGTTGTTTGTGCAGACTCCTTTATTTGTAAGGATAATGGCTAGCCGCCGGATTACTGCTCAGCAAGTTGTTGGAATGCTTTTTGATTCTTCCTCTGACCATGGTCCAGAGACTGACTCTGATTCTGAGCCAGAGGTGGGAGGTGAAGATTCAGGTAGTGAGTTTTCTCTACACATGGCTTCATCTGATGATAAATACACTCTGAGTGCTGATGAAGCTACTTTTGGTGTGGATGATGTGCCTGTGGTTGCGGAGGACCTTGCTGTGCCAATAGTGCAGCAAAAGACATCTGGGCTGCAGCCTGGGGCTGCTAGACTTCCAGTTGGTGTAGTGAGACAAGAGGCAGCTGGGCGGCAGCCTGCGGCTGCAAGACTTGACGTTGAAAGTTCTGACCTCTGGGTTGCACCAGGCATGGTGCAGCAGGCATTGCCTGAATTTACTGGTGTTCCAGGGTGTAGGGTGAACACTGAAAACTTTTTGCCTATTGATTTTTTCAAGTTGTTTATGGATGATGTGTTTTTGGCAGAGATTGTAGAGCAGACTAATTTGTATGCTGAATTTGTTTTGAGGGTGAACAGTGCCATCCTTAAGCCCCACGCTAGAGCTACCCGGTGGACTCCCACAAATTTGGAGGAGATGAAAAAGTTTTTGGGTTTAACTTTTTTGATGGGCTTGATTAGGAAACCATCAATGGCTTCATATTGGTCTACTAGTCCCTTGATGGCAACAGCTATATTTCCGGCAGTCATGAGTCGTGATAGGTATTTGCTTCTGCTTCGGATGATGCATTTTGTTGACAATAGTCTTGCTTTGCCACAAGATCATTCTGATTGTGACCGTCTTTTCAAGATTCGGCCTGACATTGATCATTTTGTTGATCGATTTACTGAGATCTTTTATCCTGGGAAAGAAATTGCAGTGGATGAGTCTTTGCTGTTGTTCAAGGGCCGCTTGGTATTTCGGCAATACATTCCTAGTAAGAGGGCACGCTATGGAATCAAACTGTATATGCTGTGTGACAGTGAGACTGGATATGTCTCTAATTTCAGGGTGTACACTGGTAAGGAATCCAGGATTAACCCCCCTGGTTGTCCGTCGACTTTTGGAGTGACTGAGAAAATTGTGTGGGAACTTGGTCGTGGATTTTTTTAACAAAGGCCATCATTTGTATAACTTCTACACTGGTGTGCGGTTGTTCAGGGAATTGGCCAAAGTGGACACTGTTGCTTGTGGCACAATCCGCTCAAACCGTAAAGGTTTCCCAAAAGAACTTGTTTGTCGAAAGCTTGCTCGGGGACAGTGCAGTGCATTGCGTTGTGAGGAGCTTCTAGCTGTGAAGTTTTCAGACAGGAGAGATGTCTACATGTTGACTTCCATACATGATGAAAGCACTGAACCGGTGACTGTTTGGGGTCAGGTTGCAGAAGTGCGCAAACCTGTGTGCATAATGGACTACAATAGGCACATGGGTGGTGTTGACAGAGTGGATCAGAGGTTGGAACCGTATGCTGCTCTTCGTAAGGCTTACATTTGGTACAAGAAGTTGGCTATCCATCTTTTCCACTTGGCAACCTTTAATGCTTTTGTTGTGTTCCAGAAATCTTGTCCCCAGTCAAAGATGACTTTTGTAAAGTTTCAGGAATCTGTAATAGGCAGCCTTGTTTTAGTGGAACATGCAAGTGTTCCTAGAGTTGGAGTGGTGGAGGATGTTGCCAGATTGAAAGATCGCCATTTTCCTGATACAATTCCTCCTACAACCTCAAAAGACTTTCCCAGTCGGAGATGTAGAGTCTGTTGGCGAAGAGGTTTGCAGAAGGAGGTTCGTATGTACTGCCCTGACTGCCCTTCAAACCCCGGGCTGTGAGTACCTGCTTGTTTTAGATTGTACCACACGCAAAATAATTTTTGGGAGTATCAATGAGTGGTAAAGTGAACTGGTTGGTCTTTATTCTTTAAAACTTATTGTTCAGTTTCAAAGTTTGCATTTGTGTAGTCTTTTTAGATGTAGTTGTCGAGTTAGTAGATTTGTATCAATTTGCAATTTGTTTTTGTTTTTATTTTATTTTTAAAATAAAACTCAAGTATGATGTTGGTTTGCGTGTAGTGTCCATTGTCTGACGGTGTGCATGGTTTGGCGCTTGGCTGCCGGTGTCTGTAGACTGGTGCTTGTCTGGCGGTGTCTGTGGACTGGTACTTGGCTGGCGGTGTACGTGGTCTGGTGTTTGGTTGGCGGTGTGCGTGCTCTTGCGCTTGCCTGGTGTTGTGTTTGGATTTGTCCTTGGCTGGTGGTGTGCGTGGAGTGGCGCTTGGCTGGTGGTGTGTGTGGAGTGGCGCTTGGCTGGTGGTGTGTGTGGAGTGGCGCTTGGCTGGTGGTGTGCGTGTAGTGGTACTTGGCTGTCTGTGCACGGAGTAGTGTTTGGCTGGCGGTGTGTGTGGAGTGGCGCTTGGCTTGCGGTGTGCGTGGAGTGATGCTTGGCTGGTGGTGTGTGTGGAGTGGTACTTGGCTGTCGGTGTGTGCCGAGTGGTGTTTGGCTGGCAGTGTGCATGGTCTGGTGCTTGGATGGTGGTGTGCGTGGAGTGGCGCTTGGCTGGCGGTGTGTGTGTGGAGTGGCGCTTGGCTGGTGGTGTGCGTGGAGTGGTACTTGGCTGTCTGTGCACGGAGTGGTGTTTGGCTTGCAGTGTGCGTGGAGTGGTGCTTGGCTGGTGGTGTGTGTGGAGTGGTACTTGGCTGTCGGTGTGCGTGGAGTGGTACTTGGCTGTCGGTGTGCATGGTCTGGTGCTTGGATGGTGGTGTGGGTGGACTGGCGCTCGGCTGGCGGTGTGTGAGTAGTTACTTTCTGTTGGTCACTACACACACTGCTAGTTGAGTGACACTCCACGCAGTCCATCATTTTGTGTAGTTGCAATGTCAGAAATGTGGGCGTGTGAAAGTGATGGGCCCTTGAATGGCGCTGTCTGCTGGTGTGAGTGTTGAAATGTGATGGGTCCGTGGCTGGCGGCGTGAATGTTTTGTATGTGTCACACGTACGAAAGGTGTATGAATGGCCTGTAAAGAGGTTGGTGCCTTGACGTGGCTTTACAGCTCACGAGCTGTGAGTCAGTGGTTCAGTTTATCATACTTTCAATTATACGCAGTGTATTTCATTTTTGTGAAATTACTTGCGAATACAATTGTATGTACTGAATCATCACTCATCCGCGTGCCAAATCCAACCAGTATGTGTGTGTGCTTGCGGATTAGATGGCTGTGCAGTAATATTTGTCTTTTATCTCTTTCTGAAGTAGTGTGTACCTTGTCCCTTAATGTGATTGTTGTAATTTGTTGCTGTTCCTTCCGGGTGGTGTCAATGGTCTGGTTGGTATCAGGTATGAAAGGTGCGTGAATGGCCTGTAAACGGTTGGTGCCTTGTCGTGGCTTTACAGCTCACGAGTTGCGAGTCACTGGTTCGGTTTTTATGCATTTATTTATTGACAGAGCATTTCATTTTTTGAAATATCTTGTTAATAAAATTTTATGTACTGAACCATCACTCGCCCTCGTGCCAAATCCAACCTGTATGTGTGTGTCTTTGAGGAATAGATAGCCGTGCTTGAATGTTTGACTTTTGAGTAACTCTGTTAAGGTGTACATTATAGCTATAAATAACTTACTAAATTTAGATATTGTTAAAGCATGGAAGTATATGGTCATGTCTTTCTGGTAAATTCTATTGTTGATTTTTATCCACAATCTCCTGCAAACTTGAAATTGTCTGTCACAATTTCCATATAATATTGTCCCAAGAATCGCACGCTCTCAAATTTCAGAAATGTGTAGGTTTGGTAGGTTTCCCTAGATGGCCATCTAGCACGGGGCCAAAAACCCAGGTAACCCCTCTTGCAAAAGCTGGAGGTTTTGACAATGGTGACAATGTCAAAACCACCAGCTTTTGCAAGAGGGGTTACCTGGGTTTTTGGCCCCGTGCTAGACGGCCATCTAGGGAAACCTACCAAACCCACACATTTCTGAAAAGTAGACACCCGGGAGCTTCCAAGGAGGTATGGCTTGCGTGGATCCTCCAACGTTCCTTTACCCAGAATCCCTTGCAAACCTCAATTTTAGCTGGAAAAAAAATCAGTTTTTTCACACTTTTTTGTGTGGGAAAGCGAGGCATCACTGGGCTCACACAAATTACCTCCCACCCAGCATTCCCCCAGGCCTCCCGATGAAAATGGTACCTCACTTGCATGGGTAGGCATAGTGGCTGCAACAGGAAAAGGCCCAATTCGAACGGTGGAGACTTAAAAATTACCTTTAGTAAAACTATCTTTTTTTTGAGGGGGTCAACTGAACTTTTGGCCCGGGGCTTGGCGGGCATCTTTGGAAACTACCAAACCCAAACAGTTCTGAAAACTAGACACCCGGGGGAGTTTAGGGAGGTATGGCATGCGTGGGTCCCCCAATGTTTTCCTACCCAGAAATCCCTGCAAACCTTAAATTTAGGTTAAAAAACGCACTTTTCCTTACATTTTTGGGTGGGATCTCCCTGCCGGCACAAATGTCCTACCACACAGCGTTCCCTTTGTTCTCCCGAGTAAAATGATACCTCACTTGTGTTGGTGGGCCAAAGGCCTATGACTAAGGTGGGGTGCTTAATTTGTCAAACTTAAATACTACATTTTTTTAAATTCATTTTTAGCCTGTTCTGCTTTGGGGCACCCACACAAGTGAGGTATCATTTTACTCGGGAGGACAAGGGGAATGCTGGGTGGTAGGACATTTTTGCCGGCACGGAGATCCCACGCAAAAAAGTTTGGAAAAGTGATATTTTTACCTAATTTTAAGGTTTGCAAGGAATTCTGGGTAGGAAAACATTGGGGGACCCACGCATGCCATACCTCCCTGGACTCCCCCGGGTGTCTAGTTTTCAGAACTGTTCGGGTTTGGTAGTTTCCAAAGATGGCCACCGAGCCCCGGGCCAAAAACTCAGGTGCCCCCCCCCCACAAATCAAGGTTATTTTGCTATAGGGTATTTTAAATTCACCACCGTACGATTTGGACCTTTTCCTGTTGCAGCCACTAGGCCTACCCACGCAAGTGAGGTACCATTTGTTTCGGGAGACCTGGGGGAACGCAGGGTGGGTGGAAATTTGTTGATCCACGCAGATTCCGGAACTTTCCACCACAGAAATGTGAGGAAAATGCATTTGTTTCACACATTTTTTAGCTTTGCAAGGGATTCTGGGTAACAGAACCTGGTGGTAGGCAGTCGAGTCACCCCATCCTGAATTCCCCTGGGTGTCTAGTTTTCAAAAATGTATCGGTTTGCTAGGTTTCCCTAGGTGCCAGCAGAGCTAGGGTTCAAAAACAAAAGGTAGTCTCTTTGTCCAAAAATGGCACGATTTCACTGGGAAATTGAGGTGCGACCACGTTGCGTTTTGCGCTGTTTCCTGTCGCAGGCACTAGGCAGACCCAGGCAAGTGAGGTACCATTTTTTTCGGGAGACCCGGGGGAACGCTGGGTGGGTGGAAATTTGTTGATCCACGCAGATTCCGGAACTTTCCACCACAGAAATGTGAGGAAAATGCGTTTTTTTTGTCAATTTCTTAGCTTTGCAAGGGATTCTGGGTAACAGAACCTGGTGGTAGGCAGTCGAGTCACCCCATCCTGAATTCCCCTGGGTGTCTACTTTTCAAAAATGTATAGGTTTGCTAGGTTTCCCTAGGTGCCTGCGGAGCTAGGGTTCAAAAACTAAAGGTAGTCTCTTTGCCCAAAAAGGGCAGGATTTCACTGCGAAATTGAGGTGCGACCACGTTGCGTTTTGCGCTGTTTCCTGTCGCAGGCACTAGGCAGACCCAGGCAAGTGAGGTACCATTTTTTTCGGGGTACCATTTTTTTCGGGAGACCAGGGGGAACGCTGGGTGGGTGGAAATTTGTTGATCCACGCAAATTCCAGAACTTTCCACCACAGAAATGTGAGGAAAATGCGTTTTTTTTCTCCAATTTCTTAGCTTTGCAAGGGATTTTGGGTAACAGAACCTGGTGGTAGGCAGTCGAGTCACCCCATCCTGAATTCCCCTGGGTGTCTACTTTTCAAAAATGTATAGGTTTTGCTAGGTTTCCCTAGGTGCCGGCAGAGCTAGGGTGCAAAAACTAAAGCTAGGCACTTTGCCATAAAAGGGTCAATTTGTAACTGCAAAATTGAGGTGTGACCACGTTGCATTTTGCACGTTTCCTGTCGCAGGCACAAGGCCGACCCACACAAGTGAGGTACCGTTTTTATTGGGAGACTTAGGGTTATTCAGATTTGTAAATCAACTGTTATTACCAATTGAGTTTTCATGCATTTCTCCCTTCCCAATGAAAGACATTGTGTAAAAAAAAAATCTTTTTCAAAAATGACCAATAATTCTCATGCTAGTATGAGTATTCCCAAATTTGAAAATGTTCAATTATATACTGTTTCTAAACTTTATAATTTGTACCCAATTCAGAAATACATAGGTGTCTTTCATATAGATTTTTCCATGTATACATTTTCCAAGACAAAGTGCTCTATACCCAGTAAATAAAAAAATACCATTGCAAGTTGCTGCTCAGTTTTTGGATCTGGGTTCGTCGGGTTCTTAGTGAAACTACAAGTCCTATATATCCCCACAACCAGGAAGGTCTAACGGATGTAACGGTATATTGCTTTCCAAGAGCTGTCAAAATTACAAAAAGTTATAGGTGAAAACGTTGAGACAAAAGGCTGTTTTTTTCAAAACAATTTCAATTATTCCAATATTTAACTGTTAGTTTCTATAAAGAAACCTTCATGGATTTAGACAAATGACCCCTTCCCGAATTCAGAATTTTGTCTACTTTTCGAAAATGTATAGCTTTCCAGGATCCATTATTGCTTTCAAACTCATTTCTACCATTAACTGGAAGGAGGTGGAAAGCTCTAAAAATAGCAAAAATAGGCTATGTCCCAGAAAAATGCCAAAACTGTGTGAAAAATGTTGGTTCTCTGACAAAAGACTGCCATTCCCTAAAAGCTGAGAAAATGGAGATTTCAGCCCCACAAACCCTTTTTTGATAACATTTTCAGGGAAAAACCCAGAGGCTTTCATTTGCAGCCCGTTTTTCCCATTTTTCTGAAAAAAACTAAAATTTCACTATATTTTGGTTAATTTCTGAGACCCCTCCAAGGGAATCTACAAACCCTGGGCACTTTTAGAATCCACATGATGTTGGAAGAAAAGGACGCAAATTTGGCGTGGATACCTTATGTGGTCAAAAAGTTACAGGGGCCTAAGCGCGCACTACCCCAAATCGCCAAAAAAAGGCTTAGCACAGGAGGGGAAAAGACCTAGCAGCGAAGGGGTTAATAGTTCCCCTTGCTTTTTTAGGTCTAGCCTAAAGCAGCGTGCAAGCGCTGCTCTAGGAAAACGACCTCTTGGAATCACTATGGACTTTTCACACGCTCGTGAGTGTGGTTATTTTTTGTGCGTTGTTTTCTATTGGGATTTACGTGCGTCATTCTAAAAAGACAGCAAGCCATTGGGCAAAGGCAGGTGCATGTCCCACCTTTCCCAGGAAATGTATCCGCTCACGGCCTACAGCTTGCGGTTACGAGCAGGGGCGCCTTCTGTTCGGGGTCATGTCACCATCTGTTTTTAATTAGCGCGTTCGCCGCGCTGCCATGCTCAATTGTCCCCGCTTCTTCATGGTCTGAGAGGAATAAAAAAAATTATGCGCGCTCACCAAAATAGACGGTCTTGAATCATTTTGGGCAATTGGGTGCCATCGTCCGCTGTGGGCTGCTCTCTGCACCTCTGGCTGCCTCCTGTCTCGCCACGACTCCTCCTCTCGCCTATTCTACCTGATTTCAGCACCAGGGCTCCAGCTCCGCTGCGTACCTTCAGGCCCCGCCCACCGCTCCAAGGCGCGCCTCGGACTGGAGGAGGAGGAGGAGTGAGCTACGCATGGCTCCCATCTCCGCCATCTGCGTGCCCTGCGCACCGATGTTCGGAACATTCCTTCCTGGAACCCGTCCCGCGCGCCAACGCCGTGCACCGTGCTGCTGTGCGAGGCAGATAATGTCCGAAACAGAGGCACCGAGTGGGCGTGGAGGGAGGGCTCTTGCTCCAAGTGCTGCAATTTGTATTCTATTCTGCCTTTTTTTCCACATACTCACCCATGACTAAGAAATTTATGAGAAGCCCAAATGTCAACTTTTTACCAGTCGTCCTGTTTTAATAGCACACAGTGCTATTAACAAGGACCACTCTTGCAGTCATCGTTCCAAATTGGAGGCCCCTCCATTGCGTACTCTCCCTTGTGAGGCTGCTCAAAGATTGGGGAGCGCTTAATAGACCAGACTGACCATTTAGTTTCTTTACAAAATACTTGGCAAGTGACCAGTAGCAGGCCTTACAGCCACACACCATTGCCACGTATGGTTCACTAAACCCACAACCTACGCAGAAATGGGTGTGCATACTTCCATCAGAAGTCACCAGTTGGATCACTGTTGAGACACCTGACACAGGAGCCCTTCGTGTTCCAATATATTCACACCCTACTCTGTACATCCGCCTGCAGCTCTGCAGCAGTTTCTATCAGCTGCTCTTCACAACCCCCCTCCTCCCCACCGACTGGCACCAGTCCCACTCTACCGACCCAAAGCCACTTTGTGCATTTCATGATATTCTGTGAATGTGCTGAAGAGCACGTACTCGCACATCAATCGAAGAACACCATATTCTTACACTTAGAAACCAGCATAGTGCAGTACATAACTCATGGACCATTGCCACTGGGATGAAGGGGTGGCAGCTCTGGAGAAAGCCCGGTACTCGTCACAACAACACACAATGCAATAAACAAAGGAAGAGGCAGGAAGAACTAGACAGCGGTGTGGCCGTTTGTTTAATGCAATGTCCATAGCCCAATCAATGCACCGCTTCATCCTGATATTTGCACATCTCTTCTTACTTAGAATAAGGCGTCTGGAGTATATCATGCAGTGTTGTACCAGCCCTTCAGCCCAAAGGATCAAAGAATAAATAAACCATATCACCTGGATAGTGTAGGTTACTGTGTAATCATCTTCCCATCCTAAATATAAGAAGAAAGGTGTAAATATAAGTCACTAAAAATTATCAGAGCGTGAATACACTGTCAGCACGCTAAAATAGCTGGGGTCAGAAACGAGTGGTGGGGAAGCAGACAGCTCTATAGCTCCCACGTATAGGCGTTTTGCCCTCAGACTTTTGTGAAGTAATGACAACGATTGGGTGTGCACCAGCTGGGATCACAGATGAGAGCCTGACTACGCTGTTAGCACGCTGAATATGCTGTAATCTTGAATGAGTGGTTGTGGAAGCGGACAGCTCCAGAAAACATACCCTCTGTAACTAGAGATGTAAGCGGCCAGGATGTTGATTGTTTGGCTTGTGTTGTTTGGCGCTAGAGGTGGCGCATGCAAAGACTGGTTTGCCCGGGAATACCAGCAGGTGTTATTTACATCAATGTTTGTGTTATTTTCTTTATAGTGCGGTGCATCCATCTACCTGAGCTCGCGCCAGGTGAGGTGGGGCTTTTCCTTCCCATTGAGTGGGTGAGTGAACCTAATGTTGTATACTCACAATTTGGTGAGTGGTGACTGACTTAGACGGTCTATGTGCTGGCCAGTAATTTGACTTGACTGGCATCACACTGTTTGTATGCATAATACTGCATGCTATTTGTATGTTTCACACTGTACCCAGATACTCTCTGATCATTTTTAGTGACTTATATTTACACCTTTCTTCTTATATTTAGGATGGGAAGATGATTACACAGTAACCTACACTATCCAGGTGATATGGTTTATTTATTCTTTGATCCTTTGATCTTATCTAGCAGTAGCACTAATGGTCCTGAGGAAGCAGCAGGAGATCTCGAGACTCTATTAGACTGCAGAAACATGTCGACCTTATACTTCTACTAAGTGGTTATTTGTTACGCCACTTAATTGCACTGTTTTTATTGATTTAGGAGTGTGACGGTGTTTATTAAAATTGTTGTCCCTGAACACGACCTAATTTTATAACCCCTTTTCTTATTCTTTTCACATACACTTTTTCTTTGTACTGCTATTCAGTACTCCACCAGACACGTCTTCTTTCACATCATACATAATTGCTGTGGTTTTTCCTGGTACATGGTTTATCATCAGCCAGTGCAGGTTTTTTCACCTTTAACAGCAATAGTCATATGTGTCTAAAGAGATCCCAGATGATGAAGGGCGGTCTCGATGGTGGACTGATGGGAACTCGTTTTTGATTAACTTTTCCTTAGAATATTGTTTCAGGGTACTTTGTTAGTGTGTGCAGACTCACTGTTGATTTTTGTTGGTGTCAATTCTGTTCAGGGGATTCAACAGGCAGAGTCTTTAATATACCCCTGGGACCTTCCTTTTGTGATTAGTAGTTGCAAGATTTAGCAATGCCAATAGCTCAAACTTAATTAATGCGAGACCTATTGCATTGCAAATGCTTGTTATATTAACTATGTGTTAAGGGAATTTATGAGGTTTTGTTTTAAACATACACAAAGGTGTTAGGAGCAGAAGAAACCATATCTTTTCTTTAAGTGTTTGCCAGACTTTTGCAATTGAAAAAAGGTTAGGACCAACAATACAGGTTATTTACATCAACTGTACAAAAATGTATTCATACATTTATTACTAACGCGCAAAGGTCATAGTTTAGCAAAAACTATTACATTCCAGAATGCTTTTTCTGGTGGATACCCTAACCACAGATTACTCGCCTTCTGAATATCCTCAAAGTTCTAGACCAGATCTGGAGAAATGTTCAGCAATGCTCCCACACATTCCCAGGTGGTATCATCCGGCTCTCTGATGATTCCATAACACCCAGGAAGTGACAGAGCACAGCCACATATAAACACCACCTCTGAGCACGGATGTCAGTTTCTTGTCTTTCTTCTTCCACGTCCTTGGACGCGCAGCGCATCACAGATGTTGGTGCTGTGTGTTGAATTCCAACTTGGGACCATTTTGGACATGTCAAACAAAGGCCTTTACTCACAAGACTGGGAAGTGGGAGAGGAATGAAGAATCTGCAGTTAGACACAGTATTCACCAGAATGAACCTCACCAAAGGTATGTTACTAGCCATTCTGAGGAATATATCTAACCACAGTTTCCTCACTTTTTGAATGGATACCAAAGCAGTACCTACCAAAGGTGGAGGGTCTGTGGAATGGACTCGGAGTGAGTGAAGTAACCTCCTCATCGGACTTAGCTGTCAAGGTAGCAGTGCTTTGTGAATGCACCAACGCTATTGACGCAGGCTGGCAGATATCAAGACAAGCAGACCTCAAGCCAAAGCTTGTAGGAGTCATTGACCAGTTAGAATGGGCTCTCAAACCATCACACCACAGTTGAGTGGGCTCTCAGACCCTCAGGAGGCTTTTTTGTGGCCAGTGCATAGCAGATCTTGATCCAGAAGACTATAACCACACAAAAAGCTGATAGTCTACTCAATAGCACTTGGTACGATAAATAAAAACTCAAAGGCCAGTCAGGTGTGAGTTGCTGAGAATAAACTAAAACAGCATGCATGGTGGCCACTGAAGCAGTGACAGAGGAGACACAAAAGGGCTGTGCTGCCTGCATCATCATTGGTTGGGAAGGTTCTTGTTGAATTTAAGTTATTTCTCTGGAGTAGATCCTAAATTTGTGGACTCGGGGGTGGAATTGTTTTGTCGGAGTCAGAAGCCCCAAGAAATGTGCTCTGGCCCTACTATCTTTAAACCCTTCCAGTGCAGAGTTCCCCTTCTGTAAGAAAAGCTGGGACCCATCTAAGGGCATGGCTATCAGCAATGCCTGCACATCGCTACAAAATCCGGTCGACCTCATACAGTTGTGTCTGCGGAGCACGATACTGGTACCAACAGCACTATCGATCTGTAGTGTTTAAGCAGGCATGATGACCTATTCAGCAGTGGCCATAAAGGATTGTCTGAACTAAAGAGGCCCTAAGGAATTCCGGTACCTCTGGCAAGAGTTTGCTGGCCAAGTCCCATAAGGCACATATCTGATACACAGAATGCGTTTATCGACAACTGCGTCAAACTGGCAGAAGAAAACATTTACTTACGAAAAGCACATATCATCTTGAATTCTATATTCAAGGGATTATCGGAAATGAGTTAGTTAGAATTAGCCTTATTGGTCGATGCCTGTATAATGAGACTCTGAAGTAGGGTTCTTGGCGAGGAATGCTACATCACCAGGCGCAAGCCTGTGTCTTCTGGCCACTTGCTGTCTAACGGGCACAAAAGAACATGGTTTCAACCACAACTATCAAGTCATCATGAGGGTGCCAGTGAATGAGAGCAAGGGCTCTGATGCTGTTGGCTCGGGCTGGAGAATCTGCATCAGAACATTTATCTTAGGGATGCTGCAAGTCTAGTACCTCACCTGCCCTCCTAACCACCACTGTGATTGAGGCACTTTCCTCCACTGGTAGGTCCATGAGGTGAGTCAAGCTCTGTTTCAAGGAAAGTAACCAGCTTAACAGTATTTTTAAAGTCAAGTTATGAGGCACCATCAATATAATGAGAGAGAAGCATGAGAGGATCACCATCGGTATCCTGGAGTACTCCTTGTTCTGCCACAGGATCAGAATCTAAGCCAAAAAGAGAATGGAGCCTCCACTCATAGCTGTTTTTTGCTTTTGAGATATTGTAGCAACATCAGTCAAGCTCAGACCGATATCAGTATGGGATAAGACATGGGTATGCGCATAGGGTAGTCTTATCGCCCCAGTAAAGTCTGTACTGGCATCTGGGTGATGGGAACCAGTGCAAATCTTGGGGCCAGCGTTGAAATTTGCACTGGAATCAGCACTGGGCTGGTTACGGGTCAGAAAGGGACTCACTGAGTCAGGGGAGGGTTGCCCCTGGTAACCCAACTAGAGACCCCTGTGACCGAATAGGGTTGAGACCCACTACACTTTTTGAGCTTGCGCTTGGACTCTTATTACTAGAAGATTTAAAGCAGGAAGTGGACCAATCGCAAGAATTGCTTTGTTACCAGAACTGAGAGCAGGCCCGTGAGTTAAAGCAGGACCTGTGTGACGACCAGAACTACTAGTTATGTTCAACGATATACTGATTCACCTGTCAGCCGCGACTCACCTTCGGGTTGCTTGAAGGCACACTGCTCACATGACAGGAGCCCAAAAGCACACCCAGGCGCAGGTCTATGACAGACATCTGCTTTCTGCAGTCTCTTCACGACTTGAATCCTGTTGTCTTCAGTGGGACATCCTTCCCTAGCAGAATGTACAAGTCTTTTGGAGTCATCAAGGTTGGGAGTGGAGCTCTGGATCCATGTCAGAAGACGCAGAAAGAAAGGAACTAGCACCAGCACTCATAGGTGGTACTTATATAAGGCTTTACTACATCACTTCATCTTTTGCCTTACACATAAATCAATAAATTAACCTTTTTCAAAATCGTTACCAATCATTTCTTCTGAAAATCAACAATTCAGCAGAATTTTGTCAACCATTGATTTTTTTCACAATTAAAATAAGTTGAGCACAAATTACAATAAAAAACACGTATTTCAAGGGAAAATAACAAAAGAAAATTAGTAGTTGCTAGTCAAACTGTATAGTGGGAAATCTCACAATTGTTATCCAAAGTGCTTTTTAGAAATTATGTGCGTGTACAATACAGAGTTGGATGAAAGCTATCAACGCCGATGCCCCCAGCACACCAGGAGATCCCTGCCCCTCGTTCCACACACCCACACCCCTAACTTCAGGACCCCATGACATTTGACAAAAACTAGTTAAACAAGACTTACAAAACGATGCTAAAATCTAATTCATGCAAACAAGCAATGCCACAGGACTTTTCATCTAAAGGAATTTACTTTACTTCATCCTGTATATTCTGTGACGCTGTTTATGCAGTTTAATGAAGCTGGCCAGCTGCAGCTGATAATTACAACACTAATTATTTAATTAATGTAGGAAAAGATCGTGGAGAAACCAGGTTCAAAGAGAACAAGCAAAAAGAAAAACTCAGATAGAGAAATTCTCGTTCAACTAAAGATCACTACTACTTTGTTTAGAAGAACAAATTAGGCTTCTCTTTTGCTATGAACACTCATGCCAAAATTGCAAGGACAGCGGATATATTTACTAAGGGCTTTTAAAATCTATCATTTCGCATATCGTGGCTGTTGTGATCCTGCAACTGATGTAATCTGTTTCTCTGTATTGACCTACTCATTTGTTGATATCTGTGCTCCGCTTACCAGAAATCATTGTTACCACTGCACATGTTGCTCCCTACAAGCATTAATTTATTCATTCATTCATTGAAATGTTAGATGTAGACAGTTTAAATGTAATTCACTTACTTTATAACAGAGAAAAGTGTTCTGTACAACTGGGTAAAGATATCATTGCTATCTTCTAATTCGAAACATATGTTATAAGATTTAACCCACGCAATGTTCTAGAAGGAAAAAAAATATAGATATATCAGACAAAATGCAATAGATGGTTATCACACAAAAAAGAATAATAAACAGAATGTCATTATGCTTACCTCTAGTAAATAAAAATATCGATTGAACTGCGGACTCTTTGTATCTTCTAGTCCCTTTAACTGCCTTGTAATAAACATAAATATATCCTAAACAAAAAAAACAAAGAGATAGGTATTTCACTGGCAAAATTCAGAAAATCTTTACTTTGAAAGCTCTGCATGCTATTTGTTTCTCCTAGACACATTATCAAACTATGCCATTAACACAATATGCAACAACCATGCTAGCTCCACATCATGGCGGTCAGCTCCATTAAACTAAAATATCTCCTCTAGTAAGGTTCAGGTGACATTTTATAAAGAACAATGTTTTTCAAACCATAAATAAGGCGAATGTGGACTGAACTAGTCACAGAAGTTTATGCATCTACCCCTCTGCTTTCTCTGGGGAAAGCAGACATGTTTATGAATGTAATGCAAATTCCATGATAAAGAACAGAATTAGGAGGTATACAACTTCTTTATCTTCATCAATAACACTGAAATAGAATAATCGCCAGCTCATCCGGCAACAATGGGAGAAGAAAATTAAATGAAGAATAAATAACAGTAAGGCCAAACTAACATTACTTTCTCCTTACTAAACAAGGATTTAGCTGGACATTACTGCCTAGAAAAGATATGTACCCAACCTCTACGTAGCCTGCTCTGTAAATGTCACTATATATGTTTGCATAGGAAGAGCGTTTAATTTGCCAACATTTTCAAAACTATTACGCCACTCACTTCAACTGCTGTATTGAAAGGTTCGAGGTGAGAGGTCAAGCGGGGGCCGGGAAAAAGGGGAGGGGGGCAGAGGAGGCGGGAGCCGGCCGGGGCCGCGCGGGGTTTTCAGGCACCCCACGATCCCCAACGAGTGGCCATGCCCTAGGGGATCGGGTCCCCGGGGTCGAAAACAGCCTGGGGAGGGGGGCCTTTAAAAAAAAAAATTTAAAAAATTAAAAAAAAAGAACAAATGGCCGCTGAATGGGGTCCCCGGGGCCAACATAGGCCCCTGGGGCAGAAATCGGCCTCGGGACGGAGGCCGCTCAGCACCGCTCCAATTTCATTTTATTAAAATGTAAAAGGATAGGTCAGGCCCGAGAGATGGGGTCCCCGGGGCCCAAATGGGTCAAGGGAAGGGGGGCCACACAGCCCCCCTTCCTTAAAATAAAAAGCCGGCAACTTGCCGGATGCCTGCCCCCTTTCTCTACTACTCTGTAAACGCACCTCCTGGCGCACTCTAGGTTCCGGGATTAAGTCCCCTTTTCTGCTGACGGTCCTTAAGGGACAACTAGCCCTTCAGTAAACCCCACACAGTGGGATTGCTGAGAGGTGGTCGCAGGCCACGCCACTTTGTCCGCGACTCTGCATACACCCTCCCGGCGCACTGATGGTGGGGGGATGAGGTCTCCTTGCATTCGGAGTGCCTCAGGACTAAAGTGGACCCAAGCAGCAGGGCGCCAAGAGACGCATTTGCAGAATGGTGGAGAAAGGGGGCGTGGCCTCTAACCATCTCTCTGCAAACCTACTGTGCGGGACTTGCTGGAGGAAACAGGAGGGGGAGTTGGCCCCCAAGAACCCTCAAAAGCCATGGGGACTTCATCCCCCTACTAGTAGTGCATCAGCCGGTGCTTTTGCAGAGTGACAGAGAAAGGGGGCGGGCCCATCAGATCTCAACAATCCTGCTGTATGGGACTTACTGGAGATAATAGGAGGGTTAATTATCCCCCAAGGATGTCCTTGGATGCCAACGACCCCACCTGTTACCTCCAGTAAGTCCCACACAACAGGATTGTTCAGAAGTTGTCAGAGGCCACGCCCCCTTTCTCCACCACTCTGCAAATGTGCCTCCTGGCGCACTACTAGTTGGGTATAAAGTCCCCTTGGCTCCAGAGGGACCTTAGGGGCCAAGAAGCCCTCCTTGTACCTCCTGCAAGTCTTACACAGCGGAATTCATGAGAGCTGGTCGGAGATCCAGCCCCCTTTCTCCACCACTCTACAAGTGTGACTGCTAGTAAAAAAAAAAAAAACTTAGAAATTCAGTAAAAAAAAAACCTAAAAAAAAACCAAGGTTACAGGGACGTTATAGTTAGGAATTAGCATTTAAAAAACCTTAGAAAGCCACTGAGAAACAAGGACGTTATAATTAGCAAATAGAATTTTTAAATAAACTTATAGTTGGGGTTAGATTTTACTGATACAAAACTAGAGAAATTCAGCTGTTATAGTTACCCAAGTGAAATATAACTCGCGCCCCCACAATGCACTGCTTAGGACCTCAAATATTACATCATTCATGACATGGTCAGTGACATCCCTGATGACATCTCAAATGACAAGACCAATGACATCATCCACAGTATCTCTGACGCACCCACTCACAACCCTATAGAATATTTCATACACCCACTGCCACTCCTATACAACCATTCACAAACACATTCACAGAGTCACAGCAGCACTTACACATTCACTCACTGATTCATAGATCTACACACATCCACTCGCTCACCCATACTGCCTCTCAAAACAGCCACTGGAATATCCACTCATACACCCATACGGGCACTCACATAGTGAGTCAGCCATAGAACTATTCACACACCTAGACACTCACCCAGAGTCAATCACACAGCCACTTACTCATCCAGCTACACACACACACTTACTCATACAAATAGAAACACATACTCACTCACCTATACAGTTAGTGACACAGACACACACACACACATCCATATAGCCACTCATATATACCGTCCGTCACTCACCTATACCGCCTTTCACATACCCAGTTACTCACCCATGCCGACACATGCACTCAATCACTGACACAGCCATACAGACACTCACTCACCCATACAGCTTCTAAGACATGCACACAGTAACTCAAACAGCCACTGACTCACCCACTCACTCATCCACCCATCCATCCTTCCATCCATCAAGCCATCAATCCAGGAAGTCACACACCTTCTCACCAAAACACACAGACACCCAGTCAACCACAGAGGCAGTCAGACAATCAATCACCCATATAGCCACACTCATACACCACACTTCGACATCAATTGACAGACAGATACATTAATTTACACAAGTCACTCACCTATACATTCACTGAGACACCTCATCACTCTCTTGTACAGATACTCATACACCCACACTCAGCAAAACAACTTGGTATATAAATTTAACACTCAAACTTTTTAAAAACAGTCACTGGATGATGTCATCACGGATGTCAACAGTGATGTCATTTGAAATGTCATCAGTGAGGTCACTGACCATGTCATGAGAGATGCAATATTTGAGGTAATAAGCAGTTCATTGCGGGGGGGGGGGGGGGGGCGAGTTATAGTTAACTCAGGTATCTCTAACGGCTGAATTTCTCTGGTTTTGTAGGAGTAAAATCGGACCCCAACTATAACGTCCCTGTAACCTTTGTTTTTTAGTGAAAGTGAATATATCTCAACAACATACAGTTCAACAAACAAAAGAATGTGGCACACTGATTCAGTTCTCAGGTGATTTAATGTGCAATAAACAAACAACCGTTTCGGCCAGAATGGCCTTTGTCAAGTTGGCGTGTACCGCCCAACGTCCCCCAGAAATAGAATTGATGCCATACTGGACATGAAAGCAAGACATTGTACGTTATGTATTATGTAATTCGTGATAACAAAAATTGATCAGCATTCTTTCCAATTTTCCCAATTCTCTTCATTTAAGAAACAAATATTTTCTGCAGTACATCTTAATCACATCATTTTAAATGTAACTGATCGGCAGAGTGTAATCTGCTTTCCAGTTAATAAACATAGTAATAAAAGACTTCACAGAAGCACACAAAATGTCATTGCCTTCAACAAACTTGTCTTCTATCACCTAGACAGTCCATTTGAATCAATGCAATTTGATATAATCCTAAGGGGGCTTTGATAAATAATATTTACAATCGTTAATGAATAAAGTGGGTGCAATAAGTAAATCATAAATCGAATGATCTAAAAACAATATATATCATCACAATCCCCGTCAATATACATGTTAAATACAAAGGCATCCTTATTCTCATTTTTATAACTTTATACTCAAATCAGAATTCGTTCACCATTTCCTATTTGTGAGATTCCCGTATGGAGCATCACTCCATTACTTATCAAGGTGTGAACCAATTCATAAGCCTGCTGTATAACAATCTAATCAATAACGGGCAAGTGCCCAAATATATAATCAATGAAATTTCATAGCAAATTCCTCATGATATAAGTTTTACATCATGATATTAAAAGTGATGTGATATTAGTGCAAGGAAAAATAGAAAGAAAGGGAATAAAAAAGTTAGAAATAAACAACTAATTAAAAGCTAATAGCAGAAAATGTTATTAATACATGGGTTTAACGTGGAAAGACTATCAGCGTCCTATATGCGATGCCAAATGGCATCCTAGTTTGTAAATCAATAATGTAACGTAATTTAAGGATGCGCATCGGTTTTTCTCAAGCCCCACCACATATAATTTTCATCTCACAAGCGATTCCAAAGAATTTCAGGAGTTAGTCACTATTATGTGTATTGTGGAAATGTCTTGCCACAGGATAATAAAAATCCAAATTAGCTATTGACCGAAAATGTTACAAGATACGCTTCTTCAGCTGTAACGTAATGCTGCCAATGTACCCAAGGCCACATGGGCATTCCAAGACATAAATCACAAATTCTGTAGTACAAGTAATCTATTTACAGATCTGCCTCTCACTTCCATCATAGATTCTACAGCTTTTAAAGCTAATACTGCTTTTCCACGCTTTAAAAAATTGCACTCATAGAAACCTTCTTGTGATAGTAACCAAGTTGTGGGGGGCTCAGTAAATTGGAAACTGCACTAACTTATCCTTGATGGATCTTGCTCTTCCATAAGTGACCATAGGAGCAGTACCCACACTTTTTCCAATTACTCGGACGGAACAAACCATGCCCTAATGTTTTTTTAGAATTCTTTTGAATTTATTAGATCTTACAGTGGTAATCATTCTAGTATACCTTCCAATTGTTCCTTTAGGGGGGTTTCAATGTTTTTAAATGAAACATCTTTGTGTTTTTCATTAAGCAATTTTTCTGGCTTGGGAATGGATTTTAGTGGAATAACCCCTTTCTCTAAATCTTTTTATGATTGCGTCTTGTTCCTTGGTGAAATCCTCATCCGAGCTGCAATTTCTGCGTGCTTATTATAATTCACCATATGGAATGCTTTTTATGAGAGATGTGGGATGTTGGCTGCGTGCATGTAACATATTGTTATCGGCTGTTTATTTTCTAAACAAAATTGGAGACTAATTTGTTTTTCCTAATGGTAACTGCAACTTCTAAACATCTGCAAGATGTTTTACTGATCTTGTGGGTAAAGCTCTAATTTAAGTTCTTGTGCGATACAGCATCAATAAATTCCAAAGCTAGATCTTTTGGCCCATCCCAAATAAGAAAAAGGTCATCAATGTACCATATGCATAAAGGTACATGTTCAGTATACTTTTCATTTGCTTCTACCCAAATCACCTGCTCCTCCCCACAGCCAAGGACTATATTCACTAGGCTGGGGACGAAGTAGGTGCCCATGGCAGTACCGGTCCGTTGACGGTATAGTGTTTTGTCAAATAAAACATGTTTTGCTTCAAACAGTAAAACATCATTTCGTCAAGCATATTAGTATGGTCTAACATGGAGATGGGTCTGCTTTGAAAAAAATATAAGCAGGCATTCACTCATTTCTTTTGATCTATACAAGTATAGAGGGAACAGATATCCAACAAGATCACCCTAAAACTTCCCTCCCACCTGATCATGTATACCTTTAAAATAAAAATTAAATAATCAGTGCTGTCCTTCAGTAGGAACGAAGATTGGTTACAAAAAGTGCCATAAAATAATGAAGGAAAATAGATGTATTTTCCGGTTGACCCCCAGTGAAGGATACAATGGACCTCCCTGGCAGCAATTTGGAATGAATATAAAGAATCAGTGGGATTCAAGGGAAAACGTAGAGTTATCTGTACATTTGTTTGTTGCATGAAAAATGCCAGTCCGTGTACCTTATGTACTAAATACCTCGCTTCCAGTGATTTAGCTAGACAGAGAAGGTTGTCATTAGTTTTTGCCTCCAGTTTTCAATATATTGCTTTTCTCCTTATGTCTACCAGGTGCCTTTCAATAACGTTTCACAACTGTAACGCCCCTTTAATTGCTCCTGTTGCAATTCAACGCAGGCCAGCCGTACGTGCCCCGCAGCACTCTGAAGTGCCCCAATCTTCTCTACCTCCCATTCGAGCCTCTCAAGGTGTGGAAATTATTTGAAAAGAAAAAAACACAGGAGATATGGACTCACGAACAGGTTCTGAAAGTCTGAAGCAGACAAAGGACTGGGGTCTTAGGTTTACGCGCATACTCTCTCGCCGAGTGGCAAACATTTTATGGACCCAAAAAACAAACATGTCTGCACACTGAACCATTTTGCACTTATGTTTAGACAGACCAAAGTAGGGGTGGTTGCTTTCCACAGTGCGCGCCCCTTATGTAACGAGTGTTTGTTGGCTTTTATGTTCTGTCTCTCTGCCCTTTGTGCACCTGTGTTTTTTTGTTTGTTCAGCAAGAGTTAGTATTTGGGTGCAGGCCAGGAGAGGAGCTCTGGGGATACCTTCCAGGATCCCTGGAGACCATTAAAGTTGGGGTTTGACTGCTGTGTTTTTAAAAACTAGATTTCAAGTAGGAGTGGTTGAACTATATTCATGTATTCTATCATAAGTGCAAATGCATCGAACTGAACGTTATGCCTACAGATGCGTGCTAAGTATGTTGGCCATGCAGGTTTGTAAAACTGCAGACAGGTGCACACAAGGCTGTAAGGAAACAGGAGTGTTTCGCCACCGGAACACATACACAGACCTTACGAAAGCGCACAAGACAATGTCACGTGTATGTGTGTACACACAAGGCTGCAGAAAGGTGTATGTAAAGTAGGAGTACTTCCATAAGGCTCTATTGCACCTGTGCACAGGAAAGGCTCAGGTGCTACCAAGCAGACACATTAAATATCCCATCTGCAGGACGGGTGGGGGGGGTGTGTGTCTGTGTGTCTGTGTTTTAAATAGGCCGGTACTCACAGGTACTCAGTACCGGCACTCCTCCACTGCCAAGGAGAGAACCGGGACTCAAGAACTGCAAGCTCATTTCTGCTAGTGCTGCTGAGCTCGAGTCAGAGTGGAGCAGATCTGTAGGGCAGTTGGACATCCAAAGCGCCTCTCTAGCCCTTAGCTGAGCCACCGCTGAACCTTTCAGCAGCGGCTCATTTGCATTATGCATGGGATGTCCAGGTGTTGGGAATTTCACCGTCCTGCTCTGTCTGACAGAGTAGGCCCCATCTAGGCCCTGATCTGTCTATCACATTTGCACTGTCGCTGCTAAGTAACTAAGGAATAATCCAAAGTGAGCATTTTGTGTATTTGTCTGCTTATGTGTTCATGTTTGCCGGATATTGTGTATGTTTTGAGAGAGAAATGAGATCAAAGAGGAACGGGACACTCAGGGAATATTTGAAAAGAAATTAGTGGAATGGTAGTTTGTTTGTGTAGGTGTACGCACTCTACAAGATATAAGGAATGCACTTAAGGCAAGCAAGTAGGAAGAGTATGACATTAGGAAGCTGCTAAAATTACAAAAACAAGGATACATTAACATTTTGTGTTTGCTCTTAATTTCATAGGAGTTAATCCCTTTATTTATATCGATACAATTCTTCAAAACTCACCAAAATGAATACTCAAAAGAAGTGTGTTTGTATCCTCATGTCTCACTACTCCTCTAACACCGCCCACTAGCCACACCTCTAGCTCATTTAAAGCACTGGCTGTACTAAACGTCTGACCCCATTGGTTCACTTGGGGCTACTCAGCCATGCATCCTAAAGTACATTTCTGTCATGTGAGACACATGGTGCTTGAGCCCTTGACAGTGGCCACAGTGACAACTACAAGAAAGATGTTTGCCTGATAATCTGGTATTGGCAGAGGAATGCCTGCCGGAGCTTGGAAGTCACTTAAGGCCTCATCTAGTACTATTTTAGACGGTCCTGCAAAATCCCATCATGCAATGCATTTTTAAAAAACATAGGTTTCAGGGATGTTATAGTTAGTAATCAGCATTTAAACAACCTTAGAAATTCACACAAAACAACATAGGTTTTCAGGGACATTAGTTAGAAATTAGCATTTATAAAACCTTGGAAATTCACTGAAAAAAACACAGTGTTCAGGGACGTTATAGTTAGTTGGACATTTCACTTGTACAAAACCAGAGAAATTCGGCTGTTATAGTTAGTTGAGCCAACTAGAACTTGTGCCCCCGCAAAGCACTGCTGAGGACGTCACATAACTCATGACATGGTCAGTGACATCACGGATGACATCATCCACTTAATATCTGATGCACCTCATCACACCCCAATATGACCTTTCATACACCTACTCTAAAATACAGACTACCATTCTTGAAACCATAGACACACCAATACCAGTTAGTACATACCCACTGGCTGATTCATAGGTCTACACACACCACACACATCCACCCACCCATAGTCACTCATACACGCAGTCACTCATCAGTACAGGCACTGATATATGCACTCATACACCTATACAAATACTCACACACTGCCACTCACCCATAGAGTTACTCGCACACCTAGTCACCCAAATAATCACACTGTGATTTACTCATTATACTCCCTAGATCCGTCAATTCCGGCAAGTTGTAGGCCCATCTTTCTCCTGCCATATCCGGCCAAAATCCTGGAAAAAGCAGTTAGTAGGACACGGTCGTGCTTTCTGGAGGATAATCACCTGCTCGATGGGGACCAATTCGGGTTTCGCCCAGGCCATGGGACTGAGACGGCTCTGGTCACCATGATGTATAATCTGCGCATGCGAGCTGACAACGGGAATGCCACTGTTTTGGTGCTTCTCGATATGTCGACCGCATTCGACACGGTGAGCCATTCCATCTTAGTGGAGGGACTTAAGTAGTTAGGAGTGAAAGGACGGGCACTGCAATGGCTTCAGTCCTATCTAGCAGGAAGACAGCAGGTAGTAACCCTAGCACCATTTTCCTCTAAAAAATCCCCTGTAGTATATGGGGTGCCAAAGGGCTCATCGATTACCCCTATTCTTTTCAATGTATATCTGCAGCCCCTGTTCCCCATTATTAAGTCCTTTGGAGTCAGCCTAGTCAATTATGCAGACGACACACAATTGGCATTTTCCCTAGAAGGTGAACAAGCAATTTCCCTGGACGTGTTCCAGCAATGTATGCGTCGGACGGCCGACTGGCTCAGAAGAAATTCCCTACACTTTAACAGCGGGAAGACTGAGGAGGTGTACTGCTCCTCTGCCAGGATGTCTACATCCCTACCATTCAAGTTTAAACTCACTCCTGAGTAGGAACCACTAGTGCCGGTCAGAAAGGTACGCAATCTGGGGGTTCTGATTGATGATAACCTTCAGATGGAGTCACAGGCAAATAAGACCACCAGCGTATGCCTCTCCTTAATGCGTATGTTACAAAAAATACTCCCGCTACTACCAAAAAAATCACGCTCCTTGGTGGTAAGAAGCACAGTGCTAAGCAGACTGGGCTATTGCAATTCTCTGTATTTGGGGGTCCCACAATACATTATCCAGGGATTGCAGAGAGTCCAGTCTGCAGCAGCAAAACTAGCGCTTAATAGGCAGCGGAGCTCATCTACCACCTTGGCTTTGAGAGATCTACACTGGCTGCCTATTAAGGAAATGGTCTACTTTAAGTCTCTCTGCCAGGCATTCAGAGCGGTGCACAAGATGGGTCCTGTCCCACTGCAGGAAAAGTTTACATGGTACCAGCCTAAGAGGCAGCTCCGCTCCTCCGGTGCCAGTCTACTGGAGGTTCCCAGGTTCAAACGCTCCAAGTCGGGAGGGAGGGCATTTAATGTGCTGGTGCCTGCCTTTGGGAATGAATTACCCTTGAACCTCAGACAAACTGACTCTCTGATAGAGTTTCGTAGAAGTCTAAAAACCTGGCTCTTTCCTAGGGCTTAACCTCATGTCTCCTTTTTTCTGCTCTGACTTATTCCACTCCTAGTCTGAAGCGCCAGGATACCCGTAGGGTGACAGTATGCGCTATATAAGTATTATAATCAATCAATCAATCAATCAATCAATCAATACAGTTGAACACACACCACCTCACTTATTCATATATATACTAACACACTTACTCTTTTCTACAATCACTGGCACAAGCACACACTCATCCACACAGCCACTCTGACATATCACTCTCTCACATATAGTCACGTATATACTCCAACACTCAAATATACTGCCTTTCACATATGTAGTTACTCACACATGTACCACTGAGCCATCCATTCACTCACCGACAATATACTCACCTACCAACCATACAACCCCTCAAAGATGCACTCATGAACCCATGCACCCAGTGAATCATCCATTCACACATCCATGCAGGGAGTCGCACACCCCACACAGAGACTCAGGCACCCATACAGGTACTCAGACAACCAATCAATAACCCATATAGACAGTCATGTAGGTACTCACCAACCCATGCAGACACTTACAAACCAACTGAAAGACTAAGACATTCACACAGATTAGTCACTAACCCATGCATTCATTAAGACACTTCTAATCACTCACTTATACAGTCACACACCTACTAAATCATACATTCAGACACTCATACATCCACTCATTTATCAATACACCTTGGCGATATATATATATATAGATATATATATATATATATATATATATATATATATATATATATATAAAAAACACAAACTTTTCAGAAACACACATTCACCGGATGATGTCATGAGTGATGTCATTTGAGACCTCAGCAGTGATGTCACCGACCATGTAATGAGTGATGTAATATGTGACGTCATCAGCAGTGCATTGCAGGGGGGGCGAGTTATAGTTAGCTCAACTAACGAGAACGGCCGAATTGCTCTGGTTTTGTACGACGCGTTTCGGCGGATGCCTTTATCAATGCCGGTTTATCAGCTGAATAGCCAAAGTGAGGATTTTGTCGGGTGGTGTTTAAATGTCTAGGTGAGGAATCCCATTGGCTGACAGATGTAGCAATCGAGAGAGGACAGAGAAAGTTTCGTAAAGCAAGTACTTTTCCTCTCTCAATTTATCACTTCAAGGTTCCTTTCACTCAGCCCCGTGCGTCGATATCGCCAAAGGAACAAAAAGATCCAAAATCGCGAGCAAGGTATAATGACCCGCTCGTGCATGCAGTGATGCCCTTTGTACTACTTGCTCCTTTATACCTGTGGGATCGATGGCGGATTTCATCACTGCAGAGCAGCTCTTCAGCAGACCAGTTGCGGCTCTCTCCCCAATGCCTACACCACAGTCCAGGCCGGGGGGGGGGGGGGGGGGGCGGGGCAGCGTTGTACAGTCCATGCACTCAGCCACAAGGTTGTCGGCAATACGCAGAGCTCCAAACCGAGAGGCGTGCCTGATTGCGGAGCCGACCTCCGCTACATATACACCACCAGTCCCCGCTTTTACCATGAAAATGGGTCAGACACATGCTGGAGTTGCTCTGCCGTAAGATTAATGCCACCAGTAAGCACAATTAAAACAACGCAATGTCCTCCATAACAGCTCCTGGTATGTGTGTATATATGTATGTGTGTATATATGTGTATATATATATATATATATATATATATCTTTTCCTATGGAAATTAACATGGAGAAAACTCGTTTTGGGACCCCCCTCTTTCTCAGCCCCCGCTGGACGAATCACCCCAAAACTTTCAAGACAGGAGCTGACCGGAGCGCCCCATTAGTTTTCAGAATTACGCGAAGATTCGTCAAACTGCGCCAAAGATATTGGCAAAAGAAAAAACTATTTTCCTATGGAAACTAGGTCCTAACTATAACTACCTACTGGCGACCGCCAGAAGGTAATATAATATTATGTATATATACATACATACACACACACACACACACACACACACACTTACTTACTTTTGTAGTAGGTTAGAATACATGTGTATTACCCATAAACTCTTAAAAACACTCAGTGATTTATGTCATCAGTGATGTCATTTGAGATGTCATCAGTGATGTCACTGACCATGTCATGAGTGATCTAATACGTGAAGGAATATGAGTGGATGTGAGTGCTTGTATGGATGTGTGATTGGGTATGTACGTGATTGCGTAGGTGTACGAGTGCTGGTATGGGTGAATGAGTGGCTGTGTTGAGAGGATGTATGGGTGAGTGGGTGTGTAAGTGACTGTGTAGGTGGATAGGTTGGTGTGTGAATACCTGTATGGGTGGGTGGCTCTGTGAGTGGCTGTAAGGGTGAGTGACTGGTTGTATGAGTAATTGTATAGGTGAGTGAATGGTTGTGTAAGTGTTTGTACGAGTAGGTGTGCGAGAGGCTCTATGGAGGAGTGAGTGGGTTTGTGAGTACTGGTATGGATCTGTGAATGGGTGGATGTGTGGGTGGGCATACAAGAGGTGTTATAGGGATGTGAGTGGGTGTGTGAGTAGTTCTGTAGATGATGTCATCAGTGATGCAATTTGAGGTGTCATCAGTGAGGTCACTGACCAGGTCATGAGGGATGTATTAAGTGAGGTCATAAGCAGTGCATTGCGTGGGAGTAAGTTATAGTTAGCTCAGGTAACTATAAAAGCGCTCCCGCATTTCAACAATTCATTGACCCAGTGAGGCATCAGTCCTCGGACTGTGGGGGGTGCCGTGCGGTCCTTTGCCTGCTATTACATATGCCCCTGGGACTTGGCTCACAGGAGGTCTTTTTATTTTACAAACACAAGCGAGGTAGCCCGCTCGTGTTCATATTTTTACCACAAATTTGCAAATTTGTCGCAACCGCACGGTTGAAATTTAAAAAAAGAAATTTAAAAAATAGGGGTTTTTTTGCGTGGTGGGGCCTAGTGGGACCCCAAGACCATGAGCTGGGGGAAAGGGTATTCCTACCCTGCCCTCTATTCTTTATTTTCACTTTTTTTGGGGTAGGGGGGAAGGGACTTAGTGAAGAGAGTCCCAAGATGGTTTCCCGAGCACCAACACATGGCCTGAGGTAACTATAACTTGCGCCCTCACTATGCACAGCAAAATACCCCCATATATAAGATCACTCATGAAATGTACTATGACATCATTGCATAACATCATCAATCCTGAGAGCTCCTGGGGGCCAACTAGCCCACCAGGTGCTTCCAGTGAGCGCCACTGCGCTGCGTTGTAGAGAAGTGGTCCAGGCCGTGCCCCTTTTTACACCTCTCTGCAACGCAGCTCTGTGGCGCTAACTGGATACCTGGTGGGCTACTTGTACCCAAGGGACACTCAGGATTCAAGGGGACTTTATCCACCAAATTAAAACTGCCACAGGGCGTGTTTGTACAGGTCAGCCCAGCCCCTCCCCTCCCTTCACCAGTGTGCAAATGCGCCCTGTGGCACGTTTTAAGAGGTTGTTTTAATCGCCCTGCCCTATTATATACTAGGCGGTACAAAAGGGGGTGGTGATGGACGGAGCATCTGAATCAATCTAACACTCACACCCAGTCAAAAGATCTGGGTTTAATCCATCACCGTTCTTTAGCCCACTCTGCCACCCCATTTCAGACATGGCTATATGCCTGACCCTGTGCCTCATGGGAACAGTCCATCCCGAACTGCCAAGCCATGTCTTCCCTGGACCGGAAACAAGCTTCCGAGGACCGGTTTCTGGCATTCCAGCCTTCTTCAGCCCGGCTTGCTTGAATCCAGTGGCAAAGTGAGCAAGGGACTCACGTCTGAGCATACCCTGCCACACTTATGGCGGCCAAAAGCGGTACAAAAGGGGGTGGTGATGGACGGACAATCTGAATCAAACACTCGCACCCAGTCAAAAGATCTGGGTTTAATAGCGGTACAAAAGGGGGTGGTGATGGACGGAGCATCTGAATCAATCAAACACTTACACCCAGTCATAAGATCTGGGTTTAATTAGCGGTACAAAAGGGGGTGGTGATGGACGGAGCATCTGAATCAATCAAACACTCACACCCAGTCAAAAGATCTGGGTTTAATCCATCACCACCCCCTTTTGTACCGCTATTATATACTAGGGGCTTACAGAGGAGGTCATGCTATTAACAGGGGTACCCCAACGCATAGTGTTCCCAAGTGTACGTAGGTGTTTTAACTGTATTCTAAGCGTATTTTAGCATAGTTCTGGCTCTAGGACTGGTTAGTCAGACTCCAGTACCCGTCTGAAAAAGTTAAGGGTACAGGATGATTTTGCAAAAAGGACTCTTTCTGCATGTCTTCCTTCTTCCTGCACTTTTCTTCATCTTTGAGGACTTCTGTTGCTTCTTTCTGCATTTCTTTTTCTTCTTTCTGTGTGTTTTTTCTTCTTTCTTTACATGTCCTACCTCTGTAGGCATAGTTAGAAACTAGCATTTAAAATAACCTTTGAAATTAACTGGAAAAAAAAAAACATAGGTTTCAGGCACGGTATAGTTAAAAATTAGGATTTAAAAAACCTTTGAAATTCACTTAAAAAACCATAGGTTTCAGGCACGTTATAGTTAGGAATTCGTATTTCAAAAACCTTAGAAATTCACTGAAAAAAACAATAGGTTTCAGGGGCGTTATAGTTAGTTGGGCATTTCACTCGTACAAAACCATAGAAATTCCCCCGTTATAGTTCGTTCAGCTAACTATAACTTGCGCGCCCGCAATGCACTGCTGATGACGTCGCATATTACATCACTCATGATGGTCGTTTTGGAATAAATTAATCTTTGATTCTTATCCCACGGAGTCGGTGCCTGCTTTATATTTGGAAAAACAGGATTGGAACTATATATATTATAAAATATAAATAAAAATTCACCAAAAAAACGTAGGTTACAGGGACGTTATAATTAGGAAATAGAAATTAAAGAAAATGTTTAATTCCCTGAAAAAAACATAGGTTATAGGGACAATATAGTTAGGCTCAGCTTTCACTAGCAGAAAACCACTAAAATTCAGCAGTTATAGTTATCTGAACTAACTAGAACTTGCGCCCCCGCAACGCACTGCTTATGACCTTTCATATTACATCACTGATGACATGGTCAGTGGTATCACTGATGACATCTCAACTGACATCACTGGTGATATTATCCACCGATTGAGTTTTTAAAAATTTGAGTGTTAAGCATATATACTAAGCTACTACAAAAGTTAAATTAGTATACTTTGTGTACTACTGAGTGTTACTATTTCTAACACATTATAAGAGTGGCTGTGTGACTACGTGTACTCATGTGTAAGTGGGTGTGTCAGTGGCTGTATGGCTGTGTGAGTGGCTTTATGGATGAGTAAATCGATGTGTTAGTGACTCTGTGGGTAGGTGTACTGCTGTGTGAGTGGCTGTCTTTTAGGGCTTGTTGAGCTTCTGAAACCAATAAAATTACCAGATCTGGATCCTGAGTTGGTGACTGCATCGAACCTATGGCGTTGGTCTCATAACCCACGGGCAGTGCTGGAAGTTGCACCATGGTTGGAGCTGGCTGTGCCAGGCTCATGACAGGGTCCAACTCGGATGGAGGTCAATTGTCATGGTGAGGGACAGATCCGCAGACAGTTCTCCGACAGGCTGCCTCCTCAAACCTTGCAGCCTGCAGGTGTCTTGGTGAGGCAGGAGGTTGGATGGAAGCACATTGGGAGGCGGAAACACAGGACTACTAACAGCGTGAGTGGTGCAACTTCTGCAACCTAGGTTTGTACTTCCTGTGTAATTTACGTGCCATACCTGAACTCCTGGATCTCCATGTGGAGCGGTCCAGAAATCGGTCCCTGAAGTGAGAGTGAGTCTGTGCTCTCAACCGGGATGGAGGCCACTTCCAAAACTTCTTATGGAGTTTAGTAACGGCAAGCTTGGCTTTACGATCTTGAATCTCCTTCCAGTTAATTTTCATGCAAAATCTTTGCGTCGTGTGAGAAACTTTGTGTCGTGTGAGCAAAACAGGGCACCAGAGGCAGCTGTCGTGGGTGTCACTCACCGACATCTGTTGATGACAGTCACAACACTCCTTTAAACATGTTGTTTTGGGACCCATATCTACATACTTGGGATAGAATTTTAAACTTTTCATGAAGGGAAAATAGTTTTTCATAGACGGTGCATAGAGCTCCGAATCTGCTTTGGAGGGTGCAGAAAGAAAGGAACTCGGAAAGAAACAGAGTGCGTCGAGATGGACCATATATAGAGGCCCTAACAACACATCTGAGGTGGAACAGAGCAGATGCAGAGCCACACGACACAGCTACTGTCACGCAAGGGAATTGCTTTAAAGTTTCCACATGCAGTCTGGCGCCTGGGGGAATTCACAAAGTGAGGAATCTGCAGTTAGAATTCTTCATTAGATATAAATAATTATTTAAAAAATAAAAAGTTAAATGATCTGCATAGGATTTTATTTGTCCAGTGTATTGATCCGTTCAATGTTTTCTCCAGTGAATTTAACAATCTACATGCCCACTGGAAATGCCCACCCTCCATAGAGAGATGAAGGAGTAAAGCCTAGCTCTGCACTCTCAAATTGTGATCACATCCATGACTGCACTGATCTTTAAATCTGATCCAGAAACCAGCCTTTAGTCTAAATCTCTGGCACTGCATCCAGCAAGTACTACTTAAGAGTCTCCAATTTAGCTTACATCCCCATTGAAACAAATAAGTCATGTAGCAAAATAAAAAACTCGAAGTAAAATACAAAGATAACACCCAACTCCCTTTAAAGTAAATTCAGATATCAACACCCCACTCACACACATACAACACTGAGATACTTTTGCTTAGAAAGATTAATGAGGCACCATTTTAGGGATAAGTTGTAGTCCATGAAAGCAACGTCTAGCCACGGGAGGGTGTTAGCTTGAAGTATTATGTGAAGGAGCAAGATTCAAGTTAGATCTAGATTGTCAGTCTTCTCATCTAAGGAAAGATATGCACAAATCCAGTTGTACAATGTTTGATGGTCACTTTTGAGATGGAGGATGTTTTTTCTGGCCTACAAATGCAAGGTCAGATCGTCGTCAAATAATTTTTGAGTGTCCACTTAATTTTCAGACAGATTCTGCCATGCACGGAGAATGGCAAGATGCAGTTCATAAACTAAATCTAAAGATGTATGAAACGTGGTGGCAAAACTTCAACCACTTGATCTGGTGGTGACTGAAATGACAACTAAATGATTAGAGAAGACCCAGAGACGTACACAAGCTAGCATGAGGAACCAAGCACTCAAGAGGAGCAGGGGCAGTGAGCTGGTGGGTCCACCAAGTTTCATGGCTTGGTGGTGTTGGCTCAAGTAAAGAAGTGCTGCTTTCTTCTAAAGGAGGTGCAAGGTGTTAGAGAACCAATTCTGACGGAAGAAACGAACTATTTGGCTCTTAATAGTATCTTTTTCACCACCATCAGAAGTTCCAGAGACACAGTAAGGCAAAAGTGGCCTCGATGAAAGAAACTGCAGAGCATACCATCGCAGACTACAAAGTTAGAAGGTAGGGGAGGGGAAGAATTCTCTCCACTGATCTGGCATGCAACTCAAAATATCTAGCACTGTTAAAGTCATTGGAACTTCTTGGACTCTTGATGCTGCAACAGCCAGCTTTGTCGTTCCTTCTTCACTGCCTCCTTTTGGCCTATGAAGTCATGTCAGAAGACAGGCACTAAATCCCGCCTTCCTAATGCTAGAGGCTACAGAATGTGGAGAAGCACTCCAGGAGAAAATAAATCGGATCAGTTCAAACATATATCCTTAACTTCCATCATGCACAGTAGGATTTACTGTCCTTAATATCCAGCAATTGTTTAGACCCTCAGTTGCGCCTTGCTCAAACCTGTCCTTTAGCCGGGATATCTTTACAGTGTCTCTAGGAGAGTCGGAGTTTACAATGCAGCCTACTGCACATCCATTTTGATATCAAAGGCCCCCTATAGACTTCATAACACCACTTTCATCCCATGCCAATGGTATCTGTTTTATCTTTGCTGCCTTATTTTTTGGGTACAGAACTCAAAAACCTACTTGAGCCTGTTCCACGCTTTTAAAAGCAGCAGATCACACAAATATTAAAAAGAAATATGAAACGGACTAAAATTTCAATCAAAAAGGACCAGCATTTAAATTGCTAAGAATGAAGTACAGATAGGAAAATAAAATGAGATAGTGTTATAAGAATAAGTGCATTTCTAGATCATTTCAGTGAAGAGGACTTAAAAACACTGTGGGCTCAATGATCAGATATGTTATGCTATGTTTATGTCTCTGTGAAGATAAACATTTTGATTGTGTTTGTTGAACTCAGCAACCATATGGAAGCTGGTACGGTAATCTTTTTAAGAATTCTTTCAGGGGAAGAGTGGGGGGTAGGGATAGGCTGAGGGGAAGACAGGGGGATGAAAAGCTATGTGGGAGTGATCAGGAGTATACCATTATCTTTCCTATGAGATGGATTCGAAATACTTAATTGATAACATGAATTGTCCCAGGCAATTATAGGCCAATTCCCCTTCCTCCAGTGCCTGCTAACATAGTTGAAATATCTGTCAATCTACAGCACTCAAGTTATCTAGAGGCCAATGGGCTTCTTTATCCGAGTCAGTTGGGTTTTAGACCTAGGAATAGTACTGAGACTGCCTTGGTGGAGGTGTCGGATTATATAAGATGTTCATTGATGCGGGTGGTAGATCAGACCTGGCAGTGTTGGACCTGTCTGCAGCATTTGACACGGTCCCATATGCCAGGCTGCTCGCACGCTTTGGCGAGAATGGCATGGGAGATAATGCCTGGAGCTGGCTTAAGTCCTTTCTTGAGGACAGGAGTCAGGAAGTTTGGCTACTCCCTTACTCTTGTCAGTCGAAAGGTGTCAGTCAGAGTCCCTCAGGGCTCTGCACCTAGTCCCACTATGTTTAACATCGTCTTGCCCCCCTTAGCTAAGGTGGTGGAATCATTTGGGGCAAATATTATTTCCTATGCTGATGACACCCAGATCCTCTTTACCTTCAGTAAGGGGGCTTCCATCGATTCAGCCCTGCCTCCAAGTTGTTTTTCAATGGCTGAAATGCAACCATTTGAAATGCAACACAGAGAAGACAGAGGTTCTTAGTTTCTGACTTAAATTTGTCTTAAACTTGGATGTTCACTGGCCTTCAGGGGTACCTTCATTAGACACTCAAGCTGCTGTTGTAAACAAATCTGGGGATCAAATGTGACAATAAAATGTAATTTCATAACCAAATTATGTTAGTGGTTGGAGTCTGCTTTGGTATCTTGCTTATGGCAAGAACAATTCTGCATTTTCTTTCTTTGTCATCGAAGATTACTGTGTTATTGGCCCTGGTGATGTCCAGACTAGACTACGCCAATGCATTATATGCAAGGGTATCCAAAATATCCCCTGAACAGACTTCAGGCCATTCAGAATGCAGCAGCTTGACTGGTTCTGGGCTTGCCTGGAACGGATTTTTTTTTTTTAAGTAGCACTCTTAATGGATAACACACTGCATCATTCTGATCCTGATTATCTGTAGGCTAGAACTGCCTTCTATAGCCCAGGGGGATTTTTACACTCATCCGGTTATCATCTGTCCAAGGTCCCCAAGGTTAATTTGTCCACTGTGGGAGGCCGTTCCTTTTCCTTCCTGGGCTCTGTATGGTGAAACAAGCTCCCTCTTGACCTGCGTCAAATAAAGGCTGAAGCCGGTTTTAAGAAAGCTTAAGATCTGGCTTTTTTCTCAGTAACTACCAGCTGTATCGGGTTCCTTCTACAGACTGCATAGAGCCAGGACACTCTTGAGTAGCTGTGTGCTCTATAAATCCCTTCACGTTCACTGTAATGAAATGCATATTGCACTGTGCAGGAGTGATAAATTGTTATGCACATCTAATGGGTGCTTTCGTTCAAATAAACTACATTGGCTCCCTGTGGCCCAGCGATGTGCCTTCAAAACCGGTTGTATAATCTCCAAGTCCTTATACCACAAAAGCCCACTATTCATCAACAATCTGATCTTCAAATACACCCCATCCCGCAACCTTCGCTCACTCCACCAGAACCTCCTGCAGCCACCTTCCTTCAACTTAAAACGCGCAGGAGGCCGCAGGTTTGCCACCCTTGCCCCCCGCCTGTGGAACTCTCTCCCGTCGGAGACCCGGAATTGTCAGGACCTCCTCTCCTTCCGGAAAGCCTTGAAGACCTGGCTGTTCCGACAAGCATTCCAATAATCCTCTTCCCTTTATGTTCATGCTATTACTGATCATAGCGCCAAGCAACCAATTGGTGATAGTGCGCTCTAGAAATACTTTTATAACATAACATTATAACATAACAATAGAACATATGCGCACAATAATAAAATATTCATGTGCAGAATAAATTGACATTTCCTGGATTGATATGAATGTCGGTGTCATTAGGATGTGCCAGATAAGCATTTAGTGGGCAAGGAAAACACTCCCCAATAATAGAATGGGTACACGACTATTGGATTAGAAATCACCAGGAAATTATCATGTAATAATTTGCTTACCTTCAGTTTGTCTGGGGAAGTATAGGGAGCTTCCGGGGCATAGATCCTAAAAATGTCAGCCAGGCAACAAGCCACTAGGAGACGCACATCTTTATCGGGATGCTTAAGGAAAAAATCAGATGCAAGATGCAAAGCAAGATTCAGATACAGCTCCTTTTCTTCCTCCGAGTCTTGATCCATATCCATGAAGGTTTTAACAACCATCTGTAATATAAAACAACATTGGGAGAAAATCATACACAAATACTTTTAAATGTATACGACATACCCTAAACAAATCACAATCATTGTAGGTTGCTTACTATCATGAATTTTGAGATGCATGGATATTAGATATGCACAGTTTACTGGACTTAAGATTGAACTTCCCGACCTTAAATTATTTTTTTTTGTGAATGCAGTCTCTACTTCTCAAACTATTTTGAGATGTTAGAATGAATTCCCAAATCAGTAGGCAGCTATTCCAATGTATATGCAGAAAAGTTAAAATGTTGTTCTAAAATGGGGTACAATATTTTAGTTTTTCAGCAGTACAGACTTTAAATGCATTCCAATATGTGGGTGACTACTGAATTCAACTGTAGATTAAAACTATGTAGAAATAATTATGCTGCAAATAGAGGATACTCATCATGTCCTATTCTAATAGCTGCACCGTCCGACACACAAATACATGCTCCAGGCACACAAAGGTACTAAAATGTGATAGCCCATCTGCAATTTGTGCATTAGTCCTATTTGCTAATATTCCAAACCATCATTATAACTCCCATCATGACACACACCAATCAGCTTTCTCTAAACTTCAGTTTCTGGTTTTTAACTGCCATTATTGGGTGATTAAATTTCCAATAGTCAAAACACAACAGCATGCTTGCTACTCAAGTCTCCTGGCCATTCCTAATCCAGACAAGAGAAAGATTGATAAAAGCACTAGGGCAACCCGAGGTAGTAGGTATCAAAGTAGCACAGTGGTCTAGTTAAAATCACTCTTGTGAATTGCTTGAACAAAGTGAGAGCTGACTCAATCGTAAAATTATCTGAAAATCGTGCACAAAATCAAGAGAAGTCAAGATGACGGCATTACAAATCATATCCCGTAGACTAGAAGACTGATAAGTCTTAAACGCTGCCTCAGCCTTGACACTAAGTGAATGAATGCCCTTCAGAAAGCAAAATCTATAAACAGAGTAACATTCCACAATAAAGGAGAAACCCCAAAGAGCATCAGAGGTAGAATTGCCTTGGGACGATGAAACTGGCACAAAGCAAGACACAAGTGACTAGGTTATCTGTATAGTGCTCGGAGGCACCAATGCGCTGGCACAGCACAAAAGCACAGAGACCAAGTGCATCTCCTTATAGGACAATAGATGACACATCCTAGTAGCAGATCGCAGAGAGAACCTACAGAGTCCTTAGCGTGGTCACCAGACTCTGGAGCTTTGAGAGCAGAACGTCTTTCAGAATGTACTCAAATGGTTGTATGATTTTACTTCGCATACGGGATTCTGCACAATGCCCAGCTTCATACTATCTCTGCTTGATTAGGTCAGGTCAGGTCAAATGATTTTTTAGAGCGCAACTTATCACCGCAAGGTCTCAAGGCGCTTGGGCAGAGAAAAACAGTTGAACAGTGCCGAAAAGATGTTCCAGGCAACGGCGAGCCTCATTTCGGGAACAGCCAGGTTTTAAGACTAGCACGGAAGAGTTTGTGTTCAGAAATGGATAAAAGGTGGGGGGGCAGTTTATTCCACAGCCGAGGGGCAAGAATAAGAAAAAGAGCAGTGGCCATTTCGAGAAGTACGGACACGGGGCTGGATCAAGAATGATTTATTGCTGGATCTTAATGATCTATTTGGTGAATACCAGTTAAGCTTCTTTCGGAGGTAGTTAGGACCAGAGTTATACAAGATAGCGTGCGTGAGACTCTGAATCTTAAAGTGGCTTCTCTGGCGAATGGGAAGCCAATGGAGTTTTTTCAAAGTGGGGGCGGAAGGGGTTCTAGGCGGAACGTCGAGAGTCAGTCTGGCCGTCGCATTCTGCAGGGTCTGCAGTTTGGAAAGCAGGTTTTCGTTGAGTCCAAAAAACAGAGCATTGCCATAATCGAGTCGGCTGATGACCAAGCTTCCTGGCTTCGATAGGAAGATCTTCCGGAGATTACGCATAATCCCGTAGAAAATGCCGATTACCTGGTTGATATGATTTTTCATGGACAGGGCATGATCTATTGTTATCCCTAGGTTGCGGATTGCAGGTTTGGGGGGGGGGGGGGGGGGGGGGGGGGGCAGGAGCCCAGTTCCGGCGGCCACCATTCATGTGACAAAAATTCCTCGGCCTTTCCAAACAGAATGATGTCCGTTTTACTGCTGTTTGGTTGGAGTTTATTGCTGCTCATCCAGTTACTTATATCAATCATGCAGTTTTTAAAGCGGAGACGAGTGTCAGAGTAGTCTGGGCCGCATGTAATAAGTAACTGGGTGTCATCAGCATACGATACGGTTTCGAAGCCGTACGATTTAACCCCTTGCATGCTGCCGCAATTCTGCGCCTGTGCGGCAAAATCGCGAGTGGACAGGTTCATGACGGCCCCCAGCCGTCATCAGCACACGAGCGCCGTAGTGCATGACGGATGGGGGCAGTCATCAGCATGCAAGGGGTTAATGACGTTGGCCAGCGGGGTCAAGTATAGATTGAACAGCATAGGACTTAGGATAGATGCTTGGGGTACCCCTACTGTGACTTGGCGGCGGCTGGAGGTCAGGGAGTCAACTGTAGTGGAGCGGTCAGTAAGATAGTTACCCAACTAGTCAAGGGCTTTCCTCTGGTACCCATCTCCCACAATCGAGGTTTCAGAATGGTGTGGGAGATGGTAGGGGGTGTCAGAGCCTTCCACAGCCAGTTGTGAATGGTAATGAAAAGAGGACCCACACAGACTACAGGCTTGGATTTCTACACCTCACATTTGCCCTACCCACACCAGTGCTCAGCTTTGAACCCTTACCCTAGGTATCTGGTCAACATTTGCTAACATAATATTGTTTAAATGGCTCCTGGAAACCACCAGCAGTTAACCTGCAATCAATGACAATGGGATGGTGTAGGTTAGATTAAACCCCACCCATGTTCAAACTCATAGTGAAGCTATGACACACAAGATTGTAGGGTAAGGGTGAAGGCAGGGAGAGGGTGGGATTTTTGTCCTTGATCCTTATGTTCAATGATGATTTTTTCCTAATTCTTTGCCACGTCACATCTATGACAGCACGCAATCAATGTACATCAGTGTTGCATCTCTACCACCTATGAGAAATAGGTTAAAGACACTGGTCCAAGAATCATATAAAGAGACCCAAGAGGCAAAAAGGGAGCCCTAACACAGAATAAAGAAGAATAAGAAGGTCATCTGTTTCTATTTTGAGCAAACCCTGCTCTTTTACTTTTAATTATACTCGCATTCCTTAACTGCTCAAGTAGACGCCGCTCTAAAGCAATCTAGTGAAGAGACTGTTGATAATCCATTAAGAAGGACACTACTGAAGGACTGATAGAAACTCACTACAATTATCGCAAACCAAGGGAACAAATGTAATTTAGTAATGTGACCATGCACTCAATGGAGTGGGGGTGGTGCACTTCAAGGGCTAAAGAACGTGAAATGTGAAAGGTTTCATGAAAGGTTGGTTGGCAATGGTTAAAGGGGGCTTAAGCAGGTGAGAAGGTCCCAAGAGTCAAATCAAACAAAATCCCCCACAGCCTCAAATCCTAGACAAAACTTTTGAATTACTGAATTCTTCCTATTGACCCAAACAATGACAAAAATAAATAAATGGAAGCACCTACATTTTACTTACAAGTAAGCACCAAAGGAAGATCCCAAAAAGCTGCCAGTAAGGCTCTGCTCCTGGGACCATGTCACAATATACGTTTCTCATCTTTCCTATCTGCCTCTATATTGTTATCGGGTGAAGAGGTACTACTAAGCCACGTTCTAAAATAGCAAGTACGTAGAGACTGGGACAAAATGTCAAACCATATCTTAAAGGACAGAATTTTGGAACCAACATGGACTAGTCACTTAGTGCAAGAATCTAGGATATAGAAACAGCAGTTAAGAGAGCCATCTCCAAAGCCTTCTAAAATGCCATGGATATTAATGAAGGAGAATTTCCCTGCTACAGGTATTATTATAGTTATTATTACTTAGACCATGAGCCATAAAGCATACATTTACATGGGTACCTCCAGATCTCTATACCATACGGAGTCCCCCATTGTTCCACAATATCCCGTCATCATGACATCCACATGGAGCACCTTTGAAAACCCCCCACAGATAACTGCATTAAAAGTAACCATTATGCTGAGGATACACAACTCTGTTTGAAAGTCTCCTCCACTCCAGACATCCAACAGCTCCAACACTGCCTGCAGCTCATGTAGGCAGAGTTTCTCTAGCACCTACACGAAGCTCAACCCCACCAAAATCGAATTCCTGTTATTTGCCAAACACAACAACCAAGAAATAGAACAAACCTCACCCAATAACATGAATCATGATGGCTTCTAACACAAACATCCACTAAATGCCAAGCCACTTGGATTCACCCTAGACACGAACATCATCATCAAGGAACATACTGCCAAAAGAACAAATATGACCTAGGTCCAGCTCGCTCTTTAAAATAAAGAGAAAGAGGACTGCACAAGTCCTCGTACTCTTGCATCTGGGTGCTGGTAACACCGTGCTCTATGCCCTCCTAGGCCCCACATTAGGGTCATCATACAAGCCACTGCACGTCCCATCAAAGGCCTGAAGAAATATGATAACCCCAGTTATGATGGAACTTCTTTGGCTCATCTTGCCAGCAAGCTTAATCATCAAATCCGCTACATCATTTGCAAAGCCAATACTGCTGACAGCCCATATTCCTGGAGAAAATCTCACAGTCTATGATAGTGGTTGGCACGCTACAGCAAAGGCGTCAGACCACAGAATAAGGAGTGTAAAGAGGAAAAAAATAGGGCAGTAGGCCTTCTAAATCTACACACCGAGGATCAGGAACACAATTCCAGTATTCATTAGGACTGCCACAACAGTGCTCCAAACTAATAAAGAGTTGAAGACGCAGACCTTAAAATAACACATCATCACAGTGCAGTAACAATACAATTCTGTTCCCCGAATAAAACTAGCTCTCCTATCAATTGTTGATTGTATGCCTTTTGGCTAGTTTTGCACTATACCAACAGCCCTTTCATACATACAAATATATATTCTTTTTTTTGTTGTCCAATGTCTCTACTTATTCACTTTACATGTGGCTTGGCCAGACATTCACATAGCAAGCCTTGAATTTGTATGTTGAAGCTCAAGTGTGGCCTTAACAATAGGATTTATTGTTCGTTAAAGGGGTCGGAGGTGAATAATTTGATTTTACTTTTTTCTTCATGTTCTTTCAGTCATTTATGATATGTGGTGGGCTCAATGATTAACACTCAAAAGATTTAGTTGTGTGTGCAAATGAATCCGTGGTATTCATTGATAATATGTACACGATTGTACTACACATGTTCCTGGAGCATCCTTCTACATAATCTTAAAAATTGGCATCTCTGGATTAGTCACTTCAGATGAGCGACTGCTTTCGTGCATCAGAGATGCCTCTCCAAAACAGATTCAAGAAATTAATCGATGAGATTTAACTAGCTACCAAAGAAGTCATGAGACAGTTTGAAGGGGAGTCATTCTGACCTTAAAAACTGGTGGTGTAGAAACTAGAAGGCAGTTAAAATTTGTACCCAACTGGATCCGAAGAGGCCAAAAAAACTCATAGAAACTTTCATTTCTCCTCATATACCTTTATATTGAGTCTCCAAGATTTACCAAACGGAGAAGCTCCCCATCAATGGCAAAAGGCGTATTGAAGTCATGGTTGTACATGGGGTATGAATAGCTACTGCTACCAGATCATGTCTTTACTCACTGCTGTGTCGAGGTTAAGGCCGCTGCGGAAGTGGATACATGTTCAGAATGCATATGTCTATTTCAGTCATCCCCATCTTTTCAATTAGCCATTCCACCCTCCCCCCGAAAGAGGCATTGAATTTGAAAAATAGGGAAGCTTTGTAGCTAAAACCAATTACGCATCGAAATGGGACCTTTCGTACAAAAGATAAGCTTGCGCCTTGTACAGAGCCCAGTTAAAGAATTACAAATCTTACTTACTTGAGCAGGGTTAACTTTGCAGTTCGCCTGGGAATCTGCCCAAATCTAGAATTCAATTCAGGCTACTCATTCTCAAGATCCAATGGTTTAATTTTAATATAGTCAGCTTCATCTGCTCTGATGATTATGCCAGAGGAAGAGGTTGCCTCTGCTCTTTCAAAGCTTAAATCTAGCTCCCTAAATGTCTGCATGGTACCACTATTGCAGGTTCTGACACTGCTCACAGTTGTGGCTATCACAGATATCAACACTTTCTTTGGCTATGGCCTTGTTCCTCTACTGATGAAAAAGTCCAGTCTTGACCAGGTTGACAGCCAAGAACCATCTCACCGGCTGGCTAGCTAATTACTAAAAACCAATGTCCTTTAAGTCGGACTCTTGTTCTCGGACAGGACAGAATCTGTTTTTATTGATTAAAGTTAAATGTTTTTATTGATTTCAATAAAAAGCAAAGCAAGAACCTTTAAAGTGTCCTCCATAAGGATAGCAATAATTATCCACTATATGCAGCACCCTTTTTAGCATTATTGCTACACTGTAAAACAGAGGCAAAGGTCGACTGGAAAGAGTGGATGAGGTGGGGCATAAGGCTATCTCCTCAGGCCACCATAATTCCTACAAAAAATGTGATACCCTGTATGGGGAAAAAAAATATAAAATGTACAAGCTACATCAACAGTGTCCTTACCAGGTTTCGGGGACATCAAAATCTAGGACTCACTCATCTCTCGGAAAACAGACCTTCCAGTCAAGAATAGAATAATTCTTTGATTCTATTCATCCAAATGAAGCGACTGAGGTCCAGAATCTTTGCTATTTTAGCCTGCATATGGTTTTCAGTATACAATCTCGAGTCTATTTAACCTTGCACGTGCATGGATTTAAGAAAGCTTACAGGCTAGCTTCCCTATACATAAATATGCAAGTTTTCTTTCTACTGACTCACTAGCATACAATTCCTACTGAAAATATTATGCCTTAAAGCAGTGAATAAAGCAGACAAAAGAAGTACCTGTTTAGTAACACAGCATCTCTTGGAAGACGCTGCTTACCCAACATGTTATTTTTCTCTACACGTATCACCACTTTGAGGTAGGGTTTATTTGGTAGCGTGGAGCTTCTTTCAAATTCCACTGGCAACCACAGCCACACGTGGGGAACACAGCTTTCTCATACCAGTTACACATAAAAGCTTTGATCCAGTCCCTATCTTGGAGGTTTTTCCTGATCTGCCAAAAGTAGCATGCAGGGGTTTTGTCACAGAAACACGCTGCCAGTCATGGTAACAATCTCCCTTTTGAAAAAAAAGTCCATATTTCTGACCGTCAGTGCAGACACCGGTTTGGTTGTCAAATCTTATGCCAGCTGCTGGGGGCACACTGCCATGCCCCGTACCCGAGGCTAAGAGTCGGAGATCAAGATCTTGTCTTACTACCTTGATTACGGAAATGGCCTTCATTTTGTGCTGCCAATTTGGTAGTCAAAATTGCAGCGTGTTCTACTTTTTTCCATCCACCATGTCTGCAATCTGAGAAGATGTAAACATGTCTCAGCCACTTGCTGCGTACTGCACTGGCTTCCAATCAAACAGCATAGTCTCCTTCTTTAAAGTCCTGTATATTATTTACTATCATGTTTATACTATTCAGCATGATTCTCCTGGAGAGATCCCCCAGTATAGGTTTTTATCACGGTATGTAATATAATCTTGCTTCTGATTCATCCAGTAGAAAACTCCATAAAATATACATTTTAACAGATTCAATTAGATACTTTCTTAGATTAAAACAGAGGAAGCATCGTTATAGTTCATGATTGGATAAGTTACTTTAGTTCTAAACAGAAATTGCAGCTTTAAGAATTTTCTCCAGTATACGACTAATCCTCAGTACATGTAGAGGCTGTTAAGGGTGTAAGGCTTGCTTTGTGTGGAAGGCATAGAAAGTACATTTATTGGAACAATTATCTTAAAACACATGTACAGAGATGTTGGTCATTAAAAAAATATGTCCGATTAAATAAAAGGGGATACTTCAACTTAAAATATACCAATAAAACAAGGCATAATATTATTTTTCTAGCAGTACAGGTATAGTGTGAGCATAATTCCAGACAGTGCAATCAAGAGTAAAAAAAAAGCAGTTATGTATGCGACAAGTTGCAGGCTACATGTACAAGTCCCATATGAACATTCTGTATGACTTTTACACAGTACAGAAAAACAATTCGCTTACATTTGAAAATTGGGAGGTAAAGGGGAAGAGAGCGAAATCACACAAATGTGGAGGATTAAAACAAACAGGTATAGTGCAAAGTAGAATGTGCACTTGATTCCCAGGTCTTCAAGAATGATCTGGTTACTTATCGATGTACTAACCTTCAATCGTCGTACCATCTCTTCTTTTGAAATTTTATCAGAGATTTCTTTGACTCCCGGCGGGTACGTGATTTTTCCATCATTGGTTTTTGATTTTGAATGGGACATGATTACAGTGTATGTGGTTTAATCCTGTAAAAAGAAATCATTTGCTAAATGTTTGTTAAACAATTAATAATTTGAAGAAACTTTTTAACATACATTACTTAAATCCCTTCTCGCCAACATTTCTCTAGTCAAATGCATACTTGGAATTTTCTAAAAACGTTCCTACCCTCAGGACTAGTGATCTTCACTAAACTTCCAGCCCCTTCAGTGAAGCTCCAAATGTGATTCAAATGAGGACCCTTCCATTGTAAACCCACATTCCAATGGGCACCTTCTGTTTTGGAGAACGGTGTTCAATTTACTGACAATATGGATATAAATTTACAGCAGGTCATATTGAAAGTACACCCAGTCACCACAAGAACAGTATTAGCAACAGCCTAGCTGATAAACAGAGAGAAAACACTACAAATACACCATTATGATTTCCCTTTAGTTCCAGTTTTATTGTTAGTTAAGAAACATGACAATTAGTAACATGAGTGTATTAATAAAGCTTTTGCTCCTCTTCTAAGCGGAATTTTGTTTCTGTATGAAGCAGAATGAAAATATTAGACGCTTAGATGCCTGGATTAACTACATAAAGCTTGGAAATTAATAATACACTTTTTAAAGTTCTAGAGCTACAGCAGACTTTTATTTGGTTTAAATAAATTCACGTTGCTTATTGTCTCTGTCGGCAGGGGTTTAGAGTAGTATAATGAGGTACTTTCCTGCAAACGCAAAGTGGCAGGTGCCACACTTTTAAGATCCGTCCCCGAGGTCCACAAGTGACACCACCTGTTGACTTGCCTGCTAGGTCCCTCCCCAGAAATGAAATCGTCCCATGTGACCCGACTAAGAAGCACCGCCCTGACCAACAAATACAGTGGCCCCTGGACTGGAAGTAATTTCATTCGACCCTAACCCATTAAATGGTTTCACTCTAGGCACTGTCCAGCAGTCACACCTCGGAAATCTTTCCTGCTGCGGATAAGTCACAATCAACAAACACAGTGGAACCAACGCAGTCTTTTTTACCTCCTCGCCGAAAAGGGGTAGCATTCTAGCATCACCATGTAGCCAAAAACTCGTACAAAATGCCAGCTGAAGGTTATATAAGGTGTTTGAGAGCAAACCCTATACCTCTCTTCTCTGGAATGTCAGCTTCAGATAGTAGCCTCTACTGTAAATTACATATGGCCGAAAAACACGGCGGGAAAGTTCACCCACCTATGTACCACAAATTGCAAAATTACCTCTTTTACACTGTATACAAAAGAAGATGATAATCAAATGTATTGTGCCTAAAGAAGAAAAGACCAAAGAGAGACCAAGAAAGATAAAATTCTGAGAAGACACAATGAAATGCAAACTATGGTGGTAAAAACTTTTTTTTTCCAATAGTATCTGAAACTTTAGAATGTACCTTTACCATTTTTTTCGAATAAAAATGTATATCGGTTTAGAGATTACAGTAACAATTTGTTTGAAAAAATATTTTACTATAAGAAATAACTGAAGTGTTGAAGACACCTGATAAGGTTTAGCATCTAAGAGATATGCCATTCATTTGTATATTTGATTTCACATTTTGCGGGTGTCAAGCAAGTCAGTCGATGAAAAAAGTGTGGATTTAATTGTGTTCAAGACGGTTGTCGCAACGTACTTACCTACAGACATCAGAGGCCAAAGTATTATTTAATCCTTTTTTTTCCAACGTATTTAAAAAAAAATAGACATGCAATACACTGTATTGAACAGAATGTGTTACTGTGTGGTGGCTGGGGAATCGGTTAAGTGGTTCTGCCTGCAACAGCAGTGCTGAAAAACGTATTTTGATGCATCAAATGTAGCTTTGACTTTAGACATAATCTAAGTGTTTTCGTTAACAAAAGGACAGGGGCTCCTTTGGGGGTTTTACAAAAAGCCGTGCATGCAATTATGTTCTTCCAGATTGTGCTCCTAAAATGCAAGGGTGGTTGGTTTTTGAGAATTGCATATTTTCATGTGTAAAAGGGTGGTCGGTTTATTAATTCTGTAAAGGATGGTTTATCTATCACCAGCCTAAATCAATACATATTACCTCAGCCAAAAAGGGTATTTGAATCCATTATTTGTTTTACATAAGACCTTCGTGTTACAAATTGGTCAACACAAGAAGTGGTGGAATATATTGAGCAAGTCAAATAATAGGGCAAATGTTAGCAGCACTAGATAGTTTAGTAGCTTTAGAGTGCCTGGTTACGTCAACGGAGTGTCCCCGCGCTAGGAATTCTTCCTCTAGGTCGATTCCGCCCCCGGGGGGATCTTTGTAAAAAAAAAAAAATGTTTGAAACACGCGGGTTCCACATTTATTCTTTGCTAGAATATAAATTAGATCCATATAGCAGGAGATGCGGTGCACATGCTTAAATATTTATGCATTATATTTTAAAAGGGGTTCATTACAAAATTAAAATTGAGAAAAAATTGCGCTCATAATAAACTTAAGGCTTGGGGTTATTGAGTCCCATATTTAAAAAGCCCCACAGTTTAAAAAAAAATAGGACAGTAAAGATTCAATCCTGAATGAAACCCCTTGACGACTGAAACGTGACAAATATCCTAGGCACCACACTAGAGACTATAAAAAACAAAGACTCTCAGGAGATCCCGGGTATGCGATGGACAGGGGCCAGCTACCCGGTGGAGATTATACAAGGGCCCTATATACTAGAAAGAAGCGGCTTCGCCTGGTGGGACCAGCAGCGCATGCCGTTGGCATACAGCTAATCGGCATCTCAAATGGGATGATAAGATCGCGCTCGCCACCCCGTTGTGGAGTTCGGAAGACCTCGGGAGTCTGTGGAAACCGAAGGGGTTAGACAGATGGGATCTTATCGGGATCTCTCAGGTCAAGGATATGTGGGGAAAGGACAGAATTCTCACGTTTGAAGCGTTGCAAGATAGGCATCAGTTACGGGAGAGCGAAAGATTCCGTTATTTGCAGGTTAGGCATGCTTTAGTGGCAAGGATTCCCCCGGGGACTGTGCCTCCGGAGGCCTCCCCATTGGAGGATCGAGTGTTGGACGGTCACCTCCCTATTAGGACTATCTCACGGATCTATAAAAAGCTGATTAACCATATGGTGGACCCATTGGTTCAACTTAGAGGTCAATGGAGTGAGGATGGCTTAGAGCTAGAGGATGAGGATTGGAGGGAGGCAGTGTCTTCCCCCAAGGTGGTCGCCATCCCAATGAGGCTAAGGTTAGTTCAATTGAAGATCCTGCACCGCTCATATGTAACGGGTCCCGGCTAGTGAAGATGGGTTTGGCGACAGATGGGGGGTGTCGTAGAGGCTGTGGGGAGGCGGGTACCCTCATGCATGTCCTATGGCATTGTACATAAAATACAGGACTACTGGGTCCAAATACATGGCAAGATACGTGAGGAGATGGGGGTGGACGTGCAGATAGAGGCCAGACGAAGAATCCTTAACGTGTAGGAGCCGATCGACTTAAACACGCACGGGAAACAATGGGTGACCCTGGCATGCATGATAGCCAAGCGCAACATTGCACAACTATGGGGTGCTAATCAGGTGCCGCAGATAGGGAAATGGGTGGTAGACCTTGATTGGTGCATGTTTAGAGAGATCTGCGTTTGTGGCTAGGGGTCGACCTCAAAAATGTGGTAAAATATGGGGTGCGTGGAATTCATATAGGGGGAATATATGCACTCCTCCACATGTTGTGGATGAAGCGGAGCCGTTGGAGTTACCTGACCCAGTGTAAAATCCTAGATAATATGTCAGACATGGAAAGTGTGTAATACGGCTACGCTTGCATATCCAGGTGCCCAATGCCTTTTATGTTGTTTTGAAATGTTAATAAAAAGATTTTTTTTTTTAAAACAAAAAAACAAAGACTCTTATCCGACGACACAGTTCAATTATGCAGATAGCAACAAAAAAACTAAGCAGTACATAGAACGTTATAGGAAGTTTCATTTTTTTTCTCTATTTTATTTGTTTACACAGTGGGAATCCATTCACACGATAATAGTCTAAATGGTAAGCACATTGGAAAATGCAGGTACCTCTAATGATGTAAGCAGCTCCCGACATATTCCTCAACGTAAAAAAAAAAATATAGGCATCCTTAGACAGCCAATCATTTTTTACTATGCCTAGGAAAAACTAGAACATGGAACCCTGCATGAATGCATTCAATTATATTATAATGTAATTGCATTTATATAGGACTTACACCCCTAATGAGATAATGATGTGCTTTACGACGAGTACCCACCTACAACAGATTCTAAGATTGGCGGTAACTAATGGTTATTATTGGTTATGGGGATTAAAAGTGTGCTCTCAAGAAAACCCTTGCGTGCATGTATTCAAGATTCCTTGAAGTTCATTGAGAGAAGTTAGGTGATCTTGATTCTTTTTCATCCCTGCCTTCTCCCTTTGTCACTTTTTCAGTATTTCTCTTCTAGCTTCTCTCCCCCACCCCGTGTGTTTTTTTCTCTGTTGCTCTGGGTCATAGTTTGATGAGGAAAAATGTGTGCGATCTCCAAAAATGACTGGCCGTGAGTCTGACCTGCAAGCACCGACTCATATTAAACACTGAGGTACCCCCACTACATCTAAAAAAAACTATCCAGGAATTTTAATGGGCTGAATAACAAAGTAAAGAGAGAGGCAGCCCTACAACATGCCAAACACCATTCTGCAGACTTTTTTTTTTTTTACAAGAAACCCATTTTATGGATAGCCACTGCAATTGCCTAGGTAGGCATGGATACACCATGTCTTTCACATAGTCTTCGCCTCGGGCTTCTAAGTGGTAGAGGTTCTTCTGCACAAACCCCTGCCACTTACTGTTGAGCAAACCAAGACTGATAATCTAGGTTGCAATGTCCTGGTGACTGGCATCGTGCATGGCCAGAGGTGGGCAACAGTAAGGGTATATGCACCCCATCTCTCTTGGATGAGACACTACAAACAATCACGTCCGTCCTAACTAAGCTGACAGTCAACAAGCTTGTTTTGGGAGAAAATGTTGATAACGTTATGGACAAAAGCCGAAAGACATGGCACCTCCAGCTACCAGCCTCACACCAGACATTCAGATTGCCTGATTGGTTTGCTTAACTGAGAACAGGTGATAAATGGTGTATTTAGAACTGGGAGGACCAAGGCTTCACATCCGAGACTGCTCCCCGCAAGTCATTAATGAGATTGGACTACTTCTTCGTCCCAGAGGCGGACATAAATTATGTAGCAGAGGGAAAGACTCTTGTGCATTTGTCACAATTCTATCGCTACTTACTATTAAGGCATGTCCTGGAACCTCTTAAAGACCGTTCAGTAGACCTCCCAGAATTTAAGCCCTCAAATACTAAACTGAAACTGGATCCACTGTCTAGAAACGGTTTATCTAGAAATTACTGCTCTCCACTGTGCAAGTGCCCAGACCCTACGGCTCGGTTGACCCAAGAATTCAAGGCGATGAAGAGGGAAGGGCAAGATTCCGCACCCACACCTTAGCAATCTCTGCTAACCTACAACTCACGCAATTAAATTACATCAGAGTGTACTACACCCTAGAAAACTATGGAAAATGGACACCAGTACACCCCCTACATATACACATTGTCAAAACATAAATGGTACATGGATACATCACCCTAATGCTAACAAATTCAAAATTCTCTGACCAAAGTGATCGGAAGACTGATTGAACCCTTACCCAAACAGGCTATTTAGGGATTATGGAAGATACGGGGGCCCACGATGTAGTTGCGCATTCACTGGCATAGTATTCCAAATTCCAAAAGGGAATATAGATCTTAAACATCAAGAGACCCACACTCACTACAAGAATGGAAAAGGACTATATACCATTGCGTCCACGTGTACCCAGTGCGACACACGTCGCAAATATTTGTACGATATCTGCCTCGTGCTGTTTACAGCGAGGGCATTCTGTACCTCTGCCCGATCCCCATTTGGCGATCTTGTTCGGGGTATAATAAAACTGGAAAAAAGTTTTGTAAGACTGGGCTTGAAGGTTGGCCGACATTAGCCATAATTGAGATGCCTTAAGTGATTTCTCACAGGTGTCTTGTATCACGTCTAATTTTTCGTGCCATTTTAATGTATATTTTGAAACATCATCTGGTAGAGCGGATATAAGGTTATTATATATACCCCAATTCTTGTTGTGTGGGTACCAATTATTGTATCTATTATATGAATTTTTCCGAATTTGGCCAGGCTTCCCCCTTTCTTCATTAAGAAATCTCTAATTTGTAGAAATTTTAAAAAATGTGATTGGCTTAGTCCAAATTCTAACTTCAATTCATCAAATGATTTGAATCCAGTATTGGAATAAAAATTACCACATTGGGTAATCCCAACCCTTTGCCACCTTTTCATGCATACGTCATTAAATGTATCTGGTAGATTGGTATTTCCCACTAGCGCTGAATAGTATGATAATCTCCCAATCCCCCATATCTTTCGAACATTGTTCCAGGCGGAGTATAAACCCCTTAGGGTTTTAAATCGTACTTTTTTGTAGTGGCAATTGTAAGTTAGTCGCCAGAGATGTGCTCTTGTTTCATTACCTAATATTAAACCCTGTGGTGTCGGGATCCTTTCTTCGCATTCTACGTGGTTATACAAGGTCAGAAGTCTTTTGCTATACTGTATGATAGTGGCCCACCAATATATTTTTAAGTTCGGTAGTGAGAGCCCACCCCTGTCTTTCGGGAGTGTAATATATTTGAGTGCCCTACGTGGTTTTTTATAATTCCATATGAACTGTGAGAATAAGTTATCTATGTCCTGGAATGTTTGTGTAGTGAAGTCTAGACAGATGGTCCGGAAGAAATACAGGAATTTTGGGAGATATAGCATTTTGATGGCATGGCATCTTCCCACTATGGTCAGATGAAGATTGTGAATTCTTCGGAGGTTTTTGCTTGTTTGGTTTATTAGGGGTTCCACATTAATATTGACCAGATTGACTAGGTCAGATGTTATATTTACTCCTAGATTAATGCCGTTGGTGACTACCCGATCATCAAGAAATGTGATTTTATTATTGACGACTATCTGAGTTTTTCCCTGATTAAGTTTGTATCCTGAGACCTCCCCGAATTGTTTGGCATCTTCTTCTATTGCTTTAATTGCTGTGTTAGGATCTCCGGTGACTATTGCTATGTCATACGCATAGGCTAAGGTCTTAGTATTGCCGTTAATGCTTTTTTTTTTTTTTTTTAAGTTCAATAAAAGTTTATTAAAATATACAAAATTATCATTACAAAGAGCAGAGAGAAATACATCATCAACGAGATTAATAAACTAGGGCAACACATTAAATATCATAAGATAAAGAATGCAAGGGAGAAAAACAAAAAGAAAATAAAAAGTATATGAGGCTAGAAAATGCAAAAAATATACACTGGGAGAGGCTTGGTAACATGGGAAAATAATGCAACTAAAAGCAGAGATTTAAATGCTAGTGAGAAATAAGGAACTAAAGGCAACTCAGGGAGGTTTCGAAACCTCTTGCTGAAATGGGGGTAGGTGAGAAGAACGTTTGGCGCAAACATCCAGGTAAAGGGTGATGGGAAGCCATAACGCATGTCGCTTCGGGGCCAGGGTAAGGGGATAAACAAATGCAGTGTCCAATCTATGATTATAACATACGTTAAACCACCAGGCTTTGAAAGTAATATCTTTCGAAGTTTTCCAATTAACAGTAACCTGTTGAAACGCAACAGCTAATAACAAGTCAATAATATGAACATTTGCTTCAACTTCAGTCCAGGAGGAGGAAAGAGAGCCAAGGAAGATGTCAGTAAGAGAGAAGGGGATAGAAGTCTGAAAAATAGAATTAATTTGGTCCCATACTTTGGACCAAAATGCGTGCGTAAGAGGGCATAGAAAAAGCATGTGAAAAAGTGTGGCGTTGGGGGTGGAACAAGACCAACAGAGGTCCGAAACTAAAGGGAATCGTTTGTGGAGAAGAGATGGCGTGTAAAGGAGTCTATTATAGATGAAGAAAAGTGTTTGTGTGAGAGATGCAGCTCTAGAGGATTTGCGGAGCTTAATCCATATTTTATCCCATAGGGAGGTGGGCCAAGATATGGCGAGATCAGATTCCCACTGCTCTTCTACTGTGGTTTTAGGGCGAGGTGAGGGAGGACTATGAAGGGAGTGATAGATGGAAGATGCGGAAGGATTGGAGCGCAGTCGGAGATGCAAAGAAGAAGTAAGAGTATCAGAGAGCGCAGGTGACGACGAGTGAGAGAAGGAAGCGTATGCAGACATAACTGTGGTCTTAAGTAAGATGTACTTGCCGTTAATGCTTTTGATTGGTGATATGGCCGGATTGGATTCTAGTTTCAGGATGAAAGGATTAATGAAGATGGCAAACAATAAGGGAGAGCACGGGCAACCCTGTCTGGTCCCTCTGGTAATTTTAATGCTCTCGGTCATCTCTCCTTTGATTGTGATAACTGCTTCAGGGTTTGTGTATAACATACGGGTAGCGTTAATGAATGGGTTACCAATACCACACTTCGACATTACTGTCCACAGGTATTGCCAGAAGACCCTATCGAAGGCCTTCTCGGCATCTAACAGGATTAGGGCCATAGGGTCTCCAGCAACTTCTGTAATGTTGAAGAGTGTGATGACCCTCTGAATATGGTCAGTGGTTGATCGGCCCGGAATAAAGCTGTGTTGTCGTGGGGATGTGATTTTGTGTATATATTGAGCCAGTCTTGTTGCCAGTAATTTTGAGTATATTTTAGAGTCGCAGTTAATCAATGTAATTGGGCGATAGGATCCCAATTGTGCGGGACCTTTGTTCTTTTTCGGGAAAACTAAAATTTTAGCCCTGGCCCATGAGCCTGATGGTTGCCCCCCATTAAAAATATGCGTCATTAAAGTGGTTAAGATTTCCTTCAATGGTTTATAAAATTTAGCATAGAATTCGACGGGGATCCCATCCAGGCCAGTTGCTTTTCCAGGGGGTAGGCTGTTAATTGATAGTAAAATTTCGACCCATTCTGGGCTTTTCGCCAAACTTTCTTGGTCTTCCATAGATAGTTGTAGGCTATTAGACGGTTCTAGATACAGTTCAATTTTACCTTGATTCCTATCAGTTTCTGTGTATAAATCCTGATAGAAATCATGAAATGCATTTCTAATTTCTAGTTGGTTTTTTAGGATTATTCATTTCTTTGATTGTATTTGCCATAGTTTCTGGTCTTATTCGCACCGCCAATTGGTGTCCTACTTTTTCGCTAAGTTCGTATATGCGTTCTTTATTCACCATAGCTTTTTCTATAGCTTTTTTTGTAAAAATGTCTGCCACTTTATTTTTTGCGATAGCTACCTTTGCCAATGTTTCTTCTATTTCGTGCCCCGCTTATATTGCTCTCATCAGATCTTCCTCTGTATTGATTAGCCTATCCTGCAGCTTTCTTATTTCGTTTTTTGCTTCCCTGTTAAGGTCAAGGGAAAATCTTAGCGTCCCTCCCCTTATTCCTGCTTTTAGGGTGTCCCAAACGATCTCGATTGGAGCGCTCCCCATATTATACTCAAGGAACTCTGGGATCCATTTGTTTAGACATTTGCAATATTCCTCATTCGAAAGTAAGGCCCGCTCAAAGGTCCATCGCTTCTGACTAAACCCAGACCCTTCTATATCCATGCGGAGAATTAGGGATTGTAATCGGATAGTACTCGGGGGAGTTTCTCTCTTGAGCACTTAGATGAGAGTGTATTGGAGATCAGTATGTAATCTAGCCTTGCAAATGTATTATGTGGGTGAGAAAAACATGTATGGCCCGGATCTGTGGGGTGTTTCGCTTGCCAGCAATCCCCTAACCCGTGTGTGGTGCATATTTCTTGTAGTGTGCTGAATACCCTTGGCTTCCTTCCTTTGTATGTAGTCTGGCCTTGATTGCCAGTCCGGGGGTAAATTCAGATTAAAATCGCCACATATGATAAAGGGTGGTGAGCAGTGGGCTAGTTCATTTAGAATGAACATCCATAATTCTGGGTCATCTATTAATGTCCCATATATGGAGCAAATCGTGACTTTCTCCCCTTGACCATATAGGCATTCTGTTATTGCCCAGCGCCCTAGTTTGTCGGCTATAGACCTAGTAAACTGTATTCCCACACCAATTGCAAGAATGGCTACCCCCCTTGTCTTTGTTGCCTGCGATGTTGAGATGATCAATCTGTAACCCAGGTTTTTCAATAGTTGTTGCTGAGACCCTTCAACATGTGTCTCCTGCATGCAAATAATATTAGGGCCTATTGTCTTGAGACCGATTGCCACCATTTGTCTTTTCTTCACATCATTGAGACCGCAAATATTAATAGTTAAAATCCTTAATTTGGCCATATTTTTTGTGGTTTCTGGGTCGACCTTATACTAGTCTTTGTCTTATTATCTTCATTCTTGTTTACAATTTTATATCGAGGCCGTGTCATTTTTAGGTTTCGCCTGTCGAAAGCTGCGCACAGCGCAGCTTTTCGGCGCAGGCGAAATCTAATGTTTACAGTATGTGTGTGTTGTCCCACCCTCTCTTTCCATTGGCTAGCTCCATAAATGGAGGCTAGCCATTGGAAGAGATATCTGCTTGTCATTCTGCAAGCAGATTCGTGGGCGTTCCCGCGATTTTTACTCATGCCGCCCCTTTGCGATCGTCATGTGGCTGTGGGCGCGTGTTTATTTATTTTTTTTCCCCCCGTGATGTTTTCGTCTTTTTCGAAGTGCCTTTAGCCGCAGTGGTCTGCAAGATTTAAGTTGCCAGGAAGTTGTTCTTATTTGCGATCAGGTAAGCAGCATTTTGTTTATAATTTTATTTGCATGTGTATTTGTATTTTATTTGCATGTGTCTCATGTCGTCTCCCTTTTTGTACGTGTACCCCGTCTCATGTCGTCTCCCTGTTTGTTTTACGTCTTTGTGTGTGTCTTTGCTGTCGTCTCTACATGCTCAGTGTTGTGGATGTTCCCCCGCCCCCCCCTCCCGCTGTCCGTGTCTCCGTACCCACCCCCCCTCCATTGCTCTCGTTCTGTGGTCGGCATTGTTGCGGTCTCCTTTGCTCCCGCTGGACACACTGTGTCTGCAGCGTGCCTTGGGTGACGTGTAGCCGGGACCAGGTGGTGGCAGTCCCGTGCTGTGAGTTCCGGGGACAGGGAGGACCTTTGGGGCCTTTTTTGCCGCTGAGCATCTGGGCTAGGGGGAGTCAGGACTGCCAGTCATGCACAGGGCTCCGAGCCTCGGGCTTGGATTGGCAGAGAAGGGGGTTTGAAGTGTTGCTAGGGGCCGGTTGCTCAGCCCTCGGTCTGGCGGCGCGTGGAGTGCTCAACGAGGGTCCGCGTCGCATGGTCAGGCCGCTCACGCGTCGGGTCAGTGGTTGCCTTTGGCGCCTCTGGCGGTGAGTCCCCTGTCCCCCCCTTGTGGATGCCATGGTCCGCTGGACACGCTGGCATGTTGCGGTGAGTGCCCGGGCATTGTCTCCCCCCTCACCTGCAGTCCCCGAGGCCGGAGGTTGTGTTTTGTTGCATGGGGGCAGCATGGGAAGGGACCGCGATGTGGTCCTGCACAGCCTTTGTGTCCCCTGGGGCCGTGGTTCCTCGCCGTGACACTCGCTTTGGAGATATTTAGTGGGAAGGCGGCCTGCCTTGTTTCCACCTCCTTTTGATGGGCAAAATTGAAAAACTGTACAATTGGTGTTGTTGATCTGCCCCGACCTGGTGGTGGTTCGACCCCAGCTTTTAGGTGCTTCAGAGTTGGGGGGTTTTCTTTTGCCCCCATTGGGGTTGGAGGTGCGTTGCGGCCAGAGCCGGGTTGCGTAGTTGTGGAGCTGGGTCGGCCCGGGACAGCTTGTGTGCGGCTCGGTGGATGGGTCTCCGGGGAGCTCTCGCATACTGTTTATTTGTGGGAGCACTTCGGTGCCGTCTGTGCGACACGCTGGGCATGAGTGCCACGTTCATTGTCCTTCTTGGGGGGGTGGAAAGGGCTGACTTCCATTGGAGGAAAGGCGGGTGAACTTGGTCAGGCGCTGCTCCTGGGCGGCTCATACGTTGTGTCCTCGGGGTGATGCACAGGTTTTCCATGCATACCCTTTTTATTAGGTTTCGCCTGGCTTCCCTGCCCCCTGGCTGCGCTTGCTTCCCTGCCACCTGGCTGCGCTTGCTTCCCTCCCCCCTGGCTGCGCTCGCTTCCCTCCCCCCTGGCTGCGCTTGCTTCCCTGCCCCCTGGCTGCGCTTGCTTCCCTGCCCCCTGGCTGCGCTTGCTTCCCTGCCCCCTGGCTGCGCTTGCTTCCCTGCCCCTGGCTGTGCTTGCTTCCCTGCCCCCTGGCTGTGCTTGCTTCCCTGCCCCCTCGCTGTGCTTGCTTGCCTGCCCCCTCGCTGTGCTTGCTTGCCTGCCCCCTCGCTGTGCTTGCTTGCCTGCCCCCTCGCTGTGCTTGCTTGCCTGCCCCCTCGCTGTGCTTGCTTCCCTGCCCCCTCGCTGTGCTTGCTTGCCTGCCCCCTCGCTGTGCTTGCTTGCCTGCCCCCTCGCTGTGCTTGCTTCCCTGCCCCCTCGCTGTGCTTGCTTCCCTGCCCCCTCGCTGTGCTTGCTTGCCTGCCCCCTCGCTGTGCTTGCTTCCCTGCCCCCTCGCTGTGCTTGCTTCCCTGCCCCCTCGCTGTGCTTGCTTCCCTGCCCCCTCGCTGTGCTTGCTCTCCTGGGTGTGTCTGTGGCTCTGGGTGGGTGTGTGTGGCTCTGGGTGGGTGGGTGTGGCTCTGGGTGGGTGTGGCTGGCTGTGTGTGTGTGGCTCTGGGTGGGTGGGTGTGTGTGTGTGTGTGTGTGTGTGTGTGTGTGTGGTAGTAATTGCTGTCCGCTGAGCTCGTCCAGTAGGGTAAAATAGGTCTCACATTTGCGAGAGATTAAGCTATTGGCAATGTAAATGACAATGCCATTTATCTGTTTTCAAAACCAACACATAAATAAAAAAATTGCCATTTACAATGCCAATAGCTCTAACTTTTGAAAAGGAGAAACCGTTGCATTGTAAATGCTTGTTCTTTTTCTTTTCCCGATTTTGGATCCTGGTTTGCCTGTGAATACCCGTGTTTTCTTTGCTTGTGTGCTCTTCCCACCCACCCTCCCCCTCCCTTCCCGCCCCCCCCCTCACCACCCCTTGAGGCTTCCTGAATCCAAAGGGACCCAGGTGTGGGCGTCGGTCTGGTCAGAGAGCCCCAGCCCGCCCCGCCTCCCGAACCCTAATGTGCTAGACATAAAAATACAATAAACGTGTGCCAAAATAAAGTTCCTTGGTATATTAGTGAATATCCTTATATTTCATCCTTTGCTTTCTGAGTCTCGTCTTGCCGCTGATTTTTGTTGACTTACTGCTTTAGAGTTGCTTGAGAGAGAAATTTCTTTGAGGTACGCCTGAGCCAGAATTTCGCTCGTGAAGCTTCGAAGAGACCCGTTCATAATGATTTTCAGTCTGGCTGGTTCTTGTAAAACGACGGTGGTTCCTATCTGCTCAAACGGTGTAATTAATTGCCGCAGCCTCCACCTCCGTTCCACTGTGGCATGAGCATAGTACGATCGAGCAAAGAACTTGAACCCTTTGTATTCCCTTTTTCTGTTTGGCCGTGCTAAATCATATGTGGCTTCACGAAGCAGAAAATTCCCGAAGTATATCAGTACTGCTCTTGGGTAGTGTGAATGGTTGTTTGCTCGTTTGGAAAGAGTTAATGGAAAACGGTGCACACGCTGTACATCCCTCTCCATTTCCCATGACTGTAGTTCAGGGAATGTGGTGTTAAGGAGGGGGATCATGAAGGCAGGGCTCGACAAATTCACTCGACCGCTCGCATTTGCGAGTGAGATTGATTAAGGACGAGCTATTTTTAGTTCCTACTCGCCCTTTCTGGCGAGTAGGAATACAAACTTGACACTTGACCTCTGCGTCTGAAAGCAGAGGAAATGTGACAAGATAGGAAGATTTAAAGGCATCTTTATTGCTCACAAAGTAAATGAACAATAAAAATGCTTTTAAATCTTGTTAACTTGTCACATTTGCTCAGTTTTCAGAGTTTGAGGTCAAGTTCATTTAAGTTAGGTCGAGGAGATCTTGTAGTTTACTAGACCTGCAGGTCTAGAGCATTTTTTATTATTCGTCGAGCCCTGTGAAGGCCCTTATGTCCTTTCCTTCTATACCTTCGGGAATTCCTAAAAAAACGGAGATTGTTTCGTCTCGCTCGGTTTTCATGATCTTCAACCTTTTGCATTAGATCTTTTATGAAACCATCTTGATCTTTGCCTTGCGTTTGGAGGTTAGCAACGTCTATTTCCAAATTTTCGGTACGCGTATCCACAGAAACCATTCTGTCTGATATTTCCGAGCATGTTAGACCTACTTTTTTGATCGCTCCTTGCAATTTTTGTATGGCGATGTGGTTCTTTTTGTTGTCTGTTTTTACTTCCTCATGCAAGCTTTTGATTGAGCTAAGTATTTCGCTCAAACATGGTTCTGTCTGTTTGCAGTATGGCTTGTGCGTCCCTTTTGGTTATTTACACTTCCTGTAGTCTTGTGCACGGTAATTTGGTGGCGGTCTGATTCTGATGTAATTTTAGGAGTTGGATTTTTTTCGGTATATTTTGATTGCTCTGTATTACTTCCTGGGTCTGTAGTTTCTTCGTACCTCACTTTGTAGTGTCTTTTCTGTCCATCTCTCTGTTTCCCCAGATTTTTTCTTAGAGCATTATCAGGACCTAATTTGTTCGCTTTCTTGGTTTTTGCGCTAGTGAAATCTGATAGTTCTGAAAGTTCTGAGTTTGAGGGATCAGGGCTATGCTCATCGCTGGAGTGACTTATTTCACTAGACGTCGAGGCCCCGGTTTCATAGATATCTGAATCAGAGTCATCAGTAGCCGCTTGGGTTTCATCATATTGTTTTGTTGGGGGAGAAGGGTGATTGGGAGATGGCTTAGAATTTGGCGTCTTGTGTGTATTATCCAAACCTTCAAGTTGAATCTTGGCATTGTTTCCCATTTTGTTTCCCAAAGCGTTGTCAGGTGCTGAAGAGCCAGAATCGGACATTAGACCTACGACATGGTTATTTATTTTACCTGCTTCAGCTTCTACTCCAGGAGTTGCAAGATCCTCACCATTATGCCCAGTGGTCTCACTGATTTGATCCTCCAGGTCCCTGGATTGGTCTCTTGGACTTGCTGGTTTGGGTGAGTCACTTATCCTATCTTTAGATAGCGGGGCAAAAATATTTGAGATCTTTGGTTGAAGCTCAGTTGGCATACCAGGCATACAAGTCTTTTTAGCGGAGGCCTTCAGGTTTTTAATTGCTTGTAGTCGTTTTGCCCTTTTTGCCACGAATTCCAGATTCTCGTGATCGCTAGCTTCTGTGCCCTCCACTTTGTCCTTCCCTGCCATCGAACTTCTCCCCTTTTGTTTTGTAGGCTCCTTTTCAGAGTTTTTCTCACTGTGTACATCTTTCTTGTCTTTCTTATCTCTATTCTCGTCTTTGTTCTTGTCCTTCTCTTTGTAGTTGTCTTTAGCTTTATGTTTTTCTTTGTCTTTGTCTTGATTTTTATTCTCTTTTGCTTTGGCCCCCCTAGTTTTGGGTCTTCTTTGAGCTTTCTTAGATCTCTGAGAGCTCCCCGCACTCTGGATGTTTTGGGCGGCCTCTAATTTTCGAGTATCTTGCATGTCTTGTGATGTAGGCGCTCCTTCTGTCTCCTCATATGGGGGTTGTACAGCTTGTTGTTCAGCTTGATCAACCTGTTCTGAATTCTTAACGCAGATTTTGGAATCTGTCTCCCCAGTTTCCAACATTCTGCTCGTTCTGAAGTTTGTCAGATTTCTTAAGTTCCTGTATAGTAAGCTTGAGTTTACTGGCGAGGAGATATTAACTTTCAAAGGGTTCGTTGCTTGATCTTGATCGCATTACCCTGGGGATCCAGATTGATTCCGTGCTTTTGGTGCCTTTGGTGCTTTTGGTAACAAAATAAAGATAGCTTTAGCCTACTTTTTTTGTTTCTCAAGGGCCTCTTTCTGCTCCCTCTGGCTAGAGACACCTGGAGGCACACACATACTTCCTCTACCACCCCTGTCCCCTTTGAGACAATCTTTGCCAGGTTGTTCCCCTTACTCCCGTTAGTTAATTCTGGACAGATCTAGAGCCTTAATCTGACCCTTAAGTCAAGAACGTGCGAGCTCATAGAGGTGTACAAGAGAGGGGCTACCCACTTAAGCACAGAAAGGTTTGGGAAGCATGATGGGGAAAAGTCTCTAATTTCAGCTGCACTATCTTGAAAGCCCCTACTTCCAACATCCATAAATCCGCATTGAAACGCTCCCTGCCACCCTTGCCATCAACCAAGCTGGGCACATATACAGCTTGGCCCAACCATGCACAGCCTGCCACCCATGGTCACTTGGTTATAGCAGTAATGTCTACACTTGTGCTTCCCATAGTATCATTTGCAGTATCATTGTATTTGTTATTCTGCAGCACTGCTTTCAAAAGCAATAAAAACTTTTGCAAATAAAAAAATATCCGTATATGGCAGGGCTGAACGGTGCAGGGCTGCAGAGACTTCTGCCCCCTTTACAGCTCCTACTGTTCATGTCCGACAGTTACTGCTTTGCTCTTGTACACAATAGTAATCGTAAAACATGGACCGCATAAGCGGTTGAAAAAAGGAAGAATCTCCAGAGAGCCATGGCTGCAGAGGGGATTCACCAGTGTCACTTTAGAGACTTTGCTTTTTTCAATAAAAACATTCCACCCCATGAGGGTAGACTTTCATATTAGCCGGATAGCCCGCCACATATTAATGTTCCATACCCTTGTTAGAGGCCCTCGGGCCAATATTGGTGGAAAGAGCATTTACGGGCCTGTTCTGCCCACTGCAGCTGGCTATAAATCCATAGTCAAAGAGTCAGGGCATGAGAAGGCTCGACATATCTATTCATAGGAATGTGGGAATGGACGCTCCCGTTTTATGCATGTGGAACAGGACCATACATTTTTGCGGCACAGGTTCTCCGAGTTATTTCCCACTTGCTCTTTGTTATGATGGACCATATTAACAACATTCCAATACAATGCGCAACTGCGTTGGGTATAGTGTCTAACTAATTATCTGAATTAACTACCTCTAAGGTTCTAAGCCATTCGGGACTAATGATATTTTTTTGGTTGCATGAATACTGCCATACGAGATCCTATTTACTCATCTTGCGTTCGGGTTATTATAACTTGAACGATTCACTAATGGTCTCTACGCTGAGCTATAGTGCAAACGTTCTGCCTTATTGGTTGCCATGCACCCATGCAATGCCCCGAGTTACCAAGCAACCCACCCAGCAACTGGTTCCTCTATCAACTCTCCCAGTAAAGGGCTATCAATCCATCCCAACAAGGCAAACACACAACACAGGCACACACCAACTATATAACCTAGTCCCAGGTAGTAAGGAGAGGGAAAACTTTCCACATGCCAAGGTTAATTGACATTCTCTGTGATAAGTCCCTACCATACGAGGTGCAAAAAAATGTGGGGCTTAACAGATCCGAGGTAAAAGGTGGCAATTCTTTTAAATACTAATATTACTTGCCTAAGCTTGTGTTATTCTGGAGGCTAGAAGTAGATTAGAGAACACATTCCCGTTATCATACCTTTCTATTATGTGTACTGTTATGGGAGGTCCGAAAAGTGCTGGGAGCTCGAGTATTTTTTCTGGTCGGACCTTCGGCCCGCTCTGACTCAAAATGTGTTTTTTTAAGTATCAGCAGTTAACCGTGTTCTTGATTAAATATTGGTCATACATGGACCAACCAGCTAAAATACTAAGACGAAGCAAGTAAAATCAAGAAAAAAATGTGTATTGTACAGTAGAAAGTAAACTACATTAAAATACGAATGTATCTGCAGAGCAGTGGTGGTAATACATCTGCGGGGGAGAGGTATGTGGGTCAAGAGAAAAACGGTTAATATTTTCTCTATGTGAAATATGAGTGCGAAATTTGTTTCCAACATTCAGGTACAAACAAAAGAATTCTAAATCATGTTCTGGGAAAAAGCATTGACTCCGTATGGCGGTTGTACATCACAACTAGATAAACCAAGTACAACATTTTGACAATTTAGATTTCAGGATGCTGCTACGCACTGGAATACATTTATCTCCTAGGGCCTAGGCAGAACAATGGTGCCCTCTGCTGTCTTTCTACAGACTCAGTTGAAGACATCAGTTTTCTGAACCGCACTTAGCGGCAGTTCCTGCTGTAGAAAGAAGATGGGTTGAAAACTATTAAGCGTTAGGGAACGTAGGCCCTCTTACTCAGATGCCTAGCTCATGAATTCAGAAAGGGTACCTGCCTAAAACACTACCCACACAATAAAATCAAAGATATCAAATGACGATCTATTCCAACTGACAAACACCAACTCAACAAACTTTAATTAGGGGCTTGGAACAACTATCTCCCAGAACATATTTTTGGAGTCGAGGACAATATGTTCACATGTTAATTTTGCTGACTGGACAAATAGACACTGCTGACTGGACAAATAAACACTGAGCTGAGCTTTTATTACTGATAGTGATTCTAGAAAACAAATGTGTGCATATATTTGCACACATATACTTGGAATTGAAAATAATTTGTGCTATTTATAATGCTACCAGAATGGTATCGGATTATATAAGAGATAAAGTACAGCCTGCCATACCTTATAAGGATACTGCAAGTCACAAAGGAGTTCCCTAACCATTTAGAGGAATGAGGCCATGGGAAGAGTTCCTTTATAAATGTATGGAACTCCGAAGTGACTTGCAATATCCTTATCATGTGCACCATGGGATACTTTATTCATGGTGCACATGATAAGGATTCATTCCTCAAATGTTTCTTCCCTTTTCTGATTTGCCTTTTCTCCATACCCTTGTATTCCTCCCACCCTCCCTTGGTGCTGTGACTGCGGCCCCCTCCGACCCCACTTAATGGAACTCTGCTATTCTGTTATTTTTTGGGGTCTTGACCTGAGAAAATCTACTATGTGTATATATATGTGTATAGAGATAACTCTAATCACTAGTATATGCAGTAGACCTTTTTACTCTCTACCATTCCTATGTGACTCTTAGAGTATATCCATTTGTATCTCTTCCTTGAGTGACTTTACTATTTGTACATTTACAATTTTTCTTTCTGTTGGTATCTCTTCCTTGTGTGACTTTACATCTTGTACATTTGCAATTGTTTCTGTTTGTATCTTTTATGTAACGCATATAATCCTAAATCCTTATGTTTTGCCACTGGTTCTTATGTAAAGCGCTCTGACACCCTCGGGTAAAGTTCGCGCTATATAAAATCGCATTAAAAAATAAAATAAATTAACTTAAAACCTTTGTGCGTAGCTCTTTCATATGAAAGAGCGAGCATTTTTGCCAACATGAAGAATAACAATAAAAACTCAGCAAAATTAAACACAATAAGAACCTGTTAGATATTGGTTGCAAACAGATTATAGAAACTGTTCAATAGGTCAATATATATATTTATTTTTAAGCTGTAGTAGCTCAGAACGTGTAGAAACAAGCAAAAAATAGTCTAGCTTTTCACTATCAAAGTAGTGCAAAAAATAAACTTCTTCTCTCTGCTTGTCATAGTAAGCTATGAAAATAGAGCAGACTATAGAAAAGCAATGTTTTGTTTACTGCTTTAAACAGTTGCTTCAATTATACTCCGTGATCTGACCCACACCTTTCATCTTGGTTGCTGGCTCTGGCAGCAGGCATTGAGATGTCAGAACTCGAATGAAATAACCTTATAATAGTCTAATTCGAACATCTTTTCTTTTTAATCAGTGACTTGGTGTGTCACAAATTGCCAATTATAAATAAATGCATGGCTGCTGTTTATACAGGTAATATAGAAGCCCATGTTTATATGCACAGGGGTGTTATGAGGGAATGTATGGAATAGACTAAGAATGTCTTTGCTTTAACACTGTACAGAGAATAATAGAATGTAGTGAGGTAGGATGGAATGTAGGATGATGAGGTGAACATTAGAGGAATGTACATCGCACTTGCAGCTCCTTACCGTGCTGGGCCAAATGATAATAAACCAATTGTGCTGTTGGGGGTTCAGAAAGTTAAGCTTCATGTTCAAGGACAAGGAGGCTGAATGTAAGTTGCATGTCTACAGGTGCTTTGATGGTGGGATCAGGGTGAGATAGGTATAATCCTTGATTCTAACAGCCCTGAGCCTGTCTCCATGGTCCACGAAGAGGTCCACAATGGTAAAATGTCATAAGTGCATTTCCCCGAGTAGTTTCAGGTTCCATCAGGGAGCTGAAAGGGTTCTAACATAGAACACTGTTGAAGGACAATGTGATGACTGGGGGCCGTACTTATCAAGGTGCGTGCAATCAATGGTACTACGAGCAGTTCATTTATGGCAGCCATCATCCTCTGATGAAGGAGCCTCTGCGCTCTGAAACGCGTAAGGATATTGCATTAAGACTGAGCTGAAACGCCGGTCTTGAAAATAAACAGCTTTGAAAGTCATTCGCTGTTGGAGGTGTTCTTGCATCAGGGCATCTGAAATGTTGAAGAATATATATATATATATATATATATATATATATATATATATATATATATATATATATATATATATATATATATATATATATATATATATATATATATATAGCTTTTGTCATTTCACAGCTCGGCATGGACAGCACTGTGCTAGTCCTATGAATAAAGACTTTGTTGTAGAAATGGCAAAAGAATTTGTCCCTTTCTATCTTGACGTGGATGGCACTGTGCTAATCCAATGCTTAAAGACTGATAGAAAAGCAGACATTTGAGGTGAGCAGAACTAGAGTGTTGCTGAGATTGAGAGTGCTTTATACAGGAGCTGCTTTCCACCTAAACTTGAGAACTACCCAGAGTTCTCTGCTTCTTTTTTGTAAAATATATATATATATATATATATATATATATATATATATATAATTGGGGATGAAGGTTAAAGACCAACAATATTGTGTGGACTCTAGAGTCAGTTAAACGAGAATCTAAACAAATCAGAGAAACACATTAAGGAATTTTATGATCACAAGCATGGATGTAAGCAAGTCAACATACACACAGGATATTTGGTAAGAGTCAAAAGGACAGGTACAACGAGGAATAATGAAGAGAAATTCTACCACCCTTTGAATGAAGTGAAAGTAATGTGCAATTCTGTACCATCATCAAGGAAAGTTGACATGTGAGGAGCAAGCAAAGACGAAACAAAGAGTAGGTTTGGAAGGAAAATTGTCAAACCATCTAATCTTAGAGATACTTGTACGCAAGTCAGCTTTGTATGGATAATGAAGCAAGACGTCAGAGGAGCATACATCGGTGTACTTGCAGCTCCTCCCTGTGCTGGGGCAAATGATAATAGACTACACACCATTGAAACTAGAGTGTGGGGTATTTACTACAATAGGTATAAAACAAAGATCAATGTTTGCTTTCAAAATTAACCACACAGAGCTATGGTGCAACACTAAATACCATTTCTCTGAGGCATCATTTAGTAAAACATTTGATGTATGCCAAGTTTTTTTTAATTTATGGGGAAAAGAGAGTAAAACAATATTAGGGCAACATGAAAATAAACAAGTATTGGTAAAGTCAATAGGTCTGGCGTTGGCTTGGTTTTCAGAGTCATTACGACTTTTAAGGCAGGGAGTTAGGAGGCAGGAGCGTCTCTGGTTGGCCAGCTGGGACCTGAGGGAAAAAGAGGCCCACAAAATCTTATTGAGGGGCTATAAGGCGGAGGTAATAAGAGTTAAGCAACAGTATTTTACTGCTTGTACCATCTCACTTTCCTCCCCGAAAGAGCTTTTTAAGATTGTTGATTCTCTGACCTCCCTTCAGACGCCTGATCCTGTCATCCGCTCTCAGCGGTTGTGTACCAACATTGCCTCTTTCTTTCAGGCAAAGATTGCTGATTTGTATTCGGCCTTAGAGCTTCAGAAGGCTGAAACTGCCGATTCCTCTGGTTCCGCTGAGCTGGCTCTAACTACGGTGGAGGTTGCTCCTTCGGGACGCTTGGTATCCTTTCCCCCCCTTGTATTTCAAGAACTAGACGACCTTCTCACTAGGACCAGATCAGGTTCCCCCTTAGATCCCTGCCCTCTCATGCTTCTTAAGCAGTGTAAGGAGACCCTTTTGCCTCCCTTTCTGGAGATCATGAATGGGGCAATGAGGTTTGGCACCTTCCCTCAGCAATGGAAAAGGGCAGTGGTGAAACCTTTACTTAAGAAGCCAACACTGGACCCGGGGGTACTTAAAAACTTTCGCCCCATTTCGCTGCTCCCTGCCGCTGCGAAGATGCTGGAAACTCATCTCAATAAGCATCTCGCGGCCTTTCTGGAGAACTCTGGCCTTTTAGATCATTCGCAGCATGGATTCAGGAGGGAGCATAGCACCGAGTCGGCCCTTACCATCGTGCTGGATAATATCCGCACTCGAGTGGATAGGGGCCAGACTACCCTCCTCATCCTGCTAGATCTCACAGCTGCGTTTGACACCCTTTCTCCCTCGGTGTTAACATCTCGCCTGAGGGAGATTGGGGTGGAGGGGTCCGCTCTTAAGTTGCTGACTTCCTTCTTAGACCAGAGGGAACAGAGAGTGATGCTGGGGGAGTTTCTATCTCCATCCCTGTCTGTGCAATGTGGGGTCCCTCAGGGGTCGGCATTAAGTCCGACCCTTTTCAACATCTATGTGACCCCACTTGCCAGACTGATAAGATCTTTTGGGATGGAGGTAGTTTCTTACGCCGACGATACCCAGATCCTGGTCTCCCTCTCCCAGTCTATTAACGAGGCTGCCTCCAATTTTAGATCTTGTTTAGAGGCAGTCGCACAATGGATGACTGGCAATTCATTAAAACTGAATGGGGAGAAGACGGAGATCTTGGTTTTTGGGGGAAAGGAGGACATTTGGTCGGCAAACTGGTGGCCTGCCTCATTGGGAGCTTGTCCGGTACCCGCCGCTCTGGCTAAAAATGTAGGAGTTTTGATCGACCCTACCCTCAATATGCGTCAGCAGGTGAACAGAACAGTTTCCACCTGTTGGGGCATAATTCACATCTTGAGGAAGATTAAACATTACTTATCCCAGCAGGCCAGAAAGCAAGTCGTGGTTGCACTTATAGGCTCCCGACTTGACTATTGCAATGCGCTGTATGCAGGACTCAATAGGGGGCTGTTGCAGCGCCTTCAAATGGTCCAAAATGCGGCGGCCAAGTTTGTGTTGGATCTACCCAAACGGGCGTCGGCCACCTCCGCGAGGAAGGTGTTGCATTGGCTCCCTATTGAGGACAGGATTTCTTTTAAGATCCTGTGCCTTACCTATGGCGCCTTAGCGAGAAATAGGTTAGGGGGGGTTGGGCTCTTTTGGCCCCCTATAGCCCTTCGAGGAATCTGCACTCTGCCAACAAATCTCTGCTATCTGTACCACGCATTCGCAGAGTTAAATGGGGTAGCAGAGCTTTTTCCACTATAGCACCAAAAATGTGGAATGCTCTTCCGGTGGAAATTAAGGCTCTTTCCACTCTTCCGTCCTTTAGAAAAGCCCTGAAGACACGGCTATTTGCCAAAACATACCTGTAGTTTTGCCTCTGCCTTTTTGTGATTCTTTTTGATAGGCGCCTTGATGCCTTCGGGTTTTAGTTGCGCGTTATAAATTTTCTTTCATTCATTTCATTTCATTCATTGGCTGCCAGCCATTTAGCTTTGTCAATGTCCATTTTGTATTGTCATGGGTTTTGCAAAACCTTAATGTTTAGAAAGCTGCAGGAAACATCTGCAATTAAAAATGGCTAAGGGAAAAAATACTCAATTGAAGGAACCAATTTCAAGTGTGGATATGCCTACTGCGAATGGGAAGAATGCTGTCACTCAAATTGAAGCTCTCCAGTGGCTGAAGTTTGCTCACCCAGTACACCATGCTCCATGCTGTGGTACGCAGAAGAAAACCTGAATGACAGTAACAAATGGATGAAGCATGTTGGCTTAGTATACATAAGCGGAAACATCTGGGGGTCGATTCCGATTCGGGGAAAAAAACGTACGTACGATTTGTATCCGGAGCCCTCTCCGTACGAATCGTACCCGTCCGTCCGAGTCGCGAAGTACGATCCGTATTCCGTGAATCCGTCCGAATCGTCACGATCCGTACGTATTGCAAGGCTGAAACCGTGAACCGTACGACTCGTACACATACCGTACGACTCGTACACATGCCGTACGACCCGACGAGTACGATCCGGACCAGGGTATGAGGACGCGATTCGTAGGGTCCACATCAGGTAAGGGCGAGTTGTACGGAAAACCACACAAACGCATACACACCGTACGGTCCGTATCCCCATGATCGCAGGGGTATGCATCGTACCCCTGCGATCATGGAGTGTACGAGCCGTACCCCCATTGTACGATCGGTGTACGAGCCGTACCCCCATTGTACGATCGGAGTACTAGCCGTACCCCATGTAAGATGGGTGTACGAGCCATACCCCCATCGTACAATGGGGGTATGGCTCGTACACTGATCGTACAATGGGGGTACGGCTCGTACACCCATCGTACAATGGGGGTACGGCTCGTACACCCATCGTACAATGGGGGTACGGCTCGTACACCCATCGTACAATGGGGGTACGGCTCGTACACCCATCGTACATGGGGTACGGCTCGTACACCCATCGTACATGGGGTACGGCTCGTACACCCATCGTACATGGGGTACGGCTCGTACACCCATCGTACATGGGGTACGGCTCGTACACCCATCGTACATGGGGTACGGCTCGTACACCGATCGTACAATGGGGGTACGGCTCGTACACCCATCGTACAATGGGGTTACGGCTCGTACACCCATGGTACAATGGAGGTACGGCTCGTACACCCCATAATCGTAGGGGTACGGTGCGTACCCCTGCGATCATGGGGGGTACGCACCGTACCGGGGGGGCCGTTCCGTACCTGTTTCGGCGCAAACTCTGCTTTTACGGCTGTTTTCAGCTCCTGTAGAAAAAGGGTCATACGGTGCGTACCCAACACGTATCGTACTTGCGGGTCGTAAAAACCAGCCGCGAACCCTACAGATGTCGCATACAGCGGGTCTTGAGGGAGAGTCATACGGAGATTAGAGTCGTACGTTGTCTTGTACGACTCGTACGGAGTACGGCTCCTGGTACGAATCGTACTTCGTCGTACGTACGGGGGATGTTGCAGGGTACGATTCGTACGGGAAAAGCGCTCCTAACGGCTATTCAGAGCGCTTTTTCCCCGAATCGGAATCGACCCCCTGGTGTATTCTTGGGCAAGGAAATATCCTAGAAAGCACCAGCCGCGGACAAGGAAATATTTTCAAGTGACTCAAATACATCTACGTAAAGATATTTTAAACATTGACAAAAAGGTCACATTAAACAGAACAAAAGTGTGGCACAGGGATGTGGAATTCATATAGCCAGACTGCCAAAACGTATTGTTTGGGGTCAAGGGCAACATGTTTTCATGTGTATTTTGACAAGTAGGCCCAAACCCCTGCAGCACAAACCTTTTGCCTGCCAGTTTGCAGTACCACACTATGGATCAGAGAACGGCACTGTCTGCAGTTCAAGTAATATTTTTGCCCATATGTTAATGCTGTTGAAACGTGTATTTATGGTTAATTAATTGAAAGACTTTATTATTAGGGTGAGCGCTCTAAGCAAATGTTGTAAGCTCCGAGTGCACTACTGACAGAGGTTCTAGTATAAAAATGTGTACACACGTTTTCAAAGTTTAGCAATATGAGCCTATGTATAATGCTTCCAGAATGCCCTCTGATTTATTTATTTATTCAAAGTTTTGTATAGCGCGAACAAGATCCTTACAGATATCAGAGCGCTTCACAAAGACAGGGTAGGGGCAGTAGGAATGAACAGAGAAAATGGGAGCAGTATAATAGTCACTAACATGGTAGGATAATATTAACATACATAAAACATATCAGTATACAATCAGGTAAACAAGTAATATCAGACGGCACAAGTCATTGATCCCACTACAGAGGTGTTCAGGTACACCTTAGGTGTGTGGATGGCTTATACCAATGTTTTAGTATAGAGAGAACACTGAATGGGGGCATCGGGAGAGTGAATCAGTAAACCAACGTGTACCATATATTGGTCGGTAGTAAAAGAGTAGCGTAGTAGTGTCCCCATCAAGTAGAAGTATAGTGCCAAAGGACAAGGTGAACAGTGATACAAAGCAATGCAGAGTCTCTGATCCAGCACCTATAAGGTTCAGGAGATCTTGGCCAGAAGGATGGTTTTCACCTCTTTCTTGAAGAGTGCAGTGGAGGAGATAAGCCTGATTTGATGCAAATATTTGCAGAAGCTTGAAAGCAAGGTTGATGATTCTTTGCTTTCAAAATAAAATGTTCATTATAAAAATGAAAGCAGAAAAAACATTTTTCTAAACCACTGTAAAATTTCAGATACCATTTCTTTGCAGCATCATTTAGTAACGTGTTGATTCATGCTAGTATTTCCCAAAAATATTCATAATGGAAAATCAGTGGAACCAGTTTCAATAAGATTATGGGAAACAAAATAAACAAGCTTTGGCAAAGCCGGTAGGTATGAAACTGGTGGTCAGCGTTTTAGTTCTGTCAGTGTGTGGCTTGTTTTGGTTTTGTAAAACCTTATTAGTGTGGGAGCTGCCCGGGTCCTCACCATTATGACAAACATTGACAAAAGCAAAAATAGTTTTTTGGTCTCAAAACGCACACATTTCTACAGTAGTTACTGGCACTGAACAAAACTACTTTGTGTGCAGATATGCTCCTTGTGAAAGAGCAGAATGCGGTCACTCACAGTGAAGCCAACCGATACAGATTTTTAATAAACATGATATGCCACAATCAACGCCAGACCAAATTAGGGCCCAATTATTAAAGAAAATCTCAAAAGTGCACCCATGGTATATGTCCTTGCATTAAGTGCAGCCATACGGCTTTCGTGAATTCACAAGAAATAGAATTCCTAGAAAATATTTTTGAACTGCATTTTAGCAGGAGAAATGTACATGTGTAGATCTGCTCTTGCAAAAATCTTAGTGTTTGCGAGTTCACTTTCCCTCCAACCACTTTTTTCCCAACTCTGGAAGAAGGTTTACGTCTGCCAATGTCAGGAGTAAATTTCCAACATTTCTCAGTATGAGACAAGATTAGAGAAGAGTTGTTGAAAACCCTTAAAACAGGCAAGTTAGTAGGTTTGCACAGACTCCAAAGAGCATTCTAACCCTGGAACTAATGCTTACCACTACCTTCAGCCACAGGATGTAGATCTGTGAAAACGTAGCAACACAAGGGGATTGCAAGTATTCAAACACGACTATGGTATGAGCCCTGGCATAATCAAAGAGGCTATATCAGAGCTCTTATATAACGAGACTGCTGCCATAATGCATCGCTGCACTACATGGCACTAAAGGGGAAAGTGGATTTTGTTACAGGACAAGTAGATGTATAAAGCAACCTGCCCCATGGACAAGTAGATATTTTATTAAATTCCACAAGACTACTGCCAAGCTCAAAGAATGAATGAAAATCCATTTATAAAGTGTGAGCGGCTGCTCCCAAAGGGAGCATCCCGACACTAAGCCAATGAAGGTATCTGCCATTTAACTACAACTTTCTAAAGAGAAAGGTCTGTTATAAAAGCTGGTTCAAGTTTTTTCACACTTCATTGGTTTAGCAAAGCATTCCCGAACCTGACTTGCCATACGGAACAAAATATATAGCACCTAGTCTGGCTTTGCGAACCCTAGGAGCGCATAACAGGTGTTGGATGGCTGACAGACATGCCCTATTCGAAACACTTTATCCTGAAGGCAGAGTGTGTCTTTTTTATCTAGAGCTATATGTGATCATTAAGGCTTTGAATTTGACTTGTTGCCTAATAAGAAGTCAGTGCAAAGCCCTCAGGTCATCACGGATGAACTGCTTTTTGAGGACATTCAGGATTACACGTTCTGCAGCATTTTGCACCAGGTGGAGTTTATTTAACAATCCGTCAGGGGCACCACAAATACAGTACATTAGTATAATCAAGTCTAGCCGCAATGAGGGCATAAACAAAATCTTTACGTGTTTGCATGGGCAGGAAAATGATAGTCTTTGGGAACAAGACCAAACAGCCGGACAACTTTTAAAGGACAGCATTATAAACAAAACTATTATGAATATATCCGATTTTGAATTAAAGCCAAAAGAATTGTGAGGCAAGCAAAACACAGAAATAAGATTTAATAAAATTGCAAGTAATATATGATTAAAACCACACCAGATATTTATAGGCATTTATGTATAAGAACCTACATTTTCCTTTACAGACCACTTGCATGAAATAACTAACTATCAATAGTTTCACTCAAAAGGCCGGGCTGATTTAGAGACCTAAAATAAGCTTTCTATTAGATATCAAATAAATATGAGTTAACAGAAAACGGGACCCTTTATCAAAAGCTCTTCTTCTGGCGAAGCCCATTCGGGAAGCGAGAATTCTTTTCTAAATTAACAAGATTATTACACTGGGAAATGCTGGTAAACTCTGATTTCTCTAAAGAAAACCAAAGGTGTTTATTAACGGCGATCAAGCACATAATCATCAGCAAAGTCCATGTTTTAAGAGCTAAAGTTCACTAAGTATACTGTCACCAATTCTGTATTGTGTCCACGGTTTGACGTGACCACTGTTTTGTCCTCTGGACTGGTTAGAAATGCCTACTGTCAATAGCGGTACAAAAGGGGGTGGTGATGGGCGGAGCATCTGAACCAATCAAACACTCACACCCAGTCAACAGATCTGGGTTTAATCCATCACCGTTCTTTAGCCCACTCTGCCACCCCAGTTCAGACATGGCCATGTGCAAATCTGACCCTGTACCTCATGGGAACAGTCCAGCCCGAACTGCCAAGCCATGCCTTGCCTGGACCGGAAACAAGCTTCCGAGGACCGGTTTCTGGCATTTCAGCCGTCTTCAGCCCGCTTGCTTGAATCCAGTGGCAAAGTGAGCAAGGGACTCCCGTCTGAGCATACCCTGCCAACTTATGACTAACAAAGTAGTACAGGGTCAGACTGATTTGCATATGGCCATGTCTGAACTGGGGTGGCAGAGTGGGCTAAAGAACGGTGATGGATTAAACCCAGACCTGTTGACTGGGTGTGAGTGATTGGTTCGGATGCTCAGTCCATCACCACCCCCTTTTGTACCACTACTGTCAATAGCAGCCACCCCAAACCTGCATGCTAGCCATGCAAGGCCAAGCACCCACTTGACTCTTTCTCACGATATACTAGTTTCAGACAAAGCAACACATGAGAGTAACGCACGAGTCCTCATATGTACCCACCTCCCAATACATGTCCAATATCAGGAATAACGCTTTACAAGAAAATGCGGAACACAATGACTGATCCATAAACACAACCCAAAACAACACGTCCCCGTACCCCATAAAATTGCTACACCCCATACATTAACCAACACTCAACCCGAAGTTCTACTGGCATGCAGTGCCTGTACATACCTTAACCTACAAATAAAGCAACAATGCTAAATGGTTGTGCCAATTTTAATGCTTTTATATTGCAGTTTTGGGATGGGGAACCGCGCTCCTGTCGTCTTTGAACATTCCACGTATCCTCTACAGAGCAGGTCCTAATTAATTGCTGGAAAACTCATTACACCAATTTTGGCACAGCAGAACTCCTTGATCTATGAATTAAAAGGAATATAAAGCTCATGCCTACAGGAGCACTTATGCAGCAATGCCCATCCGATGTGTGAGAATGCAACGCAGTGTGCCAGTCCTGTGCACACACATCATGAGAGGAAGCACTGGTATAGACAGTATTCATTTGCATAAAGCATGCCATTAGGCTTTTGCATTACCCCGTAAGTGAAAGCAATACAAGTAAAACGATCTTGCAAACGGAATACCAACGTGCAGCAGGTGCATGTCCTACAAATCCCAAAACGGCTGGTTAAGCAGAAGCAAGAGCATATTTAGAGCACCAATTACCAAGCCCTCTGTCATTGCAGTCAACTCCTAGCCCTGCCACGGCCCGCTGGCGTGCAGAGACAGTGCCGTGGCTCAGTGAGTTCTACCGGAGGTATAGGCTGCACAGCAGCCGGCCCATAAGCACTGGCAGCGGCACCATCTCGCTCGATAGCATGCACGCTGAGCAGAAGCGGAATAACTGGAGCCTGCGGCGGCCAATCCACACGCCACGGAAGGTGTGGAGCAATGGGGCAGCCCATCGCTGCAGGTGACAGGCGCGTGCCACACTCACCGTACTCGCAGTGACACCCGGAGGAGGCGCGTGCCCGGGGCGGGGGTTGCAGAAGCAATGGAGCCACCCTGCAGACGGGAGACGCTGAGATCGGCCTGAGCCCTGCGTACACAACGGGCACTCTGCAGCTCTCAGGAGCGGCGGGAGGGGTACCACAGGAGGTGACGTTTGGCAGGCAACTGTACGGGCCGGGTGGCTTACGGTGGTACATCTGACTGCATATTTCTGCTGAGGGGGCGGAGTTAAATCTGACATCGACCGCAGTGGAATGCAGTATACTCACCAGCTCAGAGTCCGCTCGCCTGAAGGAGTCTTCAAACCACACCAGACATAAGCGCCGGAAAGCTGGAACACAGATAGAAGCAGTCACCCCGCAAAAAACGAGAACATCTTCATTGATGTTGTCACTGGAGACCGCCCACTGACAGAAGGCGGGAAGGTACAGCAGCAAACCAGGATCACGGCAAGGCTCCTGCGACCCAGAGCCAATGAACAAAGGGCAAGCATTTCTGCAGCCAATCGTAAGGGAATGTGTCCGGAACCGCAGCGAATGAACAAGAAAATACAAAGACCCTCCAGCCAATCCAGAGCCAAGAATTACTCCAACCAATCCAAGGACAGCATAATCCCATACACTAGGGTTTGCAGTTCTGACTGCAACCTTTAGGTATTTATTAATGTATGCAATGCGACTTTATACAGCGTGTGTGCTATCCGAATGCGTCAGACAGCTTGACATAGAAACGAATCACATTTCACAAGTGTTAAAAGGTTGCACGCGTGTTGCGTTTTGGAATTTGAAACAAGCAAGTACAAAGTTACACAAGGTGCATACGGGTACAGGTTAACAAAACACATACAAAAACCCAGCCCTCATCGCTGTACTAAAGGAACAAAACATGTCCATCTAAGGAACAAGATCAGACTACGGATTTCAGTTTCACATAGGAAATTCTGGACCGGTGGCAATACTGTCGCTGTAGAAGAAGCGCCTGTGGCGCGGTTGTAAACCGAGTGGCTCTCGGTAGGGCTTTAAATGAACCTGTACTACTTGGACGCATATGTAGCCGCAGCGCATCTCAAAGTTCCCTTGACTCGGAGTAATCCACATGTGTGGATTACTCCGAGCTAGAGATCTGATAAGGACAAGTCCCGATTATAAGGCAGTAAATTGGAATGTTCTAATGTAAAGTACCATCCCATGGGCATTAATCCACACAGCAGCAACAATGTACTGTAAAATCGTCATTTTAGCTACCCACTTCTCAACCAGCATGTGAAGCATGTTACTACCATGGTAATCACCTACATAACCCATAGCATGTAAAACGTCAAACCTGTGAAAGGTGCTCAGATCACAACAATGTAATCACATCACCATCCTCATACCAGTCACCCATCTTGCTTCAGTATGTAAAACGTCATCTCACCAAGCCACTAAGCCCTACCCGCACATTAGGGGCCTATTCAACAGACTGCATTTCATAGTACGTTTAGTACAATAATTACTAATAAAGTACTACAAAATGCTATTCACAAACCTACAAGTGCAAAGCTCCACTTCTCCTATCTTTTCTACACAAAGATCCTCACTTTTTACGTTTACTCAGTAGTAACAGGTGGCTGGATAAGAGGATTAGAGATGACATGCATCCACCCACAAAAGAGTAAGCCCATTGCTATTCACAAACTGCACTTTTAAAGTTACTACTGCCAAGAAAGGGACCAAAAACAGTTGTAAATTACTCTAGGTAAGAGCTGGAGTAAGTTCTCCAACACACATGGCCAACCACTGGTACCGCAAAACCCTTCCATAGAAAATAATGGAGGTAAGGATCTAAAATAAAAGGAAATAAACAAAACGTACGTCTGGTATTTAAAGTAGAAAAGGAGAGAAGACAACAGGAAAGGTGAGTGTCTCTCAGAAAGAGTGCTTCTTTAAGGATGAGAATCCAAACTCATCAAAGGGTGACATGCTTCATCAGTGGGTTCTCTCTTCACCAATGGTGGCTGCCACAAACAAAGGATAATGAGGCGGGTGGAGGGAATGCGGGAAGGGGGGCACGGGAGGGTGTTAATAATAATATATTTTAAAAAACTTACCTTACGCTGCTGGCCACGTCGCACCTCCTCAGACAGACTCCCTGTGCGGGCTGAAAAGACGCTCCGCTCAGGACAGGGAGACTGTGGGATTTCTCCAGACCCGGCTGTTCAATGCAGCTGGGTTGGAGAAACGTAAGTGCGCATGTGTGCTAGGCCGGCCTGAGACGTCCGGCCAAACACACATGAGCACTTAGAACATAGCGCACATAGCATTCCTCCTCCCCCGTCCCATGCCTTGGCCTGCCCCTCCCTGTATGCGATGGCGCACAGCCTGCAAATGAAAAATAAAATGATGATAGAACATCGTTTTATTTTCAACCTGCTAGCTCTGAGCCAGCGGTGGGGCGACGCGCCTCCGCCATTGCAGAGGAGCACTGCTGCCCCTCACACCAGGACCGCAAGGTGCCAGTTGTGGGCTACAAATCCCCAATGTGGAAGAGCTGAGGTGTTTTAAAATGATGAGCAAATGTTGACAGAGAGTGAGAGGCAGAGTGCAAAAGGAAATCGAGATAAAGGATAAAACTATCTTCAGAAGGGCTGAACTGAGTTTATTCGGATGCCATCCGGGATAAAGTTAAAAATGAGAGAGGACTGGGGAATTTTCAACAATATACCCCTTTTTATGGTTAACATGTTTCTGCCAATCATGGACCCCAAAAGGGGTTCTACGGCATTAGCCAAGACCCAGATGGTAAGCCACTCTGCTAAAGACATTAAAGTAGAACTCAAAAAAGAGAAATAACGAAATACTGGCCTCACAAGTGTAAGCCTGATAGGAATGGGGATGGCCCAACAGTACTCAGGGTCCACTAGTATTCCGTAAAGTAACAATAGAGATAGGTAATTTTACAAGAAGCGTTCACAATGCCATCTGAAATCATTTGGCACAGTTCTTTTTTAGTGTTATCACTGAGTTCATGTAGTGCCCAACACCAACCAAAGTGATGCCCAGTGAAAGAGGTATTTGGCTCATCTTACCAAAAATTAGATGTGGTAACATCCACTCTCAAACCTGTAGGTAATGCCTCAACCGCAGAGCTGTATCATAGTCATAGAGGAATAGAAAAAGGGAGAAAAACACTAGTACAATCACACACTGAAACCTATATGTAAATGGTGACTAAAATTACAAGATTATGAGTACAAACATATCAAAAGAAGGGCGTATCGGAAGCGCAAAGCTGTATCTTAGTCTAACCCTGATGTGGTCCTGAGGTAAGTATGTTTGAAGCGCGTAATAATCCAGCAAGAACTGTGTGTCATCTTGCCCTAGATGACACTCTTGAGAGAGTGAGGGTTCTCATCCTTAATGAAGCACTTTTTCTTGGAGACACTCACCTTTCCTGTTATCTCCTCTCCTTTTCCACTTTAGATACCAGACATACCTTTTGTGTATTTCATGTTACTTAGGGAGCAGTACGCTTCAAGTTGGGCATCTCCCTTTGGATCTTTTGTGTGCGTGTAATTATTTAAAATAAAACCCTGTACGAAATAATTTTGAATTAAGTTAAATTATTTAAAACAGTTTAAATATAAATACATATAGTTTAATGTTAGGAAAGATATCTAAAAATAACATATTTATTATTTAATTGTAAAATATTTAACAAACTTTTTGGAATGTATAAATTCATGTAATCACTTTTTGTTAGTAAATGATTATATCATTTTTAATTGATTATATGCATCACTTTTAATTATTATAAATGCATAATAAGAATTTCTTTTGTTTGACTGTAGATAGAAATCTATTTTTTAATTAAAACTTCAGAATTATTTTTTTATTTAAAATGGTAAGTTACTTAAATATTGAATTCAAAATTGAGTTGATAGAGCAGAACCATTTTTTTCTTATTTTGTTCTACGTTTAAAATACGTATCTAAAAGAAAATCACTGTAATATTTAACATAAACATATTTGTACTAATTTTATTTCAGTTAAATAATATTTTTTACCTTGTCTTATGCTTTACCATAGGGATAATCCGCAGTTGGAGTGGAGATCTTCCTATGGTAAAGTATAGGCAACATTTTAAAAGTTTTTTGAACTTCATAATAAATAAGTACAAATATTTTTATGTTAAATTTTAATGAAAATGAATTGTATATATTTTAAATGTAGAACAAAATAAAACATTCTACAGCACCATCAACTTTATTTCAACGTCATTTTTAATTAAACCTTTGATTAACTTAAATATAATCAATTAGATAAAATATAGTTTCCTGAACTTTAAATTAAAAATATGAATTCCCGCCTAAAGTAAAATAATATTTTTATTATGCATTAGTATTTATTAAACATGATGCATAGAATTAAGTCATTTATTATATTTTAATTATAATGTTACATTAATTTATTCAATCAGAAATAGTTGATAAAATAGTTTATATTTAAATAATAAATGTTTTATTATTTAATTTTAGTAACATTAAATCATATAAATTTATATGTGTAACTATTTTAAATAGTTAAATTTAATATTATTTCCTATGGGATTTTATTTTAAGTTCTTGCCTCGATTATTTTCTATAGAGGGTGCTGCAGGACCAGTGGTTGGCCATGTGTGGTAGTGTACGTACTACTGTTTCTTTTTGACAGATGTAACTTACACTCGTAAATTTGGCTTCAGCTTCTCTTGCAGGGGCTGGAAATGTCAGCACTTTTGAATAACTTTACACTCAGATATTGTGAATAGCTCAAAATAGTAAAGTTACAAAAACTGTAAGAATAAACGTATGTGTTACTCACTCATTAGTGTAAGTTACCTTTGTGAATTGCCCGTACATATTAAAAGCAACCCCTGGGCCATGGGCTTCACTCCATCAGCGTGTGTTATGTTAGCACAGAATGAATGGAAAAAAATAAAGAATAGCCCTCCTCTAACCAGGAAGTGCCCAAAAGGGGATAGGAGAACCACCATGCTTAGTGCTCAAGCTGACTCAACCCCCCACTGGCTTTCCATACTCCCAAAAGGTATTACAAATCACTACAGGTGAGGGCTACCCAAAGCCGTGTGTCAACAGTGCTCAGCCTGGACTGACTACCAAGTAGTGAATCAGCTGGCAGAGTAGGACCTTCCAGAGGAGGACTGACCGCTAACTCAGTCTAGTGAATACAGGGCTGACTGTCTGCTTTAAATACAATTAGGCAGGTCTCCTGCTGGATTAGGACTGGGCTCCTATTGGTTTGGGGTTTTCACATCACCGCTTTTAAGCATTTTAAAGGTAACCAAGTTTCTAAAGTTGGGTTGTGAAAGACACTTGTGGTGCTGCAGCTCTTTCCTCCAAGTCAGTCTGCAAATAAACACTAGTTACCATTACACACAAGTACAGTTCTAGAGGCAGGCAAGCAACACAAGCCTTGCTCGGGTGAATGTCTGGATATGTCTAGGCCCTGTCCAATGAGGACTTGTGAGCCAAAATAGAGCCAAGTCAGGCTCCCCAGACACTACCCGATTGCAGTTTTAAAAGTAAAAAAAAACAGAAGAGGCATGAAAGCTGAGCACACAAAATTTAAAAAGTTGCTTTCTGCTGTGTGCTTCTGCATTTGACCTGAGCTGCAATTTGCATGTGGCTCAATAAAGGCTTGTGGGAAGTCAGTTTCTATTTTGCTAATCAGTGTATTTGCTATCCTTGAGGTGCTGACTGTCTCCGTCTTTAAGTTTTTATTATGTTAAGAGAGCCAGTATAGTAATATAAACACAGCCTTCCCTTACATGTTGTACTTTTTCAAGGAAGCCATTTTGAATGTTTTTAATGTACATCTTGATAGACTGAATTAAAATACAATACTAGTATTCATTGAAAACAGTGTACATGTTTAGGGAATTAAGGGCTCGAATAGGATGGCGAGCGGACTTACGTCCCGCCTGCCACCCTATCGGAAACAGAACCAACCGACTAGCTGTCGGCGGTTCCGCCATAGGGATCACGATGCGACCGCCTGCAAGGCGGTTGCACCGTGTATTCTTTGCATTGTGGTGAGTGCTGCTGGCTGCAGCACCCGCCGCAATGTGCAAAAGATGCACCCTGTACATATCCCAGCACTACGTGGCAGGACCATGGTGCAGGGATATGTAGGGGGTACAGGCCCGGACTGGCTGTTGTGGGCACCGGGCAATCCTCCGGTCGGCCGCAAGGGAGGGGGCCGGTTTTGGGCCCTGGGGGCCGTTTTTGTTGCAGAGCCGTTTTTGCAGCATAGCTGCAAAATCGGCCCTGTAACAAAATCGGCTGAAAAGCGGCCCTGGCAAAGCGCTCGCCCCCCTCCCGCCCGGGGGCGGGGGGGCCGGCCGAGCACTTTGCCAGGGCCAGTTTTGGCTCCCAGTCCGGCCCTGAGGGGGTACCATAAGTGCCCCCCGTTGCCCACATCGGAGGGCCAAAGGGGAAGGGGTGCTCGCTACGGCACCGCAAAGACCCTTTCCGCCTGCCTGCTCATGGCGGGTTAACCGTCATAAACAGGCGGGCAGAAAGAGACATCGTAATCCCTATGGCGGTGCCTGGTAGGCACAGCCACCATTGTAGGGAATACAGCCCCCTCTGCCACACCGGTGGGCTCAAGGAGCCCGTCGGATGCGTGGCAGTCGGTTTTTCCGACTGCTACCCATCCGCCCTCATTAAAATATGACGGGCGGCTATGATGGGTCCGATGGTGGTGGGACCGCCACCGACAGGCTGTCGGTGGCGGTCACACCATCATCCTAATCAGGCCCTAAATTACTGATTAGAAAGCATCTTCTTTTGATGGTAAAAGGTAAAGAGAAGGAGAGCATCATCCAGTTTCAAAGCTGCATGCATGTAACTAGGATATTTTTGTTCAGATCCCAGCTCTACTACTTTACCAAACTGTGTGATCATACATAGATCAATTTACCTCAGTGTACCTCATTTTAAATTAGCATCAACTCATATCACTTTGGAAGTGTGCTAAATAAAAAAATATGTATGGTTTAGTAGCCAATAGTGTGGCTCCACACACAATAAAACTTTCCTTATACACATTTCAACTGTCTAACATAGTCTTGGTTCAATATTGTAAATTCACTTGAGGCTGGGGAAAGTTCATGTTTAAAAAACATTACTTTTAAAAGTTATCAATGCAGTGATATTATCTTATGTACTAAGATAAAAACACAAACCTCCAAGAAATTATCTATTTTTAATGGAAAGTCTCTTTAATATATTTTTACATGATATTTGCTATTTTATGGACATGGACAAGACAAATCTTTAAATGGATCGGCTTGTGCTTGGCTCCTAGAGACAAGCCCCTTGGTTGCCTCTCCTTGTGAAATGCCTGGTTCACCCACCTCTACTCATTTCATCTTGACAGTGTGTGGGCGTTCCTTCCTCGGCCACTCGATTCAAGGCATTCCAATCTGCTGTTCCCAACTGGACACCAAATCGTAGCATCAGGATCACTAAGATTTGCCATCTGGCTGTGTGTTGTTTTTACTGGCATGACAGGTATTGGTCAGTACCAAAATTAGGAAAATCATCTGAATCCAGTATTTGTTCCCCTTATCAGTGCATAATTTTATTTAATCAGTAAATATAAGACGAAAGAGCTGTCTTAATGGTCCCTGACTGACAAAGTGTAAAATACAAAACGGCTGTGTTAAAACTGATTAGATATTAATTTATCGTTTTAACTGCTTGAGTGGGCTTGATGGGGTGGATTGACTGCTCCCTACATTGTGGACAATGGCACTTGTGACATTCCTGAGATACCTGGACTCTCTATTGAAACTGCCCCCGAAATAACAACGGGTGTAAATTGCCCCTTTAGCCCTCTCATCCCAGCAATTCCCGTTACAGAACATCTGAGATTAATCTCGTGGAATGTAGCCGGATTAGTAAATAAATTGGCAGACCAAGACTGGGGAACTTACATTGAGACCGGGGACGTCTGTATGTTCCAGGAAACTTGGGCAAGGGAAGAACATGTGCAGCAAGGTTACCACTCATTTTACATTCCGGCCAGATGGGAGGGCAAAGGACGCCCTTCTGGGGGGCTCGTAACCTGGGTGGCGTCCCATCTAGGCTGTGAGGCCACAGGGATACCAACCCCCTCCGATGATATCCTAGTGGTCCTATTGACATGGCCAAACCAAGCGAAACTCGCATTAATAAACATCTATGCTAGGCCAGTTGGAATTGCTAGGGAATCACCTACTATAGGCGAACTTTCGGAGTACTTGTCCGAAATGCCGGGAGATCTACCTTATGTCGTGGGAGGGGATTTAAACTCCCACTTTGAACCGCTCCCAGGCCTTTTAGAGGGCTTTCCGACAGATGAAGAGGCCAGGTGGTCAGTGCCCTCGGTAGAAGGTCCCCCCCCCGAAGGCATGGACTCCTGTAGCACTCCAGATCACAGCTCTTGCCCTGAAGTTTGGAATTAGAGCCTGTAATGGGCGTGTTAGATCTGACATACCAAGCAGAACCACATACAACAAAGTGGGAAGAGAATCTCGGCTGGATTATGTCTTGGTACAGGTAGTGAACTGGCCAGCTATCCGGGACTTCAGGGTAAGAGAAAGACTGGATAGTGATCATAATGCCCTTGAACTGGATCTCATTCATCCCGGCAACCAGACATGTATAACGCGTGAGGAGGGGAGCAAACCTGAACTTCTGCTGGAAAACAACCGCAGAAGAATCAGGTGGGAACAACTGGTAGCGAGGGATGGGAAACTTCCCAGGCTCTATGCAGGACTGATTCCCTCTTTAGAAATCGTGGGAGATCTAGCCATTGGGGTGGCCAACAAAGATTCACACGCCAAATTATATCAGGCTCACGAGGGTCTTATAAAGGCCGCTGCCCCCATCCTCTTTAATGATGTAAAGAATCCAAGGAGGAGGCAGCCACAAAAATCCTCATGGTATAATATGGCCTGCAGAAGGGCAAAGGGGGAACTCCTTAGATCCATTAAGGAGGGTTTAGGTGGAGAGCAGTTAAAGGAAAGGAGATGGGCATATAAAAAACTAACTGCCCACGCTAAAAAAGAATGGGAGGAGAACCATTGGGAGGAGCTTAACAAGTCCTTAGCCACAAAGGACCATCGGATGTTTTGGAGACTTGTAAACGGGGGGGTCGGGGAATCTCCATTCTGCAATCCAGCCAAACATAGCACCAGCGGCCTGGCAGGCGAACTTTCAATCCCTCTATAGCGCCGAGCTGGGAGAACCTACCAACGACTTCGCAGCTGCCTGGCCTGACTATGAGGGGGATCCAATAAGACTGGACGAGGTTAAGTCTGCAATTGCAGGACTTACTTCGGGAAAGGCGCCAGGATTGGACGGCCTACCCGGGGATCTGTTCAAGCAGGAGCCCAATATCTGGGCCCCCTACTTGGTTACTCTTTTTAATGGAGTTCTTAGTGGGATGGACATCCCTAGTACTTGGCTGGGGGCGGAGGTGGTTCCTATATTCAAAAAGGGCTCGCCTCTCCTTCCAGCCAACTACAGACCAATTAGTCTGATTGACGTGCCACAGAAGTTGTTTGGGAGGGTACTGCTGAAGCGCCTCCAGGATTGGGCAGAAGAGATGGGGGTTCTCAGTCCGTACCCGGCGGGCTTTAGAAAGGGAGTCTCCACAGTGGACCAGGTTTTTAGACTAAACATTATTTACTGGAGGGCGGCGATATTCGAGGGCGGCAGCCTATACACTATTTTTGTGGATCTCCGTGCCGCCTTCGACCTTGTGCCGAGAGGGAAACTATGGAGTGTTTTGGGTGAGATGGGCGTCCCGCCGGACATCCTGATAATCCTACAGAGACTACACCAAAACAACTATGCCCGAGTCAGGTGTGGGAGGTCCGGGGCATTAACGGACAGATTCCCCGTTGACCGAGGGGTTAGGCAGGGTTGTGTGTTGGCACCAACCCTGTTTTGCCTCTTTGTCAACGGGGTAATCGCCCATCTAAATGCCATTGAATACACTGACGCCCCTAAATTGAACGGCAGCAGGGTGCCTGCAATTATGTTTGCGGATGACACCCTGCTGCTGTCCAAAACTCCTATGGGGATACAGAGGGTTGTAGACTCATTTGTGTCCTTCTGTACCGACAGGGGTCTAGAAATCAACGCAACCAAAACTAAGTTTATGGTGTTGAACCCTAGGCAAAAACTGCGGCCGAATCCATCATTGGGAGCCTCACGGCTTGAGAGAGTTTTCACCTTTGAATATCTTGGTGTAACTCTCAATGAATCTATGACTTGGGGACCACACCAGAATAGGGCTTATCTTAAATTGGTACAGACCACAGGGGGTATTACCAGGATGATGAACGGCTCCACATACCGTCCGCTGGGGCCACTCATCCAGATTTATAAGGCACAGGCGAGGGGTGCCACTATGTATGGTGCGGAATTGTGGGGACACATACCCTGCCGCAGCTTGGCAACAACCGAGAACAATTTTATCAGGCAGATAGTCGCACTTCCGCCTAGCACCCCCCTCCTCCCCCTGAGGCTGGATCTGGGTCTACGACCAATAGGGGACGAATTAGGGTTGAGACCCATAGCCTTTTGGTGAAGGCTATGGAGCAGTGAAGAACTTCTTACCTACAGGGCAGAATTGATGGAGCTTTTATCCCACCCGAAAGCACTATTGATCCCCTGGATAAAATATATCCACAAATCCTGTATGACTAGGGTTCCCTGACCTCTGGTCTAATCCCGCCGATGCGTCACTAAACATCTCTAAGAGAGCTCTTGCCGCTGCTTACCATGAACAAAAATTAGTCATGGCCTTGGACAGCCAGGGTGAAGGGTCACTTACCTCGGCATTTGTGCAAAGTAAAGACTCATACAGGCTGGAGAGGGTCCTTGATGATATTTCCCCTGTGCTGGCCAGGAAGCTGTTCCTCCAATGGAGATATGGCACACTGCCCCTACGATCTTTTACCAGCTCCTGGTCAGCACCCCCTTCGACAAAACAGTGCCCGGCCTGTGCAGGTGCGGACGAAACCTATTTACACTTGGTCATGTTTTGCCCAGTATATAAGACAGCGAGGAAGTATTGGCTCCTACCTTTGATCAGAAATCTGGGTTGCAGGGAGTACCTCCCAATGTACAGAATTTTAAAAACGGACATTTCAACCCTAACTGTGTTTGCAATAACAAAATTTCTCATCAATGTGTGGCACACTCGCACCCGCATTCTGAAGACCCAAGCTCCCTCCTAATGTAAAGGTCCATAGTTTTATGAATGTAATTTTATTAGCACTCAATTTTAAGGTTTTTCATTGAACAAGTATGTATTGACTGATTGTGTATGATGATTTTACAGTGATTAGTGTATGTTTTATTGTACATCTTTGATGGCCAGTGGCCGAAATAAAGATTTGATATATATATTAGATATAATTTAGTATTAAGTTCTGTTTCCCTGTAATGTCCAAGCCTTTGCAGAAGCTTAAAAAGTGAACACATGGCTGTATTTTTCTCTGGGAAAGGTGACTACGTAATGAAACACACTTTCATTCACTCTTTCCATCACTATCAAGTCTTTCCTTTAAAGCATTGTTCAGATTCCAAACCCGTATCTCGAGAGAGCAAACTCCCACAATGCATTGTTGATATTTGCCCACCAGATGTCACTGTTTGCAAGGGAATCTCTATCTGAGTACACTTTACCCTAAAACAGTGGTTCCTAAAGTGTCATTACTGGAACCTGGGTTCCCCCACTGAATTATTATTGGGATCCGGGGACTCCTACTAAATCATTATTGGGACCTGGGGCCCCCCCTCTGAGTCATTACTGGACACCAGGGATCCCAGCCTAAGCATTTGAGATGATTTGAACCACATCACAATACACACAATTGCAGAAACAAGCATTCATCAAACAAATAAACAAATGATGAACTACTTTATTTAATTCACCAACAAATATTTGTTTTTTAAATCACAATCTTAATTTTTATCGGAAGGTTGGAGCTTCTCTAAATTCAATTTGTGCTACTCATTGTCCATACTATAATCTGTTTGCTCAACTTGCACTGTTTCCACAAATCAGTCTGAGGATACTAACTTAATGTTTAACTTTTAAATTCCTGCACGTTTTCAGAACGTTTTAAAATGTTAATCTTTACATTTTATTTCATTATTTATATGCACTTTAATAATCTGTTAATACTATTAAATTTACTAAGTAGTCATGAACCCCCTGAATAGGCTTCCCAGACCGCCAGTGGTCCCCGGACCACAGGTTAAGAACAACCACCCTAAAGTATGCAACAAGCATTGGCATATCCAATAGGTCTCGCCTTTGGGACCTTATATGTGTTTAGCCATGCAACAGTTGATGTTGTTGCACCAAGGATATTGTCCTGCATAACTAAATACTTATAAGGTCCCAAAAGCGAGCTCTATTGGCTATGCCAGTGCTTGTTTCCAGTAAGTATCAGTAGGTTTGATCTGCCCAAATGTATCTGAGGATGAAGCTCTTATTGCACCCAGTATGTTTTGGGGGAGAGGATGTAGCCTTACAGCTAGAGCTGCTGACTTTGGAGCTGAGGAACTGGGTGGAGCCTCTGCATTGGCTCAACATTCTGGGATTCTGGGCAAATCACTTAATCTCCCCTGCCTACCAAAAAAATGAATGTGTCCTTGTGTACTGTAACTGGTGCTCATCTAAAGCGCTTTGGATCTAGTTCGGCTATATACATCTGCAACACCAACAAAACGCAAAATCCATTATTTTATATCTGTGGTAACAGGAATTATGGCACGTATGGGACATTATTAGTCAGCTAGTAATGTGTGCCCCTGAGGAAACAAGCTCCCTCTTGCTCCCTGGGTGAGTGCAGGGCAGCACCTCAGTGGAGCAGCTAGGCGGAGCTTGGCCGATCAATAATTTGACTTAGAGGTGTCATGAACCCTTGTTTTAGCAGAAGAATTAGGGGTTGTAACTGGACTCAATTAATAAGTTGATGGGACAAGACAGGAAGGAAGGAAACATGAAGGAAGGTGAAATGGAGGACGAAAGGGATGACTGAAATGAACAAATGAAGGAAGAGTGCAAGGACGTGTGGGTGGATGTGGCAAAGAAGAATGAAAGGGTGGATGGATTGATGGATGAGCGAAAGGGTGCTTTGTGGATGGATCTATTTGTGAACAGAAGCATCGTGACTGGCTGGAATGGTGGATGGAGGGATACACAGGGACGGGGGAAGAGGGAGGAATTGGATGTGTGTGTAAGGATAAATGAACGGAAGAATGGGGGAATGAATGAATGGATGGTTTAAGGGATGATGAATGGGGAGAGGATGTGGCCTAACGGTTAGAGTAGTCGACCTTGAAGCTGGAGAACCGGGTTCGTGTCCAGGCAGGAGACGCTCAACATCCTGTGATTCTGGGCAAATCACTCAATCTGCATGTGTCTAAGAAAAATGAACGTGTCTGTCTGTAATTCAACTTGTGCTCATATAAAGTCTCTGATACCTTCGGGTCGAGTTTGCGCCATATAAAACCCTCAAAAAACATTGTGACGACACGGACTCTCTGGAGGCTCAATGGGGCACTTCTCCCCCCACTGTTATCCCATTCTATATTTGCAGAACGACCCCGGGGAGTATGGCCCCTTTAACTCCTACACCTGGGCCGGCCAGGTGAGGGGGTCACGTGGTTCAGCCGTTGTGAAAACCGGAGACGCCGAGGAAGAGTGTCGTTCGTTGGGACCTGCTTGTGAGGAGCAGACGCTGGTGACAACCTTCGAGGTGCTGCCGTGGAACAACGTTACACCGCCGCAGAAGAGCCCGGAATCAGCTACTGCAGAAGAACCTTCACCGCGGGAGGAGAGAACGGACGACCGACGAAAAGGGCAGCCATACCCTAGCTGGCAACGCGCTGAAGCCCGCCACGGCCCAGGAGAAGGGTCGTGGCTCAACAAGGTACGGGGACGACTCGGGTTGACGCCGGGAGGGACCCGGGTTGAGGGGAAGGCTGGGGGCAGTACGGGTGAGCAAGTATAAGAGCCCGTTAACCGCTGCAAGAGCACTCACATATTGGTGACGGTAGTGGTGACTTCCCTACACTTCCCCGGCACACCGCGACATGTAAAGGGAGGAGAAACCCCTTCCTGACATTTCTTTTCCTTGTTTTTTTCCCCTGTAGTCCGACGCAACACCCTGAGGAGCAACAACCGACTCCAGCGACGGGAGGGACTGCCACAAAGCGCGGAGGTGTCCCCAGTAACCCCTGAAAGGAAGCGGACTACAACTCCCATAATCCCTTACCAAGGAGACTCTTAGAATCCTCTGGGGACGGACATTCCCTGTTTCTACGTGTTGTGTTTTCACCTCAATAAATCATACTCTATTGATAGAACACCTTAACTTGTCCTGGTCTGCTTCTCGCCCACGTTACAAACATGTATACCGTGTTAGCTGTAAAGATGATGGAAACCTTTCCAGCATGACTCTGGCTTGTTTATTTTGCTGACTCTCACGTTCTTAGGAGTTAGGTTTCAAGAGTGTGTGGGGTGGGTGTGTGTTTGGGGCAGTGATAGAAGTGGGCGGGGACGGAAGGGCACGGCGTGCCCCTACTTCTAAAAAATTGTTCAGTCCGTTCCCCTACTTCTTGCTTTCAAAAAAGCGTCCCGGGACGGCAAGAATAGTCCAACTTTAAAATGATAACTTTTTTCTTTCCGCTTCCAGGGGCTGCTCGCACTTCTCTGTTGTACTCCAGAGGCTGCAGCAGCCCCCGCCCCCCCTGAGTTCGCACAGACCGAGGGCAGGCCATTGTCATTCCGACTGAGGCAGATTAGCCACTTTAGAATGACAATGCGCCCGCCCTCTGTCTTTAACATATCAAGTGCCCCTGAGATCAGAGTTGGTGATTAGAGAGGAGCTTTCCCCAAGCAGAGTACTGTGGGGAACTTGACACCTTTGTCAATGTTGTACACGGAGTGAAGTGAACTGGGCAGGAGCAGTGACCACAGTGACCGAACAGAAGAGGCGACAGGAAAGGAGAGGTACTAGGGCAGGAGAGGTGTCGGGGCAGGAGAATTGACAGGGCAGGAGAGGTGATGGGGCAGGAGAGGTGACGGGGCAGGAGAGGTGATGGGGCAGGGGAGGTGACGGGGCAGGGGAGGTGACGGGCAGGGGAGGTGACGGGCAGGGGAGGTGACGGGGCAGGGGAGGTGACGGGCAGGGAGAAGACTGGGCAGGAGAGGTGACGGGGCAGGGGAGGTGACGGGCACGAGAGGTGACGGGGCAGGGGAGGTGACGGGGCAGGGAGGTGACGGGGCAGGGAGGTGACGGGGCAGGGGAGGTGATGGGCACGAGAGGTGATGGGGCAGGGGAGGTGACGGGCAGGAGAGGTGATGGGGCAGGGGAGGTGACGGGGCAGGGGAGGTGACGGGGCAGGAGAGGTGACGGGGCAGGGGAGGTGACGGGGCATGAGCTAGAGCAGTAACCGGGCGTGAGCGGTGAAAGGACAGGAGCGGTGAAAGGACAAGAGCGGTGAAAGGACCAGGAGCGGTGAAAGGACAGAAGCGGTGAACGGGGCAGGAGCAGTGAACAGGACAGGAGCAGAGAACAGGACAGGAGCAGGGAACAGGACAGGGGCAGGGAACAGGACAGGAGCAGGGAACAGGACAGGAGCAGGGAACAGGACAGGAGCAGGGAACGGGCCAGGAGCAGGGATCGGGACAGGAGCAGGGAACGGGGCAGGAGCAGGGAACGGGGCAGGAGCAGGGAACGGGGCAGGAGCAGGGAACGGGGCAGGAGCAGTGAACGGGGCAGGAGCAGTGAACGGGGCAGGAGCAGTGAACGGGGCAGGAGCAGTGAACGGGGCAGGAGCGGTGAACGGGGCAGGAGCGGTGAACGGGGCAGGAGCAGTGACGGGGCAGGAGCGGTGACGGGGCAGGAGCGGTGACGGGGCAGGAGAGGTGACGGGGCAGGAGAGGTGACGGGGCAGGAGAGGTGACGGGGCAGGAGAGGTGACGGGGCAGGAGAGGTGACAGCGCAGGAGAAGTGACGGGGCAGGAGAAGTGACGGGGCATGAGCTAGAGCAGTAACCGGGCATGAGCGGTGAAAGGACAGGAGCGGTGAAAGGACAGGAGCGGTGAAAGGACAGAAGCGGTGAAAGGACAGAAGCGGTGAAAGGACAGAAGCGGTGAAAGGACAGAAGCGGTGAACGGGGCAGGAGCAGGGAACAGGACAGGAGCGGTGAACAGGACAGGAGCGGTGAACAGGGCAGGAGTGGTGAACAGGGCAGGAGCGGTGAACAGGGCAGGAGCGGTGAACAGGGCAGGAGCGGTGAACAGGGCAGGAGAAGGGAACAGGGCAGGAGAAGGGAACAGGGCAGGAGAAGGGAACAGGCCAGGAGAAGTGACGGGCCAGGAGAAGGGAGGGGCAAGGAGAAGGGAGGGGTCAGAGGAATTGACGAAGCAGGAGTGTTGATCGAGCATGAGCAGGAGTACTGACTGGACTGGAGCAGTGAAAGGGCAGGAGCAGGCGTTTCCCAGGGCGACTGGAAGGGTAGGGGGCCAGTTTAGTTTGGGGGGACCGGTTTTGTACAAGTGCAGGAGTTTTAAAAACACTGCAAAGTTCTTTGTATATTCAGCAGGTTTCGGTCAACAATACAAGTGCCAAGATAACTTTGGTGATCAATGTACCTGCTGGAGAGAGATGGGAGCATGTTTTGTCTAGTGGCTGTTTTACTCATCTAAGGTAGTGCAGAGTGGTAATATGCCTGCTGCAAAGAACATGTACCATGCATATCAAAGAGCAATATGTTATGTGCATAGTTCAGTGGGTACTGCTTTGTGTTCACTTCTCGAATGAAAGGACACTTGAATACATATGGCCTGGCAGTTCGGGCTGGGCTGTTCACATTGGGCGCAGGATCAAGACTGATTTGCATATGGCTCGGTCCAAACTGGAATGTCATGGTGAGCAAAAAACGATGGATTTAAGCCCAGATCTCTGAACTGGTGTGAATGTATGACATTGTTCTGCCTTCTGTCCATCAATTGTTCTTTTTGCATTTGTCACCCCGAGTGGGACAGGTATGCTCAGACAATAGTCCCGTGCTCTCCATGCCACTGGAATCAAGCTATCCTGGTTGATGAGGGCTGAAAGCCCGAAACCGGTCCTAGGATGCTTGATTCCGGTCCAGGGAGGGCCTGGCCTGGCAGTTCGGGCTGGACTGTTCTCATTGGGTGAAGTATCAAGACTGATTTGCATATGGCTGGGTCCAAACTGGAATGGCATGGTGAGCAAAGAAACAATGGATTTAGGCCCAGATCTCTGTACTAGGGTGAATGTATGATATTGTTCTGGATTCTGTCCACCAGTTGTTCTTTTTGCTATATTATGATTGAGCAGATAGCTGGCTGACATGAATATGAAGGAGCCTTTGTGGGTTTCCTTGAGTTTAGATTCTCCTGAAGAGTCCCTTTCTCTTCTGAGCCTTGCTTAACACATGTGTACATAAGGAGCCCTGTATTCATGACCTCAATGTTTGAGACAAAAAATAATCATGGATTTCTGAACAATGAGAGTAAAAGCATTAAGGTAACATGTTGTTCCTGCTTATATTTCACATGCTTTACATAAACCTGTATTCCCTATGCGTGTTTGCTTTTTCCTGAATTAAACCTCAAATAAACATATCCATTCTTTTAATTAAATAATGTTATAAGCTGTAACTGGTCAGTGAAATGCTAAACGTACTAAAATTGGTATGTTTTGCTATTTCTAGCCACACCCCTGACTCCGCCCACTGATTTTATCTTCGGTTATTCCCGCCCCCTGATTCTCCACCCACAGTTCCCCTACTTTTGTTTTCCCACTTCGACCACTGGTTTGGGGGGGTTGTAATTTTAATTTTCTGGCAACTGCCTTGCATGGACTTTCATAATTGAGTAATTTGTAGTGAGCGAGAAGTTAAACACCGTGCAAATGGTCACTATTTGAACGTTCATCTACTCGACTTTCAAAATTAGTGGCACCATGGCTCACAGAGACAGCGGCCTCCAAGAGCCTCGAGAGAGACATGGCTCCTGTGGTGCAGACCAGTTGCGACTCTCTGTTGGCAGAGAGTGGGGTCACCGTCGCTCCCATAGCTTCAGCAGCAGCAGGTGCGGAGGACGCAGCGTACCCCGGCCCACGGCTCGGATCCTCCCACCCCACATTCAGAAATTAATGGATTTTCAGCCCAGGGGAGGGGCGTTGTTTCTGGGAGGGGAGGGGATGCACCACGCTGCACATGGAGGCAGCGCCGGAGCACAGAGCCAATGCTGGTCCTGTGTGCGCTGCACCGTGTTGCCTGACAGAGACAGGCAGAGAGGCCTCTGTCACTGAGACAAACCAGAGGGTATAGTGGGGAGGCTGCGGGTGGAGGCCGCCACAGCTCGTGAACTGCCACATCAGGTATGGGAGTGGTAACAGGAGCGGCTGTGTGAGTGGGAATGTGGAGTGGGGGGCACATGTAGGTTACAGAGAGTTAAGGTTTGGCCGATCGAAGGAACCCCTCGGGGAGAGAGCTGAGCCACCGGTGTATCTACGAGAACCCAGTGGCATATTCCAATCGGATACAAACACTTTTATGTACCTACCCAACGACAGCCGATAAGTAACAGCCGCTCCGGGTAAAATTACGCAGTGTAAATTAAAGTGTTAAAAAAATTCGAATCCACCGTCCTCATGCTCACCCCTCATCGATGACATCTCCTCAGTCACACAATATCACCAACCTTCCATGGTGCACACCTACCTCATCGACGCCATCTTTTCAGAGACCCCCAGAACATTACTGCCTCTCCAGGCACACATCACCTCAACAACAATGCCTTATGGATACACAGTATCTCCCCGCCTCCTCAGTTACACACAACTGACACAAGCCTCCTCGGGAACCCACACAATTAACAACACCACCAACCTCCGGGAGCACAACCCACTTTCCCAGGGCACACGCCATCCATTGCCCTCTCATTGGCACCCACCTGCAGCACAGAAATGTGCTCGGATGATTAGAGCGCCAACTTTAGGACTGAAGTCCCAAGTTCCCACTCACTTTGTAAAATGTTCACCAACAAGGCGCTGGTGAAAAGTGTGAGAAAAGGGGGCCGCACTGTCTAGTTGGTGCGTCTCCGAGGCCGCCTGGAGGTGGTCTGCTTTCTGTCGGGAGTCGGAGCATGCGACATCTACGCTGAGAATAATTGGTCCTTATGTAGTCCCTTCCCTCCCCCAAACTATTTCAGTGTCACACATGCTACACAAGTAACCAGCATCGCGACCTTAACCTGACTCTTGTCTCCTTGCATCTGAATTTACACTGTTTGGCCAAAGCATCGTTTTGCCCTGAATCTCCACACATTTTGTGATGAGAAGCCCAGGTAACTGAGCTACCATCACTACTACTACCGACCGCATATGAATAGCGCACGGTACTCGGATGGTTTCTAACCGCTGTAAAAGTCAATCTCCTGAAGGAGTTTCGAAGAGGAAAGCCTCGAGTGATTTCCTGGAGTTACCGGGGGCCGTGGACGAGGGCGGCGGAGAAGCTGTGAAGTGCCTGGGGATGGGAGTGCAGAGTCTTGCCTGGCTAGAAGGAGAAAGGCCCGCAGACAGAATGCTGTGGGATGGCTGGAGTGTGACTGTTAGCTGGTCGGGAAGACAGCAGATTGAGCTGTAGTAGTCAAGGCGAGAGGTATTTGTGGCACCCAGGACTAAGCTCAGATGTGGGGAGGAGAGTGGGGTGGGGGAGGGAGTGACAAAACAGCGAGGAAATGTTTGCCTAACGACCAGACCTAACGACATTGCAGCAGGCCGGAAGTCCAGAGCGATTCACAAGCGCTGCAGCAAAAGTGAAAGCTGCTAATTAAAACAAGCGCGGCCGCGAAAGTGAAAGCACTGCAGCGTCCTCTGGACCTCCGGCCTAAGCCTTGTTGTTACGAGCAACACCAGTGAGCAATGCAGCAGCAGCGTCCCACGAGTGGTGCGCGCGTGCTCATGGATAACGTAGGACCCCATGGAGCTCAAACTGCTAGAAAGGAACAGTGGCCTCAGCAATTCCTAGCAGAAAATGGGAGTCATCAAAGATTTTCTGACTAATTCAAAATCTTTCTGCACATAAAGAGAGTTTGGCAGAGCATTCCACAGAGTGTGAGCCAGTGCTAAGTATGCTCGACCACCCGCTGTTGTCTTGGCGAAGTGAGGCGCCATCATAACTGGCAACTTGCTTCACCGAAGAGGATAAAGAGCAGAACATCTGGGAGAATTCTGGGGAAGAACAGAGAACAGTGTGCATACAATGCTTTATGGCAGTTAACAAAGGGCTTTGATTTGCTTTTGTAACTGGAAGCATGTGAAGACTTCACTGGGTTTTAAAGCACTCATACTTGTGCTAGCTTGGCTCTAGCGGGAGCAGGAGCACCGGCGTGCGGCCATGCTAATTAAAAAAAGATGGTCGTCACCCCACTGCTCGCTCCCGCAAGGTGGATGCCACCACAAGCACGAGTGTGCTTGAAAAGGAGAAGACCGATTTCAAAAGGTCATCTCCTAGAGAAGCGCATGCGCGCTGCCTAGGCGAGACCTAAAAAGCAGCGGATGGAATGCTTGAATTAATCTCAGCCACTGGTGATTAATCTGCCGCATCCCAGTCCATCATTATTTTGCACACCATTCCATCTCAATTACGACCCAGCCATATGCTTATCAGTCTTGACCCTGTTCCAGTAGGAACAGTCCAGCCTGAACTGCAAGGCCAGGGCCTCCCTGAGCCAGAACACAAGCAACCCTGGACCAGTTTCACCTTAGTTAGGGGTCATCAGCCATGTATAGTGTGGTTCCAATGACACAGGGTGCACAGGACCCACGTCTGGGCATACCCGTCCCACATACGCAGGCACAATAAAGTACACAAAAAATGATGGAGAGTTCAAGCTTCACAAAACATACAGTTCTACTGTTTGATAGGGGAGAACATGGTGGCCAGCTAAATGCAGGTCGCAGGAGCCGCTCCAAGTGTGCCAAATTACGGATGGGCGGAGGAGTTTTTTGGATGCTAGAGTTTTTTGGATGCTAGAATAACGTTGGAAGTGGAAGCTGGACGGGGAAAAGTAGAAGCATACAGGGTTTACTGTTACTAACCTGATTGGGTTCGGAGCAGTCACGGCCGGAACCGGCAATCGGGAACAGCGCTGGTCAAGGACCGCGCTGGAACTGCATAGGGGGCAGCAGCCAGGATTCCCTTCCGGGGTAGAGGAGGTAGGGGTAGCCCTGGAAGTCACGTGGAAGCGGGGCTGGAGTCACAGTTGACCCGACTACAGAAGCACGGACCGGACCGAAGTCGTGTGGAGGCAGAGAAATGCAAAGGAAAGCAGCCAGGTCAGTCGGGGGAGAGTAGGAGTATCAGGATATTCTTTGGGAAGTATGTGGAAAGGAAAATAGTTTTTGGAGCAGACATTGAAAGGGGAAAGGAGACAGGGAGGAGAAGTAGAGGAGGGTAAAGTAGAAAGATTAGCACCTTGTTAGACCTGGCACCATTGGCGTGGGTCTCCCTTCCATTTTTTTGCTGTTGCCTCCTGTATTTTTGCTATGTGTTTTGCTGGTCTAGATGCTTTGGGCACTTTGCCACTGCTATTCAGTGCCAATGTGCAAGTGCTCCCTATTGTAAAGTGTTGTAATGGATTAATGACTCCATGATTGGCTTATTTGATTTACTTGTCAGACCCTAGTACATTGCACCATGTGTGCCCAGGGCCTGTAAATCAAATACTGCTGGTGGCTTGCAGCACTGGTTGTGCCACCCACAGAAGCAGTTTGTAAAATGTGACTCAGGCCTGCCATTGCAGAGCTTGTGTGCAGCCTGGGGCTGCCATGTCAACTTGGCAAGAAAACACACTTTCCAGTCCCTAAACCTTCCCTCGTCTACATGTTAGTCACCCCTAAGGGAGGCCCAAGGTACCCCCATCGGTAGGGTGATTTGTATGTAAAAGGTAGGACATGCCCTGATGTGTGTGGCATGTCCTGATAATGAATTACAGACAATTTCGTTTTTCACTATTGCAAGGCTACCTGTTCCCAACAGGCCAGAATGGGCAGTTATAACATAATATAATCCTAACTGACCCAGGGAACATGGTGGAAAAATGAATTTAGTACGCCTGAACTCAGAATTATAAAATACACCTTTTAGTGAAGTTGGTTTTAATATTCTGTGTTTGAAAATACACTTTTAGAAAGTAGGTATTTTCTTGCCTAACCATCCAGTCTGCCTCTGCTAGGTTGTGTATTGCATGTCTGTTTGTGAGTAACAGGGGCTGGGGTGGCTCCAGGAGGCAGGGTGAGTCAGCACTAGGCTGAATAGACCTATCTGCATTGGGAGTGGTGGGAAGAGTAGCACCTGGACCTGAATAGGGCTGTGCTTGTCACGATTCGCTCCCTGTGCTCTCGTACCCACCACCAAGGGGCCGCATAGGGGGACTTTCCAGTCTTCTAATAAGCTTCCAGACCCTCCCCACATGCATATTCTGACTTCCAACCATTTCGACACTTATTGGTAATTGACATCCATTCCCAATCCATGCCGGGTTTTGTGAAAGCCAGCCTGCTTATACTTGAAGCCAGCCTACTCATGCCTGAAACTCCATTACCCAGAATTCCCTGCTCACTACTTTGTCTCCACCCCTGCAGGCCAAGGATGGGCGGAGGAATTCAGCTCACCTGTGGCTGGCTGCTGCTAGCCTGCTCACACCTAATGCATGTGATTACTGTGAGCTATTTTAAGCCCCAGCTCCCTTAGGCCAAGGTTGGTCATTGTAGTTGTATACCGGTGAGACTGAACTTTGTTTCCAGTGTTTCCTGAGCTTTAGTTTGGCCTTGTTCCTGACCTGCTGCTGTATTCCTTGTTTCTGAATTAGCACTGCCTGCAGTGCTGCCTTGACCGTGGAGCCTTAGTAGTCATTGTTCTTGAACTGCAGCAGTTTCCCTTCTCCTGAATTAGCACTGCTTGCAGTGCTCTTGTTTCCCGAGTTCCTGAGCTACAGTTATTCTGTGTTCCTGTTCCTGTCCTTCAGCTATTTTCTTGTTCCTAGTTTGCACTGCTTGCAGTGCTCTCTTGACTCCTTGTTTACTGAGCTGTAGCTATGTCCTGTTTCCTTGAACCAGTACTGCCTGCAGTGCTACCTTGACTCCTGAGCTCTAGTAATTTGACTGTTCCTGAACTTGCCCTGCCTGCAGTGCTACCTTGACTCCTTGAAGCTATAGTAATTCCCTGTTCCTGAACCAGCACTGCCTGCAGTGCTACCTTGACTCTTGAGCCGTAGCTTAATTCTTGTTCCTCCCCCAGCTCTGCCTTCTATGCTACTTTGTTTTCTTGATTCCTTAACCTGCACTATTCTATATACCCTTGTAGCCCCCCCTTCTGTATATCCCTTTCCAGTCCCTGCCTTTCTTCCCATTTCCTTGGTTCTAGTTCCTAGTTTGCGGTCTTTCTATTCTGCTGCCTTGCTTCTTTTGCCTTGTATGTTTGTTACCTGCTTTCTGTCAAGTGTGCACTGTGATTTCCTTCCTTTCCAGTTAAGCACTCCGCCTTGCTAGCTCTTTCTCTATTGTGCTTGTGTTTAGTTCTACCCCCTTGCTGTTACTGCCTTGCGTGTTCCTGTTTGATCGCCAGGATCCGTGGGCACAGCCGACTACCTAGGTCAGTGGTTCCCAAACGTTTTTGACCCATGGCTCCCTTGACCTAATTGGCAGTTGGCCGTGGCTCCCCACCATTTTTTTACCCGCGCACCGGGGTGCCGCGGCACACCCTTTGGGAGCCACTGGTCTACATGAAGAATCAAGCCTAGACGTGATGAAGGATTCAGACAGTAGACATCACTGTCATAAAACTTTATTTGCAATCACAAAGATCTTATAAAGTACATCTCAATGCATACATAGAGTAGTATAAAGCACTCCCACTAAAGGTAACCAGGCTAGAGAAAGGCTCAAGGAGCTCTGTGGCGTTACAAGAAGTTTACGTGACGTGGGCTCTGATCATGGGTATCCGCAGAAATGTTTTCGGGAGGGGGGGATTTTTAACTTCATCACCATCGCCCTTGCACCCTTTCCCCCTCTGCCTTACACCCTTCTCCCCCTCCATCTTGCACCCTTCCCCCTTCCCCTTGCACCCTTCTCCCCTCTGCCTTGCACCCTTCTCCCCTCTGCCTTGCACCCTTCTCCCCTCTGCCTTGCACCCTTCTCCCCTCTGCCTTGCACCCTTCTCCCCTCTGCCTTGCAACATTCTCCCCACTGCCGTGTACCCTTCTTTTCTCTGCCTTACACCCTTCTCCCCTCTGCCTTGCACCCTTCTCCCCTCTGCCTTGCACCCTTCTCCCCACTGCCTTGCACCCTTCTCCCCACTGCCTTGTACCCTTCTCTTCTCTGCCTTGCACCCTTCTCCCCTCTGCCTTGCACCCTTCTCCCCTCTGCCTTGCACCCTTCTCCCCTCTGCCTTGCACCCTTCTTCCCTCTGCCTTGCACCCTTCTCCCCTTTGCCTTGCACCCTTCTCTCCTCTGCCTTGCACCCTTCTCTCCTCGGCCTTGCACCCTTCTCTCCTCTGCCTTGCACCCTTCTCTCCTCTGCCTTGCACCCTTCTCTCCTCTGCCTTGCACCCTTCTCTCCTCTGCCTTGCACCCTTCTCTCCTCTGCCTTGCACCCTTCTCCCCCTCCCCGTTGCACCCTTCTCCCCTCCTCCTTGCACCCTTCTCTACCTTGCACCCTTCCCCTCTCTGCCTTGCACCTTGATCCCCTCTGCCTTGCACCCTTCTCCCCTCTGCCTTGCACCTTCTCCCCTCACACTCTCCAACATGCAGCAGTCACGAGTGACAACCCCTCAACGAGGAGTGAGGCAAAGACAGAAGCTGGCATAGTGTGGCTGCATCAGGGCATAAGGCGCCCACCCAACGCTCTCCACCAGGCCTCTCACCGTGCACGCACCCAATGCTCTCCACCAGGCCCCTGAACCTGAGCCCACCCAACGCTCTCCACCAGGCCCCCCACCCTGCACCCACCCACCCAATGGAGGTTAAAGACAGTCATTTTATGCGTATCTGTGCTCCCAGAGAGAACACTGGGATACCGCCACAGGTTTATTAAGCAGCGCACAAACACCCTCTCTCTCTCCCAATCATTAAATTATTCCACCATTTAAAGAATCCAAAATATATGTCATCAATAATGTGATTTTTCTGCCTGATAATGGACTTGGTACAACGTTGCACATGAATCTGAAAAAGCCGTCATAATAGGAAAGTTCGTGAATGTCATTTGACAGTTGAAAAGTTGTACCCTTTTTCTGTGTTTTGGTCGGCTGGATTATTAATATTTTTTTTTTTGCTGCAGATTTATATAGCGCAAACTCGACCCGAAGAGCACCAGTCACTTTACACAAGGATACATTCATGTATTCTGTTTTTGTAGGCGCTGGGAGATTAAGTGATTTGCCCAGAATGACACAGGATTCTGAACTGACATCGAGGGTCGAACCCGGTTCTCCAGCTCCAAAATTGGCAGCTCGCAGTTTCACTACATTTTGAGGATAATTATATATTTTTTTTCAGACCCACATCCTGCACAGCGGCGCGGCGCCCCTGGCTTCCCTTCACGGCGCATCAGGGTGCCGCGGCACACACTTTGGGAACCACAGATGTATGACATAGATATTAAGAGTGTACTCCCTGGACAGGTCCTGAGCATGGGTAGAGGAGGGGAGAAGATGGAGCTTGAGGTCAGAGCTACCCACTTTGGAACTGAGGAATCAGGTTTGATTCTGGTTTTGGCTCAACATCCTGTGATCCTGGGCAAATCACTTAATCTCTCCGTATCTAAAAAAGGAACATCTCCTTATGAAATGTCATTGGTGCACATATAAAGCACTCCAATATGTTTGGGTTGGGTTTGCTCTATATAAAAATTGAGGGGAAAAAAATGAAAAAATTAGTTTCATTTACTCTTTCAATGCTATTTGCATCTAAATAACCGAAGGTGCTCATGACTCCACAAGGAGCATGACCCCTTCCTGTGCTGCAACAGCTTCCTTTCTGCCACTGACCAGCATCTCTTTCACAGCTCATCAGCAGCTGAAAGAGTTGATTGCCTTTTTAATGGTTAGAACTGCCAGGCGCCATCTTTTGCCTTTGAGTAAGAAGTGCCTGGATCTTCATTGGCAGGCGGGCCTTACAGCTATGTCTGTAGCCGAGTCCTGTGTGCGCTGTCTGTGCACCCCCCGCCACCGTGATGCTCTGCTTCAGAAAGGCAGAGACTAGGGGCAGAGCAACCTATTCCTCATGGAGGTGGGGGGCGAAAGTGACACATTCTTAGTGCGACTTTCACACTTCCTTTCCCACATCGTGCGCGGCGCCCCTGGTTCCTGATAACGGCGCACCAGGGCGCCGCGGCGCACAGTTTGGGAACCACAGACCTAGGTGGTGTTTCTTGTTCACTGTGAGTATTGTCTTTGAGTTGCATTTATAACATCACCATAGGTATAAGCTCCACAGACCCTGCCTTTACATGCATATCCTACATGTGGGTATTTGCAGTCAGTATCTGTAACAGCAATTGTGGGTAAGAAACTTACTGAGCTTCAGCCTTACCGTGTGGAGCTCCTGAGTGCTTTACGCCACACCCCCCTTTATTGTTAATGTTGTTTCATATATATGTCTTGCACATTCGTCCTGGGTGTAGTTATTCTGAATGCTAAATTGCCTTGTGAGTGGCCTTTTCTTTCTGAGTCTTACCCATCTTGTTCACTTGTATAGGCTTCCCCTTTGGATCCCTTTTTCTCCTCTTACTCCCTGTACCATCCTGGGCAGCGCTGTACTCTACTTCCTGTGTAAGTTTTCTACCCAGTTCTAAGTCCTTGCCCAAGTCCCTGACTGTTCCCCACATAGTCCCGGACAGTCCCTGACAGAATGACCAACCCACATTTCCAGGGTCACTTGTGAGGTTTCTCTGCATTCAGTTAGCTAGTTTTTTTTTTTTTTTTATAAAACCCATCCTGTCAGTTCTTGTCAAGATGTTTAGCATCAGAACCAGAAAGTCTGCGTATGATGGCAGACATCCATTGCCAAGGCAGCACAGTTCCATACAACCTATTAGAAAGTCCTTAGACTCTAGAGATCGATTCATGGAACAAAACCGACTCTTACGTCCGGAATATTATTCCCTGTGGTTGGCTGATCCTTCTATGTTAGATTTTCATTCCATCTGTAACCCTGATCCTCACCTGTTTTCAGCCTGTGACCTACAGGATGAAAACAAATTTCTGCAAACCTTGTTAGCAGCAGAGACAAAATAGTTATTTAGAGAGTGGTACTATTAGGGGAAATTTTCTTGAAGTTTGTCAGAGACCCCTTGTCAAGACAATGTTTTCTTTGAAGACATTTTCCAGACACAGTATTTATCAGCATCTTACCAAACTGGTAGTTCGATTACCCCAGTTAAAGCATGTTTAACCACACAACCAAAGAAAGAGCAGATCCATTACATAACCTCTGTTTTTCATTCACATAATGTTCCCCAGTCTTGTAGTCCAGTAAAGATCACAGTCCTGGAAACTAAAGGGACCTTGTTATTGTTTACATTCAAGGTAAACAATAATCAGTTTAACAAAAGAGAGAAAACCCCTACTAGAACGCAGGCGGCTAATAGTCAGTTTGAACAAAATACAAGGTGTAGATTTGTTGCTTGTTGTGAAGCTGCCAAGTCTACCACTGTCCTTGTAGACCATGATCTTCAGTCTTCACAGGATATAATTACATCTAAAATTCTTGAATTACAACGAGAAAATAAAATGTTTCAAACTCTGTTGAAAAACTATAACCCAGAGTTCAAGTGGGAATCCAAAACCCGTGTACAAGACAACTTTTCCACCTTTATTTTAGCCTTCTTAGAAATAGAGAATGAGACCTTGCGCTCTCTTTTGCATTCCCCTCAGAGCTGGTCCAGCAATTGTGTGTATAATTCTGTGGGTGATCACTCAGATACCATTCAGACGAACCATTGTACCTTGTCTTACAGTCCAGCTAATGAAAGTATTTGTTTGAATACTGAGATTTCTACATCCTCTGATGTGTTGTCTTCTAGTGCTAAACTGTGTATAAGCACTACATCTGAGATGTGTCCCTCCACTTCTACGGAATCCCAGATGCCAGGAAAGACACTAAATACTCGTTTGCTTTCTCTTACTGGTAGTGAAGTTAGTACCATCCTGGGGTATCACGTACACTGGCCATTGACATACAGACAAAACCTGAAACAGCGTCTGACATAATCCCTGATGTGACAACACCCTCTGACTCAGTCTATGCTATTGGTCTAACTTCTGTGACTGAAGCCAACCTCCTCGCTGAGAAGAAACCCAATCCTGACCCCTTCTTTGCAGTTTTGCCTTCAAGCACAACACTAATTGAAAAGTCAGGAAATGCTAATGCTCTGTGCTCCAATGCATTTGTACCACCTTGTAATGCTGCAGGAAATGAAAAGATCTCCCATGACCAAGTAATCTCTGGCCTATTTCCTCTGATTAAGAGTTGTGAATGGCCAAAGGGTAAAGGAAGTCTGGTCATCAGACTCTAAGAAAAGCACTATTCTGAGCCATACCAAAGAAAGAACATCAGTGTGTTTTAAAGAGCCAAGGAACTTTGAAGATTTCACTATTGACAACAGGATGTTCATGGGCAATGGCCATTCCCAGAATTTAAAGTCGGTCATCCTTGTGCATCTCTGCCAACAGCTAGTCTTCTTACAGAGTCTCCAGAGTCCACAGCTGGCTTGCTGCCTTCAGAGTCTCCAGAGTCCTCAGCCGGCCTGGCGCCTTCTGAACTTCAGTCTGCAGCCTGCCTACCATCTGATCCCAAGCCTGCAGCCTGCCTACCATCTGATCCCGAGCCTGCAGCCTGCCTGCCATCTGATCCCGAGCCTGCAGCCTGCCTGCCATCTGAGCCCGAGCCCGCAGCCTGCCTGACATCTGAGCCCGAGCCCGCAGCCTGCCTGCCATCTGAGCCCGCAGCCTGCCTGCCATCTGAGCCTGCAGCTTGCCTGCCATCTGAGCCCGCAGCCTGCCTGCCATCTGAGCCCGCAGCCTGCCTGCCATCTGAGCCAGCAGCCTGCCTGCCATCTGAGCCTGCAGCTTGCCTGCCATTAGCACCGGAGCCTCTGGACTGCCTGCATTCAGAGCCCAAGCCCACAGCTCACCTGCCTACTAAGTCAGAGCTTCCAGCTTGTCTGACTACCGAGTCGGAGCTGCCAGCTTGTCTGACTACCAAGCCAGAGCTTCCAGCCTGTCTGACTACAGAGCCAGAGCTTCCAGGCTCCCTGCCTTCAGCACCAGAGCTTCCAGGCTTCCTGCCATCAGCACCGGAGCTTCCAGGCTCCCTGCCTTCAGCACCGGAGCTTCCAGGCTCCCTGCCTTCAGCACCAGAGCTTCCAGGCTCCCTGCCTTCAGCACCGGAGCTTCCAGGCTCCCTGCCTTCAGCACCGGAGCTTCCAGGCTCCCTGCCTTCAGCACCGGAGCTTCCAGGCTCCCTGCCTTCAGCACCGGAGCTTCCAGGCTCCCTGCTTTCAGCACCAGAGCTTCCAGACTCCCTGCCTTCAGCACCGGAGCTTCCAGGCTCCCTGCTTTCAGCACCAGAGCTTCCAGACTCCCTGCCTTCTGACCTTGAGCCTCGATCTTGCCTCCTTTTTGGCCCTGTGCTTCCAGCTAGCCACCCTTCAAAGGTCTCTACACATATACTTTCAAAGAATGAACTTACAGCATCAGGGACAAAGCCCTCAACATGTAGAACTCCAGGACCTGGGCCTCCTGCATACCTGCTTCCTAAGTCTCCTGCATGTGTATCTTTTGTATGTTTTCCTCCGGGGCCAGAACTTCAGGTCTGCTTCCTATCGCCTCCTTCATTTTTAGCCAGTTTGCCTTTGACCTCTGTGCCTCCTGCCAATCCGTTATCTGCTTTTGACCCTATAGTCAATCTGCCTTTGTTTTCAGAGTGCTACTCTAGCCTGTCACCATCAGGACTTCAAACCCCTTTAATGCGGGCTTCTAAGCCCCTGTCACTGGATTTGGACTCTTCAAGTTCTACCTTTTCAGTACTACTGTTAATTTACAGACTATTATCCAATCCTCCAGAACATCACAATTTACCTTCAGTCCTGTGATAGGGTGCACTGCATCTATGATGGAAATTGACTTAATTCTTAGGAGCAAAGGCTTTGGATCCAGTTCCAGGCTCCGGGAGAGGGTCTTTGGAGGGGGAGTACTGTCACGATTAGCTCCCTGTGCTCTCGTACCCAACCACCAGGGGGCCGCATAGGGGGACTTTCCAGTCTTCTAATAAGCTTCCAGACCCTCCTCTGCATGCATATTCTGACTTCCAGCCATTTCGACACTTATTGGGAATTGACATCCATTCCCAATCCATGCCGGGTTTTGTGAAAGCCAGCCTGCTTATACTTGAAGCCAGCCTACTCATGCCTGAAACTCCATTACCCAGAATTCCCTGCTCTGTCTCCACCCCTGCAGGCCTAGGATGGGTGGAGGAATTCAGCTCACCTGTGGCTGGCTGCTGCTAGCCTGCTCACACCTGATGCATGTGATTACTGTGAGCTCTTTTAAGCCCCAGCTCCCTTTAGGCCAAGGTTGGTCATTGTAGCTGTATACCGGTGAGACTGATCGTTGTTTCCAGTGTTTCCTGAGCTTTAGTTTTGCCTTGTTCCTGACCTGCTGCTGTTTTCCTTGTTCCTGAATTAGCACTGCCTGCAGTGCTGCCTTGACCCCTGAGCTTTAGTATTCCTTGTTCTTGAACTGCAGCAGTTTCCCTTCTCCTGAATTAGCACTGCTTGCAGTGCTCTTGTTTCCGGAGTTCCTTCCTGAGCTATAGTTATTCTGTGCAGTGCTCTCTTGACTCCTTGTTTCCTGAGCTGTAGCTGTGTCCTGTTTCCTTGAACCAGTACTGCCTGCAGTCCTACCTTGACTCCTGAGCTCTAGTAATTTCACTGTTCCTGAACTAGCCCTGCCTGCAGTGCTACCTTGACTCCTTGAAGCTATAGTAATTCCCTGTTCCTGAACCAGCACTGCCTCGGGTGCTACCTTGACTCTTGAGCCTTAGCTTAATTCTTGTTCCTGCCCCAGCACTGCCTTCTATGCTACTTTGTTTTCTTGATTCCTTAACCTGCACTATTCTATATACCCTTGTAGCTTCCCCTTCTGTATATCTCTTTCCAGTCCCTGCCTTTCTTCCCATTTCCTTGGTTCCAGTTCCTAGTTTGCGGTCTTTCTATTCTGCTGCCTTGCTTCTTTTGCCTTTGTATGTTTGTTACCTGCTTTCTGTCAGGTGTGCACTGTGATTTCCTTCCTTTCCTGTTAAGCACTCCTCTTTGCTAGCTCCTTGTCTATTGTGCTTGTTTTTAGTTCTACCCCCCTTGCTGTTACTGCCTTGCGTGTTCCTGTTTGATCACCAGGATCCTTGGACACAGCTGACCACCTAGGTGGTGTTTCTTGTTCACTGTGAGTATTGTCTTTGAGTTGCATTTATAAAATCACCATAGGTATAAGCTCCACAGACCCTGCCTTTGCATGCATTTCCTACATGTGGGTATTTGCAGTCCGTATCTATAACAGCAATTGTGGGTAAGAAACTTACTGAGCTTCAGTCTTACTGTGTGGAGCTCCTGAGTGCTTTACCCCACACCCCCTTTATTGTTAATGTTGTTTCATATATATGTCTTGCACATTCACCCTGGGTGTAGTTATTCTGAATGCTAAATTGCCTTGTGAGTGGCCTTCCTTTCGGAGTCTTACCCATCTTGTTCACTTGTACAGGCTTCCCCTTTGGATCCCCTTTTCTCCTCTTACTCCCTGTACCATCCTGGGCAGCGCTGTACTCCACTTCCTGTGTAAGTTTTCTACCCAGTTCTCAGTCCTTGCCCAAGTCCCTGACTGTGTTCCCCACATAGTCCCGGACAGTCCCTGACAGAGCTTGCCTTCCACAATGCTGACTCTACCTCCTGTGGTGCGTCTGATGACCCTGGCCCACACTGACAAAGGAAGAAGTTGTGCACTGGCAGAATGCATCCAGAACTGGTTTGGACTAGGCACAGACACTCTCTGCCTTCAGAGACAAATGATTTTGCAGTATAAATATTGGAGCCCAGACCCCACAACTTTAGATCACTTCTGGGAATTAAGACAAACCTTTGCTGAGGAGAAGAACCAGGAAACTGAAGGAGTAGACTACCCCTGTGCTGTTTGGGGGTTGGCCTGCAGTGGTTGCTTCATTGTCAAAGAAAGGAGAAAAAGGACTGAGTGTGCTTTCGTCATCTTGAAGAAGAATCTCCATGGGCTTGAATTGTGCGTGCCTCCTGCCTGAAATCTCAGGGATACAAGACTTCACCCCCAGCTCCCCCCAGCTACCCACTGAGTTTCCTTGCTGGGAATTGAAGTGCCTGCTATTGTGCTGGGCCTTCTAAGAGACTGCTTGTCGCTGGGAGCTGGAAGCGCGACTCAACGAAGAAGAAACGTGTCGGTGCCACAGCAGTTGTCGTTGCATCGCCGAATAAGGGTGCCGCTGCTGCCGCTGTCGCCATCACATCACCGAAGAGCATCCGATCACCGGAGAAGCATTCCACCACTGCAGAGGCCGTTGTGGCATCACCAGAGAAGCGTGTCACAGGGCCTGTCGCGGCTTAGAAGTTCACTGAGTCGCCGCATGGCCATCGGGCATGCACGCATCACATCTACGTTGTCGCACCGTAACAAGACGGCATTTTTGTCACATCGCACCGGAGCGTCATCGCATCGATCGCAGTAAGAAACCGGCACATCAACTCCCCACACAGTAAGGAAGCGAGCCTCCACTCCCCTGCACAGCAGTAAGGAACCAATGCATCTACTCCCGAGTGTAAGGAACGACGCATCACCTTCCCTGCGACCCTTTTGTTTGTTTTGCGTTACGCATCCCAGGTACTTTGAGAGTAAAGTGTTGCATTTACTATGTAAAGTGAACTAACTATTCCTACCATTTTAGAGACCTATTTTGATTACAGTATTGTGTATTTTTGTCGTTTGGTCTGTATGTTAAGTCTAGTAAAGATTACTTATTTTTCTAAACTGTTGTGGTGTCCATTTGTAGTGTTTTCACTGTCTTACTGTATGTGTTCACACTGCCTTTGAGATAAGCCTGTCTGCTCGTGCCAAGCTACCAAGGGGGTGAGCAGGGGTTATTTTAGAAGTGTAGCCCCTTACCCTCACTAGAAGCAAGGGTCCCTATTTGGACAAAGGTGTATACTATTGCCAACTAGAGACCCCCATTTCTAACATTTGTGGTCACCGGTGGGTATTTGGACTTGCATTTGTGATTCATATACAGTGTTTGGTGTACACCACTAGTGAGTGCAGACCATAATGCGACCACATACATTTTGGTAGAATTATTTTTTTCCATGGAAACTTCTTTTCTATTTTGTTTGATTCTTGAGAACTGCCAGTCTTTCTACCATGAGTAAGCCAACATCCATTGCATCTGTGGACATTGAATTGGAAGAGGAGAGGATTGATACCTACACTGTGCCAAACCTCAAGGCTCTGTGCAAGAAATTTAAAATCTCTTCCAGGAAAGAGGAATACCAAAAGGCGCCGAGGGCCTGGGTAGAATCAAGGAATGCCTGTGAGCAACATGAAGAGCCGGTAGAGGAGGCAGAGAATTTAGATGGGCAGCTTGAGGGGCCATTGGGCCCAACTGGGGAGAAAGTACCTTCCAGGGCGGGCGCAAGTGTTTTTTCTAAGGGCCTGTCCCCAGGAGAGCTGGAGGACAGGGAGAGTGAGAGAGTGCATAAGTTGGAGCTAGCCAAGCTCAAAATAGATGGTCGTAAGAACATAGAGAGCAAGAAAATAGAAGTTGGGATGGAATTAGAAATTAAGAAGTTAGGCTTAGCAGAAAAGAAGATGCATTTTGAACATGAGAGAGTGTTGACGGAATTGAAACTCAAAGCCAAAAGATTAGAGGTTCCTCCCTCTGGTGGCAGCGCACCACCAGTGCCTTTAGAAGCAAGGGACGACATCCCCAAAGAAGTAGTTCAAGATTTCCACAAACATGAGGATATTGGTTTATGGTTTAGGGCTTATAAGCTGCAATGTTGGCCCACCAGGTCCCTGAGAAGGATTGGGGAGCGGGTTTGTGGTGCCGCTTTGTTAGTGATGGGCGGGACACCGTGTTAGATTTACCTACAGAGGAGCAGGTAGGTGTCCTATGCCCTCAGGAAGGGAGCCCTAATGTCCAGATATGGTTTGACCCCAGAGTTGTACAGACAAAGGTTTAGAAATTGCAAGAAACTGGAGTCTACCACATGGGTGGAATATGTGTCTTTCTTTTGCAGAGATTTGGATGGTTGGGTGAAGGGTAGCAAAGTGGATGATTTTTAGGTGCTCTGTGATTTGTTTGCATGGGAGCACTTGTCCAATAATTGTTTTCCAGAGCAATGACAGCACCTGATTGATAGTAAGCTGACTAATCCTAGCAAGACCTGTTTTAAGTGTGGTCAAGTGGGCCACTGCTCTTATGATACTAGATGTCCCCTGAATGGAACAACCGCACCCATTAGTGCACCACCCCGGCAGATGGCTAGTGTAGCCCTGGGGGAGGAGATGGGTGCCCAAGGTGGGTGGGGTCCTGCAGAGATGTCCCTAGTCTCTTAAGAAGACTGTGAGGTAGTCCCCAGGATCCAGCTGCCTGATAACACTAAAAAGTACAGGCAGTGGGTAACCATCAATGGCCATAGAGTGGAGGCTCTTAGAGACACCGGAGCCAGTGTGACAGCTGTCAGTTGTCGGGTGGTGTCTGAAGAGCAGGTGGTCCCTGATGCATTTTACCCAGTTGTTGCCACTGACAACACAGAGAGCCACTGCAAGGTGACTCGGGTTCCCTTTGAGTGGGGGTGGGGGGTCCTCTGGTACTCTTCAAGTAGCTGTGAGGCCAGACATGCCTGTCGACTGTCTGTCGGGTAATGATGTGGAGAGCTCCCCTTCGGCCAAGGTGGAGCGAAGTGCTCATTTGAAGATTTGGGTCTGCCTGAGTGGGCGTGTGTGACCACCCAGTCCATGGCAGCCAGTAAGGGTGTTCAAGAAGACCTGGGAACTGAAAGAGTGGCCCAGGTGCCTGCCTTAAAGAGAAGAGGCCAGGGGTGTGGGAAACCTGCCCCCACAGTTCCCACGGTCCAGGAGGAAGCAGACCTTGAGGGGGATGCCCTGGAACCTACAGGGGAACAGGTAGCTGAACTGGGGGACCTGCCTGAGGTGACCCATTGGCAGCAGGAAGGAGGACCCTCCAGGGAAGAGCTCTGTAAGGAGCAGAAAAAGTGCCCTTCTCCTGTGGGTTTGCAGCAACAGGCTGCAAACCAGGCAGCATGTGATCAGTCTAGATCTCATTGGATCTACTGGGAGAATGGTCTCCTGTATAGTGAGCCTAAGGTTGCTGAGCCTGGGTCAGCCCGTCTGCTGGTGGTACCCCAGCGTTTCAGAGCCTTCCTACTGGGGCTGGCTCATGATGTGCCTTTAGCAGGACATTTGTGCAGGACAAGACGTTTGAAAGGTTTCTCACCCACTTTTATTGGCCCCAAATGCGCAAGAGTTCAGATACTCATTGCAGGACCTATCAGACTTGCCAGACAAGTGGAAAGAGTAGGTGTTACTTCGCAAGTCCTCAGGATCGGTTGATGCACAAAAGGGTTCCACCTCTTGATCTACCACAGCCTGTATGCCGTTATGGCACAGGTCACTAGGAGGATCAAGTGAGGGAGGGAAAGGAAGGGAACAGCGAGGAGGGAGATCTGAAACGACAAAGCACAGAGATCACTACGTTGGAAACATCCCCTGAACAATAGTAATGTGGTTATATTATACCCCGTGGTAATACCTGTAAAGAAAAAGAACATTGGCCATATATTATACTAGCAGGTTGGATTGTTGTACCCTCTGGATGCGTTGGATAAGGACGATATACTGCAGAGGAATGAAATAAGGAATCGACAATGGACCATTAACCACAAGGTCGCTTATTTCCAGGGGGGGTAAAATAATGTCATGCAGGTTACACTACATACCCATTGTTGCTATCAGTCTTGCCAATAACGAAACCATGGTGATCTGCATCCAAGATAAGCTAATCACAATCCCACTGTTAGCAATGTTTAAATCCGTAATCAAGTCAAAAGAACACAAAATAATATAGGCACAAAGATGTGAGTACCTAAATGAAGATCTGGTGTTCTACTGGAATCAAATGATACCTGAGAGTACTTAGTGAGAACAGTATCTCTTATACTCTTGTATTGTATTAACGTCCTCTGCATGAACTCTGAGCACAGAGTTCGCCAACAGAGGACCTCGTGTTAAGTGGTGGATGACAATGCCGTCCAAGATCAGTAAACGTCCACCGCACGAGCGCCTCAACAGCAGCTCTTCCAACGGAGGACACAATAGCCAAAATAACAGAAGGGCACAATGCGGTGGCAAGCAATGCCGTCTGATGTCGGGTAACGTCCTCCACACGAGCGCCACGGAAGCAGCTCTTCCAACTTTAGGACACAAGCCAGAGGAAAACAAGGTGCAAAATGCAGCAGCTGAAAATGCCGACTGAGAGTCAAGGAGTGTCCTCCGCACGAGCGCCAGTACAGAGGGCTCACCAAAGGAGGACGCGCGAATTAAAGAGCAGGAATCAAGGAGAAATGCTGAAAGGAAAACGGCTTCCCTCTGAGCAAGCGCAACTAAGAAACCAGGATGCGGGCTTACCTACGAAGAAGGTAACCATGGAACAGCTCTCAGAAACGAGGGACCGGTAGGAAGAATATCCGATGCTCTTCCTGGTTGCTCACATGATCTTATGGGCGGGACCGTCTCGTCACTGCAGAACGCCAGGCCTTCTGGGAAACGTAGTTTGCGACCAGTATTGAGCCTTTCCTTGTACTGAGGCTTGTGTATTGGTGTGCAGTTGCGCTCGAGGAGATCACCTATGACAGTGGGAAGAAGCACAAGGCTCCTCTCCAGCCATTCCCTGTGGTCTGCACCCTCTTTAAAAGGGTGTGCATTGATATTGTGAGGCCTCTGGATCCCAAGACAGCCATGGGCAACAGGTTCATCCTGGTCTTGGTTTACCATGCCACCCGGTACCCGGAAGCCATCCCTCTCCGGTCGGTGAAGGTCCCGTGGTGGGTCGTGCGTTAATGTTTTTTTTTTTCCCATGTGGGGTTCCCCAGAGAGGTGCTGTCAGACCATGGTACAAACTTCATTTCTAAGTATATGAAGTCCCTGTGGCAGGAGAGCGGTGTAACGTTCAAGTTCACCACTCCTTACCACCCCCAAGGTAATGGGCTGGTTGAGAGATTCAACCGACTCATGATTATGGGACTTGAGGAACCCATGAGGTGTAAGTGGGACGTCCTCTTGCCATTCCTTCTCTTTGCTTACCGAGAGGTGCCACAGAAGTCCCTAGGGTTCAGCCCCTTTGAATTTCTCTATGGACACATGGTAAGAGGACCTCTGAGTTTGGTAAAGGAAGGCACAGGGAGTTTTTAGGCGTCTGGGACGAGGCACAGGCCTTGAGGGTGTCACTGTAATCCAGAGCGTGCCCTCTACAGAAAAACGAGACATGTGATGCACATCTTTCCACAGTCACACGCCCCCTAGTGGATGGCCCGCCTCACTGCACTCTTGTGGTCCCGCAATCCATACAAACCCGGCGGCAAATGGGACATTGACGCAATCCCGCAGAGGCTACTTTGCTAAGGATATACCAGTGCTAAACACAATATGACAAATGCAAAAATAACAATTGATGGGCAGAATGCCAAACAATGTCATACATTCACCCCAGTACAGAGATCTGGGCCTAAATCCATTGTTTTTTTGCTCACCATGCCATTCTAGTTTGGACCCAGCCATATGCAAATCAGTCTTGACCCTGCGCCCAACGGAAACAGTTCAGCCCCAACTGCCAGGCCAGGTCCTCCCTGGACTGGAAACAAGAATCCTGGGACCGGTTTGTCACACTTCTGCGAACTGCCGGTCCAGGGAGGACTTGGCCTGGCAGTTCGGTCTGGACTGTTCCCCCGAGGCACAGGGTCAAGACTGATTTGCATATGGCTGGGTCGAAACTGGGGTGGCGTAGTGGGCAAAAGAAGGATGGATTAAACCCAGATCTTTTGACTGGGGAGAATGTTTGCATTGTCAGCATTCCGTCCATCAGTTGTTTGCTGTAACACTTTTCGCCCTAAGTGGGCTGGGTATGCCCAAACCTGGGTCTCTTGCTTACTGTGCCACTGGATTCAAGCTAGCCTGGCTGAATAAGGGTGACATACCCTGAAACCGGTCCCAGGATACCTGTTTCCAGTCGAGGGAGGACCTGGCCTGGCAGTTCGGTCTGGACTGTTCCCATGAGGCACAGGGTCAAGACTGATTTGCATATGGCTGGGTCCAAACTGGTGTGGCGTAGTGAGCAAAAGAAGGATGGATTAAACCCAAATCTTTTGACTGGGGAGAATGTTTGCATTGTCAGCATTTCGTCCATCAGTTGTTTGCTGAAACACAATATGACAGTGCACCAAAAAAGCCACATATAAAGAAAACACAAATCTACATGCTGGAGCAGGTAAGAAAGAGAAAGTCAGAGTGGAGGATGATCGTTAGGAAGGACTGGACAGACCATAGATTGGTTGAAAGTTTTTGTATTTCCTTTCCCATTGCCTGTTGGTATAGGTTGTTTATTAGGTCTCGCCTACGCAGCGCGCATGCGCTGCTTCGGAGGGGACCTCTTGGAATCGATTCGCTTTTTCGCCCTAAAACGGGCACGCTTTGCATTGCTTTCAATGGCAATGCGTGCATGTTTGGCGATTCCCTTGCGGGAGCGAGCTTTGCCAACATCTGTTTGTAATTATCTTGTAAACAGATGGTGCCCCTGCTCGCTCCCGCAAGGGAAACGCTGTGTGTGCTCTCGGCCCCACACCCCCCACCCCTCCCACTTGTTTACCAAGCGTCACAACGTGCCTTGCTTACATTCAGTGGGCACACTCACTTTCTGAGCTCAGCTGGGACAATGGCAATGTTTGCTTAAGTGTGGAAGCAGAAGTGTCTTTTTCCAGTGAATCTGCAGCTATAAGCTGCTACAATGTTATAGAATTCACCAACACGCGCCTGCCTCCGCAGCATGATTAATGACTATATGTTATGACGCTGCAGCGCGAGTGGTGAGTAGGTGGCTCATGGCTGTAGTTGGGATAAACTAGTGACATGCTGCAGGCACTAGCAATGGCAGGCGCTGCTCACACCATCACCTAGTTGGGCGGAGGTGTTTTAACCAAACACACGATGGACCCGTTTGATAGCTCAGCTGGCCCTTGGAAGGACCATGGCGGCCGCTGGGATTGTTCCTCAGCGCACCAGCCCCTCCCATGTAGCTGCTGCTGCTAAGCCACACAATCATGCCGGGCCAGTTTTTGTTCCTGATGGCCTTGTGGCGAGATGCGGCCCGTATGAAGAGTCGCGTCTCAAACTAAGTAAGTTGTGCCTCGTGAGGCATCTATCTGCAAAATTATGTGGTTTTAAATTGTTTTTCCTTGACGGTAAGGCGCACTCAATCGCTGCCCTTATCCAAGCTGCTGAATCCTTGTAAAACACAGGTAGTCGAACAGGCACCACTGCACGCACTGCTAGTGTACAATTGTGTTTTACTGCTCGACTGAAAGGAAGATATCGGTGTCCCTTACTTACATTAGGGCACCTTGCTATACTACTGCTGTAATCGTCATTGCCTGGTGATATACTCGCTTATGCGGGGAAGCAAGCACTCTATCCGCGGTACGCCTGGCTCTTTTCCCCATCGTAACCTTTTAAGCTAATCTCTTTTGGTCAATCGCTTTTTATCACCACGGAGCGCATTGAAGTGACCTTCCGGTGGCCTTTAACGCTTTACAAATTAGCAACTCTTTATACTTGTGGAACGAAAAACGCACATCTTTTTAATGTTTTTTTTTCCAAAATGTAGTCTGTAGGTTTCTCATTTCCTTCACTTCTGACTGTACCCACTCAGTAACTCGTTGCCCCTCTTAGAATTGTAGTTGAAACTGTGCTCTTAATGTTGTCGCTTGCAAAAGTGGTTTGCCAGCGCCATATGCCTTTATTGTGAGTAGAACTGCAAAAAAAGGTTTGGGATGCAGTTGACAAAGAAAACAAGCATTGGCATAGCCAATAAGTCTTGCTATTGTGCTGAATAACTAAACACTTATAAGGTCCCAAAAGCTAGACCTATTGGCTATGCCAATGCTTGTTTTCCATGTTGCAAGTCTGCTGGAGTAAAATAAAGAAAGGAAGTAGAGCATAATACTCGCCTCCAGTCCTGACATAGAATTGCTAGCTGGGAAGGCAACATATGTATAAGATGTTCAGAATTGGTATTTATGGTTCATTAATGCAAAGCCTTTACTGTTAGAGTGGGAGCTCTAGAGAAATACAATGAGCAGAAAGCTCAACTTCCAATACTTACAGTGATTCCAATATAAAAATGTGTATACTTTGCAAAATATAACAATGTGTGGATATTCATAAGGCTCTCAGAATGCTACTTTATTATAAGCAAATGCATGCAGAAGAGTAGAAAAATTGGTGACTGCTTTCAAAATAAGTTGTACTGAAACATTGTTTGCAGCTTGAAAAAAAACACATAAAGGTTACAGATAGTTTTGCTAAACTATCATGCAAGTTGCAATGGCAATAAATAACATTCGAAAAGACATCAATAATAAAGTGTGTTTAATGCATGCCAGTATTTTTGGTAATAGAGAAGCAGTGTGAAGCAATTATTGTCCACATTTAAAATAAATGAATTAGGGGTCTCGTTCTTGAAGAAAGTCACAAAAATGCACCCTCATAAATTTACACATTTACTACTTTCTGGAATTCACAAATGTTTTACAGAAGTACACCTGGAAATCAGAAAAAGTTGTATATATACAAGTGTACTCCTAGGAAATATTTGTGAATTGCGATTTTGCATAAGTAATTATATATTTGCTCATATGAATATGAAAAAAACGTTACTTCTGCCTTTGTCAGGAGTACATTTCCAACCTTTTAGAGACCTTGAAGGGGTTAGATAGGAGTTTGAGAATACCCGTAAAACTTTTAAGTTTGTGTATGTGCACAAACTTACTACGCATTCCAGTCAAGAAACTATCACTGCTTCTAGTCCATGAGTAAATGTGCTCATACTAAAATCTTCATTTGAGTAAATCCTTCTGTGAGTGAAGAAAAAACGTTTAGCGTGTAAGCCAAACTTACATGCGTAAATATCTTTAAGTGTTGGGCCCATAACGTTTTCACTCTAACAAGATATTTCAGATTTCATCCAGTTGTAAAATGTAAATGCCCAGCCCTTGTTATAGGGCTTAGCAAATAAAGAAACTGGGGCATAATAGGATGAAGTGATCCACCAAAAATATACACAATGCTGTCAAGTGGAGAAGGTCAGACTGTGAGCGGTCTCCTTGATCCACAGCTGGCAAACTATGCACTGGACTGCAAGTACAAGCTGAGTGTATATTTACATTAACATTTTTTGGAATCAAGTGAATGCTAAAACGTAAATTTGGCCGAGCCATTCACAAGACATTTCCTCAGTCAAAAAATTGGTGGAACAACTACAAAGTGATTCATCCTGAACCCTGCTGAATTCTGTGTTATGGCATAATTAAAAGGCTAGCTTATTCAGAGCCCTACCCTAATCAGAAACCTGAACTAAACAAAGTGTCTGTATATGCAGTGTAAGAATAATGAAAGATTCGACATAAAAGGTACCTAGTGTATTCAGAGGCATGTATAGTCAGTAAAGTGGTAAAATCTCAGCTTTGTTAGACTCCAATCCCTGACCTAATAATATCCCTATTATATAGAAAACAATGGCTCCTGTGGGAAAGATACTTGATAATAGAATGGGATAAAAGCGAAAGTTCGCATGTATAAGCAGGGATTAGGTGAGATGTCTAATAGGAGAAAACCAGAATCACTATTTGCGTTTTTTAATGACTATATTTAGATATGAATATACAGTGAAAGCAGTTGTTACAAGTGATATCAAAGACTATTTACAGTTGTGTAATGTGTCCAAAGTGAAGTTATGAACCAGAAAACGTAGAAATAACATTTGTGAAGCAATATGTGAAAGGTTACAAAATTAAACTTATTTTTATCCAAAAAAGCGACCACTCTCATTTTTCACAATACACAACATCTATATAGTTATAGAATGCCAGTTTCAGTAGTTCGCTTTTCTTAATTGTCGACGGCGTTTCGACCCTAATGGGGATGTAGGGTCTCTTCAGGACTTACAATGTTGGGGACATCTGATTTGCGAATTGCTAGAGTATTAGTGCTGTGTTTGTGAGAAGCTGTGTACAGGTGAATAAAATTTTTTACTCACTAGGAAACCCGGCCGGGTTCCCTATGGAGCTTGTGCGTTACAGCAATTCTAGGAAGCTCAGTGGCTGTCCTTTAACTTGCAGTGCTGGGAATCCTTGTAGTCAGCGCTGGCGATTGAATCACATTTGTCGCTGGCTGTGTAATATTTCTTTTACAGAAGTTTAGGAGCGCCAACTACCGAACCCTTCCGTCGGTCCTTGCAGGTGAACCTGCATGGACCGAAAGTATCTTTCCCACAGGAGCCATTGTTTTCTATATAATAATTAATTACCCAGGCTCCGTTGTGAGTAGGGTTCCCTTGTTTACTAATAATAGCCCTGGCATAATTTGGGAACTTTTATATTATGGTGCTCTATTTGGCACAACCCGGAGGCCTCCCTGAACAGGGATAATATCCTGGACTGTCTCGCATATGTGAAGGGCCTTCGCATCCCTTCGCTCAGGTATGTTAAAGAAATGTGTAATATGCTTGGCCAACCTAATATCTTCTCCTTGCCTGGTGACATCACTGTGAGGGTTAAAAGTTGGCTAAAATCTACCTTTGCAAACACAAGGAGATGATGTGCGAAGCGCTGAAACTTTTCAGGCACTCACCCCCAGTCACAAATCTGGGTTGAATCTATCATCATTCTTTAGCTCACTTCCCACCCCAGTTCAGACCCAGTCATATGCAACTTAGTCTTGACCCTGTTCCTCATGGGAACAGTCTAGCCGAACTGCCATGCCAGGTCTTCCGTGAAAACATGCATCCTGGGACCGGTTGCAGGTTAACACCCCTCATCGGCAAAGCTAGCTTGAATCCAGTGGCAAAGTGAGCAAGGGACCCACGTCCGGGCATACCCTGTCAACATATGGTGAACAAAGTAAACACAAGGAGATGATAGACGGGGCGTTGAAACGATTCAGAACTCACCCATTGCCACAGATCTGGGTTGAATCATCGTTCTTTAGCTCAATTTGCCACCCCAGTTCAGACCCAGCCATCAGCAAATCAGTTTTGAACCTTTTCTTCATGGGCACTGTCCAACCTGAACTGCCAAGGCAGATCTTCCCTGGACTGGAAACAAGTATCCTGGGACTGGTTTTGGGGTAACACGTCTCATCAGCCAGGCCAGCTTGAATTCAGTGGCAAAGTCAGCAAGGGACCCACGCATGGGCATACCCTGACAACTTACGGCGAACAAACCAAACACAAAGAGATGATGGACGGAGCGCTGAAACTTTTCAGACACTTACCCCAAGTCATAGATCTAGGTTGAATCCATCATCATTTATCAGCTCACTTCGCCACTCCAGTTCAGACCCAGCCACGTGCAAATCAATCGTGAACCTCTCCCTCATGGCAACAGCCCAGCCTGAACTGGTTCACACCCCTCATCAGCAAAGCTAGCTTGAATCCAGTGGCAAAGTGAGCAAGGGACCCACCTGCGGGCATACCCTGTCAACATATGGTGAACAAAGTAAACAAAAGGAGATGATAGACGGGGCGTTGAAATGATTCAGAACTCACCCATTGCCACAGATCTGGATTGAATCATCGTTCTTTAGCTCAATTTGCCACCCCAGTTCAGACCCAGCCATCAGCAAATCAGTTTTGAACATTTTCCTCATGGGCACTGTCCAACCTGAACTGCCAAGGCAGATCTTCCCTGGAACGGACACAAGCATCCTGGGATTGGTTTCGGGGTAACACCCTTCATCAGCCAGGCTACATTGAATCCATTGACAAAGTGAGCAAGGGACCAACGTCTGGGCATACCCTGCCAACGTCGGGGGAAAGAAGCAAACACAATGAGATGATGGACGGAGTGCTGAAACGTTTTAGGCACTCACCCCCAGTCACAGATCTGGGTTGAATCTATCACCGTTCTTTCGCCACCGTAGTTCAGACCTAGCCATCCTCAAATCAGTCTTAAACTTGTTCCTCGTGGGAACTGTCCAGTCTAAACTGCCAAGCCAGGTCTTCTCTGGACTGGAAATAAGCAGCCTAGGACTGGTTTCGGGGTAACATCCCTCATCAGCCAGGCTAGCTGAATCAAGTGGCAAAGTGAGCAAGGGACCCATGTCTGGCATACCCTGCCAACTTAGGGCAAACAAAGCAAACACAAGGAGATGATGGACGGAACGCTGAAACTTTTCCGACACTCATCCCCAGTAACAGATCTGGGTTGAATTCATCATCGTTCTTTATCTCACTTCGCCACCCCAGTTCAGACCAAGCCATAAGCAAATTAGTTTTGACCCTGTTCCTCCTGGGTACCTTTAGCGGCCTTATGAAAATGGAAAGGAAGGCATCCGAGCTGAGGAAGCCCGCAAATGTAAAGTACATGTTCATCCAAACTACCCTTCGTCTGGAGCCTTATCTGGTTATGGTTCCGAAAGGCATAAATAGGGTATTTTTAGGCTGGGCCAGATTAGATTTCACCTTTCCTTTCCTGTAGGCCAGTTTGATCCTAAAGGAATCTTGGTTTGCCCTTGCAAAGAGCGCTCTTCAGAACTTCATTTCAGCCTGTGGTTTCCGCTGCTCTGCACTGGCACCTAATTGTCAACACCAGCACTTATGACAATTCGCCACATGGTGGCACTGTTTGTCTAATTTAGAGATTAGCACAATGAATGCGATATACATTAAAATTAGTTATACCTACTACATAAGACATTTTATAGCTTTGGGGGCATGGAAAGTTCTGACCTGTCACATTGTTTGGAGTGTGATGGTTAGTGATTGTGTTGTTACTGTCATTGGCAGTGCTAATGGACAAAACGTGGTGTAAGCTGCAGTGGCCTCCTGACGAGGGTCTTGGCACTTTTTTTTTTTTTTTTTGCAAACTAGGCACTGACTCTCTTTGCAAACGTTGGCACATTTTTTGTTTTTCTGTGGGTTTTACAGCATTTAAACCAGAAAGTTTTTTATCCCACTCTTATGGGGCACTTCGCATTCCCACCATATTCCTGCCCTTCAGTATTTACAGTCGCTTCCCACACTTGAGGTCTGTTTAGGTAGGGTTACGTTTTTTAAACAAGTGTTATGGCTCAGGTGCGTCTTATTGTTTTAACTGACCGTTTTGGCGACTGTGAGTAGGATATGCATGCTGATTTCACGGTGGGAGGCGTTCTGAATGTTCCGCAGTTTATTGAGGAGTTTCTGGGTGATGCCGGCATAGAGTGCGTTGCTGTAGTCTAGTCTGCTGCTGATGACTGCATGGGTGACTGTGTTTCTGGACTCAGTGGGGATCCACTTGAAGATCTTTTGGAGCAAGCATAGCGTATGGAAGCAGGTTGATCTGGTGGTTCATGGTAAGTGAGGACTCCAGGTTGATGCAGAGGTTTTGTGCATGGTCTGTGGGTTCCAAGTGCTGCGGGCCACCAGGAGTCATTCCAGGCAGAGGGGGTGGAGCCCAGGATGAGGACTTTGGTATTGTCTGAGTTGAGCTTGAAGCAGCTGTCCTTCATCCAGGTGGGAACAGCTTTCATCCCGTTGTGGAAGTTCTTAATGGTGACTGTGGGTTCCTTGGTGAGAGAGAGAATCAGATGGGTGTCCTCGGCGTAGGAGCCGATGTTGAGTCAGTGGTTGCTGACGATGGCTGAGAGCCGGACTATGTAGATGCTGAAGAGAGTGAGGCTCAGGGAGGAACCCTAAGGCACTCCGCAGCTGATATCTGTGCGTTCTGAGTAGAACTGTGGAAGTCTGACTGTCTGTGTTTGGCTGCTGAGGAAGGAGCTGATCCATTGCAGGGCTTTGTCGTGGATGCCAGCGACAGAGTCTTGTGCATAGGTAGTGGTGGGAGACTGTATCGAAGACGGGCGAGAGGTCCATGAGGATGAGGGCTGCAGTTTCGCCTTGGCCGAGGAGGATGTGGACATCGTCTGTGGCTGCGAGGAGGGTGGTCTCTGTGCTGTAGTTCCTCCGGAAGACTGATTGGCAGAGGTCCAGGATGTGATTCGCTTAGATGAACTCTGAAAGTTGGGCGTTGATGGCCTTCTCGATGACCTTGACAGGGAAGGGGAGCAGAGAGATGGGTCTGAAGTTCTTGAGGTCTGTCAGGTTGGCAGGGGGTTTCTTCAGCAAGAGAGGGATGCTGGATGACATTGTTTTTGATCTTGGCTATTTGCTCTGTGATTTTGGTTTAGTATTTGCACATTGAACTTTTTTGGACGTTCTTTTATAGAAACTGTATTGATTTTTCAAATTGACTCTTTATGAACTTATCGATATGTGCTTTTAAATATTTTTATGTATCTCCTGTTTTTATGTGATTGTGCTTTTATGGTTTTTATTAACTGAATAAAGAAATGAGCAAGAACTTTTATCAAAACTGTGATATAATTGTAAACAATGGTATGATTTGCACCTCACTGGTAGCACCAAAAAAGTCAAGTGAATTTGTTTACTGGACAAGTAGATTTATGAAGCATCTCATCCCTAAGACAAGTAAATATGTTGTCAAATTTCACACCCCAGTAAGATGTTGTTTTGGAAGAGGTACATTTAAGATGGTCCCTCAACAGTCCCTAGTCGATGATTCACAGGCAGTAGTCTAGACCTGAGCCATCCAGGTCCTTTGGGTTTTCCAGTTTTAGGATGATCTGAGAGTCATCAGCTTAGTTGGAGCAGGTTACGTGAAAGACTTTATGAGGTCCAGTAGCAAGAAGGCATTGAAAGGTGGTCCTCTAGACCACATGTTGAAACGAGGCAAACAGGAGAAGCAAGAGCATGCTAAAGATCTTGCACCCTTGTTTAAGTAAATAACTTTTTGCTGTGTTCATTTCAGATATTCTCTCTTTTAAGTGAAATATGTAACGGAATCTTTCAAACCGACCCAACACTCAGCCTTTATGATTCTTAAAAGTGATCACAACCTGAACAGCATTAGCTCTTTATAGCCTGTGCGTGGCTATCACAAGACACACCACTTACCTGATGATCCGCTTTCTACGATCTTCCCAGATGCTTCACCTCCTGGCGAAGAAAGAGACAAAAGAGTTAATAAAAACGACGACTAACACAACGAAACCAAAGGCGATAAACACTAAAGTCAGACTCACACTTCATCCCTTCTAGGCTTTAAGACCAGAAGAGGTGAGAATCTGGAAGGAGGCGGAACAAGACCTAGGGGAAGAAGAACGCAACAAGAGTGAGGAGGAACCTGGAGTTATCCTACAACAGGAGCCTTTCCAGAAGCCCTGACCTTGGTGAGGGTGATGATGTCTCTGGAGCCTGGGAAGTTGCGACAGCAGAGTCACCCGCTCCAGACCAAAACAGGAGATGCCAGCAATTTCTGCCACGTCCCTGGAGAGGCATAGCGATCTCAGGTGTGTGCTCCTTGAGCTGCTAGACACAGACACAGGGAAGGGGTCAGGAGAGAGGGCAGTTAGGCTTCTACAAGGGGGAAGAGAATGAGGCATAATTGTCTAAACCTCCCCCTCCATAATAACTAGAAGGTAGAACAAGCATTTGCAATGCAATAGGTCTAGCATTTGAAAGAGTTTAAGCTATTGGCATTGTAAATAATAATGCCTTTTATTTATGTGTTTACAAAACCTGCACAGCTTGTACGTTTTGTAAACATATAAATTAAAGGCACTGTCATTTACAATGACTCTCTCAAATGCGAGATCTTAAGCAATCAAGTCACCCGCGCTTTAGCGTATGATGTTGAAAGCTAAGCGCTGGTGCCGCAATTGCTTTAAAAGTAAAGAAATAGGAGAAAACATTTTTCTATTTCTTTACTTTTTAAAGAAATCGCGGCACCTGCGCTTTAACTTTGAACATGGTAAGCTAAAGCGTGGGTAATAGAAATGTTTCTATTTCTTTAGTTTTGAAGCAATCGCGTCACCCGCGCTTTACCCTAAGATCTTGAAAGCAAAAGCGTGGGTGCCGTGTTTGTAATAATAGTAAACAAACAGAAAAAATGGTGGTTGCGCGCTTTTTTCTATTTATTTACTTTTGTTACAAAGGTAGCACCTGCGCTTTAGCTTTGAACATCTTAAACTAAAGCATGGGTGCCACGATGATTCAAAAGTAAACAAATAAAAAAAATAGGCTTTGTTTGCTTTTAAAGCAATGGCGGCACCCGCACTTTAACGTAAGATGTTTAAACATAAAGTGCAGGTGCCGCCATTGTAAAAAAAAAACCAGAAAAAGAACAACAGACGGGTGCTTTCGGCCAGCATATAATAAAAGAAAAGAGCAGCCGCTATAATAATTGCAGAGGATAAATAATTTTTTTTAAAGTGTTGAGGGAGAGCCTTTTCCTGCCAAACCTATCAAAAAGCATAGTGCTCGGAGGCTGTAATTAAAGCCTACAGCGTAAAAACACATGTCACATGGGGTGTCCTCATGGGAGGTTACATGAATAACAAGCATTAAAAATGCAACAGGTCTAGCCTTTGGTTAAGTTAAAGCCATTTGCTTTCCTAATGGTATTGTACAGCAAAGCAAATGGCTTTAACTTAATAAAAGGCGAGATCTATTGCATTTTTAATGCTGAGGAAGTCACGTGTCAGGCTGAGGCTGATGTCTCCATGGGGCTTCATGAGCTCGGGCAGAGTCAGTCACGTGTCAGGCTGATGTCTCCTTGGAGCTTTATGGGCATTGGGGAAGGAAGTCACATGACTGACATCTCTAAGGAGCTTCTTGGGCTTGAGCACAGTCAGGTTGTTGTCTCTACGGGGTTTAATGCGCTTGGGTGAGCCAGTCACATCGCATGTCTTGCTTCTGATGCTGAAGGGCTTTGTGGAGTTAAGCATGCTGATCGACGTAAAGTGCTACAGTACCTCCTCAAGGGTAGTAAGCACTATATAAATTTAGCAATACAGTATAATTGAGTGTTTATTACTTCACAGTCTCATAATTTCAAAATTGCAACATTTTCAATATTATTTACAACTAAGACATTGTTGTTCTTCGTTTACCTTATGCAGCTAACAACCATTGCCAAAATCAATAGGGCTGGCTTGTTTTTAGGTGTAATGTCAGTTGTTGTGTTGCATATCTGGAGGCAATACCAGAAAGGTAGCCAAATAGTCCAGATGCATGCCATGGTCAGGAAAGATTTTAATGTACATTTTTAAGCCATACCCTTAATTATACTGGGGCAGACCCCCCCCCCTGTTTTTTAATCTCACAGCCCTGCTCACCCACTACCCTGAGCCCAGACTCCCTGCTCTTATCTTCAGTCACACCACAGGCTGCCTGGGCCTCGTTCCTTGAACCCAAAGGGAAAGCAGGCAGTGGATAAAGTGATGCAGATCTTCTGACTGACGCCACCTTGTCAATCCCCGTCTCCTCCCAAGCCTCGAGTTACTAAACAGGTCCAGCGTCCCCTGGATGGGAGCCATTAGCACAAGGTTAACAGCCAGTTTATCGTCGGCCTTACAACCTCTGGCTCCGCTGCCGGCAATTAGGTGAAGCGCAAGGGCTGCAAGCCCGGCTTCTGGGGGCAAACGACTTATTTATGAGAGGGATAAAAACTATGCCGCTGCTGCACACAGGCTCTGTAGCGACAGAAAACGTCATTCCCGGGGCAGGTTTGCGCAAGCAATGGCGTTCGACGTACCTGCACATAAACGTAAAAATATGTTTTTTAATGGGACCTTCTGCCAGAGTCTTGCAAGTTTGCATTTATGTGAAGAGTACGTGTTACTCTTACTCTTTTCAGAGGTATTGCAGTCCTGTGGGTCTCGTTTTATTGCCATCGCCGGGTTTCGAAGCTAAGAGTCCCGTGCCTATATACCTGAGGTACGCTCTAAACCTGTTCTGGTATTTTGGAGACATACATATATTTGTTGAAAGCACTTATTTTGGGATGAGGTCCTGTGGTGCTAGAAGAAGAGTGACATCTAAAATGCACAGAGAGAAAGGCTCTGCGCTGCTTGCTGCGTGTACGATGGCAGACATGATAAACAAGCGGCAGTGAAAGCGATCGCGAAAGTGAAAGCGATCGTAAAACAAACAAGCTGCGTACAGGAAGTGGCATTTTCGTCGCTATGACAACGAAAGCTTCGCAAGATGGCATTGGACTGTCCAAAGTCCCTAAGGACACTCGCATGCTGTCTGCTATGGACAAATGGCAAGAGCAGCCATGTTTGTCCATGCAGACGCGTGCATGAAAGCCCTCGGCAGAATCGATTACAAAAGGTACACGCAATGGCGAGAGTGCATGTACTCTTTTCATTGGTATTGCAGTCCTGTGGGTCTTGTTTTATTGCCCTCTCCAGGTTTCAAAGCTAAGAGTGCCTATATACCTGAGGTACGCTCTTAACCTGTTCTGGTATTTCGGAGCCATACATACATTTGTTGAAAGCACTTATTTTGGAATGAGGTCCTGTGGTGCCAGAAGAAGAGTGACATCTAAAAGGCACGGAGAGAAAGGCTCTGCGCTGCTTGTTGCATGTACGATGGCAGACATGATAAACAAGCGGCAGTGAAAGCAAGCGATCAGTGAAAGCGAAAGCGATCGCGATCGTAAAACAAACAAGTTGAGTACAGAAAGCGGCATTTTCGTTGCTATGACAACGAAAGCTTTGCAAGATGGCGTCGGACTGTCCACAGTCCATACGGACACGCGCATGCTGTTTGTTATGGACAAATGGCAAGAGCAGCCATGTTTGTCTATGCAGAAGCGTGCATGAAAGCCCTCGGCAGAATCTATTACAAAAGGTACTCGCGATGGCGAGAGCAGCGTATGCGCTGCTTTTGCCAGGCAAGACCTAAAAAAAGGCGGTACTAATCAGGACTACTAAGCCTATTGACCAATAAAAAGCCACCATTTACAAAGGACAGGGACAGGAGCCAATTAAAAAGATGGGCGGAGCTTCATGCCCTCACCCTGAATACAGCATTTCTCGGAGAGACAAACCAAGCACTGCCTAGGTGAGACGTAAAGAGCAACTCTAGGTCTTACAAAGAGCTGATCGAGGAAAAGGTAGGAGACAGTAAACCATTGAGAGTTGGTTTTGAGCTTTTTTCTTTTCTTCTTTTACTGGCTATATTGTCTAATGGAATAAATACAGAGGACAATTAATAAGAAAAGAATACGTAATAAAAATAAACCTCAAGAGAGATAGAAATATAAGTGTTTTTTCTCTTTTTTTTAATTACCTACCAAATCTTTATTTTTTAGAGGGATCCTCCTTTCTGGAGCTATAGCTGGGAAGATAAGGGGAAAGAAGTTATTCCAAAAAACGCCAAGGAGTTCCACAACAGTGTTCTCTTCATACCAGGAGTGAAACCAGAAGACTCAAGATGTTTGTCTTATAATGGAAAATATATATTCTATGAATTAAGATGCCTCCTGAAAACTTCACTGTGAACTGTACGATATTTATCCATAAACCTCCATACCACAAGAACCCAAAAACCAACAATGGCATTGGCATACCTTCAACTATGCTCCTCAATTTCAGCTTATTTTCTAACCAGAGACTCACATTTAAATAAGGATGTGTAGTAATGTATTGGTATGTTCTTTACGCCTCTTCTCTCCCTCCCCCTCCAGTCTTCCATTGGGTCTCTTGTTTTATCCCTGATTTACAACTCTCCAAATGGAATGTTCAGACAATCTCCGCATGAGTGTTCAAAACTTGGCAAGTGGAGAATGGCTGAAGAAGACAATGCTGAGACTGAGATCTTATCTTGAATAAATTCATGTTTACTACCTTCTGCACAGTTTCCACTTCTTCACACTGGCAACGAGGATGGGATTGTCAAATCGGACAAAGATGGTTTCTAGGACGGGAAGAATATAATTATGTAATGGAGTACCTGCGTGAGTTAAGCAATGTTGTAGCAGACTGTTTATCCGCTCTTCCTCTCAGAAAGAATATTGAGGTGGCGAGTCCCTTGATTATATTTAGGGGTGGGCGAAACTTGCGGAGTTACATAAAAACTCTGCAATATTCTCTGGATTTCCGCCAATGAGCAGAAAATATGCATGTCATGCTGCAATTTACTACTAGTAGCATGAGCGGCGCAAAAAGTTGCGCAAACTGCACCGTGTGGTGCGCAAGAGTGCACTGCCATTTGAGTTGATTTTGCTGTAGCATCTACTCGAGTAGCAGCCCTCTGACCATGCTCACTTTGGAATTTGGAGCTAGGGGACGCCAAATCTTGCTCGCTTTTCTGAAGCCTCACGTGAAAAAAATCTGCTATACGGCGAGAGATGGAATTTAGACAGGATTCAGTCCCCAAATTCAGCCAATTCTGCCCACCGCTAATTTTATTGTCCTGACGGAGACGGCTAATGATACTGGGCAAGAGGAATGGGAAAAAAGTGCTTCTGAGGATATGACTCTACAGAAACTGGGAATTACGTTCTACAAGAGTTACCAAGGAAGAAATCTCTTGAGAAAGATCTCAAATCATCTGTTGGGAGGTGAAAAATGAATTAAGTCTTAAATATGGAAGGCTGTTGAGAGGCGACACATGTCACAATCCCACTCACCTGAAAAATAGGAACCGCGGAAACGGAGAGAGTCACCCCTCTCACCTCCAGACCAATCCTCCACACTGAATATAACAGGAAGGGTGATTGATCTCAAGGGCAAAGGGATGTAAGATACCCCACACCAGATGTGCTTGGTGTCGAAGTTGGTGCTGATAAAGGTGGAGTCCAGAAGTAAATGGGTAAGGATGAAGGAATCACAGACAGCGTTTGCATAGTAGGAGTGGTAGGAGAGATGGGCAAATCAAGGTCTGGAGGACATAAAATATGAGAGGGACTTTAGAGAAGGAAAGAGAAGTGGGAGGTACACAGAAGTACAAAGAGATTGTCTTCACAGTGGTTGAGAAGACATAGGTATGTACACTCACCACAGTCAAAGGAGTGTAAAATTTAGATGTTAATCCGTGACCTAGATAATCTTTTCTCATAGAAGTTTCAGTGTTCCAAATGGGGTGATGTAGAAACGAAAATGCGAAATCACCCTTGGAATGTGCCTGTGTCCGTAAGAAAGGCGTAAATAAAGTGACTAGATCCTGCCAAACACCAGGAAATTTAATATATAAACAGAAAACCACTCCTGTGGTTTATAAACCCAATGGGTTTAGTGAATACAGCTCCTGACATGCCCCTCTGTTAACACTAGATCAGTCCTCAGGATCGGTTTGTTGCTAATAATGGTCCACCTCTAGATCTAACCAAGCCTGAACAGGCGTTATGGCACAGGTCATTGGAAGGATCAAGTGGGGGAAGGAAAGGAAGGGAACAGCAGGGAGGAAGATCTGAAAAACAAAATAACATACATATAAGAATAACCACTACACGCCCTCTATTGAACTTATGGAATACATTAAAGCAACTACCGACTCGGTAGGTCTCAGACACCGCAAATACCTGTAAAACAAAATAAGGAACCTTTGAAGTGGTTGTCGTTTGGAAATAGCAAGTGGTATCTTCTTGTGGAAGTTTTTGTAATCTAGTTATAACTGTATAAATACAAAAGAACATCCAACCATGTATTCCGGTCTCATAACTTTGTGCAATAGAACCACATGTAATTAAGAACTTGCCTCCTACGTAACATGGAACATACCATTATTTAGACTCCATTGTACATCACAGGGATAGAGTGTAGCCCGCAACCACTCGTTAGAACCCCTGTTAGAATAGAGCCATAAATATATATGTTAATATGCCATTAATTCTCTTCCACATGTACAACACATTTTTCTTTGTAATCACCGCCAATGAACTGGCAAAACAATATGTGTAATTTATGCACCGCTAAGGTTATGTCTTTTGAGCTTTCATCAAGATGCAAGGAAACCGATTACTTCCTGTATAATACTTCTTACACAGAAGTAATATGCTGAATGCCGTGAGCCCAAATATCAAAGAGTTAAAGAATGCCAATGCTTTATCTGAGCATAGCAGCCGTGACTCCCACTCTCCGCCGGCCGACAATACCGACCGAAGCACAATCCAGAAAAAAACTTGAGTCTGCCATATGCGAGCGAGAAGCGATCCACGTTTGTCACCAAGTGAGAGTAAAGCGCTCAGTGAGTACCACAAGAACAAAGAACAACTCCGGTGCAGTGCACCCTTACCACAACCTTCTCTGAAACGAGGATCACTTCTAACTCCGGGGACGAAGAATTTCCGACATTGCTCTCGGTAGCTGTTTCCTCCTTATGCGATCTTCCCGCGACGTCACGTGAGACTCGCGAAGGATCATGGGAGTTGTAGTGCGCTACCGGGAGCGCAATCATAACATCCTCGGAAAATAACAAATGAGGACTGGGACTGCATCTGCGGGTGGTAGAGTATCACCAGAATTTACAGCTGCTGCTGCGAATCAGGAATGAGCTGGCAGGCAATAAATAGGTACCGCGGGAAATGTTGTGTGGAGGAAGCGTACGTGGCACCTGCCACACTCCACAAGAAAGGATAAGGAATTGTAGAACCGCAACCGCGGTTTGAACACGGTGCTTACAGCTCCTGTTGAGCACCCAAGCAGAAATCAGGAGTGTAGGACCACATATGGGGTTAGACGATCAAAAGCGGTGTTTGCGGCTCCTGACGAACACTCGCTACGGTTTTTAGGGCGTGTTGGACTGCGTCTGTGGTCTGAAGAGAAAAAGCAGCACGCACAGATCCTGCAGTGCACTGCTCTACAAAATGAAGCGTGGCGAACCGCACCAGCGGTCTAGCACTCAATAAGGTGCTAACGTCTCCTGCTGTGCACCTGGGGGAATCAAAGAGCAAAGGTTACCGCGTGAGCGGCTGGTTGAGTCAAGGACGTGCTCGCGGCTCCAGCCGCACCCACAGGAATACAATAATAGAGAGTAAAACGCTCCTGCGTTCTCTCTCAGCTGGAATTCAAGTGGCATAGAAATCTAATTAGCCAAGCAACGCGATCGGTGATACATTTCTGTTAAATAGTTTGAATTTCAAGGCCCCTGATATGTTGTAGCCAATGAAGGAGAGAGGGAATTTGGAAAAGGGAGAGACAGAAAACCAGGCATGGGAAACAGCCACGGTCTGGAAATAAGGCAGGATAGAGAGGAGAGCGTTTGAAAGTGGTAACATCACCTCCCCCTCAAGGGTCAATTAACAGGGCAAAGGTGATGAGCATGAAAACTCCGTACCAAGACGGGTGCATGAACATGTGTGGCGGTGTCAAGGCCGTCTGAATCCAGTCCCTCAGGGTTGTGTGATGCTCTATGGGGGCCCACCTCTGAATCGACCCAAGTCCGGTTTTCAGAACGCACAGACTTTTGGGAGCGAATGAGCGAGGGAAAATAGAAACAGGGAAGGGGACTGCGGGGATGTAGACCTGTAAGGGCGACAAAAGCAGACAACAGAAGATCAGCACCTTAGCCTTCTCTATTCTATCGATCTCACTCACTATATGTTAGGTTCTGTTCTCATCGCGATACAAAAGGGGATGATGGACGGAGCGTTTGAGCAAATCAAACACTCACCCCCAGTCAACTGATCTGGGTTTAAACCATCACCATTCTTTAGTTCACTCAGCCACCCCAGTTCAGACATGGCTATATGCAAATCAGTCTGACCCTGAGCCTCATGGGAACAGTCCAGCCCAAACTGCCAAGCCATGTCTTCCCTGGACCGGAAACAAGCATCCTGGGACCGGTTTCAGATTCATAATCCTCATCAGCCAGGCTATCTTGAATCCAGTGGCCAAGTGAACAAGGGACTCACGTCTGAGCATACCCTGCCAACTTAGGGCGAACAAAGCGATACAAAAGGGGATGATGGACGGAGCGTTTGAGCAAATCAAACACTCACCCCCAGTCAACTGATCTGGGTTTAATCCATCACCATTCTTTAGTTCACTCAGCCACCCCAGTTCAGACATGGCTATATGCAAATCAGTCTGACCCTGAGCCTCATGGGAACAGTCCAGCCCAAACTGCCAAGCCATGTCTTCCCTGGACCGGAAACAAGCATCATGGGACCGGTTTCAGATTCATAATCCTCATCAGCCAGGCTATCTTGAATCCAGTGGCCAAGTGAACAAGGGACTCACGTCTGAGCATACCCTGCCAACTTAGGGCGAACAAAGCGATACAAAAGGGGATGATGGACGGAGCGTTTGAGCAAATCAAACACTCACCCCCAGTCAACTGATCTGGGTTTAATCCATCACCATTCTTTAGTTCACTCAGCCACCCCAGTTCAGACATGGCTATATGCAAATCAGTCTGACCCTGAGCCTCATGGGAACAGTCCAGCCCGAACTGCCAAGCCATGTCTTCCCTGGACCGGAAACAAGCATCCTGGGACCGGTTTCAGATTCATAATCCTCATCAGCCAGGCTATCTTGAATCCAGGGGCCAAGTGAACAAGGGACTCACGTCTGAGCATACCCTGCCAACTTAGGGCGAACAAAGCGATACAAAAGGGGATGATGGACGGAGCGTTTGAGCAAATCAAACACTCACCCCCAGTCAACTGATCTGGGTTTAATCCATCACCATTCTTTAGTTCACTCAGCCACCCCAGTTCAGACATGGCTATATGCAAATCAGTCTGACCCTGAGCCTCATGGGAACAGTCCAGCCCGAACTGCCAAGCCTGTACGTAAATACGATATCTCCTATATCCTGGATGCTTTAGAAAGATAGATTCACAGTTTTGAGTTCAATATCTCTAGCTTCTTTTATATAGGAACTATATCAAAAAACCAGTAGAAAGAATAGTACCAGGAATCCTTGTATCAGCAGGACTCTTCAGCTAGGTCTTCCCCCTATGAGTTGCAGCAGTGGGTGAAAATATATCCAAGTGCCACTAATACTTCTTAGATGAACACATAGTCACGTAAAGAACATGAAAATAAGATAGACTTGAGGACAAGGTATAGGGCGTTTTAACCTCTCTGCACGAGACAAGCCTGTCTCATCCAACAGAGAGAACAACCTCCCAAGCGCCTCTAGGTGCGCACTCCTCCTCTGCACGAGTACGCTGGAAATTTCAACTCAGCCAACAGAGGAGATTGCGGGCGTTTTAACCTCTCTGCAAGAGACCAGCCGGTCTCAGCCAACAGAGAGAACAACTGCCCAAGCGCCACTAGGTGCGCACTCCTCCTCTGCACGAGAACGCTGGAAAAGCGTCTCCGCCAACAGAGGAGAATACCAAGTTTCCTCACAATACCTGAGACAAGGTCCAAAAAAGCCGGAGGCTGCAAATGCCAACTCCCGACAACGGAGGACTGTGGTCTCGTCTCTGCCAGTACACCTGATGCAGGTACAAGCTGTTGAGAACGAACTTGCCGCTGTGGACCATAAGCTACGAAGAAACAATTATCGGCAGCGCTCTTTGGCATTCTTGCCATTTTGTATCCTACTGGGTGTGTCGGAGCGACGCCGCGCCTGATTTCCACCTGGTGCTCTAGCGCGACTTGCGCTAAGCGTCATGGGAGTCGTAGTCTTTGCCGGTTTCATTTGTGCTGTATACCACGCATCTTGCGTGTGATCCGATGCGGCTTCTCCACAAAGGTAATCACGCCGCTAGCGTAATAACCGGTGCCGCTTCAGCGCGGTTGTGACAGGCGGGTTCCCAGGTTCTATCCTCAGGAGGTTATCCATTCAAATCCACAAGATAATATAGTTTCCCATTTTGTTTCCGTGAATCCATAATACGATTCACTTTGTACTCTTCTTGATCATTAACTATAAATGGGGGTGGTGGAATCATGGGATGAAGTGAGGGAACAAAGGGCTTGAGGAGGGACGTATGAAACACTGGATGGATGCGATATTCATCCAGTAGTTCTAGTTTCATGGCCACTGGATTGATAACCTGCTTTATTACAAGCAGACCAACAAAGCGTGATTGCAACTTCTTTGGTCCTGCTAATCATAGGTTTTTTTGTGGCTAACCAGACTTTATCTCCTAGTGCATAGCAAGGAGCAGGGCGTTAATGCTTGTCAGCATTTCTCTTCATAGTTTCTTTGGTTAATTGTAACTGAGATTGAGCGGTCTTCCATAACTCCTTCAGATTAGTACATAGGGAATCCACTGCGAGGACTCTAAAAGTAGGTTGGAAGGGCACTGTTCTAGGGTGAAACCCCATGGCACAGAAGAAAGGAGACATGCCTAATACGGAGTGTAAGCTGTTGTTGTAGGCAAACTCTGCCACAGGCAATGCTCTTACCCAACTACTTGTTACGGTGGCTAACAAACAGTGCAGATACTGTTCCATGGTCTGGTTAATTCGCTCCGTCTGTCCATCTGTCTGTGGGTGATAGGCGGATGACAGACGCAGATTCATTTTTAAAACAGAACCTATCTCTTGCCAGAATTTAGAAACAAGTTGGGGGCCTCGATCGGACACTACAACTGAGGGCCCTCCATTCAAATGTATAACATTTTGGATGAAGATAGGGACCAGTTCACTAGCGGAAGGGATTTTGGGAAGGGGCACAAAATGTACGACTTTAGTAAAAGAGTCCACTACTACCAGAATAGTGGTGAGACCCCCTTCCGTAGGGAGATCAGTAACAAAATCCATACTCACAGTGTGCCATGGATAAGGGGGAACAGGAAGAGGCTGTAATAAACCATCAGGCGTGGTATGGGGTGCTTTCTGTGTAGCGCATATTGGACATGATGAAACGTACTGATGTATGTCTTTTGTCATGTTTTCCCACCAGAACCATCTGCTACAAATATCTTTGGTCTTTTGAATGCCAGGGTGGCTCACTAGAGCGGAAGAGTGAACCCACTGTAATACCTGATCACTGTGTTTATCTGGGATGTACAGCTGTTCCCCATGATAAAGCAAACCCTTGTTGAGATGATAATTGGGTTGTTCTAACCACGGGGAGATGTCAGTTTCGGTTAATGTCTTCCCCAGGTCTATGCAGAATTGGTCAAAGGAAATGCGCCCCAATATTTTACCAGGGGGTATTAATGCTTCAAGATCGGGGTTGATTCTTTTATGAGGGAGAGACACACATAACCGGGACAGAGCGTCTGCTTTTACTTGTTGTGAAGCTGGTAGGTAAGTGATCACGAAATCAAATTCATTAAAGAAAGATACCCAGCGCATCTGTCTGGGAGATAGCGCTTTAGCTGTGCGGAAAAATTCTAGGTTCTTATAATCAGAATATATGGTTATAGGGTGTCTAGTTCCCCAGAGATAATGTCTCCATTCCTGAAAGGCTTTTCTAATGGCCAGCAATGCCCTCTCAGCGATGGTGTAGTTCTGTTCCGCAGGCAATAACTTGTTCGAAAAGAAGGCGATAGGATGCATTTGACCGTTTGTGTCTCTCTGTGATAAAACCCCTCCAACCGCATATTGTGATGCATCTGCCGCGACAAAGAAAGGAGTAGAAGGACCAGAGTGTATCAGGACAGAAGTAGAGGTAAATTTTCCTTTTAACACGTCAAAAGCGTGTTGAGCTTCTGGAGACCAAACAATAATGTTACTCAATTGCTATTGGTTAAGATTAGACTCACACTAATGGTAAAATGTCTTTGCACCCTTGCTACCGAAATGCTCTGGAGAGTCTGAGCAACTGCTACTGTCTTTCTCTCCACAGGGGTTTTTGGTCGAATAGGACATTCTCGCGCAAAAGGACCTCCCTTTCCACAATAAAGGCAAAGATTTAGATTGCGTCTTTTTTCCTTCTCCTCCAGAGTTAAAGGCCCCTAGTACCCCTCCTATTTGCATTGCTTCAGCTGGGGCTGTTCTATGGTCCTCTTTCTTATCACTTTTGTATATCAAGACACGAGGGTTCTCATGTCTCCCTTTCTCTCCATGTTTTTCCCGGAGTCAGTGGTCCATCTTGATAACTAAGTCTATGAATTCCGTACAATCCTCCGGAGAGTCAACTATTTGGGATAGAATATCCTTCAACTCATCATTAAACCCCCGATAAAACAAGTATGTTCTTTTGTCAGGAGGCCAAAGGGTTTCAGCCATCAACTTATTAAAGTCTGTTACATAGGAAAGCAGAGGGTTCCTACCCTGTCGAAGATTTACCAGTTCCGTGTCACTTGCCTGCATAAATGTCAAATAGCCTCCTCATCTGTTCCTTGAAAGCGGGAAAGTTATGTAAAAGAGGATCATCTGTTTCTACCAATGGTATTGGCCAATTGGCAGCGGTACCCACGAGATAGGAAATAACGAACGCCACTTTGGCCAAATAATCAGGAACGGCAGTGGTTCGACACATGTATTGTAGATGACTGATTTTAATCAAAAGAAGACTAGCTCATAATTAAGAAAAGAAATAAAGAGACTCATGTATGTTTTGTCATGGAGTGAGAATACCTGGTGAGTGTGTTCAGAAAGCCCTCACCCACCAACCTAGTTGGTGGCATGCTTCATCATCGGGCCCCACCCAGTGACACCTAGCGTGTCCCGGGTGTGCTTCGACGCCTGATTACAGCGGAGCAGGTATTTTGCTGAGTGTGCAGTGAAGAGTGTTATGGAAGTGAAATTTAAAACGGCTAGGCGGGGGTCCCAGTACCCGAGGGTAAATTAGACTTTAATACCTGGGCCTCCGTCAGCGGTTAAAAATAAGGCTGTTGGATGTTAGAGGCGAGTTACGACCTCCCACATCCTATGGGTCAACATGTTTCAGCCAGTGCCTTATGTCTATGCTGGCTTTCTTCAGGACCTAAACATGTGAGTGCAATTAAACTGGTGGGTGTGTGGTACAGACTATGTGTCTACACGCCCTAAGGTGTTTATCTATGTGTGAGAGGGGGATTCCCTTCTCAAGAACACGCTCACATCCAAGAGCCTTATTTTTAACCGCTGACGGAGGCCCAGGTATTAAAGTCTAATTTACCCTCGGGTACTGGGACCCCCGCCTAGCCGTTTTAAATTTCACTTCCATAACACTCTTCACTGCACACTCAGCAAAATACCTGCTCCGCTGTAATCAGGCGTCGAAGCACACCCGGGACACGCTAGGTGTCACTGGGTGGGGCCCGATGATGAAGCATGCCACCAACTAGGTTGGTGGGTGAGGGCTTTCTGAACACACTCACCAGGTGTTCTCACTCCATGACAAAACATACATGAGTCTCTTTATTTCTTTTCTTAATTATGAGCTAGTCTTCTTTTGATTAAAATCATATATAATCTCGGGGATAAGGACTAGCTATCTGGTCCTCTCTCTCTCTCTCTTGATTACGCACATTGTAGATGACTGAGTCATGAAACTGCAGTATTTATCGCTTTCTCAGCTAAACCTCTCGGGAGCAGCTAATGGAACAGGAACTGAAGTGACTACGGTAACGTTAGCTGGTGGAGCCCAGCTGCCTGGTTGAGTTTTGTCAAAAAGGAAAGGGGCAGGTTGTACCACCTGACGAGATGTCTTGGGGATAGCTCCAGCCTGAGGACCTCATGATGTGTTTGCCTGCCTGTTGAGGAGCTCATTCTTTAGAGAAAGATTCTCTTGTCTGAGGGCTTGGACCTCTGTTTGCATGACGACTAGAGCTGCCGCTAATTTCTGAACTGAGGTAATGGGAGTAACGTCTATGTCACGAACCGCGCTTGCATAGCGCCGGTTACCACGCTAGCTGCGTGAGACTCAGCCGAGAAACATGGGAAAGACTACATTTCCCATGTTCCTCGGGTTCCAAGCATAGGGCGTAGGCAGCGTACCACGTGATGCCGTGATGTCGCATACGGAAAAACAAAAGACGGCAAACCAGCCGACTACGCTGCCGATAATTCTGGTGTAACTCGCAGGACGCGGTTACGAAGTCTCCTGGGGTCGGACCTCCTGTATTTTGCCCAACGCTTCCTTGAGGAATACTTTTCAGAGACTGCAGGCCAGGGACGCTCTCGGACCCTCATTCCTTCCGGACTCCTGGAATTTCAGGTATCGTAGAGGGGCGGCTTGATTCTCCTCTGTTGGCTGAGACGCTACTTTCCTGTGTACTCGTGCAGAGGAGGAGTGCGCACATAGAGGCGCTTGGGTAGTGCGACCTCTCTGTTGGTTGAGACCGGCTGGTCTCTTGCAGGGCGGTAATACACCCACGATAGCTGCCCCCTAGTTTTCTACAGCTTCTTCATGACTATTATCGTTTGTTTGCACGTATTCCTAAGAGCTCATTAGGCTTACGTTCTTGCTTTGGAGTGGCTTCTGCTGGGGAACAAAACATTCGTTTTCAAGAGTGTAAAAAACTAACTGAACTTAAGCATCCAGGTTTTATGGTACTGTCAAAAAGAGTGTGACTTAACTATCTGAGATAGACAGCAACCTCCATTGCCTGGAACAGACCCTCTTATCCGTAGATATTATACTTTTGAGTACAGAGAAGTAAAGAGACCCGAAATTCATCAGACATTGCCTTCTCTCTCTTCTCCTTCGTTCTACTCAGTGTTCTATTTTCTTTACAAGGTATGAGCCTAGTCCAGACATGCTAAGGGTGGGAATAGTCAGAACAGGAGTGTGCAGGTTATGATCTTTGTTGTCTGCTTTTGTCGCCCTTGCAGGTCTCCATCCCCCGCAGTCCCTTCCCTTCTTTTTTTCCCCCGCTCAATCGCGCTCAAAAGTCTGTGCTTATTGCAAACCGGACTTGGGTCGATTCAGAGGTGGGCCCCCATAGAGCATCACACAACCCTGAGGAACCGGATTCGGACGGCCTTGACAGAATTATCGGCCCAAGAATTGTATCCCTCCTGGTTGTGTGTCAAGTACAATGGCTACCATAGAAGACATGGTGGCAGCCTTGGCTTTAGTGCAGGCGGAATTGACCGCCTCTCGCCAAGAAACCACTGCGTTACACGCTTGGGTAGACCAGTTGCAGAGAAACCCTTTTGACTTCGGGGCGACTGCTCGTCCCACCCCAGTAGTAGTAGAAATGCCAGTACAGGTCCCACTAGCCACTCCCGAGAGGTTCCATGGGGACATTAAAAAGGTCCAGGTGTTTCTGACACAAGTACTGCTACATTTCACATGCAAACCCAAGCTGTTTTCCACCAACCAAGCCCGGGTAGCTTTCCTCATTTCCTATCTGGGTGGGGAAGCGTCACAATGGGCAGTTCCTATCGTACGCCAAGACGACCCGTTGTTATACGACTGGGATGAGTTTAGGGCCAGCTTCGAACGCACCTTTGATAGAAGGGCGGACACTTTCTCTGCTGACAGAGACTTACTGGAACTACGCCAGGGCAACACGGAATTGGTAACATACTTGAACAGCTTTCGGCGTTTGGTTGCAGAAACAGACTGGCCAGAAGCCAAGAGGTCTGCTGTGTTTTACCGTGGGTTGACGGAAGAAATGAAAGACGTCTTAGCCCAGATAGATCCCCAACCAGCAACATGTTCAGCGCTCATCGAGTTGACCCTAAGGCTGGATCATCGACTGCGAGAACGCCAGGGGGAGAGCAAAGGAAAGGACAGAGTAACGCCATATAGTGAAAAAACCACAGTCACAGAAAAAGCCGCTGGATCCGCTGAGGCCATGGATCTCGGAACAGTAAGGGCATTGTTGACGCTGAGCGAGCGAGATCACCGACGGAAACAAGGTCTATGCCTCTATTGCGGCAAAAAAGGTCATTTTTTGAGGGAGTGTCCCGTTAAACCGAAGTACGGAAGAACAAAAGTGGGACAAGCTGCGGTTCTGAAGGTTGGAAAGGAGGAGGGAAACGACAAAGCTTGAAGGACACAGAAGGGGGTTCTTCGAGCGGTTGTGTCGTCCCTTCATTAAACCTCCAAGTTTCTAGTGAACAAGAACATTTATTTATCCGTCTGGTTCTCATGGTAGGGAATGTGGCCCAAGAAGTCACAGCCATGGTGGACTCGGGAGCAACGGGGTGTTTTATGGACGAAGGAGAAGCGTCACGTCTGGGAGTGCACCTCGTACAGAAAGAAGTGCCTGAACTAGTATTCGCTGTGGATGGAAAGGAATTGGCTTCCGGACCCATCCTGTATCAAACCGAGGTGTGGGACATGACGTATGATGGATGTCATTGGGAGAAGATAACCTTTAACATAATCCAAGCCCCTCTGTATGGAGCCATATTAGGCCTCCCGTGGCTGCAGAAACATGAACCGTCGGTGAACTGGAGAAAAAAGACACTCAAGTTCAATTCTACATACTGCCAGAACCATTGTCAAGCCACGACCCAACCACAGGGCAAAAGCCGTAGCGAATATCATGTTGCCACCGCAGCCGAAAAAGAAGTAGCATTGCCCTCATGTTACAAAAGCTTTTCTGACGTCTTTAACGATACCAAGGCTGAGGTGCTACCACCTCACAGAAGCTACGATTGCCGGATAGACCTTGTACCTGGATCGGAGATACCATGTGGTCGGGTTTATTCCCTCACGGGGCCGGAAAACGCCCATTTACGAGAGTATCTGGATAAGTTCTTACGACTAGGCTACATCCGTCCATCCAGATCGCCAGCTGCCTCTCCCCTCTTCTTTATACTGAAGGCTAATGGAGAACTGAGATGCTGCATCGACTATAGGAGGCTTAACGAAATAACTATCAAGAACAGGTATCCCCTTCCTCTCATACCAGTGCTCCTGGAGCAGGTGAGAGCTGCGGCTATCTACACTAAACTTGACTTACGGGGGCGTACCACTTGGTCCGTATCAAACAAGGCGACGAGTGGAAGACGGCCTTCAAGACGCGGTATGGGCTATATGAGTATTTGGTGATGCCCTTTGGGCTATGTAACGCCCCTGCGACCTTTCAATTCTTCTTAAACGAAGTGTTAAGGGAATACCTGGACGTCTTCACGGTGGTGTATATCGACGATATACTGGTGTATTCGGCCACAGAACAGGAACATGTGGATCACGTTTGTTTAGTCCTACAGGCACTACGAAAACACCATTTATTCTGCAAAATCACCAAGTGTGATTTCCATGTGTCTACTGTGGAATTCCTAGGTGTCATGCTTACTCCCTCTGGAAAAGTCATGGCTGAGAGAAAGGTAAAAGCCATAGAGGAGTGTCCGTGTCCGCACAGCGTCAAGGAAGTCCAAAGCCTGCTGTGATTTGCGAACTTTTATCGGAGGTTCATAAGGGACTTCTCTCACATGGTGGCCCCGTTGACCAAGCTAACACGGAAACTAACAACCTTCTGTTGGACGGACGAAGCCCAGAGGGCGTTTGACCGCCTTAAAACGGCCTTCACCACCGCTCCTTTTCTCACCCATGCGAATCCAGCCCTGCCTTACATAGTAGAGGCGGACGCCTCGGACGTCGCTATAGGGGCAGTACTTTCACAAAGGCAAGACACCTCTGGTTGTTTACATCCCATTGCGTTCATGTCACGGAAATTGAACGAGGCAGAAGCAAATTACACCATAGCCGAGAAGGAGCTTCTGGCTATATGTTACGCCTTTCTGGAGTGGAGACATTGGTTGTTGGGGGCGGCTCATCAGGTCACTGCGATGGGTGCAGTTTTTCACAGAGTACCATTTTCTGGTTACTTTTCGTCCAGGGAGGGAGAACAAGAAAGCAGATGCATTGACACGTCAGGACACCGCTCCCATGAGAGAAAAACCACCGGAAGAATCGATCATAGAACCCAGCAGAGTGATCTGTTTAACCCACACCGATTCTTTGATCCAGCGAATACGACATGAAACGCGGGCGATGGTATGGCAATGCTGGCTTCGTTCTCATCCTGATTGGAAGACGCGTGATGGGCTTCCTATGCGGGGACGACAGCTGCTGATCCCATCCAACAATCTTAGAAGAGTGGTGTTTTCTTGGTGTCATACCCTTCCTTGTGCTGGACATCAGGGAGGAGATGAAACCCTGGACCGGGTTTTGAGACAGTTCTGGTGGCCCTCTGTGCGCAAGGATGTGGTGTCATGGGTAAAGGACTGTACAGTGTGTGTTCAAGCGAAAACCGATCACCAACGCAAGGCCGGCCTACTGCAACCCATGCCTACACCGAAACACCATGGGAAAGGATCTCCATCGATTTTATAGTAGGACTACCAGAAAATCAGGGAAACACAGCCATAATCGTGGTAGTGGACTATCTGACCAAGATGGGACACTTCGTCCCCTGCAAGCAGGTCCCTTCAGCCAGCAGACTAGCGAAGTTGTTGTTACAGCATGTGGTGAGACTTCACGGCCTACCCAGGTTTATTGTATCCGACAGAGGGGCGCAGTTCACATCAACATTCTGGAAAACCTGGTGTGCCGAGCTGCGGATGGATTCCTCACTATCTACAAGCTTCCACCTACAGAAGACGGACAAACCGAGAGACTCAACCAAACGCTCAAAAAAAGATGCTATGTCGATAACAACACAGACGCATGGGTGGAGTGGCTGTGGGTGGCAGAAATATCGTATAACATCTCTAAACATGCATCCACCTCATACTCCCCTTTCTACTGTACATACGGGTTTCACCCCAGGTTTACCCCGGTAGCCCTACCTAACCTTACCTCACGGATTCCAGACCTCAGACACAGGCTACAGCGCATGCGTAGAGTGCTTTTGTCTACACGAGCCAACCTACACAGAGCCAAGATCAGGTACAAGGCCCAAGCTGATAAACATCGCAGGGCGGGTCCCATTTACAAGGCAGGGGATTGGGTCTGGTTGTCCACCAGGAACATTCGCTTTAAACGACACAGTGTATTTGGTCCCAGGTACATAGGTCCCTACCGAGTGTCCAAGATCATAAACCCTGTGGCGCTCAGACTCATACTTCCATCGCACATGAAAATCCATCCGGTTTTTCATGTCTCCTTGGTGAAACCGTTGCAGGGCTCTCGGCCGAGACGGCCTGCTCCTGTGTCAGTACAAGGCGATGTGGAGTATGAGGTCAAGGGGATCCTTGATGCGAAACGAGGGAGGGGCAAATTGTGGTATTTAGTGTCCTGGAAAGGGTACGGCCCCCAGGAGGACTCCTGGGAGCCGGGTGTGGCGGTGCATGCCCCGAGACTGACTGCTCGGTTTCACCGACTACATCCGGAAAATCCCTCTCTCAGCTAGCGTCAGGAGAAGAGGGAAATGTACTGTCACGAACCGCGCTTGCATCGCGCCGGTTACCACGCTAGCTGCGTGAGACTCAGCCGAGAAACATGGGAAAGACTACATTTCCAATGTTCCTCGGGTTCCAAGCGTAGGGCGTAGGCGGCGTACCACGTGATGCCGTGATGACGCATACGGAAACACAAAAGAAGGCAAACCAGCCGACTACGCTGCCGATAATTCTGGTGTAACTCGCAGGACGCGGTTACGAAGTCTCCTGGGGTCGGACCTCCTGTATTTTGCCCAACGCTTCCTTGAGGAATACTTTGCTGAGACTGCAGGCCAGGGACGCTCTCGGACCCTCATTCCTTCCGGACTCCTGGAATTTCAGGTATCGTAGAGGGGCGGCTTGATTCTCCTCTGTTGGCTGAGACGCTACTTTCCTGCGTACTCGTGCAGAGGAGGAGTGCGCACATAGAGGCGCTTGGGTAGTGCGACCTCTCTGTTGGTTGAGACCGGCTGGTCTCTTGCAGGGCGGTAATACACCCGCGATAGCTGCCCCCTAGTTTTCTACAGCTTCTTCATGACTATTATCGTTTGTTTGCACGTATTCCTAAGAGCTCATTAGGCTTACGTTCTTGCTTTGGAGTGGCTTCTGCTGGGGAACAAAACATTCGTTTTCAAGAGTGTACAAAACTAACTGAACTTAAGCATCCAGGTTTTATGGTACTGTCAAAAAGAGTGTGACTTAACTATCTGAGATAGACAGCAACCTCCATTGCCTGGAACAGACCCTCTTATCCGTAGATATTATACTTTTGAGTACAGAGAAGTAAAGAGACCCGAAATTCATCAGACATTGCCTTCTCCCTCTTCTCCTTCGTTCTACTCAGTGTTTTATTTTCTTTACAAGGTATGAGCCTAGTCCAGACATGCTACGGGTGGGAATAGTCAGAACAGGAGTGTGCAGGTTATGATCTTTGTTGTCTACTTTTGTCGCCCTTGCAGGTCTCCATACCCCGCAGTCCCTTCCCTTCTTTTTTCCCCCCGCTCAATCGCGCTCAAAAGTCTGTGCTTATTGCAAACCGGGCTTGGGTCGATTCAGAGGTGGGCTCCCATAGAGCATCACCCAACCCTGAGGAACCGGATTCGGACGGCCTTGACAGTCTACAGGGAATAGGGCCTCGTCCTTTTCCTCTAGATCCATCTTCGTTAGGGCGGTGTAAATTTTGTGGTCTTGGCTTTTTGTCACAATCCCACTCACCTGAAAACCAGGAACCGTGGAAACGGAGAGGGTCTTCCCTCTCACCTCCAGACCAATCCTCCACACTGAATATAACAGAATGGGCGATTGATCTCAAGGGGAAAGGGGCGTGAAATACCCCACACCAGATGTGCTTGGTGTCGAGGTTGGTGGTGATAAAGGTGGAGTCCAGAAGTAACTGGGTAAGGATGAAAGAATCACAGACAGCATCTGTATAGTAGGAGTGGTAGGAGCGATGGGCAAATCAAGGGCTGGAAGACATAAAACATGAGAGGGACTTTAGAGAAGGAAAGAGAAGTGGGAGGTAGACAGAAGTACAAAGAGATTGTCTCTACAGTGGTTGAGAAGACATAGGTATGTACACTCACCACAGTCAAAGGAGTGTAGAATTTAGATGTTAATCCGTGAACTAGATAATCCCTTCTCACAGGAGTTTCAGTGTTCCAAATGGGGTGATGTAGAAACGAAAATGCCAAGTTACCCATGGAATGTGCCTGTATCCGTAAAGAAAGGCGTAACTAAAGTGACTGGGTCCTGCCAAACACCAGGAAGGTTAATGTATAAACAGAAAACCACTCCTGTGGTTTATAAACCCAATGGGTTTAGTGAACACAGCTCCTGCCGTGCCCCTCGTGACATAACAAATGAGGACTGGGACCGCATCCGCGGTTTGTAGAGTTTCTCCAGATTTTACAGCTGCTGCTGCGAATCAGCAATGAGCTAGCAGGCAATAAATAGCTACCGCAGGTAATGTTGTGTGGAGGAAGTGTACGCTGTGTAGTGCCCTAGAATCTGTTAGCATTCTAGTGCTAACTCTGTATTTACACTTAACACCCACCCACCACTGATGTCACTGGTCATGTGACACAGTACCAATAAAAGAGGCCGAGCGCACGTGCTCTTGCCAGTTGCACCCAGTTACCAGAGTGTCTGTGTCAGAGGTTCTTTCCAGCATGAGGGCCTAAGGCCCGACCCTACAATGGCGACGAGGGTAGCTGTGTCCACGCGTGCCACAGCTCAAAAACATCATCGAGGAAAAGGGGAAGAGAATGCTGCTCGCCTGAGAGCACCCCCTGCGAAGAAACGGGCCGGCCGCCGAGAGGCCCGTGGGGCGTGTGTCGAGCCCCGGGCGTAGAGCAGAAGGAAAGAGGTGACCGGAGCCCACCCGCACCTCTCCAGCCTGCCGTGGTCCGCCCTGCCGTGGCGGAGCCCCGAAAAGACAAGCGGAGCCATCGCGGTGCCCACCCGCTGAAGAACAGGCCCGTCGGCCGAAGGTGAGCCCAGACTGTTGAGCACCAAAAGCGGAGCCCACCCGCGATGATCACAACAGCGATAATGGCGGCCGCCTGCTAGCGCCGCCCAGGGCTATACAAAGCGGAGCTCACCCGCTAAAAACACTGACTGTGCCCCCTAAGGCGTGAGCGGCGTTGGCTACTGGCCCCGCAATTAAGACAAGGCTCGCGGAGCCCACCCGCGGCCTGCCTGCTGCGACGCGGCGTCGGCCGCAATGCCCCCGATGATAAAGCAAGGCTCGCGGAGCCCAACCGCGGCCTGCCTGCTGCCTCCCCCGCCGCGTGTGTGAAGTGCGGCGGCGGGGTGAAAAGAAAAACCTTAGCGCACAGCGCCCGCAGCGTGAGGAGAGCTGCCGGGCGCCGAATGGTTGAAGCGGAGCCCACCCGCGATGAGCTGAAGTGCCAACGGAGCCCACCCGCGGCCTGCATGCAACCATCTCCGCCCCGCCGCGCAGCGTCTGACTAAAGCTGCCGCGGCGGTCGATAAAAGGAGCCCGCAGCGTGAGGAGAGCTGCCGGGCCAATAACTTAGTAAGCGGAGCCCACCCGCAAAGCGCCAATCCAGCACCCGGCTTGCAGCCGGTAAAAGCAACTCCAGCGGCCCCAGCTTGCAGCGTGAGGAATAAGAGGCTGCTGCGGCGGCGGGGAGCACAGAGACAGCATCCAGCCTGCAGCGCGGCTGACGTTTGCCCCAGAGTGTCCACGGGAGCGGTGCAGGTCCCCACGCAGCCCAAGTGTAGTGAGGCATGCTGCGAGGGGCTGAAGAATCACGGAGTGAATGGCTGACCGCTGCCGCATGTCCCTAAGCGCTACATGTACACTTTATCCTGCTGCCTGGCCCAAACAATAAGAGACAATACAGACACACTCACCAACCGTAAGTGAAAGCGAGTCTGATGCACAATCCAAAGGGAATCAGTGACTGCAGCATGGAAAAGCTGCCGTGGGAACAGAACTCTCGATGGTAGAAGGCAGCAGCACCATCTAGTGGCCAAAAGCAGAATCACCCTCACAAATTAAAGGGCACTGGCAGCCAACCCAAAGGCCACAAGGTGAAACAAGCCTACGGCAAGCAAAGAAGGCCCACAGCCCAGCCAGCATAATAGCCCCCACAAGTGACGCCCAGAGACTGATAGAGGACCACCTGCTGGCAGGTGGCTACTCCCAAGCAGAAAGGAACTGAAGGGCACGCAAGAAACAGTCAGCAAAACTGGATACAAGGCCTACACTCAAGGCACTGTGAGGCGACGGCGCAGGAGCGCGCCAGAAGCACAAGAACACAACAGGACTTAAGAATCGCGCCTGAAGCACCAGAAGCGCGCCAGGAGTGCAGCGACTCCTCACAAGATATCCAAGAGAACGCGCGACAAGTGCGCCCACGCGAAGAAGTTCACAAGAATCGCAACCAGCACCAAACAGAAGAAGATCCATGGAGTGGTGACGTAACCCTCCAGAAGCGAACACCCAAGAAGCATCTACGCCACGCCAGAAGAGAAGACAGCGATGCCTGGTGGCCACAGGCCATCGCTGCAACAAAATGGCGAAAGTAAGAACACCCCCACACAAACCAACAATGGTTCTGAAACCCAGCACTAGGAAGTGTGAAAGCGCATGACGCTAATGCGCAGCAGTGCGGACAGCACTAGCCCAAAGCAGCAAGTCACAAGAGAAGACATGAAGAGCGCACCCAGATGCGCACCAAAGCAACTCAACTGCGATGAAAAGAAAATGGTTGCGCTGACAACCTGCAGCATTGAAGACTCAACACAGAAGCAACCTGACCACTCAGCTTGGTCACAAAGCACGAAGTCGACCAGCCAGATAGTCGCACCAAGAATCCTACCTGCCAGACCTCGGCAGAAGGGACCAGCACGAGGTCCAAGAAGCTCAGCACCACAAATCCTACCTGCCAGACCTCGGCAGAAGGGACCAGCACGAGGTCCAAGAAGCTCAGCACCACAAATCCTACCTGCCAGACCTCGGCAGAAGGGACCAGCACGACGTCCAAGAAGTTCAGACAAGGCACGGTCCGACGACCTAGACCCACGAACTTCAACCACACAAATTAACGAAAGTAACAGGAAGAAGATGTGAAGGTTGCGACGCTCACCCTGGGAAGTGAGTAACAAGAAGATAGTGTCCTAGGACTAGGACAAGACCAGGAAGACACGTGCAGAGTGCGCGCGCTGCATGGGGAAGCCTGGCCAGAAAAGATGAAGAAAAGGGGAACAGGGTACGTCGCGAAAAGAGGAGAAGAGAAGAAGAAAGTTCGGAGCGGCACCCCGCCACCGAAGAAAGGAAGAAAAGAGAAGTCCGAGTGACACCCAGTCACTTCAGGAAGAAAGGGGAAAGAACAGAGTGGCCACTGCCACTAAGAAGAAAAGAAGGAAGAAGTAATCAGAGTGGCACGACTGTCAAGCTAAGAAGAATGATGAAAGAACAGAGTGGCCACCGCCACTAAGAAAAGAAGAAAGGTGACAGGCACTGGAACACCGGAGTGCAATGGAGAACAAGCCTGGTAAGAGCACCGGCAGAGCAGACCAAAGACAACCACCTACGAGTCATCCATCCACATGGCGAACGCAGAAGAGAGCAAGATAGACTGTTAAAGACATCTACCTCTGGGGTTGGCGGAAGATCGAATGGCGAGAGTGCTCACACATCCAGCTGATGAACTGACCGCTCCACACCGACCCGTGGCAACCCAAGAAGAGGCCTCAAGGAACTCTGGTGGCAGCAAGTCCCACACGGGAGACAGATCTACAGAAGCACGTCTGCAGGACCCAAGAGGATGAAAGCCTCGAGAGCAATGAAGAGAGTCGACAACTCAACCTTCAGGTGGAACTAGGACACGACGGTGAGGCTCGTGGAGCGCCCTGCTCACGGCCCGAAGGCTATGGTAGAGCAACGCGACCGAAAACACCAGTCCAGTGGAAACCTGGCAAAGAGGTCCTCCCGGACATCTTGTGGCAGAAGAAAACCGGCGAGAGGGGCATCCTAGTGAGAGGGATGTTTGCACCTACTCTATTCACTTGCCAAGAGTCAACACTAAAGCCTGCCCGGAAACGTCACAAAGCCGGAAGAGAGAACAAAACCAGAAGACTGTTGACACCCATGTCATCCATCTATCTCTCCTCACCTACAGAGCGAAGCAATGGAAGAGCTGAGAACACCAGACAGACAGCACCGACAAAGAGTGAACCCGCCGAACAACTGCGAACCGTGCCACCGAGAACTATTAGTCCTGAACGCAAGAACTATACTGCCTGCGGCTTGCAAGCAGCCAAAGAGACTCATTTTGAAAGCGAAAGTCCAATGTCATTTTCTGTGTTTTCCTTCCCCCACAGGTTTTGGACTTTTTCCGTTTGGTTTAATTTTTAACCAATTTGGGAAGGGATGTAGTGCCCTAGAATCTGTTAGCATTCTAGTGCTAACTCTGTATTTACACTTAACACCCACTCACCACTGATGTCACTGGTCATGTGACACAGTACCAATAAAAGAGGCCGAGCGCACGTGCTCTTGGCCAGTTGCACCCAGTTACCAGAGTGTCTGTGTCAGAGGTTCTTTCCAGCATGAGGGCCTAAGGCCCGACCCTACACGCTGCACCTGCCACGCTCCACAAGAAAGGATAAGGAATTGTAGAACCGCAACTGCGGTTTGAACACGGTGCTTATGCGGTTAGACGATCAAAAGCGGTGTTTGCGGCTCCTGCCGAACACCCGCTAGGTTTTTTGAGCATGTTGGACCGCGTCTGTGGTATGATGAGAAAAAGCAGCACGCACAAATCCTGCAGAGCACGGCTCTACAAAATGAAGTGTGGAGAACCGCGCCAGTGGTCTGGCACTCAATAAGGTGCTAACAGCTCCTGCTGTGCACCTGGGGGAATCAAAGAGCAAATGTTACCGCGTGAGCGGCCTGTTGAGTCAAGGACGTGCTCGCGGCTCCGGCCGCACCCATGGGAATACAATGATAGAGTAAAACACTCCTGCGTTATCTCTCAACTGGGATTCAAGTGGCGTAGAAATCCAAGAAGCCAAGCAACGCAAGTCTGGATACGTTCCTGTTAAATAGTTTGAATTTCAAGGCACCTGATATGTTGTAGCCAATGAAGAAGAGAGGAAATTTGGAAAAGAGAGAGACAGAAAACTAGGTGTGGGAAACAGCCACGGTCTGGAAATAAGGCAGGATAGAGAGGAGAGAGTTTGAAAGTGGTAACAACAAGATTGTACCCCAATTGTCCATAAGAGAAAAATTCGCAATGTTAGCACGTGATGGCCACTTAGGGAGAAGTCTTATGAAGAGCAGAGCGGGAGTCACTACTGGGGGTTTAGTTTGGTTGCCATGCTACAGCATAGAATTGTGTCCACAGTGATAAGGTTAAAGTTATATGCAAACCACTTTAGTTGCTGGTAGATGTTCTGGCCAAGCCTTTAACTACACTAGCCTTAGATAGAGTAGGACCAGTTAGTGTCATGTGGCTTAATGGTACGTTCTTTCTTGTACTAGTGGACTATGGTACAAAGTTAATTGTACTGAGGGTTGTAAATCAAACCACTACTATTAAAAGAGTGTTTGAGGGACTCCTTTATGGAAGAGAGCATTCCTGAAATGTATGTTATATTCTAGAGTGAATGGTAAAGATGAAAGAGTTACCCTTAACTCATGTTAATTGGTTACCAGGTGAAGAAGCCCTACAAAATATAATGTGATCATATCACACAACTCCCCACATCATAGCATGCATATATCCTTTTTTCTCACTGAAGATCAGGCAACGAGGAACTACAATCTCTGCTTTTTAGAAGCACGATGGGGTGAGCGTGCAAGTTAACAGAGTGAGTATCTCAGAGAGTCAGGGTGCACCAGGGAGGGAGATTCTGTATAGCTCAGAAACCAGGACTACTAGGACATCGAACGGGGGTTGACTTTCCGGGCCCTTTGAAGACTGTAAATGTTTGCAAGAATGTCGTGGAATTGGAAAACAGGCAATGTTGGAGTAATGACAGAATTTGTAGGACTGATGTTTACACCCACTCCAGAGACAAGAACCAGCACTGTGGGACATAACTTGCAAGGTGTCAAAATGAAGAGAATTGTAAAACCACCACGCTGTAACAAATATTACTGCATTTATAAGTAGTTTGTATACACATTGGATTTACTTCCCTTTCAATAGGGGAAGAGATGTGTTGTGCTGTATTGTTATGTTCCTCTTGTCTCTTCCCTCTTTCTTCCCTCAAGTCCCTTGGTCTATGCTTGCTTAATAACCCTCCCAGTGGAATGTTCAGGCCTTATCCTCTTACTTGACAGTTGGAGTGTGACTGAAGATGGTGCTGATGTGGTATTCTTATCTTGAATAAACTCATGTTCATTACCTGCTATGCAGGCCCTACTTCTTAACAGTATCGATCTTTTAATATTTTTACATCAGTTGGTTTGATTAAGGTTCTATTGTCATACCGCACCCAAAGCTGCTAAGTGTTGTGTTTTCTTAATTTGCAAGTCACACTCACCATGGCTTCCTCCTGATTTGTGTGTATTATTTGGATATGTGTATGCTTTGAAACATACAATGTTCATTAATGGTCTATGTTAAATGCACTTTTTGTCACAAATTTAACAATAGAAACATTTTGTGCATGCTAACCCCACATCTTTCTTTCATACAGATTCAATTACATATGGCTGGGTCCAAACTGGGGTGGTGTGGTGAGCAAAAGAATGATGGATTAAACCTAGATCCTTATGACTTGGGGTGAATGTTTGCATTGTCCAGCATTCTGTCCATCAATCGTTTCCTTTGCAAATGAGAGCCATCTGGAGCCAAACACCTAGACGTCAATGCAATCGAAGGAAACAAAGGCTCACAGGTTATCACTTCACAAGTACTTAAGAGAAACTATTCAAGGCAGGTGAAGAAATTGTCCATGCACTGTAAGAATGCCAGATGTATCTTTGTGTATTTATACAAATAATGATTTAAATGGAGCCTACTAATTGTTTTTATTTCATTCTTTGATAGCGCTTCTCATCCCAGTGCAGGGTGTCAGAGTGCATTACATCACACACAGACACAAGTCATACCAATGTGTAAATCAATGTACAGGAAATGTTACATAAGACAATGAGGGTTATAAGGTGTAGGAATCACATATCATCCATACTTATAGACAGTATATGTTAAAAGTGAATGGTCGGAGAAACAAGATCAGGATATAAAACGGAACACAGTGATTGGGTTTGTCTGTACGAACAAGATTTTATAACTTCCCAAAGGAACTCTTCTTTGCAATTTTAGAACAAAAGCAGTTTGAGAAAAACAAAATATAAGGATCTAAACCCATGACTTACAGTTTTCAAGCAGCTCCTTGATGCCGGTAAACAAATCACTGTGCTCTATTAAAAAAGACTGCCATATATGAACTGTAACTGACAAAACAATCTTTTTTTGTTGTTGTAACTTTTTATTATAATAAAACATCAACAAACAAACAAGGCAATATAACAATAGTGCAATCATCAGGCGTGTGCTCAAGGAGGACGGGAGAAACACGATAAAAGATAAAAGTCGTCAATTACAGGTAAGGGGGGGGCCGGGGGCAGAACTGCATATGAACAATAAATACATCACATCAGAGCAGGAATGTGCGGTCAGGGCGATTGGGGAGGACTAGAGATCTCTGTGAGCGGGGGCGTACATATATCACCCCGGTACGAGTTCCACTGGTTCCAAATCTTCCCCCATTTCCTGGGTCTACCTCTCGCCACATACACCGTTTTCTCTCTGAACATGCACCAGTCCATACTCTCTTTCCAGGCCGTCACTGTAGGGGGCCTCTGGGACCCCCATAATTGCGCAATATCTCGTTTGGCTATCATATTGGCAAGAGTCGCCCATCGAAGCTGTGACACATCCTAATCATTCGGTCCCCATACATTCAATAGACATTGCCTGGCTTCTGGCATCATCACAATACCCGTTACCTCACTCATCACATCATGTATACGATTCCAAAAACGCACCACCTCAGGGCATTCCCAAATTATATGAAGAAAGGTGCCGAGGAGACCACAACCACGCTTACATAAGCCATCCGCGGAATAGCCCATATAAATCAGGCGGGGGCCGGTGACATAGATTCGGTGGAGGATCTTGAGCTGGACCAGGCGGAGGCGGGCCGGAATCGCAACCTCCCTGGGAGAGGAGATCGCGGACTGCCAGTCCTCGTCGTCTAATTCAATACCATCAGCAATCCAGGTGTCCCTAAGGCGGTCAAGCAAACTCGACCGGTCATTAATCATCTTTTTATAAAACAATGAAATAGTGCTATCTGGCACATGACCATCCAATATACGATCTTCGAGGTTGGAGGATTTCGGAACGTCACTTCCCACCAGAAACACTGAATTCAAGGCATGACGTACTTGAACATAACGAAAGAATTCCCTGTCACTCAGCTGATATTCCACTTGCAAGTCTGAAAAGGTCTTTACCCCTCCCTTAACCCAGAGATCTCGTACTTTACGAATACCGATCGTATCCCATTTGGCAAACCCCTTAGTTTTCCACAGAGAACCCAATTTTGGGAGGCGTAAAGTGGAGTTGCACGGGTCAATCTATCTCTCCAGCCCATAGCCGCATTCGCGCTATGCCATATATGCACGGCTATAGCGGTAGGTCCTGAGAGACCTAAATGGGCGGATCCCGAATAAAGCGCCCTGTTATAATCACCACCCGGTAGCAGCCACCTATCCATTTCAAATGCCGGATTCAACGCTGGACCATACATTCCATGGTTGATGGCAGCAAGTTGGGAAGCCCAATAATACCTTCGAATATCCGGAAGCGCTATGCCGCCATCATACCAGGGAAGCGTTAACTTTGGAAGAGCAATGCGCGAACGTCCGTCCCATATCAATTGCCTCTGTAAGGATTCTACCTCCCGGAAATATTTCGACGGAATCACGTCAAAACTGTTCTGGAGGGCATATAGAAATCGCGGTAAGGACATCATTTTGAAAAGGGCCGCACGCCCCAGCGGAGACAATGGTATTTTACGCCAGCGCACTACATCCGAGCGCAAACGTTGGAGTGGGGGGAGTAGATTACGGTCATAGCGAACCGCAGGGTCCAGCGAGATAAACACACCCAAGTATTTAAAACCAGACTGCGACACCTGGATGGGGCAACCCCGCGGCAGAAGGGGGACACCACCCGCGAGAACATAAATATAGGACTTTGACCAGTTGATAACAAGACCCGAGTTCTTCCGGAAGGAGTTAAGCACGCCGAACAACACATTAAGCGATTTTTGGGGAGACGTGAGGTACAATAAAATATCATCCGCGTACAATGAAATACGATCTTCAAAGTCCCGAGTCCAATATATACCCCTCATAGAGGGTTCCCACGTAGCCAAGCAGCGAGTGGTTCCAGCGCAAGAGCAACGAGAAGCGGGGATAACGGACAACCCTGCCGCGTGCCCCTTCCAAGGGCAAAGGGCATGGAGACCCGACCATTAACCACTACCTACGCCAGTGGCGTATTGTACAGGAGTTTAACCCAACTAATAAAGCCAGCGCCTAAACCGAACTTGGCGAGTGTGGCCCAAAGATACGGCCATTCGATTGTGTCGAAGGCCATCGTGGCATCTAAGGAAGCCAAGATGGCCGGTTCACTCAAAGTCGCTGCTCTCGCGAGAACACCATGCAAACGCCTTAAATTCAATGCTGTGTTACAGTATGGGATAAAGCCCAACTGGTCCGGATGAATCAGATCACTGATCACCGTAATAAGGAGATTAGCGAGTAACTTGGCCAGAATCTTAGGCTCAGCATTCAGGAGCGAAATAGGCCTGTAAGATGTACAACGATCCCGTGGCTTACCTTCCTTGTGGATCACCACAATGGTCGCAAGATGCTGATCCCGAGGGAGGGTGCCAGTTTCTTGCGCAGTCAAAAACATATCACGGAGGTATGGTGCTAGCGTATCAGGGCGCAGTTTATACAGTTCGATGGGGAGGCCATTGGGACTCAAGGCCTTTCCGGAGCGTATAGAGCGCACCGCCAGAGCTACCTCATCCACCGAGGGTGTGGCATCCAAACAGTCCGGATCCGACTCTGGCAAACAAGGCAATGCGATATCCCTAAGTAACAACTGAGAATCCTCCTCGGGCCTGTCTGACACCGAGGTGTAAACTTCCCGGAAATAATCAGCAAAGCATCCAACAATGTCAACCGGGTCTGTCACACGCACACCATCTGAGTTCTCAATCACAGGAATCACACGACTCGCTCTCTCCTTTCTGTCTAGCCAGGCAATCAATTTTCCTGCCTTATCGCCCACATCATACAATCGTCCCTGTTGTCCCCTACTCATAATCTTGGCAGCATCAGTTACTAAGTTTTTGTATTCTAATTGCTTAAGATTGAGGATATGCAATGCGTCTTGAGTAACGTTACGCTCCAATGCAGTCTCTAATTCAGTAATTTCTGTCTCGAGACGAACAACTGCTTCATTTTTACATTTCTTGGCACACCCTATCAAAGACAATGCCTGTCCCCTAATAACTGTCTTGAAAGCTTCCCACAATGAAACAGGTGAGGACACGGATCCCACGTTTTCAGCAAAATACAAATCTAATGATTTAATCAACTCAGTACGGGTTTTGGGGTTAAGAAGATACCAAGGGTTAATCGGGGCCACTCTTCCTTCAACGCCTGCATTAGAGTTAAAATAGAACCAGAGAGGGGAGTGGTCCGATATACCCCGAGCTAGGTGTCTAATCTCTCCAATGGAGGAGGATTGGGCCGCCGGCACCAGGACATAATCTAATCTAGAAAGACTACCATGTGCGCCCGAGTGGAAAGTGAACTGCGTCTGCTCTGGGTGCAGTAACCGCCAACAGTCCACAAGCCCCAATGTCTCCAAAAATTCACCCAACCAGGAGTGCGCAGCTGTAAGGTCCCTGGGTGGATAGCGATCCGCCCTGCCAGAGACGACTGAGTTAAAATCATCACCTAATATCAGAACACCCTCTGGGAGACCCAAAACCATCCGCCCCAAGTCTGCAAATGTTGTGGATTGTAAGCCAGGAGGAACGTAAACTGATACCAATGAAACTGTTTCCCCTCCCACCTTCCTATTAGTGCAACATATTGACCCCTAGCATCAAGAACCACTTCATCAACCACGAGGGGGAGTGAGGTCTTAAGCAGTATACCCACCCCTCTAGAACTAGAAGTAAAGCCAGAATGAGCAACCCCACCTATTGAGAGCGTGGCAAGTATTCCCAATCAAGTGTGTCTCTTGTAGCAGGACAACGTCGGGCGAGAGGCGCCGCAAAAGCTGCATAACCACCCCTCTCTTTATCCGATCTCCCAACCCATTTACATTCTAGCTGAGTAACTTAAACCCCCTACCCCCCATCCAAACCCACGATGAACTCCCATCTCAGAACAAGCACCACACCAATGTCCGAAGTCGTAACAGTTCGTTGCCTTGAAAAAGAGAAAAAAAGAAAACAACCCCCACACAATTCCCCCCTCGCCCCACTGATCCTCAACAGACCTCCCCCCCACCCTGCACCCCTGCACAGACTCAGAAGCCACCCCAATTTGCAGTGTGCCTGTCGCCCTAGCAAAAACAACAACTAATCTACACAAAGAAACCCCAGAGGAGGAAAGGGTCCCTCCGTCCCCGCCACCCCCCAGGATACCCACAGAATGATCAAAGAGGTCAGTGAGCCGCAGCTGTCCACGGCGGATAGTGTTCAGGACTCAGGCACCATTGTCATTCTTGGTCCATCAGGCCCCCTTCTGCGCCACTAGCATGGTCTCGGCCAGCACGACGAGCAGGCAACGTGTCCAACCAATCACTCGCTTCCTCAGGCCGGAGAAAAAAGAATGTCCGATCATCGTATTCCACACGCAGCCGGGACGGGAACAACATCGCATATTTCAGCTCCATGTCTCTAAGCCTCCGTTTCACCCCTTGAAATCCCATTCGTTGCTTTTGGACCGACTGGGAAAAGTCGGGATAAAAGTTCACTGCAGTGTTCTCGAACTGCGTAGGACCACTTGTCCGTGCAGCCTGCAAGATGGCGTCGCGGTCCCTGAAGTTAAAGATTCTTGCGATGATTGGATGGGGGGGAAAACCGGGCTTTGCCTGTCCCCCCGGCAACCTGTGTGCACGTTCGACCGCGAAGAATTTGCTCAGGCCCTTGGGTGCGAGATGATTGAGGATATGGGCCTCTACTCGAAGATCAGTAGAGAGTGAGCTAGAATCTTCCGGGACCCCAATAATACGCATGTTGTTGCGTCTTACACGGCCCTCAAAATCCTCCAAGCGACGAGCAAAGAAGTCATTAGCAGTTCTCAGGTTGCGCACTTCTGTTTGCAAGTCGGACATATCCGTTGTGAGGCTGGATGTCTTTAGATCAAGAGACTTCACCTTTTCGTTTGTCTTAGCCAGATCTGTTCTGATTAGATTGACATCAATAGCCACCGTATCTAGTTTTAGGGCAAGGGCTTCATATTGTTGGCCGATAGAAGTCTCGATGCCAGCAATGGCGCCCTTCACGTCCTGTAGAGTTAAGTTCGCCGACATAGTAGGATCGTCGATAGCCGTCTCCCGGATCTTAGGTGCGCCACCGGGGGATCCCTTAGGAAGTGTGTAGCGGTCCATGACATTCGTCTGGGCTGAGCCTCCACGGAGGTTGGTCTTAACTTTCCGTTTGTCACCCTCGGGCTTGCCCGTCATGGCGAGCCGGGTGCCCCAAAGGGAAGCTTGAGACCTGGTCCAAAGGGCTCCTTAGAATTCACCCACAAGAACACCAGAGGCAGAGACGAATCAATATGAGTTCACAGCCACACAGTCGCTATCCCCAAGCCCAATGAACTGACATAGGAGCCAGCCGCGATCAGCAGTCACCCTAATGAGGGGGTACGATATGCAGGAGAAACGAAACCGAAAGTGAAGTGGGGCTGCGGGCTGAACACCGTCAGCCGTTGTTGTTGAACTACTGTCCGGATAGAGTCACAACTCAAGGCCCAGGCGATCCCATGGAGAAGGCCACAAAATACAGGATGGCGTAACTCGGGAACCCGAAGTCCGATTTCGTCGCTGAAAGCAGCTAGTACATCAGCTGAGCTGTGTCCTCAATGATCTTCCGTCAAATCAGGATATTATCCAGGATAGATGCGGGAGGTGGCGAAGGGTCTCGGGAGCCCTGTGCTCACGCGGCCATCACGGATGCGCGCGAAGCTCCTCCCCCTGCCCTGACAAAACAATCTTGGTGTCCAAAGCAATAGCCGACTTCAAATACAAATGTGTGATCTGCATTTGACACACTATGCTTTGCAGCAGACACATTAACACTCTATGCCACTTCATGAGTCAAAACTGTGACTGGACAAAACACAGAACACTCCCAGAACTGCATCAAGCACCAGAGTTATCTTACTGCTACTATAATTCCCTTAAAATTGATGGGCACAAGAGGATCAGCTGCCCTCATCTTCTTGGGCCTCTCCGCAGCTTTCGACACAGTGCCACACCACACACTCATTCAGCGACTTCGCCACATAAGAATCACAGACATCGCACTCACAGGACGCAGCCAGAGATTCCCCCTCGCCCCCCTTTTCCATGCACTCCAAAACCACCATCTGCAGAGTATCCCAAGGCTCATCTCTCAGCCCCTCCCTCTTCAACATCTACATGACCCCACTTGCAGACATCGTCAGATCAGACATCAACCTCACCTCCTACGCCAATTACACCCAACTTGTCTGCTCACTCTCAGCCAACCCCACCTAGACAAAGACCAACTTCCACAACTGCATGAAGAACTTAGCGACATGGATGAAAGACAACTGCCTCAAGTTGAACACAGACAAGATGAAGGTTCTTATCTTCGGCAGATACACCGGCCTTAGGAATGACTCCTGGTGACCACCAGAGCTCGCTCCTACCCCCATCCCGAAAGACCATGCCCGCAACCTCGGCATCGTACTGTACAGAGAACTCTCCATAAGACGCCAAGTCAACTCTGTCGCATCTGCCTGTTTCAATACCATCCACATGCTCCGAAGGATCTTCGGGTGGCTCCCCACAGCACCAGAAAAACTGGAACAGAGGCCCTCACCCCCAGCAGACTATACTACGGCAATGCACTTTATGCAGGCACAAAATCTTTGCTCATGTAACGACTACAGACAAAACTGAACGCATCACCCAGACTTATCCAAAAGAACACACATCACCCAGCACTCCAGGGACCTTCACTGGCTCCACATCTACAAGAGATGCCAGTTCAAGCTTCTGACCCACACATATAAAGCACTCCACAATATCAGACCACGCTACATGAACCACCGCCTCACCTTCCACCAACCCACCAGAAACCTGTGCTCTCAACATCTTGCCCTCGCACAGACGACTTGCATCCGGCCGCAGCTGCATCAGAGGGTGCTCGTTCTCTCACCTCGCCGCCAACGCATGGAACACCGTCCCTCTCCACCTACGCCACTCACACTCACTCAACCACTTCAGGAAGGGACTCAAGACCTGGCTCTTCAACTGAGACCCGCAGCACAGTGCCTGGATACTGCCCAGAGTGATAAGTAATGCTTTACAAAAACAACTTGATTGATCTCTGCAGTAGACGCATATTTCCATGACCAATTAAGTAAGCTAGAAAAGTTTTACTGTCACATTTGTCCTTGTAGCTAATTTCTTTGCAAGTGATTTTTATTTTATTAAATAAATGTACAAGTTGACAGTTAGACTCTGCTTTTCAGGCTCCGTCCTTCATGACTCCACTCATTTTCCTGTGCTACACCTTGACACCCAATTTATGGGTGTCGGCATGCAAACCTATGTCTCATTTACTTACCCAATTCGCGCCAACTGGTTGCACCAGGAGCTGTGTAGCCCCTACCTAACAGACTTTGGTGCTCCTCGATGGACCTGTCTCTACTTAATTAAATTTCACACATTAGGCTGAAGCTGTAAACATTCTCAAATAGAATAACAGACAAAGACTAAAATGTAAAAGTTTACTAAAAGAATATAAGAACAGAAAACATGAGCTGGATCATCAGTCAGTTTAAGAATAAAAGCATATGATCATGATGTACAAGAAGAACTCAGTAAAGTTCTGCAAATCCAGCATAGATTTACCTTATAAGAAAGGGAAAAAAGTGCGACCAGGGTCCACTATAGGAGAAACAGGTCCTTTTATAGGACTTTAGACAAGGAGTTTCAAACATTTGCTACACAAGTATGATTCTCATAGTATGCACCAATGGTAAACAAGCAAGAAGAAACATTTTAGCACAGAATACATTCAAACAGCCTCTAACAATTCTACTACATTAGATTAAGATGTTCCCAGAGTTTATACAGGCAACATGACTTGTTACATAGTATATTACTCGTTCTGAAACATTTTCCTAGATTAGGTACATCAAGTTCAATGTGACTGGGACTTAGGGTGGCCAACCGTCCATAAATTTCACGGACCGTCTGTAATTTGGACCTCACGTCCGTTGTCCGTGAGGATCACTTTGACGGACGCCTTTTGTCCGTAATTTTGGGGCTTGCAGGGAGCAGAGCTGTTCCCCTGTGAGTGGCCTCAGCTCCCTGAAGGGGCTGCCTCGCACTCATCCTCGGAGCACAAGAGCAGTCCCACCCAGCCCATTGTCATTCTGTATGCAGGCTGATTGCCACATACAGAATGACAATGGGCCAGTTTGGGGTGTTACAGCATGTGGTGGTCCTCCTCCTGCCGCGGTCTAGGGCAGGGCATTCTGTTAGGGTTAGATGGAAGAAACGTACAAAAAAAATGTACAAAGTGAAAAAGAAGAGGTTATAGTTCTTACACAGTCTCATCATTTTAGAGCTAAAGAATTTTTATTCTATAAAACAATGCCATAGTTGCTGCTTTTTTATTTATTTTATTCAACAATCATCCATTGAAAAAGCCATTACCCATGGCTTGTTGTAGGTCTGTTACTGGATGCAATGATAGAAACAGCAAAATACCAATCGGGCAGCATATTATGCTCAGCGCATATTTATAGCTTAAGTGTTTTAAGCCACGCCTTTAATTACATCAGACACGCCCCTTGGAGAGACCCCCAGTTTTTTCATTCCACTTAAAGACCTGGAAACAACACCATGTCAAAACCCCTTGCTTTAGGAACTACAGTGAGGGTGAAGTTCTTGATGGGCCTCTTCTGTCTGCAACTGGATGGGTGAAGGGTGGATGGAAGGATTGGTGGCTAAGTGAAAGCGGAATGGAGAGAGAAAGGGAGGATGGATGGATGAGTGAAAGCATGGATGAATGACTGACAGAATGGATGGGCGAATGGGTGCATGAATGAGTGAAAAGAAGAATGTAAAGATGGATGAGTGAAGAATGCGTACATGAGTGAAAGGGAGGGTAGAGAGCTGGAAGAAAGGATGGATGAGTGAAATCGTGAATGGGTGGACAGATGAGTGACTGGGTGGATGGATGAGTAAGTGAAAGGATAGCTGGATGGGTGAAAGGGTAGAATGACGAGTGAATAGATGGATGAGTGAAAGGATGGATTGAATGAAAGGGCTTATGGATGGATGCTGGATGGATGAGTGAAATGGTGGATGGAGGAGTGAAATGATGGATTGAAGGATAGATGATAGATAGGTTTGCAAATGGCTGAAAAGGTTTGGATATGGATGGGCACACAGAATACAGAATGAATGGTGAAAGACTGAATGATGGATGCAAGAATTAATAGATGTAAATTTGAAATGGTGGATATCAGGGGTTTGTTGGATGAATGGGTAGATCCTTGGACAAGAGAGCTCTTCTGGGGAGGGTTGTGATGACTTGTTTTGCTTTCTTGGTGCCATAAGAGCTTTAGTTCAAATTGGGAGGTATTTAAATTTTCTGGCTACTCCCTTACCTATGTGTTACTATTCTGTATTTGATGTGTGCTTATGTGTGGGATGTATAAATCATGCACATGACATTTGAGTGACACCCAACTGCTACTTGAATGTTACACTAGTAATTGTAAATATTTGCATGTTTTGTTTTAGGTCTATGGTTTTAGGGAGAGCCTCATAGTGCCATGAGCTATGCTTGAGATGTATATTGTGTTTGTAGCAATTGGCAAGGCGTCAAAAATAAACTATTTAATTATTTAATAGTGTAGCGACAGTGCATTCTTTATGAAAGCTGCAGAGAACAAAAACAAGCACTGGCGTTGCCAATAGGTTTCGCATTTAGAAAGTTGGAGCTATTGGTTTTGTAAATTACATTTTATATTTATATATTGTTATTGACAATGCCAATAACGATATATAAATATAAAATGTCATTTACAAAACCAATAGCTCCAACTTTCTAAATGCGAAACCTATTGGCAACGCCAGTGCTTGTTTTTTTTTTCCACTGGTTTGTCTTTTCAGCTGAGCTTTTGTCAAAAATGTGACTTTGAAGACCTCAGGTGCTATTTCGTATTTTATTTTTGTCAGCTGTCTCTCTAGGAAACATTTTATATTTGTACAGATGTTTTAAACTGAGAAAATGTTTTTCATTATGTTCGTTGGTGGGGAGATAGTTCCGCGGGTTCTGCTCTCGCTGCGGATAACCAACTCTGTGCGAGTTTTACACATTGGAATTGAAGCTGGTCCAACTCATTTCCCCTTCGTTGTGTGGTTGATGAACTGAATGTTATTATAATCGGGCAATAATACGCTTGAATTCCAATTTCCACGTAGGGGATTTAAAAAATCCGTGAAAAATAGTATTTAAAACACCATCTATGTCATGAAGGGAACAGAGAGAGCCACGAATGTCCTGTCGCTCCGGTTGTTTGACTCTACAGCCACAAAAATTATCACAAGTTAACAGTGAAATGTCGCATTTATTTTAATGACTTGGGAGGGACTGCACAGCTCGTTAAATGTCATTGTAGTGAAGAATGTTCACACCGTGCAGAGCAGCTCTGTACACATGTGCGTGTGCTCTACATGTATGTGCACAGATGTGTGAAACTCTCACACACATTCCCCGTGAAAGGGTGCCACGTGGTCCTTCATCTGAGGCCTGTCAGGAACACGTGGCCGTGGCACCTCGCTGGCTTTCCTATTTATTACATCCGAGTGGCATTAAATGCGCATCGGAGAAAGATTGGCCAATGGGCGGTCTCGAACAGATGGTTTCAGTCATTTTCTTTTCGAAGCCGCCGTCACTATGCACCCTCTTTCCTCTGCCGCAGGACATGCGACCGTGCACACGTGCAGCATCGCAAGCGTGTTACATCGGTAGGGATTGCGGGTCAGCGCAACTTGCACACGCGTCGTATAGTGCCAAGTGTGTATGCTTCTGTGAGCGCACTTTACAGCGTCTGACAGAACAAGGGAAAAAGAGCTGGAGAGCAACAGAAGGAGCCAGGGCGGTAGCAGGTCAAAGAAGGATGAAGTGAGAGCGACAGGAAAGAAAGGATGAGAGCGAAAAAGGCTGAAAGGGAATAATGTAGCAAAAGGAAGAGTGAAGAATGGTATTGAGGAAATAAGGAAGGGAGGAAAGTGAGAGAGGCAGAGTGGATACAGAGAGCAAAATATTAGGAAGGGACAGAAAAAGTAGAGAGGTCGAAGAGAAAGGGAAAGAAAAGGATAATGTTAAGTGTTATGGATAGGCAAATGCGAAACCTGAAGCCGGATGGGGGCGGGAGAGCCTGGTGGGGGGGCGGGAATGCGAGCGAGGGGAGGAGAAGTGTGGCGGGCAGATGCGCGGAGGGAAGCCGGATGGGGGCGGGAGAGCCTGGTGGGGGGGGCGGGAATGCAGGCGGATTAGGGAGATGCGCGTGCTTGTGTGGTCACGTGACCCGTTTTTACTCACATGCACTGTGGAAAAACCGCAGTGGTTTGACCAGTCGATCGAGCCCTTGAATTTTCGCCTATTACATTCGCAAGCGAATGATAATAGGCGAAACCTAAAAAGGCTCAGGCCAGCATATCGGTTCACATGTTCAAACTAGTAGCTGGTCACTTGCCAATAAAATGTACCCTAGGTGATTCTTTCTTGGCAGCCCAAACAGATCTTCACACATTCTTAACTATGTTCTACATTTTATCAAGTGAATCAGATCAATCCCTTGACCCTCCTTCAGATGAAATCAGTCACATTAATCACATAGTTCTGTCAATTAATTGATATAGTTTCACGGTGGTGGTGAATTAAAAATAAAACATCTCCAGTAACCTGCATGTCACAGGTTTTAATGGTGGCCAACTCAGCCTTCCATTCTTCAGGGGTAGTTCAATTGAGTACCATTAGATTGGACAACAACACCTATTTTTTTACGGAGCTTAAAAATGGCAGAGTTGAAACATGAAGAGCTATAACAAGGTATTATGTAATTACTATTATTAAAGGATTGCCCACGTACAACACAGATCACAAAGCAACACTTAATCAGTGTTCAAACACTGCAGCACAATGGGTGCTAGTGTGTAAATGACCAAAGATCCTCTGAGTGTAACACAATGTATCTACACCATTTAAAACAGTAAATATTCCAAACAGCATTTTCTAGGTATTCCAAACAATTTGCAAATAAATGAAATCATTTTTACTATCACATACTTTTTCAGGTCTAAAAAACTGTGATAATGGTACTTTTAGAAAGCCAAACACCCCCGTTAAAATAAGAAATTCCAATATGCTCAAATTATTTCCACCACCATCTATAAAACTTTAATTATGTGTTTTACACGTAAAACGGCCTCACAAAAAGACATAATAGGGACAGAGTGAACTGAAAAGCTTCTTTTCTAATACCAGCTATCACAGACTACAAAACACATTTCTTTCTTGCATCAACAAGACCAGCATCGTTTAGGAAATTAAAAAAATACTGTTCAAACCATCAATATTTTATGAGAACACTTTGTACAGTGCCAAACGGGAGACAGAGATAGAAAGAAGCCAACACAGAAATCTGATGCCAGAAAAGTACAGTCGGGGGGGGGGGGGTCATTACCCTGCCCTCTCTAAAGTTAGAAACACTGGTGTCAATGCTGCTGAGACATCCTCTCTCCCATCCTCGCCCCTCTTAAAGTAGCCTGGAGTATGTTCTTCGCTAACCCAGAGCATCTTTTGCAGCACCCTCTCAGCTGCCCTCGCTTTCCACGAACAGCACTACGTTGATGTGGTCTGCTTTAAACAGTAGTTAGTTGAAAATGCTTTTAGCATGACCAACATTGAGTATTTATTATTATCGTGGTGAAAACAAAACGAATTAATGAATTGCGTAGGGAAGAGCTTGTGTCTATTTTGGTGCCCGAGTTGTGTGTTAATGATAGAAGTGACCCTGGAATCCAAACAGAGTTGGGTTGGTAGGGCTGTGGGGAGCATCTGTACTGGAGAGGGAAAGAGGAGCCGAGCTTCTCATTTGCAATTCTTACCGAGTATCTGAAAGTATCTGAAAGTGCAAGATGGGTGCAATAGGGATTCGGAGATGAAATGTCATTTGCATACTGCCAAACTCTCCTTGGCAAGTGCTGGAGAAACACGGCTGGGCAGGCGAGCACATTTTACACCGCGAGCCAGCAAATCCCAGAGTCAGGGGCGAACAGCGTGAAGAGACAGTGTAGATAGAGACTACGAAAGGCAGAAACGGTCTAGGAGGAAAGAGATCGCAAGAGAGAAAGTGGAAGGCAGAGCAAGGGGAAGAGTGGGAACGAGTGTGTGTATGTTTGTGTGAAAGAGAGAAATAAGCAACGATGTGACATATAGAGAGAAAGGAACAAAGAAAGAATGACCATGGGAAATAGTGAGAGAGACGGCGAAACAAAGAGAGAGGGAGAAACAATGAAAGAGTGTGTGTTAGTGTGTCTTTATGACTGTCTGAGCGGGAGTTTGCGTGTGAAAGAGACGTATGTGCACGTGTGTGAATGATCGCCTCAGAGGGCGTGTGTAAGAAAGAGAGAGTGTCGAGCAGCTTGCTTGCCAACAAACAGCTCCTGGAAGGCTTTGTTCCGAAGTACTTAAGACAAGCACCGATATATCTCGGCACAAACTTGGATTACAAACGTGGTAATGGCCTAAAGAAAACCACCAGTTCAACGCCAATCAGCATTTTCAATTGTAGATAAAAGCACGCAGGGGATATCCCCAAACTTCAGGTCAACTCTAGCAATTTTTCAGTGGGTATATAGAGAAATACCGATATAGTGCTTAGCAAGATAAAGCTATACTCCGACAGTGTGGCTGCAGGGCATTTGAACAGCCTGGTGGGTGGATCAGACTGCTTAAAAGATCGGCCTCAACCTATTCTGACAAGTTAAATTACCCAATCACTCTTTGCAAGCGAGGATTACAGGAGGGAAAGGCTCTTCAAGAACCAGCCTCCCGGCCTCCGGAGTGTCTACATTCTGACACGGCCCACTTCTCACTTGGTAGAGAACCACAGCAGAGAAAGCATCGTTATACAAGTCAGGTCCCGGGCCGCGCTGTGATTGGCTGACGTCACGGGGGTGTCCCGGGCCGGCAGCCAATCACAGCGCGGCCCTGGAATGACGTCACGGGGGTGTCCCGGGCCGGCAGCCAATGGCAGCGCGGCCCGGGACAAAGGGGCGGGGCTTAAAAAAAGCACCAGAAACGCCCCCGAATCGCGTTTTCGAGAGAAAACGCAATTGACAGCCTCTGCCTCCCAATGGCTAGCCTCCATTTATGGAGCTAGCCAATTGGAAACAGAGGCTGTCCTAACCTCACTATTAAAAACAACAGATTTCGATCTGGGAGGGGCTTCGCCCCTCGCCAGGTTACGAAACCTAAAAACTTTGTGACTTCCGTCAGCTTGTGCAACTCTCTGTGAAGCCCCCATAAGCAAAGTCAGATACCATATTTTAAGTTCAACTTGCTGAAACACCCTTAATGCGTTCCCTATGGTGGGTTCCTCACAGCAACCCTCCCTTCAGTTCACCTATGCGTGCTCTTCACATCTCACAATGGCACTCGGATAAGAGATGCTAGTAACTAAGTTTATCCAAGCAGATCTTACTGACCACTTCTCTCACCAAACATGCCTGCTCAGGACCATGAGTTGTAAATAAAATATCAGACAGGACAACCCAGTGCAGTAACCATAAAAAATAGATTAGCATATGAAATACCACAAAAAATCCTGCACAGTTGCTCAAAGCTGCACGTATACCAAAAAAAACGCGAAGGGTGCAATTGTCTCAACCTAATATAAAACTTATTTTGACCTGTACTTAAGTGGTTGTCTATTTACTTTCTTTTATACTATCGCACAACTTCCTCTGATGTGTCTGTAAACCTTACCTTTTGTTCCGAACTTTTGTCCTGAATTTTGACCTTCTGTCCTGAATTTTGACCTTCTGTCCTGCATTTTTACACTTACCGTCCTGAATTTGCACCCATGCCAGTTGGTCACCCTACTGGGACATATTACAATGTCACATCCAAAACGGAGGAAAGCACACGTGTCTGAAGTTCGTATGAGCTTGTATTCTCGTGCATGATATACTACAATAAAACTGATCCCACGTGTTCCCGGAATACATGTTTTCCAATTCCAAGACTGCCTGGTGGCTACACAAATCAACGTGTAAATGGTGTCTCACAAAAGCAGCCTTGCGGGAGGCAATACATTTATTACACTCTTCTGTTAGTAGCTTCGTGTTGTTGCCCGTAAACTGTAATGACCTGGTACCGTTACATTTCAAAATATCGTCATCGTGCAAAAACGCGAAACAATAAAATAACAATTGCACGCGTTAATTCTAATCGTAGATTTAGGGTAAATCCGTTTAGAGCGTCCCTAGGTAGCGTCACTTATGCCCCTGGGGTGGTATCGAACGAATACTAATGTGCGCAGCAATTTTAAGGAACACTTCCGGTAGGCAGCCATGTTAGGTGTATACAAACTGAATTCAACCCTTACTAGCGCGCTCTCGGATGAGAAATATGGTGTGCGTACCTGTTTTGTAATGGGAGCTGTTGGGATTTGTAGTCCCTAATGCGTGTGTGACCGGACGCTGTCGTTGAGCCCGTGACGCATCCCTGCAGCGGCCTCTGACGACCATCTTGGAATTGGAGCGAAAAGGACCTGACCCAAGAGTTCAGACCCCATCAGAGTGCGTGAAAAGGTGCGGCATCCGCGAGGACGGGGTCGGCAGAGACCCAACGCGGAGGTGGGTGGTTATTTGGCCTATTGAATGCTAATATGCTTCTTCAAGACGGGTGGTACGACTAAACCGTCCCTTGGTTGCAGGGTGTAAACAAGAGGCTGAAGTCTGATCTCCGATGGTGGGCGCCTACTTCCCTGCACTGCCCTCTGACAGTGACCCTATCGTCCTGCCACCCCTCCCCCTTTCATTCCTGCATCACAGCTCCATCATTAAACGGTCATAAAGGAGGCGGGTTCCATCTCTCCAGGAACTAAGGGATGTGTACAAGTGTAATAAACGTATACAAAGACATTTCCTCCAAGAGCGCTGGTAGGTGTGTTCTCCAATCTTCCGTACCTTATTAGTACTATTTAGGGACGGACACCGTGTGCAACCCAGTACCTCCCTGAAGTTATGAAAAGTACCACCCGCTAGTAAAACTGCAGTAGTTAAATCTAAAAGGTGTGCCCGTTCTCTAAGGTTAGTCTTGATATTCAAGATATTTGGGCTGATATGTTGAAATGATGTACGTCCCTTTCTTCAATATGTCAGTCTCCTGTATAAACTTTTGATCCACCAACCTGTCGAATAATAACTTCTGTCCAATAAGATTAAGGTGACCAGATTTCGAGAAGTTAAAACAGGGACTGGCCAGATAATACAAGTAGGACTAGAACATTTTAGCCTTACTTTCATGTCTGGTCTGTCCCGATTTCGGCGTGCCTGAAAGAAACCGAGAAATCACTTAATTTAGTATACCTTTCAGTCGTCCTTTGCAGGCTGACTTTATCTTTGTCCCAAACACCGGGAAAGTCCTCTAAACAACCGGGACTGTCCGGGGAAATACGGGGCGTTTGGTCACCCTAAATAAGATGTAAAATAGAGAGTTGATCCATTATAGCTGTCAGCTTTCGTTGCCATGTAAACATCATTCATCTTATGAACGTCAGTCAATCAAAAACTCTGCTGGTCCTTTGCCCCAGGTTAGAAGTGCTGAAAATGAGCTCAAAACGTATTTGCTATAAATGTAAACTGCGATCCCTGCTGTGTTTGTGCAGGCAATGGCTCTGTCTTTAATATATTTTATCAGACTTTATCGTCCAACCAAAGATGATTATCAATTTGAAATAAAGCTCATTTTCATTGTTAAAATAATAAGCAAATGTAAAATGTTACATATTTGATATAAACACATTAGTTCATTTGTTAAGTGCATTAAAGATAGAGCCACGACAAGGGCAGTTTTCCTTGATCTCGGGTTTAGCAAATATTCAAATGTCCTCCTCACAGACTGTATTCCAGTTTATTTAATTACTGTTTTTAGGTCGCAGCCTACCAGATGGTAACTTTCAGAAAGTTGACCTAGGAATGCATTCCCCCCCATTGCTTACCATTGGCTTTCTTGTTTGTAACTCCGATTTTCTGGCTTGCTATTTGCTGCCTCTCTTAGCTTTAGGCTCTCCAGGTTCAGTTCGTCCCTCCCGTAGCCTAAAGCATGTTTACTGTATTCTTCGACAAACTCCCTTTCTGTAAACAAACCTTTAAATCTTGTTCTTATTTTGTCACATTTGCTGTGCATTCAAAGACCGTGGTCAAATGTCAGGCGCTGTCTTCCGAAGGCGCTTGTTTACGTTTCTTTCTCTGACTTCAAAATGAGAGGATTTATGTGACTATCTTGCTGGATACTGAGGGGAAGAAAGCTTTTTTTTTTTCTAGCACACCTTTAAATGAACTGTGTAAGTATTTCAGAATTAGGAACACAAATGAAGCGCATTTATTGTTATTTCTGAAGTGTGTTAGAAACAAATAATTAAATATGATCAAAGACGATCATTACACTAGAGGATGCAATTTCCACATATTTTAGTTTGTGCACTGTATAGTTTTTTTTTTTTTAGTAAAGCTGTATGTCTGTGCAAATGTAAAGGTTATTTCAATTGAAAAAGTATTGTCTGTAATGGCAATGCGCTACCATACCATGCATACTCTGCTCCACACCACTCCACTCTGCACCATTCCACACCGCTGCACTCTTTAGACAGAAGTTGGTCCATCACTCAAATAAGTGAAAATACAAGTAATGGTTGTAGATAAACCTTATTCACAAAGCAAGAGCAATCAATCCGTCAAAATCTTCCCATTCAAAGAAAGGCACTTGTAAATTTAGATTTTGAGTCGACCTCACAGCATGGTAGATACATTTCCCATATTATAGATTGTTGAAGGACCACATATGTCAATCGGGTCTTTTCTAGAGATAATACTCTGGCTCACTGAACTGAAAGGGTCATATTATATTGATTTATTCAGCATTTTTGATCTGATTGAATCTTTTTTGAAGAAAAAATACAGCATATCAAGAAATTCTAACCTACAACAAGCCCTGAAGAAGTCCACATGAGGATGAAACGCGTTGGCGCTCATAAATTTTAAGAAATTTGCATTCCAATAAAGAATAAAGACATTTTGTACCTATAATCAAAATTTACAAGTGCCTTTCTTTGAATGGGAATATTTTGACTATTGTTTGCTCTTGCTTTGTGAATAAGGTTGATCTACAACCATTACTTGTATTTTCACTTATTTGAGTGCTGGGCCAACTTCTGTCTAATTTGTTAAAGTGATTTGTATGTCACTTTCTTGGGGCATATGGAGGTCATGTCCCAGGCCCGTGGCAACAATCCCATGACCGGAAATATAGCCAAAATAAGGTACCTTGACTGGTGCACGACTTCTTGCCTTGTCCTCTTTGTGTGTGCACCACTGCACTCCTATCTGCACCACTCCATTTTACACCAATGCAGCACGCCACTGCATGCTGTGCCACTTTACGCCCCTCTACTCTACCCTGTACCACTCTACGCCAATGCACGCTTTGCCACTCTACACCACTGCACTCTTCGCCACTCTACACCACTCTTTGCCACTCCAGTCTACACCACACCAATCTACTCTGCACAACTCCACTCTATACCACTGTACTCTATAGCACTCTGCAACATTTTACTCAACACCACTGTGCTCTGTGCCAATATACTCTACGCCAATGCACTTACTCTGTAACACTCAACTCTATGCCCCTCCACTCTACTCCAATTCGCTGTACGCCACTCAAATCTACTCTGCACTCTATGCCTCTACACCACCTCACTCTTCGCATTCCACTCTACACAACTTCACTGTACCCTGCACCACTCCACTCTATGCCACTTCACTCTACTCTGAAACAATCTATTCTACGCCACAGCACTCTGCACCACTCTACTCTGCATCACTGTACTCTACACCACTCTACTCTGCACTACTGCACTCTACGCCACTAAACTCTATGGCACTATACTCTACCCCACTGTGTGCTACTCTACTCTGCACCACTCTATGGCACTCTAATCTGCACTCTATGCCACTCCACTCTGTCATGTGACTCTACTCTGTGTGCTGCCCTCTGCATCACTCAACTCTACGCCACTCCACATCACTCTATGCCACTGCAGTCTTTGCCACTGCACTCTATGCTACTTTGCGCCACTGCACTCTTGGTTAGAGCACACAACACGGGGCTACTGGAGGTGCCGTAATTTCGGCAGGAAGGCCCAATTGATGAAGGGCGTCTTCCTGATAATGCAAAGGACCTTTTTAAAAGGAAATAAAAATTGTTTAACAAAAACTGTGTTCACCGCAAGATCTATGACAGCCGATTCTGTATGTGAAGTACTGCGTTGAGAAGGGTCGCAGACTTCTAGCACTATATGCCCATGGAGCTATAGGAAAAGCACTTGTAGGATTTACAACTTATATAACTATACAACTTTGATATAGTTTCCCTGAACTTATACAACTCTGATATAGTTTCCCTGAAGATTGATCGCCTAAAGTAGAAAGTGGGACAAAGATATAAGAAGGGACCAATCAGCCCTTGAATATTTATTTGTCTCAGTTAGTGGGTGAGCAGCAGTGTATAAATTGGAAGGCACACGGACGGCGTCATGTATATGTTGTGAGAGTCTTATCCTGGTCTTGATAAAGATGGTATAATTGGAGCATCATCATGGAAACGCGTCAACGCCTTACACAATTCGTGTTGTAGCTGGAACTATGAAATATTTAATGAATTACAATTTATCGGGTTCCAGTTCTAACGTTTTCTTAACACGGATGTGCTTTTTATGACAAATTCTTTGACTTCTTTGTACTCTGTGTCCTTATATTTTTGTCTAATAGATCTATATGTAGTGGTAAACAGTTTTTTGCTACAATCTATTATAATACTGAAACTACATTGTAGGAATATGAAATCTATGCAATGTGTTTTTTTAATCATATTTTTAAATTTATTTAGTCAAATGCTTTTATAATGTTTTTAATAAAAATACATATATATATATATATATATATATATATATATATACATATATATATAATTTCTATTTTTGGTGTACTGATTTTGGGTTGGCAATTAGACTCCCTTATGTTTAATGGATGTGGTATCGCATGTAAGGGTGACTGTTTTAGAGTTGTATGTATTATTGAGCAAACCAAAGGAAGATACATTTTTACCACTCTAATCTACGCCACTGCATTCTACGATGCTGCATTGTATGCCACTGAATTCAATGCGAAGGCACTCCTTGCTACTGCACTCTGCCACTGTACTCTGCAGTACTACACCAATACACTCTACACCAGTCCATTCTGCTCTGACACTTCAGTGTATGCCACTCTATGCAACTCCACTCTATGCCACTCCAGTATACAACACTCTCTGCCACTCCACAACACTCTACCCTTTGCCATTTTACTCTGTGACACTCCATGCAAACTCTCCTCTATGCCACTTAGTTTTATCCATGCTGAGCAGTAGCCACACTGGTGTACAACATGGCTAAACCACATTTGCAAAGCCAATAGCTCTTGCATAGGCAAGACCTGTTGGTTTTGCCAATGCGTGTTTAAATAGGTATTTCGTGTAACTATGGGAGATGGTCCAAAAAAGTAGTTAATGGCTCCCTTCTGTGAGGTGTGTCTTTCGCACTGGCATTGAGAGTTGATTATCCAATTTAGATTATGATGAATCTAACTCAAACCAAGAGGAAACCTTAACGAACTACACCATATCCCAGAGATTAGGCCTTATGATGGGTAATTAGCTATTCCCGGCAACAACTTCATGGAATTATACCAACTCAGTGACTATTGTGAAACTATGATGGATTTACTGCCTGTCATTAACAGCCGCCCAGAGAGAGTGAGACGAGAAAAACTGGGAGGACCTACTCATAGGGGGTAAGAGTAGTGATATGATAGTAAAGCGTTCTGGTTCACAGTAGCTAACCGGAGTTGTAATTCATAGAACCAAATTGATAGTTGTATCCAACCTGAAACCTCTTTAACCACTTTGCTGTATTATATAAATACACCATGGAGTCCGATGACGGGTAGGCAGGCCCGGACTGGCCATTGCGGGCACCGGGCAATCCCCCGGTGCGCCGCAAGGGTGGGGGCCGGTTTTGGGCCCTAGGGGCCGTTTTTGTTCCAGGGCCGAGGCCCTGGAACAAAATCAGCCAAAAACCGGCCCCGCCAAAGAGCTCGGTCGCACCCCAAGGGGGCCGGCCGAGCACTTTGCCAGGGCCGGGTTTGGTTCTCAGTCCCGCCCTGCGGGTAGGTATCCTGGGGTTTGGGAATAGTGATACAGTGTGAGAGGCGGCTTTAAATCGAACCCTGACACACACTACGAGCAATAAGAAGCATAACTCTAGAGAAAGAACTAGGCTCTTACGGGATAACTGGAGACGTATATTTAAGAGCCCCTAATGAAAGGACAATCTTTATAACCTACTAACAAACACCATGGGTCGCACCCATACCACTCACCTGGTCTGTTGCGGAAATTGTCACAATATATAAGAAAGGGAGTGAAGCATCACATCCAATTATAGACAAATCAGCTTGATTAATAGCTTGCAGAAAGTATTCTGCAGACAGATACTGATTAATTACATTAATGGCTGGATGATGGAAATATCCTCTGAACTCTGCAAAACCTGTTTTTTACTGAACGTATTAGTACAATAGACCATGTCTTCAGATTTTGTATCTTGTATTGGAAAACTGTAGTTTTAAATAAGGGCCAGCTGTATGGTACTTTTGTGGACATAAAATCCGCTTTTGATCTAGTTCCAAGGGATAAACTTTGAACAGCTCTAGAGAGGATGGTTGTCCCTAGCAGTATTCTGTCAATACTAATCCGCCTGCATAACCAGAATTATGCACAGGTACACTGGGTCAGTCATGGTGAACTGACACAGTGCGTCCCAGTCGAAAAAGAAGTAAGATAGGGGTGTGTCCTAGCCTCAAAACTATTTTCTTTGGGCTTAAACGATGTAATTGCACACCTGGATGGTTGTGAAAATGATTGCCCAATTTTGGCAGGCAGTAGCGGTCCAGCACTACTCTTTGCGGATGACAGATTGTCAGTTTATAAAATCGCTAGAGGCTTGCAAATTTTAATTGATCATTTTGTGGGTTTCTGTACAGAACGAGGTTTGGAGTTGAACCCATGGAAAACTAAATACATTACTATCAATCTGCACAAATCAAATAGGGGGAAGATACTCATGGGAGGTGAAAGTCTTGAAAGGGTTAGTGATTTTGACTAACTGGGTATTAAATTGATAGATAGTATGTCCTGGTCAAAGGACATTAGCAAGAGCAGATAAACTCCAGCAGAACACACCTGTCATATTAAGAGTTTTTTAAAATCAACAATATCCAGACTAGTGACTCTGGCTTGATATATTTATAATGTTAAAGCCTTGGGTGGTACACTATACGGGGCTGAACTGTTGATGCGTCACAGTCAATCTGACCACACTTGAGAACACATTTCTGCACTCCTTGGTCCGTCTTCCCCAGAGTACATCACTGCTCCATTTTTTTTTGGGACTTGGGGATGATAATACTGTGTACAAAGGCTAATTTAAGACTGTTGCTATTTTGGCGGAGGCTGTGGTATACAGAGGTACTAAAGCCACACCGCATAGCCTGGTACAGCGTCTCCATCAGACAGTTGTTAGGGGGAAAGCCTTTAATCACCTCCATTTCTTTCTCATCAACTGGGTACAAGTGGTCAGTTGTGGTGGCTTTAAAGCTTAGGCTTTTTGTCTTCATGCTGGGTCCCTCAGGGGTCCTAGATAAGCCCCACTCTTTTTAAGTTTCGCCTGGCCGTAGCACTGCGCAGCAGTGCTCGCGCAAGGCGAAATTTGGTTTCGCCTGGCCTACAGATGATCCTACAGTGTGGGGCTTTGTCCCGCCTTATCTTCCATTGGCTAGCTCCATAAATGGAGGCTAGCCATTGGAAGAGATGGGTGTCTGTTACTCTTTTCCCCGCCTTGACGCGATTCATGGGCATTTCTGTGCCTTTTTTTAAGTCCCGCCCCTTTTCTCTCCGTCATTCGGAGGTAGTCACACAATATGGTAATGAATCCCCAATCCGAATACTTTCACAAAAGAGAGCTCAGATGAAGGAGTACAGAGGTAGGCTAATTTATTGGTATATAAATATGGCTCGGGTGCCGTGTTATGAAGTCCCTGGAAACTCTTCTCAATGGGAGTAAAGTTCAGTAAATCTCAGATGTCTACGAAGCGCGCGGCTCCAAGTAATTTTTGGTTTCCATAACATGCGCTCTTTGTTTCAGGCTCTACGTCTGCCACCCAGGAGCGCTGCCACGTCCGCTTCCCGCGGAGGTGGGGGCACGCATGCTGCAGACAGGGGTCTGCTTTAATGAGGGTGAAGGCCGGGAGGGAGTGAGTGCCCGCTGTGGCGCTCCTGGGATTGTGCGGAGGGCGGGGACGGGGAGGAGCGCTCTCCAGGGAGCTAAAGGTGAAGGTTGGCTAAAATGTATTAGAAGCCACTGCCCTTTCCTAACTCCCAGCAGACACCGAGCCCCGCGAGGAGCCGCTCCAGACAGCAGAAGGGGGCGCCACGGACCGGTACTCCTCACCATGGCCAGGACAGCGGTGGCAGCAGCAGCGATGCTCCTCTTCCTCACGCTGGCATTTGCAGTAAGTCCCGCGGGGCGCACTCATCCTCGTGTTGTGTCGAGCCACGCTGGGGGGGGGACAGGAGCGGTAAAGTTGGAAACTACCGGTGTTTGCAGCGCTCATGCTAAAGAGGGGGAGGGGTGGAGCGGGGGTCCCACACCGGGTTTCATGGGATGCCTTCTCAGCAGGGGGAACGTTACGTGTTCAGGTTGCTTCCCCCCCTCCCCCTTGTCCCGCTGAAGAAACCAGGGCAGTAGTGTCAGGTTTATGGCCGTGGACTGATTGGGCCTCCAGAGCCCTCGTGTGAACCACTTTTCGAGCGTCGGTGCCAATAATGGGCTGGGTGCTTTGATTTCTGATCACCAACCCCCTCCAGTACACGTGTTTCCCAACTCCCCGTATGTGGAGCGATGTGTGAGAATGATAATATTCTACTTCTTATGTAGATTGTTTTAAATCCTGCGATGCTTGCGTGATAGTTTAATGTGTGGCTGACTGCGCAGATTTTACACCAGACAGTTGAAATAAAGACAGGGTTGTCTGCTGTCGAGCTCATGTAGGTTAAAACGTAACAAAACTTTTGTATGGTAGCTCTCTCTCACTTCCCAAGTTTCGAAATGGCCCTAAAGCGCTACGTGCAGCGAGGACGTGGCTCCTTCGAGGTGCATGGCTCTTGCTCGTTAAAAGGTTTTTGGGTCCCGCTTTAGTTTTCAGCCCCCCCCCCCCCCACTGAGAGCAAAGTACGCTTTAAGGGGCTCCTTGGGGGCACATACCCCAATGGCAGAGCGTGCGGGTCTGTGCCAGTCTCCGCCTCGGCGCCCTGCTGCGCTACCTGCGGCTCCCCGGGGTGCCTTCACAGCTGCTCCCTAAGTGGTTAATTGGCTGGGAATGGGCGGCTGCGCCCTGCTCCCGCCGCAGGCCCGAATGTTTGCCCCACACGCCTTACCTGCTCTGTTTACTCTGCAGCCAGAAAGCTAATCCCTGGGGGTCATCTTGACAGCGGTGTTTCAAGTCCGTTCAAGGAAATTGCTGCTATATTTTCATTTAAAAAAAATATTTGAGCAATTTATACTATTTTTACACTTGCCTCGTGAGTTTTTTTTCAGATCACAATATTTTTGCCTGATTGTAGAAAGCAATGAATGGTCGTATTTGTAAAGTTGACACCCTCACGCTGCGAACACTACAGAGTGTTATTGTTAGTCCGAAGCCATGCTGTGAAGTAGGTGTTCGTAGAGTTTAGGTTCCAGGAATAAGTTGACCCCTCTGCAAAGTGCAGAGTAGGGGCAGGTGAAACCAGTTGGTTACAGTAGTACGTTTAAACTTTATATTACAGTAACTATATTTTAAGTTTTTCCCACTAAAAAAGTGTTGTATGCCCAGGTATTGAGCATTGACAACAGCTAAATGCTGTTTTAAGTCATTGCGTTTTTTTTCACTTGAAATAAAAATTGAACCAGACCACTGGTCGACTGGAGTTTTCACCACGGTAGAATTTAGAACGACGGAACCCTGTCACACTCCGGCGAAGTTGAGGGTATAAAATCTCAGACATGCTTTTTAAGCCACGACATTTGCTTGTAAACTGGAAATATAACGCACTATGTCTATACTACTTTAACTGGAAAAAAAAAGCTTTAACCCTGTCCCGTCTCCCTCTAAAATGTCTGCTTGGTGGTCTATGAGTGGGGTTCCCCCGGCAGGTGGTTCATAATCCTAGTTTACCGTTTGTCCACTGCGTGCTGTTTAGCAAGCAGTTTGTTGCACACTGGGAGTGTCTAGAAATCCCTCGCTTCGTCTCCGTTTTAGTAATTTTGCCATCTTTGGTTAATCTATGAAGCCCCCTCCCTCTGGTTTTCTACCTAATTCCAGAGCTTTTAAAGTAATAAACGGAAGGGGCGGGGTAGGGGTATGAGAATGTGTCCTGCCAACTTTGCAAGTGGGGAACAAGGTTCGAGTCCCGACGCCGGTGTAATATCTTTTTCGTGAATGCATATAACGAAAAAAATGTACCAGGCCGTGCGCATGTATTCTGGCGCTCATGTAGCGCAGTAATGCCGCTGGGTGGAAACATACTGTACCGTTTTTGATCACGTGCGCAAGCATGACGTTAAGGTGTGGCTGTTTTGAGACAAGAGCTCCTCAGTCCTTTCTGGTACTTGCAAGTCACAACCTGTCATATTTGTCTTTCGATTTTGAGTCGGCGTTAGGTTAAAGCAAGCGTCAAATCTTGGACTAGAAGACAGGACTCTAGGTCCAGGGTCACGTGGTAGTCACTAGGCACGCCAGCTATGTATTAGAGAAACGTCCTACATCTGTATGGGAATGCCCACTCTTTCCCCTTACACATAGGACCTCTAGTCAGGCAGGGCACAGTGGCAACAGTATAGGGACCTAAACCTTTTTTGGCTTTTTATATAGCACAAACTTGGCCCAAGCACATACCCATGGTTCTGTAACCAGGTCTCTGCCGGGACCTCCACAAAGAGTTGTCTTGTTCATTGACATTAGCGGTTTCTGAATGTACCCCCAGCATGTTTCCCGTCATCGTGAGCTTCTCTCGCGAAGTGACGTCTATGGACTTGTTGATTTTTTTTTAATGATTCTGGCTTGCTGTGGACTCGATTCTCACTGTCTTTCACGCTTATCGATGTGCCTACCTTTTTTTTTTCTTCTTCTAGTTTTCTGTTCCTTTTGTATCATTTCTGTCCTTTTTTCGTTGTCCCAACATCCACAGAACAAACTAAAAGGACTATATCTGTTTAATATTTTATTGGCACATTCGTCATGATCTGATGGTTAAAAAAAGTCACGAATTATCCCTTTTTGATGATAAACGAATAGTGAGCTAGAATACAATTATATTTGCCACCATGTAGCTTGTGGAATGCCAGTACATCTAGGCAGGAGATGGCTATATGTCCAGGAAATGCAACATTTTGAAATTTGTGCACGAATATGTGAGTTAGGCTTGGTGATCATTATACATTTCTATTGGGTAAGGCTCAGAATATTTGTGCAGCTACAGATTAAGATGTTCATTTAGACTCCAATGAAAACAAGCATTTGCAATGCAATAGGCCTCGCATTGACACAAGTCTAAGCTACTGAGATTGTAAATAACAATGCCTTTTATTTATGTTTAAAAAAAATAAAAGGCGAGGAAAACATGGCGGCCGCTTGTTAACGCGGCGCGCTCGTCTTCGACAGAGGCTCCTGCCGGGATGCCCCAAATGACGAACTAGCTCCGGTCACCACAGACGGCGACGGCGAGAGGAGAAAGATGGGAAGATAAGGCTCTGTCAGGTTTCGGGACCTTACCCCTTACCCGCCGAGCGTTTTGGCTGCGGGGCGGATCGGGCTGAGAACAGCTCGGCGCGGCGCCTGGCGCTTTGCGTGTGCCGTGAGCAGAGAGTGGGCGGGCGGCGAACTGGGAGCGCTGAGCGCTGAGCTCGGCTGAGCTGCATCGGGAGCGGCGAGATCGGGGATCGGCCACCTGGGGACGTGGAGGCAGTCGGAGCAGCTGGAGCAGCTGGAGCATCAGAGCTGTGTAGATACAACGGCGGACAGAGCTGCCGATGTGCTGGGGGCGAGATCTCCTCCCTGCACCCTACCGCTGGGGGGACGCAGCCGTGGAGCTTCGCAGAAGCAGAAGGGCAGCTGCTCACGGCGTCACTGCAAGGAGAGTTGCAACAGACACATGGTGCGGTAAGGGGGACCAGCAGGGTGAAAAAGTGTTGGGAGTTTTGGGAGGTGAAGCTCAACCCACTGATAGCTGGGGGCCCACAGATAAAAAAGACTGCTGCCCTTTGCAGAACTTGGCCCCTGTACCCAGAGTTTTCAGATTTAAGGCACACTCACAAGCCCCCACCCAGGCAGTTATCGAGACCTTGAACATAAATACTGCTAGAAACCTGGGGAAGCGGAAGGCTAAGGGGAAAGGAAAAGGGAGCAACAAAGATAAGGGCTTAGCCGTCCCTACAGGACTTAGAGACACAGGCCAAGTACAAGAAGCCAAAAGAAGCTCAGGGGAGCAGCCCCTCACAGAGTCCGAGCCAGAATCAGAGCTTGAGGCAGTAATCGACACAACACAACCCCCAGCCCTAAGGGCCCCGAGAAGAGGTAAGGGTTATCAGCTACGTTACACCAGCCCGAAGGAGTTACCCCATAAGGTGAATCAGAACAAGGGGGACTGCAAAACAAAAGCTAGCAAAACCTCCCGAATTACACCTTCATTGAAGTCCTATTTCAAGGTCCTGCCCCAGGTCCTAGACATAAATCAAAAGCCCCAAAAATTTCTTAACACGCAATTTGTACCCACATCGGATGACGCCCTTGAATCTATAATTACACCTGTAATTACACTCAGCTACTTGGGGGCAATCGAAGTGGAAGTAACAGGGGCAGAAGGACCAGTCTGTGGTACAAAGATGGGGGACCCAATAGAGCAAGCCGTCAACACAATGCCTCTTATAGACCATCAAGCCTCGACCTCTGCGTCAAAAAAGGTGACTAAAGAGTCGGATCAATGTGGTGGGAGTAGCGAAGAAATTGAAAGCGACGACACCCTCCAAGCCATACTTCTTAGTATGAGAAAGGAGATTAGAAGTGGGTTTGAGGAGTCGAAAAGATGTTTCGAGGAATCGAGACAGACCCAATCAGAGATCCGCACTATGTGCGAAAGCTTAGAGACTAAGGTAGACGGTCTCTCGTTAAGAACTGGAAGCTTAGAGGATTATGTCGGCGAGCTTAAGGCAAAGTTGGAGCATGCGGAGACTAAGATCAGACCCTACGACGAGAAGGCAATGCAGTTAAAGAGAGGGTCGAGTCCCTTGAAAATTTTTCGAGAAGGAATAACCTGAGGCTACTAAAAATCCCGGAGGGGAAAGAAGGCGGAGAGATAAAGAGCTTCGTAGCAACCATACTAAAAGACTCTCTTAATTTGGAAGAACCCTTGTCTGAAATAGAATTGGATATTCAGAGAGTACACCGGGACCCATTTCGTCTTAAATCCGGCAGAGCTAAACCAAGGAAGATCCTGGTGAACTTCCTAACGTATTCATTTACAGAAAAGATCCTGAATCTAGCCCTGAAAGCCAAGACCCTGAAAGCCTCAGACTTCTCTTTTGAAGTCAGGTCTGACCTCTCCAAAACCACACTAGATAGGCAATGGGAATTAGGCCAACGGATGGAGAAGTTTAGAAGTCTAGGAGCCATCGTCCAAATGAGATTCCCTGCCTTTCTAAGGGTAATGTACAATAATAAAATGTATAATGTTAAGTCTCCTTGTGAAGCTGATGAGCTATTAGCCACTATTAGCCAACACGCAAACCCTCCAGACCACGTGTAAAAAAAAATAAAAAAAGTTAGCAAAATAACAAAGGAAAATGTAAAAGCTATTAAAAAAAAAAAAAATAAATAAAAAAAAAAAAGGGAGAAGAAAAAATGAGCACTTGGGTTGGGGAAAATTAAAAAAAAAAAAAAAGAAGGCGCAAAATATAGATGAGTGAATAAAATAAAATTTTAAAAAATTAGAGATAAAGAAAAAAAAAACATTAAACTCTTCTTTAAAAAGAAGTAACAAAAAAAAATGTTGTGTGGGGCAAATAAACAAGTATATGGATAATAGTACAGGAACTTCACTAAAGACCTTCACCCCCGGTAATAATTCAATATTAGAAGCCTTGAGCTATACTAGGATTTACCAGGCTTATTTATAATTCCTAAGATCCCTGCCCAAAACAAAAAAAAAAAAAAGGGAAAAGGAGAAGGGAAAGGGAAAAAAAAACCTTTGGTGATTCAAGGGCTATCAGAAGCAATAATACCTAATACCTAATAACATATCCCAATATTGATACTAGATAAAAGAATAAAACTATACCTTCCGCTAAATCGCCATTGCTTACATAAGATATAAGATACTAAGCATAGTGACCGATAAAAGCGATAATATGGGCATGAAACAGGAATTCGTCAGAGACGACAAGCTGGCAATGCATCCTGCCAGAGTAAGTTGGGGGGGGGGTTTCCAGGGGTGGGGAAGGGGTGGCAAAATATAAAAGTCCTCATAAACTGAATCTTATAACCATGAAGAGTATGGATCCAATAATGCTTCAAAGCTATTGTTTGGCTAAGACAGAAAGTGATATAGGAAATGACAGACAGCTAACCGGCAAAAAAGTATTAGAGCCGAAGGCTGGAAAAATCATGATAAAGAGACTAAAAATTGATGTCAGAAATTAAATTTCTGTCCTGGAACGTTAATGGTCTGCGAGTTAGGGTGAGGAGAAATAAAATCTTACAGTATCTACGAGACTCACCCGCGCAGATCTTGGCGATCCAGGAAACGCATCTAAATAAACAAGAGATTACAGACATATTCCAAAAACTTAAATGGGTTGATAAATTTGTAAGCACGGACCACAACGCTAGTATTCGCGGAACTGCCATTATTTTCAAAAAAGCAGCAAGGGCCCAGATCACGGACTGGAAAACAGATGCGAGCGGCAGATGGCTGATAGTTAATGCCCAATTATACTCGAGGGGTTTCACCATTACCAGCTATTATGGACCTAATCAGGATGATCCCTCTTACTTAAATATTTTTCAGAATTACCTTATTTCTTGTGTCGACCCCATAATATGGATGGGTGATTTTAATCTTGTCTTAGATCCGAAACTGGACAAATCTCCCACTTCCAGAGCCATAGCTCACAGTAACATGAGGGATACGCTCCTTAGAGCCATGTCGAATCTTGGCTTAAATGATCTTTGGAGACAAAGAGCTGGTAAAGCCATGGGAGTCTCTTTTCACAATCACAAATACGGACACAAATCTCGAATTCACTATGCCCTTTTCAGCCTTTCCCTCAAAAATCAGATCAAAAATATAACATACTTACCTCTGTATCTTTCAGACCATTCCGCTATCCTTTTCTCGTTAAAACTAGAGCAGAAATCCATTCATTCATCCTGGTCCTTTGACCGAACAATACTATTGGAGGAAGAGGGGAAAGACCACTTGATACATGAAACTGTCTCCTTCTATAGGCTCTGCCTCATTGGTCACGGTATGGGAGGCCTGGAAAGCTTTTATAAGGGGCTGCATTACCAGTAGGGCCTCTTACAGGAAAAAGAAATACGGGGAGGAGATCCTACATATAGAGCAAGAACTGACCCGTTTGGAGTCATCAGATCAAGCCCCCTCTGATAACCAAGAGGAGAAAACAGAACTAAAAGCTAAGTTAGATACCCTATTGCAAGGAAGGCTAAACAAAAGATGGCAGGCCAGCAAACTCGCGCATTTTGAATATGGCGAATCAGCTGGAAAACTGCTGGCCTGGAAAATAAAAGCTGACCAGACCAGAAATTTCATCAAAGAAGTGAGGGTGGCTGGGGGAACCATTAGTAGGACAACAGACACAGAAATCGGGGAAGCCTTTAGTGAGTTCTTCCGGAATATCTATACAGAAGAACTCACTGCCAGTCCAGACGAAAGGGATGAATGGCTAGATAGCATAACTCTCTCAGAACTGAACAGCTCCCAAAGTGAAAACTTAGACGAAGAAATAACGGAAATAGAAGTTAATAACACTATCAAACAACTTATACAGGGCAAGGCCGCGGGACCGGATGGTCTCCCAGGAGAACTATATAGGGCCCTTAATTCCTCTCTTACTCCAGTCCTTACGAGCCTCTTTAACAATATACTAATCAGAGGGGAGACACCACCAAGCTCTTGGGGGGAAGCAAATATAGCTTTAATATTAAAAACAGGTAAAGACCCAGCCGAATGTGGATCATATCGCCCAATCTCGCTTCTCAATAATGACTATAAAATCTTTGCGTCAATTTTGGCAGCACGACTGGGAGGCGAGATTGGATCGATTATCCACCCGACCAAAAGGGGTTTATCAGAGGCCGGCAACTAGCCGACTTAACTTATGATTTGGTAGGAGCCGCGGATATTGCCTCAACTTTTGGCTTACCCCTGGCAATCATGACACTAGACGCTACAAAAGCGTTCAATAGGGTAAATTGGGAATATCTAAACACAATAATGGGCAAATTCCATCTTGGTCCCAAATTCTGTAGAGCTATTGGCCTACTATACAACAAACCTAGTGCATCCCTACTAATAAACGGCACGCGAACAACTCCTTTTAAAATTAGCCGAGGAACAAGGCAGGGCTGTCCCCTATCCCACCTCCTTTTTAATCTATACGTAGAACCGTTTGCACAGTCTATTAGGGAGGACACTAATATTCCACATTTCACTTTTTTCGGGCTGGGAAAAGAAGGTCGGCTTATATGCCGATGATATACTCATCTATACAACCGATCCTGCTTTGGCATTTCCTATAGTTATAAAGAAGGCGGAGGATTTTGGAAGATTTTCGGGATATGAAATAAATGCCGGGAAAACGGAAATTATTTACAACAAGGGGTGGTGATGGACAGAGTCTCTGAATTAAGCAGAGTACTCTCACCCAGTCAAGAGATCAGGGCTAGATCCAACACCGTTTTTTAGCTCATTGCACCATCCCAGTTTCAGAACCTGGCTGTATGCAAATTAGTCTGTCCCTGGCCCAGTGCATCATGGGAACAGGGCAGACCAGACTACAAAAGCCAATTCTTACACTGGGAAGGAAACAAGCTTCCGGGGACCGGTTTCTGCCATTTCAGGCGTCTTCGGCCCGGCTTGCTTGAATCCTGATGGTGCAATGAGCAAGGGACTCACATCTGAGTATACCCTTCCACGCTTAGGGTGGACAAAATTATTTACAACAAGGGGTGGTGATGGACAGAGTCTCTGAATTAAGCAGAGTACTCTCACCCAGTCAAGAGATCAGGGCTAGATCTAACACCGTTTTTTAGCTCATTGCACCATCCCAGTTTCAGAACCTGGCTGTATGCAAATTAGTCTGTCCCTGGCCCAGTGCATCATGGGAACAGGGCAGACCAGACTACAAAAGCCAATTCTTACACTGGGAAGGAAACAAGCTTCCGGGGACCGGTTTCTGCCATTTCAGGCGTCTTCGGCCCGGCTTGCTTGAATCCTGATGGTGCAATGAGCAAGGGACTCACATCTGAGTATACCCTTCCACGCTTAGGGTGGACAAAATTATTTACGACAAGGGGTGGTGATGGACAGAGTCTCTGAATTAAGCAGAGTACTCTCACCCAGTCAAGAGATCAGGGCTAGATCCAACACCGTTTTTTAGCTCATTGCACCATCCCAGTTTCAGAACCTGGCTGTATGCAAATTAGTCTGTCCCTGGCCCAGTGCATCATGGGAACAGGGCAGACCAGACTACAAAAGCCAATTCTTACACTGGGAAGGAAACGGAAATTATGGCTTGGAACATTTCTAATCTCCAACTCCCGGTAAGATCCTCAATGAGATATCTGGGAGTTACAATAACTAGAGACTTGGATCATCTGGCTCAAAACAACTTAGCTCGGATCTCCCGCGAATCACAATCTTTGATGAAAGCTTGGTCCTTTCTCCCGCTTACCATCTACGGGAGAACCAGCCTGATAAAAATGAGCATTCTCCCGAAATATACTTTTATTTTCAATACTATTCCGTTAACGTTTGACCCCAAACAACTTGCAAAATGCCAACAAAATATCAACTCATTTATTTGGGGATATAAATCCAGCAGACTGGCTTGGAAAAAACTGAGAAGGAGAAGAGAAAAAGGGGGGCTTGCATTACCAGACCTGGAAAGCTACGCTTGGGCATTCCACTTGACTCATTCCAGGATGCTACTTAAGATCCCCTGGGAAAATGCAAATGGTCTCATGTATAAGGCAATGCTATTGGGTTCGGACCTTCCATTGAATGGCTTCTTGTTTAAGTTCGGCCACCAGAAGTTTTTCAAAAAAGTCAGACTAAAGTCATTATTGGGCACTATAAAAGAATGGTCCCAAATTAAATCCAAGGCCGGGATAGGATATTTATCCAAACATGCACCGATCTGGGATTTACCCGGGCTATCACCACAAGACTCTATTACAGTTAAAAGGGTCCTTGTTGAAGCAGGCATAACACAGTGGGGGGATTTGCTGGAGGAAAGATCCTTTATGGAATGGGCTTCATTCAAACTCAGGGTAACATCATCACTCTCCTGGATAGTATATTTACAACTGGCCAGCTGGCTTCGATCTCAAACAAAGAAAAAAGCAATGATGGGTGACTATAGCCCCTTAGAAAACACTTTAGTGGAGAGACCCGCGGGAAGAAAGGAAGTCGCACTTTTCTACTGGCACATCATAGACGATGGAGAGAGCGACTCCAATCTCCCGGCAAAACTTTGGGGTGCAGAGGGAGACCCACATATGGAAGACATATGGGAGGAATCTTTTACCCTCCTCTACAAAATCATCAAGCCAGCATGGCTGAGGCGTAATCACTTCTTCACGCTGCATCGGGCATATTATTCCCCTAAACGGCTCTCGAAATTCCAACCAGGGAAATGCTGTAGTAAATGTTCCTATCCAGCAGCCTCAGATCTTCATATGTTCTGGGAATGCCCGAACATTGCCACCTTTTGGCAAGAAATCAGGGAAACACTCGAATCCATCCTCACAACACCTATCTCGTGGTCTTGGTCTTTAATCATCTTCGGCCTAAACAATACCATCAGGGGTTTAGAAAGAAAGTTCTTATTCTATGCTATCTTATTAGCAAGAAGAGAAATCTGTAAAAACTGGGTGAGCATAAACCCCCCGACACATGCAGAGTGGCTGTCTTCACTATACGTAACATCGAAGGTAGACCTAACTAGAACATGTAGCCCCCAATCATTGAGATTTTGGGACATTCTGATTAAACGGAGAAGGAACAGTTAGTCAACCCGGGGTTTTTTTTTGGGGGGGGTTTTTTTTCTCCCCGGGTCAGATGATTAGGCCTAAAAATCTCCTTGTCCAAAGGGAGGCACCCCAAGCCACACAGTCGTTGGACCGCATGCCGAATTGGCCCGAAGGGAGAGTGTCTATCCAAGCTTTGCCGGAGACATCCAGTCTGACTCCCTGGGTACTGGGAGCTTATTAATAGGCTCCTCGGTGCTACAGGGGTGGTCGAGTCTTGTGTCTTGTGGCTAGGAGCACATTTGGATCGACTACATGGCTAATGAGGACACAAAATAAATAAATAAATAAATAAATAAAAGGCATTGTTATTCGCAATGTCAATAGCTCAAACTCACGTCAATGTGAAACCTATTGCATTGTAAATGCTTGTTAACCTGTATGTTGCCCGCCCGCCGAGTTCATACCTTCTTGCAGCTTCAAGCACTTTCTTATGCGGACTACTTGCAGATCATAGTATCAATCTCCGACAACCTGCCCCCAGTAGCCAGCAGATTTATTCTCTGCAGGACCAGAATAAACATATGGATGAAGAAAAATGTTCTCTAACTGAACATGGAGAAAACTGAGGTGCTGGTGTTCGGGGAGCAAGTGTATTCTGGTCGGGCAGCTGCTAGCTAGAGGAATGTTGCCCATTACCCACTCCAGTTAAACCAGATAACATTTTGGGGTGGTGTGTGGCACCATTTTGAATTTTGAGCTGCAGGTCAATCGGACCCCTAGCACCTCTTGCTATATTTAGACCCCTAGGAAGATCTTTCTTTTTATTCCTGTTGAACTGCGCCATGTGATGGTCATTGCTTTAGTTTCGTCTAGACCTCACTACTGCAATGCCCTTTATTTGAATATCAAGGCCTCTTCATTGAATAAGCTGCAAGTGATTAAAAATGTGGCTGCACGTATTATTCTTTATGTTCCCAAGCGTGCGCCGGTCAGGGAGGTTAGCAAGGCATTGCATTGGCTCCCTATTAGGAAGCGCATCTTCTATAACGCTAACTGCTTAGTCTTTCAAGCCCTCCATCTTAAAGGTTCTAAACATTTCTTGGCCCCGTTTAACTGGTATATCCTTGGCAGGTCACTCTGATCCTTCTGTGGTAGGAAAGTCTGTATCCCTAGATTTCGAAAAGCTAGATGGGGCGGCCGATCTTTCTCCATTGCTGCAGCTAGGTTCTGGAATTCTCTACCAACCCATATAGCCAATTTGGATTATTTCACTCTGTTTAAAAAAATCCCTGAAAACTTGTCTCTTTTCTTACGTGAGGATCTGTTAATTTGAACATTCAGGTCTTGAGTTCTTTCCTACATTTCTGGCGCGGTGAAGCGGTTCTATGATGCAGGGGCAGGTCGTTCCGTGCTTTGGCTTGCAATTGTGAGAAGGAGCGTCCTCCTCTGTTCCCTCGATGGATCCACAAAGCTATAGGGGTGCCCCATGATCTACAGCCCCAAGTCCCCATACTGGGAATCTGGGGCCCCTCTGATTTCAAGTGGGCTCAGAACATCCTGGTTAACATGAGTTGCATGGTGGCCAAGCGTGCTATAGCCCAAAAGTGGGGCGATAGGACCTCCCCCCATCACCCCCTCCGATATCAGGATTGGGAAATGGGCATGGAACACTGTAAGTTAATTGAAAGAGAGCTATATAAGGTCAGGGGATGCATGTAATAAAAAAAAAAATTGGCGCTGGGGTGCAGCACGTAAGGGATGGGACAGTGCAAGAGTGGGTAGCACTACACAGCATGGCGCCCACAACAGACATTATGTCTTGCAGGAGTGCCATGCATGACAACATCTGTAGATGGAGAAAGGAGAGTAATGATGACCTGTCGTGAAGTACAGGTATGGGTCTGTACACAACATGGCTAGGTTGAAGGGTTGGGGAAGGTGATGGTGCAGGATGGGTTTGTTTTGATTGAAGCCACATTTGACACTGTACAATGCTATGAGTGCTGATATGTTAATATTATTTTTTGATACTCTGTAAACAATGCACATTTACAATAAAAATAACCAAAAAAAAGTGCAAGTTCAATGCTTGCATCACTCAGTTATGATAAACAGTGAAGAAATAGGATGGGTTTTGATATAACAACTTAAGAACATTTTGAAAAAACGTCCTGGAAATATGTGTTGGAGAAGGAATCGACCAGCTCCCGACTCTGGACTATATCCGTTGCTTTTTTAGCTATCAAATGTACTCGATTTCATGAAAGTCATTTTGATTACATTACCCTACTTGTATTTTTTTTAAACAGTTTTTATTGGCTTTTTCACGTTGCTTTACATAAATGCATACATAACAGTTGGCCCGATTGTTACAATTGTACATTACATTTCTACTGACCAATCAAAGTTGAGGGAGTATACAGAGGTAACAGGTTTGGTTATTGATCACCCCATTGCGGTTGTGCAGTGTCGTAGTGGCCCTTAATGCATTTTCGGTAAGGAGCTATTCTTTTGAAAAAAGTGTCCGGTCCCTCGAACTACCGGTGTGCGTAACTAACTGGGCATGTGAACCTGGAGTGAGCGGGTCAGGGCGGATTAGAACCACTCCCACGGGCGACTAAAAATAGGAAGGATAATGTTGTTACATGCCTTTATAAGGGGAGAGGGGGGCGGGGAATGGGATTCTCCAGGAGTGCGGTTCAATCGAGCTTGGGCACTTTACGTGGGTCTCTATGCTCGTGGAGGTGCTGCAAGATCATGTACCTTGGTGGGGTCTGGGATTAGCTGTGTCCGCACAAGTGTTTTGAGGGGGGACTCGGGTTGTGTGTTTCAACTTGGGGCTTGAAGTGCAGTTGTTAGGGGTGGTTGTTGAGTGCTGACTGTCTGGTGGTGGAATTGGTATAGTAGTGTAGCCCACTGTTAGACCTGTCTGCCCCTGTGAGTTCCCTCACAATTATTATTTATTTTGTCCCCTTTGGCATTCCAGTGAATCCAGTTATGTATTTTCTTTTTTTTAATGTCCACCAGAATTTTTCCAGTGTTCTCGTGGGGGCTAGGTGTTTCTTGGGCCTATTGTTTTACCAAGGCCTAGTTTTCCTCACAGAAAGCAACTGTTAGAACATGATTCCTAAAATGGTGGCTACTAACTGCCATAACGGTCTCCTAAGGGTGGCAGACCCATAGGCTAGCATGAGGAAGGTTCCAGAACCAACTAGTAGCTTCCAGGGGTCTGAGGCCAGCCTATAAAAGGCCAGTGACCAGGGAGCCATTTTGGGACAGTATTGGAATTGATCAGTGCGGAGAGAGGCGACTTGAGGAGGAGGATATCACACTAGTAGTGACAAGATCGACCTTTGGGGCCGGCTGTTGCTCTACTGGGAAGTGACCCCTCATAGGCTGACCAAACCCCACTGCCACAGCAACCATATTAAGAAACAGAAGACTCCGTGGCAAGTTTTATAACCATCAGTGACTCTCGCAGCGTGGCTCTCAAGTGACCTGTGAAGTCCTACCCTGAAGGCACGTGTGCAGTGGAAGCGAACCTGGACACAGTGACACTCTGAATGGTAAAGGAATCAGGGGTCAAGGAGTTAAAACTGCCGCTACAAACTGCAGCGACTGCAGCACATGAGCCCGGAGTCCACATTGTGAAGAGAAGCGGCGGAACCGGCTGTTGACCTTACCCGAAGGAAGCGCCACTGCCGTGTGGGGTCCCTGTCGTGGGATCGGAAGAGGAGGAAGAGCCCAGCTGAACCGTGTTGCCATCCGGAGGAACCTGAGGTAGCGTCGGAAGAGGCGGGGAGACTGCAGGAGGAGGCCGGACAGGGGCGGAGCCTTCGTGCCTGAGGAGAGCGTCTGCGAGGATCAGGAAGCGGCTCGAAGCGGCGGACTGAGGCAGCGGTAACGGAGCAGCGGTTCAAGGGAGAGACAGTGGCCGCCGACACTCGTATAACGCAGCACAAGTGGGCAGAGAAGCCAAGACACCACAAGTAAGCGTGGGAGAGTGGTCGGGCGGGGAGGAGCAAACGAGTCCCTGCCGGAACTTACCCGAAGTAGCTGAACAACCGGGGACACGTAAGGAGACAGCAAATTACCTGTATGACACTCATTTAGGAGATATTGCAAACCCCAGACAATCCTCTCAGTGAGGGGGTGATCCATGTGAGAAACTACCTGCCCATAACGGAACTTGTGAGGGAGAGTAAGCTGGAAGCCGAGGGGCTTCAGGGAAACGGGAGGTAGCGAACCAAGTGGGGATCACCAGAGAGTTCTGGGGGAACAAAAGGTGATTGGTGGTGAACATCCTGGAGGGTGGAGGACACGATATCCGAAAGGCTGGCAGCACCTGTGTTTACTCTGATGGGCTCAGTGGTTTAATAAGTTTATAGGGTGTTGAGAGCTGTTCTTCAGGGATGTAATATCTTGCTTGTCTTCTCCAGTAATTCAACTACTCGCACCAGAGCCTAATCGTGATTGTATGAAGCTGTGCGGGGGAGCTGCACCTGGCGAAATGTAATGTACCAGATATGATTTAATGTAAAGAAGCCTGTTTAATTATCAACCCGAATAGATGGGGAATGTAAGAGATTGCAACTCTAAGTTGTAGGGATTTCTCCACGTGACCTTCATACTTGGGGGTAGAGAAATACTGAAATTGCCAAATGAATTTTGCGATGAACCAATAATTGAATGTGATAAGGTTAAATGATCTGAAACTGAAACCCGGCTCTAAAGAAAAGAAAGATACATCAAAGAATTTTATAAAAGGAACCGGTATTTTTCTAAATTGGTATGGTGTCATTATTTTGGTTGGTCATTCACTGGGTTACTGTGGGTGAGTTTGTAAGCACTACACAAAGCCTCGAGGGGGTTTAGCTGATGCTGCTCTGTGCCAGGCTACCCTATGTAGTCTAGAAAAACCTAGGTCTAACATAATTGGTGCTTCAGCGGTGGGATAACGGGTTTGTGCTTACAACCACTTATTAGTAACACAGTGCTTACCACAGGCCTACACCTGGAGTTTTCTCCTGGCGGACTTCCTAATTACTACTTTTGTTTTTTCCAAATTTACTCCTGGTGGTGGGTGGAGGTGACCCTCAGAGTTTCCTATCCTTGTAACTTACTTCGGGGTGGTTGTCCACACTTTTCACTGACAAGATGGAATTCGAAATGTCAGAGCTGGAGACCTATACTGTGGCACAGCTCAAGGATTTCTGTCAGGAAAGGGGAGTGTTCGTTAGGCGAGGGGCCAAAAGAGAAGAGCTCCGTACTAGTCTGCGAGCCTGGGTGGAAGCGCACACGGAGGGAACGGTAGAGGAGGAGGAGTCAGACAGAAGAACTGTCATTGAGAGGCTTGCAGAATGTCCCCCGGGGATGGGTGAAATGTCAATCAGCCCCAAGGTAGTCTCACGGGAGGGCAGCAGTGTGTCATCGAGAGGATTGTCAGAGACCGAGTTAGCCGACAGGAGAGAGGAAAGACAGTTAAGGTGGGAGATGGCCAAACTGGAGATGGAAGGGAGGAGGATGGAACACGTGCTCAAGCTACGAGAGCTCGACCTCAAAGCCCTTAACATCACTCCAAATGGTGGCAGCGAAATCAAAGAATTAACCAGGGAATCCAGACCCTACCTACCTAAAGCCATAGTTGCCAGCTACAGCCAAGGGGATGACATAGCCAAGTGACTGGCTGCCTATGAGGTCTCCTTAAGAGCCCATGGGATTCAGGAGAAACACTGGGGGGGTGGATTATATAAGTATATGCCTCCCACTGGTCGGGATACATTATTGGCACTAGAACAAGAGAAGCAGACCCACTACCCCACCATGAAGATGGCGTTAATCAAAAAGTTTGGGCTAACCCCGGAGAAGTATCGCCAAAAGTTCAGGGGGAGCCACAAGTTAAGCACCCAGAACTTGGTGGATTTCCTGGACTATGCAAGAAAGGCATTGGAGGGTTGGGTGAAAGGCAGCGAGGTAGGGGACTATGAAGGTTTATATGACCTCCATACTCAAGGAACACCTACTCGAGAAATGTTTTCCCGAGCTGCGACAACACCTGGTGGACAGCAAGCTGACCAGCCCCAGGAAGCTTGCTGAGGAGGCGGACATCTGGGCTAGTACCCGGGTGTCCTCAAAGGGGACTGGAGGGGATTCCCAAAGGGCCGGACAGGGCGCCCCTCAGAAGAAGGAGGGGGGAGATAAAAAGTGGGAGTTCTCTAAAGGTCCCCAAAACAGTTTCCAGGGAAAGGGAACAGGTTTCACCCCCAAGGCTAACCCGCCCAGAAACCCTCATCCTGGCCAAAGCCAGCAGCCAAGGGTTGTCCACTGCTTTGAGTGTGGTGGTGTTGGACATTTTAAGGGAGATGTCAGATGCCCAAAGAGACCACCCCCTCCCACCGGAGGCAAAGCCCCGGGAGTAGCCAGTGTAGCGCTCGGGGAGGAGTTGCCCTTAGATAAGGGGGGTGAGTGGGCGGGTGTCACCTTAGTGTCCCTGGGAGAACGGGAGATGGTTCCTAAGATTCAGGTGCCCCCAAATACTACCAAGTATGGGCAGTGGATCACCATCAATGGCCAGAGAGGGGAAGCTCTGAGAGATACAGGAGCCAGTATGACTATGGTGAGAAGTCAACTGGTGTCTCCAGAGCAGGTGATTCCCAATGTACTCCACCCCGCCGCGATGGCTGACGGCAGAATGGGCCACTACCCCGTGGCCGAGGTTCCCTTTGAGTGGGAAGGGGTTGCAGGTTCACTTCGAGTTGCCGTAAGCCCTGCCGTGCCAGTTGATTGTCTGCTGGGGAATGACATGGAGCACAATGCTTGGAGGGAGGTGGAATACCGGACTCATTCTGAGATGCTGGGTACACCTGACTGGGCCTGTGTCAGCACAAGGTCCGCGACTACCCGGAGGGGGAGTTCGCTTACGCTGGAGCCTGGAACAATGGCCCAGCCAGCTGCCAGAGAAGAGAAGGACAGTAGGCAGGAGGAACCTGCCTCAACATCTCTACCTCGTGAGATAGATAGGCCACCTGCGAAGGTGGATCTGGAGTCCACGGAGGAGAATGTTACTTCCTTGAAGAACCTACCCATCCCTGCTGAGTGACATGTGGAGGGAGGTCCTTCCAGGGAGGAATTCTGCAAAGCTCAGAAGGAGTGTCCTACTCTTGAGGGGCTGTGGCAACAGGCCAAAGCCCAGGCAGCAGGGAACGTTGTAGGGAACTACCAGATTTACTGGGAGGATGGACTCCTCTACAGTGAGCCCAAGGCACCCGGACATGGTTCATCTAGGGCCTTGGTGGTCCCTCAATGTTTTAGAGCCTTTCTTCTAGAACTGGCTCACGAGATACCCTTGGCAGGTCACTTGGGTCAGGACAAGACCTTTGCCCGGCTTGTCCCCCACTTTTACTGGCCTTGGATGAGAGTGGCGTCTGATACCTACTGTCGGACGTGTGTGTCTTGCCAAGCTAGTGGGAAAACAGGGGTGAAGCTGAAAGCTCCCCTGGAACCACTTCCAGTCGTTAGCACCCCCTTTGAAAGCGTGGGCATCGACATTGTAGGGCCATTAGATCCACCGACTTCAGCTGGTCACAGGTTCATCCTGGTTCTAGTGGATCATGCCACAAGGTACCCAGAGGCAATTCCTCTGAGGACCATTACTGCACCTGCAGTGGCAAGGGCTCTGATGGGGATCTTCACCCGAGTGGGTTTCCCCAAGGAGGTTGTGTCCGACAGGGGGACCAACTTCCTATCAGCTTATATGCGGGCTATGTGGAAGGAGTGTGGTGTTACCTACCGGTTTACCACTCCTTATCACCCACAGACCAATGGTCTTGTGGAAAGGTTTAATAAGACCTTGAAAGGCATGATAAGAAGTCTGCCTGAGAGCCTGCGGAGGAAATGGGACGTCCTCCTACCCTGTCTCTTGTTTTCCTACAGGGAAGTGCCACAGAAGGGAGTGGGCTTCAGCCCCTTCGAACTTCTGTATGGGCACCCTGTACGGGGTCCTCTCAGCCTGGTGAAGGACGGATGGGAAAAGACTCCCAGGAAGCTTCCCCAGGACGTGGTGAGCTACATGCTGGCCTTCCGGAGCCAAATGGCCAAGTTGTGGAAGCAAGCTTCTGACAACTTGGAAGCCAGCCAAGCAGTAATGAAGGAGTGGTATGACCACAATGCTCACCCAGTGGAACTGGAGCCTGGACAAAAAGTGTGGGTGATGGAACCTGGAGAGCTAAATGCCCTCCAGGATCGTTGGACAGGCCCCTTTGAGGTATTGGAGAAAAAGGGTAAGGCCACTTACTTGGTGGACCTTAAGACCCCGAGACAGCCCCACCGGGTGCTTCATGCCAATCGCCTCAAGCCACACCATGAGAGGCCCGAGGTCGTCTTGATGATGGTGACCGATGGAGCAGAGGAAGAGGAAAGCGAGCCTCTCCCTGATCTTTTCTCGTCTCAGGAAAAGGATGGGTCGGTGGAGGGAGTGATTCTCTCACCATCCCTGACTCCTGAACAGCAGAGAGATTGCCGCCAGATCCTGGAGCAATTTTCCTCACTGTTCTCCCTTGTCCCGGGAAGGACCCACCTGTGTACCCATGATGTGGACACAGGAGACAGCCCACCTGTGAAGTCTAAGATCTACCGGCTGTCAGACAAGGTGAAGGCCAGCATCCATGGTGAAGTAGCCAAGATGTTGAAGCTAGGAGTGATTGAATCTTCCAACAGCCCTTGGTCCAGTCCAGTGGTTTTGGTACCAAAAGCTGCCCCACCGGGCGCCACACCTGAATTAAGATTCTGTGTGGATTACCAAGGACTAAATTCAGTAACAAAGACTGATGCTCATCCGATCCCCAGGGCGGATGAACTTATTGACCGGCTGGGAGCTACCCAATACTTAAGTACCTTTGACCTTACTTCCGGGTACTGGCAGATTTCTCTTACTGATGGAGCAAAGGAAAGGTCCGCCTTCTCCACGCCTCAGGGTCACTACCAGTTCTGCGTGATGCCCTTTGGGCTCAAGAACGCCCCTGCCACTTTTCAGCGGCTGGTGAACAAGGTCCTTTCTGGTATGGAAGCTTTTTCTGCTGCTTATCTGGATAACATTGCTGTCTTCAGTAGTAGCTGGGAGGATCATTTGCAACACTTGCAAGCTGTTCTCCAGGCCCTGCAACAGGCTGGCTTGACAATCAAGGCCAGCAAGTGTCAGATCGGTCAGGGGTCGGTGGTGTACCTAGGCCACTTGGTGGGCAGAGGGACGGTGCAGCCCCTCCAGGCGAAGATCGAGGCTATCATGGCCTGGGAGCCCCCCAAGACCCAAACTGAGGTCCGAGCCTTCCTGGGCCTCACTGGTTACTACCGTCGTTTCGTGAAGGGGTATGGCACCATTGTGGCACCCCTCACTGAACTTACCTCCAAGAAACAACCTCGACGGGTAGTCTGGACGGAGGCTTGTCAGCGAGCCTTCGTGACTTTAAAACAAGCATTGTGTACTGCTCCAATACTTAGGGCTCCTGATTTTTCCAGAGAGTTCATTGTCCAAACAGATGCATCAGAACATGGCATTGGGGCAGTGTTTTCGCAACTAAATGATGAGGGCTTGGATCAACCCGTGGTCTTCCTATCCAGGAGACTACTCCCCAGGGAACAGAGGTGGAGTACTATAGAGCGGGAAGCCTTTGCGGTGGTTTGGGCTCTGAAGAAGTTGCGTCCATACCTGTTTGGCTCGCACTTCCTGGTTCAGACCGACCACCGACCCCTTCGTTGGCTGATTCAGATGAAGGGGGAGAATCCCAAGTTGTTGAGATGGTCCATCTCCCTACAGGGAATGGACTTCCGGGTGGAACATCGGCCTGGAGTGGACCACGCCAATGCAGACGGTCTCTCTAGGTATTTCCGCCTTAGTGATGAGAACTCCCAAGGGGTTGGGTAGCTCTCCCCACTTTCAGCTGGGGGGGACGCGTGTTAGACCTGTCTGCCCCTGTGAGTTCCCTCACAATTATTATTTATTTTGTCCCCTTTGGCATTCCAGTGAATCCAGTTATGTATTTTCTTTTTTTTAATGTCCACCAGAATTTTGTGTTCTCGTGGGGGCTAGGTGTTTCTTGGGCCTATTGTTTTACCAAGGCCTAGTTTTCCTCACAGAAAGCAACTGTTAGAACATGATTCCTAAAATGGTGGCTACTAACTGCCATAACGGTCACCTAAGGGTGGCAGACCCATAGGCTAGCATGAGGAAGGTTCCAGAACCAACTAGTAGCTTCCAGGGGTCTGAGGCCAGCCTATAAAAGGCCAGTGACCAGGGAGCCATTTTGGGACAGTATTGGAATTGATCAGTGCGGAGAGAGGCGACTTGAGGAGGATATCACACTAGTAGTGACAAGATCGACCTTTGGGGCCGGCTGTTGCTCTACTGGGAAGTGACCCCTCATAGGCTGACCAAACCCCACTGCCCCAGCAACCATATTAAGAAACAGAAGACTCCGTGGCAAGTTTTATAACCATCAGTGACTCTCGCAGCGTGGCTCTCAAGTGACCTGTGAAGTCCTACCCTGAAGGCACGTGTGCAGTGGAAGCGAACCTGGACACAGTGACACTCTGAATGGTAAAGGAATCAGGGGTCAAGGAGTTAAAACTGCCGCGACAAACTGCAGCGACTGCAGCACATGAGCCCGGAGTCCACATTGTGAAGAGAAGCGGCGGAACCGGCTGTTGACCTTACCCGAAGGAAGCGCCACTGCCGTGTGGGGTCCCTGTCGTGGGATCGGAAGAGGAGGAAGAGCCCAGCTGAACCGTGTTGCCATCCGGAGGAACCTGAGGTAGCGTCGGAAGAGGCGGGGAGACTGCAGGAGGAGGCCGGACGGGGCGGAGCCTTCGTGCCTGAGGAGAGCGTCTGCGAGGATCAGGAAGCGGCTTGAAGCGGCGGACTGAGGCAGCGGTAACGGAGCAGCGGTTCCAGGGAGAGACAGTGGCCGCCGACACTCGTATAACGCAGCACAAGTGGGCAGAGAAGCCAAGACACCACAAGTAAGCGTGGGAGAGTGGTCGGGCGGGGAGGAGCAAACGAGTCCCTGCCGGAACTTACCCCAAGTAGCTGAACAACCGGGGACACGTAAGGAGGCAGCAAATTACCTGTGTGACACTCATTTAGGAGATATAGCAAACCCGAGACAATCCTCTCAGTGAGGGGGTGATCCATGTGAGAAACTACCTGCCCATAACGGAACTTGTGAGGGAGAGTAAGCTGGAAGCCGAGGGGCTTCAGGGAAACGGGAGGTAGCGAACCAAGTGGGGATCACCAGAGAGTTCTGGGGGAAAAAAAGGTGATTGGTGGTGAACATCCTGGAGGGTGGAGGACACGATATCCGAAAGGCTGGCAGCACCTGTGTTTACTCTGATGGGCTCAGTGGTTTAATAAGTTTATAGGGTGTTGAGAGCTGTTCTTCAGGGATGTAATATCTTGCTTGTCTTCTCCAGTAATTCAACTACTCGCACCATAGCCTAATCGTGATTGTATGAAGCTGTGCGGGGGAGCTGCACCTGGCGAAATGTAATGTACCAGATATGATTTAATGTAAAGAAGCCTGTTTAATTATCAACCCGAATAGATGGGGAATGTAAGAGATTGCAACTCTAAGTTGTAGGGATTTCTCCACGTGACCTTCATACTTGGGGGTAGAGAAATACTGAAATTGCCAAATGAATTTTGCGATGAACCAATAATTGAATGTGATAAGGTTAAATGATCTGAAACTGAAACCCGGCTCTAAAGAAAAGAAAGATACATCAAAGAATTTTATAAAAGGAACCGGTATTTTTCTAAATTGGTATGGTGTCATTATTTTGGTTGGTCATTCACTGGGTTACTGTGGGTGAGTTTGTAAGCACTACACAAAGCCTCGAGGGGGTTTAGCTGATGCTGCTCTGTGCCAGGCTACCCTATGTAGTCTAGAAAAACCTAGGTCTCACACCCACTCTGTAGAGATGTGATTCCTACGCACACCTTGTGCCGCCTCCCGCCTGATTGTGTCTTCCTTTTCCGAGCCCCACTTTCCAATTGCTCCCGTCCAGGCTGCCAACAGGGGTCGCTCCGGGGTTATCCAGTACATTGTAATCCCTCTCTTTGCCAGCATGAGGGAAAGGGAGGCGAAGCGTGTTTGAACTTTGAGGGCTTTTCATCTGCGGAAGATCCTTATCCCGCTGGCTTCCCAAGTGATCATGTCAGTGAACCCTGTTAGTTCCCGCAGGGTCTCATGTATTGTACTCCAATAGGGCTGTATTGTGGGACAAAGCCAAACCTTGGGCTTGAATGTTGCATCTAGGTATTGACACCTCAGGCATACAAATCGTGGGTCTGGGTAAAAGCGTTGGAGCCTTGCCGGGGTAAAGCAGGTGCAATGTAGTACGGAGAACTGTATATTTTTAAACCAGGCGTTCCGGGACACTTTCTCTGGGTGTTCCAAGGCGCGTTCCCATTCCTTGTCATGCAATAGGCATCCTATCCCCTCCTCCCATTTTTGTCGCAGTAGGGCAAGTGTGGTGGCGGTGGGATCGCGGATTGCTTTATAGAGCCATGTAATTTGTTGCCCCAGGCCCATGTGAAGAATTGTGTGGAGTACTGGGTGTGTTGCTGGTTTCCCCTCAGAGATCCCAAATGCTGCGGCTGCTGCGGACTATTTGTCTGTGCAGCAAGAACTTCCCTGGCGGGAGAACTGTCTCTTCTGACAGCTGATCAAAATGGTAGCAGTTGACCAACCGCGAACAGGGATCCCATCTCCAGGACTGAGTGACGCGTCCAGAATTGCATTACCCAAGCAGAATAATATCCTTTGTTTCTGAGATGGCCGAACAGCGAAAATAAGGGGGTATGTAGGGGAGTTCTGCCAGACTTGCAGTGAAGTCGTAACTTGCATGCTCGCGCCAGCGTCGCTACAGATGCGTTGATGCAGGGAGAGTGCCTGGGAGGAGCAGGCGGCACAGGGTTTGTACTGGCACGGATCCTCCCTCCGAGCCTGTCTCCGCCAGATGTCGCCCCACTGTACACTAGAAAATAGGCCTCAAAGTTTGATTACATTACCCTCCTAATGGCTAGACAACTGTATGTGAAATTCAGATTTGGTATTTTTCTGGTAAATGGCTTTTTGCGTGGATGGCAGAATTTAGATTACTAGTCTAGCACTTGTCCATTTTACAATAAACAGGCGAAACTTTATCGCATTTAATGTTTTTCCAGAGTCTATAAAATCCCTAGAAGAAAGTAGATAATCCTAATTTACAGATTGATGAGTGTAACCAAGTACGTTCTGGTTTTAAGATTACTGAGGTCTGACATGTGGCAAAATACTTCTACAGCGCATGGTGCATTAGGAGGAAGTATGTTATGTCAATAATTATATCCGTTTGTAAAGCACACTAGTCACTCATGATGCTATCTAGGACCTTGAGCAGGTGTGTAGGCGTGTGGTCCCCATAGAGTTATTCGAAGAGCCAGGTATTCAGCTTCTTGCGGAACTCCAGAATTCAGGAGGAGGCGCTGATGTGTAGTGGGAGGTTTTTTCATGTTTCGGGTGAGATGTAGGAGAATGAGCAACCTCCTACTCTGCTTTTGTGAATGTAGGGTGTGTGTGCGAGTAAGAGTCAGACTGAGGGTAAGTGATAGCAGGTTGGTGAACATTTATGCAGATTTGTAGGTATGCTGGCCCTATGTTGTGCACATCTTTGTATGTGTGTGTGTGTGAGGAGTTTGAATTGGCTGCGTTTGTGAATGGGGACCAGTGGAACTCTGAGTTGGCATGAGATGTGGGTGTGGCATGGGAGGTTGAGTATGAATATTGTTCTGGTTGGTCTGACGTCTGTGTGGTGCTGTGTGGGTGCTGCTAGGAGATTTTGTTGTAGTGTGTTTCCGTAGTGGAATCTGCTTTTGCTGAATCCTTGCGTGATGATGCGTCTGGTGTCCTATAGCAACCGCGTGAAGATCTTTTTTAGTAAATGTAGGATGTGGAAGCAGGCAGAGCTCAATGCGTTGACTTATGCATTTTGTTGAGGTTGTCTTCCAGGATGATCCCCAGATTTCCAATATGGTCGATGGATGTTGGTGTTGGATAGCATAAAAGTATCCCCTGAATACCTTATAGGAACAAGCATTTGCAATGCAATAGGTCTCGCAGTGACGCGAGTTTAAGCTATTGGCATTGTAAATTACAATGCCTTTTATTTATGTTTTTAAAAAGAAAACAAAAATAAAAGGCAGTGTTATTTGCAATGCCAATAGCTCAAACTCGCGTAAATGGGAGACCTATTGCATGGTAAATGCCTGTTTAAGACTTGGGCCCTGGCCACACGGTAGCCCCTCTCACAAGCTGCAAGACAACAGTAAGTCCGTCAAAGATGTAGGCGTTTCTCCCTCCGAGCGCCACACAGCTGCACTCACAGCCCTCCTTCCACGCTCCTCAGCCCGCCACTTACCAGATGGCTCAGTTGGTTTCGACGCGAAACTCTCCAAACCAGCCGAACGCTGGTCACGTGACAGCAGCGAAGTCACCTGGTTACTGAAGGCGGCTAACCTATACGAACTGGGCGCTAACCCTGGACCACCAGTGGGGGAACCATCCGTGAGGAATTAAATAGTGGTGTGAAATAGTTTTGTTTAAATTTGGAGTCCATTCGCCTCTGCTGAAAGGTAAGGCAAGCATTAAAAGAAGCAAAGTACTACAAACTACACATTCATAGAAAAAAATAAGTCTGGGACAGAATAGGCGATTTCCCCACCCTCCCTCGAAGGCAATATGTTTTTGAGGTTGTACAGATCCCCTGGTGACATGAAATTCACACGGGGAAAGAAATGTTCTGAAATCCAGATGAAGACGCAATGGACGGAACAGCAACGCGATAGCTGATGGTATGAAAAAAGATGACACCCCGAAATGTAACGGCGTCCTTAGTTGAGAATAAATATGCCATTCGAATCAGGAAGTTTACTTCTTTGAAGAGCAATATGTTTCACATAATCATATGGTAGAAATGGGGCCTATAAAAGACAAGCTGTCGCTGTAAAAGCGCGAGGCAGGAGGGTTGTGCTCAAACAAAGGGAGACAGAACATGTTACGCGCCCAGGCGTGTCGGGGCACGCGCCGGGCACGTGCACATCGCCTGTCCGGGAGCGTAACATGTTCTGCCTCCCTTCGGCAAGAAAGCGGCAAAAATAGAGCTCGCCTAGGCGAGCAGTGCGCATGCGCTGCGTCGCTTGGCGAGCCCTAAAAAAGAAGGCTACTATTAGTGGGCTGATTCTTACTCTCCTTAGCTTTGTAAATAATCACAAGTACTATGGTAAATATACCTGTTGCACTATACACATCTTGTTTTACTGGTGACCCATATGAAATTGACGAACCCCCGTTTATTCTTGTCCCAATTTATATTTTTTAATTCACTCCTAGGATTTTAACAATATGTACTGGAAAGGAAATGCTTAAAAGAAAATGTAATCTTACTTAGTGCTGTGAATTGCTGGAACAGTTTTATTGTTTTAAATGTTTGGTTGATTTACCTTTATATGGTTTTAATTGACAGAAATATAGATTTATAAAGGAAATATTTACTTGTGTAAATGATCCCATAATGGCCAGGCGTTTTAAGTGCGCCTGTTTGACATAAACTGGACTCTCTTTAATTATTTGCTTGCAGCATAAATTTACTTCATAATACTTTGATTATAGAATAATCATACTTATGATCATTTTCCATAATTTAGCATTTCGTTTATACATTCCGATGCCAAACAACTGTTATCAACATTTGTTAGCGAGGCTACAAGTTTTACGTGGCCAATTTCAATCTTATTTTGTAATACACATATCCTCAGTTCCAGCAGTGTGACATCTGTACGCTCACTAGACCGCAATCATTAGTGCCTGTTGCCATGCTCATCCCTGACTAAAAAAACAAACCATCATATACGACTTCTTAAAGTAAACCTGACCGTCCGTACAATAACACTTGGGTTACCTTAGCAGTGAATACTCTGAGAAGTAGTGTTCTAGATAATCCACAATAAAGTGTAGTAGACCCAACATAGCTCTCGCTTTGCTTTAATTTTTACCTGTCTATAGTGTTCATTAAAATGTAAACATGTAAAAAACAATGTAAATATTTTATAACTATTCACACATTGAGGCATATATTATTTGTTGATTCAGAAAAGGCAGAAACCGGTCCCCGGAAGCTTGTTTCCTTCCCAGTACAAGAATTGGCTTGGTAGTTTGGTTTGCCCTGTTCCCATCATGCACTGGGACAGGAACAGACTAATTTGCATATAGCCAAGTTCTGAGCTGGGATGGTGCAGTGAGCTAAAAAACGGTGATGGATCAAGCCCTGATCTTTGGACTGGGTAAGAGTGGTCTGCTTAATTCAGGCACTCTGTTCATCACCACCCCCTTTTCTGAATCATTTATTATTTGTTGACCAGCTATATCCAGAATTCTTTCAGCCAGTCGGATCACCTGTCTTATTAATTTTCTAAAGCATTCAGTTGACATTTCAAACGAATAGGTGTATATCTAAAATGACCAAATCATGAATGTATAATGGTTCACTCAGCAGAAGACCAACTAATTGCGGGGGTTAGAGTTTGCCAAATTAAGTGAGACTAGGAGATCATAAAGATGTAATGAGAAAAAATGATACCAAGATGCTGACTTATGTTCAGAATAGTGTTACAAAGTAGAAAACCAAGCCACAAGTCAACTGAGTGATGTACAGACTCAAAGATGAGCATAAAGTCAGAGTGAAAGGAAAGGAGAGGTAGCTGGATGTTAAGTTGAAATACAGAATCCAGATAAAAATTATGTAGCTGGAACAAATAAAGAGAAATTCCAGCCATCACTGTGCAGACTACCACAGCTCTAACCACCTTCACAGCTTCTCACTTCAATCCATAACATTGCATATGGAACCAACCATTGTCCTGACGTAAACACACATAGCCATCAGAACAAACCACTCAAGGTCAGTGGAAGATAAAGAAAGGAAGGAAAATACCACATTGAATTGTGGATGAGTACTGAATTGTGATGTAGTGTTCTTTATAAAGGTGAGTCTTCAACTCTTTCCTAAATATGAGCAGAATTGGTGCAGTTCTGATGGATGCAGGAATGTTTTTCCAGTTCTTGGGAGCATAGACGGAAAAGGCCTGGTGCCTTGTTTCTCATGTTTAGATCTTGCCTATGCAGCGCTTGCTTTGTCACTTTGAGACATGCTGTATTCAGGATATGGGCATTAATCTCCAACCATGTTCCACCCATCTTTACAATTGGCTCTTCTTCCTGTCCTTTGTAAATTATGGGTTTTGATTTGTCAATAGGCTTAGTAGGCCCTCCTTAGTATCTCCCTCACTGCTGTTACCTCCCTTAAGTACAGCCCCTCTTACATGCGTCCTTACTCTGTAGCTTTCATTTGCAGTTGGGAAGAACTATTTAATTAATAAATGTCTTGCAGAAGCAGGCACGACATGCTGTGGAGCGCATAGCAGTGGCAGCCGCTTCTTTTATATCCAGCCTGACACAGCACTGCCTCTTTAACCCCTTCGATGCTCATGACGAGCTCAGCTCGTCATGAGGTATACCTCTAGGGTGCTCATGACGAGCTGAGCTCGTCATGACCACACCCATTAACATTATGGCCCAGCACAGGAGGGGGATATCAGCAGCAGCCAAGGTGTTAAAGCAGGCTTTAGTGTGGCGTCCACCCCCTCCCTCTTGGATTAACAATAATAATTTTTTAGGTCTCGCGACCTATCGATGCGGAGCGAGAATTCAAGTAGCCAAAATCCTCGTCAAACTAAGGGCTTTCCGCTGGCGTTTTGTTTACGTTCACGTGAATCACGTGATCAAACACGAACGCGCATCAGCCTCCCTCCCTCCTAATTGCATTTTTTTAACGGCCGCCGCACAGCACATCAAAGGGCTTCGCCAAGCGTGCGCTCTGCGGCTTCTCGGCTTCTCCTCCCCTAATTATTCTTGGATGGCCGGCCGGCACACAGCCTTCCTTGGATTTCTCCTCCCCCTCCCCAGCCAGCTTCCCCCAGGCCGTGTTCCCTCCCCTGCTACCCCATCCTCACTCATCCCTCGCACCCCCTCCTCCTTCAGGCCCCCACCATTTGCTTTTGCTTGATTTTTTGATTTTTTTATTTTTTTTATAAAACCTTTATTGTACAGAAGGTGCTCACAGATACAGGCCTACAACCCACCGGGCCGGCCACCACAATAAATTGACACACGAGGCAATACAGGAGTGACAACAGGATATCGAAATAGCACATACAAAGGCAAGGATAACAAACCGTCGAGCCACCATCACGGACAGGATAAGAGTAGGTTAATTTTATAATAGAAAAAAGGGGGGTTTCACAGGATAATGACAATCTATAAAGTCCAGAGGGCCGCGGTGGGCCGTGAGCAAGCCAAAGTTGCGAATACAGGATAAGATCAAAAGAACACTCACATTGTGGCAAGACAGAACGTGGGTCCCACATCAAGAATAATTACACTCGCTGCTCAACGCCCTCCCACCGTTACCAAGGCACATAATTAAGACAACGAAAAGCACGCTTATAAAACTAAAGGCCCTCCATTACAGCAACCCAAAAAAGGAAAAGAAAAATAAGGGGGGGGGGAAGGAAAATAAAGGAGGAAAAGGACATCCAAAAAAGGGGAGGGGGAAAGTGAGGGCGCGGCGTCCGTTCCCGCCCCCCACGGCTAACAAGTACCCAATACTAATCCAGGCACAAGGAACTAGTGGCCACAGGAGAAACGAATGCGCAATAAACCATAACAGCAGACATACAAAAAAGGCCCAGGCCAGTACAAACACCCTGGGAGGCAACGTGTCAACACCGCGCCACGAAATTAGGGGATACATAAGAGCCATAGAACCAAAAAAGGAACAAAGAAAGATACTATAAAACAAACCCCCCCACCACCCCGCACAGCCCACCCTGCACCCCTGCAGAAGGCTATGGCCTACCCCCCGGCAGCGTGCCTGTCGCCCTAATTAGAACCCGAAATATAGAAGAAATATAGAAGGAAGAATCACATAGATAAAAAAGGGGGGGGGGGAGGGAAAACAGGGAAAAACAGCGGGAGAGGAGCCACAAATTCAAAAACCCTTTCGGCTCCCACCCCCCCGCCCGAAAGCACTCAGAGCCCACGGGAAGATAGCAAATACACTGAGAAGCTCCAGGAACGGTAAAAAGTATCAAATAGAATCATACATTTATAAACAGATCATCCAACCATACCACGAAATCAGTCCACAGAGTCAAGATCAGTTCAACCCTGTCCTCGTTTTTCGCAAACTGTAGTCGTCCAACAAAGCAGGAACCAGATCACATTGAAACGGAGGTGAATAACAGGGAGTCGAATCACAAATATACTCAAGTCATAGTGGTCGCGACACGGATGATCCAGATCGTACAGCAACCACTTCAGGTGATACGGGCACAGTTCCGAAGTGAACACGGAGAAGGCCAGTCCAACGGCACAGTCACAGGATCTTCGTTCGGCCATGCGAAGCAAAGGAGGAGAAGGAGACCCATCAAGGTCGGTCCAGGTGATATCCGGCTGACGAACCTCCGAAACAGACGGAGGCACAGGATGAAGAAGGGCAGCGGGCTTCCATATATCCGGGTCAACAGCAGCTGCCGGGTCCACGACCCCGAGGCAGGGTCCAGCAGCACACAACAGAGATGAAGCCGCCCAAACCGGAGGGGGCCCGGCAGTCCCATCCAAGGGACCTCTCTCCAGGATAGCGACTGACGAGGTCACGGGCGCCCCCCAGGAGCGTAAGGCGGCGAGGATGTCGCCAAGTGTAGGCTCACCTTTGCAGTATTCAGAAGGCGTGCCGTGCGGCGGATCCGCATCGCCGGTCCCAGCAAGGCCAAAAAGCATGGGTCCGGCCGCCATCTTAGAAGCCCGGCGGGGCCGCTGTAAACACCAACCCCCGCCCGGATACCAACGGGGCCAAATAGGATACCGGCAGCCACCGATGGAGGTGCCACCAGGGCAGGAAGGGGAGCCACCAGAAGAAGGCGATGCGCCGGCACCCCACACGCCGCCGGCACCGTTCTCTGAGCCCGGGCGGCGGAAATCAAAATGGCCGGGTCGGAGAACAAAGGGGAGATGAACCCGACGTACGGTTATCCCCGTCCATGGAAGGCAGCGCCCCAACGCCAGGCCATCGGACCGCCGGACCAGGCCCGGGGGGCCGCAAGCGGTCTATTAGCACATCGGCCTCTCCGACCGACTCCACACCACCACCAAGGGCCGGCCACCGCACCTCGTCCAGCCCGGGCGCCGCCAAGGAGTGCCAGGCCCGGCTGCTCCGGAGCCCCCGAAGCAGACAGGGGCGTAACTCAGGATCCGTGACACCCAGGAACCACCGGAGCAAACGGTAAGCACCCGTGAAGTATCGTCGTTCCACTGCACATCGTAGAATACTTCCCGGGGCAGGATAAAGTACAGGATAGTTGTTGCAGACAGGAGAGTGAACGGAGCCGAGCTAAAACGCGGCCATCTCGGACGCGAGCTTGGCTCCTCCCCCTGCTTTTGCTTGATTTAGTTGTGAACCGTTCTCATAGCGAGAGTTAAATAGGTTTTGCAATCTAAATATACATTTACGTTTTGAGATAGTATACGCTTTTCGCTCACAAATGGCACGCACTTTTCAAACCTCAACGCCTTCAAAATTCCCCGTTCTGTACATCGCAATGTGACAAAATGTCCGATAGGCATTCGAAGCTAATTCTGGAGACGGTCGTTTAAGTGTCCCTCTTGTGACTCTGCCACCAGCACCAGCGAAACGTGTACAAACGCTCTAAAAATAAGTGTAGGACTGACACACGGGGGAAGGGCGTGTGTGGGTTTTAAACACTGCTCTCTCAGTGTGCCATAAACACTGTAGATCTGCTGCTTGCCCAGTCTCTGTTTGCCAACTCAGTTCCATTCCGGTTCGGGCTGTCATTCAACTGCAGTTTCAAATCATATGCTTCTAATTTCTGTTTTAGTGAAAAGCAAAGTACACCCGGCAAGGCTGAAATTTTTTTCTTAACCACAGCTCTCACGCAGTTGATTGGCTGGAAAGTCTGCACAGGCTCCGCTCCACCCCTTTACACATTAACGCAGGAGTCAGATTACGAGGCAGCAGCCAAGTTGAGAGGGAACGGGAAAACAATGTCGGTGTCATTAACGCTATTGGCTATGCCAATGCTGGTTTCCTTTTCTTTTTAAGTAAAGGGCATCGAAGCATTCCATCTCCCAAAGACATCACTTGGTCAAAGTGCACCCGGATCACTATTTATTTTGTATTCCCTCCACGCTCCAGCCTCCACCCCTCTGCGCCTTTATCTGTTCTGTCAAGCAGTAAATGTGAAACTTTAAGTTCTGACTGTAACATCTCCGATCAGCATTTCCGTTCGAGATACAAATACATTAAACAACAAGCATTGGCATAGCCAATAGGTCTCGCTTGTGGGACCTTATAAGTATTTAGTTTTGCAGCACAATATCCTTGGTGCAACAAGGATATTGTGCTGCAAAACTAAATACTTATAAGGTCCCACAAGCGAGACCTATTGGCAATGCCAATGCTTGTTTCTTCAAGCAGCCCGGCACCCCGTGCAATAATAACCACTGTTTATTTTCAGCGCGCCATGCATGCTTTCAGTTTCATTGTTATTTTCAGCTCACAATGCACCCTTTCAGTTTTACAATGGCGGCCTCGGCCGCACACACCACTCGCAGGATGCTGCCTTTGAGCAACGGTGGACGCTTCTTGTTATGGGCAGCGGTTTGTCTGAATTTTGATTGAGCTGTCTCAGTGCTAACCAATCAGAATCCCTGCCTGTCACATGACTAATTCTGCCCTATAATACTTCATTAGACTCCAACCAAGCCAACACTGCTATCTCATCAGGCATTTGCACCTTTTCAGGGGCAATAGCTGGGTGCGTTGGTCTCGCCGTCCACCTTAATTTTAACCGCTTCAGCGCGGCGCAGATTCCTGCGCTGTGCTGAACGTTCCATTGGGCTTATGGAACCATGACGGAACGGTTCCGTCATGAGCACAGCTCAACCGACGCTCATGACGGAACCGTTCCGTCATGAGCATGGAAGGGGTTAAACAATCTTACTCTTAGGTGTTCCTTTTTGCATGCTGTACTGGGGCTTTTTATAAACAATGTGCTGGACTTTATAATCCAAGTCCATAGCAATCAAATACAATTTTGAAGGTAGAAGGGAGCCGATGGGCCGCAGAATTTTGTCATAAGCATAGGGGCACTGGGCGAAACGTGCTCCAAACGGATCACCGACAAGTAGTGAGATGGGCAGAAGGTAACATCTGCTTCAGGGACCTATATTTCCGAGGTTTCTGGGCAGTTTTCCTTTTTAAACCCTCTAGTATTTGCTTTTTGGTCATAATTTGTTAGATTTTATGGCTCATTTACCCATGTTTTATACCAATTACAAATACAGCAACGGTTTTTTCGGCCGAAGTTATATGCTACAAGTTCGGGCAGCCTTTCATAGAAAGGGCTGATTGCGTAATTTAGCTAGGAGTATTTGAGTCTTTCCTGCAGTCGTTAAATCTTTGAAATTCTTCTAGTCCTGTGTTTTCTTTCATCCCCTTGCTGGCTTTTTTCTGCGTTTCTTTGTTCTCTGCCTGATCCCCCGCCTTCTCTGTCTATCGTGGCTCTTCATCTCCCTCCCTCCCTCCCTCCTGTGGGCAGCTGAAATCCTTTGAAAAGGGAAGTGGTCTGACAGAATTAACATTTGGATGAGAAATTTTCTCAGGGCCCGAGGCCAAGTGGAAGATTACTGAACCTCGCCCTCGCTGTTGCAGGTGGATGATTGGAAGTGATGAAGCGGTGTAATGGGACGGGGAAGGAGCAAACTTTCTGAGCAGGCACACTGTACTCGGTGACTAAAACTTGGGAGTTGAATAACGCTGCAAAATGTGTGTTTTTTTCCACAGACAGTAAAGAAGACACGTGAATGTCAATTCTGGGGTAGCGGAGGTGGCATCACACACCGTTTGACCTTTGCATTCACTTACACAGACGCATACACACACACACACTCACATAAACACACTCTTTCTGCACGCATGCACACAATATACATTTTAAAGTATTTTTGATTTACCTCTGCTGCCAGAGGATCGTATTCCAACATACTTTACTCCATTTTTAGGTCTCACCTAGGCATTTGCAATGCAATAGGTCTTGCATTTGTTAAAGTTAGAGATGTTGGTGTTGAAAATGATAGACCTATGGCCATTGCCAATGCTTGTTTTTAGTCGTATTTTGGGTTCCACTGCATGAAGCGCTGCGGACCGGTCAAGGAGAATTAAAAGGCAAGCCTCACCATCATCTATCATTTTCAGAAGGTCATCTAGAACCTTTATAGTGGACGTTTCCGTGCTTTGCCCCTTTCTGAATCCTGATTGGAAGGGCCATTAAGAGTTGGTTGGTCTTGATTAAAAATATTGGTGAATCCAAGCCATTTGTCATTCATTAAAAGTTGGGGATCGAAGCCACCAAGGTTCATGTCTTTGAGCAAGGTTTCTACTGTTTATTCTTTGTTGTTGTTGGCAACTAACAGCAATTTAGTCTTGCTTGGGTTGAACTTCAGGTAGGCGCTGGACATCCTGGTCTGAATGATGTGCGGGCAGTAGTTGAGATTTTGGATGTCTGAAGCAGAAGAGACTTTCAAGTAAAGCTGGGTATCATCAACATATTGGTGAATTTTGTAGCTATTATCTCTGAGTAGAGCACCAAGCGGCTCTGATGGGGTGATAAGAGCCAGTATGTAACCGGGAGATATTTTGGGTCCTGAAGGGCCTCGGGTGTCGATTGGAAAGGTAGGAGGAGAATCAGAGAAGGACGTTGCTGTTGAATCTCATTTGAGACTCCCATGGTGCTTTTTTTTTTTTTTACTTAAGATTTTATTGATGAGAAAAAGCAGAGTCAGAAATTCAGTCACCAACAATACAGTACATGTAGAGCAATACACAAATCAAGCAGATTGTAAATCAGCGCAAAATTCGACCTATGGGTCCATCATGGGACATAGCCAGCTCGGAGGTAGTTGAGTCACAGAGTTCACCCCGGTACCTATTCCAATGTCCCCACTTCAAGTCCCACTTCTTAGGGCAACCCCTGATTTTATACACAGTCTTCTCAGCAATCATGCAACGATCCATCTCAGCCACCCAGCCCACCACCAACGGCCTGTCTTGGGAGCCCCACTTCATTGCAATGGAGCGTTTAGCCAACAGAAAGCCCAACGCCGCCCACTGTAATTCCTGGTCGTTCAAGTCATTAGCCCCCCATATATTGAGGACACATTCCCTAGGCGATGATAAGAGTGGTTTACCCAGGGAACTACTCATTTTTCGGATCGTACCACTCCACAACTGTTGCACCATCGGGCAGTCCCACAGGATGTGATAGAAGGTGCCAGGTAGACCACACCCCTGCAAGCACAAGGAATCAGAACGTCTTCCAATTTTGGCCAAGGTAAGAGTGGACATGTAAGCCCTGTGCAGAATCTGTAATTGGATCAGTCTAAACTTATGGCAGATAGCCGATTCTCTATGGGACATTAGGGCTGATCGCCAATCTTCCTCATCTAAGGGACCCAGGTCCGCTTCCCATTTGGTCCGCAGTGACTGGAATGGATCAGGTAGATTATTACAAAGCTTGGGGTATGTGTAGGAGATGGCTTTCTCAGGGAGGGGTTCGGACAATAACCTATCCTCTAAGGGGGAGGTCGCAGGTATGGAATTGAGATCCGGGATGGCGGCCAGAATGGCGTGTTTGATTTGCATATAACGGAAAGATTCTGTGAGTGCGAGGGAGTATTTGGCCTGGAGGTCACTAAATGTCAGTAGTTTACCCTTATGAATAAGGTCCCCCACCTCCGGAATCCCTATAGTGTCCCACCTGTCGAATCCCTGGAGGAAGCAGAGGGAGCCCAGGCGCTGTGATGACCACAAGGGTATTGCTTTAGTGATCGTGTCCGACCAGCCCAAGCTTTTGTTGGCCTTATGCCATATTGCAACCGTGTGCGCCATGGGTCCGACATATCTATTCCTAGTTGGTTTGCTGTAGAGGGCCACCAGGTTTCCTTCCCGTCCAGTCTGACATCTATCTAGGAGGAAGGCCGGATTCAAGGGCGACCCATGAATCCAATGTTTGACAGCCACCAATTGTGACGCCCAATAATAGAGGCGGAGGTTGGGTAAGGCTATGCCTCCATCGTACCAACCCTGAAAAAGTTTACAGAGGGCAATACGGCCAGCTCCACCGTCCCACAACAAAAGACGGATCTCTCTCTCTCTACCGTACGGAAATAGGAGTCCGGAACCAAGAAGGGGCAATTATGCAAAACATACAGGAAGCGCGGGAGTGCTAGCATTTTGAACAATGCCGCCCTGCCTGGAAGGGAGAGCGGGAGGGACCGCCAGTGGGCAACGTCGCTGTGGAGTCTGCGCAGAGGGCCCAACAAGTTGCGATCATGGAATACCTTAGGATCAGGCGTAACATAGATACCGAGGTATGTAAAGCCATCAGTAGCCACTGCGATGGAAAACCCTCGGGGTAAGCAGGGGGGGGGAGGGGGTGGGCCCATGCAGCATGTACAGTGTGGATTTCGTCCAATTAATTGAGTATCCCGAGTACTTCCCAAAATTGGTAAGGACATGAAATAAACTGTTTATAGAGGATTGGGGGGAGGACACATATATCAGGATGTCGTCAGCGTACAGGGAAATTTTGTCCGGTATATCGTCATTCCAGCAGAGGCCTCTGATGGAGACATCTGTACGGACCCAGTGGGCATGGTGCTTTTGAGGGGGATTTGGGCGAGTAGGTTTAAGGCAGCCAATAGGTACAGCAGGAAGCAGGGGTCATCTTCATCTGTGATCAAGAGGGGATAATCTACGATGTGTAAGGTACCCATTTCCGTGCTGCAGCATATTCTGAAGCCAGATTGGCGGTCATGCAGGGATGGTTAGTGTAGGAAAGTAGGATCTGCTTCTTATGGTTACCCCCAATTTTTGCTTGATGTGTTTTTGACTAGTCTGACTGGGAACCTGCTAATCAGGACCACAGTCTATCTGCTTTCTCCCTAAACTGTTGTGTTCAGTCCCTAGGTACATCCCAGAATGGATACTGTGCTACCCTTGTTAGTCCCCAGTATATGGTACCCAGGGCATAGGTACCCCATAGTTCTCCAATGGGCTGAAGCATGCATTATGCCACCTATGAGAGACCATTCAAAATGGAATTACAAGCCTGCCCTTTACCACTTACTAAAGATATACGTTTACTATATCTAAGGGTCACTGCACTTAAAACCTATAAGTCACCCCTCTAGCAGGCCTTTACAATCCTGAGGGCTTGGTTCAAAGTGAGAGGGTGCCCTTGCATGAACAGGACACCTCTGCATCCTACAGAGTCCATTCTCCCGGCTTGTCGGTGAAGCAGCCATATACTATATAGAGGGGCACCGCATGACCGCACGATGATCATCTCGAAAATGGCTGCAATAAATCAGATCATGTTTGGTATCAAGCATGTTGGAATCATACCTCCCACACCGTAAACGGTGTGGGAGGTATGATTCCAAGCACCGGAAGTGCCCGCCATCAGGCTCTAAAGTGTTACCGGTACCAGCCTTCTAGTCCCAGACAACACAAAATTAATGCTGCCGACCAGAGACACATTTCTGCCCTCCTGCTGCTTAGCCAAGCTCAAGCAGGGGAAGGCAGAACAATAGGCATCCTGTCAGGGAGGTGTGACCCCCTCCCAGACAGGATTTAGTGTATCAGGGCTGGGTGGGTGCGCTTGCCAGCACAGGAAAGTCTGCATGAGGGGCACATTTGGTGTCTCTGTGCATAGTCCAGTTCAAACCAGTCCTGGGAGCCGTTGGCTCCCGCTCTGCTGTGAAACTGGACAAAGGACATGGGAGTAACCTCCCCTGTCCAGACCCTCCTTTGGGAGGGCCCTGAATCTCCCCAACCGTTTCCTTAGGGTACTTAAGGGCTTACCTGGGTGTAGGTCCCTAGATTTGTCATGGACAAGATTCAGAACTGAAGCCACTGCACTGCTACCGTCTGGGCACTCTGGACTTCGTTTGGGCCTGACTTAGTCTCCCTTTCAGTCTGCTGCATCGTTTGTGCCTGTGCCCCATACAGGATCCGTGCAGGACCTGTGAAGTATCCAAGACACTTGAAGATAATCTCCCTTGGAGTGAAGGAGTCACTCCCCTGCATTTGCAGCCACTTCAACACTGCTGACCAGTCTGCTGATCCTGAGCTCCTGTGGACTCCGAGGGTCTAACAACACAGGTGGTGGTTATCTACGCCTCTCGAGGCCCGAGCTGTCCTCTCACCAAGTTTGAGGTCCGAATCCCTCGTGGGGGCTGCATTAACCAAACCCTTGTGTACTGCGTACTTTTACAAGTGCATATGCTTGTAGCCCCAACCTCCAGCAACTTTTTCCACCAAGATCTTGAGCCACACCACCTTGTGGGCACCGTGGCCTGCTCCTGTTGGTGAGCTGCTCGAGATCTTCTCTCGACTCCTGTGCCTCCGGTCTGTGCATCCATTAGAGGGTCACCTTTGTTTACCTTGGGCTCCCCTGAGTGCTCGGGTCCTGCCCTGACTCCCCTACTTGTGGTGAGTCTCCTGCACCTTGCTGGTCCCAACCGTGCACCTTCTTGATTTCCTGCATGTGTTGCATTTGCCAAGGCTTGTTGGTGCTCCCCCGTACACCGACCCCTCAGCACTCGACATCCTTCGTCCTCCGCGTCGCCTGGTCGTTGTAGCTGCAGAGTCAAGGTCATCATCATCCTTCCTGAAGCACCAGACATCAGAAGGCATGCATCTTCTAAGTCTCCTGGTCACAGCCGAGTGACATAGACACTGTCCACTCTGCTTTCACATTTTGATTCCTCCGGACACTTTTGCTTTTCCAGCAGCGGCACTTTCCTGAAGTCCTCCATTGGGTTTGAACGCGGTTTCCGACTCCACTTCACACCTATGCACCTGGCTTCCCTGGCATGGGTAACTTGGGTACCCCGGTATCCACAGGTGGGTGGCTCCCCAACCTTCTGTCTTCCACGGGTTTTCTTTAGGGTCCACTGGGAAATGTCCCTAATCTTTAAAATTCCAACCGCGACTTGCACATAGACTTGTACGGAGCGCACGGTCGTGTGCACACACTACACACGCCCTCCTTGGGGTCCCTATCTACTTACCTTGGATGGTTCTGTGGGTCCCCAGCAATTCTACGTCCTCTCGACAGCGTCCTGTCGTGGTTCTTATATAGGGCTCCCGGTTTTCCGTTTAAACGGATTTTTACATATAAATACAGACTGAAAAATATTTTTCCTTTGGCTGCATTTATATGTAAAAACGGAAAAATGCCAATAAATCGGTCTCGAAGACAAGTCTGTCCGAGCACAAGCAGGGAGAGGGCTTATCAGATTTCAGCTGAATCAATACAAAGGTCGATGTTAAGGGGCCATTAGGGCCTCCTTTTGTTTAAGTATCCTGGCTTGGAGCTGTCCTGGCGGGAGCAGAGGTGCGGCGGGATGCACTCTTGAAAGAAATTAAGGGAAACCAAATGCACAAAGCTAATGACTTCACAGGGGGTGGGGGGGCGAGCTGCAGGGCCCCCCCTCAGCACCTGAGTCAGGCCGGGCATTTGCAGGTCTCTGGTGCCAGAGTCTTGCTAAGTTTTTGCACTTGTGACATTCACTCACATTTTTCGCCACAAGGGCATCTTAGAGCTGGAACCCGTACTTTGTGGTGTATTGGAGGTTTTGTTGCCACTGTCCCTCGGCGGCCGTCACGGCCTGGCTCCTCAACCTGAGGTTGTAGGAGACGATGAGTCCATTGCGGCTGCTGGCCTGTCCTAGCCGTGGGTGCCTGAAGAACGTGAGCTGTGCCAAGGGGCTGCAAGTGCCGCCTGTGGGCGCACTCTGAGCCCCCCACTGCTTATGGTCCAGGAGCAGAGATGCTGCTTGCTGTGCTGGGCTGAATGCATGGGGTTTGACCGGCTGGACTACATAGCTCGGGTATTTTTCAGGAAATTTCAGCCACTGAGAATGTGGTGTAGTCATTTGCCAAGTGGAACCTGTGAATTATTTCTAGCCCTGTAGGCAGAGGCACCGCCTTTCTATTGTGAGGGGAAGTTTCGTTTTAGGATTTCTGCAGATTAAAAGCAGAGAAAGGTGGTCCTCTACAAGCATGAACGGTTTCCATTTCCCGAAAAAGATGAAATGCTCTCAGGGATTCTTATTCGGCTTCAGAATATGCCTGTCTGGCATGCTGAGACTGTGGCTGGAATACAGTATGATTTCACAGGGTGCTTCGGGTCAGGTTCTCCTTGCATCATATCTCTCCCACGGCTCCTGGGATGGCATTGACGATTACTCCAGTGTGTAGCGAAGGATAGTAGGTCACATTCCCAGCAGTTATCTGTCTGTTCACAGTCCTGTGTCCAATTGAACAAGCATTTTCAATGCAATAGGTCTCGCATTTACGGGAGTTTGTGCTATATGCATTGTAAACGACAATGCCTTTTATTTATGTCTTGTTTTTAAAACCAAAATAAAAGGCATTTTCATTTACAATGCCAATAGCTTAAACTCTCGCAAATGTGAGACCGATTGCATTCTAAATGTGTTTGGCGCCCGTACTATAAAGATAAGCGTTAGGAGAGAGCATGTCCTGCCTAAATAAATGTGAATAAATACTAGCTTCAGTGTCTTTTTCTTGCTCATGATAAAATAAATATGGATAAATACTGAAAAAATGACCCAAAAATAAATATGGATAAATACAGACGGAAATGTTAAAAAAATAAACACCATAAAACCGGGAGCCCTATTCTTATACCACTTTCTTAGTATATGGTTTGGTCTCCCCCTGGGACCCGCAGTGTATTAGTGCTATCTACCATGATTTCTTTGCTAAAGTATTGTGTGCTTTGTGTCTATCTCCGTCTAGAAGATACTGTAACGTACTAGAGAGTGTTATATAATAAATACACACTTTGTGTGGTTCTTTTTAATTTAATCTATACTATAAGATTGCATTCTGGTAAAACAAGCTGCTTTACACTCCTTCAGTTTAAGCCTGAAGGCTGCTCTCCACAGCTTCCACTTGGATAGCTTTCTAAGGTTGTTTGAGACCTCTTAAATCACCATAAGGGTTGTCTGGACTGATGCAAGGGGCCCACTTACATTAGTGGACATTATATACCAGGTCAGCCTCTCACAGTTAGCATTTATATGATCGTGGGGTTGAGCATATACTATTTATTTCCTAGTTCCACTTGGGCCTTTCTCTTTGAAAGAAATGCAAGTAAGAGTGACAAAACAGCTTTAGGGACTCACAGGGTATTTAGGTTAGATCACAAAATATTTCCATCTACCTTGTTGAGCGTTGATTTATAATCAATAAAACATAAACACGAGGCCCCAATTTCTGACATTTTACTCATAGTACTGCTTAAAGTGAATATATGGTTGGCAGCTAATTACTTTGCTCTAAAAACTGCTTGCTTCTTGAGAGATTACATGATGATAATTTGCCTAGACTTCAGGAGCTTGTACGACAGTTGTTAAAAAAAACTTTAGATACTACATCAAGCAAAGAGAGGAGCCGAAAGTTGTTGGAATATTTAATGTAACCCCTTCTTTATTACAGGAGTTGTCAGTGAGACTCCCTAACTAACCGGGATCTCTTTTGTGATAGTATTTTGCTCAAAATATTGGTTTAAAATCTTTGCGCAATCTGCAGGGTCCTTTTTAGGTCAAGCCTACCAGACAGCACGTAAGCTGTCTGGTAGCAAGAGATTGATGGGCTTACAAAGAACTTACATGGCTTACAGCCTGTTCATTTTGTACCATTAGGTGGCTCTACTGTCGCTGTCATTTGCTTGCTTTTTGTTTGGTGGCTTTCCTAGTCCATCTTGTGTTTGTGTCTCCTTTGAGCTAAGCCTCTTTACCATCCTTTTAACAGGCTGATTTGCGTTCTTCCATTGGACACTTTTAACTCTATAGCTGCTTCGAACGTTCCGCGCCAGTGCGGAACGTTCGAAGAAACAGGCGGGGCTGCAACGGCCGTTTCCAGCACCAGCCAGGTAGTGCTCCCGTCAGCCGTTGGCTGACGGGAGCAGGGAATGGGTTAAGGAACTTATTTTTCCTTTTTAGGTCTCGCGCCTAGCGTTGCAGTGCGCAGCATTGCTTGTGCAGCGCGAGACCTCTTGAATGGGCTTCAAAAAGCTAACCACACGCTTGTGCGTGTGGTTTTGCTTTCGCCGGTTGGCATTGACTGTAGCGTGCTTTTAAGAAAAAAACGGCATGCAATTGGGCAAAGGCGGGCGCATGTCCCACCTTTGCCCCGCCCATTCCTGTCCGTGTCTAGAACGCGCATCAGCGCGCTTCTCAGACGACCGGCTCCCTCGCCCCCGCTCCTCTGTGGTGCGCGCGCATCACTGCTTTCGATTCACGCGTTCGGCTCCTCTGTGGTGCGCGCTCACCACTGAATTAAAAATAATATGGAAAAAAAGTGTGTGCCAACCTGTTCCAGTTTTGGAGTCTGACGTTTCCTCGACGTTTAATCTGTCTCGTCACCAAGGCAACTGGTCACGTGATGGTAAATTAGACCATTTCAACACACTTCATCTTCAAAGTGTTACCGGTATCAAAAATTGAGAGCTACGGGAAAATTGAAATTAAGGGTAGCTTTTTCTGTCCACTTGCGCAGATTGTTGGATCCATTTGACTTACTCTACAATTGTGTTAGGGAATTCTCTGCATATAAGTAAAGATATTAATCGTAGGCAGTACTACATTTTCCCGTTGGCCATCTTTCCGTGGTGTTAATAAATAGAAACAATGTATTTCTTTTGTGTAAACATGATTATTACATCCTTTTAATCTCTTTTATTGGGAGTGTCAAAATGTTTGCGAACATACAGTATAAAAATCGTTCGCAATTTATACTTTTTTAATGTCTGTGTGATAGATATTTTTACATTATCAAAAAGAAACCGACATGAATCTTATCACAAGGATAAGCGATTTTACTTTATCAATAAAGCACACAGTGTGAAAAATGGTCGAGGGGGTTCTTTGAAGGGTACCTTTGTCCGTATTTAATGTCTATTATTGTTGGTAGTCAAGACTGTGATGATGTTGAACTGGAAGCATCAATTTTGCCTGCCTCTAGATTTTCCTTTAGGCTTTCAGGAGCTGACTGGCAAGTTGTTTGACGAATCATATACGTCATCTTTTTGAAGATGCGTTCATTGGCATGTTTAACATCCAATGAAATTGTCGGCTCTATGGGTAGAACCAATTGGCGACTTGGGCAGGCGGAATCTGGCTCTGCCCATGTCAGCGCAGAGTGGTTGAGTCTCCGCTGGTGTTTGTTGTCATCAAGATGGAGTTTCTAATGGGGAACCTGTTTAGTACCCCGGTGGGGCAGTGCATTGGTGAGTAGTTGTGTGAGGGCGGCTTAAGCCGGAGAAGGAGGGGGTGAAGGAGGTTCCAACCAAGTCTTTGTGGTCCGTAGATTAGGTAAGCTACTGATGGTCTGGACCTGCAGCGCTTACAACATGTGTAATTAGTATCTCGGTGGGTATCCTTACTGGTGTGTTTGCAGTACCAAAGGGCTACCAGCTGCTCTGCATTCATGGGTCGACTGCGTATAGCATTTTGAGGGTGCAGCACATTTTGTATTTCTATTGAGTTTGCGCTTTAAACAGTGCACTGTAGCATTTAACCTGAAGCTGCAGATTTGAGTGTCTACGTGGAAATACGATAATCAGAAATCCCGTCACCAGCTCCCAGCGGCGCTGCGCGAAGCAGGTCCATGCCTGTCACTGTTCTGATCTTTACTGGTATGTTTGCACAACACCCTGCAAGGCAGGTAGCCGGTGGAGCACACTGGGGATCTACAGGCTTTCTGCAAACTCCAGGATGGCATCGTAGAGTCACTGCAGGCTAGGATATATGTCGGATGAAGGGTCAAGGAGTCAGAGCTTCAAGCTGAAGCGTCCGCCATCTTAACCCATTGGCCACGCCCCCCAGCTCCCATTCCTCTATACTGCATAGTATTAGTAAAATCAATATCTCGACTAATGGCAACCAGATAAACAAAACACAAAGTAAATATGCTAGGAGCACAGCAATGTCACAATGTCCTCCATATTTCAGGGATTGTGCTTCATTGATGTCTGTCCCACTGTTCAATAAATGAGAACCAGGGCACATGAATCTTTCTTCATACGACGTCTAATCTGTATCACACAATCCTTGTTTATGGAGAAGTGTTCATCGAGAGTGTTCTCCCTACTTATGTTTTCTCAGATGTAATTGCAGAATTATTACAAGCAGTGTAAACAATTCAATTTACTAGGACTCCTGCTTAAGATCATTCACTCATATATGTGATACTCTTGCTGTTACTAGAATTTACTGTTTTCTCAAACCCTTGTGTGCTACATACCCGCTTCCCTCCGTCATGTGCTCACCCTGTGTGCTTCCTCCCCACTTCCCTCCGTGATGTGCTCACCCATGTGTACTCCTCCCCACTTCCCTCCATGATGTGCTCACCCTGTGTGCTTCCTCCCACTTTCCTCTGTCATGTGCTCGCCCATGTGTGCTTCCTCCGCACTTCCCTCCATCATGCGCTCACCCTGTGTACTTTCTCCCCACTTCCCTCCGTGATGTGCTCACCCATGTGTACTCCTCCCCACTTCCTCCATGATGTGCTCACCCTTGTGTGCTTCCTCCCCACTTCCCTCCGTGATGTGCTCACCCATGTGTACTCCTCCCCACTTCCCTCCGTGATGTGCTCACCCTTGTGTGCTTCCTACCCACTTCCCTCTGTGATGTGCTCACCCTGTGTGCTTCCTCCCACTTCCCTCCGTGATGTGCTCACCCATGTGTACTACTCCCCACTTCACTCCTTAATGTGCTCACCCATGTGTACTCCTCCCCACTTCCCTCCGTGATGTGCTCACCTATGTGTACTCCTCCCCACTTTCCTCCATGATGTGCTCACTCATGTGTGCTTCCTCCCCACTTCCCTCCGTGATGTGCTCACCCATGTGTACTCCTCCCCACTTCCTCCGTGCTGTGCTCACCTTACACAACTATTACCATACACAATACGTATCACCTTCATATTCTTAAAAATATTTGCATACCTCTTACATTATTCAAATTCGCAAATAACTACATTTTATTCCATATATTTCTTATCATCTGCATAACCTGCTCTATCTCGCATTATTAAACATTGTTTTTTTGATTATTTAGCAATGCCAATAGCTCAAACTTTAATAATGCTAGACCTATTGCATTGCAAATGCTTGTTGGTTAAGCTCTCCATTAGAGAGCATTTGTTTCCCAGTTCTCCCCCTCTTGTGTTCATCCGCAAAAAAAATACCTCATCATGCTCTGTGTTTCTCTCTCTCATGACTGCTCACTCCTTCTCATGTGTACTTCTCTCTCTGTGCTCCGTGTTTCTTTCCCACTCTCATGTTGGTGTCTCCTTAGTGTGCTTCTCCCTTGTTCCCCCTCCTCTTTGGTTCCCAATTCACCTCTGCCGTCCTTTTTTAGGGCTCGCGTCCTGCGTTTCACTGCTCAGGCGAGAGTCCTTTTGTCCGGGGTTGCAAAACGGACCCTGGAATCGCACACGCTCGTGCGTGTGATTTCCTTTTGGGTTCCGCTATTGGGCTTTGAGTGCGTGTGTTTTTTTAACAGAGCACGCAATAGGCCAAAGGCAGTTGGATTGTTCCGCCCAGGGCCTATTGGTGTCTGTTACGTGCACCAAAGCCCATATGTTTTCTATTATCGTGCCCAGACACGGGCGCGATAATTGAAAACATATGCCTAGCAGTGGCGCGCGCCGCGCACCATTCGCAGGCGTTTTTAGTTTTTTACATTTCACTGCCGCTTGAAAGACGTCACTTCGTCTTATTACTTACTGACAGATCTGTATTGCAATAGGTTACTCTGCATCTGCACGGGTTATCAGCACAGTGCTTCACATACTTTACGAGACCCGAGGCGCTCCTTTGTGACTGGGTAAGGTTTGTGCATGCTTACATTACTGATGTTGGTAGAACTGCAGATACAACAGTGCAGGAAAACGGATGGCTATTTGTGGTTTCTCATTTACACCTGGGGGCTAACACGAGCATTTTTAATATTGAATGTGCTTTATTGCCTTGTAAACTCAATCAATCAATCAATCAGGTCATTTATAGAGCGCACTACTCACCCGTAGGGTCTCAAGGCGCTGGTTTGGGGGGGGGGGGGGGCCGTTACTGCTCGAACAACCAGGTCTTGAGCTTCTTCCTGAAGGAGAGGTGGTCTTGGGTCAGGCGCAGGTCGGTTGGGAGTGAGTTCCAGGTCTTGGCGGCCAGGTAGGAGAAGGACCTTCCTCCTGTTGTCGCTCTTCGGATGCGGGGGACGGCGGCGAGGGCGTGGCTGGTTGATCTGAGGAGGCGCTTGGGGGTGTAGAAGTTGATCCGGTTGTTGATGTAGCTCGGGCCTTGGTTGTGTAGGGCTTTGTGTGCGTGGGTGAGGAGACGGAAGGTGATTCTCTTGTTGACCGGGAGCCAATGCAGATCTCTCAGGTGTCCGGAGATGTGGCTGCGTCGGGGGATGTCGAGGATGAGTCTGGCTGAGGCGTTCTGGATCCGCTGGAGTCTCTTCTGGAGCTCAAGCGGAGTACTTTTTAATGATTTAAGGGTTTGTAGCCTTTGTGATTTTTTTATGATTACACATTCCTGAGCAACAGATAAAACAGTGTGTGATGGATCATTCTTGGTCCGGCCTACAAAGGGATGAAGTGTGGTTAGGAGATAGCACACAATACACACATACTTACGCACACAAACACACACATACAAATGCACACGTGCACACAGACACCCACACACATACACCCAAGCACGAACACACACACTCACGCACACGTGCGAGCACATACTCATAAACACACCCACACAGGCACACTCGCATGCACACACACACACACACACACACACACACACACACACACACACACACACACACACACACATGCACACACACACTCATGCACACACACAAATGCACAGACGCGCAAGTGCATGCACACACACAAATGCGGACTCGGACTGCAGAGGAGACTCATTTATGTGGCGTGAAATCTCTCCTCGTGGAGCGACTCTTGGGACCCCAAAACAGGAGACCTGGATGAAACTGGGCACATTTCTGCATCTTAAATGTAGAGTTTTATTATCCCCACTCCGACTTATACAAGCTAAGTGACAGAACACGAGACTGAGGGGGCACAGGTGCTGGCAACTCTGGGGAAGAAGGGGTGAGGAGGTTTAACAGGTGGCGGAGGGGGTGGGGGGTAGACCAAACTAGTGCCTTGGTTGGTTTAATGCACTGGGATCCGGCCATCTATCCACAGACTGGAAGCTGCTGGCACATTCCCGATACGTGAGTTATGTCAAAGGGGGAGGTGAAAGTGCTTATCTCCCGTTTGTCTGCAGTCCACTCAATTACATATTAGGAACAAGCATTTGCAATGCAATAGGTCTCGCATTTATGTGAGTTTAAGCTATTGGCATTGCAAATGCCAATGCCTTTTATTTACATTTTAAAAACCAAAACATAAATAAATGTCATTTACATTGCCATTAGCTCAAACTCTCAAAACGCGAGACCTATTGCATTGCAAATGCTTGTTTAAAATTGTAGTTTGAAAGCATGTTTTAGGCCCAAGCAGCAAATTGCTGCCTCCCTTCCACAACATTGCTTTCTTTTAAAAAAAAATATTTTATGGAGAATATAGGTGGTGCCAACCATCTTAGATCAGTCAGTACAATAAAATAAAATGGTACCTATATTATTCTGTAGGTGTTTCAGATCTGTTGAAATTTAGTTCCTCTCCTAAAGCAGATGAGGATGAAGAGATATTAATAGACACTACAATGGAATGTAGGTATAAGTTAACAAAGTATGCTTCACATTTCTATTTTGAGATGCAAAGATCTTTGTGTGACTCAGACTGATGGAAACACCAGTTGTTAGAATCGTTTGGTTTTATTTGGTTTGGTTTTATTTGACTGGAGTTTAAACCAGACAATGAAACATTTTCTAGCTGTAACAGGAAGTTTCAATTCTATTAAAAACTCGGAGTTGAAGATTAGGCTTTTAACTTCCTTCACTTTATTCACAGTAGCCATTAATAGTCTGTATTTTAACAACATACTACATTTCCCAGGAGTCCTTGGGAAATAGAACAAAGCAAACCGTGCATCTAATCAATATCTGTCCTCTCCTCTTCATATTCCTCTGGGACGTTCTATCCTCCTCCTGCTTCCTGAGAACCCTCTTGATCAACATCAATATCATTCTTGTTTATTCGCATCTGTTCCTATGAAAAAAAGGGTAATTTAAACTCCATTCAAATTCACTACTCAGAATATTTTAATTCAAGTACGTTTGACAAGTGTTATAGCAATATTGCAACAAAATAGTATCAACATATCATCAATATAGCCCTTACACCTCATGAAAACATAAGCATTGTTATTTGTATCCGGTGGGAAGTCAAATACTCCATAAAGGGGTGGGCTAATCCTCGCCTCCGAGTCCTAGCAAGGAAGTATTTCATTCTGTGTCAGGACTACAGATGTGAGGATTAAGGCTAGTTTAAAGCTTCTCCACCCACCAGAGATGCCAGATTCGTAACCGGCTTAAAATAAAACCTTTTGAAGGTAGAATCTGAGGACCAGTCAGCAGCTCTTAATATGTGTCCTCTAAGCGAGCTTCCAATCAAAAAGCCTTAAAAGCCATAGCTCCTCTTATCGAATGAGCTCCAAACTGAGAGATATCAATTCCTGCCTCTTGCATGGCCCAATTATCTCGATGTAGGGTTTTTTAATAAACCGGAAGCTTGTTGCTCAGGCTGATATGCGTAATGTGTGTGAATGAGGAGAGTAAGCCCGGTGCTGCCAGGTCTGGGGAAATACCCTGTAACCCCCGTGGATGTGTGGATTGCGAAAACCCTCCCCAGTAAATAAGAACAAGGTCCTGGGCACACGGTATGAGGATAAAGTACTGGTAGAAATGTCTCGTATTTGTATTCAAGTAGTCGACACCAGTAGATTGGTTTGAAAGTTTTAATGATGCAACCACAAACAAGAGAGCAGCCGACACGTGTTTCATCACAAAGCGTGAAGTAATGTGACTCTTAAGGGCTGTGTGGTGGTGTAGGTGGATTGCAAAATCATAGGGCTGGTGGGGTCACCAGAGCGGCAATAGGTCTGCTGGATAACACAATCAAAATCAGGTAACAAATAAGGATGATAGGGGCCCAAAAGCAATGGGAGTTCTTTCGGGAGGTAGCGAACGATGTGATGTCTCAAGTAGTGTGGAATCGAAGGTGCCAGGTGGATTGGTGAACACCTAAATGGTGTATGTTGCATGTAGTCAAGGACGAGGTGGAAAGCACTCGGGCGCGGAGGTTCCGCATCCGGTGATCCCACGGACCCATCACCGGATTCTTCTCCGCCTACGTTAGGTAGCCGGCGTATCCACCGTAGGTACCTTCTAGGCAAAGGACTGTCCAAACACAGTCTCTGATTCCTTACTGCTTACTGATACACACGGCATACACGCCCGAGTGCTTTCCACCTACATGCAACATACTGCAGCTGGAGAACCCATCCGTACTGGAGAGTGATAGGATATGGTATGCTGGAAATGTTGCACATCAACCAACCACAGGGTAGCGGTCGCAGGGAGTAGGCAATAATCTGAGATTCCAGACTCCATAATGTGCAAATCAGAAGGATGCTGCGACCCATCCAGAGGACACTGGAGTAGGTTGATAAGCGGGGGAGCACCGAGAAGAAAGTACCTCATAGGAGCTCTCCCCTCCCTGGAACTGTATGGCCATGGAAATACCATGAAATACGTATTTTACCATTGATGGACCGGGACTCATGGTTAGTCCACCTAAGCATGATAAGAACACCTTAGGGAGTGTTTAAAAATGCATTAAACATGTGGTTCTAATTTTACTACTCACTTTCTCATCTTTTCACATAATCAATATAGAGTGGTCCTGAAGAAAGCTCCTTAATTTTTCTGGAGCTGAAACCTGTTGACCAAAGGATAAATCAGACACGTATCTGTAGTTCTGACACATTATCCATCTCATGATTTTTAAGCATACCCTGGGCCACTGGGAATAAAGTATTGATTAGTGAGTTTCCCAGAGGTATTTTTAACGCCACTTCACTCCCAGCACCATCACATATAAAAACACAAAAATACCCGCCCCACTGTAATCGGGTGTTGTAGCACAGTTGGGTAGCATTCGGCTACCCAACTGGGAACCCAGTGATGAAGCATGACACCAACCAGGCTGGTGTGTGAGGGTTCTTTTAAACACACCTTGTGGTGTTAGACACTACCTAGTTGATCTTGCCACTCTCCAGTGGACCGTCTTTGTTGGTTATTTCAGGATGATGCGACCTGCCATAATGCCTCGGACTGCTGTATATCTCATCAAGGAAACTGATTGGGTGATGGAAAGGGTTGCTCTTGTAGGTGAGGATGCAGTGAGAATGTGCTGCAACCTTAAAAGTTCCTATGAGGCCCCAAGGAGGATGCAGACGTAGGGGAGTCTCGAGGTGGGGTTGTGTCTCCTGTAGGAAAGCTAATATTATATTGTGCAAGGTAGGAAAACACCTGTTTGCCCTTATGAGGATTATTTAGGTCCCTGATGTTCCAAGACATAAGGGGAGTTCAGCAGTAGGCGGTCGTCTTCTGCTGCGCGCCGTCATCTAAATAGACTGAGACATGAAATATACGTACGAGATTGTTGTGTGCCCTTGCCAGATAAACTATAATGACCACGAAAAGAAAAACATGCAACCTTCCAACCCTCCTCACCATGCACACTAGGCAGAAACCTACCCAGCAAATCACATCACTAGAAGGTAACTGAACAAAAAAAAACATTGTGTCAAACGAGATTTACACCTTCGGCGATGGGCAACATTCATGGCAGATGGGGCCATTAAACAAGGATTAACTACAGGAGATACCATGGTAACGGACTGCATGGGATAAAGTATGTTACACCACACAAGGAAGTGAGACCCTGAGAGGGTCTACAGCTTAGGTCTGGTGGTGACTCTGATGCGGCTGACAAGGGTAATGTAGAGAGTGCAACAGTATCCGCAATCAGTCTGAGGAAAAGAGTTCCGCACTCGCCGAAACATGTAGACCAGGAGGAGATTGTTCAAGTGTAGTGGGTCTGTTAGACCTGGCATCATTGGCGTGAGTCTCCCTTCCATTTTTTACTGATTGCCTCCTCTGTTTTTGATATGTTTTGCTGGTTAGATGCTTTAGGCACTGTGCCACTGCTATTCAGTGCCATAGTGCAGGGGCTCCCTATGTCAAATTGATGTATGGATTAGTGACTCCATGACTGGATTATTTGATTTACTTGTTAGACCCTAGTAAAGGATGGCATGCTTGCCCAGGGCTTGTAAATCAAATGCTGCTGGTGGGCTTGCAGCACTGGTTGTGCCACCCACAGAAGCAGATTGTAAAGTGTGTCTCAGGCCTGCCATTGCAGAGCCTGTGTGCAGTCTGTGACTGCCATGTCGACTTGGCAAGTGCAACCACTTCCCTTTTCTTCATATCAGACACCCCTAAGGTAAGGCCAAGGGCAGGGTGCATTGTAAGTATAAGGTAGGACATACCCTGGTGTGTGTAGCATGTCCTGATAGTGAATTACAGCCATTTTCGTTTTTCACTATTGCGAGGCTACCTGCTCCCCATAGGCCAGAATGGGCAGTTTGATTATTAAATCTTATAATCTAACTGACTCAGGGAACATGGTAGAAATTTGAATTTAGTATGCCTGAACTCAGAATGATAAAATACATCTTTTAGTGAAGTTGGTTTTAACATTGTGTTTGAAAATACCACTTTTGGAAAGTAGGTATTTTCTTGCCTAACTATCCAAGCCTGTCTCTGCTAGGTTGTATATTCCTTGTCTGGAGTTTGAGTGACAGGGGCTGGGGGATTCCAGGAGACAGGGAGAGGCAGCACAGTGCTGAATAGAGAGTTCTGCATGCAGATGAGATGGAGGAGTTGCACCTAGGACCTGAATAGGGCTGTGCCATCCCTCCACAATTCTGGCTCCACCTCCTATGGTGTGCCTGATGTCCCTGGCCTACACTGTGAAAGGAAAGGAGTCTTGTCAACAAAGTGCTCCAGGACTGACCAGAACTGATTTGGACTTCAGAGAACAAAGAATTAGAGTATAAATATGGGGACCCAGACCCCAAGACTTTAGCTCACTTCTGGGAACAAGACAAACCTTTTTCCACGGAGAAGAACCAAGGAATCTGCAGGAGTTTGGACCGCCCCTCTGCCAGTGCGCTGTTTGCTGGGTTGGCCTGCAGTGGTTTCTTTATTGCCAAGGAAAGGAGAAGGAACTTTCAAAGAACTTTCGTCATCTTGCAAAATATTGCTCCAAGGGCTTGAACTTGTGCTTGCCTCCTGCTATAGTCTCAGGGACAAAAGACTTCACCACCAGCTCCCCTCTGAATTTCCTTGCTGTGAATTCTGTCTGCAGAAGCCTGCGTGTCGCTGGGACCTGGAAGCGCAACGCATCGAGAAGACGCATGTCGCAGTCGCAGCTGTTGCCGTCGCATTGCTGGAGAAGCGTGTCACCGCTGCAGATGTTGACGCTGCATCACCAACGAAGCGTTCCTTCGCCACAGCTGTTACCCGACTGTACAGGGGTGGCCGGGGCCGAAGAGATTGAGTCGGAAGCTTTCAGTAGAGATTTCAAAGAGGGTTTTATTTTTATATAGGAACTCTTTTTTCGGCTGGTGATTCGTTCTCGGGCAAAGGCTGCCGGGTCTGTTGTGGGCTTCCGTAGAGGATCCAGGATGTCTGTAGACTCGGGTACCGGTTCTCCGTCGTGTACGGGCACCAGGAGAGAAGGGAGAGAAATAGGGACGGGTTAGGACAGATTCAGGCTCTGGAGACTTCGGGACCGAGTGTGAGGGAAACCAAGTGTACAAGTGCTTTCAACCCTCGGGTTAAGTGATTCGCTAGTGCTCGTGAGGAGGGAGGGGGGTTTACGAGACTATACAAGGGGCTTTACAGAATGTACAAGTTACTCCGAAGGTTGGACACGCCGTCCCACCCAACCCGCTACTTTGCCTCATACCTGTTGTAGCCATGCTCCTCCCGCGAGAGCGTGGCGGGGCGACTCGTGAAGTCGGTGGCCTCCTGGCTTCTCCGTGTCCCGTCTGTCTTTCCACTCCGGATTCTTCTCGTCCTTCTCCGCTTCCTCGCTCGATCCTCTCCACCGCCTCTCTCCGCAATGTAGCACTCTCTCCTCCTGGGAAACGCCGTCCGTCGGTTCCGGGGTTTCTCCTCCCTTTGACTTGGTACGGGTAGTGACGCGGGCTAAGGGCGGGACCTCACCACAAGTATCCGCCCAATTAAAGGTACCCTGTTCCATTTCCTCCTGTAGCCAATGGTTGTCGTCCTCTTCTTCTGGCCAGTTCTCCTGGAGATACGGATTGGGCTGCTGCGGAGAAGGGACAGAAGCAGGTAAAAGCAGGTCCACCAGTCTGAGTCAGGGGTTGGTCCGTCGGTCGTTCGAACCACCCCGTCACATCACCAGAGAAGCGTGTCGCCGCCGCAAGGTTGCCGTCACATCACTGGAGAAGCGCGTCGCAGGGCCTGTCGTGGCTCCAAAGCTACAGAGTTCGCCGCACGGCCGCCGGGCGTGGACGCATCTTCTTCACGTCGTTGCATCCAGGGCGCCATCTTATCACATCGCACCGGCTCTTCTCACCGCGGCTCCATCTTGCCGCATCGCAACCAGAATGCGCCACGAGAATCTACGCATCACCTCCTCTCCAGTAAGGAACAAGACACATCCCCTACTCTGCACAAGCATTGAGGCGCGCCACATCATCTCCCCCGAAGCAAGGAACCGTCACATCTCCATCCCTGCAAACCTTTTGTTTGTTTTGCATTATGCATCCAGGTACTTTTTTGAGAACTTTGTCACATTCATCACCAACTTAAGTAACTTCTACCATCTTTAAGCCAATTTTAAGTACAGTGTTGTGGATTTTTGTCGTTTGTGGTCTTGTTTTAAGTCTATATAAAGAATACTTATTTTTATAAAAACAGTGTCTCCAAAGGTTTGTACATAAGGTGATCAAATGCAACAGCCTAGTCTGGAATTTAAAATTGGGAAAGTAACAGGCCATCACTCTGTGTAACAAAAGTCTAGATAGGGATCATGAATCATGGCACAGTTTTTCATGGATGCTTAAAAATAAATAAGAAGTATGCGTTTGATGCGAAAGGAGATGACATTCTAGATTATATGTGCATGCTTTCTAATAGATCTGGATAGTGAAGTTCTTTTTACAGAGCAATTTTGTTGAAGTGTAAGAAATGTTTCAGGCAGTGATGCTAAAAATAATTAGACTCAAATTTCTAGGTAAAGCACAAATACACCATGTGCCATAAGTAGTAAAACAGAGTGTTTATTACATTTCACTGTGAAGTAACCTGAAAGCCTCCTCTAGCTCAAACCTGATTGGCATATCGTTTTTGTAAATTATCCAGTTGCTTGGTTTTTCTTTTTCTCTTGGCATATAATGCCTATGTTCAGCCCAAGAATCTTCTACTGGGAATTTGTGTTGGCAAGTGCATTCTTATAAAGTAGGATAGCAAGTCTTTAACAAACGAAGGAGATGCATCTTGGCGGGAGAATTTAAGATTGTGAGGGAACCTCAGGACAGAAGCTATTCTCTTAAACACTGACTGGTAGAATCCAAAAGTAGTTTTCGGAGTTGAGACTGTGACATGGTGGAAGAGCATGGACACAAAACACGAAAAATATACAATAAAGCTCGAATCTTAACTGATAGGGAAATTGAAGAGTGAAATAAAACAGTTATTAGAGAAACCATACGGTTCTAGTTTAATGAAGATGACTGGAAAGTAATCTTTAGGTCACCAATCCTCCCTTTTTAACTGAGGATTGTCAAAATGGTGACCATCTGGGGAGAACTAACCAGCAGTCTCCATTACATAAATTACAAAGTCCACTGCTACTGCACAGACTATACTCATAAAAAGTAACTGATGTGCATCCATGTGTTGAAGTAGAAGGTTATGCATACAAATGGTAGCGGTGCACTGTGCTTCTGCCTGCAAGCCCTCATTTCTGTTGTGAAGTTATACCTCGTCCTTGAGGACTAACTTGTTAGGTCTCATCAGTTAGGTATAGCTTGTTAGGCGTGGTCACTGAAGCCGAAACCAATTCTGAAGTTGCTTGTGTTTGTTCCCTTCTGAAGGAGCCGCCACTGGCTTGTGCTCCTCCCCTGACACCCCCAGGCCCCTGTACTGCTTATCCCTTTCCTTCTCCAAGCTGGCTTTTCCATTAGCATCCCCCAAATTTCTTTCTGTTTTTTGGTGCATAAAAAATAAAATCACAACCGCCATAGTGTCTTATAAAATGTAATTTTATTTTAATGATCCTGCACAGCACCGCCAAAAGCAATTAGGAAAGCCCGTAGGTCCCGGTTTTGTAATTCCTTACCGCTAGTGTTAAAGTACATTTTGCTTCTTCAGCAAAAGGCTTAAAACATTACTTTTCAATTACTTTTCAATTAATAATCTGCAGCTTTTTTGCTATCTGCTACCTTTCACCTTCCTTTTCTTAATAAAACAAGAGAACCCAAACAGTTGGCTGAGGACCGTGGGGAATTATGCTTTAGAAGACAAGGGTCCTTAGCTTATCAAAGTTAAGAGTGTAAATGAAATATAGGCCATGATAGGAAACTATATTTGTCCTCTGTCCAGCTGGACAGGGTATTTATTTAAACACGATGAAAAACACTTGTATAAATGGTTTTTAGGCACAGTCCTGTACTTTACTCATGAAGGACACACGACACAAAAGAAAGAATAAGAAAAAAGATTTCACAGGCAAAGAAAGAGCAGTGCTGGCCACTTTTAAATCAATGTTCAATTAAAGTATTTGCCAGACAGCAGCTAAACACAATGGCTAGGTTGTGAAAGCACTATATGAAGTCGACGTTTCGATCCCTTTTTGCTCTAATTACACGGGATCATCATCAGGACTAAAATTGACAACATTTGCCTGCTTGTAATTGTAATACAACCGCCCAAGTTTGGGCTCTTACTATCGGGAGCGTGTGGCGTGCCCGCCTACAGATGTGGCTGACAGTACGGTTATGTTGATATCAGGGCGAAAAGGCTCTACCTGATGTTCAGGATCTAAGGATCCGCACATTTGTGGTTGGACTCCAGGGTCCTTGTATATGCCACCGAGAGTTTTCTGTGGTACAATGTCCCATGTCAAGGCAGTGTAAATGGAACTGCAGGGTCCGAATGGATACCAGCGCCTTGGTAGTGCAGGGACTACGGTGTAATTGGTGTTCTGGTGGCCAGGGGAGCGATGTCCTATATGTTCAAACAATGTAAGTTGAACTGCAGGGTCAGATGGGATATCGACGCTGCGTCTCGGTAGTGCAATGACTGTGTTGCCCTTGGTGTTCTGGGGGCCGGGGGAGCGATGTCCTATCCGACCATTGCTGAATCGCAGTAATGGTCGGATAGGATATCGCTCCCCCGGCCTTTTTTAGTCTGTAAGTACTATTTCTTTAATGAGTTTTGCCCACTTTAGGCCCAACATGCTTTCCTGCAACATTCAGCGCGTCATACGTTCTTTCACTTTCCAAGCAGCTCAGTTTCTTTGAAATTAAATAGGTCTCGCAGTGAAAAGAGTTTGGGTTATTGGCTTTGTCAGTGACCCTCCACCACAGCGCCCCCAATACCTGAGCTATACCCGATCCCCAAGGGTAAAAGGGAGGCGGGGGCAACAAAAAGGCTATGACAAAACCTGCCGGGGAGGAGGGGTGGGATCCCAAGGAAGGGGGGAGTCTCGAGTCCACAATTGCCAAAATGTTTTCTGTAGTGGGCTCGCAGGCCAGCGCATCGGCCTCTATAGGGGAAGAGCCGCTATCAGCCTTGAGGGAGGCAACGACAATGGGTTGGTAGACTCTGTTATAGACAACAAGGGGCAATCCAACGCAATACAGTCCGCCTTGCAACAACCCGGAAATCTTGGGCTGGAACAAGCACTGGAACCCCAGAGGCCAGAGACCATAGCGGTAGGCAAGCACCCTATGGAAAACCCAGAGACCATAGCTCGACCTTTGACGGTCTCTGAGGAGAATATCCTGACTCCCGCTGGGTCAATACCTAAGGAAAGGGAGCAAGAGACTCTCGATCTATATTATTTCAATCAAAATGCCGCCTGCGGACAATGGTCCTAGGCTGCGGTGTCCCCTGAACCAGCAGGCAAACACTTTTTTTCAGTGTCAGTTGGGTCTGACTCCGTGGCTGAAGAGAGCTCATCTACATTCAGCGATGGTGACCTTTCAGATGCTAACTGTAGCAACTTCTCCAAGGGATCCGGCATGGTCAAACGACATGAGACTGAATCTGGCAAACAAAGAGGGAAACGATCTGAAAAGCAAAGCCAGCTAAAATGGGACTATTCGAGTCTCAACTTACATTTCCCTGTGGCGACGAGCCTGACAAAATCTCGGGAGCAGAGATCATCAGAGCCACACTGGATCAACCAGAGGAACTCTCTTTGACTGCTATTCTATCCTCAATCAAACAATTCTAGGAAGAAGTACGCATCGATAATCGACATGCCAAAGGCACTGCAAAAAAACTGCAAAGGGGACTTGGAAAGCTAAATAAAATCTGCTCGGACATTGGGGAGCAAGTACCATGATTGATGACCGCACCGTAAGCCTTGAAACTGAAGTCTCTACCCTGAAAAGTCAATGCTCCACCCAAAACGACTGCATGACAGACGTCATGTGGAAGATGGAGGAACAGTTGAATAGACAGCACCGAAACAACCTCCGCCTACTAGGTATGCCCGAAGGGGTGAAGGGGGAAGACCCTCGGCGCTACATCATGAAACTCCTGAGGGGGGCTTTTCCAGAGCACACAGAGTGGAACTGTGAGCACAAGATTTAGCGGGCCCACTGCTTTCCCTTATCAAGGAAGAAACAACACTCGAACACCAATGAGGAAGAGAAACTCAGAACCTTTCTTGGTGTTTTTCGGGAACTTTCTACTTAGGCAGATGGTTTTTTAACAGGCCCGACAGAATTCCCAGAAGTGCTTCAAGGGGTTACCCTTTTTCGCAAAGCCTGACTTGTGCCACACTACAGTGGAACGAAGAAGGCGTCTCTGCTAGCTATTTACCCCCTCTCAGTAACTAGGAGCTCAAGTTTTTCTTATGAACCCTGCCAAATTGAAAGTCATTCTGAACAGCTCCTCACGTACTTTTCTGTCTGAGATTAAAGCCCAAGAATATCTCTCTGAAATTAAGGCCAGAAAGGGACATAGCTAAGGATCATTATGGACAATAGCTCTAAAATTGTTGCCTGCCTGACACTCTTCTTGTCTTTATGTTTTTTGAAAAGGACAGCAGTGGGGCATGCTTTGGATGGCACCTCCCCCCTTTTTTTTTTTCAATCCTCCTTTCTAAACTGCCCTAGGCTAGTATTTTGCTTCCTTTTACTTATTGATCTATTGAGCGTTTATACAGCGTCTTTTAACACTGCGGGGTCGGGTGGTGGGGTTTTATTGCAGGTATCCAACATTCAGGTTTTACCTGATTGCTCACTTTTGGGGCGGAGGGGTCCTGGAGGTTGAGAAAGGCCGAGGGGGGAAGGGACGCTGAGGCATTCGTTTTTTGTTCATGTGCCAATTTTGTTATGTTTCTATGTGGAATTTCGCTTTTGAAACTATAGAATGTGCAACAATTTGGGATGGGTCACTCTATTTCATCATTTTTTTGTTTGAATATGTTTATTGCAATTTAGTCACCGTACAACATTACACATATGCAAATGTAAAGAATACACTGTGCTGTTATGCAAATTGTTCATCACAGATCATCACGGTCAACATTATACATAGAAGAGTCTAGTAGTAAGGATCAAAATAGAGGCAGTATAAGTGTAACAGCATGGTCGGTTCAGTAAAGGCTGGCTTATATGCAAAAGAATGATAATCAATAATTACAGCACTCGATGACGGAGAAAGTCAAATCTGTTTCCTGATGGCATCGCAGACTTGTTCATTGTAAGTGCAAATAATGCTGAAGCAGCAACACTAGAGGTAGTAAGCTCAGCAAAAGCGCAACATATATCCAAAGCTGGATTTCAAATCAATCAGCTATAGAGAACAATCCAACAAGTACTATAAACAAAAGAGTGGGTGGTGGCTATGAACAGGTCCATACTGTCTCTCGTCGGTTAGGAGGGTTTAAAGTGTAGGAGTAGTCACATATGCGCCACTGGGAGGGGGGGGGGGGCGCGAGTGGTCACACAATGCCGTCCTGCAGGCATATTTGGTGATAGGACGCTAAGGCGACATCCCAGTCTAGAGCTATTGGGAACTTGCGGAGCCCCGCCGTCTCCTCTCTATGGAGCGCTACACTCTCTGCCCTTGCCCAGTTATCCAACGAGTTACGCCAGTGTATTGGCTGGGGGGGGACATTATGTTTCCAGCGCTTAGTGATTAGCCGTTTCGCTGTGATCAGCCCCAGATCACAGAATCTCGCCTGGACTTTCGTCTGTTTCGTCCTCTTAAACAAGACCAGTAGGCAAGCCTCCCACGTAAACGGCAAGCTGCCCCCCGTTGCCTTTGCCAATGTCTCTGCCACCGCAGTCCAGTAGGTGTGTAATGAAGGACATGCCCAGAGTATATGTAGGAACTGCGCGTCTACAAGTCCACATCTGGGGCACACTGATGAGTTAAGCCCAAAGTATTGATCAATCTTATCAGGGGACAAGTACGCCCGGTGCACAATATAATAGTGTATGATCTTGAAGCGTGCATTGCGTTATATATTCCGTGTCCCAGCTAGTATTTGTGCCCACTCCCTGTCAGACCAATCCCGGCCCCTGTCTGCTGTCCATTTGTCTCGCAGGCGCTGAGGGGAGAATTGTGTATGTGTATGTAGAGCCTGGGTGAGCCAGTGTACCACGTGAGAGCCATTGCCCATCACATGCAAATATTGAATGAGCAGGTGTGTCGGCGCCTAATCTGCTAATGGGCCCCAGGCCTGTGTCAGTGTATGTAGGAGCTTCGCATGGGTCAGGAATTGTCCGGCTGGTAGCCCTGTGCTGTCTGCTAGTGTCGCGAAAGGGAGTAGCGCACCATCCTCAAATAGGTCGCCCAGACCCTCCAAACCAACTGTCTCCCAGTTGTCTAACACTGGCGACGCGAGTGCCCCTCCCTCCCAAGGCGTGCCCAGTAGTGGTAGATTGGGCGCATATGGTTTCATTGCTGCGGTAAGCTTTAAGCTTCTTGTGTAACATTTTCTCGCCACCGCTAGGTGTAGTTGGTCCGGAGAGCGGAGCTTAGATAAGGGGTGAAATAGTGCATGTATCTGTGGGACTGTCATTACGGCATCCTCCGAGGCTGTATCTCCCAAATTCCTCCCACTCAACCAGTAGGCAACCCATTGTAACTGCGCTGCCAGGTAGTACAGTTCGTGGTTGGGTAACGACAGCCCGCCACTCTCCGTTGCAGCGTAGAGGGTTTTCAGCGCAACTCTGGGTCGCCCCTTGTTCCAGATCAGCCGCCTGGTCAGAGTTTCCAGCTCACGGAAGATGCGGGTCGGGACATACACTGGCAAATTCGCATAGAAGTACAGTAGCCTAGGTAAAGCGATCGCCTTCGCTAGCGCGATGCGGCTGGGTACGTTTAGCGGAAGTGAGTGCCAAAGTGAGACTTGTGTCGTAAGAGACGATATATGCCTTGTAAGATTACCGTCTAGTATGTCGGCGGGTTCACGATAAATTTGTATTCCCAGGTATCGAAAGACTGTCTGATACCAAAGGAGTCGTTCACCCATTACCGTAATCTCGCACTCTGGGGTCTCTGCAGCGAAAGAATATACACCTGATTTCGCCCAATTAACACGGAGCCCAGACATATCACCGAAGGCGCTTAATATGTCAGTGAGCGCGCTCGGAAAGCGGGTCAGGTCTTTAACATAGATCAGTAGATCATCCGCATATAGGGACACCTAGTGTATCCCATCAGCCAAGGGGATGCCCCAGGCCTCGCCAGAAGCACGTAGTTGCGCCGCTAACGATTTCATCATGAGTGCAAAAATCAAGGGGAGAGGGGACACCCCTGTCTGGTGCCCCTGCAAACACGTATCGAGGCAGAGAAAAGCTTTCCCGTTCGCACACGCACCACGGGAACAGAGTAAAGAAGTTCCACCATGCGGAGGTAGGCTGCACCTAGGCCAAATTTCTCCAACACTAGCGCAAGGTAGGTCAGTCACTCTATTTCATCATGAAGGGCAGATTTCTTTATAAATCTGGGTTTTTTAGGCCATTTATTCCTGTCCTCCTGTTTGTAATTTACTCAGTAACACTGTAACAGACTGACATGAAAAATTCAACACAGTTTAAAATTGTTTCCTTGAACATCTGCGGGTTCAACGATACTCGTACAAGACCGAAGGTAGCCCAGGGACTGCGCTTGATGGGGGATGACTTCAGGAAACACATATAGAGGGCTCCCATACACATCTCCTAAAAACGATGGGAAACAGGATCATTGGGGAACGACGCAGGGCGCACACACAAGGGTGTTGCCATTTTAGCACAACACAAGCGTTTGCTACAACCTATTCTGGCTAAGTTTGATCTCCAAGGAAGACGGGCTCTAGCAGAATGTCGGTTAACTCTTGCATACTCTTTCACCTATGTTCCATATACGAGAGCATAGTGGAACGACCCCGAGTGATCAATTGGGTCTCTGGGAGTTAGCACACTGGCCTCTTCCAGTTATTGTATGTGGGGACCTTAATATTAACCTTCCCAGCAACTGGGGAACTAATGATCAACAGGGGTATACAATTCGGAAGCCTACGGTTCCGCAAGCCTTAACCCCTTCGCTGCGTTTGTCGGCCAACGGCCGTCGCGAGCACTACCTCTGTAGTGCTGCGAACATCTGTTGGCCGATGTGGCCCTGTCCACTCCGCTGAACCGCCACACTGCGGCGGAATTGCCACCGCGGTTAAACGGTTAAAAACATTCTACATATACATGGACTTGTGGATTTCTGGTCCTGTCTGAAAACATTTTTTATTCTGCACCTCATCATTCCTTTGCATGATTAGATAATGTTTTGGCCTCACCTTCTCTGATCCACAATAGCAGTATTGATATTCTTCCTCAAATTTTATCAGACCACAATCCTCAATATATGGGGCCTGGCTACTTGCAAAGAAGTCTCGCCCTGGAGTTTTGAGCGAGCCCTACTATTTGATGTAGGATAACAAAATCACATGAAAAGCTGGATCCAAGATTTCCTAGACACCAACATCGGCTCTACCACAACTATGATGGTGTGGGGCACTCTAAAAGCTTGCATTCGAGGGGAGACCTTGCAATTCTTACTTAGAAAAAAACAAGCAGGAGAAAGCTCAGATTACAGAATTACAAAAGAAATTAGCAAAAGTTGAGGAAAACCTTATTGTTGCGGTCCAGACTGGGGCAGTCTGCAAAACTCTATATAACTGCCTTCAAAGCATATATAAGCTCTGTTTTGGCCCAAAAACCTGCTGCCAAGTGTAGCGAGCAGATTGGCCACCAGCTGGCCGTGAGAACCAGACGACAGACTACCACTAATGGGATACACTCTATTAAGACTTCGGCTGGGGTAATTACCAACGATCCGAATGTAATACGAACAGCTTTCCGTGAATTCTACCAAGGCCTATTTTCTGAAGAGGGTATTAGCTCACAAGACAATAGACAGCTAGAGAGCGACAATTTCCTTGACCCTATCTCGCTGTCATGCCTTGGCAAGGAGGATTGGGAACAGCTGGAAGATCCTCGCTCTTGGGATGAAATTGCCATGACTATAGCTAACCTACCAGATGGCAAGGCGGCAGGCACTGATTGCATACCCGTGGAATTTTATAAAGTTTTCTCCTCTCAAATGAAAGATAATTTTAAATCCTTGGTGACCCAAATGTTTAACGGTGCGACCCCACCCCAGTCGTGGGCAACAGCCAAGATTATCGTCTTTCCTAAAAACGATAAATCTCCACTAGAAATGGGCTTGTATCACCAATTACACTCATCAATGGGGACGCTAAAATGTATTCCAAAATATTTGCGTCCCGACTTTCAGCTAAAATCGAGAGTCATGTGTCTAGGTGGCAGCATGGGTTTAGCCCCAATAAAGGGACTACAGAGCACATCCGGAGGAATATCACTCTGTTCGAAGCAGCACAGACCACAGGAGACCCGATGGGTTTAATACTTCTCGATGCTGAAAAAGCATTTCATCGGGTCTCCTGGATGTTTCTTTGGTGCGTCATGCAGAGAATGAACTTTGGACAGAGGGCTATTCAGGCCATTAAAGCTCTATATCGTAATCCCTCATTCAGGGTGTCTATCAACGGGCTATTAGCGGAGCAAATTAAAATCACACGTGGGACCCGTCAGGGCTGCCCTTGCTCCCCATTGCTCTTTGCAATGTACATCGACCCTTTTATTAAAAAGTTGGAGAAAAGCCAGAAAATCCCGGCTATTTATAGACCCAGCCTAGAAACCAAAATCATGGCCTACGTGGACGATTTAGCCTTTGTGACTCCGGACCTTGAGAAAGCTATAATAACAATAGAGCAAGAGGCTTAGCACTTTGGTTCGGTATCTGGATACGCACTAAATAAAGGGAAACCCCACATTATAGCAAACAAAAAGATCACCTAGACAGATAAAACAGTTGTCCCTAAAGCAAAATATCTAGGGGTAAACATCTTAACCGAGACCGATTTGATAGTCAGGGAAAACTTGGACTCCTCGCTCTCGAGACAAAGAAGGCTTTGAACCATCTTAACAAACCTTCTCCTATCCATTGTGGGCCGATGCAATGTCCTTAAAATGATTTTCTTCCCCAATATCCTGTATTTCTTTAGAACTATCCCCTTGGAATTCACCAATACAATGCTCTTAAGATTTGATCGGTTATTCTCTCATTTTATATGGGCATAATCCCAACCAAGGAGAGCGTTCAAACTTGTATCTCTTCCCTGGGAAAGAGGGGGCTGGGCACTTCCAAATCTAAGACTATACTATTGGGCTACTGTTTTACAGACATGCCTAGACCAACCGAAAATACCGCCAACAGCACTTCTGTCACCTTTTGAACTCTTCTTTGGTCCAGATGCTTGGGGGTGCTGTGGCGCCAACTCGAATTTGGGTACTACAAGAAGGTTATATTCAAGACTCTCATGGAAACATTTAAGGTTTTCTCCACTGTGCGCAACTCTTAGGAGTTGGTAGATTGAACTACTATACTCCTACCAATAAGAACGCCAACCTACCAGACATTTTTGGGGGTTCATACTTTCAAAATTGGTTTAACTCCGGCATAGACAAAATAGGGGTCCTACATTCGACCGAAGGGGTCCTGGTCTTTGATGAAATTAAAATCCAATGGAATTTGAGTAAAAGGGAAGCGTTTAAATATTACACAGTCAGGGCCTTCCTATCACGCAAGGCCGGCGGCCCCACGGGATTCAATAAGTGCGAATTAATTGAGAAACTACGTGTACCCACTGCCCCTTCTCCCTCCCCCCCGAATTGGATTAATCTACAACTCCGTAAACAACTTGATGCCCGATGACCTTATAAATCTCAAACAAGTGGCAGCAAAAATGTAATACTACCAACATTGTTTTTCGCCTAGCACTTAAATTTGCCCAGAGTGATTTATTATCAGCCAGCCTGCAGGCGCAATTCTATAAAACGTGCTTCTTTCTATATCTTACACCAAGCAGAATCTCAAAATGGGGGACTGGCAAAGGTACGCAGTGTCCGTGATGCTCCAAATACAGTGCAGATTCAGCCTACATGTTTGCTACTTGTCCAGAGCTTAGGCCACTTGTAACCAAGATACAATACTTCCTCGGACAGGTTTTATCTCGAAACATCTTGCTAACCCCTACTGCAATTCTGCTGGGAGTACAAGATACGGTTGGTAGAAGGAATGGGGGGGGGGGCTCTTGTATTCGTCGCAATGGCAATTTATAGGTTATGCTTGGATAGAACCCGATCCTCCCTATTCTCACAGTGGTTGGCCCAGCTATACTCAATATACACCCTTGAAAAAGCGATCTACTCTAAAAAGGACATCCGGGCCAAAAAGAAATGGTTAGCTATCTGGGAACCCCTATCTTGCTGGCTCCACCAAACAAATTCCCAATAAAGTGAGGCAAATCTTTCTTGGCTTCCAGACATGGGTAGTTGTAAACAGCCTTTCCAACAGTTGTGACCAGAATTCGATGTCCAGTTTGTAAACTGAGGCAGGGATACTGTTTGGTCCAGGGGCACCATCCATACTACTTTTTAAAATTAAGATGGCAATCCTTTTAGCCGTGATGATTAATGCTAAATGGTGTGTTTGTTCTTTAACGTCTTCTGAGATTCTTGGATTTTGGTCAGTTATAGAGTATTTGAATGTTTGGGTGGTTGGATTTAGTTTGGTACAGAATGCTGATTTGATCAACTGCATTATATTTAATGATGATACGGCGGATGCTCTTGTGGATCATTATCGAAAGTATTTGAGGCAAAAGTTTCCCCCTTTCTTTTCAATGGAACTAATTCCGTTTGGGCGTTATTAGTCCATTTGATAAAATAAGTATATTTTCTACTATGTGTCTGGCAGCCAATATTGTCATCTTTTGAGATCCGTATGGCCTCAGCATGGACTAGATGCTGTTGTCTTCAGTTGCATGGTTAGTATTTCCTGGATTTCAATGCTAACTTTAGCTAGACTTGGCTGGCAAGAATAAAAGACATTTTATTACAAGCATAACCGGAAGCTGTCCCTGTATTTATAGACCCCTTCGTGACTGTATTCTTTTATGTTGTCTCACGGGGGTGGGGAGACGTGGGTAAACCTTTAACTGAGAAAAGTACCAATTATATATTCGTTTTTTCAATTTAGCTTAATAAAATGAAACTAGAAATGTTAAAAATAAGCGATGTAGGTCTCTAAAACTGGATATATATTCAGAAGCACAAACAGTTCCAGCATTACCATTTTTGTTGTTCAGTTTGCTTCACCCGTCTAACATGAGTTTAGGGCTGGTTGAAAGATGGTCAGCAGTGAAGAGTTACTATGGCAACACAAAATACTCATCTACTTTCTTTGTATTTGTGGTTGCTTTTTGTCAGCGCAGAAGAGACTTTTGTAGCCAATATTTGAAAAGATAGACTTTCGTGGTTGCTAGAATTTCTTATTTCCTAGTCTAGATGTTGCTTAAAACTTGTACTTAATTAGTAAAGTTCAGTCTACTAGCTGTAATCGGGCTGTGAAAACATGCAATAGAAGTACTAGATGTATGGCAAGGCAGACAAAGCTACTGTCTTTTGACCATGACTTAATTGATGGTTGCTGAAACTTTGCATCGGGTAGAAGACATTCATATTGCAGATCAATTTTTGTTTTATGCCACTTCACCCTTTGTACAATGTTTACTTTGTTGATTTTGCGAAAGTTGTAACTACATTTGTTGTTTATTATATATGGTTTCTTAATTAAATCAATCTAAATGATTTAGTACTACTGTTAGCCAGCCAGTCAGTCAATATTACGCGGGCACATTTTCAATCTTTCGAATGGACATATCCAAAGGGAGGGATAATTTAGCTGAGACCCTTATAACATCCTCAGGAGCAAAAACATTTGACTCAGACCTTCAAAGCCTGTTTCCTTTTGATTCCAGAGTAGTGATACCATTATTGCAATTGATTTTAATTTTGGACCAGTGTTCTGTTCAGTTATGTCTGGTAATTTGTCACTGGATAAGAAGTTGACTTCAGGCAACTTTAACTGCAACTTTTATTTGCTCTGGCCTGCATTATTGAGCAAAGAAATGCAAATGTACTCTTTCCTGAATGGACTGCTCAAGCTCCGGTTAATTTCACACTAGTATCTGGTAAACCACTGGATCAGAAAATGGCATCTGCTTTTAACAAATCGAGAGATAAATGGCTTTTAACCTGTGAATTGATTTCTGATATATAAAAGCAGTAGTTTGATCTTACAAATAATGTATTTATGATAATTTAACAGTAGAACACGGTACTTGTGAATGGGTTAACCCAGAATCAAAATTGTGTTAAATCTTAGGAAGAACCAAGAACCTTGTCCGACACCACGTAACGAGGAAAACCGAGCGAGATACGCGCATGAGGACGTTTCCTAAGGCTGCTGTATTATAAGCTATTTTTAGGGCTCGCAAGCAAAGCGAGCGGAAAGCCCTTTTCTTAGGGTTCCAATTTTGGACCTGCACATTCCACATAGCTAGTGCATGTGCATTTGAAGGTTCATTTCAATTGGGCTTTGGGTGCGTGCTGTTTTATAACAGAACACGCAATAGGCCATAGGTGGTCGCGTAGCTCCGCCTATGGCCTATTGGTGTCTGTTACGCGCACCAAAGCCCATATGTCTTCAATTATGGCGGCCGCCATAATTGAAGACAGATGCTGGCAGTGGCGCGCGCACGTGCACCATTCGCGGCCGTTTTTTTAAATTTTGGATCCATTTCACGGAGAGCAACAACAACAAAAAACAGGACCACGTTGATTGAACAATGTTTCAGCGGCCTCTGAGCTCTGCAGCAGAAGCGTTAAACCACGGAGTTGATTTAGTTATTTTAAACTTGAATGTTTACAAGCATTCCTCCGCAGTCGGCGCTAGGACCCGTTGGTGCCTACAAAGGCAAACCGTGTTTCCCAAAAGGCTGTTTTATTTTTTGTATGTAATTATGCTCCTCTGAGCAACGTGACCTGCTCATGTGACTTACAGCAGCTGTTGCGGAGAACTTGAGCCGCGCATCAGGTCATCCTGGTGCGCGTCCGAGAAACACCGCGGCACGAGCCGAGGGCTCTGTGGGCGACTGTCAAGAGAGCCATGGAGGCTGTCCTGGCCAGCTTCCTCCTGCAGCCACCTTCCATCCGGTAGCGAGCTCCTACTTTGGCACAAACACTTGTAATTGCAGTCCGTGCGGCGTGGCATGTTTTAGCAACTTTCACCATTCAAAATGTAGTGGCGTTCGGTATTTTCCGAAATTAATTGAACAATGGGTTTTAAGTGGACTTTGGAAGGAAGATACGTAAATATTCAGTAATCAACTTTGCTTCCTACAGAAATTAAGTGACAGGCGGGCTCTTTTGCTGTTGATATTACGTCGTTGCCCGCCCATAATCTGCTCCACCCCCAAGAAACTGGTTTGGGAAATTTTGCATATTGCACACAGCACTGGATTCGCCCCCTTATGTTTGTAATTGTTTGCATATCTTCAGATAGTCGTCACCACCAGCCGCCAGTGCGCGCTTTCACCAGGCACAAACACCACCAGCCGTCAGTGCGCGCTTCCACCAGGCACACACACACCTCCAGCCGTCAGGGCACACTTTCACCAGGCACAGACACACACCACCAGCCGTCAGTGCACGCTTTCACCAGGCACACACACACACAACCAGCCGTCAGTGCACGCTTTCACCAGGTACACACACACACACACCACCAGCCGTCAGTGCACGCTTTCACCAGGCACATACACCACCAGACGGCAGTGCACACTTCCACCAGGCGACACACACCACCAGCCATCAGTGCACAATTTCTATAGGCACACACACCACCAGCCAGCAGTGCACACATCAATTGTTAACGCATCCACAATTAACTATTGTAGCAATCGCAGTATGGCGCACTTTACTTTTAAACATATTCATCTAAAGCGCAGCATGCCACTATTGCTACAAAAATAAATACACATTTTTTAAGACTTTTGTTGCAATTGTTGTTGCAATATTTAGCAATGCCAATAGCTCAAACTTAAATAATGCGAGACCTATTGCCTTGCAAATGCTTGTTAAAATAACTTAAGCATGGAAACCACCAAACAATCCTGTCACATTTTCTATTCTTGAAGAGGCGAGTTTATGCTTTCTCAAGCCCCATCAGAATAGGATTATCTACTGACTATTTTGCATTACGTAATCATAACTTTTGAATGAAAATCAAAAAGATCAGGTAATATGCTGGTAAAACATTCTTTCTATTTAAGTTGCAGTGACTCATATCTAACATTAATGGGGACGTTAGTTTTAGCTGTTCAAGAGTAAGTCAGCAGAAAATTCTAATTTGAGATCCCTTCACACCAGTTTGGCTTTGTTAATAAATCTATTAGTATGACACATACCCCTGGCTCGCTTCTATGACTGCTCCCTGAGGAGTTTAATACAATAATTGCTGCGCTCTGTATGTTAATTAAATGGCCGCTCGAAGCGCTTTCCTGCATTTTTGTTCCCCCTGTTTTGCCCTGATTTTAAAATTGAATTGAATTTGCACCCATTTTTACATTTTTAATATGTATCCGTTTTTAAACGGAATTAGTATACGTTTAAAATTGAATTTGTATCTGCAATTACTATCAGCACTACAGCACTTTAGAGGAGTGGCTCGCGCTACCATTCCGGCATTATCCCGAGGTGGACTACCGAGGCCGCCATCTAAGGCACAGTGCACTCTAGTTGTTTTGGGAGCTCTGCACTGAAATATGCGTTTAGCGCGGATGTGCCGCTGGTGTGCCTGTGGCACACCTAAGGCAAGCCCGTCTGCGCCAGTCAGCATCCCGGAAGCGGCTAGCTCTAGCCATGCTGCCCGTTTCATGCTGGATGCACATGGACCCTGGTACATATACAGTCTCGCTGAACTGTTAGCACTTTATAAATATGTGGGTAAGTGCTCCAACTCATTGAGTGTTTTGGATAACAATAGTCGGATATGTGAGGACTGTAACTTCAGTCTGTGCCCAAAGAGGTGGAAGTAGTTCACTCCGCTCACCTATTTAAAGCTACCACTAGGAGTCTGTGCATTCAGGCTGCCCTGATTAATGCTCGTTCATTGGTCAAACATACCCAGGACATTTGGGAACTTCTCTCCGATGACCACCTGGACTTACTTTTTATAACGGAAACGTGGCTTAATGAGTCCTCGAATCCGGCCATTGAATTAGCCATTCCTAGAGGGTATAAAATCTCCAGGGCAAATCGTAAGGATGGTACAGCTGGTGGAACGGCTGCCGTTTTTAGGGACAAGTGGACTCTTCACCGTGGCGAGGTTTCGGGAATTGGGGTTGGAGAGGCTCTTGATTTTTTTTCATCATTTTCTCGCCCCACTTTACGCTGGGAGGCATTTTGGTCTATAGGCCCCCCGGCCCTGCCGGACCATTCCTGAAAGCCTTAGAGGAAGTGATTGTTCCCAGGGCCCTTTGATTTTCTAACTTCTTACTTCTTGGGGATTTCAATATCCACTTAGATCGAGTGGAGGCGAGTGATACAAGGGAGCTTTGCAACTCACGGAGTCTAGCCCAGCTCTCCCAGTGGATTAGCTCATCGTCGCACCGAGGGGGTCACATCCTAGATCCGGTTTGTTCTAACTTCATGCTATGTGTTAAAGAACCTCTGCAGGTAACTTGGTCGAATCATTTTCTGATCCAATTTTCATGGATCATTCTGATGTCCAAATCAGCTAGTAGCCTCTCTCAGAGCAGGCTGTCTCATAGAATAGACCCTTCTGCCTTGAGTTTGGCCTTGCTCAAGGCGCGGCCTTCTGTCGCAAAAGATCAGGGTGGAGCTATGGAGAGTTTTTCGAACTGGATCTCGCAGGCGGTGGCTTCATTATCCCCTCCCCTCGCTCATAAGCGAGCCAGAACTTCTCCCTCAAAACCCTGGTTCTCTAGTGAGCTTAAAGAGCAAAAGCAGCATTGTAGAAAGTTGGAAAGAAGCTGTAGGGTGGCTTACTGCCCCCTCGCTAAAATTGCTCTTAGAACGGCTCAGAAAGCTTACTATACTGCTATCGGTATAGCTAAAAGTCGCCATTATGCAGAATGCATTTTTGAGTCCAAAAATAACGCCAAAGAAATGTTTTCAATTGTTTAGAGTTTTGTCTCCCCATGTGCTGAGCACATTACTCTTCCTACCTCTGACACATGGTGCGAAAAATTGTCTAGATTTTTCATTGATAAACTCCAGATGATTTAGGCTAGCCTGGGACAAGGAAGTATAGGCCAGGCAGGACTTCCTTCTACAATTATCCCCGGACCCAGTTTATGTCTATCTAGTTCATCTCCCTCTTTAGCGGAATTTTCTTTGACTACTCTCCAGGATTCACTGACCATTCTCAATTTGCTTAAATCGGGATCTCCTGTGAACCTCTGTCCCGCCAGGCTGCTGGTTGCCGTGGCGGAGGTAGTTAATCCTGAGGTTAATACCCTGATTAATATGTCCCTTCAGACAGCTATTGTACCCTTGGAATGGAAGCAGGCCAAACTCCTTCCCTTACTTAAAAAGCCATCACTGGACACATCTTCTCAGGCTAGCTTCCATCCCATCTCACTTCTGCCTGAAATAGCAAAAGTGTGTGAGAAAGCAGTGTTCAAACAGCTGTCCAATTTTGTAGAAACATCTGGCTTTTGCACCCAGCCCAATCAGGGTTTAGAGCTACGTATAGCACCGAGACAGCGTTGGTGGAGATGTCTGAAGCAATCATGGAGTGTTTGGAAGCTGGTGGCAGAGCGGCTCTGATTTTATTGGACCTCTCTGCCGCCTTCGACACGGTACTACACTCCCAGCTTCTTGCTCGCTTCACCTACATCGGTATTTTGGGCAGAGCATGGAATTGGCTCAAGTCATTCCTAGAAGATCGATCACAGCAAGTATGGCTCCCTCCCTCCTCTTCGGTCCCGCAAAAGATGTCCACAGAAGTACTGCAGGGATCTACCTGGAGCCCTCTGCTGTTTAATATTTACGTCACCCCATTGATACTACTTGCTGAGGAACTGGGAGCGAAGATCATCGCTTACGCAGATAATACCCAGCTCCTCTTCACTTGGAGGGTAGCAGATGTATCCCATGTCCAGACCAAAGCCTGTCTAGCGTCAGTTTTTGAATGGCTGGCTCTGGCCCAGCTGAAGTGTAACGAAGAGAAGTCAGAGGTTCTCTTGTAAGGGTCTTTTCTCCTGCAGTTTAGGGAAGCCCTCTGGCCGACGAACTGCCCTCTACCTAGCTCTGTGGGTAAGCCTGTCAAAATCCTGGGTGTTTGGTTTGACGTGGACCTTAGGTTCTCCACACAAATAAAGAAACTGGCTGGACAGTGTTTTGGTACATTGAAGATTCTCATGAAGTTTCTGCCCCTGCTACCCAGGGCAGCCAAAGAAATGGTTACACGTGCACTGATTCTTGCGCGCCTAGACTATGCCAACGCACTGTGTTTAGGTCTGCCAGACTTCCAGCTGAGGAAGCTGCAAGTTGTACAAAATGCAGCAGCCAGAGTTCTGCTAAACATCGCCGGAAGAACTAGTGTGAAGCAATATTTGCTGGACCTACATTGGCTTCCCGTGACCCAACGGGTCTAATTCAAGGCTCACACCCTGGCCCATGCAGCCCTCCATGGCTTGGGTCCCCTATATTTGAGGAATCGCTTCAGTTTATATGTGCCACAAAGACTGTTGCTTTCAGCCTCTCAGCGGTTGGCAGTGATCCCTTCAGTTTTATTTGGTATGAGTGGGGGTCACCTCTCTCTCTTTCAAGGCGGCTCAAGCTGGGAACGCTCTGCCTTACACACTACGGAACACTACTAACCCAAGGTTGTTCAGGAAATTGGTAAACGTGTCGCTCTGTCCAGCTCCTTCCCTCCATCATTTGGCTTTCGCGCCGGGACACTCTTGAGTAGCCTCACACGTTATAAGTGATATTAACATAACATAATTAAAAATATAATTGTTGGAAAGTGGATTATTGGTAGGGGCAAATATTGGTCTGCACTGGCAATAAGGCCACTAACACAGTATAGGGCTCAGAATATGTCTTAGAAAATGATTCCTATGCTCAATCCTTGATAACGTGGCTGCGAGCAGGCAGGCTTAACTTCAAAGACAGGTTTGTAAAGCATTTAAAAACACCAATTCAGTAACTAATTAAGACACAACACAAAAAACAAATCCAACGCCAATTTATAAAAATAGGAAATATTTGTATCTTTTAAATGACACCAAAACGAAAAACATCCACTGTAGGGAACCAGAGATGAGTCACTTTCTAGTGCTTAGAAACCAACAGTGCCCTTTTAGGTCTCGCCTAGCCGAATGCAGGGCATCTGCTTCGCTTGGCGAGACTCTATTGTCCCTTTCGTTCGCGAAGTGAGACAAACCATGTGCGCGCCCGGACAGGCGATGGGCACGCGCATGGCGTCGCCGCTCTGGCGTCTCCTTTGTAGTGATAGGAGCTTTCACACACTCCCACTAAGCGCTTGATTTATTAGCTCTTGCAAGCATTCACCGCCGGAGCACGATTTAATAGGTCCTTTGATCCGTAGGGCATTTATTAGCTCTGTTATATATGCAAAACACCCAAGCACACCATATTATTGTGACACATCAAGTGATGTAAATGTTTTTCTCTCAAGAATAGTCCATAGATTCTCAGCATCCAATAATTTTCTAAAGCCCAAAAAAAAGGGCTTCTCAAAGGAATATCCACACAAATCTTCTTAAGTTGAGATCTGGTGTTTTATTTCCAAAGTTCATATGAGGAAAGACAGCAGCCGACGCGCGTTTCGCCCTCAGGGCTTTTTCAAGGCTATTAAGTCACTCTTCTTGTAGGTGATGCTATTGTCCCCCAACAGATATCAGCGCAAGATGACGCTTGAAATGAGGATATATGAATGATATGTTTTTGCTCATTCATGCGGTAATTGTGGCCCCAACAATATTCAAGCCTGTCCTCTTCCAATGTACCACGTAAAAGCGATTTTTCTAATCCATTTTGTGAAGTGTATTTAATCTTGAATCTTGATACATCCAAGGGTTACACTCGTTCTAGCTTTCGGTGCGAGTATCTGCAAGCCGAGTAGTGTTTCTTATCCCATTAGCTCTGTTATGTTAACTTGACAGCATTCTACCACATGCAATTTATGAGGCCTGCAATTGTGCAGGTTGAAATATCTCATACGAGTGCAGCTGCACTGCAAAACCTCTTTTTCCACAATGAGATACACATTCCACTTGGATTTAAAAATACTTTGCAAATTCAAAAAAGTTATTGGTTAATTCATGCAGCCTGAAGACCGGGTAAATGTACATCATTACATATGATTTGCGGAAAATAACTATTTAATTTCGGTTTTACTATATAGTAAACGGGGCACTCATGTGGGTCAAGTGAATGGCTCAACGCTTACACTTGACCATTCAGTGGGAGCGCGGCCCTCTGATTTGTTGCTAAAATTGTGTGATGCAAAAGTTGCCTCTAAAAACTTGAGATGCGATTAGCATGTGAGTGAGCCGGAAGAGGGTTGTACTGCTGTGAGATGAGGGTGGTACTGCTGTGCTAAGAGTTAATGGCCACCGCCCCCTATCGGCACTACCACCGTAGTGAGAGGCGTTATTTCAGCTCACAAGATGCCATGCTTGAACAGTAAATATTTGCAGAACAGTTCCCTTCAGAATTCTGCAGCGCTCCAGAATCCGGCAGCCACGCACAAGGAATTATGGATCCTTTTCAGGAATTACCAATCGGGGTCATTTTCTCGTCAGATTGGACCAGTAGTTTGCAAAACTTCTAGAGGAAAATCAAAACGGGGAAAATGATGCACGTTCCGTTGAGCCCATTCGTTGATAGTTTTGAAAAACTGTTTGTTTCATGGAATATTATAATTTTGCCATTTTGAGGGCTTTTAAACCACATAATTTTTGGAAGTTCACAAAGTAGGAGCAATAATAAACCATTTCTAATAACTTCGAGTTTCCTGGCATTTTTGACATTATGTTTTCCATATTTCATGACATTGTCCACTATATTTCTTCTGCATTTCCGAACAAAAAATGAACCGAGACCTAGCTGCATAACATCAAGAAAGCACATTTTTCATATCAGCACACCAGTGACTAGGCATGTACTTTCCTGTTCAGCCGCAGCCTGATCCTTACATGTACTTTGTTTCAAGAGCCATGGTTTTGTAAAAAGTGCTGGTCTACCTAAACCACAAACTTCTGCTATATATAAAACCTTGTTTTTCTTTTCTTCAGTGTTTTATGTCTGTTAACGATCAAAGGAAAGTGACATTTATCCTATCTAGGAAGATACGTCTGACGGTTTTCAGGGTGGGGTGGGGGTTATCCTCCTGGCTAAATAGTTATAAATGTATAAATTGTGAGAATGTTCACCTTCGTTTGAAATCATTCATAAATCTGCCATCAGCATTTCTTACTTCCTTTCATCTGCTTCTACAATCACATCCACTCTTCTTCACTCCAATACAAGTCCCTGATTTTTTTTTTATAAATCTTTTTATTGATTAAAACAAGAAAAAAACAATAGCAGGTACCTTACATCATGGAATAAACAGCAAGAATATATACATATATGGCAAATGAAACGGAATTCCCCAGGGCAGAGGTAGAATCAGGAGAGATTACTGGCGCGCGGCCGTATGAAATATAACATTTATAGGTCCAATCCAATCAGCACTGTTCACAAGCCCGCCACCCAGAATAACAGGATTATATAAGTGGGGCAATTTCGAGTGACAGGAGAGTGTAATATAGTGAATCAGTGGACAAAGCTATGACCGGAACCCGTACGCAGCTATAAAAAGCTAAACATTATTGAGATCTCTACAAATGATACCACCCCTAGGACCCGTCCACCCACCAAGTGAGTTACCCATCAGGAAGGCACCCAATAGCAGGATGTAAGCAGAATATTAAACATAAAAAACAAAGATAATACAACAACAAAACCCCTCACCCCACCCTGCACCCCATCTAACTAATTCTAAACGTAGAAAATAGAGGAGGGCATTTCCATGGGCTCCCAGTCCCCCCTCCCCCCGCCAGAGACAAACAACCCCTGCAATAAAACCAAAATACTGTAAAATAACTCAATGCAAATCAGGGGAAGTTGTAAAGCACCACCCAACCATCCGTAGACACAGCGAATGCAAATCCCTCATTTGGTAAGGTCACAATAACAAATCCAAACACTCAGTCTCAGCCTTGGCCCTTCCGATCTAACATGCGAACCCCTCCCGGTCGAAACACCGCATACACAGGAGAGTCAATGTTCGAAGAGAGTTAAAAAAAACGTACGTCCGAAATGAAGCAAATATGTAGAGTCTTGGAGAACCTCTTCCGAACAGAAAATCTCCCTCACCGGCGTACAGTTCCAGTATTGTTTCACCCAAGACCACAATGCAACCGCCAGGGAGGGAAAAGATGTTGTCTCGATCTGTAAACAGTTATCAACAGGAGTTTCCGGGAGGGGAACGCCGATCAATTCACCCACAGTCAGCGGCGACGTTAGGCTAAGCGTTCCATTCGAAGCTCCAGGCTCGCAATTATCCAGTACGCCGACTGAGGGTTCCAAAACCACTTGCTGCACGGGGTCCCTGTCCGCAAATAAAATGACCATCATGGGAATCTCAGTTAGTGGAAGCTCTTGCAATGGAGCAGGGTCCGGTCTCCCACGCCCCGTCTCGAACGTGACTGCTATCATTTTGTTTATAAGGGCGTCTACCTGTGAATGTAGCGCCCCAATGGCTGCCAATACAGTCTTCAGCGACGGTTCACACTCTGTCCAGCCCATCTCTCTTCGCTCAGCATCAACCATGATCACTTCCCCAAGAGAGCCCGGTCTCTCCGGGGAAACAGACAAGAGCAGAACGGATGGCAGCGGAGGGCGACTTATCATTAATCACGGCAGCTCTCTGCACACCTCTACCGCGAGCGAAGACCCCGACCCACCGGACGCCAGCGGGGGGTAAACCGGGTCCTCGGGACAGGGACCTCCGCCCACAGCCACACTGTATCACGTCACCACTCCTTCGATGTTAACCAACCAGAATGACCGCCATCAAATCGGGCAAAGACAACCTCCACTCCACAGCGGTGGACCGGACCCTGGCTGATTCCCACGGCCGATGTTGTTCAACTGGAACCCGGCTGGGCCAGTACTCGAGGCCCCGGCTTTCTGGCTGGGCTAGGCCACAAACTGAAACTCGACGTAACTCCGTCTACCAAGCCGGTAAAATTCTCGGGATTGCGTCTTCGGAATGTACACCGGTTCATCCACACGGAGGTCGGGTGTGGAGACCGGATGGATGACAGGATCATCTGGCAGGAGACTGAGGTAGGCGGAGCCGGGAGACTAGGCGGCCATCTTGGTTGCTAGCGTAGCTCCTCCTCCACAAGTCCCTGATTTATCAGCTGCCTAGGTGGAGTCGCTTCAGTCATCAGATGAGATTAACGTATTCAACCTGCCCTCTTATCTTCCCTCTCTGTGGCCTCAACCTCCTACGCTCATTACTGCCCATCTGCCCATTTTCTATCTGATACATTTGGAATCAATCAAATACCCCTTCCTTCCACCACACTTATCCTGTTTTCAACCTCATTCATCTGGATTTCCACCACACTCATCCTGTTTTCCACCTCATCCATCCTGATTTCCACCTCATCCATCCTGATTTCCACCTCATCCATCCTGTTTTCCAGCACACTCTTCCTGTTTTCCAGCACACTCTTCCTGTTTTCCACCACACGCTTCCTGTTTTCTACCACACGCTTCCTGTTTTCCACCACACTCATCCTGTTTTCCACCACACTCATACTGTTTTCCACCACACTCATACTGTTTTCCACCACACTCATCCTGTTTTCCACCACACTCATCCTGTTTTCCACCACACTCATCCTGTTTTCCACCACACTCATCCTGATTTCCACCACACTCATCCTGATTTCCACCACACTCATCCTGATTTCCACCACACTCATCCTGATTTCCACCACACTCATCCTGATTTCCACCACACTCATCCTGATTTCCACCACACTCATTCTGATTTCCACCACACTCATTCTGATTTCCACCACACTCATTCTGATTTCCACCACACTCATTCTGATTCCCACCACACTCATTCTGATTCCCACCACACTCATTCTGATTCCCACCACACTCATTCTGATTTCCACCACACTCATTCTGATTTCCACCACACTCATTCTGATTTCCACCACACTCATTCTGATTTCCACCACACTCATTGTGATTCCCACCACACTCATTCTGATTTCCACCTCATCCATCCTGTTTTCCTCCACACTCGTCCTGTTTTCCTCCACACTCGTCCTGTTTTCCTCCACACTCATCCTGATTTCCTCAAAACTCATCCTGATTTCCCCAAAACTCATCCTGATTTCCACCTCATCCATCCTGTTTTTCCACCACACTCATTCTGATTTCCACCTCATCCATTCTGATTTCCACCTCATCCATCCTGATTTCCACCTCATCCATCCTGATTTCCACCTCATCCATCCTGATTTCCTCCACACTCATCCTGATTTCCTCCACACTCATCCTGATTTCCTCCACACTCATCCTGATTTCCTCCACACTCATCCTGATTTCCACCTCATCCATCCTGTTTTCCAGCACACTCATCCTGTTTTCCAGCACACTCTTCCTGTTTTCCACCACACTCTTCCTGATTTCCGCCACACTCTTCCTGTTTTCCGCCACACTCTTCCTGTTTTCCGCCACACTCTTCCTGTTTTCCGCCACACTCTTCCTGTTTTCCGCCACACTCTTCCTGTTTTCCGCCACACTCTTCCTGTTTTCCATCACACTCATCCTGTTTTCCACCACACTCATCCTGTTTTCCACCTCATCCATCCTGATTTCCACCACACTCATTCTGATTTCCACCACACTCATCCTGTTTTCCAGCACACTCATCCTGTTTTCCACCACACTTATTCTGATTTCCATCTGATCCATCCTGTTTTCCACCATACTCATCCTGATTTCCACCACACTCATCCTGATTTCCACCACACTCATCCTGATTTCCACCACACTCATCCTGATTTCCACCACACTCATCCTGATTTCCACCACACTCATCCTGATTTCCACCACACTCATCCTGATTTCCACCACACTCATCCTGATTTCCACCACACTCATCCTGATTTCCACCACACTCATCCTGATTTCCACCACACTCATCCTGATTCCCACCACACTCATCCTGATTTCCACCACACTCATCCTGATTTCCACCACACTTATCCTGATTTCCTCAAAACTCATCCTGATTTCCACCTCATCCATCCTGTTTTTCCACCACACTCATTCTAATTTCCACCTCATCCATCCTGATTTCCACCTCATCCATCCTGATTTCCACCTCATCCATCCTGATTTCCACCTCATCCATCCTGATTTCCTCCACACTCATCCTGATTTCCTCCACACTCATCCTGATTTCCTCCACACTCATCCTGATTTCCTCCACACTCATCCTGATTTCCTCCACACTCATCCTGATTTCCTCCACACTCATCCTGATTTCCTCCACACTCATCCTGATTTCCTCCACACTCATCCTGATTTCCTCAAAACTCATCCTGATTTCCACCTCATCCATCCTGTTTTCCAGCACACTCATCCTGATTTCCACCACACTCATCCTGATTTCCACCACACTCATCCTGATTTCCACCACACTCATCCTGATTTCCACCACACTCATCCTGATTTCCACCACACTCATCCTGATTTCCACCACACTCATTCTGATTTCCACCACACTCATCCTGATTTCCACCACACTCATTCTGATTTCCACCACACTCATTCTGATTTCCACCACACTCATTCTGATTTCCACCACACTCATTCTGATTTCCACCACACTCATTCTGATTTCCACCACACTCATTCTGATTTCCACCACACTCATTCTGATTTCCACCACACTCATTCTGATTTCCACCACACTCATTCTGATTTCCACCACACTCATTCTGATTTCCACCACACTCATCCTGTTTCCCACCACACTCATCCTGTTTCCCACCACACTCATTCTGATTTCCTCCACACTTATCCTGTTTTCCTCCACACTTATCCTGATTTCCTCCACACTCATCCTGATTTCCTCAAAACTCATCCTGATTTCCACCTCATCCATCCTGTTTTTCCACCACACTCATCCTGTTTCCCACCACACTCATTCTGATTTCCACCTCATCCATCCTGATTTCCTCCACACTCATCCTGATTTCCTCCACACTCATCCTGATTTTCTCCACACTCATCCTGATTTCCTCCACACTCATCCTGATTTCCTCAAAACTCATCCTGATTTCCACCTCATCCATCCTGTTTTCCAGCACACTCATCCTGTTTTCCAGCACACTCATCCTGTTTTCCAGCACACTCATCCTGTTTTCCAGCACACTCATCCTGTTTTCCACCACACTCATCCTGGTTTCCACCACACTCATCCTGTTTTCCACCTCTATCCATCCTGTTTTCCACCTCTATCCATCCTGTTTTCCAAACACACAAGCAAGCACTTACAAATGAGTTCACTTTGCAGCTTCAATTTATATAACCTCCCTACCTTCCACACGCCAACCAGTGTCCGCTGCGATGGGAGCAGTTCCACACTTATACAAACTTCTGTCTCATCACACTCTTTCTACAGCACAACATTATCACTGCTTCACATGATGCATATGGTTAATGTGGAAAGGGGCAAAGGTGAATGTGAACCATCCATTGTGTAACTGTACAGTGCCACTTAAGAAATTGACACACTCATGCTTCTTTCTGGAGTGGGATGTCACCTGTGGTAACTGGGTAGCACAATGGAGCTTTTCAGCTCTACACTGCTGCTCAGGTATGCCAGGGGCATCATACAGCACAATGCTGGAGATTACTGGAGTTAATAACTAAATACATTAATAAAGAGAGAGAGTAGTTAAGGATTATTGCCAGGTCCTGGAGTGCAGGCCAATTGTTCTAGTGGTGCAGTTCAGTTACACCACTTGTGTTGCTGAATAATGGCAATTATGTGAGCATTGCTGCTCATTATGCCAGAGGCTTTGGTCATTTATAGCAGTGCCATGCGCGCTTCTCTGGGACAATGGTGGCTGTTTCTATGAAATAAAATAGGTCTCGCATTTACACATGTTTGAGCTATTGGCATTGTAAATGACAATGCTTTTTATTTATGTGTTAATTATCATAACAGATAAATAAAAGGCATTGTCATTTACAATGCCAATTGTTTAAACAATTGCAAATGCGAGACCTATTGCAATGCAAATGCTTATTAGTCATTTTCGTTGCCTCTGACTCTCACCTTTAGCAATTGTTCTAGAGGATCTCTCACCAGTCTTGTGCAGCCCCCTCCAGCAGGCTGGGTCTAGTTAGAACTCCTTCCTTAAGTTCTTCTTGCGGGTCCCAAAGTATCCAACACACAATCCAAGGTTCTGGAATCTCCAAGAGGGCCCTTGAAAGTGTGAGAGTTATATTCCCACAATCCACTTGAGCAAACCCCTTACAAATCCACTGGTAGTACTCCAGGCTGGTGATTCTTTGTGGTGATGTCCAGGTGAGGTTAATCTGTAGCTTGCAGGAGTCCACTTTTTAGTCCTTTTGAAGCAGGTTTGATCCACAGCGCTGTAGTTTCAAATGGTGCAAAAAGGCACAATCTTCAGAGTTCAGGCCTTTTGAAATGCACATCAAACTCTTCAGCGCAGACCCTTCTGATTCTCTTAAGTTTCAAGCATCAGATCAGAGAGTCTCTGCCCTTCTCAGATACTTGTTCCAACTTCTCTGGGTCAAGCAGGAGGTCACTCCTATCCATTGGGCTGCAGGGTTCCACCCAAAGTTCTGACCACTTCCTGCGGAGGGTGACAAAATGCTAACCCAGAAACTACTATTCTTACAAAATTCAATATGTCAGAATTTTTAGCAGGGAGAGAAGAGATGCCTAAACACACCCCTAGGATGGGTAATCTCCATAGCCTCTTCCCCTTGCATCTGCTCATTCCTTTCTTAAGCCTAGCATCTGCCTTGGGTCAAAGAGGAGAGTGGTAAATGACACTGGGGTCCTCCCCTTACTCTTAAAACCAATGGTGTGTGACTCCTCCCCCTGCTCTGGCATTCTTATGCCCAGTAACCTCTCCTCCCCGAGAGGATTCCTAACCTCAGGGGTCATTTATCACCTCTTCAAAGCAGCCAGGCTCACCCACTTATCTCTGACCAACCAGGGCAGGGCACTACAAGGTCTTATAACTTCTTGTCTGTACATTTTACAATAAATTCAACAATACCATATTGTTTCATTTATCATTACTATTCCACTAGGTCCTTTAATCCTAGTTTTATGGCTTTTCTATCTCCAGTTATTAACTAATAACTTTTTCCAATGTTAAGCTATGGCATGGAATTTGCAATAGGAAAAGTGACTTGGGCCATTTTTCCAGCACCAGGGCTTATAAAAACATATTTTATAAGTACTCTACATATATCTACAGAACCCCCACCCAGGAACACCTAGGTGAGACTTTAGGGGTTCTGAATATGTAAACATATTGCTGATCCTACCTCCACAGTGCTCCTACCACCAAAGTCGATTTTGGGCAGCACTTTATTGTATTTTAAATGCATTTGTATAGCGCTTACTACCCCTGATGAGGCTCAAAGCGCTTTTTCGGTGAGTAGCACGCTACTCCGGGACCTATAGAGGATTAGTGTTGAATTAGTTTAGTGGAATATGCAAGTACATTTTAAGTGGTAGATATGTTAGTCAGTTATTTGGATTCAGAAGGATAGAAGAGGAAAGAAGGCTTGTATTTATGTAGCGCTTCTAACCCCTGATGTGGTGTTGAAGCACTTTTTTGGGCAAGTACTCCCTATACTCCGAAAACCCATAAAGGATTAGTGGTGAATTAGTATGGTGAAATATGAAATTAGTTTGAGTGATGTGGATATTAGTCAGTTATTTGGAGTGAGAAGGATAGCGGAGGGATAGAAGGGAAAGAAAGGTTTGCATTCATATAGCCCCTGTTACCCCCGACGGGGTGTTGAAGCGATTTTCTGGCGAGTAGCAGGCTACTCCGGAACCCATAAAGGATTAGTGTTGAAAATTAGTATGGTGAAATATGAAGTAATTTGAGTGGTGGTTATGTTAGTCAGTTATTTGAATTGAGAAGGGTTGGGGAGGGGTAAAAAAGGTAAAAAGGTTTGCATTTATACATCGCATGTAACCCTGATGAGGTGTTGAAATGCTTTGTTGGCGAGTAGCACGCTACTCTGGAACTCATTATGGATGAGTGGTGATTTAGTATAGTGGAAAATGGAATTAGAGAAGTGAAAATGCTAGTCTGTTATTCTGATTGAAAAGGATAGTGGAGGGAAAGAAGAGTGAATAATTTCTATTTTTAGGTCATAGCAGTAGGATGAGGCTTCTTTTGGATGAGTAAAAAGGGTTTTTGGAAGGGAAGAGTTTAGAAAGGTTTGTTTTGGGGGATCGGTATAGTAAAAGAGGTGTTAGATGATGCAAGGAGGGGTGGAGTAGGAGAGAGTCAAGAAAGGGTTATTTTGGGGAACATAGTAGTGGTATAGGGTTTGAGATAAATGGGAGAGTGGGTGTAGATGATATAATGATAGATGTATAGGGTGAGAGATAGGGTAGTGAATTGGAAAGAGTATTAGAAAGAAGTTTGAGATGAGTCAAAAAGTTGGGCTAGAAGATATATTGAGAGGAGTAAAGGCTGAGAAATAGGGTAGTGCATTGGAAATGCTAAATTAGAAGAAAGTGATAAATATACAGATCCATAAGTACATTGAAAGTATATAGATGCATAAAGGAGGTAAGTATATGCAGATTAAAGATATTGATAGAGGTGGCGGATGAGAAATAGGGTAGTGCATTGGATGTGCTTTTTCAGGCCTAAAGTAACAGACACACAAATCCAAGTACATGGAGGTACAATGAAAGCAAGTACATGTAGACCAAAGATGATTTTTTTTCTTTTCTTTTTATAACAACATAATTATTGTACATGTTTATACAAAGCAATGCACAAAGATAGGCGCATATCTATAGTGAAAATAAATGCTTATATACAGAGGAACAAATACATTGGGTGTGTATTAATGAATGGGAAAATGGGCAGCATTCCTGGCCCTGGTCCCGAACGTCTTACGCAGGCTCAAACAGGCAGCCACCCTTGTCCTCTCCGCCCTTGTCCTCAACGCCCGGGCTGAGACGCCCTAAGCCTTGGCCATTTATAGCCCTAGTAGTCAGGTGACCCCTTCAGCCAACGGGAATCCTAGCCCTAATGGTGAAGTGCGGGTATGAGGGCTGGTGGTGTAGATGCTGTGATGTGAGATAAAATAGGTCTGGGAGTACCTAGAACGGACAAACTTTATTCTGGGAGTACCCTTTTTTTCCCTTAAATGCCTCTTTCTCTTCCACAGGTAGATCCAGGCAGGTCAAGAAGACCTAGGGTATAAGTACTATCATTGACTTTATATTACCCCTTTTGTTTACCAGTTACTAATTATTGTAGATAGCTCACACTTGTAGGTCATGAAGAATCGCAGGGTTACTACACCATTAGCGAGAAACATGTTGACCAACACACGTTAACAAGAGCAGTTAGACATGCACAGTGGACGTGTTAGCGCGTTGTAACATTGCTTTTAATTAGGACAGGAGACTCCCAGAATAAAGTTTGTCCGTTCTAGGTACTCCCAGCCCTATTTTATCTCACATCACAGCATCTACACCACCAGCCCCCATACCCGCACTTCACCATATGGCAGTTGGTTACTAGATCTCCGACAAAGAGCCCCTTTTTAGGGAGCCCGTTGGGGATTGCATGAGAATTATTGGTCATTTTTCAAAATGATCTTTTTTTTTACAGAATGTCTTTCATTGGGAAGGGAGAAATGCATGAAAACTCAATAGGTAATAACAGTTGATTTACAAATCTGAATTACCCGAAGTCTCCCGATAAAAACGATACCTCACTTGTGTGGGTCGGCCTTGTGCCTGCGACAGGAAACGGCGCAAAATGCAACGTGGTCACACCTCAATTTTGCATTTAAAAATTGACCCTTTTATGGCAAAGTGCCTAACTGTAGTTTTTGCACCCTAGCTCTGCCGGCACCTAGGGAAACGTAGCAAACCTATACATTTTTGAAAACTAGACAGCCAGGGGAATTCAGGATGGGGTGACTCGACTGCCTCCCACCAGGTTTTGTTACCCAGAATCCCTTGCAAACCTAAAAAATTGGAAAAGAAACGCATTTTCCTCACATTTCTGTGGTGGAAAGTTCTGGAATCTGCGTGGATCAACAAATTTCCACCCACCCCGCGTTCCCCAAAGTCTTATGAGAAAAATGGTACCTCGCTTGCATGGGTCTGCCTAGTGCCTGCGACAGTAAACGGCGCAAAACGCAACGTGGTGGCACCTAATTTCGCAGTCAAAACGGGCCCTTTTTTGGCAAAGTGCCTACCTGTATTTTTTTAACCCTAGCTCTGCCGGCACCTAGGGAAACCTAACAAACCTATACATTTTTTAAAACTAGACACCCAGGGGAATTCAGGATGGGGTGACTCAACTGCCTCCCACCAGGTTCTGTCACCCAGAATCCCTTGCAAAGCAAAAAAATGGACAAAAAAAACGCATTTTCCTCACATTTCTGTGGTGGAAAGTTCTGAAATCTGCTTGGATTAACAAATTTCCACCCACCCAGCGTTCCCCCAGGTCTCCCGAGAAAAATGGTACCTCACTTGCCTGGGTCTGCCTAGTGCCTGCGACAGGAAACGGCGCAAAACGCAACGTGGTCACACCTCAATTTCGCAGTCAAAACTGGCCCTTTTTTGGCAAAGTGCCTACCTGTAGTTTTTTTTTTTTTTTTTTAAACCTTTATTGTTTCTTCAAGTAAATACAAGCATGGGCCTACAACCACCCCGGCCGGCCGCTAGTCAAGTCGTAAATACAGCAAATCAATATAGAAAAATACAGCAGCCCGAAAATCGGGGTATGATCAGTGTCCAGGATATAACTTGTATTCAAGCGTGGCGCGCAAGATTCAGGATTAGAGAAGGTTCATTTTACAATAAAGAAAAATTTAGGATCAATGCCATACGATCATACATGGTCCTACAATAGCAAGCATAAAGCAGGAAATCCGCAAATAGTGCAAATACGTTTGAAGTATTGGGGGAAGGCATACGAGTCAGGATAAATGTGAAAACAGACACAGGTTCATAGCGAGCTGCACCCCACCCCTCAAAACAAAACATACTGTAGGAAACATGAAAAACGATGACACCAAAAAGGAAGAAAGACAAAGGGCCATAGAAACAAAGAAAGGACAAATTAACAAACCCCATCCCCCTACCCCCCACCCTGCATCTCTGCAGAAGGCTACGGCCTATCCCCCCCCCAGTAGCGTGCCTGTCACCCTAAATAAGAGACCCGAAATATAGAAAAAGAGAAAAGAAAGAAGAAGAGGAAAAATGTGTGGAAGGGCCAACGATCTAGCCACCCGGCCCCCTCTCCACCCCCGCGCACAGTAAACAGCCTAAAAGCAAGAGCAGAATAGCCACGGAAAACAGTAATCACCGATAGCACAATCAATTAACACCCCCGCTGAGTGTCCCCCAAATTACCGTCAGCCAACAATAAGGTCCATCATGTCCAAGACGGTCTCACCCCTGGCCTGTTCTATCAGTAGTACCAACATACGTCCACTTATCAATCGGCATACAGAGCAGCGTAGAGGGTCCGAGTAATCCGGGCGGGCCAGGCAGTGTTGTTACTCCATGGGACTTCAGCCACCAAAACCCAGCCGAATATGTATGGCGGAAATCCGTCTGTGCCAGTATCGACCCCGGAAACATCCTCCAGTCCAAACACAGTCTCACCAGCCAGGGAGAAAGAGTCACACCTTCCGGTAAGCGCCAAAACGCCGCCGGGGCAGTCCAAACCATAGAACGACGTTGTTTCCCCAGCCGCCGAATAGAGAGGTGCGCCGACAAGTCACTCACATGTACAACTAATCTGTCCAAAGCGATCTCATGAACCGGGTCTTCCAGCGTCTCCACGAACATAGGTGTAAATGGAGCACTCATCACTGACGCAGAGGCGGGCACATCGGCGATTCCTCGAGATCGAGCCATGCCCGTGTGGCACGGTGGGACAACAATGGCGGCCATCCTTCTTCCCAGATCCAGGGCGTCCCGGATCAAGGACATGTGCAGGGTTGTTATCGCAGCCAGGTTATCTCTGGACGTGGGTTCTTTCTCTTGTCGCCAGACACCAGGACTCTCTCGCACAGCGGCTGCTCTGCCCGGGTGTGGTGTTCGGAAGAGGGCGCCATCCGCCATCTTAGCTGATCAGGCCTCGTCCTTCTCCACCTCACCTCGGGATCGGGTCCCACACCAGGGAGCAACAGGAGTCACCACGAGGATCCCAAAAGTCAAGGCAGGCTTCCCAGCGGAGGGTCACCAAAAGGCTAAACAAAATCTCCGCCGCTCCCTGGGAGCCGCCCGCCGAGTCCGGGAGAAGTCAATAATCATGCCCGGACACAACTCTGGAAAGGGGGCCAAGGATCGTGCACTCCCCTAGATCCTGATTTACCGCACGTCCCACAAGGCACTCCGCTAGGTGGACTGGGTCGGCACTGTCGCCATCGGCCCATCAGATCTCCGGTTTCCTCCAGCCGACTCCTCACCTCCACCAGAGGCCGCTGTTGTCGCAGTCGCGGCCGGCTACTCTCCTCACTCAACACCCCGGTCCCAGCTCTGTGAAGGCCGCAAAACAGTTGGGGACATTTCCACGGGTCTGCCGCACGTAAAAGCCTCCGGAGCAAACGGTCAGTGAAAGTTGTCCTTCGCCTACTTAAATATGCCGTTACGGCTCAGGATAGTTGCCAGGATGTATGCGCGGGGTGAGAAGGCTCACGGAGCCGGGCGTCTATGCAGCCATCTCGATCGCCATCTTGGCTCCTCCTCCCCTACCTGTAGTTTTTGAACCCTAGCTCTGCCGGCACCTAGGGAAGCCTAGCAAACCTATACATTTTTGAAAAGTAGACACCCAGGGGAATTCAGTATGGGGTGACTCGACTGCCTCCCACCAAGTTCTGTTACCCAGAATCCCTTGCAAAGCTAAAAAATTGACAAAAAAACGCATTTTCCTCACATTTCTGTAGTGGAAAGTTCTGGAATCTGCGTGGATCAACAAATTTCCACCCGCCCGCGTTCCCCCAGGTCTCCCCAAAAAAAATTGTACCTCACTTGCCTGGGTCTGCCTAGTGCCTGCGACAGGAAACGGCACAAAACGCAACGTGGTCGCACCTCAATTTCGCAGTCAAAACTGGCCCTTTTTTGGCAAAGTGCCTACCTTTCGTTTTTGAACCCTAGCTCTGCCGGCACCTAGGGAATCCTAGCAAACCTATACATTTTTGAAAAGTAGACACCCAGGGGAATTTAGGATGGGGTGACTCGACTGCCTCCCACCAGGTTATGCTACCCAGAATCCGTTGCAAAGCTAAAAAATTGACAAAAAAAAAGAATTTTCCTCACATTTCTGTGGTGGAAAGTTCTGGAATCTGCGTGGATCAGCAAATTTCCACCCACCCTGCGTTCCTCGAGGTCTCCCGAAAAAAATGGTACTTCACTTGCTTGGGTCTGCCTAGTGCCTGCGACAGGAAACAGCGCAAAATGCAACGTGGTCACACCTCAATTTCGCAGTCAAAACCGGCCCTTTTTTGGCAAAGTGCCTACCTTTCGTTTTTGAACCCTAGCTCTGCCGGCACCTAGGGAAGCCTAGCAAATCTATACATTTTTGAAAACTAGACACCCAGGGGAATTCATGATGGTGTGATTCGACTGCCTCCCACCAGGTTCTGTTACCCAGAATCCCTTGCAAATCTAAAAAGTTGACCCAAAAAAAATGCATTTTCCTCACATTTCTGTGGTGGAAAGTTATGGAATCTGCGTGGATCAACAAATTTCCACCCACCCCGCGTTCCCCCAAGTCTCCCGAAAAAAATGGTACCTCACTTGCCTGGGCCTGCCTAGTGCCTGCGACTGGAAACCGCGCAAAACGCAACGTGCTTGCACCTCAATTTCGCAGTGAAAACGGGCATTTTTTTGGCAAAGTGCCTACCTTTCGTTTTTGAACCCTAACTTTGCCGGCCCCTAGGGAAACCTAGCAAACCTATACATTTTTGAAAAGTAGACACCCAGGGGAATTCAGTATGGGGTGACTCGACTGCCTCCCACCAAGTTCTGTTACCCAGAATCCCTTGTAAAGCTAAAAAATTGACAAAAAAACGCATTTTCCTCACATTTCTGTAGTGGAAAGTTCTGGAATCTGCGTGGATCAACAAATTTCCACCCGCCCGCGTTCCCCCAGGTCTCCCCCAAAAAAATTGTACCTCACTTGCCTGGGTCTGCCTAGTGCCTGCGACAGGAAACGGCACAAAACGCAACGTGGTCGCACCTCAATTTCGCAGTCAAAACTGGCCCTTTTTTGGCAAAGTGCCTACCTTTCGTTTTTGAACCCTAGCTCTGCCGGCACCTAGGGAAACCTAGCAAACCTATACATTTTTGAAAAGTAGACACCCAGGGGAATTTAGGATGGGGTGACTCGACTGCCTCCCACCAGGTTATGCTACCCAGAATCCGTTGCAAAGCTAAAAAATTGACAAAAAAAAAGAATTTTCCTCACATTTCTGTGGTGGAAAGTTCTGGAATCTGCGTGGATCAGCAAATTTCCACCCACCCTGCGTTCCTCGAGGTCTCCCGAAAAAAATGGTACTTCACTTGCTTGGGTCTGCCTAGTGCCTGCGACAGGAAACAGCGCAAAACGCAACGTGGTCACACCTCAATTTCGCAGTCAAAACCGGCCCTTTTTTGGCAAAGTGCCTACCTTTCGTTTTTGAACCCTAGCTCTGCCGGCACCTAGGGAAACCTAGCAAACCTATAAATTTTTGAAAAGTAGACACCCAGGGGAACTCAGGATGGGGTGACTCAACTGCCTCCCACCAGGTTCTGTTACCCAGAATCCCTTGCAAAGCTAAAAAATTGACAAAAAAAATGCATTTTCCTCACATTTCTGTGGTGGAAAGTTCTGGAATATGCGTGGATCAACAAATTTCCACCCACCCAGTGTTCCCCCAGGTCTCCCGAAAAAAATGGTACCTCACTTGCCTGGGTCTGCCTAGTGCCTGCGACAGGAAATGGCGCAAAACGCAACGTGGTCACACCTCAATTTCGCAGTGAAAACGGGCCCTTTTTTGGCAAAGTGCCTACCTTTTGTTTTTGAACCCTAGCTCTGCCGGCACCTAGGGAAACCTAGCAAACCTATACATTTTCGAAAACTAGACACCCAGGGGACCTCAGGATGGGGGGACTCAACTGCCTCCCACCAGGTTCTGTTACCCAGAATCCTTTGCAAAGCTAAAAAATTGACAAAAAAACGCATTTTCCTCACAGTTTTGTGGTGGAAAGTTCTGAAATCTGCGTGGATCAACAAATTTCCACTCGCCCAGCGTTCCCCCAGGTCTCCCGAGAAAAATGGTACCTCACTTGTGTGGGTAGGCATAGTGGCTGCAACAGGAAAAGGCCCAAATCGTACGGTGGAGACTTAAAAATAACTTATAGCAAAACTACCTTATTTTTTGGTGGGGGGCACCTGAGTTTTTGGCCCGGGGCTCGGCGGCAAACTTGGGAAACTACCAAACCCAAACAGTTCTGAAAACTAGACACCCGGGGGAGTCCAGGGAGGTGTGGCATGCGTGGGTCCCCCATCGTATTCTTACCCAGAATTCCCTGCAAACCTCAAAATTAGGTAAAAAACCACTTTTCCATACATTTTTGCATGGGATCTCCGTGCCGGCAAAAATGTCCTACCACCCAGCGTTCCCCTTGTTCTCCCGAGTAAAATGATACCTCACTTGTGTGGGTGGGCCAAAGCAGAACAGGCCAAAAATTTATTTTTAAGAAATTGGAGCGTTCGGAATTGACAAATTAAGCACAGAGAATTCTACAGTTTTGGGGTCATCCTAGTCACAGGCCTTTGGCCCACCCACACAAGTGAGGTATCATTTTACTCTGGAGAACAAGAGGAACGCTCGGTGGTAGGACATTTGTGCCGGCACGGAGATCCCATGCAAAAATGTATGGAAAACGTTTTTTTTTTAACCTAATTTTAAGGTTTGCAGGGAATTCTGGATAGGAAAACGTTGGGGGACCCAGGCATGCCATACCTCCCTGGACTCCCCCGGGTGTCTAGTTTTCAGAACTGTTTGGGTTTGGTAGTTTCCAAAGATGGCCGCCGAGCCCCGGGCCAAAAACTCATGGAAACCCCCTTGCAAACCCAAATTGTTTTGACTGAATTAAATTTTCAATTTGAGAGCGTGAGATTCTTGGGACAATATTGCATGGACATTGTGACAGACATTTTCAAGTTTGCAGGACATTGTGGATAAAAAAAAACCCAATAGAATTCACAAGAAAGACATGACCATATACTCCCATGGTTTAACAATAATATCTACATTTAGTAAGCTATTTATAGATGTAATGTACACTTTAACAGAGTTACTCAAAAGTCAAACATTCCAGCACGGTTATCTATTCCTCAAAGACACACACATGCAGGTTGGATTTGGCACGAGGGCGAGTGATGGTTCAGTACATAAAATTTTATTAACAAGATATTTCAACGCAATGAAATGCTCTGTCAATAAATAAATGCATAAAAACCGAACCAGTGACTCGCAACTCGGGAGCTGTAAAACCACGACAAGGCACCAAACGTTTTACAGGCCATTCACGCACCTTTCATACCTGATACACACCAGACCATTGACACCATCCAGAAGGAAAAGCAACACATTACAACATTCACAAAAAGGGACAAGGTACACCCTACTTCAGAAAGAGAAAAAAGACAAATATTACTGCACAGCCATAATATCCGTAAGCACACACACATACTGGTTGGATTTGGCATGAGGGTGAGTGATGATTCAGTACATACAATTGTATTCGCAAGTAATTTCACAAAAATGAAATGCACTGCGAATAATTGAAAGTATGAGAAACTGAACCACTGACTCACAGCTCGTGAGCTGTAAATCCACGTCAAGGCACCAACCTCTTTACAGGCCATTCATACACCTTTCATACATGTGACACATACAAAACATTCACACCGCCAGCCGCGGACCCATCACATTACAACACTCACACCAGCAGACAGTGCCATTCAAGGGCCCATCACTTTCACACGCCCACATTCCTGACACTGCAACTACACAAAATGATGGACTGCGTGGAGTGTCACTCAACTAGCAGTGTGTGTAGTGACCAACAGAAAGTAACTACTCACACACCGCCAGCCGAGCGCCAGTCCACCCACACCACCATCCAAGCACCAGACCATGCACACCGACAGCCAAGTACCACTCCACGCACACCACCAGCCAAGCGCCACACCACCTGCCAAGTACCACTCCACGCACAGCACCAGCCAAGCGCCACTCCACACACCACCAGCCAAGCGCCACTCCACACACCACCAGCCAAGCGCCACTCCACGCACACCACCAGCCAAGCACCACTCCACGCACACCGCCAGCCAAGCGCCACTCCACACACACACCGCCAGCCAAATATCACTCCACACACCGCCAGCCAAATACCACTCCACGCACACCTCCAGCCAAACACCACTCCACGCACACCTCCAGCCAAACACCACTCCACGCATACCGCCAGCCAAGCGTCACTCCACGCACACCGCCAACCAAGCACCATTCCACGCACACCTCCAGCCAATCACCACTCCAGGCACACCGACAGCCAAGCACCACTCCACGAACATCTCCAGCCAAAGCCACTACACGCACACCGACAGCCAAGCGCCACGCCACGCACACCGCCAGCCAAGCACCACTCCGCCCACACCGCCAGCCTACGCACACCGCCATCACATTTTGAATTTTTTTTAACAAAACAAACAAAATAATTGCAAATAGATAAAAATCTAGTAACACAAAATCTGTAACTAACAACATTGCACAAATGCCAACCTTAAAAAAGAATACAAATTATTTAACAAACACAGACCAGGCAGTACATTTTACCACTCATGGATACTCCCAAAAATTATTTTGTGTGTGGTAAGCTCTATATAACAAGCAGGCACACGCAGCCCAGGGTTAGAAGGACACCCAGGGCAGTAAAGACGAGTCTCCTTCCGCAAACCTCTTCGCCAACAGACTCTACATCTCCTAGTGGGAAAGTCTTTTGTAGATATGGGAGGAATGTAATCAGGAAAGTGGCGATCTTTCAATTGAGCCACATCCTCCACCACTCCAAATCTAGGAACACTTACCTGCTCCACAACAACAAGGCTAGATATCACAGAGTGCTGAAACTGAAGAAAGGTCAACTTTGACCCAGGAGAACACGCCTTGAACACAATAAAAGCATTGAAAGTTGCTAAGTTGACAAAATGGATGGCCAACTTCTTATACCAAACATAAGCCTTCCGAATAGCAGTGTAAGGGTCCAACCTCTGATCTACTGTCAACACCACCCATGTACTTATTGTAGTCCAGAATGCACACAGGTTTGTGCACTTCAGCAACCTGACCCTAAACTGGCAGAGGTGAAGTACTCTCATCATGGATGGTACTCAGCATGTACACATCCCTCCTGTCCACAAATTTCACAGCTAGTAGTTCGCCGCAACGTAAGGAACTGCACTGACCCCTCTGAAGTTTCTTGCAAACAAGCTCCTTTGGAAAACCTTTGCGGTTAGAGCGGATTGTGCTACATGCAAAAGTGTCCACTTTAAACAATTCCTTAAACAATTGCACAGCAGTGTAGAAGTTATCAAGGTACAAATGGTGGCCTCTGTTGAACAGTCTTCTAGCAAGATCCCACACAATTTTCTCGGACACTCCAAAAGTGGACGGACAACCAGGGGGGTCAATAGTGGAATCTCTACCAGTGTACACCCGAAAATTAAAAACATACCCTGTCTTACTCTCAGACAACATATACAGTTTAATTCCATAGCGTGCCCTCTTGCTAGGGATGTACTGCCTAAAAACCAAACGACCCTTGAACAAAACCAAAGACTCATCAATAGAAATTTCTTTCCCAGGAATGTAAATCTCTGAAAAACGATCAACATAGTAATCAAGAACAGGCCGAATCTTAAAAAGACGGTCACAGTCAGGGTGACTACGTGGCAACGCCTCAGAATTATCCACAAAATGCAACATGCGTAGCAAAAGTAAATACCGATCACGAGTCATTACAGCTGGAAATATGGCTGTAGACTAATATGAAGCCAGGTTCGGCTTCTTTAACAAACCCATCAATAAAGTCAGTCCCAAAAACTTCTTCAGCTCTTCTAGATTTGTGGGTGTCCACCGGGTAGCTCTAGAGTGGGGCCTAAGTTTGTCACAGTTGACCCTCAAAAACTGTTCAGCATACAAATTAGTCTGCTCAACAATCTCACCCAAAAACACATCATCCATAAATAACTGAAAATACTGTATAAGCAAAAAGTTTTCACAATCCACTCTACACCCTGCATCACCGCTAAAGGCAGGCAACACCGGCTGCACCATGTTAGGATCAACCCAGAGTCAAACACTTCCAGTAGGAAGACTAGCAGCCTCAGGCTGCAATCCAGCTGCCTCTTGCACCATCGGCACAGCAGTGTCCTCCTCTAACACAGGCCCTTCATCTGCACTGAGAGTACCTTCATCATCCGATGATTCCATGTGGAGAGAAAACTCACTGCCAGAATCTTCCCCTCCCTCCTCTCCCTTGCCAGTGTCATAATCCGGCTCAGAGGAAGACACAAGAAGCATACCAACCACCTGCTGAGCAGTCATTCTACGGTTAGCCATAATGATTACTAATAAAAGTAAATTGCCACACAAGTCAACAACAACAATCACTATGTAAAATAAACAATGAACAAAATTCACCTTTATCAAAAATACATATACACCTCAAAATAAAACCACTCACTTGCCTGAAGCAGCTAAACTCAACACCACGTACTCTGCACAGACACAGTATGGATCCACAATATCCCACTAAAAAAGAAAGAGAAAACAAAAATACACATAAGACAATGCAAAACACATCACAAAGAATTTCATGCTCAAAACAGTAACTAAATGCCACTATGACACCACTTACAAAAACAAAAATTACATACATTACAATATAACTCATTTGGAGTACATACAACAAAAAACATTTCTTACCTAAAAAATGCAACTACACAAAACTGCAGAACAACCACTGTCAAAACAGGAAGCAAAAGCTTTACACTAGATTTAAAAAGAAGAAAAAAAATGTGATTCACATATTCAAAAAAAGCACCAGTCCACCTTCCAAGCTAAGGGGTAGGTGGGCCTAACAGTATACAATCAAAAGGGGAGCAACCCTTGCTCATGAGGCCACCCCCCACCAAAACAAAAATTTAAAAAACGCTGGTGTCCAGTGGCTTCTGCTCCCCTTGGGGCAGATGGGACTAAACACATTCTGGTACTCTACCACTCAAAGAGGCAGTAAAGGCCACAATCATCCTCCCATAAAGGGGGAACGACCCATGTCCAAGGGGCGGATCCCCAGCATAACAATAAACCCTGGTGCCCTACTGACCCATAAAAAACCCAGCAAAACTGCCATTCAAGACAACACCAAAAGGGGGATGATGGACGGAGCCCTTGAGCAAATTCAACACTCACCCCCAGTCAACTGATCTTGGTTTAATCCATCATCATTATTTAGCTAATTCACCAACCCAGGTTAGACATGGCCAAATGCAAATCAGACTGACCCTTTGCACTTTCATTGCCCTAAGTTGGCAGAGGTGGGTCCCTTGCTCACTTTGCCACTGGACTCAAGCTCAGAATAATTTGCATATGGCCGTGTCTGAACTGGGGTGCTGGAGTGAGCTACACCAGCTAAAACCTAACATCATGGGCAAAATATATGCACCAAAAAAGGGGAGTGACCCTTGCCCAAGGGGCCACTCCCCACTAGATTTACTCAATTGGCACAGTCTGCCACATACATTTAAAAAAATGAAAATCTGCCCCCTAGGGGGGCAAACAAAGCAAAAAGGATGGCCCCCAAAAGGGTAGCGACCCTTACCTAAGGGGTCACTACCCAAAACAAAAAAACAATATGTGGCTGTCCTAAAATGGCCCCCAAGGGGAGAAACCCTTGCCCAAGGGGCCACTCCTCAGCATATACTACAATTCTAAATAAATTTGACCCCCCAGGGGGGCAGAAAAGCCCTTCATAATTGCCCCCAAAAGGGGAACGACCCTTGTCCCAGGGGTCACTCCCCAAAACAAAGACAAAAACTTTGGGCTTCCTAAAATGGCCCCCAAGGGGGGTGACCCTTGACAAAGGGACCACTCCCCGGCACATCCTAAAATAAAATAAAATTTGCCCCCCCCCCCTCCCGGGGCCAGGCAAAGCCTTTTTACTTGCCCCCAAAAGGGGAGCGACCCTTGTCCAAGGGGTCGCTCCCCAAAACAAACAAAACATAACAGGCCCCGCAAAATGGCCCCCAAATGAGTGCCCCTAAAAGGGGGAGCGGCCCTTGCCGCTCCCCCAGCAAACAATCCTTGCCTACTCGATAAAAAAAAAAAAAATCCCTGGTGTCTAGTGGGCATCGTGCAGCAGGAATGCAGAAAGAGACTTCGAGGGAAAGGAAAACCCTTTCCTTTCCCCCGATGCCTCTTTCGTTTCAATCCCCCCTCCCCAGACCCAAAACTCACCTCTTTCTCCTCTGACGCGCAGGAAGCAAATGGCTTCCCTGCGCGTTGGGAGGAGAAAGGGAACCTCCAATGACGTCAGCGCGCGGTTGATGGCGGGGGAGGCAGGGGAAGGTCTTCCCCTTCCTCCACCGTACAAACAAAATAGATCGGGCACCCGCGGGAGGAGCGCTGGCGCTCCCTCTGCGGGTGGGGCTCATGACGAGCTGAGCTCGTCATGAGCACCCGAGCACTGTATGCCATGACGAGCTCAGCTCGTCATGAGCATACAAGGGGTTAAGGTGAGTGAAATGTGCAATTTCACTGTAGCCAGGGCATATAAAACTCATTTTATAAGGCTCCACCTTATAGATTCCTGACCCCCCTCCCCTGGGACACCTAGGGGAGACCCTGGGGGTACCTAATATGCCCAAACATTGTAGGTTAACACAAAATTCGAGTTTGGGCACAATTTGCTTGTTAAAAGCAGTCGTGCCACACAGAGCCACTTTTAAAAATACCTCAGGCTTCAGCAGTGCACACATGCAAGTGCAGAAAGGTCTGCTGTCCTCTAAACTGCCATGCCCTATTATATACTAGGGACTGATAGATAGTTTCAATCCCCCTGCCCTAATATGTACTAGGGCCCTATGGGGTATGTCATGTCAATCACAGGGGTACCCCCAGCCCTTAGTGTATGTAGGTGTTTTCACTGTATTCTAAGTGTTTTCAGCATAGCACTGGCCCTGGGCCTGGTTAGGCAGAGCCCAGAGTCAGTCAGAGTCAGTTACCACCAGTACCAGTCAGCAAAAAGTTGAAGGGGTGCCTAGGGCACAGGATGACTTTACACCAATAATCATTCAGCTGCTTTTTTAGAACTTGTTCCATATCGGTCTCTTATTAGTTGTACGGTTGCTACCACTCTATTAAAGATTACACTCTTGACCATACTGTCTTATGTAATTATCAAATGATATCCAGTGTTCGACTGCTTTTGAATTTTTCAGAGCATGTCGCTAAACCTCAACTCCAGGTATTTCTTTAATCTGGAGTTGCAATTGTATGCCCAGTTTGGTATACAATTGCAGATAGAATGTAAGGCAATAGAAATGCCTTGCAGATGGCCATTTTTAACTTCACTCATGTCCGTTTGTTTTGTGTCTTACTTTGTATCATGAAATAGAACTATCTATTATTGTTAAAAGGTTTTTGGTTATACTAATGAAGTGGCAGTACTAGTGACACAAGCACTCCAATTGTAATTCTTATTAATGCAGGAAAAGGTTTACATTTCTCTCATTGTTTGCAATTTTGTTTGACAAGTTTGAGAAGCTAGGTGCATAAGCTGCTGAGCTAAAGCATATTGAGCGATTCAGTATTTACAGCCCTAACTTGAAAGACCCCCATGTGTATTATACACAATTAAAGTAACAAACCCAATACAGGAGCCACAGGTTGAAAACTAACATCCCTTGAGGACTTGTTTTGGATTTCCTTAAAGAGTTGAACCATATTACAATCTATCTGCAATTTTAGTCTGCATACAGCATTTTGAGTCACTGCCATTCTAGGTATTGATTTTAGACTTCACGGGGATACAAACACAGTCCCGCTGATGTATAAACCTAAGTCTTGGACATTCATGATGCTGACTCTGCTGCTGCATTGACGTTGCTTGATCTTCCTGCACATTCAAGACACCCTAGACTAATCTCACTTGTCTAGCACCACGAAAGTGGTGTGGTGTTTGATCCTGATGAAACCTGGTTTAATTCTTTCCTGAATAACCAGGGTGATTCTGACTTCTTGTTTTTCAACTTAATTCTCAACATTTACATGAATCTCAACAAAAACGTGGGAGGATGTTCCATAATTTCTCTAGTGTTAAGCGTTATTCAGCGCCAACCCCATCTGTGTACATTCGCTAAAGTCTACTACTGGACTTGCAGCAGTTGGTGATAATAAATGTAACATAACAGGTGTTACATTTTTTGGCTATGTGTTTAAACCAGAAAAGTGAAAACTAAACATCCCATACAAAGTTTTGACACCGCTCAGGAAAAGGTTAAGACCTAATCATCTATGATTTTTATATAGTTACGCATAGTGAAATTAAGGACGTAATAGATCCATCAGATCATTACATCATGTTGTTTAGTAGAATTGATCTCCCTTCATTCAAATAAAAATATCAGCAATTGCAAGAACAGTTATTGCTTTAAAATGCAATTATTGCAGTGACTAAATAAACACTGTGAAAAAACTTTTCAAAATTCTGTCAGAACTTTGTAGTCATGGTTTTCTCTAAATCAATTATGGAACTCTTACCCCGTTACTTAAAAACAAGTGTACATACATTCTGGGCTCAATTGGCAGTCCAGGAAATATTTTTAAGGCCATTTATGGCAACACATCAGCCTATGTGAAATAAATGTGAACCTCAGTGATTAATTTGTGCTGTGGTGCAGATGGTGGTACTGGCACTCTTTTTCCGAAAAAGTGTTGAGGACCAGGCCAGAAAGTGGGAAGAGGGAAGAGAAATCTAGGAAAATGTTTACAAAGGAAATAAGCAGTGATGGGACAAGAACCAGCAAGAGTCCGCTAAAGTGGCAGGAATTTTAAGGTTTTTAGAAGAGGGATGAGGTAAAATAAAGACTAGACAGCCTTGGAATTGGGTGAACCAGAGCCTTTTGCAGCACCAGCGTTGGCCTCTTAAAAAAAAAATATATTTGTTCCCCAAAAAATATTTGGCCCCCAGTGTTTATCATTTATTTTGTAAATTAGGGACTAATTGGCATACACCCTAGCAAAACTCATTTTTCAAGCCATTGAAATGTGGCAAAAGCCTCCAGACTGAAAGGGCATAGGCTGGTACAAATATTGTGGTCCATGCAAGTGGGCACGGAGTTATTTTCTGGAAACGAAGTTGGGGGGTCGCAGAAAGACATCCTTCTTATAGGTCCAAGTTGATCATGTCTGAAGTATAAACTTACAGCAGAAGGGATAGCTTGGTGATGGCCTCTGAATGAGGAGGTTTCAATAAAAACATATTTGTCTTGATAATCAGGTTGTCTGGTCTGCATTTGGGATAAATGTAGGTTCAAGAAATGTAGGGTACATTAGCTCTGTTTTACTGAGTATGCGTAGGTGAAGCATTTTTTGTTTGTCATTAATTTGTTACTTCATTGCTTTTTAACACGTTTATTTGTTTTGTAGATGCTGAATGCTGAAAAAAAAACATGTGAATTACAGTGTGAAACAACATCAACATATGAGCCATGCTATAAAAAGCTGAAATCAGGAGAAGCCTCCTATTTGAAACCTCTAGATGGCATAGAAGGACTGCAAGAGCAAGAAACCGTTGGAACTGAATCTAAAAGTGAGGATTCATTGGACTGTAATCCTTGTAACGCCTTAGGATGTTCTGCAGTCCAAGAACAGATTGAAAGAGAAACACAGTCAGATGAAATCTTAACTCCAGGACAGGAGACAAATAAAACCGGATCAAAATCAAGTGAAGTCATTGACTCTGAACCTTGTGATACGTTAAAAGAAGCTCCAAGCCTAGAATCAAAATCTGATGCCGTCCCACCTACAAAACAGAAGGCGATTGAAATCGAATCAAAATTAGATGAGATAGTTCTCCCAGGACAACAGAAAATTGAAACAGGATTGCAGTATAAAGAGGTTTCTTATTTAGGCGTGAGTGGTAAATTAGAAGTGCCTCCAAGGCAGGAAACCAATGGAGAAGAATCAAAATCAGTTGATACGTCTTACTCTGTTTCTAGTTATAGTTCAGAAAAAGTTCTATTGCAAGAAACTATTGAACAAGAGTCCAACAATACTGGATCTGCCAACGTTTGTGATGACAAAAATGAAGAAACCTCTTATGAGGCTGGAAATTCAGATGTGCTTGAAACCCATGAACTTGATCACCGCATTCTGTTGGTCAGTCAAAATTTATATTTTTAAATATTGAACATTATTTGAAATAGCGCTGTACAGATGGTGGGAGGGGGTTATTATGTTTTCATTATAAATGGCGGTGCATATTAAGACTAACTCTTTTTATAATTTCCTAGGTGCAGAAAACTGAAAAAAGAGCAAATGTATTGGAACATGAAAGTGAACTAACAGATGAACCATGTTCTAAAAAGGTTAAAGCAGAAGAAGCCTGCCACTTGATCCTTCACCATAGTTTAGAAGGACTACTGCCAAAAGAGATACTGGAAAATGACCAAAACAAGAGAGAAGTTTCAAATGTCCAGACGGATGAGGAAAGTGTGAACACTTTAAATGAGACTGAAAATTCTGATGTTTTTAAAACACTTGAAAGTGATAGGAATAATTTACTGCACAATGAATCCTCCAGTTCTGTTGCCACAGAAAATGTGTGTCAATTTCGATTGGAGCAAGAATATTCCCCCATAACCGAATCAGCAGAGCTAAACACAGAGGAAAACACAAAAACATCATTGTGCTCCAAATCCCAGGGTAGGAGTAAGGTAGAAAAATATGAGACTAGTAAGGTGTTTATAGGGCCTCTTTGCAAATCTGATGAATTGAAAAGGGAAAACAGCACAGACAGTATCAAGGTTGGTACAGCCGAAAGTGCAGGAGGTGCGACTTCTAAGCTGTTTTTCAGTGAAGCTAAAAAAGCTGGTGACTCATTAAATAAAGCTGGGGAGAAAGTTGAAATAGATAATGAATTAAGCCAGTTCTATAAAGAACTGGAACAACTTGAAGATAATGATGACCTTGTGGACAGTGTACAGGAAAGTGAACAGTCTCTGCCTTTTCCTCAGAGTAAAGGGGGAGCACATAAGGCGGACTCAGCATGGCAAGTGGGAAATAAACACAAAACCTTTTCCAGTTATGTTTCAGGCAGTTTGGGAACAGAACAGCAGTTTGGTGGATTTGGTGGACACATGCATTCGACGAATTGGAATACTTCAGTGCCTCAGTCTTGGCCCAGTTGGCAACAGCCACAAACATCAAGTTTTCCACAGGGTCCACCTTTTACACCATACAGCCACAATCTGACTTACCAACCATATCCAACAAGCACTTTCCCCCCTCAAGTTCCATTTCCTACTTATCCGAATTATGCTCCTCCTTCCAGTAGTTATAGCACACCAACATATCCTGTGTCTGCTTTCCCCCTTCCAAGTAGTGCACCATATTCCAGTACCTATAATTATGCAGCCTATCCTGGACCGACACCAACAAGTAGTTTCCCCCCACCAAGTAATGCACCATACCTCAATACACCTCTCACAAGTTCTCTTCCTCCTGCTCCACCAAGTTCTTTTCTTCCTCCTCCCTCAAGTTCTCTCCCGCCTCCACCAAGTTCTCTGCCGCCTCCACCAAGTTCTCTGCCGCCTCCACCAAGGTCTCTGCCGCCTCCACCAAGTTCTCTCCCTCCTTTAAGTTGTCTCCCTCCTCCTCCCCCTCCAAGTTCTCTCCCTCCTCAAAGTTCTCTACCCTTGCCTCCACCTAGTCCTCTCCCCCCTCCTCCACCTAATTCTTTCCCCCCTCCACCAGGTTCTCATCTTCCTCCTCCACCAAGTTCACTACGTCTTCCCCCACTAAGTTCCCTCCCTCCTCCTCCTCCACCACCACCACCACCACCACCACCACCAAGTTCTCTTCCTCCTCCATCAAGCTCTTTCCCTCCGCCTGCAAGCCATTTCCCTCTTAACGCTCCTGCAGGCTCTTTTTCTCTTCCTCCACCAACCACTTTAAGGCCTCCAGGCTCGTTGCCGCTGCCAAGTACTGTACCTCCTCCTACAGTAAGTGCTTTTCCACATCCGCCTCCCTTGTCTATCCCTCGTCCTTCTGCCAGCTCTGCTCCTCCTCTTCTTACAAACCCTGTGCCACGACCTCCTCCTGCCAACTCTTTTCCTCATCCTCCTCCAACCTGTTCTCTGCCTTCTGCCACAGTAAGCATGATAAGTCCACCCACATCTACATCAAGTATTAGACCACCTCCATCAAATTATTTTAGTCCTCCCAACCGTGCTCTTACTGATACATTGTATACAGGAAATAATTGTTGCCCTCCCAGTACTGCAACTGTTCCCAGTACAGCAGATGTAGGAACCTCATTGCCCCTTCCAGGCACTGACCCTCTTGGTGGTGATAATCGTTTAGCCAGAACCTTACCTCTTCAAGGCACTGTCTCTCCTCTTGATAAAATGCATGCAGGAAGTGCATTCCCCCATGGTTGCAAGGACCTATCCAGTGGTACTCTAGGGTCAACAAATATGCTTCCTTCTTTTAGTAATGTATCTTCTCAAGATGCATCTCGCTGTGGCAATGCTTGTCCCAGGCCACTTACGACGCCTCCCATTTTTGCCCCTCATTCAGCAAATACAGGTCCCTATCTTGATAAGCCACCTTCAGATCAATCGCACCCTGTGAATAAATGTCACTATTCCCGCCCTGGGACTCCTGTTGGTGCACCACAGTCTGTCCGTATTGGGTATCAGCCTAATGCCAACGAAGCACTTCCATTGAGTACCTTACCCCCTTCTTTGAACACTGCTAATTTCAATGAACCACAACCAGGAAGTACGTTCTCATCTCGAAGTCAGGGATTAACTTTACCTCCTCCAAGGGTTGGACATCATCCCACTGCACCCTGGCAGACAAACACTCTGCAGCCTCCAAGGAATGGACTTTACCCAAATACATCATGTCCGGCAAGCACTTTCCCCCCGCCAAGAAATGTTCCACCGTCTAATTCACCAAATTTTGAAAGTCCTTTTCCCCGTTCAAGGAATGAACTGCCTTCCAATTCTCCTGGTCCGTCTGGTACTTTTTCGTCTTCTGGATTTGGACCACCTCCAAGTACACCACATCTCACGGGTAATTTACCCTCACCAAGAAATGGATCTTCTCCCAATTCACCACATCCTGCAACAATTAATTTACCTTCTTCAAGGCATGCACCTTCTCCAAGTTTACCACATTTATCATCTAATTTACCTTCCTCTAGGAATGATGAAAATTATCCTTCACAAAAAAATGGACCTCCACCTCGTGGGGTAAATGCTGTACCGCCCTTAAATTACACCCCCCATAATGATAACATTTATGTTGAAAATGATTTCCCTCCTTCAAGGTATTGCCCTCCTAATAGTGCGCAAGATAGAGCAAATAATGTTTCCCCTTCAAGGCTAGAATCTCGTAGTGATTCACCATATTCAACAAATGATTTTCACCCTCCATGGTATCAACCTCCTAAAGGTGAACCACATGCTTCAGTTGAATTCCAACATTCAAGATCTCATACTGATAATCCTTCAAGATATCGTTCCGACAAACCACTGAAATCAAAGAGCTCTTCAAGATGCCGAAGTCCAAAAGACACACAGAGTTCGGAATGCAATTTCCTCCCTTCAGTTTATCACCATCTCAGTGGTACACTACAATCTAAAAAGGATTCCTTCTCTTCGAGGTATCGACCTGCTGATGATAGACCAGATTTTGAAAATGATTTCCACTCTTCGAGGTATAGCCCTTCTCAGGATTCGTCAAATTCAGAAAATGATGTCCCCTCTTCGAGGTATCTGTCTCCTAATGATGCAACACACTCTCCTGCTGCATGTTATCGACCTCTTGATAAAGCACATTTAGAGAATGATTATTTACCTTCAAATTGTCGAACGTCCAATTCGCTTTTTGGAGAAAATGATTACCCCTCTTCAAGGTATCAACTTCCTAATGATGCACAATGTGGCGCAAATGATTTCCACCCATCAAGGTATAGACCACCTGTAGATGTACCAGATGCAGTAAAAAAATTCTCCTCCTCGGGGTACAGATCTCCTAGTGGCACACAATTTGCACCAACAAATTTGCCTCTTTCAAGGTACGGTTCTCCTTGTGATACACCACATTCAGAAATCACATTCCCTCCTTTAAGACGTGGGTGTCCTCCAGATGAACCATCAAGTCTTTTTCCATCTTTAAGAAGTAGAAGCCCCACAAATAAATCCTATGTGGGAAGTACTTTCCTCTCAAAAAGAGAAGACCATCATCAACATTCACGACACAGGTCATGTGCTTCTCCTCTTCAAAGTAATGAACCTCATCACAACGGTTATGATGGTTACCGTAAAAGGAATGCCAATAGCATGTGGGATTGTCCCAAGTCTATTGAGGAGAAGGAGTCTAGTGATGAGGATGATATGTACAAATTTATGGCCTATGCTGATCGAAATAGTGATGATGATGTTCCGGCTAAGAGCGATGATCTCTGTAAAATAAAAGCAGAATTTTGGAAAGAGCATGAAATTGAATACAAATCTGAAGATGTGAATCGTTTTTCATGTAGAGCAGTACCTTCAAAGCCTTCTGAGCCCAAGCGACTCATTCTTTTGAGAGGTGTTCCTGGTTCGGGAAAAACAACTCTAGCCAAGTAAGTCAGATACTGCAAGTATGATAAAATGTATTGAATGAATAACTACTTTTGTGTAGCGAGTCTGCCTCAAGGCTTCTTGAAATTAAATTGGAATGTAATACCTTATGTAGGGGAACTTGTCCCGTTTAAAGTTTGCATTTCCCTGATTTTCATGACATAAATCCCGAATATAATCTATGGCTGTAAATACCCATGTTTATTGTTGAATTAACATATCTGTCAAAATTGTAACTAAGACAATATTTTTACAGTTGCCTTTTAAGTTGAAATGTTGAATTAACTTAGTCCTTTGGAACACTGAAATTTAAGACAAAAATGTGTTGCCTTTGAGCTCTTCTTCTCTTTTAATAGCCTCCTTTCATGTCTCCCTACTCACTTTTAAAGTTTGGCATGCAGTTTGCAAAAGCCCGACAAGTATTTTTTTAGCAGCTGCTTTATGCATGTTCAACCATTTTAGATGTTCTTAAACACATGTTGTTGCTATTCAGATCAATTAGGTCAATTACAGGATTCAATTGTTTGACTTGGGCTGGCCTCTAAAGTATCTAAATCCTATAAGGTGGTGCTGAGGTGCCCTGATGTTTTAGAGTGTGCAATGAAATACAAAGGGTCCAGAGGTTAGGGACTCTTTGGTCATGTTGTTCAAGTTTGCAACTTTGTTCTTTGTTTTTTTACCTAGCCCGATGGATATGGTGGCTGATAGTATTGAGGAGGGCTAATGGCAATGGACAAATTGTTCAATCTTGGAAATTAACGCATAGTATGGTTGGGGAGTGTTATGTATGGTGAACCGTAGGTTACTCCAGTATTGGAGCTTTCATAGATTCACATGCCTGAATCATTTCCCGTTGTCGAGACTGGGAGTCTCCGGTACATAAAAAAGCAATGCTTAGTAGTATAGCAAACTGAAAAGATGCCTAGGCCCATTTCCCTTTTGCAACCCATAACCCTTGTTATGCAGAAGAGACCAAACTTTTCCCTGAACCAATCAGAGCTCCTCACCCTCTAGAACCCTCCCGAGAGAAACTTTTGCTCCTCAGATTTTCTACCGCACGTTGTGCTAGGGAGTCTCCTTTGAGCTCTGCTTAAACTCTAGTTCTACATAATTTGGATTGGATTTAAGAGTTTCTTCTTATTCAGATTTAATTATTTGAATTACTTCATACTATTTCTCCATCTTCTACCATGGCTGACGAGGAAAAAAAAAGGATTATTTAGAGCTTGTGCCACCTGCTCTAAGAAAAGGCTCTGTACAGACCACCCTCATAAAGATTGCATCTACTGCCTTTATCCAGAGCATCAGGCAAAGGATTGCAAGGTATGTTGTACCTTTTCCAATAAAACTTTGAGGGATCATGAAGGAAGGCTTTTACTATGGCTTCAAAAGTTAAAAGCCAGGAAGGAAGTCATGTCTAGTGACAGTGAGGAGGAATCTTCTTCTTCCAGGAGATCTCAGAAAAGGAGCAGATCTCCTCAGGCTCATACCTCAGGGGAAAGACCTGAGAAGGCCCTTAAAAAGACCACCCCAGGGTCTTCGGGGCACAAAACATGCCAAGAAAATATGCTCAGATTCCTCAAAATCTCCCCCTAGGGTCAAGATTACGGTCAAGAAGCCGTCCTCCACACCTTCTGAGGAAAAAATTTAAAGAGCTGCATCGTTGACGAGAGCGTTGACGAAGAAGATGACGTCGTCGACGAAACCTGAGGTAAAAGCTACTTCAAAGGCTTTATCGCCGTAGACAGTACCACCGTCGACGACCGTGTCGACGCCGAGATCTACGGTGACGACGGCATCGACAACTACGGCTACGTTCACGTCGTTGACGGGATCGTCGACAACGACGACAGTGACTACTGGATTGTCGACGACGGTAACGGCAAAGTCGACGGTAGCATCGACGATGATGACATCGTCGTCTGTTTCGACGGCGATCTCGTCGACGGGCTCGATGAGGAGTGAAAAAACCCAGAAAAGAGGTTTTTGGCCAGGAAGAGGACAATTACACCAGAACTTACATCTCCAAGTAAGGTGTCGCCTCTGGTACCGTCTCACCTTTTGGAGGAGGAAGATTCGAAAGAGGACGAAGATGATGATGGTGGTCCTTTTGGTTATGCTAGTAGCCCGTCGCAGTTACAGGTGAAGTACCAAGAGGAGGACTCGCAGTATGAATATGAAGAATTTCAAGATCGTCCCCAGCAACAATACCGCCAGGAATATCAAGAAGAGATGACGAGTGTTCCATCTTCTTTGTTAAAAGATCTGCAGTTCATGCTAGAGGGTTACACGAGGAGGTATCCTGTACCTCAGGCCTCTAAAGAAGTTCCTGTGGCTACGCCTCTTCCACGCTCAGTACCAAGTACACCAGTGCGTAGACGGGAGATCTTACCGGAGCCGTTCCTAGATCTCCACCACCGAGATCTCAACAGGAACCAGGGACCACAGATGATGACTAGAAGGATGGAGAGATCACAGACCCTAGCAGAGAATGGGACGATTATCTCATTCCGTCACCTTCTTCTCCTTCGCCGAAGCCGGACGATTCTCCACCGGAAGACATCGGTGGTTTTCATAACCTGATGGCGAGAGCCACAAGAAGATTCACACTTACCATGGCAGAGGTTAAAGCTGAATGTTTCTTGTATGACTTCAAGGAACCCTATCGTAAGACAGTTCGGTCCTTACCGATTGTCAGTCATCTATAGGAGGAAGGCCTGAAAGTCATGGAAACACCAGCTACAGTGACTCCAGTGCTCGCCAGACTGGACAAAAAATATAAAGCGCCTTCAGATGCTCCAGCTTGACTTTTAGGTCACTCCAAGCCGGACTCCGTTATCAAGAAATCCGTCCGCTCCTATTAAGACACCTCCGGACAGAGAGGGTAGAAGATTGGACAATGCGGGAAAGAGATTTTCCTCTGTCTGCCCTGTTAGTGAGAGCTGCGAATGCCCTGGCCATTCTGGGGAGGTACAATAGGCAAATGTGGTGCGACCTTTGGCCTTACATAGACCGCGTACTGGAGACGGAGAGGCAGGAAGCCAGAAAGATTCTGCAAGAGTGGGAGAAGACTTAGGCCGAAGTCATAGATTGCGCTGTGGACATAGCAACCACAGCATTCAGATCTCTGGGAGGAGCAGCGGTACTACGCAGACAAGGATGGTCAAGCGTTTAGACCGGAGGTCGAAAATAAGATCTTGGACCTTCCTTTCAACAGAGAGTATTTGTTTGCAAGCATATAGATGAGGCACTGCAGAGTATAAAAAAAGATACGCATACAGCTAAGTCATTGGGGACACTACAATACAGGAAAGTTCCTTTTCGAGGCTCAAAGTGTAGAGACCAGTCGTCTTACAGAGGGGGATACCAGCAAGGACGATATTCATCTTACTCCGCCTCATCTCAGCCCTACCGTCAGTAGTATACACAGCGCCAGTCTGGAGGCTACACAAAATCTACTCAGAGTGGTAAAGGAGGTCGTCAGGGGAAAGACAACACCCGACGACAATGACAACCTTCAAGATCCAGCTACACCGACTCCTCTGATATCACATGTTCCCCTGGGTGGAAAGATTGCTTATTATTTCCAAAATTGGCTACAGATAACTACGGACCAATGGGTCCTCAACATTATTCAATTCGGCCACACTCTAGAACTTCTACAAACGCCACCTCGTACACCGCCGATGCATCAGGAGGTAAAGCATTTACCTCAAATGCGAAGGGAGATTTGGACAATGCTCCGAAAAGGAGCAATAGAACCGGTGCCTAACTCCCAGAAGGGAAGGGGGTTTTACTCCCGATTTTTTTCTAGTCAAGAAAATGTCAATGGCGTCCTATTCTAGACCTCAGATCCCTAAACACCTATCTCGAGAAGCAATCTTTCAGAATGGTTTCTCTTCAAGACATCCTTCTGCTACTAGACCCAGGAGATCATATGACCACATTAGACCTACAGGATGCGTACTTTCACATCCCCATCCATCCTTCCTACAGGCAGTACCTTCAGTTCATGGTAGCCGGAGAACATTACCAATTCAAGGTATTGCCGTTCAGCCTGAAATCAGCCCCAAGAATCTTTACGAAATGCCTGGCTCCAGTGGCTGCGGTTCTAAGGAAACAGAAACACAATGTATTTCCTTACCTCGACGACTGGTTGGTCAAGGCACCATCAGCAGCATTAGCCCGATCGTCAACAGCAGCTTGCGTGGAGTTGTTTGCCAAGTTACGTCTGACTTTAAACGAGGAAAAATCATTTCTTCAACCAACAAAGAACACCACTTTCTTGGGAGCAATACTGGATACAGAGAGAAACAAAGCGTTACCCTCCAAAGAAAGACAGCTGAAAATTATATCTCTCTTCCAAGACTTTGCAAAAAGAAAGTGTCTTTCAGTACGCAAGTATAAGTCATTGCTGCGAACAATGTCATCTTGCATTCCCTCGTACCTTACTGCAGGTTAAGGATGTGTCCGTTGCAAGAGCAACTAGATCGCAATGGCGTCAAGCGGAGGGATCCTTTGAGGATATAGTCCAAGTAACGCTGGTCATTGTTCAGGCGGCAACATGGTGGACCCGAAAACGGAACGTCTTGCAGGGTCTTTCATTCCTTACAGAGCAAGCCCCATTGATAACGACTACATATGCATCCCTAGAAGGATTGGGAGCGGTCCTTCAAGACCTCCAAGACAGCTGCCGCATCAAGTTGCACGAGCAACAACTGCACATCAACTTACTAGAACTCAGAGCAGTCCGCTTGGCATTGCTAGCTTTCTTGCCAAGGATAAGAGGGTCATCGGTGTTGATAAGAACGGACAACGCAACTGCAATGCACTACTTAAACAGGGAGGAACAAGATCACTCTTCCTGTGTCAGGAAGCCCAGAGGATATGGGAATGGGCGCTGCGACACAGGATATCCATAGCAGCAGAACATCTCCCAGGGGACCAAAACGTCAAAGCAGATACTCTCAGCAGGCTCAAGTTCCCCTGCCACGAGTGGGAGATAGACCAAGGGATCATGGACAGCATTTTTTAAAGATGGGGGGAACCGTCAGTAGACCTCTTCCCAATAGCGGAGAACAGGAAATGCCGGTTTATCGCAGGCTGGCTTCCCCAACGGGGATCTTGGGGGAATGCGTTTTTGATGGCATGGTCGGCGTCTTTGCCTACGCCTTTCCTCCAATTCCCCTGCTACAGCGAGTGCTTGTGAGGATCAAGAAAGAACCGTGCAGGATGATCCTGATAGCCCCATGGTGGCCCAGACAACACTGGTTCACAGAGCTTCTGCTGCTGTCGGAGGTCCATCCGATTGCCTACAGCCAATACCATTGCTTCTGACGATGTCCCACGGACAAGTGCTCCACCCGGACTGGAAATCCTTGCGGTTAGCGGCCTGTCTCCTGAGCACTATGAGTTTCAACATCTGAACATGTCAGAGGAATGTAAAGGCATCCTTTCAAAGGCCAGAGCGAATAGAACGAACAAAACCTACAGAATGAAGTGGAAGACCTTCTGTCTATGGTGCCAAAGAAGTAACATTCATCCTATGAATTCAGCACCTCATGAGATTATTCCATACATCTTGCTTTTAGCTAAGTCGGCTTTGGCTCATGCATCTATAAAAGTACATTTAGCTGCAATATCACGCTACAGAAGGACTTCCTCGGGACCGTCCTTATGGGCGGCAAGAATTGTTAAACAATTCATGAAGGGATTGTTCAGAGTTTTTCCTCTAATAAAGCCTCCACCACCTCTTTGGCATTTGAACTTAGTCCTTTCACTATTAATGAAGCAGCACTTCGAGCCTATTCACAGGGCAGATCTCAAATTCCTATCGTAGAAGGTGGCACTTTTCTCATCACGCTCACTTCGGCCAGAAGAGTGGGGGAATTGCAGGCTCTCAAAATTCAAGACCCCTTCTTGCAATTTAAGGAGGACAGAATGATTCTCAGAACTAATCCGAAGTTTATCCCAAAAGTGCCAACTGACTCATTTGAATGAGCCATTAGTTCTAAAACGTTTCTTTCCTCAACCAACAGCAACAGCGTAAAGAGTTCTACAATCGCTGGATGTCTAGCGATGTCTCAAATTCTATTTGCAAAAGACTAAACCCTTCCGCAAGTCTTCACAGCTTTTTGTCTCTTTCAGCGCACCCAGGTAAGGCTTCCCTTTATCAAAATGTGGGATTGCCAGATGGATTTCCAGTGCAATAGGATATTGGCACCAAGCTGCTGGAAAGCCTCTGAACGCACAAGTTTGTGCATATTCTCTCTGGAGGGTTCTAGAGGTTGAGGAGCTCTGATGGGTTCAGGGAAAAGTTTGGTCTCTTTTGTATAGCAAGGGTTATGGGGTGCAAAAGGGGAATGGGCCTAGACCTCTTTTCAGTTTGCTATAGTACAAAGCATTGCTTTTTTATGTACCGTCTCGACGACGGGGAATGATTCAGGCATGTGAATCTATGAAAGCTTCCAATACTGGAGAAATACAGTTCCAGGTAAGTAACTTATTTTCAACATTGGTGTGTCTCTGAGAAAGGTGACTGTCTACTACTGATGATATATTGTTGTGCATCTTGCTAGGCAAAAGATGGGGTTAGAGCAAAGTTATCGGAATGAAAGTGGGTCATTTGATGCATGTGGCGCTAAGGAATTGTGGAAGGGGTCTACAGAAGTTGAGGTGTTTGTGAAAGTCTGTTTGGTGTAGTAGGTGTTGGCCTTTTGTGTTGTAAATAGGGTTTTCAAATATTTGCTTTAGGGCTTCTATGGTGTACTGCTAGAGTTCAAACACATTTGAATTTGAGTGGATTCTGAGGTGAAGTTTCGGTCAATTTAAGGAAGTGCCTCGAATTGGCGGAGTTTTTGATGACGGATAGAATAACATGCTGATCTGCACAGATCATTGACATAACCTTTAGCTCAATGATTTCTCTATCCTTGTATAGATTAAGTTACATCAGTGAGCCTGAATGTAAAAATTCCCAAATATCCTACCTCCTAGATGATACTGTTATAAATGTATGATTTTCAGTGAACCAAGATCGATTTTGCAGGCCAGGCCCTATGCACTGCCTATAACCCCATATTGAATGGCAAAAGTGGTTGAACTCTGCCTCTACCTGTTAAGTAACACAAATATATATGCATTTCATAAACATATGACTATCTCCCCATCCCCCACTTAGCATATTTTTGTTTGGTTGTTTAACTAATTAGTACCTCTTTCAGTCGCACCTTGAGTTTCCCATCTTTATTGAACATCTCCATATACCCATGGCACATTAGTACCTAATATTCTTAAATAATACTCTTAAACTATAGTCTGTCTCTAAGGTATTAAATTTTTTAGGTCTCGCGCCTAGCGGTGCACTGTGTAGCAGTGCTCGCGCAGTGCGAGACATGTAGTTGGTGAAAAACGGGGTATTCACACTGCCCTAGGAATCGCACACGCTCGTGCGTGTGCGATTCCTTTTGTGGTACGCGATTGGCTTTAGCGTGTGTTTATTAAAGACTGCACGCAATTGGCCAGATTGCTTCGCCCATGGCCTATTGGTGTCTATTACGCGCTTGGTGCGCGTAATAGACACCAATAGGCCATGGCTTGCAGTGGCGCGCGCGCGCCCACCACACGCGGGCTTAAGCAAAAAGCTTGAAATGCAAAGATCACCAGACAGACCCCGCGTGGAGCGTCAGAAACTGCTCACCACTTGCAGGCAGTGTGTATTGGTTCAGTTACATAGCAGAACGTAGGTTTGTTTACTTTGTAAAATGTAGTAGGCAGTGCTGTTGGTTTAGTTGCAGACTAGAATGTAGCAGACAGTGTTGCCGGTGTTTCACCTTCTGAATGTTGCTTAGGGCATCTCCTGTTCTATTCCCATTCTAGAACGTAGGAACAATGGTGGTAGTCTGTTTCTCAACCCGTGTGTTGTTGTCTACGTCACACTAGTGTTTACAATGTTACAGCCTTGCTAGTCGGTCTCCCGTTGCGTGTGGAATTGCTCATCGACGTCACGCTCTAGAGGGTGTCCGAATGTCGTACTTGCAGTGTGCACGCGCACACGTGGAAGGGTGCGGGAGTGAGAGGCCCGGCCATCTGTAAGTCTCATTTACCTGCAGTAGTACATTATACTTGACATATGACACGGGCCGGATTACAGCTGACGGCGTGCATGGGTCCGTCACGGTGCAGCCCCTCCTTTATGAGCGCTGTTAATGACCTCAATGGGGCCCCTGCCCCCTCCTCCCTGCTCAGATCATCGCCCCCTCTGTCATGATCGCTCCAGGCTAACTTACAGTGGGGCGCACACGTTTTATTGGAACTGAAACAGAACATTTGATGTTGTTCCTGAATGTTGCAGCCTGAGCAGTTCGATAAAACGCACCCCACCACGAAATATTTGCATTCACTTTAAAAAAAACAAAAAACATTTTGCTGCTTTGGGAAGGCCGGAAACTTAGCCAAGCTGTGATAGGAAGTGGATGAAATGGATTCCGTGGTGTAATGTACTGCTTCTGCTGAGGAAGCAACAGATGTGTGCGCCAGCCAGCAGCCATTGTGCAAGCGAGTGTGCATGTGTGTGTATAAAGGCGAGGGGGTGTAAGTGAGTATCCTGCTCGGCTGTGTAGCACCACCGTGCTGCTAACCTACGTTGTGAGCTGCAAAACTACTCGAGTTGATCCAGACTGCGTGTGATATTGGTGAATGGGGTCAACGCTCCCATTTTCATCCCCTCTCTGCGTCTGTATATAGCGATGCAGACAGACACCCCTCGCACGAGTTCCAGTACACCCCAAGTCCCCGCATGTGCATGATATTCACCTGAGAATCCCCTTCCAGCCTCCGGGGGATTCCGCCCGTCTTTCTGTCTGTCTGTCGGTCTAGGCCTCTACTTGCTGCTCCTCCCCTCGTGTGTAGGGACCACTTGTAAGCATCAGTGTTTGGCTCTGTGTAGGGTTTAGCTGCCCCACCCCCTGTTTGCATGGCACCTCTTTAGGTGTATTTTATCTGTCTATACGTAAATGAACTGCCCCAACCGCCCCACAACTTGCAGGGCCCACTCTGTATACCTTGCATTCTTGGCTTACACTTTAATAATGCGAGACCTATTGCATTGCAAATGCTTGTTATGTCTTGTATTTCCCCTTTTTTAAAGGTGTACAATTTGGTCCACGTGCTGGGACTTCTCCCTGCCACTGTTCTCTTTTAGCACATACTTTGTATCAAGCGAACATCGTTCATGGGCATTGAAATCTGGATACAAGCTGTGCACCACCAGGACATTTGCCCATGATCTTTCACAGTTTTTAGTGAGGATTGGTCTCCAAGACTATGCTTTGGAAAGGCCCAGCCGATATACCACCAAACTAGCAGTGCTCAGCATTCGGCTTTGCACATGAAACATTGGCCCCAGGACCTCGTAGGCTCTGAATCGGTGCACCGGGATTAATTTGTTGAATTTGTATGTAATTTGGTAGACCCTTAGAGCATGAAACCCAGTTCAGGAATCACAGCTTTTTCGTGTGGCTCAGGTGGTGCCCAACAGACAGCAAAACCACCATCAGGGGCATCCTCGCCTACCGTCCTCCAGGACCTTGTCCAGTCTTCTTCAACTTCATCGCAGACTTCCTCACCATAGACTCCAACAGCTACATTTTCGTCAGCGACCTCAATTTCCATCTCGATGACCACAATGACATCAAAACTACCAAGCTCCTTGACAGCTTGAACAACATCAGACTCACCCAACTTGTCCACAACTGTATGCACACTGCAGTCCACACACTAGACCCCATCTTCACCTCCAACAACCTCATCAGGTACATCCACACCACACAGTTCACTTGAACCGACCACTCCCATCATCCACTTCAACATCACTCACGGACTTTCGCCCCCATTCTGCCCGACACCCCCTCATACACCCCTCTTCCACAGCTGGAGCAAAGTCTCAAAGGACACACTGATTAACTCTCAACACCACCCACCCCATCTCCAACAACAACAACCTAGACCAAATTGTCAGAAACTTCAACAATTGGATCACCAACTGCTCCGACAACGTCGCACCCATCTGCAACAACACCCACAGAAGGTCCACCAAGCAGACTAGCTGTTACACTGAAGACCTCAGAACCGCCAAATGACACTGTAAACCAATCAAAAGGAGATGGCACACCAGCAAGGACACAACCTTACAAAACCGCCTTCAAGACAACCCTCAACCTCTACCACAAATAGTTGAGAAAATCGGAAAACAAAAACCCTTGCCCTCAGACATCGAATCAATCTCCAATAACAGGAAAGAACTCTTCAACATCTTCAAAGAATCCTCTAACCCCTCAGCTGCAACAAACAACATTACCCCCTCACAGGAACGCTGCGACAGCCTAGCAAACCTCTTCCACGATAAGCTTGCCAACATCTACAGAAACCTCAAACCCCAGCTCAAGGCCCCTGACTCTTTCAAGCAACACAACGACCCCGATACCAACACAGACATCTGACTAACCGAATGGAGCCAGCTCAGCCCACAGCTTATCGCCTCCATCATGAACTCTGTCCACTCAGGGGCTCCAACCGACCCATGCCCTCACCATATCTTCAATCTAGGGAAAGCCAGAGTCAGCCATGTACTCACCACCTTTTTCAACATCTCAGTTGCCACGGTCACCTTACCCAAGGGCTGAAAACACACAGAAGTCAACACCCTACTAAAGAAACCATCGGCAGACCCCAGCGAACTCAACAACTACAGACCTATTCCCTCTGCTCCTGTTCCTAGCCAAAATATTCGAAAAAGCCATCAGCCAACAACTCTGCTCACATCTGCAAAGGAACCTCCTATTTGACTTCTCCCAATCTGGATTCTGCAGTGACCACAGCCCGTAGACAGCCCTCATTGTGGCTACCGATGACATCCGAGCCCTACTCGACCTCCTAGATCTCTCGGCAGTCTTTGTTACGGTATCCCACCACACACATCACAAGGTTGCACAACATAGGCATCTAAGGAGCTTCTCTCAAATGGATCGCCTCTTTCCTCACCGGAAGAACGCAAAAAAACTCTGCCTCTCCCTCCCCCCTTAACCTCCGAACCCAAGAAAATCCTCTGTAGAGTACCCCAAGGATCCTTGCTCACCCCTATCCTCTTAAACAGTTGTGATGCCTCTGACCAGCATTGCCAAAACGCACGGACTCAACATCATATCCTACACTGATGACACAACTCGTCTTCTCACTCTCCGAAGACACCACCAAAACCAACTTCCACAACTGCATGACAGATGTCACCAACGGGATGAAGGACAACTGCCTGAAACTCAACACGGACAAGACAGAGGTACTGATTCTTGGAAACAAAGGCTCCCCTTATAACACATCTTGGTGGCCCTCAGAACTTGGGCCTACTTGGACCCCCACTGACCACACTAGGAACCTAGGTATCATTTTGGAAACCTCCTGCTTCTTCATCTTCTACATACTTCATAAGATATTCAAATCGCTACCCCAAAGCTGAAGATGCACTATCACTCAGGCCCTCATCTCTAGCTGACTAAAGTATGGCAACGCTCTGGACACAGGGATCGCTGCTCACCTCCTCTGACTACAGACCATTCAGAATGCTGCATCCAGTCTCGTCCCTTTCTCTAACCCTCACCCCGCATCCAACGTGGCGGATACAGCTGCTCCTTCTACCAAGCAGCGAAGACCTTAAAAAAAACTACCCTTTCATATACGGACCTCCCCATATCTTACAGAGTTCCGAAAGTCTGTGAATACCTGACTATTTGGGTAGCAACTGGACCCTGCCAGTACCTGGATACCCTCACGGGTGACAAGAAGTGCACTACAAACCTTCTGATTGAGTGAAAGTTGTTAGCATTTGTAGACTTATAGGCTCCCTGTCAGAACATGTTCAGGGGTCCTGAAGCCCGCAGGAATTGCCCAGAAAGATCCCAACCATGGCCTTATAGCTCTGTTTTCCCAGGGCTTGACCTACAGTGAGCCAGCTGTCCTTTACATCACCAATTGCTGAACTGAATTATACCAAACTTGACATGAAAGTTAAACTTTTTATCTTTACTCAGGAAGCATATTCTTTGTGGTCTAGTGTAATTTGTTCAGTAGAGAATAACATTACAAATGTGTGTTGGCCTTGCCACCTGGACCGCTTTGGTGTCTCTGCTCTTGTGATCATGATCTGTTTTGTGCACCAGGTAGAAAAAGCGACAGCTGGAATGCAAATTCTAGGAAGGCAATCTGGGTTTTCTTCATTTATTAAATAAATATCCTTCATTTAAGGATAGGGGTGTTGACAGGGTTTACAGCTTGCCCTTCCAAAGATGGAGGCATGTCTGTAGGATATTTTTCGAGGTTCCCAATCCAAAATTAAGTAGACAGTTTTCCTACTGTGCCAGTTCCTGTGGGAATCATATATAAGGAGAAGTTTCCAAATGAAGGATGTCCACAATCCAAAGTTTCTCTTATTTTTCCTGACCTTCTTTACCCCTTGCTACTATTTTTAGGTCGAGCCTGGGCAGCACATGCGCTGCTGCGAGGCATGCAGTAGTGGAGTATGGCTTTGAAGCCCTGCCCACTCTCCGCCCATATTTTTAATTGGCTTGAGTCATTGTCCCTCGTAAACGCTGGACTTCTGAGTCATTAGTAGGCTTTGTTAGTCCTTCCTTGATACTGTCTTGTCTGCAATTGTTACCTCCCATAACGACTGGACCTTTTACTGGTGTTGTTACATGGTATGCTATATAAGTTGGCGAGCACTATTATCTTTAATTCTCTTCCCCTATTCCACCCACGACATTGCAGCACACCGCACACTTAGACTTCTGTATCTATTTAAATTAATATGCGGTCTGCTTTAAATATAGCGGCCACGCTTAATCAATTATTTAATTTATGGTGAGGTCCGCTTTAAGTTAAACAGCCAAGCTTATTTAATTATTTATTTTACAGGCGGCTGCTTTCACATTAGTGGCCGCCCTGCAGAACGTTTGTAAATTAATAATTTTGTTTTTGTTTTGTGTGAAAGCGCACCAAATGCGCTTTTACTTTAATATTGTCTGTGCTCCTTTGTTTAGACACTGCTCACTGCAACCTGAATACGGCGAGGAGCGTCTAAAGAAAGGGGCATGGCCAACATTGAAGTGCTCTCGCATTTGCAAGAGTTTCAGCTGTTGGCATTAACAATTACAATGCCTTTTTAGGTCTCGCCTAGCGATGCAGCAAAGCTGCTCGCTAAGCGAGTACTATTGTCGCTGACTGCTTAGCGAAGTGGGACAGGAGAGGTGCACGAGCTTGTAAAAGACATTGGAGAGCTTTGGAGACATGAGGTGTGAACGCGCGCATTTGAAGACATGAGCTGTGAGCGTGTACGGCGGTGTCAGCAGCGTCTGTTCTCTCGCTCCCCCATGCTTTCACTTTCGCGACACCACGTGAGCCTCTCGCAGGCACCTTCACTGCCGCCGACTTCTCCCCCACAGTGCTTGTTTCTTTAGTTGTAATGTTGGCCATGTCTCTATTCACAGCCCAGCACTGTAGCATGCTGTATCCTGTGGCTGGGAGTCAAGCAACACCCGAGCGTGCATCCGCACCGAGAACGGCGCTCGCATCCTTCCGTCTATGGAGCGATGGTGCAGACTGCTGCGCGCTCATGCGCTGCTCGGGGACGCTCGTGCAGACCGGCTGAAAAACCCAGCGAGAGCGGCAGTGCAGAAGGGACCGGGGGAGGAAGAGCAGTAGCAGGCAGTGATCAGCTGTGTGTCTAGGGGCGGTGGAGGGCGAACCCGGGCACACGGGGTCCTGTCTAAAGCTCGCCTCCTCCGGAAGCAGAGGGTTATAGAGGTCAGGGGCTACAGGGCGTGAAAAGCTCAAGGGGGCTTAGTTCCAACCTCCTGCTGCCAAAGTAGGACATTGCTGGGGAGTACTGCTTTTTTATGGCATACACGTAATTAACAGCTGCTTTAATTTACACATTTAAGAAATAGTTGTTAGCAAGTTATAGAACTTATGAAATACACGTGGTACTGGCCCATGTAAAGCACTGCGCATGTTTTTAAACTTGTTAAATGAGAGAATGTATTCATTAGAGGATTTTTACAGATCGTTTACAACTACTTAGAATTATAGTATATATACAGAACATTTGTTTTTAGCGGACGTTCACAGAATGTAAAAATGTTATAAAGAATCCAAGGGAACTTTATTTTTGACGTGTTTTTGAGATCACGCTGTGTACATGTTTTAGAAGCACGCTGGGTAAGCCAGTGTTATGGTAACGCCTGTGATGCTCTCACCCAGGTGCAGTTTCCAGTTACACGGCGGACCAGCAGCAAATCGGAGGCTCGCACTGTGCTTGCCTTGAGCATACGCATGCATATGCCATTTACATATGCCCAAAAAACTATTTTAGGTTTCAGCTTTGAAACTTAAACCAGAAATTATGATGTTTAACCCGGAGTGTGATAATACTGCATCCTTCCCCAAATTGACTTTTTTTTTAATGTCCGAATGACGTGGACATCGAAGAGATACCACATGTCCTTTATTTTCTCAGTGACATACATTTAAGGGCGGGCGGCTTGTCCCGTTCTTAGCCCGTTAGCCCCATGCCGTTTGCTGCTGCGGGGTTAGGGGAAGGGTAGTTAAACGTTGAAACTACTGAAACTAAAGGGGTCGCTAATAGACATTTTTACGTTGAGAGATTCTGCTGCTTCCTTCTTCGGTTTAAGAAGCAATGGTACCGAAGGAGCAAGCCAGGAGCTGCAAGTCAAGGGTAACATTTGGCCCCTGGCTATGTTTAATCGACCCTGTGTTGTGAATGTTTCTTTAAGGCTCTCATTCTCGAATTATGTTTCCAGGAAGCGAGTTAAGGTAGCGGCTTGAGTGCCTCTGTGTTTAGGGCACACGTCAGTACCCTACTCAGCCTTTTCCCAGACAATGACCAATGACTCTCAGCTGCCGTCCTCACGAAGAAACCTCAATCCGAACTCCCTCGTGCACTCTATTTATGAATTCCATATATGGTGCTATTTCCGGCTAGTGGCGTCTCAGCGCTGCACAGTCCAAGAGGTGCAACAAGCCACAGAGCCCGCTCTTCGGAAGGTGCGTACTGCGAACAGAACCTACCTCTGTACAGACCTGCCACGGCGAACGACCCGTACCCTTAAGTTGCGGTTACAGCTTTACAGACGCAGATAAAAGAGGGTATCCGAACGCTTTACATTAAAGGGTGCTTACCGCTTAGGACACAGTTTTAAGAATAGACTCTCGTTACATATATAAATATCGCTACCAACTAAAGCTGACAGGGTGCTGCGCTGTCCCTTTTAAAGGCAAAGCAATGGACACTTTTGTGTGAACTCCATGTTATGCTTAGCACAAGGAATGAATGAACCAAGCGCCCTGCTGGTGAGTGCGCAGCAGGTTCTTCTCTAGATCATTCTCTCCTGAGCTTCCTCCTGCCGGAAGACGCGCAGGTGCCACCATTTCCGCTTTATACGCAATCTACCTGGAAAAAGGGCATGCGCTTGTTACTTGCCAGTTGTATGAAGCAGAAGTCCTGATATTGGCAGTGAAGTGCAACAGCAGCAGATAGTTTCCATCCGGTAATGTGCCACATCACAGGAGAAGCAGTGCAAGACTGCGCTCAAGCTTAGATGTATTAGAAGTACAACATAACATACTCCATGCACTTAACAGAACTCGGCAGCCACACCACACCACAGAACATGCAAGCCTTCTGCAGTATATATGTTAAGACGCGTGTCCACCAGCAACCTGCACAGGTGTACAATACTACACAGAGAGTACAGATGCACATCACTCTGGGATAGTGGACACTTCTCTACAACAAGTGTGGGTGCATAGTGGTGGCAGTACACTATGCAGTCAGTTCATTCAAGTGCTCAATGGTGTACAAGAGAGCATTCAGTACAGGTGCTCAGGACAACAGGTCACATAGGTATACATATGTTAAAAGTAAGTTTTGCTGCACAGATAGCACAATTGCCTTAGTAGCCTCAGTGCTGCCCACACCTACCTGTTTTCTTGAAATTCTGAAGCAACATGCAGGATCCTAAACTCTGCAGGATCCAGGCTTAGAGGAAAGCCAGGGTAAGGTGGTCAGTACTAAATACAATTCTGTAGTAGGGGATCTCTGTGTATAGTCATAATCTAGTGAATAGTCCCGCCCATGTGCGTGGACTCCGGAGCAATCAAAAATAATCTCTTAAGGTGTCGAAAAATGCAGAACTGCACAGACACTTAAGAGAGAATTAAAGACAGATAATGCAGCCTATATCCACAGGCTACACTGTCCAGTACTTCAACTAGAAATTCCACCAAAAATCCACAAACAGCAAAGCCTGTCCAGATTTCCTTTGCTTTAACAGCAAAACCCTCTGGAATGATAGAGAGGAAGACCTGGACAGACAAGCCCCATAGGCTGCCATTATGTGGCTCAGAACAGTATACTGTGCCTTTAAGAGAACTTTCCAGAACTTCACAGTATCCCAGAATGCACTGCAGGTCCCTTTTACTTTCAGTTCTTTTTGAAGGCGTAACACGCCAGACCTGTAGCATTCCTTACATGAATATCTCTCTCTCCACCGGGGAGGAGGGAGGGCGCTTATGACTATAACAAAGATACCCCTACTACAGAACTGGAGTTACAGGACAGAAACTACTCCTTCTGTAGTAGGGGATCTCTGTGTATAGTCCTAATCTAGTGAATAGAATGGCAAGCCCATCCCCACACCAAAGCGGCGGTGGAGAAAAGAGAAATAACACCACTACTGTGCGAACAGATTTCGCAGCGAAGCATGCCCAACCTGAGCGTCTGCCCTGGCATCAGTGTCCAGGCAGTAATGCTTAGCAACGGTATGGACCGACTTCCAAGTGGCCGCCTTGCAGATTTCTGTAATGGGAACATTACGGAGCAAAGCAGTCGTGGCAGCTTTGCCCCTGGTGGAATGAGCCTTAGGTTTACCCCCTAAGGTCTTATTAGCTTTTTGGTAACACAATTGTATACAGGACACAATCCACCTCGAGATGGACTGTTTTGAGGTTGCAAGACCGGTCCTGAATGATCCATAATTGATAAACAATTGGTCTGACCTACAAATATCCTTGGTTTTATCCAGATAAAATTTCAACACCCTCCTAACATCCAGGGAATGCAGGGACCTTTCCGCTGGAGAGGAAGGATTCTGAAAAAACGTAGGTAAAGTTATGGTCTGGTTCACATGAAAATCAGATATAACCTTTGGAAGAAATTTAGGGTGAGTACGCATAACAACCTTAGCAGCATGAAATACAGTATAAGGTTCTTGGCAACACAACGCCTGAATTTCACTCACCCTGCGGGCCGATGTAATGGCCACAAGGAACGCCGCCTTCCAGGACAGGTGCTGCAACGAAGCCTTATGGATAGGTTCAAAAGGCTCCTTCATCAATCTGGACAGCACCACATTCAATTCCCATGAAGGCGAAGGAAGCCGGACAGGAGGGAACACTTTCTTCAAACCTTCCAAAAAATCTTTGATCACAGGGATCTGAAAGAAGGAAGTCTGTGAAGGGCAATTCCTGTAGGCAGTCAGCGCAGCAAGATGAACCTTAATGGAATGGACATTAAGGCCAGACTGCGCTAGATGTAGGAGATACGGAAGAATGACATCTTCCTTACAAGTCGTTGGATCAAACCTCTTCCACTTGTAAGCATAAGAAGTCCTAGTGGAAGGTCGCTTAGCCTCCTTCAGTATGTCCATGCAATCTTCTGGTAGATTCAGATGGCCATATTGCACTATCTCAGGAGCCATGCCGCCAAACTCAAAGACGAGAGGTTGGGGTGCAACATCTGTCACCCGAACTTCGTGAGAAGGTCCGGCCTGCACGGCAACCGTATGTGAGGAAGGAGAGACCGGTGAAGCAGGTCCGTGAACCACCACTGTCTGTGCCATTCCGGGGCAATCAGGATCATCTGTGCCCTGGACCGGGACAGCTTGATGAGCACCGTCGGAATCAGGGGAATGGGTGGAAAAGCGTACAGAAAGCTGTTCGACCAGTTGATCCATAACGCATTCACCAACGTCCCCGGCTGGTAGTACCTGGAGGCGAAGTCTCGGCATTTGCTGTTTTCGGCGGTGGCGAACAGATCTACGTCTGGAGTCCCCCACCTTGCGAAGACTTCTCCTAGTACTTTGTTGTTTAGAACCCATTCATGGTTTTACAGAACCAGTCTGCTCAGTGCGTCTGCCTGAACATTCTGCACACCTGGTAGATGGGTAGTCGTTATCGTCAGTCCCCTGACCAGAAGCCAGTGCCAGATCGCCTGCGCCTCCTGCGACAGAGTGCGCGATCTCGAGCCCCCCTGCTTGTTGACGTAATACATCGTGGTCGCACATGGGCGGGACTATTCACTAGATTATGACTATAACAGAGATACCCCTACTACAGAACTGGAGTTACAGGACAGAAACTACTCCTTCCTGTCCACACTGACGTAGCCAAGCCTTAAGCATCCCATTTCCGGGGTTTCGTCCATACGTCCGCGTGTCATGAGAGAATGCAGAAGAAAGGGGTGCGAAGAGGAGTATGATTGTACCTACGGCACACTAAAGGTCTCTGACGCTTTCACAGATCTGTGGAAAAGTCTTCAATTTGGAAAATATGGCATTGTGTGTGTGTGGATGTGGGTCTGTGTGTTTGTGTGTGGCATTTGCGAGAGATTAGGCTATTGGCATTGTAAATGACAATGCAATTTATCTGTTTTCAAAACCAACACATAAATAAAAATGTTGTCATTTACAATGCCAATAGCTCTAACTTTTGCAAAGGCGAGACTGTTGCATTGTAAATGCTTGTTTTTATGTGTTGAGTTTAAAACACATAAAGAAAAGGCATTGTCATTTACAATGCCAGTCGCATAAATGCTCTAAAAAGCGAGTCCTATTGCATTGAAAATGCCTGTTGTGTTACAGCTGTTGGAACTTTTACTGGATTCTGCTTCTGGATTTCATTGTCTGGCTTTTTCTCTTTCCTGATGTAAAGAGTAAATGAGTGCCTTAATTATTTCATTGAATCTTCATCTACAAACGAAAGCTGCATGATTTCCAAGAAGATCTTACGTTATTTCTTTTTTTTCCCTCCTTACTGGGACCCTCTTAAGCAGACACTTGCCACCCTTAAACTATATTATTCTGTGCATTGTTGCACCTTGGCTGCTTGGAGAAATGTCTCTTTCCTTGGTCAAGCACGAAGGGGACTCAACAGAACTTTACGCCTAGTATTTCACAGTGTATAGGGGCCTTGCTTACTGAGCCCACTGTGCCTGCTTACATAATCCGCTATGCATAGTGGGCTTGGTGACAAAGGCATTATACCCAAGGCCAACTGGCAGAGCTGAAGGTAATGCACAACTCTGCACTGGTAGTGGCTTAGAGCTTGGCCTAGGCCTGGCCCTGTCCTGCCCACCTGTGCATGACCAAGCATGTGCAGCCGGCCCAGTGATAGAGGCCTTGTTCAGACAGAAGGTATAAGTGAGCAGTACATTAACAAGAAGCTGTAAGTAGTTTATCACAAAAAGGCAAAAGCTCACTGAAACCTTATGGTTAGTGGTGGTCATAACACATAAAGTGCACTAAAATTCACAGAATGAGTATGATTTTTGAGTTTCAAAACCATTGATATACTGTAGTTATGGTTGGCCAAAAGGTAGATCCCCCCCCCAAGGCACTGTTTGTGACAGTACCTCTGTGTTATTTAGTAGTTATGTGCTTTTATGGAATGAACAATCCCCTTTTTCTTAGGCCCTGTGCCAAATGTCGGTCTGGACATAACTAACGTCAGAGAGCCTTATGCAGTACTCAGTGCATATGGAGCACAGAGTTCGCCCTCAGCTTTGCTCTGAATCCAGACAGGCGCATGACTTGCTGAATTAGGTTATGTGCTGCCTGTAATGAGTATAAGGCCTATGCATTGACCAGGCACTGTGACTAGGCCCAATTCCCACAGACCAAGGTATGATCTTACATCAACTTCACTTTTCACCTTTGTCTAGCTGCTGAATGTAAGGTAGACTTTCTTAGCCGATTCAGTATAACCGGTATTTTGTTATTCTAGTTTCAGAACTGTTTCACTTTCAGTGATGAGTTTTGTCAATTTTAACTTGCTTTGCCTAAAGGTATTGTGTGTTGTATCATAGTTTTCTGTCACTTAGTATGAGGCTGCATTGGCTTGGCTGACTATATTATTGTCATTGATGATGTCAATATTGAGGAGATGTGTGGTATCCTAGTTCAAGGCATGCAGCTCATGCACCAGGTAATAGCATCACTACTTGTTCTGGAACACCTTGAGGATGCTATGTACATTAGAATGTGTGCAATTGAATGCTGAGTGTTGAGCATTCAGAAAGCTGCTGCCATCATTGGGGGATTAGACTTGTATTCTTCTGTGCTTCATAAACTTCTATTTGGCTATAAGCGTAAGTGCAAAGACTAACTTTTACATTGGCAGCGAGGATAGGATCAATAAAACTGTGAAGTCAGTAGTAGATCTACAGTGGAGTGCGGCACTGAATGCTTTGGATGGATTCCCATTTTGACTTCTACAGAATCGGTGTGCACAGATTTTTATGATCATTTTCCCTGGAAATGAGTAACAACAGAGTTTTGGGAAACTCTGGAAAAGGGTATGTGCCGTGGATGGAGAAAGTGCTCGCAAGAACGAATTCTGTGAAAATCTGAGTAGATGAACGAATTCTGTGGATATCGGCGGGCAGTGCTGCTTTGTAAGTGCAATTTGTGACTTTGGATTGTTAGCAGCATTGTAGTCTTGCAAGGTTTTGCATGACTCTTACATGCATAATAGAGCTACATGTCCGCCTTGCATCTTTTGAAAACTTCAGAACTTTAGCACCTGAGTTGACATCTGCTGAGCGAGAAGGAACATGCCCTTGACAACGCTGATGTCAGAACAAGCAGAGCGAGGAGCAAATTAAATTGTGTCCTTGATAATGCATATGCTACATGCTCTTGGCTAAGCGGATGTCTGAGCGAGTTGATTGGATCAGCGTCTTTGACTGTGCTGGTGTCAGTGCGAGGAGCGTCTGGTCACGGTGCATGACCCGACGTGGCAGTCCTTTTTATTCTCGTTCTCAGTTCAGCCAGTTTCTTCAGTTTGTCGGCGGTCCGTAAAGACCCACGTGAGTAAGAATTTAATATTTGTGGGAAATAACACATACCAAGGATTCAGAACTATAGCAGCAGGTGAGGGACTACTTTTCAGCAAATATTGACAAATACAGAACGTTCGAGGATACAGAGCTGTGGTACAAGAATCCAACGTGCTGACTCTTCTTACTCTTAATGACTCTTATGTTATTCCTCTTGAGTGAAGTCTTGACAATGGCGAAAACAACTGAGCATTCACAAGCATGTATGGAAGTGATTCACAATAAAAACATAGGGTGAAGAAAAAAAGGATAACATACAAGTCAAAAATAATGGTGCGAGAATAACTTCAGGCACTAACTCTAAGCCTAAACAAGAGGTGAAAGGGTTGAAGAAATTCTAAGGCAAATTCTTCAGGGATGGAAATGATGGTCATTTGTCTTACTACAAGGAATGACCAGGGTGGAATGCCACATGTAAAACATGTAGGAGGAAATGTCACTTTACGTCCAGTTGCAGAACTATGAGAGGTGGGAAAAAAGTGAGAGCAGTTGCTCTTGACTTCGATCAGGATAGTGATGAGTTTGTGTTTCCGGTGCAGGAAGGCTCTAATGATGGTATCTATGAAGTAGTAAAAACAAATGGACGTCTGGTAAATATGCTATTTTACTCTGGTGCAAAGATAACCTTGATACCTAAGAAGAGAGGGAAGCGGTGGTGGCCAGTGTAGACTAAGAACCAAGTCAGAAACTAAGTATTATACAAAAATGTCCTGAGATCATTCAGAAAGATTCCGGATGCTTGAAACATTGTCCATCAAATGAAATTGAGAACTGGGTCTACACCTAAAGTATGCACGGTGAGAGGAGTACCCATTATGGGAAAAGAGGCTAAGAAAGGGAGAGATAGAGTGACTACAGAGTGATGGGATAATTCAAGAGGTAGAGGGCACAGAGTGGTTGTCTCCGATTGTGAAGGCAAGGAAGGCGAACAGTGACTTGTGGTTGTGTGTAGACTTGAGAGAACTTAACAAGGCAGTGGTGGCAGACCATTATCCTCTGTCGAATATTACGGAGATGCTATAAAGTCTCGATGATGAGAGGATTTTCTCATCGCTAGACCTAACATCTGCGTACCATCAGATTGCTCTGCAGGATCTCACGGCATTCATAACACCTTTTAATACTTTTAAATATCTTTGCATGCCATTTGACTTAATTTGCATATTGCTGGGTCTGAACTGGGGTGGCAAAGTGAGCTAAAGAAAGATGATGGATTCAGCGGGGAACATCCTTTACAACGCAACTTTTACCACGCAGTGCCTTAACGACGCAACTATTACAACGCATATCATTACAACGCACTGCGCTGGGGGGCGCTCTAGGATAGGGAATGGATTTAATTTACTATCCAACACCTTCCCTACTATCCACGCGGACTGGATTTGGAATAGTAAATTAAACTATTCACTATCCAGCACCCCTTAGCCCTATGCGTTGTAACAGCATGCGTTGTAAAAACTGCGATGTAAAGGCATGCGTGGTAAAAGCATGCGTTGTAATGTCATACATCCGGATTCAGCCCCGATCTGTGACTGGGGGTGAGTGTCTGAAAAGTTTCAGTGCTCCATCCATCATCTCCTTGTGTGGGCTTAATTTCAGCTGTGAAAGTATTCCAAAGAGCCATGGAGTATGTGTTGGGAGGAGTAAGTAGTGTAAAAAATATACCAAAACTATATACTACTGTATGACCAGACACAAGATGAGCAGGATGAAAGACTGCAGGGCGAGTTGAAAAGGCTCTATGAAAGTGGACTTAAATTAAAACATGAGAAGTGCAATATTGGGGTGTCCGAGTTTGAGTATTTAGGGCACATGATTACAGGAGAGGGAATTCGTCCTAATGAAGATCTGTTAAATGCAACTGTAGAGATGCCAAGGTCATCCAACAAGGAAGAACTAGTTAAATTCCTAGGGATAGCTGAATATCACAGCAAGTTTGTCTCTAATTTTGCAGAGAGATGTGGATGCATGAGGTTACTAAAGAAAGGGACAGAATTTGAATGTCAAAGGCATGTCGGGTAGCTTTTCAAAGAGTAAAAAAGAATCTGAGAGAGGCTTCAAACGTATACAGTTTGGAATCAAGAGTCAAAGCTATCCTAACGACTGACACCAGTGCTATGTACCTCAGTGCAGTTGTAGAGCAGGTTACAGGTGATTGAGTCAACACCATTCTTCGTCTCAAGGTTTACAGGGAGCTGAAAATCAGTTACCTCATGATTGAAAAAGAGGCACTTGCAGATTATGGGCAGTAAGAAAACTCAAGTGTCTGGCGCAGTCCCTTTGAGGTGTAGACTGACCCCAAGCCCTTGGTGGAGATCTTTGGGAAAAGAGAGATTGATGCGGCGTCTAATAGAATTAGAAGATGGGTAGTAGCACTGCAGAAATTTGAATTTGACATGTCATACTTAGCATGGGTGATGAACACAGTAGCAGACTATTGTCTGAGGCTATTTGTGATGTGTGAAGAGAAGTACGTACATTATACAATTGAAGATGAATTTGGAGATGAGAATGTGAAAGGCTGTCTCGTCTCTAGTTCAGCGGCAGCTGTCACAGGTAAGCGTGGTGGGTAGGGGCAGGGCAGGGCGCGGCGGGGGCGAAGTCGACATACAACGGAATAGGTATTATTTAGTTATTTAATTATACCTATTCTGTCGTCTGTCAACTCAATCATGCTCCGATTGACGGGCCATGGCTTTGAAAGGGAGCAGTCTCGAAAGCTGCTCTTGCCCCGGCACTGAGCATCGCATTGTTCGCTCGCAGGTCTCGTTCACGGTCCCGGTTGAGAGGAAGATCCAAGCAACGCTCCGGTAGCCATAGGTTTTCGTCCTCCCACTTGAAGTCCTTGAGTTGGTAGGTAAGAAGACAAAAAACAAAAGAAGTTGATGCTTCGACTTCTCCGCCTCCTCAGCCCCAGCAACAGAGGAGTCTCTGCATCCTAGGCCTCGTTCTGCTGAACCTGCACCTGGGTCAGCTCTGCGCTTTCCCGCCTTTCTGGGAGCCAGAGCGACCCACGTCCGGCTCAAAGAATTTTATGATACCATGTGCCTCATATTTGGGCTGCCTGATCCTCCCAGCGATCCTTTGGGCCCTAGAGGCTATGGGTGGGGGACTCCCATCGGGTTCTGCGCTTGCTGCTCCGTACCCGGCACCCATGCCCGCCCCCCACCCAACGTACGTATCCACCATCCCCGTTGATCCGGACTGACGCCAGTTATGACACTGCGACCATCCCTGTCACCAAGATTCCCGATGCTGCCGGCAGTGCTTGCCCCATTCTTACCCCCGACAATCCAGAGCCAGATCGGTGCTTACCAACAGTGAGTGATTCCGGTACCAACAGTACCATTGGGTCAGTTCCTCAGCCTTAATTTGAAGGGCTAGGAGTGGAGGAAGATTGGGGGGTGGGGGTCGCTGGACCCTTTAAAAGACCAGCCTGAACACAAAATGGGCTGGTATGGGGAATTGGTTTAGGCAAGTGAACTAGATACCTCTCCAGGTTCTGCCTTGCTTTCTCCTCCTACCGTGGATATGGAGTAGGGAACTTCATATGCTATGGTGGTGAGAAGGGCTGCTGAGGTCCTGGACCTTCAGCTCCCTTCTGTGGCAGGCAAAACAAACATTTTGACAGAGGTCCTGCAGTCATGAGTCTCCTCCTCGGAACCCCTCCTGCCCTTCAACAAGGCCTCGACTGATGTCCTACTGGGAACCTGGTCCAAGCCCAGCACAGTAGCTCCTGTGAATAGGACAATCGCCAGGCATCATCGCTCTGCACCATGTAACCCAGAGTTCCTCACCAACCACCCTAATCCCACGAGCGTGGTGGTCCAAGCCTCAACCTCACAGGGCACGCTCCCTTCAGCACCCCTGGACAGGGATTCCTGGAGGCTGGATAGTTTGGGTAAGAAAGTTTTCTTCCACCAGCTTTGCATTACGGTCGGTGAACACCACATGCCTAGTAGGCATTATTCCCTCTCCCTTTGGGAAACAGTTGCACAAGTACCGCCACAGGTTCCGGGTCATCCACTCCCAAGCGGTATCAGTTGACACAACATGCCCTTTGATGGCACTCATCTCTTCAGAGACCAGGCAGACATGTCCCCTGAATGCTTTAAGGACTCGCGGGCTACGGCCAAGTCCTTGGGCCTCTCAGTGACCACACATCTCCCATCTGCCTTTTTCGGGGCTACAGAGGGGATTTCAACCACGCCAGCCATATCCCAGCCACAAGACCGTGTAAGTTCAGCAACCTCTGCGCGGCCGTGGGTGCAGTTCGTTCCGACACTGTTGGTCGAGTGGTCAGAGGTCAGGTCAGTTCACCACCCACCATGCAGCCTCAGCCTCCAAACCTTCCTAGTCCAGCCTTTCAAAATCATGGGCGGCCAGTGGGTGGCAGGGTCAGCCATCACCACCGGCAAAACATCACGTTGTACAGGTGGGTTCTTCAAATAGTCCGAAGGGGCTGCCCCTCCCCTTCAAGACACCCACTCCCTCCATGTCTCCAACTTACGACTGGCTGACGGAGGATCACCTGACTTTGCTTCAGGAGGAAGTCATTACTCTCTTGGCCAAGGGAGCCATACAGAGGGTTGCGATGCTGCTACTTTCTGGTCCCAAAGAAGGAAAAGGGCCTGCATCCTATCCCAGATTTTCAAGCTCTCAACTACTTCCTCAAAAAATAAAAGTTCAGGATGCCCACTGTGGCTCAGGTCTTGTCTGCCCTGGACCCAGGATGCTGGATGGTAGCGTTGGACTTGCAGGACGCCTATTTTCACATTTTTGTACTCCCTGCTCATCAGCGATACCCACGGTTTATGCTAGGTCACGAGCACTTTCAGTTCAAGGTGCTCCCATTTGACCTTACCATCGCCCCTCGGGTGTTCACCAAGGTGATGGCGGTGGTCACAGATCAGGGGTGCCAGTCTTCTCCTTTCTTGTCAACTGCCAGTTGAAGGCTAGCTGTCTTTATGGCGAACCTCCTGCATTCGCTGCGGTTCACTATCAACATTTTGGAGTCACACCTGACTCGCTCTCATACGCACACTTTCATCAGAGCTGTTCTGGACACAGTGCAGTTTTGGGCCTAATCTCCCGAGCGGTAAGTCCAGGATATTCAGGCTAGGATATCTATGTTTCAGCTTTTATCCTGGAATTTGGTGAGAATGACTCTGAGGCTGACTGGTCTCATGGCCACCAGCATCCTGCTTGTGACGCATGCCTGATGGCACATGCGGGCTCTGTAGTGGGACCTGAAGTTCCAGTGGGTGCAGCATCAGGGGACTCTCTCCGACATGGTCCAGATCTCAACGGGAACTGCGATTGGGTCAGAGGCAGACCCCTCTTCTTTTCCCAACCAGATCACTCCGTAGTGACAGATGCATTACTCCTGGGATGGTGTGGCCATCTGGGAGAGGTGGAGATCAGAGGACCCTGGTCTCCTGCGGAATCTGAACTCCACATCAACTTGCTGGAGCTCCGACCGATTTGCTTGGCATTGAAAGCCTTAATTCCTTCATTCAAGGGAAAGCTGGTTCAAGTGTTCATGGACATTACAACATACATGTGGTACTGCACCAAACAGGGCAGGGTGGGGTCGGGGATCCTTTGTCAAGGGTCCCTGCGTCTTAGACATGGCTGGAAAAGCAGGCACATTCTTTCTAGTTCAATACCTGGCATGTTTTCTGAATGCCAGGACGGATTAACTCAGCCATTGAAGGGGGAGGAGCCAAGATGGCGACCGGAGCAGACGTGTAGGCTCCCGGCTCCACCAGCCATTGAGCCCCGCACCGACATCCTGCTTTCTATCCTGGTGGATTTTGGCGGCGGAACGTTAGGAAAGTTGTGCGGACTCTTTCCATGTTTCCCCGAGATCTCAGCCTGCCCGGTGGCCGGAGATAATTGCGGGGTTGTCCGCAGCCCTGGACCCTCGCCTACACTGCCGCTCATCAACGGACCTCGGAGGCTTAGTGGCGGCCGGGCTGCCCGCGTAGCGCCGAGGACTTGGAAGGGGAGCCGTTCTCATGGGACGCGGTCCTGACTACACTGTCTGCCGCGATCTATCGCAAGCCGAGCCTAAAACGTGCTTGCTGGGATGAGACGCTCCGAAGGTGCGGAGTCTCTGTTTGGAGCTGGATGTGCGCGGCATGGGTAACTCGGCCATCCCTGTTCGGCGTGGACTGCCTGTTTCTTTGTCCCAGCGTTCAGCCTGATGCGAGGCGGCTCTAAGTGACGGGCGCTCGATTGAATTCGATCCTGGTGGCATTGGAGACCTGGATTGGCGCTTGTTTGTGCCGCACCTGCCCCGGCTGATACACAGGACTGTCGGCGCCATGGCTTTGTCTGACGACTCGTGGCATAGGGGAGATCGCCCATCCCTGCCCGTGGACTGTGACACCCTGCCTGCGCTGTGGACCAGCTCGCATGCACCTTCTTGGGGTACTGAGACGGGGGGGCTGCAGCCATCGCCGTCATGTGGCTCCATTCTGGCTGCCCTGTGTGAATTCCGATTGGCGATGCGCAATGGTTTCCACGTATTGGGTGAGAACATTGACAAACTGGTGTCCGATCTGGGACGGAAGCGCAATGTCGGTTCCCAGCACGGCCTGGACTCGCCTTTGCCGCTCTCTGGGGACACAGTGTTTCTTCATGCCTACATTGATGATGTGCCTGTTACTGACTCTACCGGCGCCCGCGGCCGGCCGTCTGCCAGGCCCGCCTGTGATACTTTGTTTCCCCCTCCTCCGGGGTCTGACTCATTGTTGCCTTCAAAATCGCTATTGACTCGGGAACCGGCACCGCAGCCTCTGGCCCCCTCGATGGCTCTTTCCTTGTGGCCTCCGATCTTTCCCCTGCGGAACCTGTGTTCTCCGGATGCCCCGGTGGAACTTTGCATGGACAAAGGACTTTCTGGTAATTGTCGACGGCCATTTTGCGCTCCTGAGCCATCTCCTTCTTCTCTGCGGCCATATTGTCTCTTCGTGTCCGAGGGGATGGGCTTCCCTAGGGGAGTGTATTCAGGGTTGCATCCACGATTGGGACAGGGCTAGGCTGCTTTTCTTTCCTATCGACTACCTGGCTGGCGGGGACGGGATTGGGACTGTTTTGTATATGTTTCAAGCGCACACTGCGTGATGACTTTCTCCACCTGTATTAGCGTTGCCATTTGCTACTGTACTGGTGTGTTCGGGGTGGAAGGTTTTGTGGACTGCGATCTGACTACCCCAGCTCTGCTACAATGTCTAAGGCAGCTTACGGCCTCGCCCTCAGCATTCATGGAGCCGCTGCTACAACATCTGGTTATCCTGGCTGACTGCGCCTATTCCGTGACGACATCGATAAATTGTACTTTGCAACGCACTGCCACTTTGAATACGCAGCTCCTTTTGCTTGATGGCGCTGTTTGGGACTGGCGACGTCCATCTTGTCTTGGGACATCTCCTTTTTGTCGAGTGCGGCCATTTTGTCTCTTTGTTTTAGCTGGGGCGGGCCCTCTGAGGTAGCCATGTTCTGGGACACGTTTGCGGACTGGCTAGGGGGCGTTTTTCTCTACGGACATGTGCTTGATTGGCGGGTGGGGACCCGAGCTGGGGCGCTTCTTCATTGTGTGTTGCTGTTCTGTGAGATGACTTTCCCCAATCTCTCCTGTGCTTAATGCTGTACTGTTGTGTTCAGGGTGGAAGATTTACTTGTGGCTGGGGTGACCGGGAGCATATAGACTTGGCCCTCTTCTCAGTGATGGCCATGCCTGGAGGGGTTTTGTCGTTCGGGCCAGGGCTGTGGGTGTTTTCCCCGTTTGTTTTGCTAGCTCGGCTGGCGGGGACCCGGACTGCACCGCATTTTGCTATGTTGATTGCGTTGAATGTGCTGATTTTCCCCACTTCAGATTGTAATTGCTATGTCATGTTCTTTATTCTTGCTGATGGGGGGGCGGGTTTTGTGCTGGCCTGGGGTTCTGGGTGTGACTGATTCTGCCACTCTTTTGGATCTATGTCTTCCGCATCTACTGTTCTGCACGGCGTAGCGGTTATATATGGCTGGGAGTCCGGGAGCTCTGATATTGGGTGGGCTCCTCCCCACCTTTCTTTTTCTGGGAGTAGTGGATTGGTTTATTCTTTTCTTACTCCCTATATTTCAAGTGTGAGGGGTTTTTCTTTTCTTTTTCTTTCCATTTTTCTTTTTCCTTCCTTTTTTCTTGGTCTGTATTTCAGGTTCTTTAATGGGCGACAGACACTCTGCCGGGGGGGGGGGGGGGGGGGGGGTAGGCCGTAGCCTCCGCATTGGTGTAGGGTGGGGGGAGGGATTTATTTTTTGTTTAGTTTCTATGGGCCTTATTTTTCTATGTTTCTGCGCTTTCTTAACCTGTTTCTGTTCTGGGTCCGCGATAGGGGTTAGTGGGGGGGGGGGGGGGGTGGCGCTGTAGGTAGTGCGTAAATGCTGGCTGATTATCTTGTTGTTTTCCTTTGTACCGCCATATTGCTCGAGGTCTTAACTTCCGTTGTTGTTTCCAGTGATGATGCCGCCTGCCCATGTCGTGATACTAATGTATGGACTCAGTTCTCCTTATCTCTTATTCTTTACTGATTTATATTTAGATTGGGAACAAAATTTAAAAATGAACCTTATACGCTCCTTTTCCTCGGTGACATGATTCTATTCAGTGTAACGTCTATTCATTGTTGCTATGTCATCCGCTGCCGCTGAGGAACTGTATTGCTTGCACTTGTGCTTCAAAGTATCGTGGCCGGCCTGACGGTTGTGGGCCCGTATTTGTTCTTTTCTTCATGCACAATAAAGGTTTTAAAATAAAAAATAAAAAAATAAAAATAAAAAAAAACTCAGCCATTGAATCCTGGCAGATCTCAAATGGCATCGCTATCCGGAGGTAACACAAGGTCTTTTTCGTAATTTGGGATAGCTGTGGTTAGATCTGTTCACCTCTGCCTATAATGCTCTATGTCAGCAGTTTTGCTCACTGGAGTTTCCAAGGCTGCTCTCGCTCAATGACGCTTTTCATCTTGAGTGTAGCTCAGGCCTTCTTTACACCGTTCCCCCATAGCACTCCTGCTCAGAATACTAAAGACGATCAGCAGCGACTGGGCCCAAGTAATTTGTGTGGCTCTGGACTGGGTACGGTGAGTCTGGTATGCTGAGCTTGTCATATTGAGCATCGATCCTCCGATCAGGCTGACTCGTCGGGAAGATATTCTGTCACAGCAGCATGAGAGGTTTCTCCACCCAAACCCGTCAACTCTACGCTTTCTTGCATGGAGATTGAGTGGCGGCAGTTGATAGCATTCGACCTTCTCCTGAAGTTTGCAATGTTGTTTTGGCTGCCAAGCGGCCCTCCACCAAGACCATGAACGCCTGCCGGTGGAACAAATTTGTAAAATATGGTACAGATTGATCTGTTGATCCTCTATATGTCCCCCTTTCCCAAGTTCTACTTTTTATTTTGACCCTTGCCCAGAATGGCTCTGCTCTGGGCACTCTCAAAGTGTACCTTTCGGCCCTGTCTGCCTTCTTGAGGCTGCTGAACCAACCCTCTTTATTTAACCCCTTCACTGCGGCGGCTATTCCGCCGCAGTGCTAAGGGGGCGGGGCGGCCGCATGCTGGTGACGGAGCCGCTCCGTCACCAGCGTCGGTTGAGCTGTGCTCGTGACGGAGCGGTTCCGTCACGGCCCGCCCGCTCAATAGAACGCTCAGCGCAGGCGCGGAATTCGCGCCGCGCATGAGCGTTCTATCGAGCTGGGCGGGCCATGACGGAACCGCTCCGTCATCAGCACAGCGCGACCACGGCTGATGACGGAGCTGTTCCGTCATCAGCATGGGAGGGGTTAAATTCCGTATTGTAAATAGATTGATATAGGGGCTTGTATTTATGTTTCCACCTGCCACTTTCATCATGCATCACTGGGACCTTAATTTGGTTCTCACAATACTTGTGTGAGCTCCGTTAGAACTTCTGCAGAACTGCCCCCTCCCGCTGTTTACCATCACTAACTTCTGCCTGGAGGGTGAGCGAATTGCAGTCTTTGTCACTCAAGTCTCCTTACCTGACAATCTTCCCTGATAAGTTGGTGCTCTCCGGCCAAACAGCAACCACCTGAAGGCTAAACGGCTCATTCCACATGAGCTAAGGCTGGTACCACGGCGTTACAACATGGAGTTACAGTCCTCGCCAGTTGCCAGGCAGCAATGTGGGCATCCCTGCACAGGTTTACCAAACACTACTGCCTGGACAGTCCAGTCCGAAGGGACTGCCGTTTTGGCTGCTCTGTCCTGCAGGACTTCATAGTCTAAACTTGTCCGCAGTTCCTTTTCCAGGGATGGTATTGCTTGGGTATCTATCTATTCAAAGGTTAGGAATATGTGGCTAGATGTCTGTATTACATGGACAAGTTGCTTACCTTAAGAAACACCTTATCTGCTTGAGGCATGATCTAGCCACAGATTACTTACTGACCCACCCACTGCGGACAGGTTTCTAGAGTCGGGGAAACCCCCTTTCACAGCCCTTATTGTTCAGAAACACACTATTGTCAGCGCACTTAATGGCTCGGGCTTCTGGTGTGGAATTTCATGAAAAGTAACACGTCAGCGCACCGAAGGGATGACTATATAAGTGACGCGGATGTCAAAACGGCGAAGACGAGGCTGACCGAAGCCACCTACCAGCATGCAAAGGAATTGCTCGAAGAAAAACTTTCCGTATCAAGTCTTGACGCTGCAAAATTTAAAGGTAAAGAATCTGCGTCTAGATCATTTCTCTACCAGAGAAGGTGTTATTGAAAGTAAGTAACTTTTACAACATATTTGCATACATGGAAATGTATTCTAAATGCCTGAGGTCAAGATAGGGAACTCAGTAGAGACCAAAGTAATCATAGATTTTCTAGAGGACTTGTTTGCAAAGGAAGGCTTTCCTCGTAACAGACAATGGTTTACAACTGACTTTCAAAACAATGGAAATGTTTTTATGGGAAAGAGGTATAAAGCACAAAAAGACCTCTTTATATCACCCAAAAGCTAACGGAATGATTTGAGCGCTTTAACAAAGTTTTTAAAGACAGTATTCAACATTCTTTAGCTAATAAGCTAGATAGTGTGAGTGGTCTAAAAAACAAAGGTGTATGTCTATAGCATGACACCGCACTCGTCAACCAGTGTTACTCGTTTCCTCTTGTTCAATAAGAAATCTCCGAACAATCGGCTAGGTCCATCTTGGGTGAACAGGATGATAACACTAGGTGTAGGTGGAGTATCTAAGCCTAAGGGGTGTTGGGAAGACAAAGTAACGAAAGCAATAAAGAAAAGGAAGGAGAACTTTGACAGGAAGAAGGCTGTAAAGAAAACAAAAGTGTGTATCTGAGATTGGCTCAAGATTAGGGATCTAAGGATTTGGAGCCTGACTTACAAGTTTAGTCAGCCCATAAAAGTTATCAAATTGCTCAGGAATGCAGTAAAGATTAGTGACCATTGCATTTCAAATTTGGGACGCTTTGTGGTGTGGGAAGGATGTAAGAATGGGAATGATGGAGACAGGGCCACTAGTGCATTTGAGGAAGATAATCTATAGCAAAGGAGGAGTACAAGAGTAATAAATAAACCAAGTTGACTGAAGGATAATGTGTAATAACAGCTGCATGTGAAAAGCAGCTGTGCTACCTCCAATACTCTAATTTATGTACAAGTGTGCTACCAGCTTTTGAGAGGCTTCAGCACATTCCTGTATACTGTATGAAAAAAGTTATCCCTTTGTAAAATATTGTATTGAATTGGGAGGGAATTGTGGTATCCTAGTTCAAGGCGCATGCAGCAATTTCTTCTGGTAATAGCATTACTACTTGTTCTAGAACACCTTAAGGTTGCTATGTACATTGGAATGCGTGCATTTGAATGCGGAGTTTGGAGCATTTAGAAAGGAGCTTCCATTACTGGTGGATGAGGCTTGTATTATTCTGTGCTTAATACACTTCTATTTGGTTATAAACTTGAGTGCAAAGACTAACTTTTACAATATGCCACCTGTGGTGTTATCTGTTATGTTATACATGCCATCTGTAACTCCATGTGAGATATCATAAGCAGTGCATTGGGTAGGGGGGGGGGGAGTTATGGTTAACCATAACTGGCAAATTCCTGTGGTTATTCCACAAAAAATCTGAAGCATAATGTCATTTGATTTTTTTTTTCTTCATGATAGTCCTACTATATTTTTCCTGACCTCCCCCAAATTGGGACCTTATTAATAGTGTGGTGGAAATTCCTATTTCGCTGATAATGGCACTTACTGGCTAAAACGGTATATTACGTTTCTTGAGCATTGTGTGATTTCCATTAAGTGCGCCAACACAGAATCCCACCATCGGTCCCCATGTCTCAGGGTTCATTTTGTAATACTACAACCCTCCTCCTGCTTACTCTGGCAACATTTATGAATGATGGCAGAATGAATTAGTATGCGTTTTGCCACATGATATTACATTTATCTGCTGTTAGAACTAGTTTTGGACTGGATGGGTCTGGGCGGGTGGGACGGGGTGAGTGTGTGTATTTGTAAAAACATTGAATCTCATTTTGTTGTTATTGTTAGTTTGTTAGGACTTGCATAACACATATATAAATCCATAGTGCTAGCATATCCCGGGGCTTATATAATACTCCTAAAATAGCTGTAGTGTTTACAGGCTAAATCATGTTGAGCTGCCAGGCACTAGTTATCCTTTGTAGTGTGCCCTTGGACAACTTCAGGACTCAGCTTATCTACAGTGTTTGTAAACATTTCTCATTCAGTGAGGCATACGCGCTACACAGAAAGGGAGAATTATTCAGTTTTGATACTACCTTTCTGTCCTCCGCTCTAGTGTCTCTGGCTCTGTTTACATGGCTAGACAACACTGCATATGAAACTAAGCATGCGAGTGTCCAGCCACAAATGACTAAACTTTTCTTAGCCCAAACAAAACGATGCTAAAGTAGAAAATTATGTCCGCCCTGATTCCTTCGGAAGCGGACGCTCCCCACGACCCCTGGTCCCACCTGGGTATCGTTATACTGCAGCATTGTGCTGCTGACTTACTCTGCCACATAGAACTCGTTCTGGTGCCTGCGCTGCTCGCATTGCCTCCCTAGCTGCATCTGCCATTATAGTGCTCGCTATATTCAGCTGATTTGAAATCGTGTGCTGCTCGCTTTGTTTGGCCTTATTTAATTCGCATTGCCTCTGTAATTATTTCTTATGGTTGTAGTGATTGCCCGCTTTGCCTGCAGAAGTGTGTAGCCTGATTGTGCTAGTGCCCCTGCCGACAGCGTAACCCTGTCTGTGCCCCGGCCGTTCCGGTTTCGTTTTGCCAGCCATTTTGTTGTTGTGTGCATCGGAGCCCGTCCCCTCCACCACGATCCCGCCTCCCAGCTGCTCCTCCCTCGCCCCTCCCCCTCCACTATCCACATATGTCAGATGCCTTTGTGCGCAGCGTTCACGCGCAGCGGTCGCGCCCCATGCGCGCCGAAGGCGCGCCAAAGGTAAGCCCGTCTACGCCCGTCCGCGCCTGGACCGCGCCCAGCGCCAGACCCCCTGGCCCCCGCAAAATCCTCTCCACCCGCATAACGTACGACACCGCAACCCTCTCAGCACTCAACTCCGGCTCACTCCCTAACTGCTACCAAGCCGCCCCAGGACACACCCATGGACCCTTCACCTTCCACTCCTGCAAGTTCGACTGCATCAGGACCCACACCAAATCCTCAAACTCCAAACAGCGCTCCGACACCAACCACCTAAAGTGCTTACTGCTCAACACCCGCTCAGTCCACAGACACTCCATCGAACTCTGGAACCTACTCGACACTACATCGCCGGACGTCACCTTCCTTACAGAAACATGGATGAACGCCTCATCAGCCCCCGACATCGCCATAGCCATCCCGGACACCTACAAGATCATCCGAAAGGACCGCATCAATCAAACAGGAGGAGGCATCGCCATCGTCCATAAGAACACCATCCACATCACGACCAGCTCCGACGATAACCTCGCTACCGCCGAACACCTTCACTTCCAGATTCACACCGACCCCAAAACCACACTCAGAGGCACCCTTATCTACAGACCCCCAGGACCCCGCTCACAATTCAGTGAAGACATCGCTGACTTCATCAGCCCACATGCCATCCCATCCGAGAACTACATTCTATTGGGAGACCTCAACTTCCACCTGGACAAGAAAAACGACAACAACACCACCACCCTTCTGGACAACATGGCCAATCTTGGACTCAAACAACTCGTTGACACCCCCACCCACTCCGCCGGACACACGCTCGACCCTATCTTCACCTCCAGCAAGGACATCTCCTTCGATCACACCACAGCTCTCCATTGGACGGACCACAGCTGCGTTCACTTCAACTACAAAAAATCCACGTCCCATAATCCCCCGCAACCTAATCCCCGAAGAAAGTGGAACAAAATCACCACCGACCAGCTCTTCTCGTCGCTTCAACAAAACACTCCTGCCAAATCATCGGACCCAAACCAAGCAGCCACCAACCTCACACAATGGATCACCCACAGTGCAGACGAAATAGCACCCTTGAAAAACCATCTAATCAAGCAAGGGAACAAAAAAGCCCCCTGGTTCAACGATGACCTTAAGAAATCCAAAAAGTTCTGTCGGACTCTCGAGAAAACCTGGAGAAAAAACCCCACCACTGACAACCTGGCCTCCCTCAAGAACGCCACCCGCAAACACCACCAACTTATCCGATCCACCAAGAAATCAGCATTTAAGGATCGACTTGACAACAATGCCCAAAACAGCAAGGAACTATTAAACATCGTCAAAGAATTCACTAACCCCTCCGCAGGCACTAACGACATCACCCCCTCCCAAGACCTCTGCGACTCTCTATCATCATTCTTCCACAACAAAATCGCCGAAATACACAACAGCTTTCAAAACCAGTCCGAAGACCAGCCCACTCCACCCACCCCCGAACCAAAACCCCCTCTAACAACCTTTGCACCTGGAACCCAATCACCACTGAAGACACCATCCGCCTGATGAATTCCATCCACTCAGGATCACCAACCGACCCTTGTCCCCACCACATCTTCAACGAAGCAGACTCAATCATCGCACCCCATCTCCGAAACGTCATCAACTGCTCCCTCAACTCCGCCACCTTCCCAGAAAACTGGAAACATGCCGAACTCAGCGCCCTTCTGAAGAAACCCACGGCTGACCCAACCGAACTTAAGAACTACCGCCCCATCTCGCTCCTCCCATTCCCCGCCAAAGTCATCGAGAAAGCCGTCAACAGTCAGCTCGCCGCCTTCCTCGAATCCAACAAATCCCTCGACTCCTCTCAATCAGGCTTCCGAGCCAAACACAGCACCGAAACCGCCCTCATCGCAGCAACAGATGACATCCGAACACTACTGGACAACGGAGAAACAGTTGCTCTCATCTTACTTGACCTCTCCGCAGCCTTCGACACAGTCTGTCATAGCACCCTCATACAACGCCTCAGCAACATCGGAGTACAAGGAAAGGCACTGGACTGGATCATATCGTTCCTCACCGGAAGAACCCAGAGAGTCCGCCTCCCCCCTTTCAAATCAGAGGCCACCGAAGTCATCTGCGGCGTACCACAAGGATCATCACTCAGCCCCACCCTCTTCAACGTATACATGAGTCCCCTCGCATCCATCGTGCGCCAACACAACCTCAACATCATCTCCTACGCAGACGACACCCAGCTGATCCTCTCCCTCACAAAAGACCCAAACACCGCCAAAACAAACCTACACGAAGGAATGAAAGAAGTAGCCGAGTGGATGAAGAACAGCCGTTTAAAACTAAACTCGGACAAAACAGAAGTCCTCATCTTAGGACCATCCCCCTCTGCCTGGGACAACTCATGGTGGCTACCGGCCCTCGGAACCGCACCCATACCCACGGACCACGCACGTAACCTGGGCTTCATCCTAGACTCCTCCCTCTCGATGACCAGACAAGTCAACGCCGTCTCATCATCTTGCTTCAACATCCTACGAATGCTCAAAAAAATCTTCCGTTGGATCCCCATCGAAACAAGAAAGACAGTCACCCACGCACTGGTCACAAGCCGATTGGATTACGGCAACACCCTTTACGCCGGAACCACAGCCAAACTACAGAAAAAACTCCAACGCATCCAAAACGCCTCAGCCAGGCTCATTTTGGACATCCCTCGGCAAGCTCACATTTCCGACCACCTGATAGACCTCCATTGGCTCCCGGTCAACAAGAGAATAACGTTCCGTCTCCTCACCCACGCACACAAAGCCCTCTACGACCTAGGACCTGAATGCCTCAACACGCGTCTATCCTTCTACACCCCCTCCCGCCAACTACGATCGTCCAATCAAGCCCTCGCTGCAATCCCGCGCATCCACAGATCCACCATGGGGGGAAGATCCTTCTCCTACTTAGCGGCTAAAACCTGGAATTCTCTCCCCACCCACCTCCGCCTCATTCAGAACCACTTCTCTTTCAGAAAGCAACTAAAAACCTGGATATTCGATAAGTAAATTCACCTCCCTCCCACAAGCGCCTTGAGACCCTCTGGGTGAGTAGTGCGCTATACAAATTTTTGAACTTGAACTTGAACTATGTATAGTGTCCCAAAGTCAATTTTCATTAAAGTCTTAGTGTCTGATTTAAGATAGCTACACTGGAGGAGGTACCTAATCCAGGTGGGGCACCATCCATATCAGACCAGTTAAGGAGCAAACTAGAATTTTTTCTTTGGGCTGCAAAAGCTGAAGTGAGTCTACTACACCAAAAATACATACCAAGGGGTCCCACACTTTATTGTGCCCCTAATTCGAAATAGCCACAGTCACATTGTTATGATGGCAGGGACACTCTCCTGTCTTTAGGTGCCAACTGGATCCAAAGGCTTGAGCATTCCAAACTGAGAGATAGAGATCTGGCTCAGTAATTGTTTCCATAATCAGTATGGCATTCTGCCACTAGTGGAAAATGATTCCAGTTATATAGGTGAAGTTAATCAGTCTCTGAGACGCTCTGGCTCTAAGTGGGTGCAGATAGAATCAAGCTAGGGTGGGGGCGGTGCAGGCTTACAACAGAAGTGTGGGGAAAATATCTGTAGCTCAACTCGAACATGTGATCCACCTGTGTTTGGAGACTTAAACCCAAAAGATGACCTCTGTGCAGATCTTCCTTTGAGTGTGGGATCTGCTGCGTCCTCTTACATTCAATAACAGCATCAAGGATTCTACCAAAGTATAGAGCCTATCCGAAAACCTTCAGGAAGGCTGTCTCTAGAAAGTCACTTTTCCAGGTATATATCTGCACTAAAATGGTTTGCAGGCTAAGTACAAGTCACTGAATAATTAAGACTAGTAGTTACCCCACTTAGGGACAGAGGGAGGAATTCTAAATTCTAATGTACATTTATTTGAAGTTCAGCGACTTTTTACCAGTGGTGTAGGCGTGCACCTTTGTTGTCCTTTTTGCAAGGTTCTCAATGCAAGAGCCACAGGTCAGGTGGATTCAGAGCACATCAAGATTACTATGGATGTTGACTGGTCCAGCTATAAGGCATAGGTTCCTATTTAGCAGCCTGAAGCATTTAAGATAGCTAGCCAGTTGGAACAGTCATTGCTATTGGAATTGGTAAATAGTTGTCCCACAATGTCAAGGTAATTCCACGGTCTGGGGGAAAACCTTAAACAGAGGGACGAGTCCGCTGTTGTGTCTAGCAGTAAAAAGGAATACTCCAAGGAAATTACTATGAAGCCAAAACATGGTTTTCCGTACGGACACCCAACTTTCTTCATACGTTAAGTGCACACAACTAAATTGTTCATACGATGAGAGGCAAATACACAGTTATGGCAGACAGGACAGACTATTCCAAGAAAACAGTGATAGGAAAAAAGCCTGTACTCCACAACTGTAGTCTAGTGCAACAGCTGCTAGTTTTCAGATTGCCATGAATGAGAAGCCAGTAATATCTAGTAGTAGGTGCACTTTGGGTGTGCAAATTAAAACAAACGAGGCGTCATGAAACTTCCAAAGGGTTCACCAATGATCTAAAACTCGCTAAATCAGGTTTATGCTGCCACAAACGCGAATGGCGGAGGAACTGTAACACCAAGGATAAGGCATCTTACCTTCAGTATCTTAAACCATAAAAATGTCTCATCCAGCAAGCCAAACCAGCATTTTTCACAAATAAAATACTTAATTCGACCAATAAATCGAAGGAGATATTTGGCATTTTGTCAGAACTCTCTAACCCCGATAGTCACTCTTCCTATTACTACTTCTCAATCACTAAGTGACGCACTCAACGCCCATTTCATAGACAAGATTAAGACCATAAAAACAAGCATCCCAACCAGTTCTCTATACACCACGAATACTCCTGATGATATGAACCAGTTTACACTATGTTCATTTCCAGAAATCAATAAGGTAGTCTTTACGGACCTACTGATGAAAGTAAAGTCTGGTTCCACCAAGGACCCCTTTGCCCAAAAAATCTTAGACTACTCTCTCGGTTGTCTCTGATCCGGTTTTATCCCTCTTTAACCTCTCCCTCAACCCAGGGAAAGTACCTAGAATATTCAAGGAAGCAATAGTAGTCACCCTTCAAATGAAAACTCGGCGAAGACCTTCTCTCGATAAAAAAAAAAACTACCACCCAATTTCCCTCATGCCTGATCTAGACAAAATACCAGAGGCGCATGTAGGAAAGTGTCCCTTTTTGCATGGTTGCCCCCCACTTTTTGCCTGATGTTTGATACTCCTTGACTGTGTGCCCTGGGTTCTTGCTAATCGGGTACCCATGGCCTGTGTTCTTTCCACAAAATTGTACCTTTGCTCTCACATTGTCACTCCTCTGGTCTACATATAAGTCCCATGTAAAAGGTACCAGGGGTACCAAGGGCCTTGTAGCCAGAGAAAATCTCTGAGGGCTAAAGCATGTATTATGCCACCGTTAAAGACTCCTCTCCTGACCCATACACACTGCCAGTGCAGTCTGTGTGCCAGGGGGACACGCTAAAACTACAAGTCGATATAGCACACATCCTTGCATGCCATGCCCACTAAAACACTGCCTATGGCATAGGTCAGTCACCCCTCTAGCAGGCCTTACAGCCCTAGACCAGGGTGCACTATACCACAGGTGAAGGCACAGTGGCATGAACCCTGAGCCCCTACAGTACCATTGTCATTTACAGGTATTTTGAGTGCAGTAAAGCCATTTTAAGCCAGGGGCTGGGAGTTTGGCACCCCGAACTCCACAGCTCCATGATGGCTATACTGAAGACTGAATAGGTTAGTATCAAACATTTCAGCCCATTAAACCCTTAAACCCACACTGATGCTAGTGTTTAATGCCAAATGCACTCAGAGGGCATCTTAGAGATGCCCCCTGAAAAACAACCTAACTCTAGTGTCCTGGCTGAGTGGACACGTTTATGGACCCCTGGGCAGAGAGCCTCCTGCTCTTGGCGGTCCTGAAACAAAGCACATTCTGGGCAGAGGTGTCATGCCTCCTCCTCCAGGATGGGCAGGGTCCACGAAGGGAAAGATTCAAAGGCTTGGCTCCTTTGAAAGCTAACCCTGCCTTTTGCTGCTCCCAGCAAGTGACCCCCCACTGGTTCTGACCCCCACTTTGGGGGCGAGTAAACAAAGATAGGAGGAGAGGTTTGCCAACCCTTGCGAACTCCACACTTCAGATGAAGGAGGCGAGATAAAGCACACCTCTCAGTCCCCGCCATCTTGAAGAGAGAGGCTTATGCCCCCCTCCCACTGGAGGGTGGCGTAATAGGGGGTGTACCCACCCCAAGGAAGTGACCCATTAGTCCCAACCTGTACCTATCTGAAACTCCCCTAAATGTAGTATTTAGGGGCAACCCGAACCTTGCCTCCTCAGACTAGCAAGAAGGGCTGAATAGCCATGCCTAAGGAAGAAGAGGACACCAACGGCTTTGGCCCCAGCCCTACCAACCTGCCCCGACTTTGACCTGCTCCAGCGGAACCCCAGCTTGTCCAGCAGCCCCCCAGAACCCGGAGAACCTGCCCTGCCTTCCCTGCAAAGACTCTCTCTCTCATGAGCACCGTACTTGCTCAAGAAACAGACTGGTTCTAGCCGGATCAGAGAGTCTGAACCACTCGACCCACGGCCCGAGATCAAGTGGCCCAACACCACGAGGAAGTCCCCCCTGCAAAGCTGACCTGGGATCTGGTGATCCCCGACCTACCTCAAACCTCCAGACGTGGCCTGAAGCCACTACCTGAAGGGATCATATCCCCCCTCCCCCCTCTTAATGTGACCGGAGCTGGTAGGAAAAACTGACGCATGACAACACCCCTGCACTTGACGCCCCACGGCCTTGGGTGGCCCAACCGACAGTGTCCATGCATTCCCCTGCATCCCAACTTACCTCTCCAGGTGATGGTCGCCTCCAGGAAGTCTCCCTGCCGGAGCTTGCAGTCTTTGTTCTGACCGGAGATCTCCCATTGAAAACAACAGGGTACCCAACGCCAACTCTGCACCCTGCACCCAGCCGCCCCTGTAGGTTCACCTTGTGTGCTAACTCAGATTCCCCTTTGCTCTGAGCTTTACCCTAGGAGCTTTGCTTCCATAATCCAGTGGCTTTCTCGAGAGCAACCACCAACCAAAGGCCCCCTAGCCCCTTTGGCTTACATTGAACCGCAGCACTCCGCACCCGGCCGCCCTAGTGCAGCTGAGGGTGCTCTTTGAGTGCATCTTGACCCTGGGGGAACCTTTGTTCTAACCCCGGAAACTCGACTTTCAAAACAGATTGCTTACCTGCAAACCGATAACCACATTTTCTCCCAAAGGATTGCATTTTCCTTTTTTTGTTTCCATAGATCTGCACGTATCGTATCTCTTACCACGATACGTGCAGATCTATGGAAACGAGCGTTTAACAACCGAGCGGAGGCTTTGTCTCGATTCTTGTGCCACTCACAGTTCGACATTTTGAAATCCGGCGTTTTGAGATAAGCCTTTGATGCCACAGGCTTACACAGAGTAGGAGACCACGTTCGTCAATTTCTATTCGGAAAGTTGAGCGAGAAGTGAGCAGTTGTCACGTCAAGTGAGGTTTTTTCAAACATCTACACATCTACGCTGAGTAACTCAGGATTCGAGGTGTGAGTCAATCACCTTGAATCGTCGCGTTAGTTGTGCCTCTACTTGTACTCATCAGCCATTTACGACAGTGCCCCTGATGAAGGGATACCTCCCGAAATGCATTGGGACTGGATGATATTTTAATGTTTCGCTTGAACCAATGATTTATGTTTGTTTAACAGCAATTTATATATCTAACTGAGGAGATTGAGACATTGAATGTTTAAGTTAGAAATGCATGTATAAGCATTTAAAGCAATGATTCTTTGAAGAAAATTGTCAGAATTAAACTTGTTAGAACTAACAAACATGAGTATTTTTTAGTTCATACAGGCAGATGGAATTCTGCCCCAGGTAGTGCGGGTAGGGTCTAGTGATGTGCGTCACTATTGTATATTCATTTGCAGTCTAACCAGAGGGTGGCTCCTCAATCCCACCCAGCACACCGTTCGTCAAACAAGAGATTATCAGTTTAACATAAGAGTACTGACCAAATAGGAGTGCACTACACAACCCAGTTTTCTGCCAGTGTGATATCTAGGCATACCACACTGAGTTGAAAAAGTAATCCCGAAAGTAATCTCAAAGTAGGTATAACATAATGTCAACTGTCTTTAAACATTTTACAAACCTGTAACAAAGCCAATTTCATTCAGCTTGCATATTCTTGTCAAATTGTCTTGAAAAGTACAACTTCACTTACCTGTGCCAAGTTCTGCTTGCTTCTAAAAATAAAATACAACTAAAGAAATCTTTTTTAAACAAACAGTTGGTCTGAGTTCAGGCTTTGAGTGTGTGACATCATTTCTTGCCTGGGTATATACAATAAATGCTTAACACCACCCTCTGATGAAGCCTTACTGCTCTCCCACACTACCACAAATGGAGAGTAAGGTGATATCTATTTTTACCTCTGTAAGCCTTTGTGGATCCACTGAACTCTGTGCCCACTATACCTTACTTTGGTATAGTATATACAGAGCCAGCCTCCTACAGCGCATGTAGCTCATAACCTCGGCACCTTCTTAGAAAACTCTGAATTTTTGGACCCTCATCAGGCTGGCTTTCGCTCAACAGAAGCAGTCGTCCTCTCTGTGTTGGACAACATGCTCATGGAATGCGATAGCAGCCATACTCAGGCGTTGGTCCTCCTTGATCTCTCTGCTGCCTTCGACACTGTGGACCATTCTATCCTGAAGGACCGTGTCGAAGCCACAGAGCTGAGAGGTTCAGCACTTGGAGTTTACTCCATTCCTCTCCTCCCAAGTCTGGCTTGACTCTGGAGTTCCTCAGGGATCATCTTTATCCCCCATTTATTTAACATATACATTAGTCCCCTCGTCTACCATCTCTAAAAAATAAATTGCGACATCTATAACTATACAAGCGACATTCAACTACTTTTTAAGCTCAATAACACCCATGAATCCAAGGCACATTTTCAATCTACCATGCTGTATATCTGTTAATGGATGAACAGCAGCCAACTGAAACTTAAAACCGCGATTGTAATTAGCAATAACAAACTTGAATACTGGACCTACTCACTTTGACCTCCTGATTCCCCTGCCAAGTCCCCCAAAAAACAGTAAAAAGTCTTGGAATGATTATTGATACTGAACTTTCTATAAAGCCTCAAATTGGCTCGTTGATCTCCTCAGCCTTTCTCATGCTGCGTAACAGCAAGAAAATCGCCAACTTTCTTACTTTGGAGGCCGTCATCCAATCGGTCATTGCCCTTGTAATCTCAAGGATCAACTGTGCCAACTCCCTCTATGCTGGACTACCTAAATGCCTTATCACAAGGCTTCAAATTGTTGAGAATCAGGCAGCACGTCTTATCCAACAACCTAAATGTTGTCACATCACTCCTCTCATGAAAAATCTTTATTGGCTGCCTGTAGAACAAATAACATTTTTCGAAGTACGATGCATTTCCTTCAAAAGCCTGTTACAGTAACAGCCCTTCTTTTATCACCTCTACGCTCTGCCCATTGGAGCTATATGTCTATTCTTAAGTTCAGGAGGAAAATACAGGACGGAACCAGTTTTTTGGTCATTGCCCCAAACCTTTGGAACGCCCCCTCACTGAAATAAGATCAGCATATTGCTACTCAGAATTCAGAAAATCATTGAAAACCTGGGTGTTCAGGCAAGCAATCTTAACTGATGTCCCCCTATATTCTCCTGGATAATAGTAGTGTTCCCTTGTATCACCTCTGTTCTCCCTTGGCGCCGCAAGACCATTTTGGCCACTGTGTGCTTGTGAGAAAGTGGCTCTATATATACTGGACTAGAATGAAGTACAGTGTGTATAGAGTCCACCGACCACCAGAGGTATAACAGAGGTTAAAGTCAGAACTGACCTTACTCTCCAAAGTGTTAGCTTGGTCGAGCAGTAAGGCAGTACCAGAGGACAGTGTAAAGCAGTTGTTGTACACACTCAGTCAGCAAAAGGTTTCACACACTCAAGAACTGAACTCCAGGCCAATTGGTGTTATATCCTCAGATATAGTTGTTTTATTTTTATAACCAACAATTATAAAAATATACCTTTCAAGTCATATAAATACTTCACAGAGCAGCAATAAAGTTTGTGCACACAATAATTACAGGACAGCTAGTAAGCAACACAGTTCTGAAACACACTCTAGCATTGAGCTCAATGGGTTTTTCACAGGTAAGTACAGTTAATTACTTTACGGATTACTTTGGTAGTTCCAGGACTAGATCTTAGATTCAGTCCTGGGGTCTAAGCTGGAACCAGATTAACAAAAACGTTTTAGTTACTGTGATGAATTTTCATGAATATAAAGCTGTTTTAAAAGTTCACACTTAGAAACTTTAAATCTGTCAATGTTATTCAATGGGAAGAAATTCAGGTTTCAGGTAAAGTACGATCGCGTTACTTTTGTAACCCAGCACTAGTCTCCAGCACTGGGGGCTTAACTCAAAACAGGTAGGTAATGCGTTTCAGTATTTCGTAAGATTTTTAAAGAATATTTGCAGTTTTTAAAAGTAGACAAAAGAAATTTCATAGAAAAGCAGACAATAGGTTCCTATGGAGAAAATACAGGTTACTTGTAAACCCGCTAGGGATTACTTTTGCGGTTCAGTACTGGGCTGAAAGGTACAGTACTGGCTTCTCCCCTCATCACAAAACTTCACACTTAGAAAATTTTCGAGTCAAAATGGGTCAATGTTATCCAATGGCAGATAAGTGAATTACCGGTTTCCAGGCGAGTACTTGGTTGGTGAAGTTAGGGTTCTGGGCATAGACTCGGGGGTCCCCCAGTGTCAGGTGAGTACAGTTAGTTCAGTCCCAGCGGCGCAGGGGCAGCCGGGTGCAGAGGTAGGTAGGCCCAATGATATCCAGTGAGGGAAAGGGGGCCTTCGGTTGGTGGCTGCTGGCTAGCAGGCCACGCGGCTCTGGGAGCTGGGCTCCTGGTCACTTGCTCAGGGCAAGGAGGGAAGTAGGATAGGACCAAGGGTTTACAGCCAGTGGCACTCGGGCGGCTGGGTGCAGGGTGCTCTTGAGCCGTCGGGCGCTCAATGCCATATGCAAATCAGCAAATCAGCCTTGACCCTAGGATGCTTGATTCCGGTCCAGGGAAGACATGGCTTGGTAGTTCGGGCTGGACTGTTCCCATGAGGCACAGGGTCAAGACTGATTTGCATATGGCCATGTCTGAACTGGGGTGGCTTGGTGAGCAAAATAACGATGGATTAAACCCAGATCTGTGACTGGGGGGTGAATGTTTTGCCATTGTGCAACATTCTGTCCATCATCTTGTGTGTTGTACTTAGGCACTCAGCCTGCAAAGGCAGTGTGTGGGTGCCCGGGTACAGGGCCCCTGAGGGTGGCACAATCAGTGCTGCAGCCCTCTGGGGTCTTCTCTGGTCACCATGCCCTGGGTACCTAGGGTACCATTTACTGGGGCTGACAGGTGGCCAGAGATGCCAATTGGGTATTTCGTTTCAGCTTAGTTTTTAGGGAAGGAACACAGGCCCTGGGTACCTGGTTGGCAGGGACCCAGGGCACACTCAGTCAAAGTACATCAGCAGTTAAGAAAAAAGTGGGGGCATACCTAGGCAAGAAAGATGGCACTTTCTCACAGCGCTTTATAAGTTTCATTAACATAACATACTTTCTTTCAGCAGAATTATTCTCTGCTGTCAACATTTCTTTGAAAAAGGTTGGACACATCAGTGTTCTTTTGTACAGTAGGCTCTAGTCCTTTTGAGGAAAACAAAAGCACCAGCAGGACTTAATTTCTGGCAAAGCATCTCTGTGCTGGTTTGGTAGAGTCTATCCCTGAAGTCATATTGTATACAAGGCACCATTCCAAAACTATCAGTATTTATCCTTATCTGGAACACACTGATTGAATGATTGAGGCTATCAAAATGAACCTTTTTTAATTCCAAATGTTCATCCAATTGCTAAGAAGTGCTTCTCCTTGCTCTGTTCTCTTCTTTCTCAGACTTTATACTGGCAGTTAAATGAAAGACAAATGAAAGACATACTGGTCAACATAGTTTTGCAGATTAGGCACAGACAGCCTCAGCCACACTATTGCTAGGTTATTTGCATTACAAACTGTAGGAAAACTACGGTGTCCAAAACATAAATATGGCACAATATCTTCTAGTGACACAGATTATTTTACATAGTCTCCTGGACCCATGTACACCAAATTTAGATATTTTACAGGATACACTATCATGCCAGGCATACATTGCTCTGCAGTCATTGACGTAACTAGGCTTTTTATGCGGAATAAGGACCACATGGTAGGGCACAGTTCTGTGTTAGTAAACAGCAGAGCGCTCTGAGTTGCAGACCAGATGACTGTGATCCCATTGCTGAGGTCCCTATTGACTGCTGGATAGCCTTCACCATTAATAGTAGACCCAGCTGCAGCTACCTTGTCATCAACATCTACCATGTCGACGAGCGTAAATGCTATTTCCAATCATGTTTTCGCCATTAAAGGTATGGTACACTTCCATGTCCTAACACAAGATATTGAAGCTGACATCAGCTCTCACAAGAACGCCTCTGAGGTTGCATAGAGTCCTACGCTGTAGAATGTGTATTATGTTCAGAAATTTCAAGGAGACACCTAAAGGGAAAAGGAGGACTATCAGGAACAAGACTTCCATCCTCAATTCATTTTTGTAGGAAAACCCTCCACTACCATATAGTATACACTAGTCGAGGGGAACCTGAAGTGATGCAGTGACTTTTATTGCCTCTTAGCAGGTGATAAACACTTTCTTTTAAACTTCTATCTCTACAGACTGCTGGATAGCTGTTGGCTGGCCCTCCTCCTGTGTTCACCATGCCACCTCCTCTGCCACATGTGCCTCCCTGCCTCCGCGTCATCTGATGATGGAAACCTCACCGCAGTCTGCTCTAGGACCTCCATCTTTGGTGTCGTCAACTCCTAAAGACATTGGAGAATAGGACAATGTCAGACTCCGATCAGTTGTTGAAAATTAAGGAAGAAGGCGAACTACAGGAGAGAGTAGAAGGACTACAAGAATGAATGGGAAGATTGCTACTTATCAAACCAATTAGACAACACTCCTACTCATTCTACCTCTCTTTCAGACCACATTGCCTGTTTTGATTGCTGAAAAGCTCAGCCTTCGCCATGGCATGAATCGAGCAGCATTGCTTCCTCCCAAGTTTTCAAGAAGCAGCCACGAGGCAGTGAAATCTACGTATGGACATATGTTAATAAGGACACCAGCGATGGTGCCCTACTTGGTTTAAAACATTTTTTTATTTGCCTCCAGATTTAGCCACCCAAAACTGGACTCGATCATAGTAGTTGCAGCACAAAGAGGCTCAGAGAATCTGGTCACAGCAGCTTCTGCACCACTGTACTTAGATTGCCAGTGGATTGACAGTCGGGGCCCTAGGGGAAGTTCAGTGGTGTCATCTTTTTTAAAAGCTGTAAATGCCTGTTCGAGGCATATGGGCTGCAGATGGTACATTTATGAATAGATCGCCATCTGGTGTTGGGCTCGGATGATTGCACTTTGTTTTTCTTCTGGAGAAGTCTTTGTCGTCATAGGTGACTCCTCCTCTCGGTGTTAGTGCGCATGGGCATCGGCTCCATCCTTAGATTGTTTTTTTCCGCCATCGGGTTCGGATGAGGATCGAAGCGCTCCGGACCGACTTCAACAAAGAAGGTTATAACCGGCGCGTATTCCTTTCCAAATCGACGGTATCGTTATCGAACGCGACTTCACTCCATACCGACGCGATTCGAAGGACGACGACTACGAGAAACTCGACGTAGTCCAGCCCGGGGTCCATGGAAAGGACTCCATTCAAAAAATGTCCAACGTGTGGTGCTAAGTTCCCACACAAGGACCTACACGAAGTGTGCAACCTCTGCTTGTCCCCTGAACACGAATCCAGGGACTGTGAGGCCTGTGCAGCGTTCTCGTCAAAGTCGACGATTAGAAACCGTCGAGCCCGAAGACACGAGGTATCGAGAATGCAGTCACAAGCAATCCCGGAGCTGTTCGAGGACCAGCAACCAGAAGAGGAGGAAGAAGAGGCCGACGAGGCGGGGTCAGAAGCGGACGAGTCCGACGTCGAGGAGATCGACGTCCAACAAACCGTGAGTGACGACGTCCCTTTACCGAAAAACAGACCCCGCACGGTGTCGACCCCGCCCTCGAGCCCGGTCAGACAACCGAAAAAAGTTTCCAACGCCCCGCCTTCGAGCCCGGCAACGAAACAGAAACCGAAACACTCGGTCCCCCATCATAGTGGTTCCGGTTCCGATAAACCAACCACATCGACACCGAAGCACCAGGTCAAGGAAAGCTCGAAGTCGAAGCAGTCCATGTCGACACCGAAGCACGCTTCGGCGCCGAAAACACCCTCGACACCGGGGACATCTTCGATACCGAAGAAATCGGATCCGAACAAAACTTCGGCACCGAAAACACAAATGGACATTTCAAAGAAAAGACACCTTTCGGAACCGAAAACTGCGGTACCGACACAGGAACACGGAACGGATCCTAAACAAAAGACTTTGTTTATTGACCCAAAGACTGGCAAGGTAGTCACAGAGCTACCTAAAAAGAGGAAACATGAACATTTGGACGACAAGGCTCATCCAAAGAAGAGAACAATGGGGACGAATACAACTCCTCCCCCTTCTCCCAAACCTCACACACCATCTTCGCCTATTCCTCACAATAGGCCAGATATTCCTCCCACACGTCCATCTACACCTACAACAGATGGAGAAAGTGACACAGCGGAGGGGGGACACCCTGGGGATGATGAGGACACAATCCCAGAGGAGGCAGACCCATGGGAGGAGTATAATGTGGGATCAGGTAATGATACCGACCTTGAGTCATATCCCTCAAAACCTTCACCTCCTGATGACAATACTGGGTTTGCACAACTCATTACTAGAGCAGCAACATTTCATAAGGTAGACCTACATACAGAACCTCTAGTACAGGACTTCTTATTAGAGACACTACCTACTGCACAAAGAACATCAGGAACACTACCAATGCTAAAAGGCCTTCTCAGTCATACATCAGAGATATTCAAAGACCCAGTGAGGGCTAGGGTATTGAACCCAAGAATTGATAAAAAATATAGGGCAGCTCCAAAAGACCCAATATACATTAAGGGACAAATTCCTCTAGACTCACTAGTGGTCACAAACGCTCGCAAGAGAGCAAACTCTTTATCTACGGGAGAAGCGCCACCTCCTGACAAAGAGTCTAAACTAATAGATGCCTCTGGCAAGAGAGTAGCATCTCAAGCGGCAAACAGTTGGCGCATAGCTAATACGCAAGCACTACTTGCAAGGTATGACAGAGCGCATTATGATGAATTAGAAACACTCATCAAACATCTCCCTAAAGAACATCAAAAGAGAGCTGATCAACTTATACAAGAAGGGAAGTTAATTACTAACACTTCAATAAAGTGCGCCCTAGACGCGGCAGAAACTGCGGCAAGGTCGACAAATACAAGCATCATGCTAAGGAGACATGCATGGCTCAGAGTGTCAGGATTCAAACAAGAGGTACAAACCTCGTTACTTAATCAACCTTTTGATGGGAAAACACTTTTTGGCACAGGGACAGATGAGGCCCTAGAAAAAATGAAAAAGGATACAGAAACGGCTAAATCAATGGGAGCATTGCAGCAGCCGACACAAAGAGGTTCCTTTCGTAGATCCACCTATAGAGGAGGATCCAAAAGTACAGGTACAAACCAACAGCAAACCTCTTTTACACCTACATCACCCAGAGGTAATTCTAGAGGTGGATACAGGGGTAACAACAACAAGGGTAGAGGTCGCGGAAACAACAACAACCGCAACTCTCCAACCCCAAAACAGTGACTTCATAGAGCTTCCCCCAGACCATTTAACACCGGTAGGGGGACGCCTATCACAGTTCCTACCTGTCTGGGAAAACATCACATCAGACAAGTGGGTAAGACAAATTATCCAACATGGTTATTGCCTAGAACTCACAGCTACCCCACCAAACATCCCCCCCAAACAGCGTCCAATGAAACAAGATCACCTGACACTGTTAAAACAGGAAGTAATATCACTGCTAGAAAAGCATGCCATAGAGAAGGTTCCACAGCACCAACAGGGAACAGGAGTATACTCCCTATACTTCCTAATCCCCAAAAAGGACGGGTCTCTAAGGCCAATACTGGACCTAAGACCTCTCAACGCATACATAAATTCGGAACATTTCCACATGGTCACGCTCCAACAAGTACTTCCTTTACTGAAGAAAGGGGACTTTCTTTCTACACTGGATCTAAAAGACGCTTACTTTCATATCCCTATTCACAAAGCCCACAGGAAATACCTCAGGTTTGTGGTAGAAGGACAACATTATCAGTTCAAAGTCCTCCCATTTGGTGTCACGACGGCACCAAGGGTGTTCACAAAATGCCTGGCAGTGGTAGCAGCTCACCTAAGAAGACAACAAATTCATGTCTTCCCATACTTGGACGACTGGCTAATAAAAGCCAGGTCGCAAGAGGAGTGTCTGCAACACACACAAAAGACAATTCAGCTACTACACCAGCTAGGGTTCACGGTGAACTACACAAAGTCACACCTACAACCAAACAAAGTTCAACAATATCTGGGGGCTACCATAGACACAGAAAAAGCCAAAGTGTACCCCAACCCAATAAGAGTCCAAGCAATGCTTACAATCATTCAGAGATTTCAGCCACAACACTCACTAACAGCAAGAGTGTTCATGCAGCTACTAGGTATGATGTCATCCTGCATACTGCTAATACCATATGCAAAACTACAAATGCGTCCGCTACAAGAATGCTTAGCGACACAGTGGAATCAGGCTCAAGGACAGATTACGGATCTGGTGTTGGTAGACGACCGCACACACCGCTCTCTGAAGTGGTGGAACAGAACAAACATTACCAAGGGGCGGTCGTTCCTAGAGCCAATTCCACAGGTGACAATAACAGCAGACGCATCGCTCACCGGATGGGGAGCACATATGGACAAATACACAGTACAAGGAAGGTGGAGTGTGCAGGAAAAAACACTGCACATCAACTATCTAGAACTACTGGCAGTGTTTCTAGCATTGAAAGCCTTTCAGATACATGTTATCCACAAAGCAGTCCTGATCAGAACAGACAACATGACAGCAATGTATTATATTCAAAAACAGGGGGGGACGCACTCTCTCCAATTATCCAGACTAGCACAGGAGATTTGGAGATGGGCCATTCCTCAAAACATCTATCTGTTAGCCGAACACCTACCAGGAGTTCAAAACCAGATAGCAGACATCTTAAGCAGACAGTCGGAACAAATACACGAATGGGAACTGCACCAACAAATACTGCAGCCATTCTTCCAAAGATGGGGACAACCAGAGATAGACCTATTTGCCACTCATCAGAACGCAAAATGCCAAAGCTTCGCGTCCAGGTACCCACATCACCTGTCGCAGGGCAATGCGTTATGGATAAATTGGTCCAACAAATTTGCATACGCTTTTCCCCCTCTCCCACTAATCCCATTAGTGGTCAGGAAACTGCAACAACATTCAATGACCATGATACTAGTAGCACCCACGTGGGCAAGACAGCCGTGGTTCACCACGCTCCTGCAACTCTCACAAGTGCCACATCAAAAGCTAAGAATTCTACCCATGCACCTTACACAGAACCATGGAGAGATAATGCACCCAGATCCAACTCAATTGAACTTAGCGATCTGGCTCCTGAAATCCTAGAATTTGGGTACTTAGATCTCCCCCCAAATTGCATGGAAATAATCAAACAAGCGAGACGTCCAACCACCAGAGCATGCTATGCAGCTAAGTGGAAGAGGTTTGCTATACACTGCACTAATAACAATATCAACCCTCTAGACGTATCAACAAGGGAGATTATTTGCTACTTGTTACACTTACAGCAATGTAATCTAGCGTACACATCTATCAGAGTACATCTAGCAGCTATAGCAGCATACCTACAAAATAGGCAGCGCATATCACTGTTCAGAGTACCAGCGATAAAAGCATTCATGGAAGGGCTTAAAAGAGTCATTCCACCAAGATTACCACCTTCCCCAGTCTGGAACCTCAACGTAGTACTCACCAGACTAATGGGGCCACCCTTCGAACCTATGCATAGGTGCGAAATACAATTCCTTACATGGAAGGTGGCATTCCTTATAGCCATTACCTCACTCAGAAGAGTAAGCGAGTTACAGGCATTAACAATACAAGAACCATTCCTACAGATACACCAGAATAAAGTGGTTCTTAGAACAAACCCAAAGTTCTTGCCTAAAGTAATTTCAGCATTCCACATCAATCAGCCAGTGGAATTACCAGTCTTCTTTCCAAAGCCACAGACGGTGGCAGAAAGGGCTCTACATACACTAGATGTTAAAAGAGACATTTCATACTACATAGAAAGAACACAAGACTTCAGGAAAACTAAACAACTATTTGTAGCATTTTCCCCAACACATAAGGGCAATCCTATCTCTAAAGCAGGCATCGCAAGATGGATTGTAAGATGTATACAAATATGTTACATTAAAGCAAAGAGAACATTAACTGTTCCTCCTAGAGCTCATTCCACAAGAAAACTAGGAGCATCTATGGCATTCTTAGGGAACATTCCCCTAGATGACATATGTAGAGCAGCAACTTGGTCTACACCACATACATTCACAAAGCACTACTGTGTTGATGTACAGGCTGCACAACAAGCCAGAGTGGGCCAAGCTGTATTAAAAACTCTATTTCAGACAGTTGCGACAGACACTGGTGACCACCGCTAGGGAGGTAACTGCTGTACAATCTATTCATAAATGTACCATCTGCAGCCCATATGCCTCGAACGGAATATGCTACTTACCAGTATGCATCTGTTCTTGGCATAGAGGGCTGCAGAGTGGTACATGCCCTCCCTGCCTCCCCGGAAACCTGTGTCTGTCCCAACATTATCTTATTTAGATACATTTACATGGGCATATCTTTATGTACTACACTACACTACTCCATCTAACCCTACTATGGCAAAACAATCTAAGGATGGAGCCGATGCCCATGCGCACTAACACCGAGAGGAGGAGTCACCTATGACGACAAAGACTTCTCCAGAAGAAAAACAAAGTGCAATCATCCGAGCCCAACACCAGATGGCGATCTATTCATAAATGTACCACTCTGCAGCCCTCTATGCCAAGAACAGATGCATACTGGTAAGTAGCATATTCCTACCCAACTTTCACCATTACGACTGGCAGATTTGGCATCATATCTCACCTCTAAGCTGAGAAGATAGGAAGTAGGAAGCCAATTCCATAGAGGTATCCAGTGCAGACTTCCACCAGCTCTCATTAGAAGCAGTCTTGAGACAGGATGGCTACGCTACACAGGCCTTTGTCCAGAGATTCAATCCAAAATCTTAGCCCTGCTGTTTGATGGGCAAACATTTGGAGAACATGTGGGTGATGCCCTACAAAACATTAAAACAGCTGTAGCACCGAACAATCTAATCTGCTGTCATGTCACCAAGCATTTGTAGTCATTTGGAGGAGGTTTCAACCAGTATGGTGTTCAAGGAAGCTCCTAATACCCAGAGGATACGACCATGGCTAAATAGCTGATAGAGACCAACAGCATACTTGCACAGGAACTCTGGCAAGAGGCGGGTTGCATCCCATCCACGCACTGAGGACATCCAGACGAGAGCTTGACTCTGCCGAACGGGCCGAAGCTACCAGAATCATCTATTTGGGTGGACAATCTATTTATTTTGCTTGGGGGTTCATACCATGGACTGCTCAGTAGTGCAGATTGTACATTAGAGACATACTCTTGATTTTGAACAAAAACATTTGAATCATTACCTCAGAAGCACCATCTGCACCTGAGTGAGCTACAATGGCAGTTTCTCCTCCTACTTCTAAAGGACCGCTATGGAGGCTGTCCCAGATTCCTTAAGAAAGCGGTTATTCTTTTCTCAATACTTCTCAATTAGAAAAAAAGTTGCAGTAATGGAGATTTAAATAATAGCTTCGGATGGCGATCCTACTGGAAGTCCTTCTAATGCTTCGGGAAGAGTAATACCTCACACCCCTGGATCTTCAGGATGCATATTTTCAAGTACCTATTTGTTAAAATTCCAGAAAATACCTCTGCTTTTCAGTGGTGGGGTAGCACCACCAATTCAGCGTTACCTTTCGGACTCCTTTGCACCTAGATTTTTCACTAAGTGTCTAGCACCAGTTGCTGCCTTCCTGTGATAAGGTCATCAGTTATACCAGTACTTGCCCTGTTAAAGCTCCTTCAAAGGGAGAGGCAAATGTTTTTAGAACTACCTGCATTAACTTGTTCAGCATACTCGGTCTGATGCTAAATAGGGAAAAATCTTCCGTCAACCCAGTCACAAGACTGCAGTTCTTAAGAATCATCATGGACATGCAGGTGGGAAATATTTTCCTTCAGCAGAGAAGATGGGGAAAGTTGTCAGCTCAAAATATACTGTTTCTGACAGAATACGCACATCCCTTCTAGACCTCATTTCCTCCTGTATGGTATTTATACCCTTTTTCAGACTTAGGATGAGACCCATACAGCAGGAGCTGGTCCATCATTGGAGTCAAATTGAGGGCTCATGGAACGATAGCCCAAGTGACAAGAAGACTCAAATACGTGGAGGTTCTCATCAAAAATCAATGCTGGCCTCCATTCCAACTTTAAGCAAACAATAGTAATGACCTTGAATCCATCCATGGAGGTCTGCTTAGCTTACATGCAAAAACTGACAACCAGAGACCTCTAATCCACCATGATGAAGAAGCTCAAGATCAACATCAACATCAACATCCTGGAACTTTGGAAATTAAGGCTGTGTCTGCAGTTCCTCCCAAGATTGGGCAGTCAAGCTGTGTTCATCAGAATGGATAACACAAACCTAATGTGCTACATTGCAAACCAAGAAGCAATGCGGTCCTGTTCTGTAGAAGAGGCAGAAATGCTGAGGAACTGGGCAATCTCAAAAAAGGTGGTTATTTCAGTGGAACATCACCCAAGACACGGAAATGATCAGGCAGATGTGGCCAGCCACGCTGTCTCAGACTGCTGTGAATGAGAGCTGCTCCAAGGCCACTGGATTACATCTTCCATGTGTTGGGACGTCCCACACTAGACCGACACTGGACCAGTTTCCCACTTGCCAATACAAGAAATGCTAGTGCTATGCTAACTCTGGACGAGAGTCCAAGTGCAGTGCCTTTTGAATGATTTGGACAAACGTCTTTACATCCGCCTTTCCTCCATTTCCCTAGATCCCCACAGTTCTGCAAAGGCGGATCTGATTGGCATTGCCTTGACGTAGGCCCACCATTACTGTTACAGTGACTACCTGCGGATGTCTGCACATCCAGCAATCCAGTTGAAGACCCATCCAAGGCACTTCTGATGACATAATGGACATATCCTTCATCTCAATCTAAATCGCTGAGCCTGATAGTACCTGACCACTTGGAGTTCAGTCATTTGTATATTCAAACAAACTGCAGAAACATTCTGACTCAAGCATGCTCGCTAACTACAAAGACCTATAACACCAAATGGAGGCGTTTCTGCACTCTGTGCAAAGACTGGAGTTTTAACCCAGTCTCCAGGTAATCCCATTGCTGGACCTGTCCAAAAGTGGTGTGAAATACTTTTCATTAGGAGTCCATCTTGAAGCATTCCAAGGTTCAGAAGACACTGCCTCTTCTTTGTTTTCACAAAGGATTTTAAAGCAGTTCAAAAAATATTTGTTCGAGGCATGTGGGCTGCTGAATTCATATCTATTGCATAGATTGCCGCCTAGTGTTGGGTCCGGATGATTGCACATTGTTGTCCTGGAAGAGTCTTCGAAGTATCACGAGATAGGTGGCTCTTCCCCTGGACTACAGTGCACATGGGCATCGACTCCATCCCCACATTGTTTTTTTCCGCCATTGGGTTCGGATGCATATTTGATCACTCAAGTTCGGAATCAATAGAAACTTTCTTTTTGGCCCAAAGGCCTTTTCCTATATCGTCGGTATTGTCTTGCGATCGGTGCCGGTTTTGTTCCGGCTCAGTTCCCGAGTCGGACATCTAGAGGAGTCGCGTGGCTCTTCGGTGCTCAAGGCCCGGTCGACGCTAGAGGCCTTATTCGACGAAACATCATGGAACGGAGCCCGTTCAAAAGGTGCCCCTTGTACAACTCGAAGTATCCTCACATCGACGTCCACCCGGTGTGCAACAAGTGCCTGTCGCCGGATCACGATGAAGCCAACTGTATGGCTTGTTCTCGTTTCCGCTCATAGAAGACAATTCTACTTCGGCGCGCGGCGCGCCAGGAGGCCCAGCAGACGGCACCTGACCTGGTGAACATTTTCGATACCGAGGCAGACGAGCAGGAAGATCTAGAGCCGATGTCCAATCCAGCAGCGGACATCAACTCCAACTACGACACTGATGTAGAAATGCTCGATGCTGAAGAAGTCGTCGACGAGGTAGGAGACGACGATGGGGCCTATGGGGCCATGGAAGATAGCTCAAGCGAGGAGCTATGCCCCGTTGAAACAATACGTACGGCTCAGGTCGAGGGATCGCCACAAGGCCTTACCCAAGATCTTACTCTAGGTTCTACGGCCTCGCCTACGGGCCCGGCTACGGACACTTCTAAAGAGCCACATCTGGTGAAAACGAAACCGAAAGAGAAAGCTTCGGTGTCTACACAACCGAAAGGGCTGGAACCCCCGTCGAAACCGAAAATGCTGGTTGCCTTGGTAGGCTCGAAGTCTTCTGACCTATCGGCACCGCCACAGCCTAAAAAGGTTTTCGACCTGGTGAAGTCGCTCAAGGGTGTCGAGCCGAAGACTGGGACACCGAAAGCACTTGTCAAGGTCGTCGAGCCAAAGAAATCGGCGCCGAGGGCCGTCGACACAGGCAAAGGACTCTGAACTACAAAAGTTGTCGATCCTGCGCGTCGGCCGGACAAGGCCAAGGGCGCTACAACCCTCGAGACCGCACCTTGTGGTGGCTCAGAGGAACCTGTCGAGTCGTCGCAGCCGTCCGTCTCCTTCTCGAAGCAGGTGTCGGACTCGTTGAAACGCATTAAAGACAAAGCTTCCGCTGTCGATCCGAAGGATACTTCCACGCCGAAGCATGCCACCAAACCGTAAAAGTCGCCAGCGCCCATTCAGTTTACGCTACCACCAAAAGTGGCGCCGAAGGCATTCGCGCTTAAGAAGGTCGTCGAGGCGTCCATGAAGGTGTCCACGGGGCCGAAGCCTACACCTGCAGTTGTGGGCACGACGCATCGACAACCCCTGCTTGAGGAGCAGTCGGAACAATTCATCGACGCCGACACGGGTAGACTTTCTCTTTACAAACAAAAGATCGCCCCGGCACAGCCTATGGAGTCCTACACAATTCCATTGAAGAAGAAGAAGGATTCAACGGATTCGCCCGTTCATGTAGAACTAATAGCTCCACGTGGACAGGACACTGCTCCAATCTCGCCCACTTACTCCGAGGTGGAGGCTGGGGAAGGTGACTATGATGAGTACAACTACCCTGCCGACACTGATCCTGAGGATCAACATGACACATGGGTAGATGCTGCTGACCCAGGGGATCCACAAACTGCCCCAGACACTCAAGTGTATAACGTGAAAACGTCGCCTACTGAGGACTCAGCGGCATTTAATGCGCTTATTGAAAGGGCAGCCAAAAATCATGATGTCCAGCTCCATGCTGACCCTATTGAGGTGGATTTTTTGTTTGACACCTTTTCCACCTCTGAGAAGACCGTTAAGACTCTGCCAATGCTGAAGGGTGTCTTAAAACATGCTGGAGACATTTTTAAAGAACTCACAAGGGCCAGGGTTATAAACCCCAGAATTGAGAAGAAGTACAAGCCGGCGCCTGGGGACCCTACCTACATCAAGGGCCAGTTGCCATTGGACTCTCTCGTTGTTTCCAATGCCCGTAAGAGGGCAAACTCACAAACTACTGGTGATGCTCCTCCCCCTGACAAGGAATCTAAAGTGCTTGAAGCATCAGGGAAACGGGTGGCGGCTCAAGCGGCCAATATCTGGCGCATTTCAAACACTCAGGCACTCTTAGCCAGATATGACAGGGCACATTACGATACACTTGAGACCCTGTTACAACACTTGCCAGATGAATATAAAGAGGCAGCAGAGATGCTCATACAAGAAGGGAAACTCATCTCAAATGCTTCTATTAAGTGTGCACTGGACGCAGCAGACACCGCGGCCAGGGCCATTAACACCAGTGTAATGTTACAGCGCCAGGCCTGGCTCAGAATCTCCGGGTTCAAGCCGGAGATACAAACCACCATCCTAAATCAGCCTGTAAACCCTGATCACCTTATTTGGACCTGCGGTGGACACCACCCTGGAAAAAATCAAAAAGGACACTGAGACTGCAAAGTTTATGGGGGCTCTCCAGTCGCAGCAGTTCAGGGGTAGTTCTTTTCGCCGCTCAGGCAATAGAGGTGTTTCCAGAGGCCAGCTGTCCCAGCAAACACCGTACAATAAGGGTGGCGCGCAAACCACGTACAACAAACAAAGTAGAGGTGGCTATCGCGGAAACAGCGCCAAAGGCAGAGGTCGTGGAAACAACAGCTCCCGATCCTCTGCCGCCAACAAACAGTGACGCCTGGTCACTGCCCCCCGACCATACAACACCGGTCGGGGGAGACTCCAGCAGTTCCTGCCAGTCTGGAAATCCATCACCACAGACAGGTGGGTCAGAAAGCTTATCCAGTACGGTTATTGTCTGGAGTTAACATCCACTCCACCCAACATACCCCCAAAACACCGTCCTATGTCCACAGAGCATTTGCACTTATTGCAGCAGGAAGTACTCGTCATGCTGCAAAAAGGGGCAATCCAGCTCGTGCCGGTGGAAGAAAGAGGCACAGGAGTGTACTCCCTGTACTTCTTAATCCCAAAAAAGGACGGGTCCCTCAAACCCATACTGGACCTCAGACCCCTAAACCAGTACATTCTATCAGAACACTTTCACATGCTAACACTGCAGCAGGTTCTTCCGTTGCTCAATCAGGGAGATTTCCTCGCCACTTTGGATCTAAAGGATGCATATTTTCACATTCCGCTACATCCGTCACACAGAAAATACCTCAGATTCACCATTCAGAATCAGCATTACCAATTCAAAGTCCTCCCTTTCGGAGTGATTACAGCGCCCAGGGTGTTCACAAAGTGCCTGGCGACAGTGGCTGCACACCTCAGGAGACAAAATGTTCATGTCTACCCTTATCTGGACGACTGGCTTGTCCAAGCAGTCGGCCCAGCAGTGCGCCGCCAACATGTCCCACACCATTCACCTTCTTCACGATCTGGGATTCTCACTGAATTACCCAAAATCACACCTTCAGCCCGCCCATGTACGGCAGTATCTGGGCGCAACAATAAACACTCTGGCAGCCACAGCACAGCCAAATTCAGTGAGGATCAACAGCATTCAATTGCTGATATAGAAATTCAGACCACAACACTCGCTTCCAGCACGAGTGTTCATGCAGTTGATAGGCATGATGGCCTCTGCATCTTCATAGTCCCGCATGCGAGACTACATATGCGTCCGCTTCAGGAGTGCTTAGCACATCAGTGGACTCAGGCTCACGGACAGTTGAGAGACCTAGTGTTGGTAACCGGTCGTGCATACAACTCTCTGCATTGGTGGAATCCACACAACCTTTGCAAGGGACGACCGTTCCAAGAGCCTGTGCCACAAATCATCCTAACAACGGACGCATCTCTCCAGGGATGGGGAGCTCATGTACTCCACTACACGGTGCAGGGACTATGGACAACGCAGCAAAAGAAGATGCACATCAACCTCCTAGAGCTGATGGCAATCTTCATGGCAATGAAGGCATTCAATGTACATCCGTGCAACAAGGTCGTGTTGATCCGGACGGACAACATGACGGCAATGTACTACATTCAAAAGCGGGGAGGTACACACTCTCCACAGTTGTCTCATCTGGCTCAGAGCATGTGGAAGTGGGCCATTCAAAGGAACATCTTCCTCATGGCGGAACACCTCCCAGGCAAGGACAATCAGATGGCGGATCTGCTCAGCAGGTACAGCCACCAAATGCACGAGTGGGAGCTACATCCATCAGTACTCCACCCGTACTTCCAGCAGTGGGATCATCCAGAGATAGACCTGTTCGCCACAAGGGAAAACACCAAATGCCAACGCTTTGCCGCCAGGTTCCCGCACCCACAGTCGCAGGGCAATGTGATATGGATGAACTGGTCAGGCAAATTTGCGTACGCTTTTCCCCCAGCACCCCTAATACCGCTGGTGGCACGCAAGCTGAAGCAACACTCAATGACGCTTATCCTGGTTGCTCCAACGTGGGCACGCCAACCATGGTACACCACGTTTCTAGAACTTTCCGTGGTACCGCATCAAAGGCTGCACCTCACACCCAGACTTTTGACACAGAGCCATGGCGACATTCAGCACCCAGATCCGCAACAGCTCAACCTGGCGATCTGGCTCCTGAGGTCTTAGAGTTTGGCTACCTCAACTTACCTCCGGACTGCATGGATATCATACGAAAGGCGAGAAAGCCCACCACCAGAGCATGCTATGCGGCAAAATGGAAGCGGTTTGTCATTTATTGCGTAGACCACAACATAGACCCGCTTGACGCGTCTACGCACAACATCATTTGTTATCTGTTACATCTTTACAAATGCAATCTAGCATATGCTTCCATTCGGATACATTTATCCGCCATAGCTGCTTATCTCCAAAACAGGCAGCATCTCTCACTTTTCAGAGTGCCTGCCATTAAAGCCTTTCTGGAAGGACTCTAACGAGTCATTTCTCCCAGGACCCCACTAGCTCCTGAATGGAACCTTAATGTGGTCCTCACCCGACTGATGGGTCCACCTTTTGAGCCTCTCCATTCATGCGAGATTCAGTTCTTAACATGGAAAGTGGCTTTTCTGATAGCGATTACTTCGCTGCGACGTGTTGGTGAACTCCAGGCACTAACTATCCAAGAGCCATTCATACAAATTCATTCCAACCGGGTGGTGCTGCGCACTAACCCTAAATTTCTTCCAAAGGTGGTTTCACAGTTCCATATCAATCAGACTATTGAACTGCCTGTGTTCTTCCAAAATCCTGAGACAGTGGCGGAGAGAATGCTCCACACTCTTGACGTCAAAAGAGCTTTAATGTATTACATTGATAGGACCAAAGATTTTAGGAAGACGAAACAACTCTTTGTTGCCTTTTCAGCACAACACAAAGGCAACCCCATTTCCAAGGCAGGTATAGCCAGGTGGATCGTTAAATGTATTCAAATTGGCTATCAAAAAGCAAAGCGCACCTTAACAATCCCCCCGAGGGCACACTCCACCCGCAAGTTGGGGGCCTCCATGGCTTTCCTTGGAAATATTCCCTTAGAAGACATTTGTAGAGCAGCCACATGGTCTACACCACACACATTTACAAAACACTACTGTGTAGATGTGCACTCCAAACAGCAGGCAGCTGTAGGGCAGGCTGTTCTAAAAACAATTTTTCAAACTGCTGCAGCTGGCACAGGCGGCCGCCGTTAATGGAGGGACTGCTATGTATTCTATGCAATAGATATGAATTCAGCAGCCCACATGCCTCGAACCGAATATGCTACTTACCAGTATGCATCTGTTCTTGGCATGTAGGGCTGCTGACATTCATATCGCCCGCCCTCCTCCCCGGCGCCTGTAGCGGCTGCAGCACTTACCCTTACTCTTAGCATGGTCATCACTCACAGTGTTACACTCCATCTTTGCCACAATGGCTAAAAACAATCTGGGGATGGAGTCGATGCCCATGCGCCATGTAGTCCAGGGGAGGAGCCACCTATCTCGTGATACTTCGAAGACTCTTCCAGGACAACAATGTGCAATCATCCGGACCCAACACTAGGCGGCAATCTATGCAATAGATATGAATGTCAGCAGCCCTACATGCCAAGAACAGATGCAAACTGGTAAGTAGCATATTCGTTCTAGGGCTTCCCACTTGTACAACCACCTCCAGTGCCATATGAGTTAAATACGCTACTGAGTCAAACCCTGCTTTCCTCGCTGTGAACCGATCAGCAAGGTGCTGTTGAAATATATTTAATGGAAAACAGAGCTATTGCTTGCCCTCACATCAGCGAGGAGACTAGGAGAGCTGCAGGCATTTGCTTTAAAAGAGGGCTTTCTACGATTTACCAAAGATCAAGTCAGCATAACCATAAACCCAAAGTTCATGACTAAGGTTCCTACAGATCTTTTTTAATGAGCCTGTAATACTCTTCTCGTTTTTTCCTAACCCAACTCCATTATTGGAGAGATCTTCGCACCTGCAAGATGTTTGCAGATGCATCAGATTCTGCCTGGACCAGATAAAGACATACCCACATCTGACCAACTGTTTGTTACCTTTGGCTATGCGGGAACAGTCCAACCCCTATCCAAACAGGGGCTTGTATGTTAGTCGTCAGTTTTCATCACCTTTTGCCACAAGAAAGCAAAGCATCTACTTCAGGGCAAAGTGCGGGCACATTTGACCAGAAGCACAATTACAGCTGCTGCACTTTTCTCCAGAGTGGCTTTGCAAAGCTTTTACCATGCAGCCAAGTGGAAGAGCGGGCACATATTCACAAAGCACTACTACCTAAAGGTGAAGGTAGCAGCCAACTTTGCAGTGAGGCAGGCAGTCCTCTTAAAACCTGTGTTAATAAAGGTAAGCCTGCTATCCACTTTCTCCTAATGTCCTGTACCGTTTGGTACTCTGAGTCAAGTACATATATGAAAAATCCAGTACTTAAGAAGAAATTACTTACCTGTAACTAGAATTCTGCAATTTTTGTATTGTTCATAGATTCACTAAGGACTATCCCTTCTCCAAGGTCAGAAGCTCACTTCTATCAAATGTAATCCTCATACTTGTGCTATGCAATCTGAGCTATGGTGGCCTCTAGGGCGATTAGGAGCTCTCCGCATTTGCACCTCGTTGGCTGAAATTTGGATTAGTTCAAATGAGTTATTTGTCCTACTAAACACATTCTGTTGTTGAGGCGTGTAGCCATTTTAATGCTGTTTACTGCTATTTAAATTTAACAAGGATTCCCAGTATGATGCCGGGGAAGAATTCAATCATGTGAATCTATAAAGGATACAAAGTCTGGAGTACTAGAGTTACAGGTATGTAATTAATTTCAACGACACCTAGCTCAGACCAGTTCTCCATTCTTGCTACAAACCCCTTACATGATGAAAGACAAAAACACACTTCTGAACATGGTTGTGTGTAGATGAAACATACTTTGCCCAGGACACCTCAAAAATCTCAGAAATGTCCTTGTCTAGAAAGCAGTTCAAAACATCATGCTTACCGTACACATGATGGACCCTTTTCACAAAATACTCAAAGAGCATCCACCTATGTCTCCTTACAGTCAAGGTACTTACAAGAGCAACGTTATCCCATATATGGATGAAAGTAGTCTGAGGCCACCCTCTTAGTTGCTGAATTTAAAGGATTTTGTGCAACTCCCTAGGTACTGGTCAGTCCTGAAATGAGCAGAGAAATATCCTGGGTCTTTTCTTCTGGTGTGCCCATTCAAGGTCAGTATCCTGGGTCTTCCAGAAGGAAGAGGATGCTGGCTTCTTGACCGGTATCCAAAATCTAAAACGAAGGGCTGGATTCAATGGAGAGCCTGAGAAGGTGTAACAAAAATCAGAGGAAAATAAGTGATAGGATTTAAAAAGTGAAATAATATCTCTAGGACTCCTAAGGACACAAATCCCTACGAAGGTATGCTCTATTTGAAATAAAAAACGTGAAAATGTGCCCTAGAGATACCTTAAGTAATGAAAGTGCATCAACCTTTCTGAAGTAGAGAGCCATAATTGCAATATCTATGCCATTATAGCGGGTATATTGAAAAACATTGGTGCTGAAAGATACATGTCTCTCATTCCACCACATGTAATAATTTGGTGAAAACTTTGGCTTGTGAATGTCCAATGTCAAGTGTTCTATGACATTTAACACGAAATATGTTGGCAACCATATAATGCAGCCACTGAGAAATTTACCTGTCTGGGAAAAGACATGTTGGAAGACAATTCGTCCCATGGGCTCCTTTTCCCTCTGGAAGAAAATTGCTACCCTCTGAAAAAGCTCACTAAGATAAAGCACATCTGGCAATGCTTGGCTAATGTATACAGATATATAATTATATCTTTCTGCTTTAAAGCAACACTTTAGTTTATCTGACACCCATTCTTCCCTGTAGCCAGTTACAGCTTTTCCAAACAAGAAACCACAACTGAATTGTGCAGGACAGGAAGCGTTTCACATTCATTAACATCTTTGTCCCCAGTCAAGGTATGAGCATGTAAGAGATGACATTACAGGAAATTGGTGGGTGGTGAAACATTTCTGTACTTTTTTTTTTATATTTCTTTTTATTAATTAAGAACACAGGAAAAATCAACAACAGGCGTCTTACTTCACGGAATGAACTACAGTTATACATACATTTGGCGAGAAATAGACTGGTAATCTCCAAGAAATAGGCTAAAGCATTAAATAATATTGGAGTGCGGTCGTATAAAATTCAATAAGTTCAAGTCCGGTCAATCGACATTATTCTAAAGTCCACCACCCATAGTTACCAGGATTATCGTGTTTGAGGCACTTTCGAGTGACAGAGGAAGTTGGTAAGAAGATCAGTGGATCAAGCAACGACCGCACCCAGCTCGCAGCAATCAAAAGGCCATGCATTGTAAGAAAAACACTACGATTCCCAGGGCCCGTCCGTCCACTGAGCAGGATAACCATTTAGGAAGGCACCCATTGTCAGGATTTTGAAAAGGATTCAAAGACATAAAACAAAAACAAAACAATACAATAAACCCCTCCCCCCACCCTGCACCCCTGCATATGGCTATCGCCTAACCCCAACTAGCAGTGTGCCTGTCGCCACAACTAACTAACACTAAGAGTGCTACGTGAGCTCCAAATACCCTACTCCATGTTGTACCCTGCCAGGCTGAGGGTAAAGTTAGATGGCAAGGCTGTCGTTCTGCCGAACCCCAAAGCTGCACAGGACTTTGTTAAAAAAGTGGCGAAGCAGAATAAAGACGCAGCTCGTAGGGAACGGCAGCAAGACTCGGACTGAACTCATATGCTCGGACTGGCAGAGACACTCCTCACACAGCGGTAAGGTTTTCTTTTCTGCGCGAGGGGAATAACGATGCATTGCGCCCTTCGGGCTCGATATTGTGATGGACACACGTACCATACACAACTGGCAGAAATGGACGCCCTTGTCTTTTGAGCGTGGTGCATATTAACTATACTGAGTAATCGCGTGCCAGTGATGATCGAGAGTGGGGTACGACAACGCTCCAGCTGTCTTGCGACCCTTATACATAGTGTCGACACAACTGTACTGTACGACACTGGACTATGCATTAACATTCCTCGTTCTATAATTGTCTCCATCACATACTATCCTGCAGATTCTGTTGCTATATTTGTTGAAGAGTTGCCTGAGCGTCGTGCTCCCTGGTCATATGGCACCGTGGCTCCATTAACCGCAATGCACGAACACCTGGCTGCACACTCCTGATGGACTTCATGGCATGGCTACCTGTCATTGCTCAAGCCGCTCCTAATTTCCTAAGCCAATAATACTGCTTAACAAGTTTATATAACATGTTTCTTACTTTGTTAGACACAAGTATTGTGATTATGTGGCATTTTGGGAATCCCCGAAACATGCAATTATTGATACTGATGTTCAGTGCTGTCCACATCCATTAAGTTGGATGACGAGATGTGCCCCAAGCGGTCCTCCACAAGGGTGTTCCCCAACCAAGTTCTGTTATTGGGTAAAGTTTCTAGGGGTATGAGGCTTCGGCAAGTTTGGGTTGCTGAAGTGGGCGGGAGTGGGAGGGAACAGGGGAATGTTACAGTTCACAGACCAAGTCATTTGAGAAATATGCCCGTACTTCCTGAGACACAGCAGAGGTTAATTTTGACAGAAATGAAGATCTATTCCGATACATCTCGTAGGTCTTTTCTTGAACATACCACACTACATGTTTATAACTCATTCCTCTTGCAGTGCCACCAATGACATGCGGCACCGGCAGAGCTAACATAAACTTCCTCACGTGGAATGTTAGAGGTTTCATGCAGCCCAATAAAATCCGCAAGGTGTTTGCCCACCTGAACAGATGGGACATAGATATAGCCTTTCTACAGGAGACGCACATTGCACCTGGCACACATCAAACTATAGGCACACATTGGGCGGAATCTACTTACACAGCCAACTATTCGTCTTACTCGCGAGGTGTGATGACACTGATTCGCAAAGGCACATGTTTTACGACACAACAGGTGATACGAGACCCCAGTGGCAGATACGTTATAGTCACGGGAATGCTCCGTGGTCAGAAACTTACATTGGTCAACGTTTACGGGCCAAATGGGGATGCTCCCGAATTCTTTCAGGAAATGTGGGAACGCATGCACTCTTTACTAGACACGCAGATCATATGGGGAGGAGATTGGAATGTAGCACTAGTGGACGAGGCAGACTGATCCTCTAACTCCACCGAGCTGCACAGACAAGCCAGGGCAAAACTCATACATATATCGGGAGGGTACTGGCGGCCAAAATTTGCGAGGGCAAGAGTCACACAGCCATATTGCGTATCAAATCCACGGACGGCACACTACACACGCAGGCGACTGATATCCTGAATTGCTTCGCCGATACGTACAGCACATTATATAGATCACAGCAGACAGCATCAGCGGAGGAAACCTTTGTTTATCTGGAGGATGTGGCGATTGCATGGTTATCGGATGGTCAGAGGGAATTCCTGGCATCCCCTATAATAGTGGAGGAGATCACTGATGTGATAAAAACCTTACCGAATGGCAAAGCATCTGGCCCAGATGGGTACACTAACAAATTTTACAAACAATACGTGGACATTTTAGCTCCACACCTGGTTGCAATGTACGGTGCCGCATTCGATAAGGCAGAGCTACCCCCAACGCTAAGAGAGACGGTGATAACTGCCCTTCTGAAACCCTCTAAAGATCCGGAATTGTGTGACTCCTATAGGCCACTGTCGCTTATTAATGTCGATTCCAAAATACTAGCGAAAGTATTAGCGGTACGGCTGAACCCGTTGATGACAAATCTAATGCTCCCCGATCAGGCGGGTTTCATCCCGACGCGATCCACGTCACATAACACCAGGACATTATTTGCCCTTTCCCACTATCTCACACCCACTACGAAGGCAGTTGCGGTGATGTTAGACGCCGCCAAAGCGTTCGATTCTTTGGAATGGCGCTATCTAATCACCATCCTACACAGAATGGGCTTTCCCTGGCGGTTTGTGCAATGGGTGTCCCTAATATACACAAAACCACGTGCCAGAGTCAGAATCAATGGATACGTCTCGAACGCTTTTGACATAGAACGTGGCACCAGGCAGGGATGCCCATTATCGCCCCTGCTATTTGCTCTTGCCCTGGAGCCGCTAGCTTGCCTAATTCGACAGAAGTACAAAGCATCTGCATTACAGTTTCCATCTAGACCGCTCCACATCTCCTCATACGCAGATGACATGCTATTGTACGTAAGAACCCCGCAGAACATCTGAACCCATTATTGAGGGAATATATCAAATTCGGGAGACATTCCGGCCTGACCATAAACTGGTCCAAATCGTCGATTATCCCTCTTAACTGACATGACTCTTCAACACGACACTGATTATCCCTTAGAGTGGCAAACAGACCCTATACGGTACCTAGGAGTGTATTATCACAGGGACCCAGAGGTGGTCATCCGATCTAACTATGGATGCACGATCTCCAAACTAGAGGACAAAGTGAGGCGATGGATACAACTACCGTTATCATTAGCGGATCGCATAGCGATAGTTAAAACGAACATCTTACCCAAACTTCTTTATCTTTTTAATAACGTACGACCCTCCTCCCGGTACAGTCTTTAGCCAAATACAGTCACTGGTGTTACAGCTCATATGGGCTGGTAAGCAAGCCCGCATAGACCTCAGAACACTCACTCTCCCATATGACAGAGGCGGTTTCGGTGTACCGGATTTCCTACTGTATTATTTATGTGCACAGGCGCAATACGCAGCTTACTGGTACCATGAGATACCGTACCTCACCCACACTGCCGTAGAAGAAGGCGATGCGAAACCAATTCCGTTATCAGCCATTCTAACTCATGTTAGACAGCCCCTACATGCACAAGATATAAATACCATTGACACCACAGTAAAAGCATGGCGGAAATTAGGACAGTTGACCAATAAAATTCCGCTATACACACCAGACATGCCACTGCATCATCACCAAGCGCTATCGGTCACAAACGAAAGGGTAGGCATGTCACTGCTACGAAACATAGGCATAGAAAAGATGGGGGGCCTGTTTCAAGATGGGACATTCAAGAACATTGAGGATTTAGTCTGCATTCAAAACAAAACGCCACTATTTTGCTTCACGCATTATAGACTAAAATGAGCCTTGAAGGAACACTTCCCATCCTTCCCCAAAGAACCGGACAGTTTAAATGCGCTGCAACTCATAATCAAAACCCAAGACCTGTCACACTTAGTGTCCAGACTGTACGCTACAGCACAAGCAGAACTACCATACACCACAGACAAAGCTAAGATAAGATGGGACAAGACACTGATAGACCCGTTAACAGAGCACGAATGGCGTCAGACATGCGCTCTGGTGCAGATTCTGACGCCTAACGGAAATCTACGTATCATCCACTACAAGTTCATCCATCAGGCATATTATACACCTGCCAGAATGTATAAATTTGGGTTGCAAGATGAAGATAGATGCAAACGATGTGGTGGGGAGGGTGCTGATTTCGCACATTTAGCGTGGCACTGCCTGAGAATACAGGATTTCTGGAGAGCGCTTACTGCTAAACTATCAATCATAGTGGGAGTGGAGTTTGAATGTGAGATACGTACCTGCTTACTGGGCATCATACCACAAATCAAAGCTACTAAACGTAAATTTTGTGTTGTATCATGTTTGTTAGCAAAAAGGCAAATTGCAAAATGTTGGAACAGTAAAAATGTACCCACAATCTCTCACAAGACATGTCCAGTTGCAGAGATAAACTTCTGACGTATGAGGAAGATTTACCGATGGTGTCTAGACCAAGAGATTATTGGAATTACTTTACAGAATATATGAGAACACTAGAGGATGATACAGAAACGTGACCTGTAGAACAACCGATCATACATTAATTCATTATATTGTACTTCTAGGCCACATGATGCTGTTTGCGAAGGAACACTGGGCTTCACATATAAGTTGCTGGCATAAGTTTCGGATTGCACTGGTCTTAATGTATGTTTATGTTAGTATCGTGTATTACTTTTGAAATTCATGACGAAAATCAATAAAAAGATTTTTTTTTAAAACTAACACTAAGAGTAATAAAATGGAGGAGGAAATTGTCATACAGGCTCCCGGACTCCCCTCCCCCTGTCATAAGGAAACAACCCCTACAGTACAGTCAACAAATTCTTAAGGATACATAGGCAAAACGAATAGGGGAAGTTACAGGCACCGCCCAACCTCCCACAAGCAGTATGGTAGCAAATCCTGTGTCCATTGAAGTCATAATGTCAGGTCGGAACAGTCACTCTCATACTTGGCCCTTACGATCTTCCTTGCGAACTCCGTCTGGTAGAACCACCGCATCCTCAGGAGAACCAAGTTTTTAAAAGAGTTCAAAAAAGTGCAGTCTGGAATAAATCAAAAATAGTAGGTCCCCGAGAACCCCAACCACACTCATATTCTCCCTCACCGACTCCAGTTCACGATGATATTTCCTCCGCGGACTTAGTACGAATGTTCGGGGGGAAAAGGACAAAAGTGCAAACCGCAGGTCGCTTCTCAAGGTCCCCGGGTATGGGGAAACAGGTGGTTCCACTTCTGACGACAGCAGTATCGGTTGTAGCGATCGAGTCGAAGTTCCAAGTTCGCAAGTGTGTGGCCTCTCATTGACCACGGGCGTCAATACGTCCTCCTGCTCGGTGCCTCCATCCTCCGTCTCAACGTGCACCATGGAAAGCTTAGCTCGTGCCGGACTATGCAATGAATCTGAGTCCGGTCCCACTCGCCCGGTTTCAGCTGCGCCAGCGATCATTTTGCAGACAATGGCGTCCACATGCGAGTGTAGTGCGCAGATGGCGGCCAGTACGGTTTTCAGCGACAGCTCATTGTCCGTCTGGCCCGTCTCCGCACCTTCAGCTACAAACACGGTCTCTTCCCCGAAGACCCGGGTATCTCCGGGGGAACAAGCGAAAGCGGATCGGACAGTTGCGGAGGGCGACTTTATGATGAAATTGCAGCAATTCGTACTCCGTTACCGCGAGCGAGGACCCCAATCCACCGAATCCCGGGGGACGGCAAACCGGGACTCCGGGACGGGGACCTCCGCCCACAGCCTCCACCGTGTCCAGTCGCCACTCGTACTATGTTAATCAGACCAACCGACCTCCATCATTATCGGGCAAGGATAACCTTCACTTGGGGGACCGGACCCAAGTCTCACGGCCGATGTTGTTCAATTGAAACCCGGCAGGGTCAGTACTGGAGGCCCCGGCTCCCAAGCTGGACTAGGCCAGGAATTAGACCACGGTATATCTCCGTCAATCAGGCCAATAAAATTCTCGGGATTGCACCTTTAAGCTCCGCAACTATTCATCCATACGGAGGTCGGGCGTAAAATCAGGATATGTACCAGGATAATCCAACTAAAAACGGAGGTCGGCGGAGCCGGGAGCTCACGCAGCCATCTTGGTTGCAAGCGTAGCTCCTCCTCCATTTCTGTACTTTTGATTATGTATTGTGAGTAGGGGACTACCATGAGCCGGCTTGTGACAACGCAGACTTTTATGTTGATTGTGTTCACTGACTTAACTCTGAGCTAAGGTCAATTGTTTTGCAGCAGTAAGCTGCAGGGCATCATGGTTAGTTGGAGGGAGGGGGAGTTGGGGAGCCTGTTGCCTTTATTTACCTTCATTGCTTCTTTTAGTATTTAATTATATTGTAGTATTTGATACCATTGAGTGCTATGGGGTGTTTCTTATTTCTTTCTTCTCTTCTCTGTTCAATGTGGTACTTTCAGCCTCAGCACAATGTGCTCATGATGAGAGCCATTTAGGTGGTGATGGATTAAAAGAGCCTTCAAGGACTTGGTTACGGCTTCCCTTGCCAGCACCAAGCCAAGATCAAGAAACATCCTTTCCACTCTACTTTTAGAGTTGTGCAATAGACCCAATACACACCTTTGTACATTATCCAGGTCTGAATTATGTGAAATAGGAGCGAAGATTTTAAACACAGCTTTCCAAAACGTTCTATTTTGGGGCATTTTCACATCATATGGATGAACCCGGCTTGGGTTTCACTGCATTTGTGGGTAGGCTAGCTATCCCCAAGGGTATAACTTAATGACCTTTTGTGACTTAATTAAGTCCTGTGTAAGAAATTGTAGTAAATCTATTTAAATTGGGCTTTGCAAGATACTTTGTACGGCTAAGCAAGGATGCAACTCCATTCCTTTTAATTCAGTTCCCTTCCTAGGTATTTTTCCTAATTATCTCTGAGAGTGGCCAGTGACATTCCTGCATGCTCCAAACCAGTCTTGTAGAGCATGCTAATCGGCCCCCTGTCGCTCCCCGTAGCGTGTGTAGGGTGTGTAATGCATGCATTGGTCGATAGTGATACTCCAGAACTTGCGTATGAAATTGGTTAGCCTCCGTATGTCATAAACAGGCCTCTGTGGAGCTCATTTTCTTCGAACAGTTCATTGAATGCGGCTGAATTCCACCTTTGAATAGATCGTCAAGCGTTAATATCCCTCAGATTCCCAGAGTGATCATTCTTTCATAGTGTAGCAACTGCCCTGTTTAGGTATTCTAATTAGGGGAATTGCTGGAGTGTGGGATAGCATACTGTGTGTCAAACGCAGGTCTTTCTTAAAGCTGGGCTTGACTATTCGCAATTCCCATGCAGCTTGGCAATGGGGGAGAAACAATCTGTTTAGTAACCCTTCATTAATTTATTTGCCTTGGTCAAGAATCTTCCAGCAAGCCGCCATTGTATTTGGGTGGCAAGATAATATAGGTCAAATTTTTGCACTCACAACTCCGTATCTCAGTTTAGACTTTCAATGTAGCCACAGGCGATATCTGCATCTTCCGCCTTTTCAGCTTAAGTCGCACTGTAGTGAATCCAGTTCTCCATTAAACCTATTGGATTGTAACAATGGGAGAGTCATAAACCTATATAGCAGTCAGGGTAATCGCTACTTTTTAGCTAACTCAGCTTTCCCGGCCACTGACAACATTAGTGTGTACCAGAACACTACCTCAGACTTATAGAATCTCATGGTATTTCTGAGGTTACCTCATGCAAATCTGAATCCGATTCTTGGATGTTGATGTGCAGGTAGTGGAAAGGCAATTGTTTCCATCTAATAATCCCCTCCCCCCACCCCCACCAGATCTATCTCCCATGGATTCGAAGCTGAGGTATAAGAAGATAGGAACAGACAACAGATAGTTATCACGCTCCGGACTCTCCCCAGTAAGCCTGCGGCCACTCAAGGATCTACAAATTACCTACCAGACCTCTGTTTCTCTTTTACCAGAGTGTTCCGCGCCCTTAACGGTCGAATTGCCTACTTTGCTCATGATGCCTCTACCCGCAGCTTCAAACCACAGTCAATTTTTTAATTCCTTGATCTGACATACTTCTACCCTATCCAATTTTGCCCCTGCTTGTAACGCTTCACTCGGTATCGCTCTATTACCCCACTTCTCGTGACCTTGTGCCTTGACCCGTTGTATTTTTTCCCTGTTCTACACACCACACTCCCACAAATGTGTAACCTGGTCCTGAAGATGACCTGAATTCTGTACAGGTCGAAACTCTGTCGACCCTCCAGCACAACTTTTAGCGCAACTTTTGTGGTTCAATGACAATAACTGTATTCGTAACTATGTACTTATATATGGGAACCACCAAAAGTCTTCAGTATATATTGACATCCATGTTTGTTTTTTTCCTGTGCCCTCTTATCGCTGTATATAGTATTGTCACTTGCGCCTTTCACTTTATTCTTCACGAGCACTATTGTGCACAAGTCTGTACAGGTTTTATGTACATTTAATGTAACTGAGTGCCGCCATTTTGTCCTCTTATCAATGCTATTCCTGCTTAATAAAACTAGTCCTTGTATGTAACTGCTATAACTAGTATTGTCCCGTCTCCTTCCTTTTTTCAACTTTTATGCGCATACTTCTTGAAAGTAAAACTTTCTTCTACAAAACACTGTTGAGACATTGTTGCTTGCTATACATGAGATCTGAAAAGAGGCACGATTTAGCAAAGTTGGCCTTAAAACATTTGCAAAATCCCTGAAAGACCTTGCAATCAGGGTCAGGTCTGCTCTGACATCTTTGATAAATAATAACCTATTGTCTGTATAAAATGATGCAGCATGTATCTTGCCCCTCAGCTGAATTCCCCATGCTTGCCCCTCCAACCATAGTGTGACCGCAAACGGCTCTATGACCATCACGAAAAAGAGGGTGTCAGTGGGCCTCCCTCTCTAGTGCCCTTGCCCACCCCATCGAAATCTGATATCACTTTACCTGTTCTTGCCCTCTTACCCTCATTGTGGGCTTTGTGTAAATGAGAGAGATCTATTTATTTTAGCCTGGAACCTCTTATTTGCACAAGGGTTGGGCGTAGCAAAATATTGCACCATTTAATGTATTTTTCCTTGCAGCCTTAGAAATTTCCCTAAATAAAATGTTTCACAACAAATTAAAAAACTGGAGTTTTGCCACTGAAGAACTCAAATGCCGCTGACAAAACTCTACTTATGTGATAGACCCAATGGTGATAACAAATCGAAATTCCACCACTATACAATTATTTACCGGACATGCCCACATGTTTTTTGCATCAGGGAAAAACTGACTGCCAATAAACCAGCACAAATAAGTTAATTGAAATAGTTATACCTTGCTGGTGAAACAAGGACACACATTTACACCTACTAAAAATACAGGCGGATTGGTTCAGCTAACACGAGGAACTGTAAGGCAAGGGCACTGAGAGGACTGCGAGCAGCAAACAACTCCTAACAAGACGACCATTTGTCACCTAGTGCTCCATTGTGTACCAGATTAACCCCAACAATCAACATTGAGCATTTCCTCTTTCCCCACCATGAAGAAAAAGAAAAATAACTTTCAAATCACAACGAACACGCTGAAGCGGCATGCATTAAAAACCTAGACCGAAGATTAACCATGGCAAGACTATAGCCGTGCTCACCAGTTTATATATACCCTTCCATTGTCCCTAGTTCCTGGTGTGTCCACTGCACATTTAAATTGTGGGTGTGCTGCCATGAGCCTTTTATCAGCATGGTGTCCGCGGCGCTTAATGTTTTCGATAATTTAACCTCATCGTTCCATGCTGTCCCCCAACAACTCCCGCATGTCGCTGGTTCTCCAACCGCCCTTAAATCTTTATTTTAATCCTCATTATTTAAACTCTTAAACATATCCACCACGGTACGCTTCTTCTCTTTAAAAGAACATCTTGTCAAAATCTCTTTCATTTCGCTTCACTTATTAAAGCTACAACGACAAAATCATCAACACGTGCTAAACTGCGTTTGCGTCCTGTGTTGCTTCAGGAAACGGCAGACATTCTAAAGTCAGGCAAAATGTCCACAGCAACTTGAGTTTATTGTCAAATGTAATATTTGCCACATTTGTTACGTGCACACTCTGTTGCGCTCGTGGCCTCGCTAATCTACCTTTGTATATTTTTATTTTCGCTTTGAAAGTTTCAGAACACGCTGTGCTTATCACCCCCTTGCCCTCCAATGGCTTTCCCAGTATTTTAACTCTACACCCTCACCACCCTCCGGTGACTTTACCACCCTCCTCCCTCTTGTTGTTCACAAAATGCTTTTCAAAGAAAGGGGACATGGAGCTTTGTGTGTTTCTAACTTCCTATTTTTACAAACACGCCGGCCTCTGTGTTTCCCTTTACTTGTTTTTGTGTCTTCACTGGGTTGAACTTCCGCTGGGCCTGACCACTACTGAATCAAATGAATACACCCGCATCTGTCATCCCTGATTTACCTTGAGGGCATAAAAGTAAAAACCTTTACATTACAATGCCATTAGCTCTAAATGTTGATTTTGTGCTCTCTCAGGACACCTATGAGACTCTCTCGAGCCCAACTGCCAAAATATACATTTGTTTATAACCAACTCCAAACAGCGAATCGGTTCGCTGTTTTGACGATCTCAGATGCCACGCTGAATGCTGCATAAACAAAAACCAGGGGCAATTGTACTACCTTGGGAGTTTTTCGACGATATCCACAACGGGCCTAATAAAAAGAAAAGCAATGGACTTTTCAAAAAACCTAACGATTTCGGTCTTTTATGAATAAATTCATCTAACCATTGAAGTTCTCAACGCAGTGCTATTTTGAGTTGGTTGTTCATTCACAGAAAGCCTTGAAGTCTCATGGAGACGAAACGCGTCGCGTCGGCAATGATGGCTATGATTTTGCACTGTATTTTAAATGAATGATCGTCCATCAAAATATTAAATAAAGAAGAAAATTAGTTGTTTCACTAAAATGTTGGCACTCTGTATACTTTCTTAGGAGGATTGTCTATTGGTTCTGGAATAATTTTGTCTTTTGGGATTATTAATCTTGTGACACACATTATATATTATTTGGGTATGTGCTGGACATATTTAAGTAGTTTTCGGGCGTTTTTTACTGGTAGGCTAGTGTCTTATTACATCAACTAACTATACAACTGACTATACATTTATTTAACAGTTTTTTTGTGGATATCGGTTTTGTTTACATAATTCAAGGTCTAAGCACCTGACCTAATTATAACATCACTATAGCTATTGTTTTATCAGTGAATACATATTTTGTTGTCTTCCAAAATGCTACTACTTTACAATTAGGGAGCTGCTGTGCAACTGAGAAAATGGGTTCATTGAGTAAACACAGAGAAAGGGGTGCTGTTCTTATGCAGATGTCTCTCACTTTAAGGATTTTAGCCCTTTTATAAATACATGGGGGGGAACCTAAAAATTGTTTAGTCGACTGGGAGTAGACTTGTGTTCTGTTTCCCTGGCCGCACTGATGTGGGCAGGGAAACAGAACAATGCATTGCTCCTGCCCAGAGGGAGCAGCAAAAATAGCAGCTTCCTCCGGGCGGGAGCAATGCCTGCTCCGGCAGCAAGTAGAGAGCCGGCTAGTGCTGCGGGGGCCGCTTGCTTGGTGGGGGGGCACTGGGGTACCCACCTTGTAAAAATGGAGGCCCCGGGGGATGGGGTGCCCGGGCTCCCAATCGGCTCAGAGAGGGGGGCGCGTAGCCCTCCTTTCGTTTAAACTTAATATGGCTCCAGGGGATGGGGTTCACAGGGCCCAAGGAGGCTTGATGAGGGGGCAGCGTGGCCCCCCTCCCCTTTTAAAAAAAAAATACTGCCCTGGAGATGGGGTCCCAAGGGCCAAACGAGCCTCATGGCCCTCTCCCCTTAACAGAAACAGATGGCCCTTGAGGATGGGATCCCGGGGCCAAATAAGGCCTGTGGAGGGGGGCCACGTGTCCCCTCCCCTTTTAAATAAGGCAGGGCCCTGGAGGATGCGGGTCGGGGAGGGGGACCGTTCAGTCACCTTTCCTTTTATTTACATTTCGGCGCCAGGGGATGGGGTCCCTGGGACCTAATGAAGCCTAGGTGGGCATGCACCCCCCTGCCTTTATTAGTTACTCGGCCCCGGGGATAGGGTCCCTGGGTTCTAATAAGGCTCTGGGGCACATGCCCCCTCTCCTTTTTAATTGGTTTTGGTGTCAGGTATTTTGTCCCCGAGGCCTGTTAAGACTTAGATGACGAGGGCTGTGCAGCCCCCCTTCCCTTTTAAACAAAAAATGACTCCAGGATATATGTTCCCCAAGGCCTATGAACTAAAAAAAAAAAAAAGCCACAAAATTCACCAGTTATAGTTAGTAGAGCTAATTATAACTTACAGCCTCTAATGAACTCACATATTACATCACTCATGACATGTTGCTTGACATCACTTATAACATCTCAAATGATCTTATTGTGGTAGGTTTTCTATATGCTTTCAACTGAATGATTTATCATCACATGGAAAGGGTCAATGGAAAGTACAGATAACTTTGTTAGAAAGAGAAATATTAAATACCTAAATTGGAATTTTACCAACACTATTAACAATATAGTGGTAAATGTTTTGATTTACCAATCTATATAAAAAATGGTAAGATTCAGTCGAAAGCATAGTAATCGTGCTGGAGTGGTATCTATTATTCATGGTTCTTATAACAGTTCCTGCTGCCACATTGTCTGTCTTTATCATGGCTGCATAATGTTTTAAAATAAAATAGGATATTATATATCTTATGATATAATTATAAATATGCACTATTTGCATGTTTTTTAACATTGTTCTACACTTATTTATATTTGTAACTATTCTTTTTATTTAATTTAACATTATTTCTTATAGGGTTGTATTTTAATACTCTACCTCCATTATTTTGTATGGGAACGTGTTGGAGTACCAGTGGTTGGCCAACTGTAGTGATCCCATTATTACAAAAGTGTAAGTTACAGTAAAATTGTAGTTGTGTTGCAAAAAAAGTGTAAGTTACTACACAAATGTAAGCTACAAGAGTTACTACAAACGTTTACAAAAGTGCTGCTTGTGAATAGCAATTTGTTGTTAGCTTTTTAGTGCAACTTTAGTAAAACTTTAGTAAAACACTTACTACAAAGTGTAGTTTGTGACCTATATCCATAGGAGGTATGCAGCTGCGCTGAGCATGATATTCTATTTTTCTTCATAGTTGAGCGTGGGAAGGTGACGTGACTCTTGAGGGAAAGCCCCAACTGGGCTGTGATGCCCCTTCTGAATCTTGATGCCCTTTACCTCCCTCAACACTGGTAATAAATAGGGCATTTTACTCTGCACATCTGCATACATGGTTTATGCCATGCCATTTTTCATGTATATTTGTTTTAACCAAATTTATTTAATCAAAACCAGGATGCACAGGGTTAAATGTGTGCAGTAAGTTAAAATCACGTTTTTAAGGCCTTGTGACTCGGTAGGATTCATCTATGTGAAAAGTAGTTGGTGCTTGCAATCTGGGAGGCAGCAAACTATGTTTTTTTTTCATTTCAGTTTTGCTATACTTTGGCAATAAACCTGAATTGGACCTTTGCACCGTAGTAATAAATACGTTTTTGATGTGCGTTTATTAGTGCACATGCTCCTACTAACTAGTGCTATTAGGTCACATTTATATTCACTGGAATGACAACTTTCTATGTATCTATCTATATGTGTGTGCGAAATTAATGTACAGTAATTGCCTACTGCTCTCACACACAAAGAACACAAGACAACACATATATCTTTCAATGAATTAAAACTTCCTCCCGAGGCAAATACTGTTCAGTATTTCCACACCCTTACAACAGCAATTTTTTCTAGTACTCTTGACATATATTTCACGTTTAAGTAATCAAATACCTTCACAAGATCAAGAGCTAAAAATACCTAGTATGCCCAGCGAGGGGGAGACCCCTCGAGCATCTAAAATAGCCTTCCTAATTTCAGGTAGATGCTGTGGCCTGGAATGATTCCATCCATTCTCATCCTCCTATATTAGCTTGGGCAATGCTGGGAGCGATCTCTTCACCAGCATTTTGCTCAGAATTTTGTAATCTGTCTACAATGGATAAATATCTATACGCAGAGTCACTGGAATTAACAATGCTGGTGTGTTTTTCGCATAATTATAGATTTGCCTCAGTTGCCACATAATCTATTATCTGTTGCATAATTTAATGATTTTACCATTAAAAAAATGGTGGCTCAAATGTATCAAGAATGAGCCAACACAAGTTGCTGTTAAATGGGAGGCCTTTCTCAAAAAAGTTGACTAGTCAACTTCCAGTGGCCTATTGATGTATTTAAATGCTAATCTGTTAATAATGACGTCGAACCTCCGCCCAGACATTTTTAACGAATTTGAAAAGACAAAATAATGCAGCAATAGTGTCACAACATTTCTACACTACACCGCACAATTTAGTTACCTACGCAGCACTATTTGATATTTACCTGTCTCATAATTCTAGTTGCCCTCTCTATAGGTCACCATAGCTAATGGTTCTCGGTCTGGCTTTGGCAGTGACACCATCAATGTCTTGCTAGTAGTAGGTAGCCACTAGCCCGCCTTGAAAGCCTCTGCAACCTGTGCCATTAGCCTCAGTGCCAGTTGGGCTGCATATGTATTGTAAATCTCATTTGCGAGTTTTGCAACAAGTTCCAACAGAGTCCTTTTGATTTGCTGGATTGTCATCCGGTCTTCGAACTCCTCTGCTCAATCACGGGGCAGCTGGGGTAATAACCAGTCCTTCCAAGAATGTCTCTCTTGCTTCCGAGTATCGGTCTTCCCTGTCTTCGTAAAGTTTACTGTAGTATTCATACATTGGCCCATTCGTTTTCCATTTGAGCATGTAGGATGCAGTCTGCGTTCACTTTTATTGTCATTATTAGAGTACCCCTGCTTTCTGGTTTGATCAGCCAGTATAATAGTCTGCCAGCTTTGTCCTCCTTGTTACGAGTTCTTGCTCTGTAGGCAGTGTAATCCATCCAAACACCACAGCTTCTCAGTAAGAGTGGTATGTTCTTTGGCCTGCCAAAGAGATTCTGAATCTCTTGCTTAAGGCTGTGCTGTATGTTCCAACACTATCAGAATGTTTTCTAGGGCTTGTAAGTCTAATTCTAAGGTTTTACAACCCCCTATTTTAGCATTTATGCAGTGTCCTCTAAAAAACACTATTAAACCTTCCCACTGTATGAGGTGGAAGGAAGCTGACCCTTCATTGTCCTGAAAGCAGTTATCTATAATCTCACTCAGCGTAATGCTAAAGGCTGGATCATCTAGCGTACCATTTTGTAACTGCCATGTGGTTATTGGTGTGAGGCCTTGGTCAAATTCAGTGCTGATTTCTAGAGGGTTATGATCTGAGATTATTTTTCCCAGCTATTCTGCCTGGCTCTCTGAAGTCTGAAGCTAGCCAGAAGACATTTTGTGGTCTCACTGAGCATGCGAATCGTGCAGTGGAGACCCCTGAACTCCTTGATTCCTAGGTCTTCATATATCTATTAGGTCCCAGTGTCCCATTTAGTGACTTAGCATTGTGTCTAGTTAGGACTATTGGGGAATGGGATGGTGCAACTAGTCTAAAACTGTGTCAGTTACACTATTGAAAACCTCCTAGAAACCAAGGATGATATTCTCATTTTGCAAGCTTCCCTGACAATAAGGCTGGTAACTTGGTGTTGCTGGCATACATACTGCCCAGTAACACTGGAGTATCATCTAATTTGCTCTGCACTAGTGCACATCTACCCTCTCACTTCAAAATTTCAGAGTCCGGTTTAACCGGTACCCAAGGCTTCACCCACACAAGGAATACCTAAGCATAATAGGAATAACTTGTTTAATGTGTCTGACCCCTCCACCTTACGATGCAGTTGTGCTTCTTCAGTATCTGTCAATGGCTCCTTGAATGAAGGCTATATGAGCCTATTGCGTTTGAGGAAAAAATTTATTATCTGTTGTTTATTATCTGTGCACGTTACCAGACATCCATTTAAGAAGATTACCGACTCATAGTTCTTAATCATTCCTGGCCTCTATTGTTACTATCCCCATACATCTTGTGCAGCCATTGTTGATTGTCCTTTCCCCGCATGCAGCTGCAAGAGTTAGAGCATCTTTTAATTTGTGTGCCTCCTGATTTGATTCAACCATCCCTTATCTCCCAGTCCCCAGACACAGAAATAACACTCACCCATTCCAACATACAACTGTACAGTAGTACACTTAATGCACTCTTCATTGCCATCCACACCGGCACAAAGTAAAAGGAGCCGGTTAGTGTTTCTCACCATGGGGTATTAACATACGCTCCCATCTGTTGCCCCTGCTTTTATTCCAAAATAACCAATATATCATTCTAGACCTGAATGGAATTGCTGTGTTTGTCAACTAGTGTATGGTTACTATACCCAGGTGAGGGCTTTTTGACCGGGTCAATCATGGAGGCCAACCCCATGTCTCAGTGGTGAATGGCAGTATCCCAGTCCTTGTGAGTGCAAGCTACAAGCGCAATACCTGAAGAAATGGATCTGGAGGCTATAGGTAGAGGAATAGGGTGTGTCAATACTTCTATGCTACGCATATTTTCCAAGATCAGGTGCCAACAAGTCCTCTGCAGTTTTTGGGGTGATGATGGGCAGATCTGCCATTTTACTTCCAGGCATGTTGTGGATTAATTATCTGTTCCTCGGAATCTGTTCACAGGAGGTGAATGGCTTTACTGAGCCCTTTAATGCGGCAGCCCTCATCTCTTTCTGTGTCTGCAAAGGGTGGGGGGGAGCAGATGGTGATTTGGAATGTTTTTGATTGCCAGGATGATTTCTCCTTCTCTAATGTCTTAAGGCTTGCTGTGCTAACTGATTTCAAGAGACCTCTTCGCCCCAGATCTATACTATTTTGTTCAGACCCAAACCACCTCCAGTTGAGTAAAGAAGTTGGGTCATCATTATTGTGGTCTGGCTTGATAGCGCTGTGGTTGCCAGACAATTGTGTGAGAATCACCAGGAGAGAAGTTGTGTCTCCACCCACATGTTGGCAGCCAAGAGTTCATGGTTTGATTGGTCAGACGTGTGCCTCCACCTAAAAAAATGCTTGTGCTACACAAGTTTTTATCCAGCTATCTGAGTTTGAACTTTCAGGGGTGCACACTTGAGATTGGAATGCTATTAAACTGTCTGTATAACTAGATACTTTATGTTGTTTTTTCTCTGACAGCAGTACAGATGGGATAAGGGCAGTCATTAACCTACGTGGATTTTTAGGTGTGGCCTGACAGTGCAACTGTCACCTGATGTTTCAACCAATACCAATATTATTATGCAGTGCTTCCACACAAATATATATCCATTCCCATGGTATGTACTGGTAATGCTCATAATAGCATACACCATTCCTTTAAAGCCAGACCTATTGGCATTACCAATGCTTTTTTCGAGTTATGCCACAAACAAGAGGGCGTTCCCTCAGTTTGTGCTTCATACCAAGAAAGGATGAACGCCGATGCTGCACCAGTAGCGTGTAATCTGGGAAGATCATAACTCTACACCCATCAATGCTTTTCTGGCAACATGTAGGATCACATAGCTAACCCGAAGGTTCAGAAGTTTTGCCACCTCTGTGGACAGTCACTTTTCTATATATAGCACTACGTGTTGGGGTTCTGGTCCATCTGGCTGTTCTATAATACAGATGTTACTGATCTTGGCACTTCCTTCCGTGCCCCCTAGCTCTTCCCTCCATAAAACGGACTGTATTTGGTTGGAATCCTGCAGAGAGGTTTTATTTTGGTGGCTCTTTCTGCTAGTCTTCACTGGTCCTCCCTCAAGATCCACTGGAACAGCATCCACCTTTACTTCTAGCACGTTCCTAATCTCTGTTATTGCTACTAATATTCTGTCCAGTTTATCAGGTTCTCGGGACGCTGAAGCCAGTCTGGGTCCAGTTTGTTTACATCTTCAGTATTCAGTGCCTTTCCCCAGTTCCTATTTCTGCCACGTGTGTGGGTCTGTTGGGCTTATACCTGCCCGTATTCTGCACCCACGTCCTTCAGGCATGGTGGTGGGGGCTCAATGTACATAGCTGATACCTTAAAGTTCTCATTCAGTGTGGTCTCCCCTACATAAATCTCCTTAAAAATGTGTATATCCTCGACCTGCCCGTTTCTCAGGGGTTCCCTCCTAAGGCCTGTGAGCCTTCCCGACTGGGCACGAGTAGCTCGTCCCCTATCCACTCGAGGGGGTGAATTCCATTGGGGTTGGTCCACCTTCTTTTGCGCAGGACCCAGAGTGGCGCGTCATGCAGGTAAAATTATCCCTCCACACCCCTCTTTTTAGGTCTCGACCTACAGCATTGCTTTAGCAATGCTTGTTTGTTGAGATTATAGTAAGAGGTCCGAAAAGTCTACCTAGCTGCTGATCACGTACAGTTCATGTGATTCAGGCGCGTGCACATCAAACACTATCGGCCTCGGCATCAGACTTCAAAGGAATGCTCACCCGGCATCAGACTTCAAACGAATGCACTCCCCCACTCCCGCATCAGACTTCAAACAAATGCGCTCCCCCGCCCCGCCACAGCAAGGCCGAGAGCTTGTTCTCCTTACCATGCACCCACCATTGTCTCTGTGTGCCTCTCAAAACTGCCCCTCCCCCTCCCCCACCTCAAAGCACTTCTTACGGCCGCACAGCCGGCCGTCTCACCATCGATCACTTTCACGGCCGCTCTATTTTAGGAGGTCTCTTTTACCAAGTAGTGCAAGCTGATCACCCTAAATTGCTTGCTTCTTATTGGATGACTTGTCTTCGCCTTCTTCTGTTTGTCTCTCCCAGGAGTATCTTTACCATCTTTTGTTTGGATGTCTTGTATTCTTTTACTGTCAACATTTAGGAAACTATTTTGTTTTTCTTTCAGCACCCCTTGAGTGTATGTGTTTTCCAGCTCCCTCCATTGTGTCTTAGTGTGCTGTTTCCCTCTCAACACTGGCTGACCCCTGTGCTCTTGGTGCCTCTCCTGTGTGTTCTTTGTCCCACTCACTTCACCCACGACTTTATTTTCATTTTATATCCCTCCTCCCTTCAAACCCATTCCCCTTTGATGTCCTACCCTCACAATCATATGTTTTTCCCCACTTTTTTATTTGGAAGGTCCAACAGCTGCCATTTAGCTCCACTACATCAATAACACTATTGCTCGCTTTGCCGAAGTACGTGACGTCTGTAATATAAGACCAATCAGTTAAAAGAAAATGGTATATGGCGCCTGTGTCATGCCGTGATTAGCAACAGCAGCTGCATCATCTCACCTTTGCTTTTTTTTTTTTTGCCGATGCACTACAGCGTCGCTGTAAAGCATTTTGCTGATGCTTAACAGCATCTGCAACAATCATTAGCAAAGCCAGTGGGTGCAAAAGGCAAGCCCTATTGGTCTTACCAATGCTTTTTTATTTTTGGTTGCCGAAAGGCTGTTTTTGTATAGTAATATTTTCTTTCAGATAACCGCACGCCCCCCACCTTTAGATAACCGCACTGCCCCCAATGCTTGCTGTTACAACCTACGCCCATTTGTACTGAAGTAAAGAACAAACTGAACCTACAGAAAAGAGCTTTCTCAAAGTTTGCATTACCAGCTATTGGGCTCTTTTCAGAAGAGCTGATGTGAGATAGTCACAAGTGCCAGAATTGACCAGTGAATAGCTCTAACAGGTGGGTTCTTCCCTGCTAGGTCTTGCTGCTTCATTTGTGGCCAGGATCTTCTTTACTGACTTCACACTACATCCAGAAAGTCAGGACTGGCAGAGCCCTCTGTGATGTTTGACTCTACCATGTTGAAATTAACCTGGCCAGCAGGCAGAAGTGCCCTTGACCAGAGATCCTACTCTGTGGGTACTCTACCGCCCTCACCCTACCACTCTACCTTCCCTCACTCTACCACTCTACCTTCCCTCACTCTACCACTCTACTGCCCTCCCTCTACCACTCTCCCGCCCTCACTCTACCACACTACAGCACTCACTCTACCGCCCTCACTCTACCACTCTACTGCCCTCACTCTACCGCTCACACTCTACCACTCTATCGCCCTCACTCTACCTCTCTACCGCCCTCACTCTACCACTCTACCGCCCTCACTCTACCACTCTACCACCCTCACTCTACCACTCTACCGCCCTCACTCTACCACTCTACCGCCCTCACTCTACCACTCTACCGCTCTCACTCTACCGCTCTCACTCTACCGCCCTCACTCTACCCCTCTACCGCCCTCACTCTACCCCTCTACCGCCCTCACTCTACCCCTCTACCGCCCTCACTCTACTACTCTACCGCCCTCACTCTACCACTCTACCGCCCTCTCTCTACCACTCTACAGCCCTCTCTCTACCGCCCTCATTCTACCACCCTCCCTGTACCAGTCTACCGCCCTCACTCTACCACTCTACCGCCCTCACTCTACCACTGTACCGCTCTCACTCTACCGCCCTCACTCTACCGCTCACTCTACCACTCTACCGCCCTCACTCTACCACTCTACCGCCCTCCCTCTACCACTCTACCGCCCTCACTCTACCACTCTACTGCCCTCACTCTACCACTCTACCGCCCTCACTCTACCGCCCTCACTCTACCACTCTACCGCCCTCACTCTACCACCCTTTCTCTACCACTCTACCGCCCTCTCTCTACCGCCCTCACTCTACCACCCTCCCTCTACCAGTCAACCGCCCTCACTCTACCACTCTACCGCCCTCACTCTACCGCCCTCACTCTACCACTGTACCGCCCTCACTCTTCCGCCCTCACTCTACCTCCCTCTCTACCCCCTCACTCTACCACTCTAGCACCCTCACTCTACCGCCCTTACTCTACCACTCTACCGCCCTCACTCTACCACTCTACCGCCCTCACTCTACCGCCCTCACTCTACCACTCTACCGCCCTCACTCTACCACCCTCACTCTACCGCCCTCACTCTACCACTCTACCGCCCTCACTCTACCGCCCTCACTCTACCACTCTACCGCCCTCACTCTACCACCCTCACTCTACCGCCCTCACTCTACCACTCTACCGCCCTCACTCTACCGCCCTCACTCTACCACTCTACCGCCCTCACTCTACCACCCTCACTCTACCAGTCTACCGCCCTCACTCTACCACCCTCACTCTACCGCCCTCACTCTACCACTCTACCGCCCTCACTCTACCGCCCTCACTCTACCGCCCTCTCTACCACCACCCTCACTCTACCGCACTCTCTACCACTCTACAGCCCCCAAGCCCTCACTCTACCACTCTACAGCCCTCACTGTACCGCCCTCACTCTACCACTCTACCGCCCTCACTCTACCGCCCTCACTCTACCACTCTACCGCCCTCATTCTACCACTCTACCGCCCTCATTCTACCACTCTACCGCCCTCACGCCCTCACTCTACCGCCCTCACTCTACCGCCCTCACTCTACCACTCTACCGCCCTCACTCTACTGCACTCACTCTACCACTCTCACTCTACCGCCCTCACTCTACCACTCTACCGCTCTCACGCCCTCACTCTATCCCCCCACTCTACCACCCTCACTCTACCACTCTACCGCCCTCACTCTACCACCCTCACGCCCCCACTCTACCGCCCTCACTCTACCACCCTCACTCTACCACTCTACCACCCTAACTCTACCGCCCTCACTCACTCTACTGCCCTCACTCACTCTACCACCCTCAGTCACTCTATCGCCCTCCCTCACTCTATCTATCTATCGCCCTCCCTCACTCTATCTATCGCCCTCCCTCACTCTATCTATCTATCGCCCTCCCTCACTCTATCGCCCTCCCTCACTCTATCGCCCTCCCTCACTCTATCGCCCTCCCTCACTCTATCGCCCTCCCTCACTCTTATTGCCCTCCCTCACTCTATCTATTGCCCTCCCTCTATTTTACGCCCTCTATCTAGTTGCCTCCCTCCCTCTATCGCCCTCACTGTATTTATTTATTTATTTATTTTAACGACTTGTAGAGCGCCTGGTGACCCGAAGGCATCCCCGCGCTGTAATGATTTGGATATCCAGATGAGATGGAGGAGGAAAAAAAACAAAAGAAAAGGGGGGGACGTTATTTCGGAAATAGAAGTGTTTTCAATTTTTTTCTGAAAATAAGATAGCTGGGTTCCAGTCTGAGGGTACGGGGGAGTGAGTTCCATCCGGTGGAAGCTTTCACAGAGAAGCGTCGGCCTCCAGTGCGTGTCTTTTTAAATTTGGGGATGTTGGCTAGATGTTCATTCTCGGACCGCAGGGATCTGGGAGCTATATAAGGAGTTACCAGGTCGCTGAGAATCGGAGGGCCAGCTCCATTAATCAGTTTGTAAGCCGTGCACATGGCTTTGAATTCCACCCTTTGACGCACCGGGAGCCAGTGCAGGGCTTTGATGCCAGGTTTAGCTGACACTCTGGAGGGAAGGTTCATGAGTAGTCGGGCTGCAGCGTTCTGTGTTCGTTGTATTTTAGCCAAGGTGGCCTCTGGGACACCCAGGTAAACCATGTTACTGTAGTCCAACCGTGACAGAATTAGCCCTTGGACTAGGAGTTTTCTGGAGGTGGGCGGGAGTAGGGGAAGAATCTTGCGGGTGGTGCGCATAAGCCCAAAACAGGTTCCTGCAGTTTTGGCCGCTTGTGTTTTCATTGAGAGCTCGGGTTCTAGCCAGACTCCTAGGGTCTTAATTTCTTTTTTCGGGGTGGGAATTTCCCCGAACACGTCTGGCCAGGCTGATGGGGGGATGGTCACCCATTGCTTTCCCATGAGCATCACTTCGGTCTTCGACCCGTTTAATTTGAGTGATGATTCACACATCCAGCCATAGATTTTCGTAAGGCAATTTGCCAAATTGTCTGGGTGGTCGTCTAGTTGGGATAGGGAGACGATCAGCTGTATCACCCTCCCTCTCTTCCACCCACCTCCTTCTCTAACTTCCTGTTCTCTTCTCTCATGCTGATCTGCTGCTCTCTTCCACCCTGCCTCCTTCTCTAACTCCCTGTTCTCTTCTCTTCTCCTGTGCTAATCTGCTGTTCTCTTCCACCCGCCTCTTTCTCTAACTCCCTGTTCTCTTCTCCTGTGCTGATCTTCTGCTCTCTTCCACCCGCCTCCTTCTTTAACTCCATGTTCTCTTCTCCTCTGCTGATCTGCTGCTCTCTTCCACCCACCTCCTTCTCTAACTGCCTGTTCTCTTCTCTCGTGCTGATCTGCTGCTCTCTTCCACTCTGCCTCCTTCTCTAACTCCCTGTTCTCTTCTCCTGTGCTGATCTGCTGCTCTCTTCCACCCCGCCTCCTTCTTTAACCTGTTTTCTTCTCCTGTGCTAATATGTTGTTCTCTTCCACCCGCTTCCTTCCTTAATTCCCTGTTCTCTTCTCCTTGCCGATCTGCTGTTCTCTTCCACCGCCTCTTTCTCGAACTCACTGTTGTCTTCTCCTGTGCTGATTTGCTGCTCTCTTCTACCCCATCTCCTTCTTTAACTCCCTGTTCTCTTCTCCTGTGCTGATCTGCTGCTCTCTTCCACCCGCCTCCTTTAACACCATGTTCTCTTCTGCTGTGCTGTTATGCTGCTCTCTTCCACCCACCTCCTTCTCCAACTCCCTGTTCTCTTCTCCCGAGCTGATCTAATGCTCTCTTCCACCCGCCTTCTTCTATAGCTCCCTGTTCTCTTCTTTTCTCCTGTGCTGATCTGCTGATCTCTTCCACCCGCCTCCTTCTTTAACTCCCTGTTCTCTTTTGCAGTGCTGATCTGCTGCTCTCTTCCACGCCGCCTCCTTCTTTAACTCCCTGTTCTCTTCTCCTGTGCTAATCGCTGCTCTCTTCCACCGCCTCCTTCTTTAACTCCCTGGTCTCTTCTCCTGTGCTGATCTGCTGCTCTCATCCACCCCACCTTCTTCTTTAACTCCCAGGTCTCTTCTCTTCTCCTGTGCTGAACTGCTGTTCTATTCCACCCGCCTCCTTCTTTAACTCCATGTTCTCTTTTGCAGTGCTGATCTGCTGCTCTCTTCCACGCCGCCTCCTTCTTTAACTCCCTGTTCTCTTCTCCTGTGCTAATATGTTGTTCTCTTCCACCCGCTCCTTCTTTAACTCTTTTTTCTCCTGTGCTGATCTGCTGTTCCCTTCAACCACCTCCTTCTCTCACTCCCAGTTCTCTTCTCTTGTGCTGATCAGCTGCTCTCTTCCACCCCACCTCCTTCTTTAACTCCCTGTTCTCTTCTCTTCTCCTATGCTGATCTGCTACTCTCTTCAACCCGCCTCTTTCCTGAACTCCCTGTTCTGTTCTCCCGTGCTGATCTGCTGCCCTCTTCCAGCCGCCCCTTCTCGAACTCCCTGTTCTCTTCTCCTGTGCTGATCTGCTCTTCTCTTCCACCCCGCCTCATTCTCTAACCCCTTGTTGGCTTCTCCTGTGATGATATTTTTGCTCTCTTCCATCTGCCTCCTTCTCTAACTCCCTTTTCTCTTCTCTGGTGCTGATCTTCTGTTCTCTTTCACCCCGTCTCCTTCTTTAACTCCCTGTTCTCTTCTCCTGTGCTAATCGCTGCTCTCTTCCACCGCCTCCTTCTTTAACACCCTGGTCTCTTCTCCTGTGCTGATCTGCTGCTCTCATCCACCCCACCTTCTTCTTTAACTCCCAGGTCTCTTCTCTTCTCCTGTGCTGAACTGCTGTTCTATTCCACCCGCCTCCTTCTTTAACTCCATGTTATCTTCTCCTCTGCTGATCTGCTGCTCTTGTCCACCCCAACTCCTTCTTTAACTCCGTTCGCTTCTCTTCTACTGTGCTGATCTGCTGTTCTCTTTCACCCCGCCTCCTTCTCTAACTCCCTGTTCTCTTCTCCTGTACTAATATGTTGTTCTCTTCCACCCGCTTCCTTCTTTACCTCTGTTTTTTCTCCTGTGCTGATCTGCTGTTCCCTTCCACCACCTCCTTCTCTAACTCCCTGTTCTCTTCTCCCATGCTGATCTGCTGTTCTCTTCCTCCCGCTTCCTTCTCAAACTCCCTGTTCTCTTCTCCCGTGCTGATCTGCTGTTCCCTTCCACCGCCTCCTTCTTTAACTCCCTTTTCTCTTCTCATGTGCTAATCTGCTGTTCTCTTTCACCCTGCCTCCTTCTCTAACTCCCTGTTCTCTTCTCCTGTGCTGAAATGCTGTTCTCTTCCACCTGCCTCCTTCTTTCACTCCCTGTTCTCTTCTCCTGTGCTGATCTGCTGCTCTCTTCCACTCACCCCCTTCTTTAACTTCTCCTGTGCAGATCTGCTGTTCTCTTTCACCCGCCTCCTTCTTTCACGCCCTGTTCTCTTCTCCTGTGCTGATCTGCTGCTCTCTTCCACCCCACTTCCTTCTTTAACTCCCTGTTCGCTTCTCTTCTCCTATGCTGATCTGCTACTCTCTTCAACCCGCCTCCTTCCTTGACTCCCTGTTCTCTTCTCCTGTGCTGATCTGCTCTTCTCTTCCACCCGCCTCATTCTCTAACCCCCTGTTGCCTTCTCCTGTGATTATATTTTTGCTCTCTTCCATCTGCCTCCTTCTCTAACTCCCTTTTCTCTTCTCTGGTGCTGATCTGCTGTTCTCTTGCACCCCGCCTCCTTCTCTAACTCCCTGTTCTCTTCTACTGTACTGATCTGCTGTTCTTTTCCCCCGCCTCCTTCTGTAACTCCCGGTTCTCTTCTCCTGTGCCGATCTGCTGTTCTCTTCCACCCCGCCTCCTTCTTTAACTCCCTGTTCTCTTCTCCTGTGCTGATCTGCTGCTATCATCCACCCACCTCCTTCTCGAACTCCCTGTTCTCTTCTCTTCTCTCGTGCTGATCTGCTGCTCTCTTCCACCCGCCTCCTTCTTTAACTCCCTGTTAACTTCTGCTGATCTGCTGCTCTCTTCCACCTCACCACCTTCTCTAACTCCCTTTTCTCTTCTCTTCTCCTGTGCCGATCTGCTGCTCTCTTCCACCCCACCTCCTTCTTTAACTCCCTGTTCTCTTTTGCTGTGCTGATCTGCTGCTCTCTTCCACCCACCTCCTTCTCTAATTCCCTGTTCTCTTTTCCCGTACTGATCTGCAGCTCTCTTCCACCGCCTCCTTCTCTAGCTCCCTGTTCTTTTCTCTTCTCCTGTGCCGATCTGCTGTTCTCTTCCACTGCTTCCTTCTTTAACTCCCTGTTCTTTTCTCCTGTGCTGATCTGCTGCTCTCGTCCACCCCAACTTCTTCTTTAACTCCGTTCGCTTCTCTTCTACTGTGCTGATCTGTTATCTTTCACCCGCCTACTTCTCTAACTCCCTGTTCTCTTCTCCTGTGCTAATATGTTGTTCTCTTCCACCCGCTCCTTCTTTAACTCTCTTTTTTCTCCTGTGCTGATCTGCTGTTCCCTTCCACCACCTCCTTCTCTCACTCCCAGTTCTCTTCTCTTGTGCTGATCAGCTGCTCTCTTCCACCCCACCTCCTTCTTTAACTCCCTGTTCTCTTCTCTTCTCCTATGCTGATCTGCTACTCTCTTCAACCCGCCTCTTTCCTGAACTCCCTGTTCTGTTCTCCCGTGCTGATCTGCTGCCCTCTTCCACCCGCCCCTTCTCGAACTCCCTGTTCTCTTCTCCTGTGCTGATCTGCTCTTCTCTTCCACCCCGCCTCATTCTCTAACCCCTTGTTGGCTTCTCCTGTGATGATATTTTTGCTCTCTTCCATCTGCCTCCTTCTCTAACTCCCTTTTCTCTTCTCTGGTGCTGATCTGCTGTTCTCTTTCACCCCGTCTCCTTCTCTAACTCCCTGTTCTCTTCTCCTGGACTGATCTTCTGTTCTTTTCCCCCGCCTCCTTCTGTAACTCCGGGTTCTCTTCCCCTGTGCCAATCTGCTGTTCTCCTCCACCCCACCTCCTTCTTTAACTCCCTGTTCTCTTCTCCTGTGGTGATCCGCTGCTCTCATTCACCCACCTCCTTCTCTAACTCCCTGTTCTCTTCTCTTCTCTCGTGCTGATCTGCTGCTCTCTTCCACCCGCCTCCTTCTTTAACTCCCTGTTCTCTTCTACTGTGCTGATCTGTCCCTCTCTTCCACCCACCTCCTTCTCTAACTCCCTGTTCCCTTCTCTTCTCTCGTGCTGATCTGCTGCTCTCTTCCACCCTTCCTCAACTCCCTGTTCTCTTCTGCTGTGCTGATCTGTTCCTCTATTCCACCCACCTCCTTCTCTAACTCCCTGTTCTCTTCTCTTCTCCTGTGCCGATCTGCTGCTCTCTTCCACCCCACCTCTTTCTTTAACTCCCTTTTCACTTCTCGTCTCCTGTGCTGATCTGCTGCTCTCTTCCACCCGCCTCCTTCTTTAACTGCCTGTTCTTATCTCCCGTGCTGAACTGCTGTTCTCTTCCACCCGCTTCCTTCTTTAAATCCCTGTTCTCTTCTCCTGTGCTGAACTGCTGTTCTCTTCCACCCCGCCTCCTTCTTTAACTCCCTGTTCTTTTCTCCCGTGCTGATCTGCTGCTCTCTTCCACCCCGCCACCTTCTTTAACTCCCTGTTCTTTTCTCCCGTGCTGAACTGCTGTTCTCTTCCACCCGCCTCCTTCTTTAACTCTGTTCTTTTTTCCTGTGCTGATCTGCTGCTCTCTTCCACCTGCCTCCTTCTTTCACTCCCTGTTCTCTTCTCCTGTGGTGATCCGCTGCTCTCATCCACCCACTTCCTTCTCTAACTCCCTGTTCTCTTCTCTTCTCTCGTGCTGATCTGCTGCTCTCTTCCACCCCACCTCCTTCTTTAACTCCATGTTCTCTTCTGCTGTGCTGATCTGTTCCTCTCTTCCACCCACCTCCTTCTCTAACTCCCTGTTCCCCTCTCTTCTCTCGTGCTGATCTGCTGCTCTCTTCCACCCTTCCTCCTTCTTTAACTCCCTGTTCTCTTCTGCTGTGCTGATCTGTTCCTCTCTTCCACCCACCTCCTTCTCTAACTCCCTGTTCCCCTCTCTTCTCTCGTGCTGATCTGCTGCTCTCTTCCACCCTTCCTCCTTCTTTAACTCCCTGTTCTCTTTTGCTGTGCTGACTGCTGCTTTCTTCCACCTGCCTCCTTCTTTAACTCCCTGTTCTATTCTCCTTTGCTAATCTGCTGTTCTCTTCCACCCGCCCCTTTCTCTAACTCCCTGTTCTCTTCTCCTGTGCTGATCTGCTGCTCTCTTCCACCACATCTCCTTCTTTAACTTCCTGTTCTATTTTGCTGTGCTGATCTGCTGCTTTCTTCCACCCACCTCCTTCTCTAGTTCCCTGTTCTCTTCTCCTGTGCCGATCTGCTGTTCTCTTCCACCGCCTCCTTCTTTCACTCCCTGTTCTCTTCTCCTGTGCTGATCTGCTGCTCTCTTCCACCCCACCTCGTTCTTTAACTCCCTGTTCACTTCTCATCTCCTGTGCTGATCTGCTGCTCTCTTCCATCCGCCTCCTTCTTTAACTCCCTGTTCTGTTCTCCCATGCTGATCTGCTGCTCTCTTCCACCCCGCCCCCTTCTCCAACTCCCTGTTCTCTTCTCCCGTGCTGATCTGCTGTTCCCTTCCACTGCCTCCTTCTCTAACTCCGTGTTTTCTTCTCCCGTGCTGATCTGCTGCTCTCTTCCACCCACCTCTTTCTCTAACTCTGTTCTCTTCTCCTGTGCTGATCTGTTGCTCTCTTCCACCCGCCTCCTTCTTCAACTCCCTGTTCTCTTCTCCCGTGCTGATCTGCTGTTCCCTTCCACCGCCTCTTCTCCAACTCCCTGTTCTCTTCTCCCGTGCTGATCTGCTGTTCCCTTCCACTGCCTCCTTCTTTAACTCCCTGTTCTCTTCTGCTATGCTGATCTGCTGCTCTCTTCCACATACATCCTTCTCTAACTGCACACACACACATACAGCCATACACACACACACATACAACCACACACACACACAACCACACACCCCACACCACACAATCTCACACAAAACCACACACTCAACCACACACACACAACCCCCCACACACATAACCACACCCAACCGCACACACAACCACACACACACAACCACACCCAACCCCACACACAACCCCACACACAACCCCACATACAAACACACATATCACCACACACACAACCACACACACCTACATACAACCACACACACACAACCACATACCCAACCACCCACACACACACAACCACACACCCAACCACCCACACCCAACCACCCACACCCAACCACCCACACCCAACCACCCACACACACCCACCCACACACACCCACCCACACACACCCACCCACCCACACACACCCACACACCCACACCCACCCACATCCACACACACCCACACACACCCACACACACACCCACACACACACCCACACACACAACCACACACACAACCACACACACAACCACACACACAACCACACACACAACCACACACACAACCACACACACAACCACACACACAACCACACACAACCACACACCCAACCACACACCCAACCACCCACACCCAACCACCCACACCCAACCACCCACACACACCCACCCACACACACCCACCCACACCCACCCACACACACCCACACACCCACACACACCCACACACATCCACACACACCCACACACACCCACACACACACCCACACACACCCACACACACACCCACACACACAACCACACACACAACCACACACACAACCACACACACAACCACACACACAACCACACACACAACCACACACACAACCACACACACAACCACACACACAACCACACACACACAACCACACACACGACCACACCAACCACACACACAACCACACACATACAACCACACACACACACACAACCGCACACACACAACCTCACACACACAATGGCACACACAATACCACGCACACACAATACCACACACACAATACCACACACACAATACCACACACACAATCACACACACACAATCACACACACACAACCACACACATCTATATATCGCCCTCCACTCTATCGCCCTCACTCTATCTATCTGTCGCCCTCACTCTATCTATCGCCCTCACTCTCTATCTATCAATCTATCTATCTGTCTATCTATCTCTATCTATCTATCGCCCTCACTCTATCTATCGCCCTCACTCTATCTATCGCCCTCACTCTATCTATCGCCCTCACTCTTATCTGTCGCCCTCACTCTATCTATCTCCCTCACTCTATCGCCCTCACTCTATCTATCAATTGCCCTCACTCTATCGCCCTCACTCTCTATCAATCGTATCTATCTATCTATCTATCTGCCTCACTCTATCTATCGCCCTCACTCTAGCTATCTATCGTCCTCACTCTATCTAGCTATCTATCTATCTCCCTCACTCTATCTATCGCCCTCACTCTATCTATCTATGGCCCTCACTCTATCTATCTAGCTATCTATCTATCTATCACCCTCACTCTATCTATTGCCCTCACTCTATCGCCCTCACTCTAGCTATCTATCGTCGTCACTCTATCTAGCTATCTATGTATCGCCCTCACTCTATCTGTCTATCGCCCTCACTCTATCTGTCTATCGCCCTCACTCTATCTGTCTATCTATCACCCTCACTCTATCGCCGACACTCTATTTATCTATATATCTATCGCCCTCACTCTATTTATCTGTTTATCTATCGCCCTCACTCTATTTATCTATCGCCCTCACTCTATTTATCTATCGCCCTCACTCTATTTATCTATCGCCCTCACTCTATTTATCTATCGCCATCACTCTATTTATCTATCGCCCTCACTCTATTTATCTATCGCCCTCACTCTATTTATCTATCGCCCTCACTCTATTTATCTATCGCCCTCACTCTATTTATCTATCGCCCTCACTCTATTTATCTATCGCCCTCACTCTATCTGTCGCCCTCACTCTATCTGTCGCCCTCACTCTATCTGTCGCCCTCACTCTATCTTTCGCCCTCACTCTATCTTTCGCCCTCACTCTATCTATCTTTCACCCTCACTCTATCTATCTTTCACCCTCACTCTATCTATCTTTCGCCCTCACTCTATCTATCTTTCGCCCTCACTCTATCTATCTTTCGCCCTCACTCTATCTATCTTTCGCCCTCACTCTATCTATCTTTCGCCCTCACTCTATCTATCTTTCGCCCTCACTCTATCTATCTTTCGCCCTCACTCTATCTATCTTTCGCCCTCACTCTATCTATCTTTCGCCCTCACTCTAGCTATCTATCGCCCTCACTCTAGCTATCTATCGCCCTCACTCTATCGCACCACCACAGCATCACTCAGGGGCATCACAGCATCACTCAGGGGCGCCACAAAATCACTACGCGATACCACAGCATGACTGAACGCCACAGAATCATTTGTCGCCACCACAACATCACTCCGCGCCACCACACCATCAATCTGTGCAACCATTCAAGAACAACTGGTTCAAATATGTTCTCTCAATGTTTCAAGCTTGATTACAAATGTCACAAAAAGATGTTAATATTTCACTTCCGGTCTTGGATTTTCATCACAATAAAATACACTGGACATATTCTTCACAAAAGTTATTTACAAAAGTTTAAGCTATTGCCATTATAAATTACAATAACTTTTTTTTAAGTATTAATTATTTAAAAAAATTAAAAGCCATTGTTATTTGTAATATCAATACATCTGAGTCACGTAAATACAAAACATGTTGCATTACAAATGCTATAGGTGTCACATTTGCAAAAGTTAAAAGTATTGGCATTGTAAATGACAAAGCTATTAATTTCGCTATTTTCAAAACCAACACAAAAATAAAAAATGTCATTTACAAGACCAATAGCTCAAAGCTTCCTAATGCGAGACCTATTGCACTGCAAATGCTTGGTTTTTTTTTTCAGCATGACTAGACCCCACAGTACAAAATTATGCTTGCAATTTTTTCACTGTCCCTTATTTCAGAATCGACCTCCATGAAGATTATGAATGAAGGGAGCTCACACCCATGTATACATGCAATCACCAGCCATTTCTGGATGAGCTAGATTGCTTTGCTCGTGCAAAGTGTATTGTCGCAAAATAAGAGAATATATAATCCAATATTGGTTTGACAGCCAACAAAGTATTCCATGAGCGCAACTCTTTTGTAGGCTCCAGCAGTAAAATTCATGCTATGTTTAGTTTCCCTTACAGTATTTTAGATTTTTCTGGAGTGCTAGATACTTCTGAGGACTGCACATTCCGCGACATATAGAGTATGAGGTAATGTGCTTTACTCAGAAGCAGACTACTGTATGATGAATTATAACAAAAAGTGTAATTGGAACAGTAATACACTATTTTCATAGACATACCTGTATGCAGTAAAGTAAGTTGGTCCATAACATTTTCTTTCAAAGTTTTAGCTGTATTGCTTAGGTTTTTGTTTTTTAAGAATCTTGAATAAAGGCATTTTGGTGATTTACATAAACGACTAGTTTCTGAATTCGTTTTTATTTTTTATTTTTTTAAACTGTAAAACTTTCTAGGTTTACTTATTATGTTTTACCGCTTTTATCAAGTGAATGGGTATTGAAAAAGTAAATAAAATTAAAATGTGACCACTTGGTATGAAAGTTATGCTGGTTATTGCTATGTGATGAAACGCCTGACAATGCACCGCACTAATATTGTTTCCTTCTTGTGTATTAAAACTGGAAAATAAAGATGTAAAAAAACAAAAAAAGGTATGCTGGTGAAAGAACAAAATCTTTCTCAAATCAAGTTTTTGGGTAAGTTTAAACGTTAGCAATTGTAGTAATGTGAACTTTGTGCTGATACAATTTACAAACAAGTGCATACATTCTGCGTAATTTGTGTTAACTGTTTAACGCCTTAACCGCGGCGGCAATTCTGCCACGGTGCAAGCGTTCTAAAGAGTGAGTGGGACTGAGACGGCCGTTCGCAGCACCAGGGAGGGAGTGCTCCCGTCAGCTGTTGGCCGACAGGAGCACAGAATGGGTTAATATCAAATATACACATGTTGACATGCGTACTTATACTGGAATTCTACGATCCTCTTATTTGTCTTCCTTCGTGAAATATGAAGAAGAGTAGTGGACGTGCAAGCAAATTAGGTCTGGGAATATTTCCTATATAAAATATAAATTAATGTAGTGTGCCCAAAGGTCAAAGCTATAAACCCCTATAGTACCTTTATCACTTAGGGTTTTTTGGTCTTCTTCCTTTCAGTTAGATGGCTTTGTGTTGTTTAAAATTCTCTCTCAACTTATATCCTTCTTCATGGCTACCTGGTTGTTTCGTTGCCCTTCTCTGTGATGAAGCAAAACGTGCAACAGATGTCTGTTACCTGCATGAACGATTGCTTGGGACTGAATGAATGTGTGGTTTTTATACAGCTAACCCTTTAGGTTACTAACTTTTATTTAACTGTTTGCTTTTTTGTTTGTTGATAGTGACTTGCTTGACAAGAGTCCTGAAGGCGCAGTCTTAAGCACAGATGACTTTTTTCGTCAGCGTGATGGCTATAACTTTGTTGGAAAAAAGCTTGGAAATGCTCATGAGTGGAATCAAGAGCGAGGTATGTAAGCCATTTTGCGAAATCTATTCTATATCCATTATTGTTGCTTAACATCACTAAGTTAACTTGGAAATGCTGGAGGATAATTCAGGGTGCAAAGACAGGACAGACATTCGCTTAAGAAGTATTGGCGTTTTTTTAACTGTAGAGAAGAGAACATCAGAAAGAAGCATTTTTGCATTAGTCTGGTTATATCGAAATCCAGCATGAGTATAGCCAATGTTGCATGTTGAGTCAATACAACAATCACAATCTGAGTCAGTACAACAGTGTGATTCAACCGTACATATTTGTTAGATTCAGGGCTGTTGTGCTACATTCTCATTCAGTCATATTTTACAATAAAAGTAAAATAATAATGCATTTATTATGGCACAGTTAAAATTGATCACACATAAGACACTTTGTGTGTGCGTGCATGTGTGTTTGTTTTTGTCATCATGATTTGAAGTGTCCACCGACTAATCTTTAATTCTTAACAGCCTTCAAAGTTGGTTCAGTAGTTCAACACTGATTGTATTATAACTCCTTTCCAAACATGGTTAGTAACTAATGGATGCTGTTTAGTAATAATCAGACTGCTGTCAGAAGCGTTGTGTATGTTGAATACACCCAAGAAACGGAATTAAAACAAAATTGGGTTTAGTAGTTGTATCTTAGTGATCTGCACTGTACTGTGATTGCAGATTAATTTTGTTTCAATCACATAAATGATAGTATCTGCTCCAGTGGCCTTCATTAGGGAGGAACTGGTTTTGTGTGGACCCTGTATGTTATGTTTAACATAACCTGCATTCGTTCGGTAACAAACAATCCTCGAAGGGATATGCTTTTAAGAGTAGTATAATCCTTAGTTTATCGGGACAACTTTGGGTATGGTCTTTCTTAACTGATAGAACACATGCTGTCAGTCTGACAACTTACTTCTCGGAAGCCCGCAAACCTCTCTGCTGAGTGCCTCAAGATTAATCGCTCAGCCCCACCCTTTTTAACACATATATGATCCTTCTGGCCAATGTCATCTGCGCACATGACATCAACATCCTCTCCTACACCAAGGATGCACAACTCATACTCTCCCTCTCGGAGAAGACCCCCAACACAAGAAACAAGGTTGCAGCCTGCATGACTAAAATCACTAGCTGAATGAAAGCCAGCTGTCTCAAGCACAACACTGACAAGACCGAAGTAGAGGTCTTCAGCAAGAAAACCTCACCATGTGACTCCAACTCGTGGCTGGCTGAACCCTGACCTATACCAAGCATCAATGCTAGGAACCTCACAATAGTCATCAATGGCAAACTGGACATGACCGCACAAGTCAACACGGTCACTGCATCCTGCTTCCACACCCTGATGATGCTGAAGAAGATCACTAAATGGCCCCTAAGCCCACTATGCTGGTATCACCAAGTAACTTACTAGAAGATGACAAACAATCTAGAACTCAGCAGCTATACTCCTCCTCAACCTCCCACGCAAAACTCACTCCACACCTCAGAAAGCTCCACTGACTCTCTATATACAAATGTACTTCTTTCAAATTCCTCACACACACATTCAAGGCACTACATAACTTTGGCCCTACCTAAGTCACCCCACCTAAGTCACATCTCCTTCCACCAACCACCCATGCACCTCCGCTCTGCAGGATTCCTACTCACACACCTCATGCATACAAGTAAACCGATCAGAACCAGCATTCTCTTACATCCTTCATAAAGCGTGGAATAGCCTCCTATTCCACATCAGAGCCTCCTCCTCTTTTCCCTAGGCAGGGCTAGACAGACTCACCTGCTTAGCGCTTGGATACCCTCGCTGGTGAAAGTGAGCCTTACAAATATATATACCATAACCTGGTATACCGCTATGGTTGTTTGTAAATGTATTTTAATTCCAGGAGGATATAGTGAAAGCAGGCAGTCATCATAACTTTATTTCAGCATAACCATAAACGTTTTCGCATCTTCATTATCCACACAGTAATAAAAACATACAACAATTAAACAAATAATAACATATATCCTGGTACAAACTTCTGTGCAAACACAGCATTAAAACATGTCCTAGGCAGAAAGCTCCAGACCATCTAAAAAGAAAAAAGTGCAAAGATATACAATTAATAAACGTATATTAAAATTAGCACATTCCAAACTTTTGGCTTTTCTCCCAATACCCCAGATGTGACCCAGGAATTTGGCAATAGCACAAGCAAACAGGGGTCTAGCATCAGAGCTTAAGATTTCTTAGGCTTCTACATGATTACGAGTTCCTAGCTGCTTGCAAATAGGTATTAGCCAGTTCACTCTTGGGAGTGCGTAAGCTGGGCAGGCAAACATTACGTGGGCAACTGATTCAGTAGCTCTTCGGCAGCCGAAACAGATTCGAGATGCTGCTGGATTACTGTGGCAGTTACTTGTTAATAAGTATGGGGAGTGTACCAAACCTAAACTGGATGTAAATGTTCCTATCATTTGGTACCTGGATGATGTCTAGGTATTTCTCCAGGGGACTATCCAGTTTAAACTCCATTAACTTAGTTGTTAGCCTCCCCCATGATGTATTGCTGAGCTACCCTATCCCGTGAGGTGGTTTTACAATGTCTTTTGAGGGGAATGATGAAAGATCAGTATTAGTCCAAATTCTCTGCAGCCCAATATTGGACAGTAGTCTCCTCACACTGCTCAACTAGCTTATTTTATCAAACTTGTCCAGGCGACTTACTTCCATGAGAGCATTATCTTAGGAGAGCAATTCTGGAGTGGACCTACTTCTTCTCCAAAATTACAATGGGCGAAGCTTAGCTTTGTCGACAATGGATTTCCTGCCCATATCCAGCTATAAGGGGTGGAGTGGTATGCTCAGGGGCATCAACACCTGACTCCTTAAAAATATATGCTCGGATCTGGACAGGTCATCCATTCTGTCAAATCCCTACAGTTCAGCTCCATAGAGAGCGGAGCTCACTTCTTTTGAATCATAAATCTGAAGGATGGCTGCAATCCGTTTACTAGTTGATGTGCGGTGTTGCTTACCCAGAGACCTGACTATTTCCCCCCTCCCCCCACTCCCTATTGAGGTACATCTGTTGAATGCTCTGATGGGAGCATGGACTAAATTATTCTTATAGAGGGGAAAAAGAATTGGTGCCAACATGCTCCCCTGGCGTACTCGCCTATTGATATGGATTGGGTCGGTAAGCTGATCTTGATTGCCCCACAGCACTCTAGTATAGTTGGCATCATGAAGACAGATGACCAAAGATAAAATCTCACTGGGCATTCGCATATCTTTCATCACATGCCACAACTTGTTTCTTGGGACGAGGTTGAAAACTGTCTTCAAATAAATAATAGCAACATATATGCTTCCCTGGTCAATGACCACAGTGATCCAAAATAAAAGAAGATGAACCACCTGGTCTATTGTCCCTGCCTTCTATCTGAAACCAGCTTGGTAGGGTGTTAGAATATCATTGTCTCTTATCCAATCCTGGATCTTAGATAGAAGGGCGCGCATAACACTTTTTGTACTAAGTCGATGAGGCTGATAGGCCTATAGTTACAAGGTTGATTCCTGTCACCTTTCATAAATAAAGGAATCACCTCTGCACCCTTCTAGGACCCTGGAATCGGAGCACCCCCCTTATATGGCATTAGAGAGTAGCTGGATATAACTTGACCATTTAGTTATTTCATATAAAAAAAGATCACCCGGGATGCCGTCGGGCCGAAGGTTTTGCTTGGACGATTGAATCTATGGAAGCCTGAATTACACTCATGGCGATCAGGACCTTATTGTTAGTCTGGGACAGTGCAAGAGTATCTACAGGACAGTCAAACTTGTGGGATTCCGAGTATAGAGGGTTGAAGTGATCATGCCAAGCAGAGACTCAGATATAAATGTCGGGTGGATGCCCTCATTTGATTACCCCACATGACCAGGGACCAGAGCCTTTTGTAATCTTTGCGATCACATGCTTCCTTGATGAGCCGCAATCTATTCTCAGACCACTCCCTTTCTGCTTTTAATAAGGCAATCTTGTTGGACCTTCTCATGGTTCTTAAACCAATCCGATTATTAGATTTGATGGCCAAAGAGAGTTGATTTCCTAGGTGTCTACACTCTAGATTGAACCAGACTTTCAATTCCTTATAATTGGGTCTAGCGTTAATCTTGTGCGCAGGCAGTATTACGTTCAATATCACTACTTAGAGGGTCCACAGGTAAGAAATGTGTGCTGAAATGTTTATGTAAGACAGTAAAGAATATTTATTAAGGTCTTTCAAGACAGTTTGATTCATCCATGATTCAGGTTTTTAGGTCTCGCCTGGCGTTGCTGCGCACATGCGGAGCTCGCTCAGCGAGATTTATTGCTAATGAGGAGTTTCAGTAGAGGGCTTGAAGCCCCGCTCCTCATTTTCATTGGCCGGTATCACTGTTTATGCTAAATGGTGGCCTGCCATTTGAAATGAGGGTTTTTGGTTGCCATCCTTTGGCTTGCGATCCGGACTTGGTCTCCTGCTTCACGGCTGTCATGAAGCACTTTCTTATCTTGATGGGGCCATGTGTTTAAACACATGGCCCCATAATGCAAGAGATCCCCATGCTCCAGCGCTATCCTCTTTCGGGACCGCGCTTGTTATAAAATACGATCAAGATTCACGATTGAGGATTTCAAGGTAATAAATTGACATTCTTTTGCCACTACGACTTGTTTAGTTATATGTTTATGCGTGCCGTGTGAAATTTTGAGGGCTTGAGTCCATTAATGCCCTTCTGAGCTGAGGAACACTGGCTTGACTTGCGTGTTTAGCACTCCTTACCAAGTGAGTCAGGACACGAGTTCCTATACAGCCTATAAACAAGGAAACAACCGTAGACAGAAATAAAGACACAAGTGATTGTTGGTGAGACTCAAAATCAAAATCTATGGATTCCCATCAAATTGTTGGGCTGGGATGCTCTGTCTCTTGATCATTGAGACTCTTGCCATACCCAATGTATCGAACTCAAATGGGTCAAGCCCACAATCACTTTCTGACCATGAGAAATGAAAATATATATGGGAACACGTGCAGTGCAAAAGCAAAAAAGTAAGTGGTGAATTAAATAAGGTAAAGAGTCAGAAAAAAGATTCTTCCCCTAATTAAAACCAAGAACAGTGCAAAGAGGCAGTTTCAACAAATAACTGCGAAAGGGCCAACATGTTTCAGCCGACAGGGAAAGAGATCCCACGGCTTTCTTCAGGGCTTCTGCTCTAAAAAAGCAGGTTATTATGTGATAGGCACCTAAGTTTGCGATTGATCTTGACTTATGAGAGCCTTAGTTGTTTGTATACTGAATCAGTGCTTGCCTGTGAGAGAGGGAAGTGAGAAGGGCTTACAATAGTTTGGAAGAATAGAAGGTGTTTTTATGTCTCGTTCTTCACTCTTTGTACCCCATACCTTGCTTTCACAGAGCGGGGCCTCCTACTTCCTGAGCTTGGTCCAGGAGAGGTGAGGTCTAATCCCCGGTCTAACTGGGTGAGTGAAAAGAATCTATTAATTCGAATAAGCGTATGCCTGATTGTGAAACACAGTTAAATACTAACTTAGAATGCATTGTGTTTGTTTTTTAGATGTGAGACACTCCATTTGCCATGGAGGAATAGAAACATGGATTGATTTGTATACCTATATCCTTTATTGAAATTGATTCGTTCACTTATATATTTAGTTCTAATTGATTGTTATCACTCTATGCAGTAGCAAGATTTTTTAGAGCAGAGGCCCTGAAGAAAGCCGTGGGATCTCTTTCCCTGTCGGCTGAAACATGTTGGCCCTTTCGCAGTTATTTGTTGAAACTGCCTTTTTGCACTGTTCTTGGTTTTAATTAGGGGAAGAGTCATTGCTAAATAAAAATCTTTTTTCTGACTCTTTACCTTATTTTATTCACCACTTCCTATTTAGGTCGAGCTATTAAATCCCGCAGGGATTAATTAGCTCGAACCTATAGCAGGGGAACAAACTCTCTTGAACAAGCGGATTTCTCACAATGCATGTTAACTCTTGAAGCGTGACGCTTCTCCAGCGTGCGCTTGGCCTCGCACACCACATCAAAGGCTTCTGCTCCCCCTCACTCACACCCCATCCCCATATGCTCCTTCCCTCCCTCCCACTCGCTGGCTCCCCCGACCCCCACCAGGCTTTCAATGCTTGTGTTGGCCATTTCAACGCCTCGCTGCTTGCCATCCTGCTGAGAAAACGCTTTCCTGCCAGCATTCAAAACATCACGCTTTCAATAACTGCGCTGACCGTGCTTCTGCTTTTAAGGTGAGCCATTTAAAACATCTCCTCACGCTCCCTGTTGTACGTTAAACAAACATTGCCGTCCTATGATAGCACCACTTTCTTGCTTCCAGTTCTATTTCTTGGTGGTGAAGTTGCCCTACTTATAACTTTCAAACCGCTGTGTTCATAGCGCTTGTGAGAGTGGCCACTGTGGAGGAGCTATCTGTGAAGCGTTTCAGCAGGAAACCTCACGGAGCGGTTCCTGCCGTGACGCGCTCTTTCATACAGAGATGATTGCTAGACTGCTCTCTTCTGCATATAGTACAGTTCCTCTACCAAAGTCCAATGTAAGTAAGCCTTCCGCTTGCTGTTTACCTTTGTTTATCTCCCCCTTGCACGCTTTTTCAGCGTGCTTTTAAATGTACTCTTGTCGTGTTAGCAGCATTTCACTGTTGTTGTCAGCAACCCTCCAACCCCCTTCCATCTGCCCTCCTCTTCCCCCACACCCGCCCTCGCTTGAGTTTCATCGCAGTCAGAATCCAGGCATGTTCCTTCTTTTCTCAGCATGCACAGGTCTCCATGGGGTCGACCCTCTACCTTCCATGAGGCGCCTCTAGAGAGTTCTACATTGAAATACTAGCAAGCGCTAAGACACGAGACACCCATCACTAGGAGCACCTGCCGTACTTCGGACAAGGATGTGGTCTAACGGCTAGACTGCCGACTTTGGAGATGGGAAACCAAGGTTAGAGAATAGAGGTCGACTACACATCCTGTGATTCTGGGCAAATCACTTATTCTCCCCGTGCCTCCCATTAACAAGCATTTGCAATGCAATAGGTCTCGCATTTACGCGAGTTTGAGCTATTAACATAGCAAATGACAATGCCTTTTATTTATGTTTTAAAAAACGAAAACAAAAATAAAAGGCATTGTAATCTGCAATGTCAATAGCTCAAAGTCTTGTAAATGCGAGACCTATTGCATTGCAAATGCTTGTTTGCTTTTGCACTGCATGTGTTCCCATATATATTTTCATTTCTCATGGTCAGAAAGTGATTGTGTTCATGATACATTGGGTATGGCAAGAGTCTCAATGATCAAGAGACAGACCATCCCAGCCCTTGGATGACCAAATGAGATAATTGATCACTACAACAATTTTATGGCAATCCATAGATTTTGATTTTGAGTCTCACCAACAATCAATCACTTGTGTCTTTGTTTCTGTCTACTGTTGTTTCCTTGTTTATAGGCTGTATAGGAACTAGTGTCCTGACTCACTTGGTAAGGAGTCCTAGCCTTTTTAGCCGATTGTTTTGGCTTCTCTTTAGACCCCCGGTTTCTTGTGTTATAAGTACTGAATGATAGGGGATGTAAACCTGGGCAGGTCTTTAAATATCCCTTAGACCCCTTCTTCTCTTTGGTGTTTTTTGGTTGCGTGTTTAGCTGCCATTTTTAACTTTCACTTATTTCCTCTGTGGTCGCTAACGGTGATCACAATGCTTTGTAATCTTGTTTCTGTGTTAATATGTTAATTAACAAGTGTCTCTGTCAGAATACCAAAGCGGGGGCCTCTCGTTGTAGAGTTGAATCCTAAATTGATAATGTTCACGCCAATGTTAGCGCCCATGCGTTTACTAATTTTTATAAGATTCAAGATTGGGGATTTCAAGGTAGTGAATTAATCTTCTTTTGCTATGATGACACTTTTGGTTATGTGTTTGAGTGTGCCGTGTGAAATTTTAATGGCTACAGTCCATTAATGCCCCTAAGCTTAGGCGCACTGGCTTGACTTGCGTGTTTATCTGCCGCTTATATATTTCACTTATTTATGCGCTGACATGTCTGGCTGTATCTTTGCGCGCTCCGTTTGAAATTATGGGGCTATGGTCAGTTATTTTCCTTTTTGCGCTGGGGCACACTGCTTTGAAGTTGTTTGTTAGTTTGCCTCTTGATTCTTGTAATAGTTTAGGGCTAAAGTCAATTTAATTACTCTTCGAGCTGGGGCATACTTGCCTGACGCTGTTTTCAGTCTGCAGCTTGTTACCTTGTAACCGTGCCTCCTATCATTCACTGGGATGTTCTTAAGTATCCCATCTCCTTGGTTTGTCAATAGTTCATAAGATTTGTTTGGGTTTTATTCATCATTATTTAGCATTTTGGAAAGACATCCCCTGGCAGTGTATCGTTTGGTTATGTTTATTCCCTATAGCTTTGGTGGCTAGTTAATGTTTGTGAAAAACAATTGATTAACTCCGCTTACCTCTCATGTCGGTTGCTGTGTCTAACTTCCAATCACTTTCCCGTTGCCTGACACAGTGTTTGTTACTTTGTCTTCAAAAACAACCATGCAGTTTTAAATGAAAATATATATATTTTTATCCTGTTAGAGGAGATTAAAACTCTCTTTTTGCTTCAACATGACCTCAAAATTTAAACAAGCATTTTTTCATAAATATTCTGCATCTGCACCTACAGAAACGTATGGACATTTTGAGTGTCGGGGTGAATCGATTCACAAATGTATTCTGTCACTAAGATGTGTGACCAGGATGAAAACTGGGGCCACCAGCAACTGACGCGGCACCAAAAGCTACAGGGGAAATATTCAATATCTGATCATTTTTTCACAAACCCGATAAGGTTCTGTAAACTTTGTCAGAAGTGCTTTTGTGATGCCGGAGACACCGAGAGGGGCAGATACATGTTTAGAGCTTTAATAAGTACCCGGAACAAGGTTCGTTTGGTGGTTGGGTGATTTGAGGTGCTGACCTTTGCTGTGTTTATTAGTGGGACAATTATGCATTATTAACACTCGCCAGCTGTACCTAAACTGCTGCCATAAACATAATAGCCCTTTACAGCCATCAGGGGAGTGGGATGGGAGGCCTCTATTAACCACTGGACGTGATAAGCACATTCGGTGAACTTTAGTATGGGAATCATCCTTATTGTTATATGATGTTACACGTTACTGCCTCCACAAAACATGGCCTTAAAATTCAGAGCGCATATAATGCACCTGCTGTCATTTGAAGAATGCCTTTTCAGTTTTTTAAATATTTGCAATTAACCACAGACACAACACATGAAAAGTTAATCTGCCTGTGGAGAAAACCTGCGGACAAAACGGAAATTTCGTATTTACAAAAAAAAAAACAATAAGTCAATGTTCCTGACATAAATGTGTAAGCGGGCTAAAGGAACTAAAATGGCGTCTAATAATTCCAAAGGGTGGGAAATGTGCTGCCTGGCATTCACATCTTCTATACGGAGATCATAGGCTGCAACCCCCCCCCCCCCCCCCCCCCACCCTCCTGATTGACTCTAGCTGGGCATTGTTGACTCTTGGCATTTATTTATTTATTTATGCCTTTTTAGATAGCGCGGACTTTACCCGAAGGTGTCAGAGCGCTTCACAATAGGAACAGAACTGATACATGAGAACATTACAAGTGAGCAAAATACAAAAGCAAACGTTACATTAAATGAAGCAAAAATGACAATCGTGAGCCAACAAAATACAAGAGGTAGCAAACGGTGCATTACAGGAGGAAAAAGTGACGTGTGCAGGTTACAAAAGCGTACAAAGTAAACATAGAAGTATAATACTGCAATATATGGAGGACACTCAAGCACAAGAACAAACGTTACGTAGGCACTGGTGGCACTTGTGCAGGTATCGAAAACAAACAAATGTAAGAGGTAAAAAACAGTGTGTTACAAGAGAAAGTGACGGGTGCATGTTACACACGAGTACCAAACACAGGTAGAAGGATAATACTACAATAAATGGCAGACTCTCAAACCACAAGAACACACTGGGAAGACACTTCCATAGCCATGTAAAGTAGATTTTTCTATAATGGAAGGGCTTCCTTCAGATAATAGAGAGGGCATGGATTACATTTGGAAGTGTATTTGAAGGAGGAGAACTTTGAGGTCAGTTTTGAAGGCCTGGGAGGAGGTGGTGGTCCGGAGCTGAGGCGGAAGTGAGTTCCAGATTCTAACTGCGCTGCCTGAAAAGGATTGGGCCATCGATCTTTCCTTCTTGAAAGTGGGAGGTTCAAGCAGTAGATTTTCCGCATTTCGTGATGGTCTAGAGCCTCCAGAGAGTTTCAGTTTATTCGCCAGGTAGCGCGGAGAGAAGGAGTGCAAGGCTTTGTGGGTGATGCAGGCAGTCTTGTAGATAGCTCTAGCCTCAATGGGAAGCCAGCGGAGGGTGGATAACATGGGAGTGATGTGGTCGCTTCTTTTGGCCCCATAAATAAAACGAGCTGCTGAATGGAGAACAGATTTAAGGGGGGACAGGTGGGATTTGGGGAGGCCAGTCAGAAGAGAATTGCAGTAGTCCAGTCTGGAGAGGACCAGCGATTGGACCAGGGTTTTAAGGTCATGCTCCAGGAAGAAGCGATGAATCCCCCAAATAAGGCGCAGTTGGTATCGGGCAGACTTTGCAATTGAATTAATGTGGGAGAGTAGATTGAGTTTTGTGTCGAGTATGACACCAAGGGATTCTGGTCCATTCATGATTGAACCGGGGGAGGAGAAAGTGAGGAAGAGAGGAGGAGGAATTCAGTTTTGGAGGGATTCAGAATCAGTTGATGTGTAGACATCCAGTCTTGAATGGAGTCGAGGGTGGAGCTTAGGACGGAGAGATCGTGAGTGGAGGCGACCTTGAGGTAGATTTGAGTGTCGTCTGCGTAGAGATGATAGTTGACCCCAGATTTACTTAGGAGATTTCCCAGAGGTTCCAAATAGAGATTGAACAATGTGGGTGCAAGAATAGAGCCTTGGGGAACACCTTTACCCACCGCCAAAGGAGATGAAAGACTGTCCGCTATTTTGATCATTTGGGATCTATCAGAAAGGAAAGAAGCAAACCATTTAAGCACAGTGCCCTCCATGTCCATTCTCTGTTGAAGAGTGTTGAGGAGGGTGTCGTGATTGACCGTGTCAAAGGCTGCCGAAAGGTCAAGGAGAATTGGAAGACAAGACCCCCCCCCCCCCCCCCGAGTCTAGTATTCGCAGCGCGTCATCGATCACTTGCAGCAAGCAGGGCAGTTTCAGTGCTCCAGTTTTGGATGAAGCCGGACTGAAAATTGTCAAGAAGATCATTGTCCTTGATATGACGAGAGAGTTGTTTCGCAACACATCTTTCTGTGATATTCGCAAGAAAGGGTAGGTTAGTGATGGGGCGGAAGTTGTTGAGGTCATTCGCATCCGCAGTGGGTTTTTTAAGCAGAGGGGTGACCTGCCCAGTTTTGAAGGGAACAGGAAGGGAGCCTTGACAGAGGGAGAGGTTGACCAGAGTGGTCCAATAGGGAAGAGAATGGGTATAGAAGTCAATGGCAATGGCACTAGGGATTGGGTTGAGCGAGTAGTTGGAGGGCTTTGTTTCGAGGATGCACTTGAGGAGGACATCTTCAGAGATGGGGTCGCAGTTCTGCCAAATGGCTAGTGATGTGCGCTCCTCTGGAGGGGTAGGATGAGCGACCTGAACCACAAATGATTTCACTTTTTCGTCAAAGAATACAGCGAAATCAGCAGCTTTCTTTGTAGAATCCTCTAATTTGGAGGTTGTGGGAGAGTAGTTAGTATTCTTGATGAGATCAAATAGTTTTTTGGGTCTATTTTTGGCCGAGTCAAGGAGGGTTCTGAAGTGTGATGCTTTCCCAAGGAAGATGTGCTTGTGGTACATGGATCTTGCTGAACAAAGCGTAGCCAAATTATCGGTGGAGGGTGCTTGTCTCCATTGTTTCTCCAGGAGTCTTAGGTGCTTCCTTTCTTCATATAGGGATTTGTTGAACCAGGGTGCTGAGGGAATGGGCCTTTTCTTTTTGCTTTGGAGAGGAGCGACGCTATTGATTTCGACTGCAAGGACTGAGAGGCATTGTGAGGTGAGATCGCCAACATCTAGGTTCGGGTCTAGCCTTGGAAGTGACAGCAAAGCTGATTCACGGAGGGAAACAGTGTCAATATTTTTAGCGTCACGGAACCAGGAGGTAGCCCTCTTAGGTTGGCCAAGAGTTATAGAGTGTGCTAGGTGAAGAGAGAATGGAATGAGGAGGTGGTCAGACCAGTCTATGTGAATTGGGGTAGCGATAGAAAGCATGCCTGCTTTAGAAATAACAAGGTCCAGGATTGAGCCCTTAGCGTGTGTTGATTCTGTGCAGTGTTGGATAAGATCGTTTCTAGAGAGGAAGGTGGCCAGCAAGTTCGCGGAAGAGTCTTGCAGGGAGCCCCAGTGGAGATTGAAGTCACCCACGAAGGTCTGATTGTTACTTTGTGCGTATTGGTCGCTGATGAAGTCAGTGAGTTCCTCCATAAACGAAGGGCCGCTGCCAGGTGGGCGGTATATGACATGGAATCTGAGGGGTGAGCGGTGGTGTAGTTGAAGCTCAAGAGATAGACATTCAAAAGTGCGGAAGGCGCTGATGGGAAAAGCCTTGAGTTGAAGGGAGTTTCTAAAGATGACTGCAACACCTTCCCCAACTTTGATAGGTCTGTCATTCCTGAGAATAGAATAGCCTGTGGGTAGAAGGAGATCAAACATAGAGTGAGAGGGTTCGTTGAACCAGGTCTCAGTTAGGAAGAACAGGTCAATATTGTGAAGGGTGATGGTATCAGAGATTTCGAGTTTGTGTTTTATTGCAGATCTGCAGTTGTGGAGCAGGCAGCGCAGTTCTGTCGAGACTATTTTGGTGACGGGGGCACTTGGGTTAAGAAGGGTGATAGGAATATTATACCTATATGGGGGTGCACGGGAGGGTTTAGGTGGATGCTTGGTTCTGACAGAGGAGATGGTTGGAATAGAGTAGGTAGTTGGGTTACTCGGAGATGCTGGTTGAAGAAGGGTGTCGTTCAAGGGCTTGTGTGAGTGAGCGATGTTTGCAGACGACAGGTTAAGCTTGGCTATGATGGGGCGAGGTGCATCTCGTGGGAAGGTGAGAGTTTTCCAAAGGAGTTGAGGTGAATGGGAAAGTTGAAATCTTAGAGCTTAAAAGTGAAATGGAAGCTACAAGCTGGGAGATAGAGGTGATAAGAGAGCATAGCTTATTTTCAAGAGAGAGTAGGGCAGAGCACGGAAGGTTGGGTGTCTCGTTGGCAAAAGGAGGGGGTGATATAGGTGATGGGAGGCAGGGAGAGGTGGGAGGACAGTAGGAGAGTTGAGGTATAGGGTTCATAGGTGGGGAAAGGTGAAGGTTGAGAGCGGGGGTTGGTGTATCAGAGGTGAAGGGAGAGTTGTCTTTGTTGGCGTTGAACGAAGGAAAGGAATTTAGGACATGTTTAGGGGGAGATGGGTGCGGAACAAGACGGTGGGGAAGAAGGAGAGGGGAGGACTGTGAGGTGTCATAGGAGTGTAGGAGGTTTGGGAGGAAAAGAGGGGAGGTGGTTGGAGAGGTCCTGTTGGCTAAGAGAGGTGGCTGTGAGGGAACCGGTATCTGGTAGAGTGGGGGGGGGGTGGGAGAAGGGGAAGTTGACGAAAGGAAATGGTTCTGCTGGGCCTGATGGGGGGAGATGGAAATGGTTACCAGGGGGGGTAAAGGGGGCAGCACAGCTTTGCTGGCGGAGTGGGGGGAAGGAGAGAGATGCAATGGGATTGTGAAGAAATCTGGGAAAGAAGTGAGGGGAGGAGGGGGTAGAGAAGAGGGGGAGAGGGAGGAAAGAGGGGAGCATAAGGAAAGATAGCTGGGGGAGGAGGTTGGCGGAGGGGTGGACTGAAAAAGGGAGTAGCAGATAGGAATAGGGGTGATGAGATGAGATTGGGGTACCGGGACGGTGCAGATTGGACGAGAAGCATATTACCTAGTGGCAAGGCTGACGTGACGAAGGGGTGGGCATACTGTGAAGTGGGAGGAAAGGGAGAGGACGGCACAAGGGAGGGGGAGGGAAGAGGGCTGACCTGAGCCTCCCGAGGGTCCAGCCTATTGGAGTGTAAGGGGGGCAGGGGGAGAGAAAGGGAGTAAAGGGTGGAGCTAGAAGGAGAGTCAGGGAAAAACCTGGTCGCAGAGGAGGGGAGTAGGGAGGGGAAGAGGTGGTCAAAGAGAGAGAGACATGTGTCTTTGCCTTGGATCAAGACAGTACCGTTGTTAGAGATTGAGATGGTGAGGGAGCCGTTGAAATACGCAGAGGGGGAAATCTTTAGTTGTTTCCCATGAGGGATAGAGGAGGAGGAGGTGACGTTAAGGGAATTAAATAAGCTGGAGGACCAAGAAGGGGTGTCGTGAGTGAAGAAAATCAAATCATTTTTGCGCCTCCCAGAACGACAATTGTAAAACTGGTCAACAAAAAGTTAATCAGGGAAACGTTCAATAGTCTTATGCTTCAATCGTTTTACTGAAGCTTTAGTTTGGCCCGGAGGATAGATGATTTTGTAGCAGTTAATTCCATCCTTAACTCGAGAGGTGGCCATGTTGGGAACGTGAGAAAGAGTGCGGGGGGTATGAGACGGGTGTTACTAGGAGAGCGGTGGTGATGAGAAGTATAAGGACTAAAAGGGGGCACATATTCCAGGCGTCGGGAGTGGAAAACTGAACTAATGTGTTTGTCCGGGAAGAGAGGTGGGTATTTGTTGGGCCCTTCATCTAGGTGTATATGAAACCAACTGGCACAAGATAATATTTACAAGGGAAATGAGTACAAATGATAGGACAAACTGGATCACTGTCAAAACCATCACAATGCACAATTAGTCAAAGTAAAGCAGATCACAAACGAACACCCAGTGACTATTGGTAATCACTGTACTTAGCATCAGCCTGTAACATAAGCACATTCGGCACCAACCGCATTGTACGTCCATAATCTCAGCAGACCACTATTGGACCCTGATCAGAAACCATAATGTCAAGGTTGCTGCCAATGCAGCGAGAGACCTGACTCAATCAGAAATGTCCCCACGGATAAAGGTGACATAAACGGTGCAGCTGGCACTACTTGTAGCACAGCTGTAAAAGGCCAAAACGGTGCAGCTGGCACTGCTTGCTACGCAGCTGTAAAATGCCTAAACGGTGCAGCTGACACTACTTGCTGCGCAGCTGTAAAAAGGCCTAAACGGTGCAGCTGGCACTACTTGCTGCGCAGCTGTAAAAAGGCCTAAACGGTGCAGCTGGCACTACTTGCTGCGCAGCTGTAGAAGGCCTAAACGGTGCAGCTGGCACTACTTGCTGCGCAGCTGTAAAAGGCCTAAACGATGTAGCTGGCACTACTTGCTGCACAGCTGTAAAAGGCCTAAATGATGTATCAGCAGAGGACTTGCTGCGCTGAAGAGAGTGTGAGCCTTCCCGCCCTCCTGTGGCGCACAGCAATTAACGGGCTCAATCACCCCGTCGACCCGTCACACTTACGTTCGCGGGTCGACAGTGGGCGGGCAGCCTTTTTGGTGCTGCTCGACATGTCGGCCGCGTTCGACACGGTCTGCCATCGTATCCTCATCAGGAGACTGGAGGAGTGCGGTGTCACGGCAGGTGCAAGGGACTGGCTGGTCTCCTATTTAAACAACCGGCAGCAGGTGGTGGCGTTGCCTCCTTTCAGCTCGGAGGTGCGGAGAGTAGGGCAGGGGGTCCCTCAGGGCTCGGCCATCAGCCCTATACTTTTCAATCTTTACCTCCGCCCTCTGGTCCAATTAATGAAATCATTTCGTATCTCCGCATTTAATTATGCGGATGACACCCAGCTGGTCTTTTCACTGGAAGGGAAGGATGCGATCCCGCTGGAGGCTTTTCATCGCTGTATGTCGGCCACAGCGGATTGGCTTCGGGCCAACTCCTTGCAGTTCAATAGCACAAAGACCGAGGTGTTATATTGTTCCATGGACCGGATCCCTCGGGAACTCCCGGAGAATTTCTGGCCTCCGGCCTTCCCCGAGACTGTGTCAGCTGCTGAGTCGGCACGCAACTTGGGGGTGATTTTCAGCCCCAACCTACAGCTGGATTCGTACGTGAATAAGACTACATCCACGTGCATGATGCTGCTTTGCATGCTGCGTAAAGTCCTGCCCCTCCTTCCCGAGCAGGCCAGGCCCGAAGTAGTGCGTGGTACCATCTTGAGTCGTCTTGACTATTGTAATGCGCTACTTCTGGAGGCCCCAAAAACACTGCTGGGGAAGTTGCAAAGGGTGCAGAACTTGGCCGCCAAGCTGGCTCTTTCCCGCCCTACGCACAGTTCCTCAACAGCAGCCTTACGAGATCTACACTGGCTGCCGGTGCACCTTCGCGTTTGTTACAAGGCTGCATGCTTAGTGTTCAGGGCGGTTCACGGACAAGGCCCGGTTCCATTGCGGAATATGTTTGTTTGGTACTCTCCTTCGCGGTCCTTACGCTCTTCTTCGGCTCATTTGCTCGTGGTACCGAGATTCCAGAGAGTGAGGATGGGTGGCCGTTCGTTTAGTGTGGCAGCGGCCAAGCTCTGGAACTCTCTACCACCGGCCCTAAGAAGCCAGAGGGACTTTCTCCCGTTCAGAAAAGCCCTGAAAACTCATCTTTTCCCCAGGGCTGTCTGAGCAGCATATGTGGTGGCTATATTGATTCAAGCGCCAGGATGCCCTTGGGGTGACAGGACCGCGCTATATAAATACACAAATAAATAAATAAATTAGTAGGGCAGAAGGAGTCGGGCCCCCACAGGGTTGAGGAGTGGGAGGGGGGAAGGCGTCAGTCCCCGCACTGAAGGGTGTCCACGTCGGACAGTTGCTGCCGAAGCCTCTAGGTGGCCGCCATTTTGCGAGGACTGGTAGGGTGTATCAGCAGAGGACAAACAGTCTCACTAGAGTTGGAGACCGACTTTATGGGGCCCCTTCGTTTCTGCTGGTAGGTCTGGGGGCGGGTGTACAATCTCATACCATCCTATGGTATCAGATTACCTTGTCTTACTATGTCCCAGTTTTAGGTAGTGTCCAGGGCTCCCTAATCTTGCTATATCCTAGGGTATGTAGATCATATAGTGACGTTCCAAGATGGCTGCTTCTTTATCTGTGGATTAGTCCTATTACTCTTTTCAAGCCAAGCCTGCTTCCGCAATCCTGCATGGTCCTTTCTTAATGTTTCCTACCGGGGTCCATGTTTTAGCAGCGACCTGAGGGGAGTGGTCCTTTCTTTGTGTTGCCCCTGCTACTGATTCTCTGGTTCAATCATAACATGGGGGTGCTTGTACTATACAAGTGAGACTGTCTAGGTCACCGCTATGCTCCCCCTCCTCAAAACGTCTCAGGGCGCCCATTCAAACATGCCAACATTAAAAAGGAACGTGGGAGATAGTGAAACACAACTCAGGGGATTCATTTCCCTCATAGACCTGTATTCAAGCAGAGGCAGGGGTCTGGGCTCTGCTGACAGAAATCAATAAAGCCCTCATGGATGGCGCGAGCGCCTCCTGCCCACGCGGCGCGTGCGTGCCTGTGACTCAGGAACAGCATAATCTACTTCAAAAAGGTGCATTCGGGCAAAGCAGAGATTTCTCCATTAGCCCCAGTAACTGAACACGACGCAGAAAGTCCATTATCAACAATTTTGTGTGTGCTACAGAAAGTCATTAACATTAAATAAATCATTGGCTTTGACATTAGTTTTCCTCTATCTGTGGAGGTTTTAATGATTAATAGTCATGGCTGTATCTGCCAGAAGATAAAACAATCCTTTTATTGTTGAAAATATTAGCTTGCCTTTGTAATGTTATTATTTCAGGTGGCCATGCTCTTGGTGTTGACACCGTGCATTAGGCACATGTGAGGTACAAAGATTTCAGAGCCTGTAATTCCAGTTTCATGAACTGTGTGAAAATAAAGGGGATGGTGGGGGTGCCTGTCCTTCAGAAAGAAAAGCGACTTCTTTTCAAACCCCTCTTGATTGCAATGTCAGAGCTATTTACCGCACAAGTTCCACTTTTATGCAATGTTCCACACAGTTAAAAAAAAAAAACTACATCCCGCCACAACTCTCCCTATTTTTGTTTTGCGTTTCATCACTTTGTTCATTTTCAGTTATAAATGTGTGTTTTTTACAATTTTTCCACAGTAAAATGTTAATTGCTCCAAAATGTTAATTGCTCCAAAGTAATTCAATATCAAACGAGGAATCCCCATGATGTAAAAGATACATCTCTTGATTAAGCTCTCTGGCATTGAAAGTATACCTTAACCTCTCTATATATTCTACTGTCTACTCCTTCCACCCTTCAGGCTGCTCTGAGGAGAGGGTACACAGTCATCTCTGATGTCACCTCACTTTGTTGCAGTAACTATTTTTTTGCATCACTTGGAGGAAACACCGCCTGAATGAAAATATAATGGGTCTCACAGTGATGAAAAGGATGTTAAAGTCCTTGCTGTGTAAAAGCCGGACTACATCTCATGAAAAGATAAGGGAGCCCGTTGTAAATTAAGTGAGTGTTTGAAACCTTCATGAATAGTACTGACTATGGGGAGGATGTCCCTGGCATGAGAGGAGTGGAAAAGAACATACAATTAAAACAAACGCACAAAACGTTGCTGCTAAAACACCCTATATATTGACAGAAATGTGCCAAATGCTCTCTAAAGTCCCAATAATTCCCCTTTTGATAGTCTGATTAGGCACAGGAACTACAAATACTGAGGGATACAGGAAGCAAAATGTGTAATGCAATACGGTCAAACGCTAAAGAGCGTGCAACGTTATAGAGAAGGATGCTAATGGATGATCCTCTGAAAACAGTGGCTATGTAATCTTCTCCATAAGCGTCATTTCTACTGGGGGGAGTCTCCACTGGTGGATCAATGAGGAAGACAGCTAATTGTTCTCGATCAATGCGGATTATACTGGAGTTTGACAACATATTATAAAAGACTTGCAGACTGGAAATTCTCTCAGTCGATAACATGTGCATCGCTGTGTTGTAGTTCAATAACACCTACGAATCACTGCGCTGTGAAGCTGCAAGGCCATGACAGAAATAACTTTATAAAACAAGTCATTTTTAGTCCCCTTTAGCACTTAAAATGCAATAGGTCTCGTTAAAGCCATTTGCTTTGCTATACATTACCATTGGCAAAGCAAATGGCTTTAACTTAATCAAAGGTGAGACCTATTCATCATCATTTCATCTTTATTTCGACAGAAGAAATGTCATAAAAGAATAACAATAAAATACATCATAAACATTACAGTTGTTAAAAAAAAAGCACGAAAGTGCCAATAGCATTAAAATCATTCTAGATAAAAAATTATCAAAAAACAAATCAAAGGCCAATCCCCCAGAAAAGCCTCAGTTCATCAGAACCCCCAGAGCACCTAGACAGATTACATAGTTGCATTGTATCTCATTTTTCCAGATATTTTCTTCTGGTGTTCCACATGGCAGCCAGGAATTTCGTGACCGCAAAAACAATTATTGGTGACTAATCAGTTTTTAATATTCGATAGGAGTGAAGACACTGCCTAATGCCCAGGTTTTTGCAGATGGGAATAATCCACTTCTTCCTAGAAATCTTATAGGAAGGGCAAAAGAAAACCATGTGTAACTCAGACTCTACTTCAGCACTACACGCAGGGCAGTTTCTGGGGGCATTGGTATGCCAGCGTGAGGTCAGAGCTCTTATCAGTAGGGAGTCATATCTCCATTGGAGGTACAGCTTCCTATGACCATTAGGGCTGATGATATCAAAAGCAGACTCGAATTTGTAATGATCCTTTAGACCCAGGAATGATCTCGTCATTGTCCCAATTTGAGCATTGGTTAGACAGGCAAACATATTTTTATCATGGTACAGACCAACCAATTCTCGTCGGGATAAACCTCTGCACGCTTCTTCAGGGTTAGTCCATAATGAAGGGCAACCTAGCCTGTCAAATTCCTGCCTAATATATTTCAGCCAGGGGAAGTTCCAAACATTTGGGGCTTTTAAGAGTTCTGTAAGCTCGCGCCTGTAACTGGCAAGTTCAGGGGTTACCCAGAGACGTCTCCAGAAAGTAAGAGGTTTAAGTCCTAATTCTTCCTTGAGTGGTCTGAGTCCCAAGTCCAGCCTAAGGGGAAGTAGGGGCGTACTAGCAGGCAGGGATACCAGCTGCCTAAGAAACCTATTTTCTATAGTGGTGATTTCAGGGCGGCAACTGTGACCCCATAATTCACCACCGTAGATCACCGCTCCCCGTGCCTGCATTTTATAGATTTCAAGGGGGGGAAGAGATAGGTTTAGAGACAGTTTGCTTCAGAAGTTTAAGAATCCCTCCTGCTTTTTGCGAGAGTTTTGATTGGATTTTAATCTGATGTTGTACCCAAGTCATATCCTCGTTTAGAGTTAGTCCTAGATATTGAAACGTTTGGACTCTCTCCAAACGAACTCCACCTATAGCAGGATTAGGGTGGGATGTTTTCGGTGGGTTAAAAATCATGAATTTCGTTTTGGATGTATTTATTTCTAATCCCCGATCATGGCAAAATGAGACAAAAGCATCCAAGACTCGCTGTATGCCCATTGGTGTCTTTGCCAGCAACAGGGTATCATCTGCAAACATAATCGCAGAGATCCCTTCACCAGCGAGCCTTGGGGCGTCTCTGTTGGGGACCGTGTTCAAGTGGGTGATTACTCCGTTGACATAGAGGCAAAACAGGGTTGGTGCCAAAACACAACCCTGCCTTACCCCCCTGCCAACGGAGAAGCTAGATGACAAGTTGCCGTGTCTCCCACACCTGACCCTCGCGAAATTCTGTGAATGGAGGCGAATTAGAATATTTAAGAGGGGGGTTGGAATACCTAACTCCCTCAATACACTCCAAAGTTTCCCCCGTGGGACCAAATCAAAGGCCGCACGGAGGTCAACGAAAACGGTATAAAGCGAACCGCCCTGGACTTTGACCGTTTTCCAGAAGAGCATGTTTATTCTAAAAATCTGGTCAGTGGTGGATACGTTTCTTCTGAAGCCTGCCTGATAATCACTCAGAATTTCTGAGTCCTCAACCCAGTCTAAAAGGCGGTCCAAAATCAGCCTTGAGAAAAGTTTCTGGGATACATCTATTAGGCCGATTGGCCTATAGTTGGCCTTGGAGGAGTGGTGACCCCTTCTTAAAGATTGGGACCAGCTCTGCTCCCAGCCAAGTATTTGGAGGTGCCATCCCCCCGAGAATAGCATTAAACATTTCTTGGAGATAGGGGGCCCATATCTCGGGTTCCTGTTTATAAAGGTCCCCCAGGACCTTATCCAGCCCTGGTGCTTTTTCCGCAGGGAGCTTAGCTATGGCCGCACGGACCTCAGCTAGGGAGAACCTGAGCTCCAGCGGAGCCGAGACTAGAGTACTTGCTACATCAGGCATGGGAGCATTTGTGCCATGAATATCTTCCCGATACAGTTCGGCAAAGTGTTGTTCCCAAACCTCAGCAGCAATATTAGGTGTTACTGCCTGATCTGGCTCGAGGGAGCCAGTGCTCACAATTTGCCAGAACTTACATGCATCTTTAACCGCAAGCGCTGTTGTTAGGTTTACCCATTTCTCCATCTCCCATTCGTCCTTAGCATGGCGTATAAGGTTCCTGTATACTTGCCTCCTGGCTTTTATAAGGTCCCTGTTGTTATTCTGCTTTAAAGCCACTAGCAGGTCACCTTTTGCCTGTCTACATGCCTTATTATACCAGGATGGATTCCTACGAACCCCGCCATTACTTTGTCCTATGGGATTTAAAATTTCTTTGAGGGTGCTTATTAGTACAGTATGTAGTTTTCCCAGTTTTTCATAAAAGGAATTCACAGGATGCTCTTCTATAAGAACAGCAACGTCCTCCAGTACTGGGATTACCTGGGTGTACAGTTTGGCTAGCCCGTTAGGATTTTTGGCCAACTTATCCCATCTTACCCTGCGTCTGTTACTTGATAGGGTAGACATATTAGGAATATCAGGTTGCGGTTGCGAAATTCCCCTATTTGATATTTTTTGATATTTATTAGAATTTGTATAGCGCGACTATCGCTCCGGAAGGAGCATCTTGGCGCTGAGCACACAGAGAACCAGCAAAGGAGAGCAAGGATCAGATAGCTGCGAGGACCGATGAGTCAGACTGAGAGAAGATCCAGGTCTTCAGGAGATTCCTGAAAACGCTTTCTGAAGGGGCATGCCTGAGGTAGGGGGGGAGACAATTCCATGCCTTGGCAGCTAGAAAAACAAAAGTTTTCCCGCCTTTAGTTTTTAGTTTAATTTTGGGTACAGAAATTAAGTTAGCTCCTGAGGACCTCAGACAACGAGTTGGAATGTAGCGCAGGAAGCGCTTGGTCAGATAAGATGGACCGGTGTTCCTAGTAGAGTTGAACACCGTGACAAGGAGCTTAAAGAGAATTCTCTTGTGGAGGGGCAGCCAATGGAGGGTGTTGAGAGCTGCAGAGGCCGAAGACCTGCGAGGGAGTTTCAGAACAAGCCTGGCCGCTGCGTGTTGCACACTTTGCAATTTCTTAAGGGAAGATTTCTTTATGCCTGCTAGGAGGCCATTACAATAATCCAGCCGGGAGAGAATAAGAGCCACCGCGACTGATTTCCTGGCAGAGATGGGCAGAAAGTCAAAGAATTTCCTTAACTGCCTGATCAGGCCAAAACAGCGCCCGCGGTAATGCGCACATGCTCGTCGAAGCTAAGGGACGAGTCGAATTGGACTCCAAGATTGCGGGCTGAGGTGACCGCACTCGGGGGTGCTTCGGAGTCAGGGGGCCACCAATCTTTAGGGGAAAAGAGGGTGCCTTTGCCTAGGGGTATTATTTCAGTTTTGGCACTGTTACATTTAAGATGATTAAGGTTGAGCCAGGAAAAAACTTGGGAGAGGCAATTTTGAAATCTAATGGCAGCGTCAGGGTGGCTTTTGTCGATAGTGACAACAAGCTGAGTGTCGTCAGCATAGGAAGTCACGAGGATCCCATGGGATTCAATCAGCGTAAGGAGGGGAGCCATATATATATTAAAGAAGAGGGGGCTCAGTATTGATCCTTGGGGCACACCTGAGGTGGTGAGTCTTTCGCCGGAAAGAAAAGGGCCTAAGGAGACAGTTTGTGATCGATTGGATAGAAATGAAATAATCCAGGCCAGAGCGGAACCCGCGACACCGATCTCACGCATTCTATTAATGAGAATGGCATGAGAGATGGTGTCGAAGGCCGCGGTTAAGTCGAGCAGGATGAGAACAGCTTGTCTGCCCTCATCCTGCAAGAACTTGATGGTATCCGACAATTCGATGAGTGCAGTTTCTGTGGAGTGGCCCGGGCGGAAGCCGGATTGCTGTGGATGCAGAATGCGTTTGCTTTCCACAAAGATTTTTAGTTCTTCGTGAACTAACTGCTCTGTAATTTTGCCAAGTGCAGGGAGAAGGGAGATTGGGCGCATGTTGGATAAGTCAGTTGGGGATTTATTTGGTTTCTTCATGAGGGGCTTGACTGTGGCCTTCTTCCATTCAGCAGGGACAGTGCCAGAATTTAGAGATTCATTAATAATGGCATTGATTGATGGGCTAACAACCTCGATGAGGTGCTGTAAGATAATCGGGGGACAGGAATCCGTGGGGGCCCCTGATCTACAGCTCAAAATGGCCTTTTGTGTTTGTGCCAGGGAGACTGAAGCAAAGTTATTCAAAGAGGGAATAGCTGTGACTGTGTCTTGTATAGGGGAGGGTGGAGGGGGGAAATCCTGGTGGATGTTCTTAATTTTGTCAATGAAAAAATCTGCTATTTGGTCACAGAGGGTTTGGGATGGGGGAATTTCAAGTGCCAGTGCCTTTGGGTGGGTAAAGGACTTTACTATGTCGAAGATGATTTGTTGTTTTTGTTTGGCTGCGTCTATGGCTGAGGTGAAGAAAGCCTTTTTTGCTTTTTTTTATGTTAGAGAGATATTGTTTCCTCTGGAGAATGTATATGGATCTGGATGAGGGATCATAAGTCTTCCTCCACTCTCTTTCCAGGACCCTACACTTTAGGTGACAATCACTGAGGGCCTGGGTGTACCAGGGAGCATTAGGCTTCCTTTTGCCTTGACCAAATTTGTGGTTGGTGGGGTTGGAGTTGGCGGAAACCACTCCATCCATCCACAAATGAAAGTTTATAGAGTCTTGTGATGCCTCTCCCTCGATAGCAGGGGGGGGACAGAGGGCTGTGGGTTCAGCTTAATGCGCTTGGCTACTTTCTTCCAGTTGATGGGAAAGGGGGTGGGACAGTGTGTGATATGCGAAGCCAAGGAGAGTTTGGTCTTCACGGCGAAGGAAATGAAATAGTGGTCTGTCCAAATTTGCGGTAATGGGGAAGAGACATCTAGGGATGCCAGGTTTGTGCAGATGCCGTCTAGTGTATGTCTGGCCTGGTGGGTAGGAGAGGAGACCAATTGGGAAAGGCCGAAAATCTCAAGTGAATGTAAAAAGTTGAGGGTGGGAGGTTCTGTGCGGGATTCCAAATGAAGATTGAAATCCCCGAGAAGGGTGAAGGTGGGATAGTGGGTCATGAGTGATCCCAAAGTCTCATCAAGGGAGTCCTATCAAGGCCTGGAATTATAAAATCTAAGATTAGTGGGTTGTGGTCACTCTCCCCCCTATGTGTGACCCTGAAGTCTAGTATTCAGCTGCACTCGACAAAAATATAGTCAAGGCGTGCCCTCCTCCCTGCCTGGTGGAAAGTAAAGGCAGGTGGGTTATCAGACTTTGTACGCCCATTACACGCCCTATTCGAGTGCGTTAACGTCAGTGAAGTAATTTGTACAGCTAGGGGGGTCCATGCTCTTGCCCAGGGACCTGATACTTGAGGAATTTTCCAGGCATCATCCTCCTCCTGATTTATGGCGTCTAACAGACCGTCAAGTGGTTCAAATTGGGAGTTAAGGTCACCTCCCACAACAAACCTAACACCCTCAGGCATGTTAGTTAGAAAGGTGGATAGTTCTTCAATGGTTCCAGACACAGATGAAGCACTCACAGGTCTTGAGTAGATATTAACCACTGCCAATCTGAAACCATTCGGCCATTCTAAAATTACACACTGGACATCGTCTGTAGCTGTGTCCATGGTTTTGACACTGCAACCCAAATGGGTTGCCACCCAAATTGTTAGCCCCCCAGGCGGGCGGCCTTTTCCTGCCCATTTAGCAGCAACAGAAAATGAAGCGAATCCCAAACGATATTGTTCCTCCCGTGCCCATGTTTCTTGGAATAAACAGATGTCATTCGAGTCTATGTATGACCCCCAGTCAGGGCAGACCAATTTATTACATAGACCCGCTATGTTCCAGGAAAGGATTTTTAGTACATGGGAGTCGGGGCGGTTTTAAGGGAATGTGTGGGGGATTCTAAGGGAATAGCACTCGACTGGCCACTAGAAAAAAGGACAACAGAAGAGTTTTCAGTATCAGCGATATCTACAGCTGTCTCTAGTACAGGTGTAGTAAGCACCACCCCATCACTTCCTCCCTTGCATACATCTCGGTGTAGTCAATCCACCTCTTCAAGACGACTATACCTATTGGGATGCAAATAATTACTCTGCATTGGCGTGTCCTGCCGTATGGGCCTATACCTGGTACCATCAATGGCAAGTCCCACCCTTGTCCATCCATCATTCACTCTAGGATGCAAATTGTGGTTTCTAGGCGGATAGAAGAAAGACAATGGTAGCAGTTGGATTGTGGTATTTCCCAAACTGCCCAGCCAATTGCTGATGTGAGGAGCAATCTGAGAATCCCTAAAAGTAACCAAAATACAATCTCCCTTAATCTCCTTTCTTATATGTCCCACCCAAGGGACCCGCCTGACCATTAATATTTCAACTCTCATGTTTGGCGGCAAAGGCCTATGGATGTTTAACCAGCTAATCACCTTGTTTCTTAAAGAATCAAAGGGTTCTGATACAGAGCTAGAAAGTTCCGGAACCCCGGCCAAGATTACAGTATGGTCTGCCGCCTATGGAGGAAGGTTAACTATATGTGACCGATTTAGAGTGCAGACATTCTGGGTGGGGCGGTCACCGGTCCTGGTTTGCGTTTTTTCTTGTCTCAGTGTGATTGTTATCACAGGTAACTTTGATTTCCGCACTGAGGGCACTGGCTGGACTTGCCTTGGGAGGGGTCGAGGGGCATGGTTTGGTGGGCTAACTGTGGGTAGACTTATTGTCATTAGTGATGTAGTAATTCTTGTGGCTGAGGTAGTAGCTAGGTTAGAGTGAGAAGAACTCCCCACATTCATTATTGTTAGGCCAACGCTACTACCCAAAGTTCTTATTTGTTCCTTCATACCCCCAGTGACATTTTCAATTGCTTGCAGTCTAGTGTCAATACAATCAAGCCTCACAAAAAGGGGTTCTAGGAGCTTCTTCAAAACATTGGCAATAAGTGATATAGACTCGTCCCCCCCACTACAGGACCCCTCACCAAAGATGAATGGACCAGCCTGCCCTAACACCGGCAGTTGGAAAGGCTGTGTTGGAGTCACAATTTCATTAACAGTCGTGGGAGACGAGGGTTCCATTGTATCAGGGATGTTAACAATAGTGCTGGAGACATGATCCAGTTTCACACTTTTTACCGCCTTGGGTTGTCTAGTTCTTTTTCTTTTGGGAATAGCACCTTCCCGAAGACCCTGTGCATGAGATAAATTTAGTTTGCTCCCCTCAGTCCGGGTCAAGACTGGATCAGATGATAGAACTGGAACGACTTCAGGTACAGACTGGTGGGAGTCACGTTGGGAAGTTGAGGAAGACCTTAGCTGTTGTAGAACAGACTCAATTATTTGATCAATACTATCCAAAAGGGATAGATGAGAAACATCCAATAACTCAGGGGATGTGGTATTTACAATTGATCCTGTGGAATGGCTAGTGCTTTCAATGCCATCTGCTAACTGTCTTTCTAGGGCCGACAGTTCATTATTTACTGCAGTATTAGCTCTTATAAGAAAACTGTCCAAAGTACCTGTAGCCATGATGGATGGAGCCGTGGCTTTGCTCCTTGTCTCCCTTGATGACATTGTGCCTTATTCCTGGCGTATCTGGATCTCCAGCAAGATGGAGCGCTCGGACACTGAGTGTAATATTCCAATGATGGCCCGGTCCGGGCTTGAACGGGCTACAACGGGCCCGCCCTTGGCCCGGGCTTCGCCCTGGTCTTCGTCCCGCGCGCGTCCCGCGAGCGCGGTAGTGGGAGGGGCTAAATAGGAGGAGGCAGGTCGGGAAGAGGATCCAGCTGCAGCGAGTGACCGGCCGCTCAGAATGCTGGCCCTCGCAGTCCCGTACCCGTCCTCTCTCTCCTCAGGCAACCGATCTGGAGCAGCTTGCGAAATTCACAGCCCCCAGGGAAGCACAGGCAAAGTTCTCCTTTCAGGCGGCGATATTAAAACCAGATGGGACAGGGCAATGATCTCCTCACTGATCACGGTTTGCGAGCGGCTCCCGCGGAGCGGGGGCCGCGAGCCGTAATGAAGGTACTGCTGGGAGGCGGGGCGGGAAGAGGCTCCAGCTGCGCCGAGTGACCGGCCGCTCAGAATGCTGGGCCTCGCAGTCCTGTATCCGTCCTCTCTCTCCTCAGGCAACCGATCCGGAGCAGCTTGCGAAATTCACAGCCCCCAGGGAAGCACAGGCAAAGTTCTCCTTTCAGGCGACGATATTAAAACCAGATGGGACAGGGCAATGATCTCCTCACTGATCACGGCTTGCGAGCGGCTCCCGCGGAGCGGGGGCCGCGAGCCGTAATGAAGGTACTGCTGGGAGGCGGGGCGGGAAGAGGCTCCAGCTGCGGCGAGTGACCGGCCGCTCAGAATGCTGGGCCTCGCAGTCCCGTACCCGTCCTCTCTCTCCTCAGGCAACCGATCCGGAGCAGCTTGCGAAATTCACAGCCCCCAGGGAAGCAAGTTCTCCTTTCAGGCGGCGATATTAAAACCAGATGGGACAGGGCAATGATCTCCTCACTGATCTCTGCTTGCAAGCGGCACCCCACTCAATGCTTGGTATTGTGTCCAATACAGAATAAATATGAGTAGAACCCAATATAATCACTGCCGGTGCAAGGGGAGTGGGCAGGATTTTAGTCTTGTTCCTGAGGCACTGAGAAAGAGTCCAAGATCCTAAGACTCCGAAGCAAAATGAAAATGTGGCTCTTTGATTTCTAGCCTTTGTTTTGACTGATCCAGAGTATCTTTCAGTCTGCTTCTATAGATAAAAGATAATAGCTATGTACTTGTTGAAATATTTAAGTTTTGTTCATACATTTCTCCTTGCAGTATTCAGTGCAAGGGTTTAAGCTATATTGGGTTAGTGTGTTTACATCGTAAGCGTGTCCAGCCATGTAAGATAACTGCACATGCAGGTAGCTGCTGTTCCAGAGTGCGGTGCCAGAATGGGATACAACAGTCAAACATGCACTGAAGTAGATAAAAAGTTGCATTCAGTTGCAAAAATATGTTCTTAAACACCGTGAAGTAAGTATGATTGGTCAGATCAGGAAGTTCACCAAAAAACAAGATATTTGAAAAAGTTAACAAATATACCTTGACACTGAGGTCTAAATATTGCTAACACATATTTTAATCCATCTATTAAAAAAAAGCAGCATCTAAAAAATTAGAGCTGACAATCTGTGTGGATAGAGCAAGAACATGGAATTGATAAGAGAAACTGTGTTCCTCAAATAAGAAACTGTTTTGAAAACGTAATTTTGAATTTTGGGTAAATTTATTTCATCCTTGTCTGTTCGATCTGAAATTTTGGCAATTCTTGGTACACAGTTTAATTAACCTTGCTTGCTATCAACAAGATTAGTGATTGAAGACATTGTCATCTGTAAAGCCACAGCTTCTGATGCAAAGGAACCAGGTGGGCTTTCGATAAACCTATTAAAAAGGAGGGGTTCGTGGTTGGCCCAAGTTCAGGACCTATTGTTTAATAGTATTCTTAAAGGCAGTGGTACCCCTGATGTGCTGAAAAGTGCATCATCTGCTACTGTATTAAAGAAAGGTGACCCTTGTAACCGTGCAATTGCTACTCTCTTTGCTCATTTCTCAGGTCAAACATGTTTAAGAATTATTGCTCAAGAGCTCAGATTATAGATGGAGACCAAAAAGATCTATCCCATTTTTCCACTGGGATTTCATAAGCATCTGTCTGTAATGTAGGGCGGAGTGCGCTTATTACTGCTAGCCAGTGCCTAATTTGTAAAAGGAAGAGTGCCGGTGCGAAGGCTCTGCTCAGAAGTCCTTAGCCAGTGCAAGTAAACGTCAGTGTGCCCAATTCCAAGGCTGCATAGATTTAACTCCACTGCATGGCTCTTTAATCCACTGCTGCCCTTTATCTTGCTCTTGCAGGGTCCTAATTAATCCTGTTGTGATGGTTTTCCCCCCTCCTCCATATTTCTGCTTTGTTTATTTTTCCCTGTCTTGCAAAAAAATAAGGGCCGGACCCCAAAAGTATGTGCTGGTGGCCCCCAGTGCCTCACATCAAATTAAGAACCGCTGCTAAATAAACACATATTGAGTCAGAACACAAGAAAACTATATTGCGTTTTTATTGATTTCTGTCAGGCCTTTTACCCTATGGAACATAATCTACTATGGAAATAATGACATACATTGTAGTTGATTTGCAACGTAATTAATATTATGGTCAATCTGCAGGGAAAACATTGGCTTACCTGCCAACTATAAAACTGAACAAGTCTACTCCAAAATATTTGGCCCCACTGGCGCAAGACAGTGCTGCCTGTTACTTCCACCCTTAAGTAATGTTTATTTTAGTAGTCTTAATATAGCCTTAACTAAGCTCCATATTTTCCCACCATCACTTGACAGTCTGAAGTTAAATACTTTGTACTGTTGATTTGTTTTTTTTTTACTATTATAGGACATTACGGTAGAATAAGGTGGCTGTATTGACTCCCTGTGATCTTTCAATTCTTTGATTGGTAATAACTTTGGAAGTATTATTATGATATTTGAATGTCAGTTTTGTACCAGTGGTTGTTTAGATCAAAGCCAGTTTTGAGATCGTTTATAGTTACATGATGTACCGGGCATTTATTTTGCCGAAAAAAGAGGTGTAGGACCATAATTAATGATAAACGAGTTTCCTTGAATTTGATGACAGTACAATACATTATTTCAATTACATCTGTGGCAACGATTCAATACAGCCTTTGGTCGAGGTACATCATACCAAAGCATCTCCTCTTTTAAACTTTAGTATCCCTATACTTCTTCCTTTCCTAAGCCTGTTTATATAGATCCATTAGAGGGCCCTCTTTCAAAGAGAGGAGTTGGGGAGAGGAGTTGGCCTAACGGCTAAGGCGCTCGACCTCGGACCTGGGGATCTGGGTTCGAGTCTCGGTAACGACGCCAAAACCTCCTGTGATTCTGGGCAAATCACTTAATCTCCCCGTGCCTAAAAAAAAAAAAAAACATGAAAGTGTGTGTCCTCATGTAAAAACGTAACTTGTGCAATGTAAAGCGCTCTGATAACTGATTCGGTTCGGTTCTAGTTCGCGCTATATAAAACTCCCAAAAAAATAAAGAAACGTTATGACTGCAGAAATACTCTTAATAGATATTGCCCAACTGGAATTTGGATTACGTTCTAGTTGTGCAAATGCTTTATTTTAAACTATTTCTTTGATATACATAATCAGTAAATCTGCTGCCAATTGTATGCGGGCGTAAAATGTACAAAGAGGAGTGTTTATACTGCCAAGGAACATTATTTATTTGATTACTTTCTATTGTGCTCAGATATGGCTAGATATTTAGTTTAAAAATGGCTTTAAGGTGATTTTAGGGCTTTGAGCAAATAAACTACCCCTCTAAAATCTGAAAGCTATTATGGATTATATTGAAACGTCTACCAGTTCTAGCTATTGTAGGAGTATGGCAGGGGCTGTACAAGTTGCATAATACATGAACAATTTCATGAACACATATTTCTGTATTGCCAAACATTATTGAGAAGTGGATTTTAGTTACTGGTTCTTCTTGCTTGGACAGCGCCACATTTTTAGATTGCTGTTTCACTAGTATTTTTAAAGTTCAATATTGAATTTGTTCATTCATACATACATGCATGTATGAATCATTGTTTCAAAATTTGAATTGTTACTCTGCAGAATATGTAATTTTGTAGTTTTACATGATTTTTTTTAATAAGCGAGGACTAATATAATAATGAAAGATTATGTGGTGTAGCCTGTTGTACAACTTGTCTTTGGTCCTCTCATTGTGCTACAAAACATCACAACGTGGTGGGGGAGGGTGATGTTGATGGCTGTACGGGGCCTAACACTGCACACAAATCAACCTTGTGCAGGTACTGACTTAATTGTCAGATGCCCTCTTAAAAATTGACAAACTGCACAATTATGACTCCACCTGTTTATACCCATCTGTTTAGATATTGCATCCTTGTCTAAGAAATGTGAGTTTTGAATTCACTTTTGAAAAGGAGATCTCTTTTCTGGGTCCTAAATTCCAGGGATTATTTTTTGTATAAATATTTTTATTATTTTAAAGAACATGGAGTACTAGGAGACATGGACTTTCGCACATTATGTCTTTGAATCACTGTAATAGCTAGGCTGCAGCATTCAAAGGCATATAATATAGAAAAAAACTGTTCCAATACGAACTGGGGAGGAGTGGCAAGGAGATGGAGAGTGACAAGGTTTAGGGAAGTATTTAGGGGGTGATTTAGTAGAGGTGTCCGCCTAAGTGTATGTACCCTGGGTGAATATTATGGTCTGCTCTTGTATAGCAGTAATGTGGGGCAGAAGTGCTGCGTGGTGTTAGCAGTGACATATTGGAGCAGAACATTGTGGGGTGTTTAGGTAGCACCTGGTTGGGTTTGACTGTGGAGGGTTCCGGGGAGAGGGCAAGCAGAAGGGGCAGCATACCGAGCATGTGTAGCAGGTATTTCTTTAACTTATCGTTACAGGTCAGTCAAGTGGAGGTAATGCTCTGAGGCATTGTGGAGTGTAGTATGAGAATTTCAATTTGGACATGTAATGGTTTAGGGATGTTTAAGCACATCTTTCCTAGCATAGAGTTAGTCATTGCACCTATGATTTGCTGCAATAAAATCATTACCTAAGGGTTTAGCGAGAACTTGATGCATAATTGGGGATCAATGTTGATTAGTCTGATCGTCACTTTTCTTGATGTACATGCTGCCCTTTCCAAACAAATATTTCTGCAGTTATGTGTCACTGTTTGTCAGGACCTGCCAGTATTTCCTTATGAGTTTGGAAAGGTTATTATTTCAATTTGAAAACATTGTGACACAGACTAGTATTAATAAAATGACTTTGTTTACCATACTTTTACGTAGCTGCTCATTTCACTATTCTTTAAGGAGTAAGGTATTTATAGGCACAAGCTTAGCCATCATAACAAGTAATTCAGAGAAGAATAAATTGCCCACAGGAAGAATAGATGTTAGTCATTTGGGATGATGACATTTTTTGTGTCTGTGTGTTTTGAGTGCAAGTTCCTCTTTTTGTGTACATGTGTTTATTCCGTTTTCTGTCAAGAAAAATACAAGTGACAGTGCAGCTAAAACCATTTAAGTACAGGCATTCTTATTCATCAATGTGCAGTAGGTGTCAGAGCCGAGCAAGAGGCCTCAAGATAAAGCACTGAAGAAGGATGGGATTGATATCTCAGTCATACATGTTACCAATATGCATAATCACGTGGTCAACGGAGGGGGTCTCGACGTTAAGCATAAGTATTATACCTCGCCCGTTTGACAGGTTTATCCCCAAGCTTTTTGTCTTTTGCCTCCTGTTTTTCTGAACCTGTTTTTGTTGGCTATAGGATTTGGGCACTTTACCACTTCTGCTCAGTGCTAAAGTGCATATGCTCTCTGTATGAATTGTGATATAATTGGTTCTCCATAATTGGCATATTTGATTTACTGATAAGTCCCTAGTAAAGTGTGCTGAGTGTGCCAGGGCCTGTAAATCATATGCTACTAGGGGACCTCCAACAACTACATGAGTAGCCTTGTAAATATCTCAGAGCTATCACTGTAGTGCTACCTGGCAAGTGCACCCATTTACCAGGCTCTAAGCTTCCCTTTTTTTAGGTCTCGCCTAGGCAGCGCTTGCGCTGCCCTATGAAAAAGGACCTCTTGGAATTGCTCCAGACTTTTAGCACGCTTGTCTGTGTGTTTTTTCTTATTGGTCTTTGCGTGCGTCTTTCGAAAAAAGACAGCACGCGATTGGGCAAAGGCGTGTGCATGTCCCACCTTTGCCTGGAATTGTAGCCGCCCAGGGCCTACAGCTTGCGGTTACGCGCAGCCTGCCATCTGTTTTTTCTCCTGCAGTGGCGGGCACAAGCGTGCTGGCGCTCGCACCACTTCCGGGCTTGTTCTTTGTTGCCAGGTATGAGTGCAACTTTCAAAACACGAGATGAGGCCAGGGAGTGTGCTGTACAGAAATAATCTGGTGTATTGAGGTCAAACACTCCTGCATGTTAAATATCTGTTGGAGGCATGTGGGCTGCTGAATTTATATCTATGCATAGATCGCCGCCTAGTGTTGGGTCCGGATGATTGCACATTGTTGTCCTGGAAGAGTCTTCGAAGTATCACGAGATAGGTGGCTCCTCCCCTGGACTACAGTGCGCATGGGCATCTTCTCCATGCTCAGATTGTTTTTTTCCGCCATTGGGTTCGGATGTACTTTCTTAACTCACGTTCGGATTATATATAAAAACTTTTCTCAAGGCCAAAAGGCCTTCGGGGCGTCGGTATTGTCTTTCGTTCAGTGCCCTGTATTTGTTCCAGTTCTTCGAGACGGACGTTGAAGGCCGATTGCCTTTTTCGACACCAAAGGCCCCATCGACGATGGAACGGAGCCCGTTCAAACTATGCCCCGTTTGCAACTCAAAATACCCTCACAACGATGTGCACCCGGTGTGCAATAAATGTCTATCACCGGACCACGACGAGGCCAGCTGCATGGCCTGTTCTCGGTTCAGAGCCAAGAAAACTCTTCGCCTTCGACGCGCTGCACGACATTCGGCACGGGAGTCAGCGCCCGATCCAGAAAACATCTTCGGAGCTGACGACGAAGAGGGTGTAGAAGAAGAGGACCCTGATCGACAGTCGGATCCCGCATCGGGGCTAGACTCCAACTACGATGAGGACGAAGAACAATTCTACGTCCTTGATGAAGACATCATCGAGGTAGGAGACGACGCACAACCCATCGGAGCCGTCGTTGACGACTCAGGCGATGAGCAAGGCCCAACCGCAGTAGCGGGGCCCAGTAAAAACACTTCCACGGCTCAGGTCGAGGCATCGCCGGAAGGCCTTAGCCAAGATCTTCATCCACGTTCTATGGCCCCGCTTCCAGGCCAGGCTAAGAACATTTCCAAAGAGCCATCGGTCGATCGGCCACAATCAGTGGAAAAATTGAAACCAAAACCTAAAGACACTAAATCGAAACCGAAACTGGTGAAAACAGTCATCGGCTCGACGACTTCGGAACATACTAAGTCAAAACATGTGTTCGACCCCTCGGGGTCGCAAGGGGGTGTCGACCCGAAGAGCGGGGCGCCGAAGCCCGTGTCGACTGTTAAGCACGTCACGCTCACGTCGACGTCGGGGTCCAAAGATGGCGACTCTTCCAAAGGGCTCGAGACCCAAAAAAGCCTCGATCCGAAGCCTCGGAACCCACTAATAGTGAAGGCCTTCGAGCCGAAAACAAAATTCGGCCCACAAGAACAGAGCAAGTCGAAGCAAAGGGCCGTACCTGCTGCGCAACAACGGCTCGAGTCGACGCATAGCCACAAGCAACAGGCTGAACAGCCCAAGTCGGCGGGTCGAAAATGACGCCTACCTCAAAGCAGGTCAGTCCGTCGCCGATGCTTACGGCGCCGATTAAATACGGACTGCCCCCAACAGCACGACCTAAGACGGTCCAGCTCCCAAAGGGCACCGACGCAGCCAAGTCATCATCGGTAGCCGCAAATGCTCAGCCCATGCAGGAGGACGTTCTGTTCCAGGCACCGTCCTATGATAATTCACAAAACAAGACCTAGACCGACCAGGCATAGAAAATTCAATCAGTAACTGGTGCACCATCAAATGCAAAACCTTTTTGCACAATACTCCTCTCTTTTAATTGTTGAGGTAGGAGGTACATCCAAAGTATGCCATAGTAAAAAAACACCTGCCCAAACCCTTGAAAAAACAGACAACAGTTGTGAGCCAACAATTAACACACACCTATGTGCCTAGGTAGGTAAATGGAGAAAAGTAGAACAAGTGTGTGTGAGCGAGATGGCGCCTCACGGGCGAACCACCAACGGGACCCTGGCAGGTACTCACCAGGATTGCCCTGAACCGTCCTATGATAACCAGTCGAAACTATTCATCGACTCCGATTCAGGGCGACTCACCATTTATAAAAGGAAAATCATTCCTGAAAATCCAATGGAGTCCTACAAGATACCACTCAAGAGAAAGAGGGACTCTGCCACCTCACCCACTCTGTTTGAACCCATGCAATCCTATGGACAAGACTATACCTATTCTCCCACAACTGCCACTGAGGATGTGGAGGAAGGGTACAATGAGGACCAGTTTAATTATCTCATTGACACAAGCCAGGAGGAGTCCCAACCATGGACTGACTCTGTTGACCCTGATGAACCACACACCACCCCTGACACTCAGTCCTATGCGGTCAAGACATCGCCTACTGAGGATACTGCTGCGTTTAACGCATTGATTGATAGGGCAGCCCTTAACCATGATGTGGACATGCACGCTGACCCAGTGGAGGAAGACTTTCTGTTTGATACCTTCTCAACCTCAGAAAGATCTGTTAAAACTTTGCCTATGCTCAAAGGTGTGCTCAAACATGCTGGTGACATTTTTAAAAAGCCAACAAAGGCAAGGGTGATAAACCCCAGGATTGAGAGGAAGTACCGACCTGCACCTGTGGACCCTATGTATATCAAGAGCCAGCTCCCGTTGCACTCCTTGGTGGTGGCTAATGCTCGTAAGAGAGCAAACTCTCAAACAAGTGGTGATGCTTCTCCTCCGGACAAAGAATCCAAGATCTTAAAAGCCTCTGGCAAACGTGTGGCAGCTCAAGCGGCTAATATTTGGAGAATCTCAAATACACAGGCCCTATTAGCAAGATATGATAGGGCTCACTACGACACGTTAGAGCAGCTACTGCAACACCTGCCTGATGCTTATAAGGAGGGGGCAGAAATGCTCATACAAGAGGGGAAGTTAATCTCAAACGCATCTATTAAATGTGCGTTAGATGCAGCTGACACAGCGGCTAGGGCCATCAACACTAGTGTAATGGTCAGGAGGCATGCCTGGCTCCGCATCTCTGGTTTCAAGTCAGAGATCCAAACAACTCTGCTTAATCAGCCAGTTAACCCTGACTTTCTATTTGGTCCTGAGGTAGACACCACCCTAGAATAAATTAAAAAAGACACAGAAACTGCCAAGTCCATGGGAGCTCTACAGTCACAGCAGTTCAGGGGCGGTTCCTTTCGTCGCTCTGGTAACAGGGGAGCGTCTAGAGGACAAACGTCGCAGCAAACCCAATACAGCAAAGGAGGCACACAAACCACCTATAACAAAAACAATAGAGGTGGATACCGTGGAAACAGTACAAAAGGCAGAGGACGAGGAAATAACCATGCCAGATCCTCCGCCACTAATAAACAGTGACGTCTTGTCACTGCCCCCAGACCATATAACACTGGTCGGGGGAAGACTTCAGCAGTTCCTGCCAGTCTGGGAAGGCATTACCACGGACAGGTGGGTGAGACAACTTATACAACACGGTTATTGTCTAGCACTAACCTCCACTCCACCCAACATACCCCCAAGGCACCGTCCTATGTCCGCAGACCACACGCACTTATTGCAGCAAGAAGTCATATCCATGCTGCAAAAAGGGGCTATAGAACTCGTGCCTTTAGAACAACAGGGTACAGGTGTGTACTCACTGTACTTCTTAATCCCAAAAAAGGACGGGTCTCTCAGGCCCATTCTGGACCTCAGACCCATGAACGAATACATCCTGTCAGAACACTTTCACATGCTCACTTTGCAGCAAGTTCTACCATTGCTCAGTCAGGGAGATTTCCTAGCAACACTAGATCTGAAGGATGCTTATTTCCACATTCCCGTTCACCCCAGTCACAGGAAATATCTCAGGTTCACCATCAACAACCAGCATTACCAGTTCAAAGTCCTGCCTTTCGGGGTCACTACTGCCCCCAGAGTGTTTACCAAGTGCTTAGCGACAGTAGCTGCACACCTTCGGAGACAACACATCCATGTCTATCCATATCTGGACGACTGGCTTGTCCACGCAAAGTCGGCCCAGCAATGTGCCAGCCACATGTCCCGCACGATTCACCTCCTACACAGTCTAGGATTTTCCCTAAATTACCAAAAACAGGACTTAGGCGCAGAAATAAACACTCTGACAGCAACAGCACAGCCAAACTCAGTGAGAGTCAACAGCATGCAGGTGCTCATTCAAAAATTCAGGCCCCAACACTCACTCCCAGCGCAAGTGTTCATGCAACTAATAGGCATGATGGCCTCCTGTATCTTTATAGTCCCACACGCGAGGCTGCACATGCGTCCGCTTCAGGAGTGCTTAGCGCAACAGTTAACCAGGCTCAGGGACAGTTGGTGGAACACACAAAACCTTTGCAGGGGACGACCGTTCCAAGAGCCTGTACCACAGATAGTGCTGACTGCGGACGCATCTCTCCAGGGCTGGGGAGCGCATGTCCTCAATTACACGGTGCAGGGACTATGGACAACACAGCAGCAAAAGATGCACATCAACCTACTAGAACTGATGGCAATCTTCATGGCAATGAAGGCATTCAAGTTGCATTTGTGCAACAAAGTCGTGCTGATCCGGACGGACAACATGACTGCAATGTATTACATCCAAAAACAGGGAGGGACACACTCTCCACAATTGTCACACCTTGCACAGTGCATGTGGAAGTGGGCCATTCAAAGGAACATGTTCCTCATGGTGGAACACCTCCCAGGCAAGGACAACCAGATGGCGGACCTGCTCAGCAGACACAGCCATCAAATGCACGAGTGGGAGATACATCCCTCAGTGCTACAACCGTATTTCCAGCAGTGGGGTCATCCAGAGATAGACCTATTCGCCACACAACAAAACGCAAAATGCCACACCTTCGCCGCCAGGTTCCCACACCCGCAGTCTCAGGGCAATGCGATATGGATGAACTGGTCGAACAGATTTGCGTACGCTTTTCCACCAGCACCGCTCATACCGCTGGTAGCGCGCAAACTGAGGCAGCACTCCATGACCCTCATCCTGGTTGCTCCAACGTGGGCAAGGCAAGCATGGTACACCACGTTCCTAGAACTTTCAGTGGTGCCCCACCAGCAACTAAAACTCACACCCAGTCTCCTCACTCAGAGCCATGGAGACATTCAGCACCCAGATCCGCAACAGTTGAGCCTTGCAATATGGCTCCTGAGGTCATAGAGTTTGGCTACCTGGACCTGCCCCCTGACTGTATGGCCATCATCAAGGAGGCTAGGCGGCCAACAACCAGGGCGTGCTATGCGGCAAAATGGAAGCGTTTTGTCATCTATTGTTCCAATAATAACATAAATCCGCTAGATGCATCAACGCAAAACATCATATGTTATTTATTGCACCTATACAGATGCAATCTGGCATATAGTTCCATTAGGATACATTTAGCTGCAATGGCAGCTTATCTTCAAAACCGACAGCACCTTTCCCTTTTCAAAGTGCCTGCCATTAAAGCTTTTATGGAGGGACTCAAAAGGGTAATTCCTCCAAGACACCCGCCTTCGCCTGTCTGGAATCTAAACATAGTTCTCACCAGACTCATGGGTCCACCATTTGAACCTCTTCAATCTTGTGAGATACAATTTCTAACATGGAAAGTGGCTTTTCTGGTAGCGATCACATCGCTAACAGAATGGTTAGTGAGCTGCAAGCCCTCACTATTCAGGAGCCTTTCATTCAGATTCATGCTAATAGGGTGGTGCTGCGTACCAACCCTAAATGTATGCCTAAGGTAGTGTCACAGTTCCACATTAACCAAACTATTGAGCTGCCAGTATTCTTCCCAAATCCTGATTCAGTGGCAGACAGAGCACTACACACACTAGATGTTAAGAGGGCTCTCCTGTATTACATAGACAGAACTAAAGATTTCAGGAAAACTAAGCAACTGTTTGTTGCCTTCTCTGCACAGCACAAAGGCAACCCAATTTCAAAATCAGGTATAGCCAGATGGATTGTTAAGTGCATCCAGATCTGTTATCAAAAAGCTAAACGCACATTACCAGTTCCCCCAAGAGCGCATTCCACACGCAAGTTGGGGGCATCCATGGCTTTCCTAGGTAACATTCCTCTAGAGGATATATGTAGAGCAGCCACATGGACCACCATACACATATTCACCAAACACTACTGCATGGATGTACACTCCAAACAGCAAGCTGCTGTAGGTCAAGCTGTTGTCAGAACTCTTTTTCAGACTGCTGCAGCTGGCATGGGCAACCGCCGCTAAGGAGGGTACTACTATTTATTCTATGCATAGATATAAATTCAGCAGCCCACATGCCTCGAACGGAATATGCTACTTACCAGTATGCATCTGTTCTTGGCATGTAGGGCTCCTGACATTTATATCGCCCGCCCTCCTCCCTGGTGCCTGTCGCAGCTGTAGCACTCAGAATTATTCTCAAGCATGGTCATCACTTACTGTATCATACTCCATCTCTGCCACAATGGCTAAAAACAATCTGAGGATGGAGAGGATGCCCATGCGCACTGTAGTCCAGGGGAGGAGCCACCTATCTCGTGATACTTCGAAGACTCTTCCAGGACAACAATGTGCAATCATCCGGACCCAAAACTAGGCGGCGATCTATGCATAGATATAAATGTCGTTGAGGTTAACAAATGCAAAAAAATTGCAAAAAATGGACACTAGTAACTGATCTAAACCATTGGGTAGATTGGTTATGGTATTCTCAAAAACACAATGTTTATGTTGGTATTGCGGTATATATCTTTCATCCGCCCCTACATTGTTGTTGTGGCAGTTATCATTGAATACCATAAAGTGCAAGGTGCCTGCCTCATCCAGAGGCTCCTCTGGTCTAGATTCGCAGTGTCCAGAGATCAAAAGGTGAGGTAAAAAAATAATGAAGAAATAGTAACCCCAAGAAAAAATTCAATTAAAAATTAGGTCGACACCCAAATTTTTTTATTAATGGTGAGGATCTAAAAGGTAAAATAATTGGTACTTATACTAGATCAAGTAACTGGATCTAGAAGTATAGTGTTAAAAATGGTGTCGACATGTTTCAGCCCCCTATGGCTCAACGGAGTCTGCAGGGCTTTCGTCAGGACTAAACAAACATACAAACATTGAATAGTTACTCACACCATTTGTGTAGTTACTGCGATGGCTTACTGGTTAACTAGTCAGTGGCCAATCAAGCTCTTTCTACCTGCAAAAGAGGGACACAAAACAGAAGAATACAGTACATATATTGTCATGTTTATGTATGTGCGAAGGCACCAGAGTACGTGTTAGTCTCTACTGAGCTATTTAAAAAATGTCAGAAAAATTTCTGATGTGGAGTTTAGAACAAATAAGGCAAAGAACTGAGAAACTGGTTGAGCGACTATGCTGGTAAACGGGTCCTGCATTAGAATGGCTGGACCATTGCAATGCTGCCTGTATAATTGTGACATTGCTAATAAATAAATAAATAAAGTGGGCAAGTGGCAGGGTGTCTATAATGTCAAAAGGATACGGTTACATTGCATATAGTACACCGCTATCAAGGTTTGCGAAGTGCGGTGCACATATAAACGTAGGTAGTATGAGACAGAAAGCTGTTTTTGGTGATGCACATATAAACGTAGGTAGTATGAGACAGAAAGCTGTTTCTGGTGATAACGTTAGTGCAATTGAAAACCTCTCGCCAAAGCGTTATCATTCATGGCGTATGTGCGCTCTAGTTGTATGAAATCAAACGCTGTACTAAAAAAGTTGCGCGGAGCATTTGTTTGGCTGTCCCCTTAAAAGTTAAAGAAATGCGGGGCATATCGGAACACAAAAGTAACTGAAGTATGTATTACCAAGGTACCCGGAGTGCGAGCGCTCTTACCTAGTGTTAAGTAACAAGAGGCTCCGTCAGGGGATACCGGCTAATTTATTGCCCCAGAGCTGGGAAAAAGAATGAAAAATAAATCAATGATCAATCACCTTACCGCTAGTTTGTAGAAGGAGAACAAACACGTCCGCCGCCATTACCCGCGTGGGAGGAGACTTCCGCCGCTAGTGCTGACTCTGCCCCTGGACTCCGGGCAGACGTCGAAGCACGTATTTAAAGTGAGACACGTGATTATTCTAGTTTGAATGGAAAACTTTATCCAATAGGATTGGGCTGTGTTGGAATGAGGCAAAAAGTAAACCTTCGGTAAATATATATAAAAAAAAAAATATATATAACATACCACAGAGAGTCCCGCAGTAGTTTTGTCCATTATTTTTAGGAATAAATAGAAATTATGTGGTGCACTGCTCTGGTCGATGTTTTTTTCATGAACTGCAGGTAAAGTGGCTCACATCACAGGGTATATTCCAATAGGTTGTTAATGTGTGGCGAACTGATGCCAAGGTATATTATCATTAAGGCCCCCGACATGGGTTCTCAGACGATTTACCCATCTCTGCTCTTTTTCGTACAGCTTTTTTTCGGCATTGCGTGTTTTGTCTGTGAGCATTTCAATGACAGTCCAGCGTATTTCCTCACATGTGTGTCCTGACTCCAAATAATGGGCACAAGTCAAGTCAAGTCAAGTCAAGTCAGAGAATTTATATAGCGCACTACATACCCAGAGGGTCTCAAGGCGCTTAGAAAGGGGAGGAGGATTACTTGTCAAATATCCACGTTTTAAGTTGCTTTCTGAATGCTAGGTGGTTCTGGGTAAGGCGAAGGTAAGCGGGGAGTGAGTTCCATGTTTTAGCAGCCAGGTATGAGAAGGATCTGCCTCCCATGGTGGTCTTATTGATGCGAGGTACAGTGGCGAGGGCATGGCTGGAGGAACGTAGTTGGCGGGAGGGGGTGTAGAAGGACAGTCGTGAGTTGAGGCATTCGGGTCCGATGTCGTAAAGTGATTTGTGTGCGTGGGTTAGCAGTCGGAAAGTGATTCTCTTATTGACGGGTAGCCAGTGGAGGTCTTTCAGGTGACCAGAGATGTGTTCGTTGCGCGGGATGTCTAATATGATCCTGGCTGAGGCGTTTTGGATTCGTTGGAGTTTCTTCTGGAGTTTAGCGGTAGTACCTGCGTAGAGGGTGTTTCCGTAGTCCAGTCGGCTCGTGACCAGAGCATGGGTGACTGTTTTCCTTGTTTCGGTGGGGATCCAGCGGAATGTTTTTTTGAGCATGCGAAGAATGTTGAAGCAGGATGAGGATACGGCGCTGACTTGTCTGTTCATTGAGAGTGAAGAATCCAGGATGACGCCTAGGTTCCGTGCGTGGTCTGTCGGGATGGGTGCTTTTCCAAGGGCTTCCGGCCACCAAGAGTCGTCCCATGCGGAGGGGGATGTACCTAAGATGAGGACTTCTGTTTTGTCTGAGTTCAGTTTCAGACGGCTTTGTTTCATCCATTCGGCAACTTCTTTCATTCCTTCGTGTAGGTTGGTTTTGGCGGTGCTGGGGTCATTGGTGAGAGAAAGGATTAGTTGAGTGTCATCCGCGTAAGAGATGATGTTGAGGTTGTGTTGGCGGGCGATGGCCGCGAGGGGGCTCATGTATACGTTGAAGAGGGTGGGGCTGAGTGAGGATCCTTGTGGTACGCCACAGATGACTTCAGTGGCCTCGGACTTGAATGGTGGGAGGCGGACTCTCTGGGTTCTTCCGGTGAGGAACGAGGTGATCCATTCAAGTGCTTTTCCTTGTATTCCGATGTTATTGAGGCGTTGTAAAAGGGTGCTGTGGCAGACTGTGTCGAATGCTGCAGAGAGGTCGAGGAGGATGAGGGCGACTGTGTCTCCATTGTCCAGTAGAGTTCGAATGTCGTCTGTTGCTGCGATGAGGGCGGTCTCAGTGCTGTGTTTTGCTCGGAAGCCAGATTGTGAGGAGTCGAGGGATTTGTTGGCTTCGAGGAAAGCGGCGAGCTGGTTGTTGACAGCTTTCTCGATGACTTTGGCCGGGAATGGAAGGAGCGAAATGGGGCGGTAATTTTTGAGTTCGGTGGGGTCCGCTGTGGGTTTTTTCAGAAGGGCGGTGAGTTCAGCGTGTTTCCAGTCTTCCGGGAAGATGGCGGAGTTGAAGGAGCAGTTGATGACGTCTCGGAGGTGCGGTGCTATGACGGAGTCTGCTTTGTTGAAGATGTGATGAGGACATGGGTCTGTGGGAGATCCTGAGTGGATGGAGTTCATCAGGCGGATGGTGTCCTCAGTGGAGATTGGGTTCCAGTCGTTAAGGGTGTTCACGGGGGGAGAATGTTCAGCAAATGGTTGGGTGGGTTGGTCTCCGGGTTGGTTGTCGAAGCTGTTGTGGATGTCTGCAATCTTGTTGTGGAAGAATGAGGCTAGGGAGTCGCAGAGGGCTTGAGAGGGGGTGATGTCGTTGGAGTTGGCCGAGGGATTGGAAAATTCCTTGACGATGTTGAAAAGTTCCTTGCTGTTGTGGGCGTTGTTGTCAAGTCGATCCTTGAATGCTGTTTTCTTGGCTTTTCGGATCAGTTGGTGGTGAGTGCGGGTGGCGTTTTTGAAGGCGTCCTTGGTGCTAGTGGTTGGGTCTTTTTTCCAGGCCATTTCAAGGGAGCGGCAGAGTTTCTTGGACTTCTTAAGATCATCGTTGAACCATGAGGCCTTCTTGCTGCCAGGTTTGCTTTGACGTTTTTTCAGTGGTGCTAAGGTGTCGGCGGTGTTGGATAACCATAGGGTGAGGTTGGCGGCGGCTTGGTTTGGGTTAGAAGAGTGGGCTGGGGTGTTTAGAAGGAGCGATGCGGAGATCTGGTCGGTGGTGGTTTTGTTCCAGTTTCTTTGCAGAGTTGGTTGGAGGTGGTTGGTGGGTTTTGGCTTGTTGTAGGTGAAGTGAACGCAGCTGTGGTCAGTCCAGAGGAGCTCCGTAGTGTGGTTGAAGGAGACATGATTGCTGGAGGTGAAGATGGGGTCGAGTGTGTGACCTGCGATGTGGGTGGGGGAAGTGACTAGTTGTTTAAGTCCGAGGTTGGCGAGGTTGTCCAAGAGGGTGGTGGTGTTGCGGTCGTTGATCTTTTCAAGGTGAAAGTTGAGGTCTCCCAGAAGGATGTAGTCTTTGGAGGGGAGCGCGTGTGGAGTGATGAAGTCCGTGATGTCTTCACTGAATTTTGCGCGGGGTCCTGGTGGTCTGTATAGAAGGGTGCCTCTGAGTGTGGTTTTGGGGTTGATGTGGATCTGGAAGTGAAGGTGTTCGGAGTTGGTGAGGTTGGCGTCAGAGCTGGTTGAGATGCGGATTGATTTCTTATGGACGATAGCGATTCCTCCTCCTGTGTGGCTGGTACGGTCTTTGCGAGTGATCTTATAGTCTTCAGGGATGGCAATGGTGATGTCTGGTGCGGAGGAAGCGTTCATCCATGTTTCCGTTAGGAAGGCGATGTCTGGAGAAATGGTGTCTAGTAGATTCCATAGGTCGATGGCGTGTCTGTGGACCGAGCGGGTGTTGAGAAGGATGCATTGTAGGTGGTTGGGGTCGGGAGTCAGTGGTGTGGTCGTAGCGGAGATGTTGTCGGTGCCGCTGAATTTGCAGGAGTAGCAGGAGAAAGGTCCATGGGTGTGTCCAGGAGTGGCTTGGACGCAGGTGGGGGAGCGGCCGGGGTTAAGGGCTAGGAGGGTGGCGGTATCGTAGGTAATGCGGGGGGGCTGGGCAGCACGGGGGGCAGGGGGTTTGGCGCTGGGCACAGAGTTTGGTAGTAATTTTTTTGAGCCTGATATTGCTCCTATGTTCACCTATGCGGGTTTTTACTTTTCGGCAGGTCATCCAATGTAGATTTTATTACAGGGGCAGTTGCTTGTTTGCAAACTGCGTGGATATGTGGTTTACAGGATGTGTGCAAATTTCTATAGCCATTTGACTGTGAGCGCCTCTCGTTTTCCCTCTTCACTCTCTAAGAATGTCTCGTCACTGCAGCCACGCAGCAAGCGCTGTAAGTAACCCGTTTTTATTTTCACAATTTGGGTAGGGCCGGATTGGTCATTTTCACAGTGGGCTGGTGGAGACGGGCTGCTTTCAGAGCAGGATAGACCCTGGTTGACCCGTCCATGCCCTCATCACTCAATTCAAGCCACTGCCTCCTGCAGGGTGGGGTGGTATGAGCACCTTTGCCAGGGCTGATGCTGGTTTCTCTTAAGGCGGACTGTGCTATGCCGCTTTGAGACAAACTATTTAGTTTATTAAACCACAGGAAGACACAGGTGGAGAAATCCTCAAAGCAAATACTGAAGAAAATAGATTTGAAAATCAAACCGCAGTTCAGGGATGTATACATTGTTAAAATTACATGTTCTTTGTACTTCCCAAACGCAGATGAGACACAGAGAGGTGTGTGTTAAACCGTGTGCTGAATGTCGTCATCGATGCATTTCTACCTTTCTTCCGGGCGCCGTCCATTCTCTGGCCCACTCCCTACAGCCCCACATCTCCTCTCATCCCCTCCATGTGTTTCTGAGGATCTCACACACTATCTAAAGAGCTGTCCGGGGTATTTGTTTAGAACACACAAAGCCTTTGTTTGCTCTCAGAGTCTCAGGAGGGCAAGGGGGCGGGACAAGTGGGTGGTAAAATAGATCCAATTTCCAGGTCCTTAGCTGTGAATCACACCTTCTCCGGGACTATCCTGTGTTGTTTTTCTGAGTCCACATCTCCCCAGAACCTCTGACAAAATACCTAGCATAAAAGGCATGTTTCTCTTATTTTCAGTTCTTCATAAAGCCAAGGAATTGGATCTCGGGTTACCAGGTGACTCAGTGTTACCGTATGCTATGTTTACAGTGTCCATTTTCCTTTCCCAAATTATTGCTTTTAGGGGTCAGTCACATTTAACTCAACCAACCCTGTAACTCTCAGAATGGAGTCTTTATTGAGGAAAACGCAGAACGAAAAATAGCCATCAAAGGAACTTGGAATCCCTTGCAAGGGAGTAGTCATAAAAATACAACACGCCCCACCTTGAGCCATGTCCCAGCCAGCTCTGAGCGAGTGGAAGGGGCCAGCGAACCAGGCACTTGTTCGGGTCATAGCCCCATTAGGGATTTCTGAAATTCTTTAATTTCCTTTCTTCTCTGCTGCTTTCTTTCAGTCTTTCTTTCCATCCTTTTTGTCTTTTTTCCATTGTGCTTTCTTTCCATCCTTTCTGTACATTTTGCCATTCATCCACCTTGCAGTCTTTTCCATCTACCCTTCCTTTTCTTCATCTTTCTTTTTATCCACCTCCCTTCCTTCTCTTTTCATCCCTCTTTCATCCACCCATCCATCATTCGTTCCATCCACATATCTCTGCATTCACCCATTCATCCTACTCTCCATTCACCCTCATCTCCATCAACCATCCGTTTCTGCACCCATCCCTTCATCCACCCATCTCTCCATCCTTCCATCTCTCCATCCTACCGGCTCTCCAGCCTTCCTTCCTTACACTGCAAGAGATTGTTTCTACGTACTTCCTTGGGACCAGAGTCTCCGTTCAAAGTCAAAGAAGCCATAAAAAAGTACATTTTTTCATGTTACACAAAATTACCCTGTGACGGCCATCTACAGAGACACCTCTCCACATGCAAGCACATGCTGCTCAACAGAGCAGTTCTGGGAAAACTCTCTATTGAAGAGTTCTGTAGTAGGGGATCTCTGTGTATAGTCAAAATCTAGTGAATAGTTCCGCCCATGTGCGTGGACCCCGGAGCAATCAAAAATAATCTCTTAAATTGTCAAAACATGCAGAACTGCACCAACACTTAAGAGAGAATTTAAAGACAGATAATGCAGCCTATATCCACAGGCTACACTGTCCAGTACTTCAACTAAAAATTCCACCAAAAATCCACAAACAGCACAGCCTGTCCAGGTTTCTTCACATAGAAACACTTGCTTTTTACAGAAAAATCCTCAGGAATGATAGAGAGGAAGGAATGGACAGACAAGCCCCATAGGCTAACAAAAGAAACCTGGTCAAGAACACTGTGAGTATGCCATGTTGAGTCTGAGACCATGAGTCAATTAATGACACTGTAGTGATAACACTGGGCTAGAAAAAATTCCCATCAGCCCACCCATCTGGTGGAGTATCGTCACGTGGGAGATGTATCATAAATCCAATTCTTAAAGCACCTAGAATTGATGCAAAGAAGGATTTTGAAGTTTTGTAGACCACAGTGATTCACTCGTGATGCCAATGGAGTGCAGTGCGCGTGAAAAAGTGAAAGTGCAAGATAAAATTGACTCAAAGAACCAAAAGTCAGTTTATTTGGTATGGTGCTATGGTCAAAACTAAAAACAATGCCTCAATAGTTTTAAATAATAACTATACCAAGGCATGGTGTATTTTGGTCGACATGTTTCAGCTAGATGGACAACTGGTCCTAGCTTTCTTCAGGACCCGGTGAAATACTGCGACTGCAAATTAACACAAATGAAAATATAGTTCTAGTGCTGAATTTGTACACCAATAATGGATAAATCCTACCAGTTGTTCTGAGCCCAGATGTCTACTGGTGGTAATCCAATCTTAACGTCTATCCTAGAGCAAGATAGAAAAATGTACAACTCAATAGTGTGAAAAACGGTCTCAAGGATACAACAAACAGACAACAAACACACTCACAATACGGTAGAGAAATTCTCACCGTGACTCAGTAGTTAGTGAAATACTACTGGATAAGTGTATACAAATCACAGTAAGTTAACAAAATAACTGAACTCACCCAGCATTATGTGGGATAATGCCTCACCTCACCCGGTCACCCACTCGGGAATAGGGAGGCCCCGCTCTGTCAGAGAGGAAAAAATCAGAGGACCTCAGAGAAATATCAGGGGTACCTAAGTGCATTAATCACTAGTTAGCATTGTTCTGCTGACAAAACCTAGTCATAATAAAGGAGATTCAACCTCAAAAGCAACCATGGTGGTGACTATGCAAGATAGCCCATGATGAACTGGTGATCAGAAAGGATCTTGTAATATGGGTCAAGAGCACCCCAGTCAATAAGCATACATGTCTTAAAAAGGATGTCTTGAAAAGAACAAAGACAAAAACACAGACCAAGTGGCTAACCAGAACCAAACATCAAGCGTCTTACCTGTCTGTCGGTACCTCTATGTTAGCATCCGAGAGGGAGTGGAGGTAAATGACGGATAGGCGCGCGTGTCTTTATATATCCTAGTTAATTGGTCAATTGGTTACAGCGGTGTAATGCGCTAAAAATCGCGATGAAAGGGTGCGCTATACACCACGCACATGCGTGATACAGAAAGTCTGAACGCGCTCGCGCCAGCCGATGTGTTCACTGCCACACACATGCGCAATTCGGGCCATACAGGAACACTATCTAGACCGCGCCTGCGTGATACAGTTGTCTCAGCATGCTCGCGCCAACCGATGTGTTCAGTGCTAGACACATGCGCAGTTAAAAGCGGATGTTGTGCGCATGCGCGCTGATAATAGCGAATGCTGTGACTGGCGACAGCACGGCATGGAAAACCTGAACAGTAATCCCATGGTGCATCCACGCTGTATTTAGAGGGTGAACGCATGCGCCATTTGCTTAATATGAGCACAAACGATGTAGAAAGTTGGTGTCTCTTCATGAAAGTTGAAAAAAGGTCTAAGTACCAGAAAAATGAGACCAGACTCACACAGGAAGGTGCTGTAGATAAAAGAAGGGTACCTGTCTGTTGTAAGACAATTGCTGGTTTATCATACATATTGTGCAACAAGTTTGTATAATGTTACTATAATTATTGATGCTCTGATAGAAACAGGCTTATCATACAGAGTGGATCACTTATGATAATCAGTCTAAGAAATTATGAGCTTTTTAAGATGCTATGAGCTGATTCTCACTCGCATTAAATGATATTGATCTCGGAGATGTGGACGCAACTACCTGGACAAGGCTTGTTACAGTGATGTCCACGGTATATCATCGTTAAGTCCCTGGATATGGCTTTTAAGAAGGAAAATCCATTTTTGTTCTTTCCTAAATAGGAACTTAGATGTATCATTGATGTGAGGAGGGATACATGGCTGCTCAAGGATTAGCCACTTCATTTCTTCAGCTGAGTGTCTTGCATCTAGGAAATGGTTCGTGAGTTTGGTGGCCTGTTTTCGACATCTGATGGTGCTCTTATGTTCCCCAATTCTCAATTTAATCTTACGAGTGGTGTAACCAATGTATTTTAAGGAGCATGGGCAGGTGATCATGTAGATGACATTGTCAGTGTTACAATTCGTGTGCCTTTTGAGAGTCCATGTTTTGCCTGTACCAATATCAACTGTTTTGGTTTTGATCGTCTGAGGGCAAGCGCTGCATGATCCACACGGATAGTGACCGGAAACCGGTGGAAGATCCCACAAGTTAACCGAATTGTCACAGATGGAAGTCCGGGGCCTGGTATGGACAAGAGTGTCCCTCAGGCTGAGTGCTCTTTTAAATGAGAAGAGGGGTTTGGGAATGTTGGCATTAGTGGTATTAAGAATACCCCAATGTCTGCGAACTGTGCGTTGCATGATGTTCGACAGTGCATTAAAAGTACTAACAAACGTGAGTCGTTCCATTGGTGGTTTGGGTGGCCGTCTCTCAATTAATTCCTCACGATTGTTGTTCGATGCACGTTTCCATGCTCTCTTAACAAGATTACGAGGATATTGTCGATCCTGTAATTGATTTGCTAGTACATTGGCATGTTTGTTGAACAAATCTTTAGAGGAACAGTTCCTCCTGACTCGGAGAAACTGCCCCACCGGGAGATTGTCCACTAGGGAACGTGGATGGTGACTATCGAAGAGCAATAGTGAGTTCCTCGCCATTGGTTTCGTGAAGAGCTCAGTCTGAAGTCCACCACCTTCTGGAAAGATGGATAGATCTAGAAAGGAGAGTCTCTCGTGACTGTACTCTAGCGTAAAATTCAGATGTTCATTTCGTTCATTGAGCCAGAGATGGAAAGCCTGGATCTCTATGACAGAGCCCCGCCAAACCACCAAAACATCATCAATATACCTCTTCCATAGCACCAGATGGTCAAAAAATGGGTTGCTATGGTTGAGGATGTGATGTAGCTCAAATTGATGCATGTAGAGGTTGGCGAGGCTCGGGGCGAAGCCACTACCCATTGAGGTCCCAGAAATTTGAAGGAACAATTGGTCCTCGAATTTGAAAACGTTTTTCATCATAGCCAATTCAGCACATGCTAAAATGAAATTGACAGGAGTGATGCTGTCAAGGTCTTCTGTCGACAACAAACATCTGATGGTGTCGAGTGTGTCCTGCTGCGGTATACAAGTGTAGAGTGATTCTACATCAAAACTCACAAGCAGATCAGTCTCCACATTATATTCTACAGTTGGTAGAAGTCTAAGGACATCAGCTGTATCTTCAAGGTATGTCGGCATTTTCTTGACCAAAGGTCTAAGAAAAAAATCCACAAAAGTGGAGAGAGGTTCCAAGAGGGAACCAATCCCTGAGATTATGGGGCGTCCTGGTGGTGGTCTAGTGGCTTTATGAATTTTGGGTAAACAGTAAAAACCCGGGGTGATGGGTTTCTCTGTTACCAAAAATCTGGCTTCCTGTGGTGTAATCCAACCTTCAGTATTCCCTTCATCCACTAAAGTTCTAATTTCAGCAAGTAGACGTGGAGTAGGGTCTTCAGTAAGACGTTGATAGAATTTGACATTGTCTAGTTGTCTCAGACACTCATGTCGATATTGGGTCAGGTCCATAATCACAGTAGCTCCCCCTTTATCCGCAGGTTTTATATTGATAGACGGATCCTGAGATAGACTTTTTAGGGCCTGTTGTTCCAGTTTGGAGAAATTATGAAAAATGCGTCGATCAGTATCCTGCATTTGTGCAACGTCATGTCTGACTGCCTGTTCGAAAGTGATAACATGAGAGGGGACTTGATGACTCAGGGGAGTGAAAGTAGATTTCGGACGTAATCCTGTATTAATTAGCATAGCATCATCTGGTTGAGAATTATCAGTTCTATCTTTAAAAAAGAAGAAAAGACGTACTTTACGAAAGAAGAAAGCTAGGACCAGTTGTCCATCTAGCTGAAACATGTCGACCAAAATACACCATGCCTTGGTATAGTTATTATTTAAAACTATTGAGGCATTGTTTTTAGTTTTGACCATAGCACCATACCAAATAAACTGACTTTTGGTTCTTTGAGTCAATTTTATCTTGCACTTTCACTTTTTCACGCGCACTGCACTCCATTTGCATCACGAGTGAATCACTGTGGTCTACGAAACTTCAAAATCCTTCTTTGCATCAATTCTAGGTGCTTTAAGAATTGGATTTATGATACATCTCCCACGTGACGATACTCCACCAGATGGGTGGGCTGATGGGAATTTTTTCTAGCCCAGTGTTATCACTACAGTGTCATTAATTGACTCATGGTCTCAGACTCAACATGGCATACTCAGTGTTCTTGACCAGGTTTCTTTTGTTTGTTTCGCTATTATAGGGGCCTAAGTAGCCTTGGTCGTTAAATAACTGCCCTTTTTGACCCTCCCCTACTTCATGTTTTTCAAGCCCCATAGGCTGCCATTATGTGGCTCAGAACAGGATACTGTGCCTTTAAGAGAACTTTCCAGAAGCCTCACAGTATCCCAGAATGCACTTCAGGTCCCTTTTACTTTCAGTTATTTTTTCCGGCTCCTGCAAGCAGGACCCTGGAGCATTGAGCTCTCCCTTTTCAAGGGTTTAAGTGGTGAATTTTCACTTTTTTGAGTGCTTTTCTTGAAGTACTTTGGTGTTTCTTCCTGGTGTTTGTCTTGGTGCACTCTTTATTTGTCAATATGCCTGCATTATTTGACAAATGCCCAGAGTGCTCGAGGAAGAAGGCCAAGTCGGACCCACACGAGGTGTGCATCATCTGCCTTCCCTCATCTCATGTCCCAGAGGAGGGTGAAATCTGCCAGGGCTTCTCTAGCAGAACCCTGAGGGATAGGATGAAGATTAGGCTCCAAGGCCTGGAAGACAGAAAACTGAAGGCACAAGGTGGGTCTGGAAGGGCTTCCTCTGCCCATACTGAGGCCTCTGGGGGGCTCCCCAGGGTCAGGAAGACCAGCAAAAGTCCAATTTCTCCGTCAGCGTCGATTGCACCGACTACGGCGTCGAGAGGGATGACTGCAGTCTGTTTCCCGTCTCCCCAGGGCTCTGGGTCGAAGCGGCGTCGACGCTCTGCGTCGAGGGAACTGAATGGACCGCCGTCGAGATCACCGGTGACGATTTCGTCGTCGAGTATTCGACGTCGAAAGGTGGCCTGGTGTAGGCGCTCGCCGTCGAGGCGACACTGCCGTTCGCCGTCGGCGAAGAGAAGGAGGTTGTCGTCGAGGGGATCCTCGATGTCGAGAAAGACGTCGAAGTCACCCAGACATTCGGCGTCGAGGAGATGCTCGCCGTCGAGGCGAAGGTCACCGTCGAGGCGAAGGTCGCCGTCGAGGCGAAGGTCGCCGTCGAGAAGACGCTCGACTCGACGTCAAGGAGGAGACGTTCACCGTCGAGGGGCCGACGCTCGCCGTCGGGTGGACGTTCTTCGACGCCAAAGAGGCGCAGAAGGAGTTCTGGCGCCAGGAGTCAGTCTAGCAGGCGGCAGGTGCCGACAGGGGATTCTCCAACGCCCCAGCCTAGGAAAGAAGGCAGTTCACCGGGCTCGTTGTACTCTGAAGTGTATACGCTTCCAGGCCGAAGTCGGTTACGCCCCCTCCTCCATTGCCCAGGGGACCGCCTCCGCGGGCTCCCACCCCGCCTCCACTTCCGCCCCATCCTCAACCTTAACCTCAACTGCAACCTCAGCTTCCGGCGGGCAGGCCTCCTCCGGTTCCTCCGAGGACTGCTTTGTTGCCTCGATATCTAACGCCCCCTAAGGGGACCCCTCGGCCGAGGGCCCCTGCCGGGCCGAAGTCACCCGCTCCTGTGAGGCCGAAGCCAAGGAGGTCGCGATCTCGCTCCGGTCGGAGGGGGAGATCGCGTAGTCATCACAGATCCTCAACGAGATCAAGACGGCGCCACAGGAGGCGAAGATCACGGTCCCGCACGGATTCTTCCGGGACCAGAACCTACTCACCGACTTTGTCGGAATCCCCGGGGACGAGAGTATCTCCGGTGGATGACATCAGCACATTCCAGGATGTTCTCCTGAGGGGTGTAGCCAAGTTCGGTATCACGGTGACGGTGCCTACCCCCACGACATCCGTGATTTTCGAGACACTGCATAAAAAACACCTGTCTCTACCTTTACTGCCTCTAGTGCTAGGACTGGTGGAGCCCGCAGAGGAGTTGTTTCTCACCCCTGCGGTGACAAAGTCCGCTCCCTCCCGGCTCCTGAAGAAGTACAGGGCCCCGGATTCTGACCCGGCCTTCCTTAGGATGGACCCGACTCCGGACTCTGTCATAGTGACGGCGGCTAGGAAGCAACATGCCACCTCCCCGTCTCCTACTGTGCCTCCTGATAAGGAGAGCCGATGATCGACTCGGCAGGCAGAAAGGTCTGTGGGACGGCCTCTACTGCGATGAAGGCGGCCAGTGCTGCGGCTTTGCTAGGGCGATATGATCATGCCCTATGGGAGTCCCTCCAGCAATTCGCTGAGTTCCTTCCCCGGGAGAAGAAGGTGGTCTTCCAAGAGATCCTGAAGGAGGGGATGCTGGTGTCGAACCAGCTCATCAGCGCGGCTGCGGATACGTCTCTTCTGGCGGCACATGGGTACTGTCATGGTATCAACCAGCGACGCCACGCTTGGCTTCGGCTTGCGTCACTCAAGCCGGAAGCTCAGCAGCGGGTGGCCAATCTGCCTTTCTCGGGGGAAACCCTGTTTGGCAAGCATGCGGATGACGAAATGGCCCGCATGAAGGCGGAGGCCGAGACCCTAACGGCGGTTGGGTTGGAGAAGCCCAAGGAGAAGAAGACCTACCGCCCATTCCAGAGACGGTTTGGGGCGCAGGGCAGAGGGCGTGGACAGACTTCGGGACAGCAGCAGCAAAAGCAGCAGCAGTTCCGGAAGCCTTTCCAGAAGCGCCAGAGGGGTAGAGGTGGCCAGCAGTCCCCAGCAGCGAACAAAGGCCCGGCTGGGTCTCGACCCTGAGCGGTTACTTCCCTTTCATCCGTTACCCGCTCCGGTGGGGGGAAGCATTCCATTTTTTCTGGCAGAGTGGAGAAAAATTTCTCAGGAAAAGTGGGTGCTGAATATTGTTTGCAATGGATACAGCCTTCGGTTCACCAGCCCGCCTCCATCAATCCTGCTGGTCAGCTCGCAGTTTCAGCTGCACGAGCTCCAGGCGGAGGCCGATATCCTGTTAAGGAAAAGGGCGATAGAAGACGTACCTCTGTCTCAAAGAGGAAGAGGTCTGTACTCCCGATTCTTTCTGGTTCGCAAGAAGGACAAGAACGAGTTCAGGCCCATTCTGGATTTGCGACAAGCAAACAAGTGGATTCGCAGAGAGAAATTTCGCATGCTGTCGTTGCATCAGATTTATCCTCAGCTGCAACAGGGAGACTGGCTATGTGCTATAGACCTACAGGATGCGTACTTCCATGTGCCCATTGCGCACAAACACAGGAAGTTCCTGCGATTCCAAGTCGGCGCCAATCATTATCAATACACAGTACTGCCATTCGGGCTGAAGTCTGCGCCCAGGACGTTCTCGAAGTGCATGGCAGTGGTAGCTGCACACCTGAGAAAGAACAAGGTGTTTGTCTACCCGTACCTGGACGATTGGTTGATCAAGGCCTCCTCCTTCTCGGAAGCTCAAGCGCACTTCCAGAAGACGTGCGTTCTCTTGAACAAGCTGGGGTTGCACATCAACATGTCCAAGTCTGTCCCAACTCCGGTCCAGTGCATACAGTACTTGGGAGCCTCCATCAATACGCTGTCAGCAAGCGTGTCTCCTTCGGAGGAGAGACGATTATCACTCCTACGGAAGGCTCAGGCTCTTATGACAGCTCCATCTACAACAGTGCGGACGGTGTCTTCTCTACTGGGGTCGATGGCCTCTTGTATCTTCCTCACGCTACACGCACGGCTGCACATGAGACCATTGCAGGAGTGCTTGGAGGATCAGTGGGATCAGAGGAAAGGATCTTGGGACGACAAGATACGACTGTCTCTGCATGCTCTTCAGTCTCTGAAGTGGTGGTGTTCAGCGGAGAACCTCTTCAGAGGGGTCCCCTTCCACAAGGACATTCCCACACAGACTATCGTGACGGATGCGTCTCTCCACGGCTGGGGGGGCGCACTCCGGAGACTTACAGATACAAGGAACGTGGTCTCCGACGGAGTCCACGTATCACATCAATTTCCTGGAACTCAGAGCTGTTCACTTGGCACTGAAGGCCTTTCAACCATCCTTCCAGACCAACTCTCTGCTTGTACAGACGGACAATACGACCACGATGTATTACCTCAACAAGCAGGGGGGCTCGAGATCGCGCACCCTGTCGCAGGAGTCTCAGACTATCTGGCACTGGCTTCTAGCCAGAGGACTGACGATAACGGCGACCCATCTGCCAGGTGTGCAGAATGTTCAGGCCGACGCACTGAGCAGAATGATTCAGGAAAACCACGAATGGGTCATAAACGACAAAGTACTAGGAGAAGTCTTCGCAAGGTGGGGGACTCCAGACGTAGATCTGTTCGCCACCGCCGAAAACAGCAAATGCCGAGACTTCGCCTACAGGTACTACCAGCCAGGGACGCTGGGGAATGCGTTATGGATCAACTGGTTGAACAGCTTTCTGCACGCTTTTCCACCCATTCCCCTGATTCCGGCGGTGCTCATCAAGCTGTCCCAGTCCAGGGCGCGGATGATCCTGATTGCCCTGGAATGGCCCAGACAGTGGTGGTTCATGGACCTGCTTCACCGGTCTCTCCTTCCTCACATACGGCTGCTGTGCAGCCCGACCTTCTCACGAAGTTCGGGGGGCAGATGTTGCACCCCAACCTCTCGTCTTTGAGTTTGGCGGCATGGCTCCTGAGATAGTGCAATATGGCCATTTGAATCTACCAGAAGATTGTATGGACATACTGAAGGAGGCTAAGCGACCTTCCACTAGGACTTCCTATGCTTACAAATGGAAGAGATTTTGCATCTGGTGCAAGTCCAAGAACTATGACCCGACGACGTGTAAGGAAGATGTTATCCTTCGTATCTTCTATATTTGGCGCAGTCTGGCCTTAATGTTTATTCCATTAAGGTTCATCTCGCTGCGCTGACTGCCTACAGGAAATGTCCTTCACAGACTTCCTTCTTCCAGATCCCTGTGATCAAAGATTTTTTGGAAGGCTTGAAGAAAGTGTTCCCTCCTGTCCGGCTTCCTTCGCCTTCATGGGAATTGAATGTGGTGCTGTCCAGATTGATGAAGGAACCTTTTGAACCTATTCATAAGGCTTCGCTACAGCACCTGTCCTGGAAGGCGGCGTTCCTCGTGGCCATTACATCGACCCGCAGGGTGAGTGAAATTCAGGCGTTGTGTTGCCAAGAACCTTATACTGTATTTCATGCTGCTAAGGTTGTTATGCGTAAGCACCCTAAATTTCTTCCAAAGGTTATATCTGATTTCCATGTTAACCAGACCCTAACTTTGCCTACGTTTTTTTCAGAATCTTTCCTCTCCAGCGGAAAGGTCCCTGCATTCCCTGGATGTTAGGAGGGTGTTGAAATTTTATCTGGATAAAACCAAGGATATTCGTAGGTCAGACCAATTGTTTATCAATTATGGATCATTCAGGACCGGTCTTGCTACCTCAAAACAGTCCATCTCGAGGTGGATTGTGTCCTGTATACAATTGTGTTACCAAAAGGCTAATAAGACCTTAGGGGGTAAACCTAAGGTTCATTCCACCAGGGGCAAAGCTGCCACGACTGCTTTGCTACGTAATGTTCCAATTGCAGAAATCTGCAAGGCAGCCACTTGGAAGTCGGTCCATACCTTTGCTAAGCATTACTGTCTGGACACTGATGCCAGGGCAGACGCTCAGGTTGGGCAGGCTTCGCTGCGAAATCTATTCGCACAGTAGTGGTGTTATTTCTCTTTTCTCCACCGCCGCTTTGGTGTGGGCATGGGCTTGCCATTCTATTCACTAGATTATGACTATACACAGAGATCCCCTACTACAGAAGGAGTAGTTTCTGTCCTGTAACTCCAGGTTCGAGGCATGTGGGCTGCTGAATTTATATCTGTGCATATCTCGCCGCCTAGTGTTGGGTCCGGATGATTGCACATTGTTGTCCTGGAAGAGTCTTCGAAGTATCACGAGATAGGTGGCTCCTCCCCTGGACTACAGTGCGCATGGGCATCCTCTCCATCCTCAGATTGTTTTTTTCCCGCCATTGGGTTCGGATGTACTTTCTTGACTCACGTTCGGAATACCTATAAAAACTTTTTCACAAGGCCACAAGGCCTTCGGGGCGTCGGTATTGTCTTTCGTTCGGTGCCTCGTACTTGTTCCAGCTCTTCGAGCCGGACGTCGACGGCCGCTTGCCTTTTCGACACCAAAGGCCCCATCCACGATCGACGATGGAACGGAGTCCGTTCAAACGATGTCCCGTTTGCAACTCCAAATACCCTCACATCGATGTGCACCCGGTGTGCAATAAATGCCTCTCACCGGACCACGACGAGGCCAGCTGCATGGCCTGTTCTCGATTCAGGTCGAAGAAGACTCTTCGGCTTCGACGCGCCGCAAGACAGTCGGCGCGGGAGTCAGCGCCTGACCCAGAGAACATCTTCGAGTCTGACGACGAAGAGGGTGTAGAAGAAGAGGATCCTGATCAACAGTCGGATCCCGCGTCGGAGCAGAACTCGAACTATGATGAGGACGAAGAGGAAATCTACGTCCATGATGAAGACATCGTCGAGGTAGGAGACGACGCACAAGCCATCGGAGCCGTCGGCGACGACTCAAGCGATGAGCAACGCCCAACCGCAGTAGCGGGGCCCAATAAAGACTCTGTACCTTCCAAGGCTTAGGTGGAGGCATCGCCGGAAGGCCTTAGCCAAGATCTTCATCCACGTTCTATAGCCCCGCTTCCAGGCCCGGCTAAGAACATTTCAAAAGAGCCATCGGTTGATCGACCACAATCAGTGGAGAAACCGAAACCTAAAGACACTAAATCGAAACCGAAACTGGTGAAAACAGTCATCGGCTCGACGACTTCGGACCCGATCAAGTCAAAAGGTGTCATCGACCCCTCGGGGTCGCAAGGGGGTGTCGATCCGAAGATCGGAGCGAGTGAGCCCGTCACTAAAGTCAAGCACGTCACGCTCACGTCGTCGCCGTCCGGGTCCAAAGATGGCGACGCTACCAAAGGACTCAAGACTCAAAAGACCCTCGATCCAAAGCTTCGGAAGCCACTAATGGACAAGGCCTTCGAGTCAAAAACCAAAATCGACCCGAAAGAACATATCCAGTCGAAGCAAAGGAGCGTACCTGCTGCGCACCAACAGCTCGAGTCGACGCATGGCCATAAACAACATGCTGAACAGTCGAAGTCGGTCGGATCGAAAACAACGCCTCCCTCGAAGCAGGTCAGTCCGTCTTCAATGCTTACGGCGCCGATAAAGTACGGACTGCCCCCAACCGCACGACCTAAGGCGGTCCAGCTCCAAAAGGGCACCGACACATCCAAATCATTGTCGGTAGCCTCAAACACTCGGCCCATGGAGGAGGACGTTCTGTTCCAGGCGCCATCCTATGATAATCAGTCGAAACTATTCATCAACTCCGATTCAGGAAGACTCACGATTTATAAAAGGAAAATCATTCCGGAAACTCCTATGGAGTCATACAAAATACCACTAAAAAAGAAGAGGGACTCTGCCACCTCACCTACTCTTTTAGAACCTTTACAGTCCTATGGACAGGAATGTACCTATTCTCCCACACATGCCACTGAGGATGTACAGGAAGGGTACAATGAAGAACAGTTTAATTATCCTATTGACACGGATCAAGAAGAGTCCCAACCATGGACTGACCCTGATGAGCCACACACCGCGCCTGACACTCAGTCCTATGCGGTCAAAACATCACCTAATGAGGATACTGCTGCGTTTAACGCATTGATTGAGAGGGCAGCCCTTCACCATGATGTGGATATGCACGCTGACCCAGTAGAGGAAGACTTTGTTTGATACCTTCTCAACTTCAGAAAGATCAGTGAAGACGTTGCCTATGCTTAAAGGTGTGCTCAAACACGCTGGTGACATTTTCAAAGAACCAACAAAGGCAAGGGTTGTGAACCCCAGGATTGAAAAAAAGTACCGGCCTGTGCCTGTAAACCCTACGTATATCAAAGGCCAGCTCCCGTTAGACTCCTTGGTGGTGTCTAATGCTCGTAAGGGAGCAAACTCTCAGACAAGTGGTGATGGTCCTCCTCCGGACAAAGAATCCAAAATCTTGGACGCTTCTGGCAAACGTGTAGCAGCTCAAGCGGCTAATATTTGGAGAATCTCAAATACACAAGCCTTATTAGCCAGATATGATAGGGCTCATTACGACACGTTAGAGCAGCTACTGCAACACCTGCCTGATGCTTATAAGAAAGGAGCTGAAATGCTGATACAGGAGGGGAAGCTAATCTCAAACGCATCCATTAAATGTGCGTTAGATGCAGCTGACACAGCAGCTAGGACAATCAACACTAGTGTGATGCTCAGAAGGCATGCCTGGCTCCGCATATCTGGTTTCAAGTCAGAAATCCAAACAACTCTGCTCAATCAGCCAGTTAACCCTGACTTTCTATTTGGTCCTGATGTAGACACGACCCTAGAAAAAATTAAAAAAGACACGGAAACTGCCAAGTCCATGGGAGCTCTACGGTCACAACAGTTCAGGGGCGGTTCCTTTCGTCGCTCCGGTAACAGGGGAGCTTCTAGGGGACAAGCATCGCAGCAAGCCCAATAGAATAAAGGAGGCACACAAACCACCTATAACAAGAGCAATAGGGGTGGATACCGTGGGAACAGCACCAAAGGCAGAGTACGGGGAAATAATAATGCCAGATCCTCCGCCACCAATAAACAGTGACGTCTTGTCACTGCTCCCGGACCATATAACACCGGTCGGGGGAAGACTTCAGCAGTTCCTGCCAGTCTGGGAAGGCATTACCACAGACAGGTGGGTGAGACAGCTTATACAATACGAATATTGTCTAGAACTAACCTCCACTCCACCCAACATACCCCCAAGGCACCTTCCTATGTCCGCAGAGCACATGCACTTATTGCAGCAAGAAGTCATCTCCATGCTGCAAAAAGGGGCCATAGAACTCGTGCCTTTAGAACAACAGGGTACAGGGGTGTACTCTCTGTACTTCTTAATCCCAAAAAAGGACGGGTCTCTCAGGCCCATTCTAGACCTCAGACACTTGAACCAATACATCCTGTCAGAACATTTTCACATGCTCACTTTGCAGCAAGTTCTACCACTGCTCAGTCAGGGGGATTTCCTGGCAACCCTACACCTGAAGGTTGCATATTTTCACATTCCCATTCACCCCAGTCACAGGAAATATCTCAGGTTATTACCAGTTCAAGGTCCTGCCTTTCGGGGTCACTACAGTCCCCAGAGTGTTTACCAAGTGCTTAGCAACAGTTGCTGCGCACCTTCGGAGACAACACATCCATGTCTATCCTTGTCTGGACGACTGGCTTATCCAAGCGAAGTCGGCCCAGCAATGTGCCAGCCACATGTCCCGCACAACTCACCTCCTTCACAGTCTAGGATTTTCACTAAATTACCAGAAATCTCATCTTCAATCCGCACATTTACAACAGTACTTAGGCGCAGAAATAAACACTCTGACAGCAACAGCACAGCCAAACTCAGCGAGAGTCGACAGCATGCAAGTGCTGATTCAAAAATTCAGGCCCCAACACTCACTCCCAGCGCAAGTGTTTATGCAGCTGATAGGCATGATGGCCTCCTGCATCTTTATAGTCCCACACGCGAGGTTGCACATGCGTCCGCTTTAGGAGTGCTTGGCACGACAGTGGAACCAGGCTCAGGGACAGCTGAAAGACCTAGTGTTGGTGACCGGTCGTGCATACAACTCTCTGCATTGGTGATTGGTGGAACACACAAAACCTTTGCAGGGGACGACCGTTCCAAGAGCCTGTGCCACAGATAGTGCTGAGAGCGGACGCATCTCTCCAGGGCTGGGGAGCGCATGTCCTCCATTACAGAGTGCAGGGCCTATGGACGACGCAGCAGCAAAAGATGCACATCAACCTACTGGAGTTGATGGCAATCTTCATGGCAATGAAGGCGTTCAAATTGCATTTGTGCAACAAAGTCGTGCAGATCCGAACGGACAACATGACTGCAATGTATTACATCCAGAAGCAGGGAGGGACACACTCTCCACAATTGTCACACCTAGCACACAGCATGTGGAAGTGGGCCATTCAAAAGAACATGTTCCTCATGGCGGAACACCTCCCAGGCAAGGACAACCAGATGGCGGACCTGCTCAGCAGGCACAGCCATCAAATGCACGAGTTGGAGATACATCCCTTAGTGCTACAACCGTATTTCCAGCAGTGGGGTCATCCAGAGATAGACCTATTCGCCACACAACAAAACGCAAAATGCCAAACCCTCGCCGCCAGGTTCCCACACCCGCAGTCTCAGGGCAATGCGATATGGATGAACTGGTCAAACAGATTTGAGTACTCTTTTCCTCCAGCACCGCTCATACCGCTGGTAGCGCGCAAACTGCGGCAGCACTCCATGACACTCGTCCCAGTTGCTCCAGCGTGGGCAAGGCAAGCATGGTACACCACATTCCTAGAACTTTCAGTGGTGCCCCACCAGCGACTGCAACTCACACCCAGTCTCCTCACTCAGAGCCATGGAGACATTCAGCACCCAGATCCGCAACAGTTGAGCCTTGCAATATGGCTCCTGAGGTCATAGAGTTTGGCTACCTGGACCTGCCCCCTGACTGTATGGCCATCATCAAGGAGGCTAGGCGGCCAACAACCAGGGCGTGCTATGCGGCAAAATGGAAGCGTTTTGTCATTTATTGTTCCAATAATAACATAAATCCACTAGATGCATCAACGCAAAACATCATGTTATTTATTGCACCTATACAGATGTAATCTGGCCTATAGTTCCATCAGGATACATTTAGCTGCAATGGCAGCTTATATTCAGAACAGACAGCACCTTTCCCTTTTCAAAGTGCCTGCCATTAAAGCTTTTATGGAGGGACTCAAAAGGGTAATTCCTCCAAGACACCCACCTTCGCCTGTCTGGAATTTAAACATAGTTCTCACCAGACTAATGGTCCACCCTTTGAACCTCTTCACTCTTGTGAAATACAATTTCTGACATGGAAAGTGGCTTTTCTAGTAGCGATCACATCGCTAAGAAGGGTTAGTGAGCTTTAAGCCCTCACTATTCAGGAGCCTTTCATTCAGATTCATGCTAATAGGGTAGTGCTGCGTACCAAGCCTAAATTTATGCCTAAGGTGGTGTCACAGTTCCACATTAACCAAACAATTGAACTGCCAGTATTCTTCCCAAATCCTGATTCAGTGGCAGACAGAGCACTGCACACACTGGATGTTAAGAGAGCTCTCCTGTATTACATAGACAGGACTAAAGATTTCAGGAAAACTAAGCAACTATTTGTTGTCTTCTCTCCACAGCACAAAGGCAACCCAATTTCAAAATCAGGTATAGCCAGATGGATTGTTAAGTGCATACAGATCTGTTATCAAAAGGCTAAACGCACATTAACAGTTCCCCCAAGAGCGCATTCCACACGCAAGTTAGGGGCATCCATGGCTTTCCTAGGTAACATTCCTCAAGAGGATATATGTAGAGCAGCCACATGGACCACCATACACACATTCACCAAACACTACTGTGTGGATGTACACTCCAAACAGCAAGCTGCTGTAGGTCAGGCTGTTCTCAGAACTCTTTTTCAGACTGCTGCAACTGGCACGGGCAACCGACGCTAAGGAGGATACTGCTATTTATTCTATGCACAGATATAAATTCAGCCGCCCACATTCCTCGAACGGAATATGCTACTTACCAGTATGCATCTGTTCTTGGCATGTAGGGCTGCTGACATTTATATCGCCCGCCCTCCTCCCCGGTGCTGTAGCACTCAGAATTATTCTCAGACATGGTCATCACTTACTTTATCATACTCGATCTCTGCCACAATGGCGAAAAACAATCTGAGGATGGAGAGGATGCCCATGCGCACTGTAGTCCAGGGGAGGAGCCACCTATCTCGTGATACTTCGAAGACTCTTCCAGGACAACAATGTGCAATCATCCAGACCCAACACTAGGCGGCGATCCATGCACAGATATAAATGTCAGCAGCCCTACATGCCAAGAACAGATGCATACTGGTAAGTAGCATATTCCTTCTGTAGTAGGGGTATCTCTGTTATAGTCATAAGCGCCCGCCCTCCTCCCCGGTGGGGAGAGATATTCATGTAAGAGATGCTACAGGTCTGGTGTGTTATGCCTTAAAAAAGAACTGAAAGTAAAAGGGACCTGCAGTGCATTCTAGGATACTGTGAGGCTTCTGGAAGATTCTCTTAAAGGCACAGTATCCTGTTCTGAGCCACATAATGGCAGCCTATGAGGCTTGTCTGTCCATTCCTTCCTCTCTATCATTCCTGAGGATTTTGCTGTAAAAAGCAAGTGTTTCTATGTGAAGAAACCTGGACAGGCTGTGCTGTTTGTGGATTTTTGGTGGAATTCTAGTTGAAGTACTGGGCAGTGTAGCCTGTGGATATAGGCTGCATTATCTGTTTTTAAATTCTCTCTTAAGTGTTTGTGCAGGTCTGCATTTTTTGACAACTTAAGAGATTATTTTTGATTGCTCCGGGGTCCACGCACATGGGCGGGACTATTCACTAGATTATGACTATAACAGAGATACCCCTACTACAGAACTGGAGTTACAGGACAGAAACTACTCCTTCAGCTGCTATGAGGCTTCCTGTTAAGGATCTTGCGGCGTTCTTTAACTTTAAGTATGGTAGCTGCCCCCATCATAAACAGGCTGCAAAAATATCTCCTCTGAAGCCCGTTTGTTTTTGACCGGGCGTTTTGAGCTGAAGTGTTTCTACAGTGACGACTTTCCGTGGGAAAGGCATGCTCTGGGTAAACACTTATAAAAGTCCCAAAGGCAAGACCTATTAGCAAAACCAATGCTTGTTCTTACATGTAAGTCATCCCTAAGGTAGGCCTACGGTACCCCATGGGCAGGGTACAGTGTATGTGAAAGATAGGACATGTACTGGTGTGTGTGACATGTCCTTATAGTGAAATACTGTGTATTTTTGTTTTTTACTATTGAAATGCTGTCTATCCCATAGGCCTATAATTGGGGCTGCAATGTAACCTTTTTACATGTGTAACTTTCAATAGGGATACAATAAGAAATTGGAGTTTAGGATCTCTGTAATGCCACTTTTAGAAATCGAGCGTTTTCTTGGTTTACTGTTCTGTGTGCCTCTGACTGTTTGTGTATTCAGAGTCTGGTTATGGATTGACAGGACTCGGCAGGTGCATTCACTCTAGACAGTAACAAGGGGGGAGGAGTTGAGTTGTGTCCTGCCTTGCCTGGGTGACTCATAGCTGGGCTGAATAGACTTGGTCTGCATTTAGAGTGGTGGGAGGAGCTTTGCTTGCACCTGAATAGGCTGTGTCTACTTGCACAATGATGTCGCCACCCCCTGTAATCACGCTGCACCAGCAAGGACAGGACTGGGTTGGACTGGTTCAGAGAAACCCTTGCCATAAAGGGAACCGTGACAAAATGGAGTACAAGTATTGGACCTAAACCCCAAGACTTTAGATTGCTTCAAGAAACAAGAGGACCCTGCCAAGAAGAAGAGCGGAAGGACTGTGTGAGGAGCGCTGCCTTTCCTGAGTGAGTGGTGGGTTGGCCTGCAGTTGCTGCTTCTGTCTATGCTGGAGGAAAAGGACTGACTGTTTTTGCCCTGCTGTGGAATCCTTTTTAAAACAAATCTTTTTATTGCAAAAGAACAACATAAAGTGGTCATCACATACAAGGAGTACAGTTATTACAGTGCAGTTGTTGGAAATCACAGGTTTCACACATCTTTTTCTAATACAATGACTCTCTGGGTTATGTCTATTTTGTTCAGAACTCACAATTCATTTAGCTCGTCAATGGGGGTGATTCGAGGGGGCTCACATATGTTACCACGGTGGTCATTCCAGTTGGGCCATACTGCAACCCATTTTCGGGGGCAACCCCTGGCCATATACACTGTCTTCTCTTGGACCATACACCAATCCATATGCTTCTTCCAGGAACAAAGTGTTGGTGGTGTGACTGCCCCCCACAATCTCGCTATGTTTCTCTTTGCTATGATGAGTCCTAAAGTTACCCATAGTTTCCCTTTTGATGTTAAATCGGTGGGTTCCCAGATATTGAGAAGGCAACGCTTAGCCTCTGGACGCAACTCTACCCCCCACACCTCACGCTTACAGTTGAGTACCCGTATCCAGTAGGTCTGCAGCATCTGGCACTCCCACAATATGTGGAAGAAAGTACCCACCTCCCCTGCGACAGAGTCCGCCTTCGCTGCGCCCCATCAGGACCAGTTGTGTGCCAGAGATGTAGACCCGATGCAGGATTTTCAATTGAATCTGTCCAAGTTTTGCCGAGATTGCTATTTCCTTGGGGTATGCAAGCGCCTCTCTCCATTCTTCCTCATCTATTTCGAGTCCATCTGCCTCCCATTTCCCCTTAAGAGCCAGCAACGGGTCTGGAGTGTGGTTAATGAGTTTTTTGTATGTGAGGAAGATAGCCCGTTCTGGGAGGCGGCCATCCAGCAGCATATCTTCAAGAGGGGAGGACTCTGGGAGTTGGGTCCCTGGGGGAATATTGGCTTGAAGTGAGTGCCTGACCTGCATGTAGCGGAAATGTTCTCTTTGAGCTAGATCATAGGTGTGCTTGAGAGTATCCAATGATATTACCCCAGTCGGGCCCCACAAATCTTTGACCCGAGATATTCCATTCAGGTCCCATTCACGGAATCCTTGGGTGCGGCTAAGTGTTCCCAATCTTTCCGAGGCCCACAGTGGTGTTGCCAGAGTGATTTTGTCAGCCCAACCCAGTTTCTTTTGAACGATGTGCCACAGCTGTACGGAGAGTTTTGTAGGCAATACCTTCCTGGCCTTGAGTAAAGCGCAGCCTCAAAGTTCCCGCCCGGAAGGAGCCATCTGTCCATTCCATACCCTGGGTCGTTCCCCGCACAGTAGGTACCTTGGTTAATGGCCGAGAGATGCGCCGCACAATAGTATTTTCGGATGTACGGGAGCGCTATCCCCCCATCAAACCACCCCAGAGTGAGTTTTTGTAGGGATATCCGGGGCATTCCAGTCCAGAGAAGATCTCTCTGGGTGGCCTCGATGGCAGCAAAGTATTTTTGCGGCACTAGTTCCGGGTAGTTCTGGAGGGCGTAGAGAAACCGCGGCAGCGCCATCATTTTGAATAGCGCTGCCCGGCCTAATAGAGACAGCGGGAGCGTTTTCCAAGTGACAGTGTCTCGCTTGAGCCTTTGCCGAGGCGGCAGCAGATTCCTCTCGTATCGGCTGGCCCGATCCTTGGAGACAAAGACTCCGAGGTACGTGAATCCGTCTGTGGCTATCTGAATCGGGCAGCCACGCGGGAGCACCGGGGGGGCCCATGCAGGACATAAAGGAGTGATTTTCCCCAGTTGATGCTATAGCCCGAACACTCTCCAAACCCAGTGAAGATATCTAATGCCACTGCGATGGACTCACGGGGGTTTGTGAGGTATAGGAGGATATCGTCCGCGTAAAGCGAAATCCTGTCCTCCCATCCGTCCGCCCATCGGATCCCTTTCAAGGAGGGAGTCTGTCTAATCCAGGCAGCAAGCGGCTCCGGGGAAAGGGCAAATAATAGAGGTGAAAGGGGGCATCCCTGTCGGGTTCCTCTTTCTAGTGTGAACACCTCTGGGATCTTGTTATTGACCACCACTTGGGCCAAAGGCTCAGTGTGGAGGAGACGCACCCAGCCAATAAAGTTCGGACCGAATCCCAACTTTCGTAGAACAACCATCATGTAAGGCCACTCTAACGTGTCGAACGCCATAGCCGCGTCTAATGACACAACGACCGCTCCTTCACGCAGCGAGTGGCAGTGACCCAAGACACCATGGAGACGGCGCAAATTAAGTACTGTGTTGCAGTGGGGCATAAAGCCCGACTGATCTGGGTGCACCAGAGTATTTAGGACGGGTTAAGCCTATTGGCAAGTACTTTGGCGAGGATCTTTGGCTGAGCGTTTAACAGTGATATTGGCCTGTAAGAGGCACTCAGCTCTCTAGGTTTCCCCTCCTTGGGAATAGCCACGATCGTGGCTATTCGCTGGTCCCTCTGCAGTATGCCCTGCTCTCTACTTTCCTCGAACATATGTTTCAGTTGTAGGCCTAGGCTGTCAGGCTTGAACTTGTAGAGCTCAATCAGAAGTCCATTAGGCCCAAGAGCCTTCCCAGGGTGAAGGTCATGGATGGCTCTGATCAGTTTGTCGGTGGTGAGTTGCGCCTCCAGTATCTTCCGTTTGTTGTCAGAGAGGGTGGGTAGCAGAATGTCGACCAGTAGGGCCGATGAGTCCTCTTCCGATCGCTCCAAACCCCTAGTGTAGACCTTTCGAAAGTGCTTCGCGAACACCCTGTCAATTTCACGCGGTTCCGTAATAACAGCCCCTAATTCAACCTTAAGCTCGGCCACCACTTTCTGTGCCTGCTGCTTCTTGTCCAACCATGCTATTAGTTTGCCCGCTTTATCTCCCTGGTCATGTAGTCTGCCCTCCCTGTCCCTCGCCAAGGTCTTAGCAGCTTCGGTAGCTAGGGCTTTGTATTCCGCCGCTTTTATTTGCGTGTGGTGGAACATGTCTGGGTCACCGCCACTAGCAGATCATTTTCTATAGTGACTATCTGTGCTTCTTGTTCTTTACGGCGGCCAGCGATAGCTGAAAGGGCTTCCCCCTCAGCACGGTCTTAAAAGCCTCCCACAAGACCACTGATGACTCTACAGTCCCCTTGTTCTCCCCGAAGTACTGATCAATTGAAAGAGACAGTTTCCTTTTAGTGTCCTCACCACGGAGGTACCAAGCGTTGGTCGGTGCTACACAGCCTTCTCTCCGGTCTCCGATTGTGATATGGGCCCATAGCGGGGAATGGTCTGAGATACCTCGCACCAGATGGGCGACGTTGGATATCGTGGCATCTTGGTGCATTGGCGCGAACATATGATCTATTCGTGAAAAAGTGTGGTGAGAGCCAGAGAAGAAAGTGTATTGTTTTTGTGTCGGATGTCTGAGGCGCCAGAGGTCTAGGAGTCCAAACGCCTCCATGAAGTTGGGAAGACACTTTTGCCCCACCCCTATGTCCCTGGCTGGGTGCCTGTCAAGGTCGCTTGAGACCATGGCATTGAAGTCCCCACCCATTAGGAGTTGCCCCTCTGGGAGGGAAAGCAATAGCTTCCCCATGTGGAATCCTTTTTGTTAAGAATCTCCAAGGGCTTGTGTGTGCTTGACTCCTGTTGGAAGTCTCAGGGAGCTAAGACTTCAAGGAAAGATCCATGCTATATCTATGAAGCAACTAACCTGACTGGGATGAGAGCTGGAGAAGCTGTGCGAGGAGTGCTGCCCCTGCTTGTGTGGGGTAGGATGGCCTGCAGTGGTTGCCCCTGCCTGGAGCAGAGAAAGTACTGACTGTCCTTATACATTTTTGTTTCAAAGAGGTAAGCATGTGGTGAGCGCTGTGTTCTTCACTTCTATTTGAAAGCACATTGCGTGTTAAGCACTTTCATTGGCTACCCATCACACGAAGAGTGCCATTTGCCAATCCTAGCTCGTAAGATCGTGTGCAGCGCTGCACTGTCCCTTGTTTCTTGTGGGGCAGTGCTCTCCCCCCTCCTTCACCGCCGGTGCATGGGACCATTGCCACAGAAAACCGAAGGAAACGCATGGTAATCGCTCTAGAGGTGTCCTGAGGAGAGCTTGTACAAGGGAGCCCAAAGAAAGAGCAGATATCTTTGTTCAGCATTGTCACTGGTCAGTAGAGCCAGCCAGCGCGAAGAAAAGCTCCCATCGTTGCCGGGCAACCAACGAGGCCACCCCGTAGTTCTTGCCACTGCATCCGAAACCACAAGGAAACGTCAAGAGGAGTGCCTGCTGCGGTGCGGTGCAGGATACTCCCCATGTGACTGGACCAGGACCGCTGTAGAGGTGTCCTGAGGAGAGCTTCTACAAGGGGGCCTAAAGAAAGAGCAGATCCCTTCATTCAGCATTGCAACTCGTCAGTAGAGCAAGCTCCCATCATTGCCGGGCAACCAACGAGGCCACCCTGTAGTTCTTGCCACTGCCTCCGAAACCACAAGGAAACGTCAAGAGGAGTGCCTGCTGCGGTGCGGTGCTGGACACTCCCCATGTGACGGGAGCAGGACCGCTGTAGAGGTGTCCTGAGGAGATCTTCTACAAGGGGGCCTAAAGAAAGAGCAGATCCCTTTGTTCAGCATTGCCACTCGTCAGTAGAGCCAACCAGCGTGAAGAAAATCTCCCAGAGTTGCTGGGCAACCAATGAGGCCACCCTGGAGTTCCAGCCACTGCCTCCAAAACCACAAGGAAACGTCGAGAGGAGTGCCTGCTGCGGTGCGGTGCAGGACACTCCCCATGTGACGAGAGCAGAAGCCCCGCCCCTTCGCACTAGCCACCCAGGGCCGACAGGCTATAACTGCTGGGGGGAGCGGTGCCTCGGAGACCCGGGAAGGGCTCCCAACACGAAAGTTGTGCTCATCCCCTCCCCGCTCGTGGATTCCACAGGTGCCATTGTTTTCTGTGCCAGTCAGCCGCAGTCGCCGAGAGCAACCGGCAGGCAGCTCGACACCTGGTCTAGCTTAGCAAGCACAGGATCAGTGGGAGTGGGAAACCGGAGCCACAAAGCTGATGAACAGTGTGGTCATCCTGGCACTTTCTACCCTACACTTCCTGTTTGAATATTGTTGGGATCAGTGTGCTCAGAGGAGGGTGACACCAGAACCACAAAGCTGATGTGGATTTGGTAATCTGGGGACAGTAATATATGGTGATTTGTGGGAACCTAACTGCAGGTGGATGCCCTAATGTTATGAGTTATGCCTGTTACTCTGGCAATTATAGGATGACAAGTCCCCTTCTCAGAAACTGCATGGTATAATAAGTAATGGTGATCTATTGTATTTGGCCTATCCTACCAAGTGATGTTCATGATATGTGTAACCTACGAGTATTTGGTCTTTTGCACTAGCTGTGATGTTAGGCATAATATGTTTGTATGACATAGGCAACATATATGTCTTTGTTATTGTGCCCCCCTTTGATATTATGACAATTGCCCGGTTGGCAAAGTGATTTGTGATCTATGCCTTATTATGGCAATTGTGCCAAAGCGATTTATGTGATTGTGGTCTAAGGTGTTTTATGTGTAATACACAGGATATTTTTATATAAATTTGTGTGGAGTCCCTTTTGTGGTGCGCCTAGCGTGTCACTGGTGTGTGTGTGTGTGTGTGTGTTGCTTAAATACTTTATACATTGCCTCTGGGATAAGCCTGACTGCTCTGCTGAGCTACCTAAGTGGTGAGCAGGAGTTATCTTGGATGTGTAACTCCCTTACCCTGACTAGAGTGGTGGGTTCTGCCTGGCTAAGGTGCATACACTAGCCAACCAGAAACCCCATTTCTAAGACTAACATAGCTTCTACTCGGAGGCTAAATCAGACCCATTCAGGACTGATGATTGCTCACTGTTTGGTGATACGTGTGCATCTAATGTAGCCCCCACATCATGTTCCCCATCTGAAGCAGTGTCTCCCTCCCAATCTCCGTCTTCTGGGTCGTCTACATTTCCCCGCTCCCCAATGCGTTCCCCGAGTGCATCCAACATGTTGGACCTTATTTCAAGATCTCTTTCCATGTGCTCATCCGTGCGCACTCTCTGGAGCCAACATTCCTCTGCCTCCGCTCACTCCAACAAATCTCTCCTCCATTTAGTGAGAGCCCTGGGGATGGGGCTGGCCCAGTGTATACAGCGTCGTGCCAGCAGAAGACTCAGTTGGGCAAACCTATATTGCATTTTTCTCCCCTTCAGAGAGAAGGGCAACAGTCCCTGCAAACAGTGACAGATCGGAATTTCCACAGCTACCCTTGTCTCCCTATGTTTCTCCCCACTCACTGCATTCCAGTAGGAGGAACATATGCATACAATTCCATGCAAAGTGACAAAAATCTTCAGATGTTATCCCACATCTGGTACACCCCGCTGACCTCACCGGGTTAGGGCGTAGATGAGATGGAGTCAGAAATGCATGATAAAGTAAATAAAAGTGCACCAGTTTAAAGCGGGCATTGCTTTCCACTTCACTTCTATGCCATTTATTGTCTGATAATGGCGATTATAATTCCCTATCACAGGCTGCGTGCTTCAGAGCAAAGTTCCTCATTCTTTCAGATTTCAAGGCTATTTTAAGTCTGGAAAAAATGCCCTTAAAGGAATCTGGGTCCAAAATTAGAGTGCAAGTGGTCCCGTGTATTCTTGGATAATAAAATCAAGAAAGCCAATAGGGCAGCTTCTTTTGTGCATAGTGAATTTAAGGTTAGGGTCACGTTGTTAGGACCAAAAATGGAAGTTGGGGAGCCACTAACCATTTCAGTACTATTTTGAAAGTGTAGAACCTTAGAATATAGCATTTTGACTACAGCTAATTATTGATCACTCATTTGATCCTTCTGAATAATGATCACTAATAATCGTGTTACTAAAGCTGCATTTTGAAATATGCAGTATTAGGATACAGCGCTCTTATACGCTGGTATCATGTTCGCACTTGGAAATACTGTAACATAACTGATCTTATTTTTATTTGTTTTTATATTTTTGACTCTGTTCTAGACTATGTACAGTGCTCTAATATTCTAGGGTCATGTTTGCGCTTTATAAAACGCTTTAAATAAATAAATAGATGTCAATCATTCTAACTCTGACTAAAGTGTCTATAACCCAGAACTCAAATAATGTTCTGGAGTAAAATATGTAAGATTGAATTCATTTACTCATTTGTTGTACTTTTATGTAGGGGAATTTGGGCAAAATTAGCAAGAGAGTAGTAGAGCACTGAAAACGACTGGGAGTTTAGTGGGAACACAAAGATCATAAAGATCACTCACAAAAGGGAAATATATTTATGGGGAAGATTACTTTTGTTTCAGCATGTAATGTTATGGTGGGTGTTTACTTCTGATTGTGATTCCTATTGTTGCACTCTCTTTGCACAACCTATTTGAATACATTAGTCTTTAGTGCTCACATAAGTTCGTTAATGAATTCCGTTCAAAAAAATTACAACACTCTGAATTGCATATTACAATTCAGTTAGGAAATCAAGTAAATCCTTGTGTAAGTTAGATGTAAATATAATATCTGTTTACTGGTTATATCATTTTCTGACAGTACAACTATTAGTCTGCCTAAATCCCCCAATGGCTATGATTAGGTTGAAAGCTAGCCTGCCACCTTTGACTTCTGCTGTTATGACTAACAAAATTGGAGAAGACGCATTGAGATGGATCCTTTAGTTACAGCACCTGTATGGTAAAAAGGTTTGAGTGTGATTGCTGTGAATAAAAACTTTCATTGTGCTATGCAGTGATTAAAATGCCTTTTGGTGTGGTGGCATTTAAAACTCTGCAGACTAAACCATCTCATACAATGTAGGCAATAAATGTTCTTTTTCATATATGTTCTGAAACAAGGGGCCTAAATGAATCATAATTGCACGTCTATGTGTATTGTTTCTTTGTAAAAGTCTTCTAACCAGGAAATTCCTACAGTCCATTTCAAATCAGATGATAAGCAGTTATGTTTATCTCTTCTTACCTCACATCCTGTAACGAGGGTCCACTTAAAGTTCATAGGAGATATTAACACCTTTAGTGTTGTATCTCTGGGTTTGCATCATGCGCTGCCCTCCCATCTAGTGTTGTGTTCACAGTGCTACAAGTTGTTTTTCTTTGAAAAATGATTTTCAGTGATACCCCTTAGAGGCACCCAATAGATTCCAACTTAGATTAGTTTCCTTGCCATTAGGTTTGGAAGTGTTTTGACTGCTCAATTACTGCTATTTTTGGAAGGAAATGCTTCATGGCGGACCGAGTTCTTATAGGACAACATTGATTAGAATTTGAAAAATATTGACTGCTTTAGGATCTCACACATTGAAGAGGCTGTGCCAGGTTGTATGAAAATGACTTCTTTGAAGGAAGGGCAAGGCAAGGGCTTTCTATTCCCAGTACACCGAAGCTACAACAGGAGAACAGTGAGCCTATCCAGCCACCACAGTCCGAATCTAGGCCAAAGACAATATGTATTGACCCTAACGGACAATATGGTCAGACCCCTCTCTTCTCCATCCATCCCCTCCCCCATACCCTCTTCATAAGAAGAACAGGCTTACCTTTAAGGAGGCAATTTCAGATGGTTTTAAGGTTCGCACTATACCAAAGAAGAGGAAAGTAGACACCATCCCAACAACTCATCCACCAAAAATGTGTCCACTAACCACTCTGGTTCACACAACAACCCTTCTGCAGATCCACTGTCTCTGTACCCGGAGCCAGGGCTAACAGAACCGCAGGGAGAAGCTTGGCATGATTACAGTACAATTACTCAAGTAGTCTTTAATTTAGAGCCATACTCTGTAAATGTGTCCTTTCCTGTAGACACCTCTGCATACCAAGAAGTCAAAGTGAGAGTAACAGCACACCGTAAAAGTTCCATGTCATCTAGAGACTTTCTACAAGACCAGGATGAGTACCTAGTTTTGGTTTTGGTAAAAACTGTGCTAAAGTGCTTGGTGGAGAACTGTACCAGCCTTGTCAAAGTCAAGGTGGTTACGCCAGGAGTGAAAAACATTCTTAAGCCTGCACCTCTACATCCTTTATTCATCCATTGGCATTAGCCTCCAGACTCCCTGGTGATGCACACAGCTTGGAGTAAGGCACGCTATGATGGGTACCAGCGGGAGGGAGCAGAGTAATGTATGCAACGTCTCCCTGACGCAAGTAGAAAGAGAGCTGAGATCATGGAAAAGGGCTTGGTTGTCTGCTACGCCAGCATCAAGTGTGCCGTGGATCTGGGAGACACTATTTCCAGTCCGGTTAATAGAAATATACTTTTATGCCTCAATGTTTGTTTAAGGATTTTGAGTTCTCTCCTAAAGTTTCAGCAGCAGCTCATTGGACTGCCTTGGGGTGAGAAACACCTTCTCCGACCCCTGGAGGATGAGATGCTAGAAAAGATTTTTTTTAAATCACTGGTAGAGGTTAAGCCTTCGGTATCTATCTTGCAGAATCAACAACAAAATATAATTTCCTGCAGAACGCAAAACAACCCAACATTAAAAGCAAGACATGGCACTCCCAGGCCACTTAACCAGAGCAGCCCTTTCAAGGAAGTGAACAGTAATGTAATTATTGTTGTTGGTATATAAATTATATCAGTACAAGAAATGCTCCACTGCAATAGTAGTGACTTTGTGACAGGAGTCGACAAAAGTGCACTAGTGTTTAAAAAAGTTAGTCTTGAATGAATGGTCATTCATTTTGTGAAAACGTAAAAGTTCAGAATTCAGATCTAAAGTATGCATTTGTAACAGTCAACTTTAAAGTACATTGATGTTTCAACCCCCAATACAGTGAGTTCCAACGGGATCTTCATCATGACAAATAAAGTTAGTAACCTACAAAAAAACAGATCTGATAGAGACAGCTTGCCACAGATTCTTTACTTTAGAATCCTCTCCAAGACACAAGACTAGATCCAGAAAAAAATTCACAGCACATCCATGCATTAGAAGAGGGCGCCACGCGACCCCGTATCGACGTCATTACGCGGTGTGACGTCGACGGAGTCCATATAACCACCTCATCAATGCGCTGACATCAGTTCCTTCTTTTTCTCGCTTGCAACGCAGATCCAGATTTCCTAGCTTGCAACGCAGATCCGGAAAAATGTGGAGATGGGCCGTTTTATTGGCCCATCTCCACATTTTGTGTGAGAAACTGTGTTTTTTGCGATACCTTCACGGTTCAAACCCTGTGGATCTTGTGACAGACAGATGTTGATCACAGATCCTCATTCAATCTGTTTGTGGTGCCTGGGAGAGCATCGGATGAGACTTATGGCGGCACAACTTTCTGAGGCACTGCAGCGTCGTCAGTCCTCATGAAGTCCAGAAACGAGTAGAGGAGTCGTTCAGATGAGGGATTGTCTCTGTCGAAGGAGGCTCCGAAGGGCCAAAGGTTGAAACGTAAGTTTGTTTGTGATGCTGCCGCCCAACCTTTGGTTGTTGAGCATTCTCAGGAGTCCACCCCGTGCCTCTCTAAATATCCTCGAGCCAGGGCGTCTCCAGCCCAATTGCGGGAACATTACATTTCCCTGCATAAAGTCTTTGGGCTTCAATTTCTCTCTGGCGTGCTTTCTTGCGCCAAGGTGGTGGAAAGTGTCCCGACTGGATCCTTGCTGGCAGGTTCACCCTCGGTGCTAGTTGGGCCCTCTAAATCCGTTATCAGATTCAAGACGACACCAGTGCACAGCCCTTCGGGATCTTCACTGTCTGAGTCGGGTCAGCCAATGACTCTTCCCGATGTCGACACGTTGCATCGGCGTCTGATGCGGCGCAGATGGAGCTATCTGATTTAAGCACCTCCCCCTATAGGGAACTATAACTGGTGAATTTGTGTTTTCATTTTATTTTTTGTTTAAAATGTTACATTATCATAGAAACTTTCATCTAGAAATAACATACATTTTTATTATTATTTTATATGACAAATTGTATAAGCATTTTAATAGGTGGGATGCAGGCACATTCAAGGGCATTGACTTGTAATGTATACACGATAAAGTGCGAACAACTCAGATCATTTAAGTGAAATCATGCATATAAAGAAGGCACTCTAGATATGTCAGAAAGACGTACACATTCAAGTAATCTTATGTCACAATGCTTTTTCACATAGACAGACTGTGTGGTCGAGTCCCAGAATGCAATAGGAGATGGTGTGGATAAAAAGGAAAACCATAACTAATAAACAAAAACACCTAATGCTATAAACTAAGAATCTTCTTTCCACTGGGATTGCCCCTTCAAAATCATGACGGATTGTTGTGGCATGGGTGGGGTGGTACAGTATGGTGGAGGTAAGGAGATGAGTATATGGGTTTTCCTCATATTCATTGAGAACCCAGGTGTAGTAAGTATCCCTGTATGGAATGCTCTGAAAGCGGTTTTCAGTGCATGGATATTTGCCAGCGAGCTAAGATTTAAAGACCAGTCCTCAAATTTAGTTGTAATGATCTTGGATTGGAGTTTGGGGAGCAGTCCCAGTAAGCAGATAGCCGGGGTCCTAGCAAGATTCCGGCCAATGGCAAATGAGGCTTGTCACCGCTTCCCAATAAGATTAGAGGATCAAGCAGTCCTACACCATGTGGTAAAAGTCTGCACCACTTAGCTGGCTTCTGCAGCACTCTGGCTGGAGTCCCTGGAACATCTTGTTGATGCACTATGAAGATAGTAGTAGTGGACTAGTTTAAAGTGGCGTTGCGAAAGGTGCGAGGGTTATTGCTTAGCACATTAGACCAGTCCTTGACTGTCTGCTCCTGACTTCTATCTATAGCCCATTGGTCTCGTAGGTGAGAGAAGTAAATTTTGGTTTGGAAAAGGATGGATCTATAAAGGAGCATAATTTCCCACACTTGGGCAAATGTGGTGCAGATAAGTTTAATGCTTAAAGAACAATTGATGGACGGAATGCTGAACAGTGTCAAACACTCACCCCCGTCATAGATCTGGGCCAAAATCCATCGTCTTTTTGCTCACCACACCATTCCAGTTTGTACCCAGCCATATGCAGATCAGTTTTGACCCTGCTCCCCATGGGAACATTCCATCCCGAATTGCCAGACCAGGCCCTACCTGGACCGGTGTCATGTCCTTGAGGCTAGCCCTGTCATGTATGCCCCTTTTTATCTCTGTACCTGACGCACATAAACATGTCCACAGGCACTGCATAATTATTTTGTATAAGGGTCACCACTTTTTTCATCCTTGGACAACAGCCCACTGAGCATGATCGCATTAGTTTTGAAATAAAATTGTTATTTTCAAAACATTTGATTTTTTTCAAAACATTGATTCTAGAAGAAACCCTGGAGTGCCCACTCTAGTATATAAGATCCTTATTTCCCCCTGCAAATTAGAGGGGAATTTCAAGCTGAGACTGGGTCCTGCATGCTGAATCCTCGACACGCAGCGGTCTGACATCCCTTGCGGGGTGTCATCCTTGAAGAAAAGATGGGGTCCTTCATTCTCTACCATCAGGTGAGGGGGTTGGAGCTTCCTCAGGGATTTCTTGGCTATATATACACATATACATGCTACACCTACATAGCTATGCTAGGTACATTTAGGCAAATTACTTAGAGCGTGCATTTTAGGAATATGCAAGTGCTACTGTTTTTATCCGAACTGTTTATGTTCATCTTATCAGCACTATGGTAGAAGTGTATCTACTATTTACCATACTGGCCCTTGCAATGTCTTTCGTATGCTTCTGTCTCCTGATTGTCGCAGCAAATATGTTTTACACAAGACTGACGGTGCACCAATAAATACTTATTGAAATGTCCTAACCGCCATCCTGTGTATTTTCTGAGAATAAGCAAGCACAAGTGACAGAGCGAAAAGTACTCTACTGTTTTCCACAATTCCTGAGGAATCAGGGTTGTCCTGTTCAGTGGTTGCCAGAAACTACCTACACCACTGTAAGGTACGATGGGTGGTAGTGGCACTGTAGAGCTAGCTGGTCCGCTGGCTGACATATCCTGTGGGGGTGTCTGGAAGCGGTTTAGACACCAAGCCCTCCATTTATGTCATCCAAAATGCACAGGTCCTGGGCATTCCTAGGAACCACCCAACACCGGAAACAAGCATCTTATGACCGGTTTCGGGGTATCATCCCTCATCAGCCTGGATAGCTTGAATCTAGTTTTATGGCAAGCATGTGACCTATGTCTTGACATTCCCGTCCCACTTTGGGTGACAATTGCCAAAAAAGAACATTATCAGTGGCTGATATTATTTCAAGCATTCCATCCATCACCTTGTTGTTTTTGATGATAAGGTTTAGGCTATTATATTCACGACGGTTCTTATTCCCTCCCTAGAAAGTGATGTGGGGTAAAGATAAACTCATCCATTAGGTCAGGGAATCTACCTAATTGCCCGTTTTGTGAACCAGTCCCCCAAAATCAACATGCTCCCCCACTCCCAATCAAGCAGTCCAGTCCTCTGTGTGTGGGAGATGAAATAGGGTGGTTAGGGGACTGTCGTTGATAGTTTGAATTTTATTGATTTAGACCTCATCAGGGATCAACAATATAAACAATGCTAAATAATTTGAACAAAGCTTAAAAACATTACAAACTCTACGTTTTCCTTAAGTTAAAACAAAGATAAAAACGCTTTCACAAATTCATCAAGAGGTGACCTGGCCAATGCAATCCAATCATTGATTCTAGACACTTTGTATTTAAAACATGAAGGTTTTAAAAACGATTCTTTGCTTCTAGAACAATTTTGCTAGGGCAGACATACAACGTGCACAATATCTTGAAGACCCCGCACCCAGCATACGTCACATAATCGTGACTTATCTCTTGAATCTCTCAAGCGCTTTATTAAGTTGTTTAGTGGTAGAATGCCCAAACGTAACATTATGATACATCGACTAATGCTGTGATCTAATGTGAACCTTAAATATTTTTGATGGATCTTGTCTATGAGGTCATCAACATAAGGCCTATAGATTTGTAACTGAGAACAGCGTGCAATATCTAGAACATAACTTAGTCTGGGCGTCCATGATTGCAAGTGGGCAATGGTGCATTGAAAATTCTCGAATGCAATCGTGAGATTGTTATTGAAAACATTGGGACTTTTACCTTCCTTGAAGGTTTTACTCCTCAAAAGAGCTCTCAAAGAGCCTTCTGACGCATGCAGTAGACTATATGCCTACCTAATCACATTTGACAGAGATCTAGAGTAGGTGTTGGGTAAGGAAAGCTCTTAGCCTATTGCCTGTACTGGAGTAGCTTGACTCAAACAAGTGATCTTACGGCGGAGCCTCGCTTCAAATAAATTTAAGTTTCACCACTTATTTATGGGGCTATATTCAAGTGCGTAAGAGAGGATAGGGGGTACCTTCGCCAGATAACTATCGAAGAGTGATTGAAAAAGTCGCATTCCCAAGGAGCAACAAAATCTTTTTAGAGCACCTCCGTGAACATTAGCCTTAAGCCCAATATGAGAGGAGTGCAAGAGGTCTTTCTGTATGCCGATGATGCTATCCTCTACCTGCTTCAGGCTGACATCTTGATTCAATTTTCACGAAATGTTTTGCAGGAATTCGGTAAATATTCTGGCCTACATATTAATAGCACCAAGTCATCCCTGTTCCCGATCGGGTTGTTGTCGAGATTGTCTATAGAGCAGTTACCAAAAATCGACATAATGTGGAAAGTTTATGCTGTTCAATGCTTCGGTATTTATATAACTCCTGGGGAGCAGCAGACTTGCGACCCAAATCTTGGAAGGGTGATTCAGAATCTTCGACCATCTATTGATTTCTGAAAGTCATTACATTTATCCCTCATGGGTAAGATAGCCCCGCTAAAATGATAGTGCTGCCAAGATGTTTGTATGTGCTGTAGGGTGTTATGTATGAGGTTCCTTGTCCGGTTTTTAGAGAGTTAGATAGTCTCTTGATCCACTTACTTTGGGCAGGAAAATGATGCATAATAGGATTGGAACACCGAAGTGGGAGTGAGGGGCAAGGAGGTCTGGAGGTTCCAGATTTAGAGTTTTATTACTTAGCAACCCAGCTCCCACATGCTGTCCACTGGTTTGATGTAGATGACTATTGGGAAAGGTCTTTATTGGCGGGATTGCATGGTGGGCTTCAGCTGGCCGAGCTATTGTTAAAAGGGAAGAATGTCAAGAGAAAATGCCCCATGTGATTCGACTCGTGTGCTATTCTGGAAGCGGACGGCGTGGGGTGTTGGGGTGATTCCCGTATGCTCCGGACTTAGATTTGTGGACGGTATGCCATTTTACCCAGATTGATGAAACGGTGTCAACAGAAAGTGGAAAGTAGGGGTGGGCTGTATCATGCTTCTGATTTATATCTGGGGGACCATTTAATTGCGCTTCAGGATGCCACAGAAATGTTTGCACCTGAAAGAGGTCAATTTTTACTGTGGCCGACGTTTCCGGAGGCCCCTAAACCCACATCCACTGTGGTCACAATCCTATCTCAAGTGGGAGGCCGTAGACCAATAACACACTGTACTGGGCGCTCCAGGCGGACGGTCCTGTGAAGACACTTCACTTGGAAGACATTGCAGCGGGAATGTGATGCACTCTTGTCCAATGTGGATTGGGTAAAAATACATGAGGCAGTCAGGGCAGTGTCTATAAACCCTTGTTTCAAACTTGTAGATTATAACTATGTTTATCCTAGCAGGCCCTCTGCATGCCCCATATGCGGTCAGGACAGGGCTGATTTCATTCACATGGTCTGGCAGTGCGCTGCTATAGCAGTATACTGGGCAGAGGTGCTATCCCACATTAAATCGTCAGCGGGACGGGTGGCACCGACCACAATTCAACAAATTCTGCTGGGCTTACTCCCAGCTAACCTCCAAACTCTCTCTCTGACCCCCCCCCCCCACTCCCCCCCCTCTCAAAAAAAAACTGAGCAGGTGCTTTGTGACTCTGAGCCTTGTGGTGGCCCAAGAGGCATATTGTGATACTGTGGCTCAGCCCGTTATACAGAATTGGAGAAAGGATATGATAGAGTGTGCGGGCGGAAGAGGCAAATGTACGGCATACGAGGAGGGTTGATAGGTCGCCCGATGACTTGCACGCCTGGGGGATGATGACTCACTGGTTGCCCTGTCGGAGCGAGAGGAGGCAGCAAAAGGAGGGTCTCCCATTCTGGTTGGGAGGATGGTGGCAATGTTTAAGGGTAAAGGACGTTCACTGTGACTCATGCTATCAAGGTTCTAACAATAGGTGGGATGATTGGGGACGTGTCTCACTGCCCACCGTGTGTGTGTGCCTAAACAGAAGTTACATCCGGCTTGTATTACAGTTTGTAAGCAATGGGCAAAGTAGATGTGTGGAAGCTACAGAGGGTGGAGATGGGAGGGGGGAGGTTTGTGGGGAGTTATAGTTTCAATGCAGAAGAAATGCTATGCCACTGTATGTATTATATTTGATAGCACTGTGAAAAGTTATCACACATGCAGGATGGTACTTGCACCAAGTTTATATTACATATGCGGAATTATGCTGACTATCCTGTGTGCCATTTTCTTCTCTGATGATATGAGTTGTACATGATGTTGACTGTCTTATTGTCTGTTGAAATGCATATAAAGAAAGTTTTAAGAAAAATTTAGAGAAGTTAGAGGTACATTCTAATGACTGGGAGAAGACCCTCACTAAATCAGTGCATGTTCTAACTACCTCAACAGGCCTTATCCAGCTTCCAATCAAAGGGGCGATACCGTTTCCTCCCTCTAAATGGTGCCGCCTTTGTTTTGGTGATATTTTCTTCCAAAAACCTTTCCTCTGTGTACTTATAAAGCTCATCCAAATTACGCTGTAGACCGTTAGGTGTAAGGTAAAAAATGATGATGTACATTAAAACATTCATATTTTGAGATGCGATTTTTGTGGCAACATTTTTTGCACTAAAAACAATCTGGTAAGTCACCAGGGAGTAAGGAAAACAAAAGTGGAGCTAAAATGCATCCCTCCTAAAGACTGATTTGAGCTTATATCTCAGGGGTTAACCCCTTGACTCCTCCCATTAGAACTCTTCACCAGGTTAGCCTTAGTAAAGCATTAGAGATCTTCATGATCTCTATTTTGTTCCACAAAGAGGGTCTATCGACCCTATTGGATGCAGATGAAAAATCAACTAACACTATATACCACTTGCAATTTGGTTACAATATACTTATCTATTGTTATTGAGCAACCTGCCCCATGGGTAAGTAGATGGAGATGGTTTATTAATTCCACACCCCTAAATAATGACAAGAGAAATCGTGAAACCAAATAAAATTTAAAAAATTAAATGACTGAGTGGCACTTAGCTTCTGCTAGGGCAGCAAAGAAGAGAAAGTGAACTGACGCCGCTCTTGCTCAAAATGTACAAAGCCATTCTTGCGGTGGGAATGCTTCCCAGAGATCAGCGCATCGCGACAATTGTAATTCCGAAACCCGGTAAACCTCCACCGGAGTGCTCCTCTTACCGGCCGATCTCGCTGCTGAATGAAGAAGCCAAAATACCCGCGAAAGTGCTGGCCGTTAGGATCCAACCATCCCTTACCACTCTAGTGCATCCCGACCAGTCAGGCTTTATGCCGGGTCGGAACACAGCTCTTAATCTCAGACGACTCCACAGAGTACTGGCCCGCATACCAGCTGTTTTGGTAAGAGACCGTCATACTCCCTTTGGATTCACGTATGGCCTTCGATCTCGTTGAATGGCCCTTTCTTTTCGCAGATTTACAACACTGGTTTTGGCCCCAAATTCTGTGCCTTTGATTCGACTCCTGTACACACAACCTCTGGCGCATGTGGTAGTCAATGGACAAGTCTCTGCCGACTTTCCTCTGGGTTGTGGGACGAGACAGGGTTGCCCGTTGTCTCCCCTCCTGTTTGCTCTGGTGTTGGAGCCACTTGCGGCTTGGATAAGGGGGGACCCAATGATGCGCTGGCTCAGGTGGACGGGGAGATGGGAGGATCGCATTTCCCTGTATGCTGATGACATCTTACTTTATATGGCATCCCCCAGAAGATCAATAATTGTACTGCTAGATATCTTCGCATCCTATGGTAGAGTTTCGGGCTGTGCCATCAACTGGGCCAAGTCAGTCCTTTACGTGCTGCCGGGCCCTCCTTCGCGGCTACCTCCGGGTTGCCTGATACAGGTAGCCGATGGAGGGTTTAAGTATCTTGGAATATATATACATTACTTCCCAACCCTCACAATTCATTGAGAAAACCTTATAGAACCCCTGAACAGACTCCGCTGAGACGTGAAGCACTGGCACTCCCTGCCCCTGACGCTCCTGGGTCGCGAAGCCCTGTTCAAAATGATGATACTCCCTAAGTTTCTATATGCCCTGCAGAACACCCCGTTTCCGTTTCCTCACTCCTACTTTAAAGCGATTGATGCATCTGTAAGCCCCCTTCTCTGGGATGGGAAGCCAGCTCGAATATCAATAACATAGAATCCGCGGGTCCCAGAAAGATTTAAATATAAACAGACAAGTAACTAGCACAAACCAAAAGGAAAACAGAAAATGGTGGAAGTCCTATCTAAGAGGACGGAGTCCCATCACCCACCGAAGTGGCATGCTTCATCATTTGGGATCTCCTCTTGGCTGCAACCTAGTGCAGCTAAGGAGCTACAACTCCTTGCTAGCGTAAAGGAGTTCGCGGATGTTTTAGTGTGATCCGGGTGCTAGATCCCCTAAGATCTATGAAACAGTGTGGTGAAAGTACGTGATGGAAAAAGTGATTTAAAATTGACTACCAGGAGAAAAATGAGTTTATTAAGTATCCCGTGGTGTCAAAAGTTAAAAGCAGTAATAGCATGATCTGAGTAAATGTGCGAGCGCGCTGGTGAAAAATGTTAGGAGGGTCGAATAGCCATGCACAAATTAGTGAGGGGCTGGTATGATGACGGGATTGGCGCTACCCAATATTAAAGCATACTATTGGGCCTCACAGCTCATTGTGGTGAACCAGTGGCTACATGCCCCGCAAGACGAAGCAGCCCTTCGTATGTATAGACATACTTTTGCAAGTACTTACTTTTGGTGCTGGAGGCGTTCTGGGTATCCTATATAATAAATCCTGTAAAAGAAAAGAAAGTGCTCTCTGTCAGAGTTATTTATACAAAAAAATTGTAAAGTCATTTGGACCTTTATGTTGTAAAGTCCATCAGAATTCATAGTATGTTAACCATGTTCATTTATCGCTTTTCAAGCCACCATGGTTAGTCATGAAATTAACTTTGCTTCTGAAGGAGGTTTGCCATAATCAACCCTCCTATCTTATAATAGAATTAAAACTGTAATTGATGTGTGCTCTTGTGCTTAAAAAATTCAACACCTATTTATATTTATTTCACTGCAGCAAGGAAAGCAATGGATGAAGGTCTGACTCCTGTTATAATTGACAATACAAACACCCAAGCATGGGAAATGAAACCCTATGTAGCAATGGTAAGTTATCATATTGTTGAAATTCATTTGTTCGTAATTAGTGACTTTGTGTGTGTGTGGGGGTGCATATACAGTACAAAAGTATTAAAGTTACTGTGTACTTGAACACTTTTCATTGCTTTTTGCGTGTTTTTATTTGTATTTGTGATGAATAAATGTGTCCACCTTGCAGATGTGTTCTATTGGATATGTGATAAAATGAGTTAATTGTCCTCTCCATTGTTGTCTATCAGTAGTTACCTTGACTCCAAGATCATTCTCGCTAACTTGCCTTCATGTAGTCACACCCACATGTTTCTGGAATATTGAAAGGGCTACAGGTCGTGACGTTGTAGTCAAGGTAACTACGCAAGGATTTTTGTAATTATTGACTCTATATAATTTCTCATTAGCCTTTATGCTTTTTGATGCCATATAACAATTGGGGATTCCGCATCTCACAGGCTACATTTTCTTTACCTTACCATTGCTATTAATCTCTCCTCACTATTGGTGCTAACTCGACGTCTGGGGAGGGCACCACAGATACATTTTAGTCCCATTTATAACCTGCCAACTTACATGATGACAATCAACATACACGGGTGCAAATTAAAGATGAGGTAGTGGTTGACCCATGTCTGACATCAGCACTTTATGATCTTGCACTTGTACACTTTGTAAGGAATATTACTGCTGCTTGTACGTGTCAGTGTATTTATTTGCTAATGAAGCATATATTGACATGATTTTATACCATTTTACTAATGTCTTAACAGATAGTCATTTGAAATTTGCACTAAAATGTGCGTCTAGGTTGGCTATATGAATTCTCGAACATATTTCTATGTCTTGGATATCAATTAAATCAATTTACGATTATAGCTCTGGATATCATACGATGACAATGAATTGCATACAGCGAAAACATAAGTACCCAAATTAATAAGTGTGGCATTAGGGTTCCAGTTAAAACACTGTGCTAATGGTTGATTGATGCTTAACATTAGCACTTTATGATCCTTAAATGAACACCTTATAGAAATGGCTATTGCTGCTAGTGATTTGCATTACGCACTTATCTATTCATGACCTGATTTTTATCATGGTACCTTCGAGATGAGTGTTCCGATATTTTGCTCTCTGATCATCGCCATGTCCTTGAGCAGTATGTTTCAATTGTCGAAAGTCAAACTGTAAAGCTTAAAATCAATATAGATATTTAAAAAAAAAAAAAAGAGATTCCTAGAATTCAGACCTAGGGTAACAAGTAAGTACCTTTGTCTTCTTCCTCCCTCCACTGTTTTTACAATGTTCTTGGTTTCTTGATAGGTTTTTAGGTCTCGCTGAAGCAATGTGTAAGCATTGTTCGGCGAGATTCTAGTAAGGCTTCCGAAAAGTCTCCCCAAGCTGCGAATTAGACACAGTTCATGTGAGCCAGGCGCGTGCACATCACCAGCCACATCGCACTCCATACACCATTTGTCTGCGACTTCAAAGCAAGCCGCTCCCCCGCCCCCCATCAGACTTCAAAGGAATGCGCTCCCCCGCCCCGCCACAGCAATGCTACTCCCCTAATGAAAGTCTTTACATAGTCCATTGTTGTAACACCTGGGGGTCTCGGGGTCGACACAGACACAGCAAAGCAGGACGCGACAAGGCTCTAGGTTTGGTTATTTATTGTAGTAAATACAATATACAGGAAACAATAATGTAAATAGTTACTGGTAACCTCCAGCCGGTATACGTTACCCTGTCCTCTGCAAATACGCCGGTCCCGACGTATGCCAACAGAGGGCAGAAACACAGTAGCCGGCAATGCCACTCGATGTGTCTCGAGGGGTCCGTGGAAACAGCAGCTTCTCACAGAGGAGTCAGGGAGACACCCAGCCGGGGTCTCGACCTGTAGGGAGCAGCCGCTCGACCTCTTCCTCTTTTACAACGGGACGCTGCTTCACCTCCTGGTGATGCGTCACCATTGTCCAAACAATGCCAGATGCCGGTGACGAGAGCAGCCGCTCTATCGTCCTCGGAAACACTCTACAGCCGGTACGCTGCAAACACCTCCTGGTGTGCGTCACCGCTGGAGTTTCCCGTAGATAGGGGACAGGCTGGGAGCTTCGGCTCACACCAACCAGTCCTCGTATAGGCAAAACAAAGTCTCGCTAACTTGTGCAGCTGCGTGGTGAATTTGCCTCACAGTTTCAATGAAACAAACTTGGCTGCTGGGAGCCTCCGCTCAAACCAGCGTCTGTCCAGGTGTTGGATTCCTGACTCCTCTGAGTCAGCGGCGGCAAAGTTTTCCGTGTCCGATATCACTGGCAGGCTTCCCGACTCGTCCGAGTCAGAAGCGGCAAGGAAGCGTTCCTGGCGGCTCACTTAGAAGAAACAGGGCGGACTAACAAAGAACGGCCTGGGGAGACTCTCTCGACCCACCTCCGTCTTTGTCTTTGGATCCTGCTGGGAAGTCTTCTCTCTGCGTGTGCTCAGGAACAGCTTGGTGGAAGGTCGTGTGGATACTAGAATATCCGACACCGTTCCTTCACCAAGTACCGCCTATATAGGCGTTTTGTAATTGCGTTATGCAACCACTACTCAGAGTTGCATAACGCTCCTCCCGCTTTGCCTTCTGGGAGTTGTAGTCCGTTGAAGTCGCGGATGACTTTTCCCCGACGGTGCAGGGATTTCCTGACAATTGTCCCCACACGTAGACGCTGCTGACTTCGACTTCCAGAAAGTAATGGGTGATTTTTAAACAAGTGGATAAGATAAGAGGTTCTTGACTGATCAATGATATTTTTTTTCCTGCAGCCTTCCTTTTGCTATGTGCGGGGCCATGACATTCCCTTTACATTTCCAGTTTCACAAGTCACTAGAAGGCTTTAGTTTTCCATGTGATCTATTAGCTGGCCAGTTCACTCTGAGCTAGCTCTGACTGTCCCCCTTACACAACTGTCCCTCTCGTACACATGGAAACTCTTCTCAGTACAGAACAGTCTCTGAAGAGCGGGGGCTGTCTCTATCACTGCATGCAAGCTCCTTTGTGTTCACAGCCGTCTCTTCAGAGGCACCACAGACTGTCCTTCGGCACACAGCCATCTCTTCAGGGGCACCACGGACTGTTCCCTCCCGGTACACACAGCTCCTCTCAGTAGACAACACTCTTGAGCCTGTCCGGCTGTCCCCTCCCAATAGACAGCGGCTACTCTTCAGAGACACCGACTGTCCCTTCCAGTGAAAGCCAGCCCCTACCAGTACACAGCTGTCTCTTTGGAGCCTGTCCGAACAGTCCCCAAGACTTCACAACCAGCACAGACAGTCCCTTCCATTACACAGCCATCTCTTCAGAGCCTGCAGGGAGAGAGGCACATCTTTAGGGATGGGGAAGATGTTTGGGGTTACACCCTCCCAATAAATGTGTTTCAGCACGGCTTGGCCAACTTGTTTTTAGGTCTCGCCTGTCGATGCGCATGCGCATCGAGCTTGCGAGACTATTGGGGCTTAACCACTCTTTAACTAACTTGCAAGGAATCGTGGCGATTCCTTGCAGTGCCCGTGACTTTTAAGCTCAATGCGCATGTGCATTGAGCTTAAAAGCTCGTGCACATCAGTTCCCTCAGCCGGCTGCTTTAACACCCTCTCCCCGCTCCGCCCCCTCCCCTGCCCGCCGTGTCTCATTTCTCCTCCCCCCTCCCCTTCTCTCCCTCCGTCTTGTTTAATCCCTCCGTCTTGTTTAATGTAGCGTTCTTCCATATCCGCTTTTATCGCATTCATACACCATCCGCTACTCTATACACGAGCGCTTGCACTCTCAGTGTATGTCGGGATGAAGGCACATGTCTCACACTGTGGCCGGTGAATTGCTTTGCCGACTTCCTTCGTCGTAAAGGGTACTTGTCCTCATCGCAGGGTTATGGTCATTATTTTCGGTCCCCATCACATTATTTCTCAGCGTGTGCTCTGCCTCAGGACGGCATTTCTCCTCCCTTCGGGCAAGCAGATAGCCGCAATAACACCCTCCCTGCTCAGCTTTCTTCTCAATTTCTCCCCGTCTCCACTTCCCATTAGGAGCCCTTCCTCTCCCCACTTCGTATGCTAGCCTTCACTCTAGCAATGGCAGTGCTTTCACTTGTTACAAAATCAACCACTTTAATGGTAGTCAGTGGACTAATTCAATTCCGAATATTTGTTTCGAAATCTAAACTTTGAGAAAGCCATACGTGATTACACAAAATGCAGATCTTTTATTTTGTGCTTTATTTTATTGCATAATGCATCCCGGTGTCAATTCTGGCGAAAGAACACATTTTGCACAAAAAAGATGAAAAAATAAATTTGGTGCGAACAGCTGCTTGCGTTCTGTTTGTTCATGTTGTTCCTGTGATATAATTTTGTAGCGAACTGCTGCATAATTACTCAACATGGTATAGTTTTACAATTTTTTCCCAATTACACCGGCGTAATTTTACTTTTGCTCAGCCCCTGGTCTTTTTAGAGCAAGTACATAGAGACGCAAAAGTGAACTCCGCTGACTTTAAAGCATCCTGCTTCAAATGCTTGAGACTGCTCTAATCGCCTGTAGTTTTATATTCCCATAGCTGCCGCTTGATTTAACGACACCTGGAATAGCGCCGTAAACAGCACTCGAAGTGTAGTGGAAATGCTGTATTGATGTCGGCGTAAAAGCAGTTTTTGACTTTAGGTTACTTGATGAAAAGAAGACATTGAAGAATTATAAGAATATGTGACTTTTTTGGGGACCTTTTATATAGCGTGAAACTGACTCGAAGGTATTGGGGCGCTTTACCTGAGCACCAGTTACATTACAGAAAGACGAGTTTATTTTTTTTCTCTCTCCGGAGATTGTGATTTGCCCATAATCACAGCTTGTTGAGCCAACGCCGCTCCCCCCGCCCCCTGCTTCACACGTCTCACGGCCAGCAGGCCGTCTCGTATTTCTCCTCCCTCCCTCGCCTCCCTCCCTCATCACTGACGACGCGAAAGATTTACCTCCATAAATCTTAGCTTGGTCGGGTCCGTTTTATTTTTTGCTTTATTTGTTCTTTGCCATTCTTGTTATTGTGTTCAGGTCCTCCGAAAACCCTCATCTCCTTCCTCTCAGCTGTCAGAAAACAGTGGTCAACGCACTTAGTTTATCACGTGGCCTGGACTATGGCAACTCTTTACTTGGGTGCTCTTCCTTATGTTGTAAAACAGTTTCAAATTGCGCAGAGCACAACAGCCTTTCTGCTTAAACTTCCTTGTTATTCTCCAGCATCTGCACGTCTTTTCTTGCTTACATTGGCTTCCGCTTTAGCTGCTGTTTGTATTTAAAGGCCTCTGATTCTCTCATCGAGCTTTCTATGGCACTAGACCGAATTACATTCCAGACAAACTTCAGATCTACTCTTCTGTGTGCATTATTACGCTTACCTGCTCAGAATTTTCATCTATTCCTTGAAATTCTCAGGACTAGAGTAAGAGGTCGTGACTTATTCTTCTTGGACCCCCAAATTATGGAATGAACTCCCTTCTGTTCTTCACGAGGAAAGTAGTTTATCAGTGTTCTGATGCAACCTGAAAGCCCATCTGTTTCCATAGGGCAGCTAACTATGATTTCTGTTCTCTCTTCTCCATTTTTGTTTTCACATTAAACTACTGAAAATATATTATTGCAGTTTCCTTTGCAAATATGCGAACAAACTCCCCGACCCTACTTATTTCTCCCACTCCCGCTTGCTACCCTGCTCCCCCTCCCCCGCCTCGCACCAGACTACCATTTGTCGCATTTAGACTACCTTCTCCCCAACCCGACTTGAAAGGCAGCCTCACACACCAACATTTGTCTCTCACACCACAGACTCCTGCTCCCCCGCCCACCCAGCAATGCCGAGAGCTATTCCCTCCCACTTGTTTTTTTACCCGCTCCGCCCCCTCCCCTGCCCGCCGTGTCGCATTTCTTTTCTCCTCTTTGCTCCTCCAGCAGTTCTGTCACCTTTCCTTCTCTCCTCCCTTGTCCACCTTTTCATTGTTTTTGCCCACCTCTCCTCCAGTTGAACTCTGTCACTAGCTCCTTTCAGCCCCTTCTCATTCCAGTGTTTTCGGGTCCCATCTCATGCTTGTTATAAAGGGGCTGCCAAAATGCGGACACTCCTCAACCCTCTGCTTCACATGAGACTCTGCGGCTCTCCTGGGACAATAAACCACTCCAGAACAAACATGGAGTTGTCATACGCGGCCATCTATCTCAATTAAAGGCCACATAGCTTCTCTAACCTCTAGGAAAATCTAGCCCTGCTATTTAATTTTGGTGCGGGATTACTGTGTAAAGAAGGTTTGCATAACGTCTCATCTGACTAACTAGTGCTTTAGTTTAGCATTGTATGTGTTTTCATAGGCTTGTGTGTATGTCCTTTAATGCATGTGCATGCTTGTCTTTTTCTGTTCAGTTCCCGTGTCAGTGTGTGCTTACCTGGATTTCCGTTTGTCTAATTTATGTGGCCTTTGTCAACGAGGCAATCCGCTACTCTGTCCAACGTTTATGAAGACGAGACACTCAACCACGCAATGCCACTCACACACACAACGCCACTCACACACGCAACGCCACTCACCCACGCAACGCCACTCAGCCACGCAACGCCACTCAGCCACGCAACGCCACTCAGCCACGCAACGCCACTCAGCCACGCAACGCCACTCAGCGCCACTCAGCCACGCAACGCCACGTACACACGCAACGCCACTCACACACGCAACGCCACTCAACCACGCAACGCCACTCAACCACGCAACGCCACTCAACCACGAAACGCCACTCAACCACGCAACGCCACTCAACCACGCAACGCCACTCACACACGCAACGCCACTCACACACGCAACGCCACTCACACACGCAACGCCACTCAACCACGCAACGCCACTCACCCACGCAATGCCACTCACCCACGCAATGCCACTCACCCACGCAATGCCACTCACCCACGCAACGCCACTCACACACGCAACGCCACTCACCCACGCAACGCCACTCACCCACGCAACGCCACTCAGCCACGCAACGCTACTCAGCCACGCAATGCCACTCACACACGCAACGTCACTCACACACGCAACGCCACTCACACACGCAACGCCACTCACACAGGCAACGCCACTCATCCACGCAACACCACTCACACATGCAACGCCACTCACACATGCAACGCCACTCACACATGCAACGCCACTCACACATGCAACGCCACTGAAACAACAGCGCCACTCAAACAACAGCGCCACTCACACACGCAACGCCACTCACACACGCAACGCCACTCACACACGCAACGCCACTCACACAAACAACGCCACTCACACAAACAACGCCACTCACACAAACAACGCCACTCACACACGCAACGCCACTCACACACGCAACGCCACTCACACACGCAACGCCACACACACACAACGCCACTCACACACGCAACGCCACACACACGCAACGCCACACACACGCAACGCCACACACACGCAACGCCACACACACGCAACGCCACACACATGCAACGCCACTCACACACGCAACGCCACTCACACACGCAACGCCACTCACACACGCAACGCCACTCACCCACGCAACGCCACTCACCCACGCAACGCCACTCACCCATGCAACGCCACTCACCCACGCAACGCCACTCACACACGCAACGCCACTCACACACGCAACGCCACTCACACACGCAACGCCACTCACACACGCAACGCCACTCACACACGCAACGCCACTCACACACGCAACGCCACTCACACACGCAACGCCACTCACACACGCAACGCCACTCACACACGCAACGCCACTCACACACGCAACGCCACTCACACACGCAACGCCACTCACACACGCAACGCCACTCACACACGCAACGCCACTCACGCACGCAACGCCACTCACGCACGCAACGCCACTCACGCACGCAACGCCACTCACACACGCAACGCCACTCAACCACGCAACGCCACTCAACCACGCAACGCCACTCAACCACGCAACGCCACTCAACCACGCAACGCCACTCAACCACGCAACGCCACTCACCCACGCAACGCCACTCACCCACGCAACGCCACTCACCCACGCAACGCCACTCACCCACGCAACGCCACTCACCCACGCAATGCCACTCACCCACGCAACGCCACTCACCCACGCAACGCCACTCACCCACGCAACGCCACTCACCCACGCAACGCCACTCACCCACGCAACGCCACTCACCCACGCAACGCCACTCAGCCACGCAACGCCACTCAGCCACGCAACGCCACTCAGCCACGCAACGCCACTCAGCCACGCAACGCCACTCAGCCACGCAACGCCACTCAGCCACGCAACGCCACTCAGCCACGCAACGCCACTCAGCCGGGCAACGCCACTCACACGGGCAACGCCACTCATCCACGCAACGCCACTCACACATGCAACGCCACTCACACACGCAACGCCACTCAAACAACAGCGCCACTCAAACAACAGCGCCACTCACACACGCAACGCCACTCACACACGCAACGCCACTCACACACGCAACGCCACTCACACACGCAACGCCACTCACACACGCAACGCCACTCACACACGCAACGCCACTCACACACGCAACGCCACTCACACACGCAACGCCACTCACACAAACAACGCCACTCACCCACGCAACGCCACTCACCCACGCAACGCCACTCACACACGCAACGCCACTCACACACGCAACGCCACTCACACACGCAACGCCACTCACACACGCAACGCCACTCACACACGCAACGCCACTCACACACGCAACGCCACTCACACACGCAACGCCACTCACACACGCAACGCCACTCACACACGCAACGCCACTCACACACGCAACGCCACTCACACAAACAACGCCACTCATCCACGCAACGCCACTCATCCACGCAACGCCACTCACACACGCAACGCCACTCACACACGCAACGCCACTCATCCACGCAACGCCACTCACACACGCAACGCCACTCACACACGCAACGCCACTCACACGCAACGCCACTCACACGCAACGCCACTCACACGCAACGCCACTCACCCACGCAACGCCACTCACCCACGCAACGCCACTCACCCACGCAACGCCACTCACCCACGCAACGCCACTCACCCACGCAACGCCACTCACACATGCAACGCCACTCACACACGCAACGCCACTGAAACAACAGCACCACTCAAACAACAGCGCCACTCACACACGCAACGCCACTCACACACGCAACGCCACTCACACACGCAACGCCACTCACACACGCAACGCCACTCACACAAACAACGCCACTCACACAAACAACGCCACTCATCCACGCAACGCCACTCATCCACGCAACGCCACTCATCCACGCAACGCCACTCATCCACGCAACGCCACTCATCCATTTGCAAAACGAAAAATGTTAAACTCTTCTATTGCGAGACCTATTGCATTTTCAATGCTTGTTTTATTTATTTTTTATTTACATCTTAAATAATGGCGGTCAAGCATCTTGTCCTGTGTGGCTTGTTTTCAATTTCTCACGCTCTCTTTGTGATCTCCCTCCGCCCTCTCTTCCCCCCGCCTTTCCCTACTAGTATTTACCCCCAGGACGAATGTTATCTCCATCTCTGACGGTGCCAGAAGACTCTCGAGCAGACTGTAACATCTGGGCCGAGCAGGCAGTAGCCCTCCCTCGGGAAACTGAGCCCCTTCTCCGAGCCGCAGGCCCCACCCTTCACAACCCCCCCCACACACACAACCCCACAAACACACACACAACCCCCCCCACACACACACACAGACAACCCCCCACACACAACCCCACAAACACACAACCCCACACACACAACCACACAACTCCACACACAACCACACAACTCCACACACACGACTCCCCTACACACACAAGCACAACCCACACACACAACCCCACACCAACAACCCCCACACACACACACAACCCCACACACACAACCCCACACACACACAATCCCCCCCACACACACACAGACAACCCCCCACACACAACCACAACCCCACACACACAACCACAACCCCACTCACACAACCCCACACAACCCCCCCACACACACACACACACCCACAACACCACACACACACAACCCCCCTACAAATACACACAAACAACACCCCCACACACACAACCCCCCCACACACACACAACCACACACGCACAACCCCACACACACACAACCCCACACACACACAACCACACACACACACACAACCACCCACACACACATACCCCCCACACACACACAAACCCCACACACAACCCCACAAACACACAACCCCACACACACACAACCACACAACTCCACACACACGACCCCCCTACACACACAAGCACAACCCACACACACAACCCCACACCAACAACCCCCACACACACACACAACCCCACACACACACACAATCCCCCCCACACACACAGACAACCCCCCACACATAACCCCACAAACACACAACCACACAACTCCACACACACGACCCCCCACACACACAAGCACAACCCACACACACAACCCCACACCAACAACCCCCCCACACAACCACAACCCCACACCACACAACCCCCACAACACCACACACACACAACCCCACCACACACACAACCCCCCCACACACACACAACCGCACACGCAAACCCCCCACATACACAACCACACACACAACCACACACACAACCACACACATACCCACAACCACACACATACCCACAACCACACACATACCCACAACCACACACACACACACACAGACGCAACCACACACACAACCACACACACACACAACCACACACAACCCCACACACAACCCCCAACACACAACCACACACAACCCCTCCCACACACAAACCCCACACACAACCCCACACACACACAACCCCACACACACACAACCCCACACACACACAACCCCACACACACACAACCCCACACACACACAACCACACACACACACAACCACACACACACACAACCACACACATACCCACACACAACCGCACACACAACCCCACACACATACAACCCTCAACCCCACACACACACACACAACCCCCCCCACACACACACACACACAACCCCCCCCCCCACACACACACACACACAACCCCACACACACACACAGCCCCCATACACACACAACCACACACCAGGATAGCAAAACATAGCATAGCAAAACATAGTATAACATAACAAAACACAACAAAACATAGCATAGCATAGCGTAACAAAACATAGCATAGCATAACAAAACATAGCATAGCATCACAAAGCATAGCATAGCCTAACAAAACATAGCATAGCATAACAAAACATAGCATAGCATAACAAAACATAGCATAGCATAACAAAACATAGCAAAGCATAACCAAACGTAGCATAGCCTAACAAAACATACCATAGCATAACAAAACAAAACCTAGCATAATAAAGCATAGCATAGCATAGCAAAACACAACAAAACAGCATAGCATAAAAAACACAACAAATCATAGCACAACAAAACGTAGCATAGCATAACATAGCGTAGCAAAAGAAAGCATAGCAAAACAAAGAATAGCATAACAAAACATAGCATAGCATAACAAAACAAAGCACCGCATGGCATATCATAACAAAGCATAGCATAACAAAATAAAGCAAAGCATAGCATAACAAAATAAAGCAAAGCATAGCATCACACAACAAAACATAGCATAACAAAACATAGCATAGCATAACCAAAACACAACGAAAAATAGCATAACAAAACATAGAATAGCAAAACAAAACATAGCATAACAAAACACAACAAAACATAGCATAACAAAACATAGCATGGCATAACAAAACAAAGCATGGCATATTGCCGGGTCTGGTGGCTCAGTGGACTAATGCATCCACTGCAGGGGCCTGTGTTCGACCTCATGGTCACAGGTTCAAATCCCGGCGGGTCCACTCAGCCTTTCATCCATTTGAACCATTGAGTTGGGTAACAATATACATCTGTTATATCAGCGCCAAGATGCCTCGTTGCTGGGGTGAACTTGCGCTTTACATATACACCTGTTATATTATGTTATCATAATAAAACACAACAAAACATAGCATAACAACTATCGCACACTCTCTATCTATCTGTCTATCGCCCTCACTCTATCTATCGCCCTCCCTCACTCTATCACCCTCCCTCTATCTATCGCCCTCCCTCTATCTATCTCACCGCCACAGCATCACTCGGCGCCACCACAGCATCAATCTGTGCAACTATTCAACAACTGGTTCAAATATGTTCTCTCAATGTTTCAAGCTTTATTACAAATGTCACAAAAAGATGTTAATATTTCACTTTCGTTCTTGTATTTTCGTCACAATAAAATACACTGAACATAATCTTCACAAAAGTTATTTACAAAAGTTTAAGCTATTGCCATTATAAATTACAATAACTTTTATTTAAGTATTCATTATTAAAAAAAAATGAAAAGCCATTGTTATTTGTAATACCAATACATCTAAGTCACGTAAATACAACACATATTGCATTACAAATGCTATAGGTGCCACATTTGCGAAAGTTATAACTATTGGCATTGTAAATGACAAAGCTATTAATTTCGCTATTTTCAAAACCAACACATAAATACAAAGTTTGTCATTTACAATACCAATAGCTCAAACTTTCCTAATGCGAGACCTATTGCATTGCAAATGCTTGTTTAAAACTCCCTAATGCAAATATTAGCAATGGAGTTTAATTGTTTGAATTCCCATTCTAGTATATAAATGGTAAAAAGACCATGATAAATTGTGCCAGTTCTGAAAATTCATTGCTGTTTTTAGGTCTTGCTCTCGAGACCTATTGTCGTTGAGATGCCTCTCAAGGGAGACAGACCGGGGTACACGCTTATTCTGTTATGTGGACGCGCTTCCCAGAAACTGTGCACAGCAAGTCAGCCTCTCGCCACTCAATCGCGCACACACACAGCCACACTCACGCATGCACACAAACACACACACACACACACGCACGCAGGTACACACGCATGCACACACGCGCAGGCACACACCCCCCTAACTAATCCCCACCCGCCCCACTTACCGGGCTACAGGCTCTGTCTCGCGGGGCTTCCCTCCCTTGCATCGGCGGCCTCTGCTCCTCCTACGTGCCTACAGCGTTTCACAGCCTCCCCTGGGGCGGGACTTCCTCCTTCTGCCCTTCTCGTTTCCTATGTGTTTATGCTAATTACATTGCACAGTTTGTGTGTCAAATGTGTGATCTGAAACTGTAAAATAAAATATTTGATGTATTAAGTAACTTTTGCACTCTCTGGAAATAAAGGGTGATGTATGCGTTGGGTGAGCATACAAAGGCTGAACACGCGCCTCATTTTACCTCCAGGAAGGGGTCTCGCCAGCTTTGTTTATACCACAGAGTGCAATAAAAGAGAAACCATGCATGGAATGGAGTGTAGAAAATATGGCCGCCGCAGACGTTCCGTCGAGCGGAATAGATTATAGTGCGGCGCTCCAGGTGGCCTCGCAGTGTTAAAATATTAAAAGTGCCAGGCAGCAAAGAGCTCTCGGCTCGGGAGTGGGAAGAATCGCGGACTCGCCTCACACAAGAATTGGCGTGTTTTCTGTACCTGTGCTCCAGCTCCCTGATAGACAAGATGACGCCCGACGTTGACGACCTCTGCTGTATCGTAGCCAGGAAGGTGAATTTGCTTATATTCCTGAACAGCTGGATTACTTTCTCATTTCTTATGCCGTTTTCGTTCTCATTTTATGATATTCCTGCTTATAATTCATATTGTATTTTTGGCATTTGATATTTTTGTGCAGGTAACTGACTAATGATCATTGTTTCCTTACCATTGTTAAACATGTAATAAAGAATTGAAATATAAAAGAATCGGCATCAGAGACCACCCCTTGAGCAGATGCTTTGTCGGGCCCCATGGTCCCGACTGTAGGTGGTGAGAGGCCAACGATTGAAAGGGAAATCTGAAGTATTTCTACTCCATGAGAGGTTTCTAAGAACTCTTTCTGAACGCACCTCTTTAGATCAACGTAGGCTGATCCATACCTGTTAAAAGTATAGTCATAGGATTGATGGCGAAATTGTGTTAGGATTTTAGATTCGACTGTTTACAAAAAAAAAATGCTTAGGATACATATCTTAGTATTTCTACTTAAGCATCATAAACTATTAAGTTAATATAATTTTTAATTGTAATGGTTTGTACGCAGACGAACGATGTCCCATTATTCGCTGACCACGCACTGATGAAATATAATCTATAAATCAGACTTCTTTTGATAAGTGTAAATATTTTAATAAAAATAGACTGCAGGAAAGGTGGGTTTGGGCAAGGGGAACACAATATGAGGAATGCGATGTTGACCCGAATACAAAGATATACATATTGGTAAGGGATATTTAATGGGGGGGGGGGGGGGGGGGGGGAAGAGTTATGCTATCGGAGTAGTATGATTAAATGGTGACTAAATTAATGAAAATGCCCAGGGCCGACTTAAACAATGTCAGTTGAGAATGGGTAAAGAGGGACATGTTGGATATGTTCTAGATTCTAGAACAATCTAGGCAATCTTTGCTATTTGAGCTTTTTTCCAAATTAGAATCGAGAAAATGGAACAAGTGACTAACTGAAAAAGAAAGTATTGGCAGCTTTACTTGAATCGCAGTATGGTGGGAGGTGACCAGGTGTAATAAGAAGAAGCTGGATTTGCTAAGCGCCCCCCAAATAAGAATCTAGTAAACCTTAAACGCTATTACACAGCCCTTAACAAGGTCGTAAATGCAGGGTTAGAAGGGAGCGTGCGCGGCATTCCTCACAGCCGCGCGCACTGGGGCTGGGTTCTACCACTTAACTCACTTTTGTGTTTTCGCAAGATAACCACCGTGCATGATGTAAGGCCAACTTACAACCAAACCTCCTCCTCTGGCTATAACTTGTTAACAAAATAAACTAATCTTGGAACGGCGCTGCTGTGATGCGAGTGTGTGGTGGAGGGGAGGGGGGGCGCAAAGGGTTAGAGAGTTGGGGGGTCGGTATTTAATTTATTTGTGAAAGAGACGAGGAAGCACTCGTGTCCAATATCAAGAAAGAGGACTTCTACTTTATTTATTTTCGGAACCAATGAAGGTCCTGCAGGTGCTTGGAGAGGTCAAGAGCTCTGCATTGGGATGATATCTCTGTGTCGTTGTTACCCCTTCAGAGCCACTTCAAGGCGCAAGATTGTCTTTGCTGGGGCACAGGCACATGCGCCACCTCTCAAGCCATGCAGCATTTGTGGTAAAACGGTTAGGTAAAAACCACAGCAGTAGCCAGGCTTCTGGAGAACATGGGGGTTAATGTGGGATTTACCTTTGAACTTCACTTAGCAAACTGTAGCCCACCACTCGTTACTGATTCCTGCCTTTTAATGGCCCGCGGGGAACATGGAATAGTCAGCCGTGTACAGAATGTTAAATATGTGCAGTGACATACAAACCCAGAGTCAGGCCAGTCTGTAGCGAGGGTGAAACAGGCCCGAGGGCACCAGTGCCGGAGGACTAGCTGCCTAGCACGAGGTAGGCGAACTCCCCCCCCCCCCCATGCCTGCGGTTTGATTTGGCAGAGAACAAGTCTCTTGGCAGTCACAGCCCACTCCACGAGCAGCAGCGTCGCTGCCAGGAGGCCCCATCTCTTGAGGCACTTTCTTTTCTACAGCCAGCAGCACTTTTCATGCTGCGTTGCTCATACCTGTTTTCATTAAACACAAGCATTTGCAATGCAATAGACCTCGCATTTACACAAGTTGGAGCTATTGGCATTGTAAATGACAATGCCTTTTATTTAGGTTTTGTTTTTTAACCCCTTGCCTGCGGGGCTGATTCCCCCACTGTGCTGGGGGGAGAGGGGGCGCACACGGCGCCCCGGTACTCATGACACGGTGCTCGTGTGCTCATGATGAGCTGAGCTCGATACAGCCACACCTGTTTTCATAGAATGTTCAGCACAGCGGGGGAATTAGCCCCGCGTGCAAGCGTTCTAACGGCCGTGACAAGCTCAGCTCGTCATGAGCACACGGGAACTGTGGCTCATGACGAGCTGAGCTCGTCCTCAGCATCGGAGGGGTTAAAACATAAAACGCATTGTCATTTGCAATGCCAATAGCTTAAACTCGCGTAAATGCGAGACCTATTGCATTGCAAATGCTTGTTTGCCATTGGATTCCCATAGTTTCTTTGAACAAGTGCTTATTGCTGTCACACAGTTCAGCCCGCAGCTAGTCAGCTACATGAGGAATTAATTGCTTTGAAGATTTAAATTATAATGTTGGTCTTCTCTGTATTCAGTTTACATCCTGAAAAGAAAGCTGGGTGCTTTGGAATTCTGATCTACTCAAAAGGAATCCTATGAAGTCTTTCTTTTCCAATGTTTTTTCATTGTAATCGGATTTTCCTCTATAGACTGATCAAAAGAAATTCTAAGATGAAGTTTCAATCATTCATTTTTTTGGGAAGATTTGCTTCCCAAAAATTAGCACACCTGGAGAGGTGGGGTTGATTATTCTGCCAAATTATGTTTGCAGGCTTCTTATGACAACAGTTAAAGCTCCAGGAGGTAACAAAGGCAGGAAGAAAGGAAGGTCACCTGATAATTTGGTTCAACTTGAGATTTTCGTTCAAAGAGATAGGCTATTCATCATCATCATCAGTATACTTTATTCAGTTGAAATACATAAACATAAAAGTAATATATGTGCAAAAGAAAACACCAACGTTAAGATACAAGATAAAAACACAAACTAAACAAAGGTCAATTACAGGAAGATATGAGCAGAACCTAATATAAAATAAGGTGATAAAACAGAAGTAGATTATCATATGCATAAGTAGTGAACAGACAAAAACCTCAGGGGTCCGCCATGTGAGTCCAACGAGTTAATAAGTTCAAATCACTCCTGCTTAAATCTCCAGAAATAACAAGGGATGCTTTAAAACAAGGACACATCTTTGGAATTAAAACATTTAAAAGAGTTGACCGTGGCAATTAGGGTTCAAGTGATATAGACAACACAATAAGATAGGTTAGCATAGGCCTACCTTGTTTAAATGCGCCATCTTTTGGTAAAAGAGTAAAGAAGACGGTACCGTGACTATGTATAAAATGTGCAAACGAGCATAAAGTGCTAAGGCAGGAAGTTATTGCACTTGCAAAAAGTGCCCAATATTGCAAAATCTCTACCTAGGGAGGTGTTCATTATCTCCTTTGTTTCAAATCATTAAAAAACATTAATAGTACCTGTGCTCCTATACACACATATGAATGTTATCCGTTAAAATAATGAAACCATATTACATACCTTTGTACAGGAAATGTAAACAATTAAGAAGTTTAAAGTATCTATAAAAATGTATCACCCTAGTTAATTTTCTTTATCCTCAAGGGCCATAGGGCTGTCAGACATTTGCAAATAGAAAAGACAGCTTGTCCACTCGTGTCTGTGATACATATTCTAAGTGCGGTGGTGAGGTTGTGCAGGCCCAACAATCTACATAATGGAACTGTCCAACGTTACCGTTGCTTTTTATATGCCACACAAAAATATAAAGCATGTTTGATGGTCTCAGTGGCCCCGGATCCTATGGAGCACTTGGTTTAAGTGCCTAACCCCTTCTTCCAATGGGAAGGAAAGTGAGGCAGCTGTAGAGTACCCACCCTGAGATTGATAAAGAGTGCTTGTGCATACAGATTTGTAACCATGTCTAAGTAGGGTTCAAACTCAAAACCACATTTAAATAATAAAAAATCATCAGTCCAGGTGGCGGAAGAGGTCTTGCTAATTTTTTCTCCCATGTAAGAAGCCCGATACACCATTTTGAGCTTTCCAATGGCGTCATCTGATATGATATGTCTTTGGGGTTTGACCTAAAATCCCCTCTGCCCAGCTTCAATAACCATGACTTTATATAGGCACACCAAGGGATCTTATCTGCACACAACCCCTCTAGCAATACTTAAGCCACTCCCTGTAGGGCTCTAGTTCTCATGTCGCCCATACCCTTAACCAGTACTGGAAGTTTTTAACAGTGATTTCAGAAGGTTATTCTCTGCTGTTTCCAGCACCTCCAAATTGCAGTGGCCCCAGATATCTGCTCCCTATAGGGATGTTCCACACACTTGGCTCCTATAAATTCTGGGGGGGGTGAATGGGAGGTTTACGGAAGGATGAAGCGCTATGGGCAAACCTTGTAATCGAGATACAGTGGATTGCTTTAACAACAATGTGCTTTTCCTTAAGTGAGCTGGCCACATGTGTGAATCTTCCAAGCGAACACCAAACTAATCAAACTCAGACACTCGCTCCAGGTCTACCCCATCCACTGATATGGATCTTCTCATTTTACCCTTTCGATCGCGAAATACCATATACTTGGTTTTGTTGTTGTTGATTTCCCGCCCATAGTCTCTACAGTGTAGGTAGAATCTCTTGAGTAATATAGAAAAGCCCAGTGGACTTTTCAACAATAGCAAAGTGTCATTGGCAAATAGGAAGCATGGTGTGTTTTTTTAGGTCTCGCCTAGGCAGCACGCATGTGGTGCTGTAGGAGATGACCTTTAGAAATTAGTCAGCTCTTTTCAAGCACTCGTGCTTGTGCTGGTATCCACCTTGCGGGAGCGAGCAGCAGCGCGCTCGGCCACACTAATTGAAAACAGATGGCCCGTGCGCCGCTGCTCGCTCCCGCAAGTTGAATGCCAGTACAAGCACAAGTGCTTGAAAATAGCTGTGGCTCATTAAGATAAAAGCAGCTGTTGCATCCTCTGCGGCAGAACGTACGAATAAGGTGACAAGTCTGCCTAATTTTGTTATTTTCAAGCAGACCCAAAGCTATCCATTTATGGTCGAGTTTCAGCCTGTCATGCTCTTTTTTGGCCAATTCACTGACTACATAGGCCAAGTTCTAACCGTGTGTACATCTAATGTTTACGGGATAGTGACGTGCTTCCACTGTTATAGTTGTCACCCTTCCAAGTGGTGTGATGTTGCCCCCTAACAAGCGGATGTTGAGCCGACGCTGGGGATCGAACCCAATTCATCAGCTCCCAAGTTGGCAGCTCAGGCCGGCAGACCTGAGGAGCGCAGGTGCAATGGGAGAAGTCTTGCTTTGATCTAAAATAAACTTATTTCATGGATGGTCCATGACACCAACGCAACATTTTCATGTCAAATGTTTATAATAGACTCTTCCCCATCGCCCATGTTAAATTAATTAAAGGGGGAAACGGTATTTGAAACAATCTGCTTAAGGGTAGGGATATCTTAAGGATTTTAGGGGTCCCTGGGCAAAACTTATTCTGGGGCCTATCACATCTATCCCTTTTTTCCCCACCTGTGTTTCCTACCTCACCAATCATTGCCTGCGCCTACGCAGGCCTGCACATAACTCTATTCAGGTAATAGTTAACCCTGAAGGAAAACGCTGTGGAACAACTATGCAAGCAACACCTGATGGACCGGGACCAGGATTGCTTGAAATGGTAGGTTCGCCCGAAAAGGAGCGTCACCCTGGTGCCTCATACTGCCTTCTCCTGTTGTATACGCGATGGGGCTCATCGTTACATCGCCTTTAGGTCAGCCCGCTTGGATATCCAAGGCGTCCGAATATCACCCTTGCCAGCACAAACTAAGCTCACCCATCCCTGTCCGTGGCCTCTGCTGCATGCCGACATGAAACGCACGGGGGAAGAAATACATTTTTTGCGAGCCCTTTTCTAGTTCCAGGACAATACTTAACTCTTAGTGCTTCCTAACCAAAGTCTCTTCAAGGCAGCTTTTGCTGACCTATACTCCTGCCTACTCCTTAGTCACATTGGCTCTAATTCCTCTAATGCCTGTACTGGTTCAAACCAGTGTGAGTCTATCCAGTTGTTCTTGCTTTCACCCCACAGCACAGCTGTTACTTCCGCTCTCCCAGCTAGACCCCTGCCCTATTTACTAAATCTTGTGCTCGTAACAGCGCCGGCTCAGGACATTGAGTTACAAGGCCGCTTTAGTAATTAAACGATTCTCTAGCTCATTTGGTTAATTTATCCCTGTGTGAACTTTAACTCTGTAACAGTTCACTGCTTTGAAGTAACAATTCTATGTCACGGTAAGTCGCTCCGAAGGTATTGAAGCACCATTTACTTAACATCATGACACGTTGGACTTATTTTTTTGGTGGGCAGACAGCCTAAACGGGGGAGAGGGACGTGTGGGGTAACATCTCAATCCTATGGCCTTCGGGCTCAACACCCGATATCAACCATGAGCGATTAACTTCCTGAGCCATCCAGCTGGTACGTCGAGTAATAACGGCTTAAACACACATTGGCATAGTCAATAAGTCTCTCTTTTGGGACCTTATAAGTATTTAGTTATGCAGCACAATATCCTTGGTGCAACAACATCAACTGTTGTATGGCTAAACACTTATAAGGTCCCAAAGGCAAGACCTATTGGCAATGCCACTGCTTTTTGTCTTTAATCTTAGGCGAGTCGTTCTCACAATTATAAAAATATGGGAGGCACTCAGTATATAGGAGAAAGAGTGTAGGAGTCAAAACACACCCTTGGCGCACTTCTCTCTGGACTGATATCTCATCTGTCAGTTCGCCTGTGAGTCCCCACCTGACCCTGGCGAAGTTGCCTGTCTATAGTGTCTGGATTAGGGTCAATAGGCCCATTGGTACCCCAATTCTACTCATGGTTCCCCATAGTTTCATCCTTGGGACCAGATCGAAATTGGAATGGAGATCCACAAAGACCGCAAATAACCTCCCCTTTTCCAGATCTACACTCCTCCACTTTATAGCTAAAAAGCGTATGATTTGGTCTGTTGTGTTTACTTTATGCCTAAAGCCTGCCTGTAGATGAGAAAGTACCATAGCTTGCTCGATCCAGTCCCATAGCCTATTGAGTATCTGAGAACACATTTTTAGGGGGATATTATCAATTAGGCTTATGGGTCTGTAGTTACTCGAGGAATACTTATCTAAATTTTTATCAATCAGTACTATAATAGCTGCTTTCCAGATGTCAGGGACCAAGCGTCCCGCCATCAGGGCATACAGTACTGATTTTTTAAAACTTTTTTATAACTCTCTTTATTGAAAACTTAAAGAGGAAGCAGCACTGATAAGAGAAGAAAAAGTATAGCATATATCAACAACACACATGTTGAGAATCTTCGAGAACAATGCACAATATGGATCTCACGTGAAAAGAGTTAATCTCAGAAGATATGGGGCAGTTAGGGCTGAATGTATGTGATTATAATTTTTATCTGGCTTTGGTCAGATCGTTCCTTTGGTGTGCTTTATATTCTTTGTGGACCCAAGTTGTCTTTGCGCTCTGGAAAGGCCTTGATTATCAGTCATTAGGTATACATAAAGATAATTAAATAAGTTGTGCGGTTAAGTATATGGGACACCACATTGCTCCTTTGTCGGAGCTTGCATCTAAGCTTTAATCTGTTAATTTGTGGGCTCAGAGTCGACCCCTATGTTTCTGTTGGATAATAATTTCATTTTTTTTTGTTGATCTAATGCATTTGTTAATTAAAACCATACCTTAAATGGACACATTAAAATCCTAAAAACGAGATAAAAAAGGGACAAACACATTGACAGGTTATAAAATATGTGAGAGGTTCCTCAAAATTACAAGTAAAAGGACTAAATGAGGTATTCCGTCTCAATTGCTATGACCATCTTCAAGCAATTAACCATACAAGGACCAAAGCTGTTTCAGGGCTCCTCGCCAGTATCCTTCATACCGTTTAATTGATGTGGTGTTCCCCTTCACATATCAATATTATCAACTAAGTAACAGTTAAGGTGCTGGTGCCAAGGACAGCTGTGGTAAAGTGCAAGGTTCCTTTTTATTCAAGCATACGAGTTCTCCATTATATAGTCCCCAGCACACCTCTTCAAAGTGTACACTTTGAAGAGGTGTCTGTGTGTCCAACTATCCGGGTTTAAGATTTAGCTGGTGATGCCTCCCAGAGCTCTTCTGCAGTACTCTTAACTTTCAAGTATCGCACTAAGAGGGGTAGAGAATGGGTAATGAGCTTGCTGCATGGACTAAACCAGAAAGAAATCGATTGTGAAGTGTATCTCATGGAGAACCTGGCCAGCCTGTAAGGACAGTGGTGCCAAAGGAGTGGGGAAGGGAACTGAGGTGCCAGCAGATCAGGACAAAGCTTCACCTATAGTTAAGAAATCAACCTGACCGACATCAAAGGAAGATGAGCGGCAGACGTGAGCCACGCACATAGCCGCCAGGCATCATCTGAGTCACTGAAGCTCCGCCAACTTCTACACAGCAATCTGAGGCCACCCTAGAATGGCTGCCTCTTCGCCGAGCCAGCGAGGTCAACTCTCAGTGCATGCGGGGCCGAGAATCCCCCGACACCGCGCAAGCCGGGAACCCGTTAGGTCGTCATCAGGGTGTCAGGCACTCGTGTCTGACCCCGTTAAGACCGCGTGAAGTCAGGAGGTGTGTCCTGGTTGCTCTCGGGTGTTCCTCACACAGGCCCCTGCCTGGCCTGCCCGACCTAAGCCGCCAAAGACTGCATTGCCCATAGTACCAGCGCTTGCACGTTTGCGTTTCTGTGGAGGAGAAGGCAGAAGTGTCCCGCGCCAGGCACCACAGAGAAGAAGGGCAACGCCTAAAGACTACACGATTAACGCCACTGTCACCGGTAAGAACCAGGCAGGTAGCAACAAGGGAGGAGGAGTAGAGTCGGTAAAAAGCGAGTGTACTGAAGCAGGCGAAAGCAGCAGTAGTGAGCAGCTCCTGTGGTGCTCTTGTTTTTATTTTACATTCTCCACTGGAGTCTTCTGGAATCCCAACACTCCATTCCACTGTGACCGGCCTTTGGGGGATTCCGAGGTCGTGAGTAGAGAGCTGAGTTGAGCGGAGGGCTGGGCAGTCCACGTCTGTATAAGCCACTGACTATGGTGCCTTGCTCACTTTGCCATTGGATTCAAGCAAGCCGGGCTGAAGACGGCTGGAATGCCAGAAACTGGTCCTCGGAAGCTTGTTTCGGGTCCAGGGAAGACATGGCTTGGCAGTTCGGGCTGGACTGTTCCCATGAGGCACAGGGTCAGACTGATTTGCATATAGCCATGTCTGAACTGGGGTGGCAGAGTGGGCTAAAGAACGGTGGTGGATTAAACCCAGATCTTTTGACTGGGTGTGAGTGTTTGATTGATTCAGATGCTCCGTCCATCACCACCCCCTTTTGTACCGCTTTTGGCCACCATAAGTGTGGCAGGGTATGCTCAGACGTGAGTCCCTTGCTCACTTTGCCACTGGATTCAAGCAAGCCGGGCTGAAGACGGCTGGAATGCCAGAAATCGGTCCTCGGAAGCTTGTTTCCGGTCCAGGGAAGACTTGGCTTGGCAGTTCGGGCTGGACTGTTCCCATGAGGTACAGGGTCAGACTGATTTGCATATAGCCATGTCTGAACTGGGGTGGCAGAGTGGGCTAAAGAACGGTGGTGGATTAAACCCAGATCTTTTGACTGGGTGTGAGTGTTTGATTGATTCAGATGCTCCGTCCATCACCACCCCCTTTTGTACCGCTTTTGGCCACCATAAGTGTGGCAGGGTATGCTCAGACGTGAGTCCCTTGCTCACTTTGCCACTGGATTCAAGCAAGCCGGGCTGAAGACGGCTGGAATGCCAGAAATCGGTCCTCGGAAGCTTGTTTCCGGTCCAGGGAAGACTTGGCTTGGCAGTTCGGGCTGGACTGTTCCCATGAGGTACAGGGTCAGACTGATTTGCATATAGCCATGTCTGAACTGGGGTGGCAAAGTGGGCTAAAGAACGGTGGTGGATTAAACCCAGATCTTTTGACTGGGTGTGAGTGTTTGATTGATTCAGATGCTCCGTCCATCACCACCCCCTTTTGTACCGCTTTTGGCCACCATAAGTGTGGCAGGGTATGCTCAGACGTGAGTCCCTTGCTCACTTTGCCACTGGATTCAAGCAAGCCGGGCTGAAGACGGCTGGAATGCCAGAAACCAGTCCTCGGAAGATTGTTTCCAGGGAAGACATGGCTTGGCAGTTCGCGCTGGACTGTTCCCATGAGGCACAGGGTCAGACTGATTTGCATATAGCCATGTCTGAACTGGGGTGGCAGAGTGGGCTAAAGAACGGTGATGGATTAAACCCAGATCTTTTGACTGGGTGCGAGTGTTTGATTGATTCAAATGCTCCGTCCATCACCACCCCCCTTTTGTACCGCCTTTGGGCACCATAAGTGTGGCAGGGTATGCTCAGACGTGAGTCCCTTGCTCACTTTGCCACTGGATTCAAGCAAGCCGGGCTGAAGACAGCTGGAATGCCAGAAACCGGTCCTCGGAAGCTTGTTTCCGGTCCAGGGAAGACATGGCTTGGCAGTTCGGGCTGGACTGTTCCCATGAGGCACAGGGTCAGACTGATTTGCATATAGCCATGTCTGAACTGGAGTGGCAGAGTGGGCTAAAGAACGGTGATGGATTAAACCCAGATCTTTTGACTGGGTGTGAGTGTTTGATTGATTCAGATGCTCCGTCCATCACCACCCCCTTTTGTACCACTGACTATGGTGGGGGCATTAAGACTCTAAGAGACCTTAAAACTCAGTGTCCTGTGGCGCACACCCTAACTGTTCAACCACCTAGCACCATCTAGCAGTATCAGCCTCTGTATTGTTATTGAGTGTTTGCAGAGCTCTTGTGCAGCGTAGTGCGTGGCCTCAGTTCAGACAATTAGCCGTGGCGTTCCAGCATTTTGGCACGCAGGCTATTTGTGAGACATCTCTGGGACATCTCTTCTCCCTGTTTACTCCCCCATCCATTAAGTCTGGTTGGCTCCCCAATTTATTAAGTCTGGTTGTTTCGCTAAAAAGATCTGTATATCCGTGGAAAACAGAGCAAGGTGGCGTCGGGAAAAGAAATCCTAGAGATGCCTGGACAAACAATGTCAACACCTTCACCAGCCCCAAGAGGGATGCAAAGGGGCCAAAGAAATGCCCAACAGAGGATGGAATTGAAGGCAAAGGCATTGGCTCAGAAGGATAAGCTGTCTGAGCAAAATGCTCTGCATGGTTTCTCAGATGAAGATGAATATTCAGCTGAACAGTTATTAGATCTAAGCTGCCTAGCACAAGCCACAGGTGGAGAGGCTGGAGAGGTCGGAGAAGCAGCCGATTCCAATAGGGGAAATCACAATCAGCTCAGCTCCAAGCAATACCCTCTCTTTCATAAGCATCTCTTTCCTCAGAACAAATGAAAAGGCACGTCGCAACCAAGCAATGATGGACCAGTACCCAGACCCCAATCAGACCATCAAGGTCAGCCTGCTTCGCTGGCGCAGTCAATCCAGTCACAGCCTCAATCACACTCGCAAATTGAGGCAGATTCCCTAGGAAAGACTCATGTTAGCCCCCTTCCTACTCAAGGCGAGCAAGCTATTTTACAGGCCTCGCAGGGAGTAGTAAGTGACATTCAAGCCATCCCAGAAGCGCCAGAGTCTGAGACTATGTCTGAGTCTGAATCGGATCCGGTGACCTCATGTGATGGGACTAAAGGAAAGACCTCAATAAAAAGTCTGCTCACAACCATCCTACAAGAGCTAAGGGATTTTAAAGTATCTCCGGCATTTGAAATTGCACAGTTGCATGAAAGACTGTCCAAGCTTGAGGAGAGTGTAGTGAATATCCCCAAACGGCTATCAGAAGTTAAAAATCATGTCTCAGATCTAGAGGACAACACCTCAGCTATGTAGAAACACATCCAAGTGCTAAACAAAAAGAAGTACCAGATGGAGCTAAAACTCCAGTACTTAGAAAATTATAATAGGCAATCCAATCTGCATCTGGTCGGAGTACCGGAAGTCCTGGAGAATGCTGATATGGTTGGGTGGTCCGAGACGCTCCTGAGGAAGGTAATTCCGTAGCTACAAGGAGACCTTACAATCACTAGAGCCCACAGAGTTCCTGCACAGAAACATCTGAATGCCAAGTACCCTTGCACAATGTTAATGAACTTCGCAGACTACAGAATTAAGGAAAGAATTCTAAGCACAACAATAGCAAAAAGATAATTTTCTACATCAGCGATCCAACATTTTAAAATCTTTTTGGATATGTCCGCAGCCTCAGCACGCAGACGGAAGGATTTTATTAAGATGATAGACTCCTTCAAAGCAAAAGGAGCACAAGCTTTAATCGTCCAACAATTAAAGTTAAAAGTTTTGGCTAAAGGAATTTTTTGTATTTTTACGGACACATCTGAAGCTCAATCTTTTTTGGAAGAACTGTGTGCTGTGTAAAAGAAGATATACTGAAGTTATAAGGCAGACAAGGGTGGCTTCGGACAAAAACATGCATGATTTGTTAGCTTAAGGGTGGACATGAGGTGAATCAGGAGACGCAAAAGGATGCAATATGATGGCATCCAGTAAAAAGCGGAGGAAGTAGGGAATAGTGAGAAATTCCGTCCTCCTGGGGGGGGGGGGCAGGAACGGCTGGGGGGGGAAGTGGAGGGGGTGAAGTATCTAGAAAAAAGAGAGTTCTTGTGTGGAGTATTGTTGCAGAATTTGTATAGATATTACAGAGGAATGTTTCATAGAAGAGCTGTTCATTATGAAAAGTACTGTATATATTTTCCAGGCACTCAAGCACTTGAAACACTCCATTTATACAATGCACCTTAGGTACCTATGTTCTATTGCACTTTACACTTTAGCTGCTAATACAATTTGCTGCTCAATTCTAAAATTGCACACTAGACGGCCATCCTCTGGGAAGCGGCTTTTTAGGATGGTATTCTACCAAACAGATGGCCAGGCAAGTAGGGCACTTAAGCATTTTATATACCTTATTTATACAATGCACCTTAGGTACCTATGTTCTATCGCACTTTACACTTTAGCTGCTAATACGACTTGCTGCTTAATGCTAAAATTGCATATTAGACGGCCATCCTCTGGGAAAGGCTTTTTAGGAAGGTATTTTTCCAAATAGATGGTCAGAGAAGTAGGGCACTTAAGCGCTTTGTATACCTCCTTTATACAATGCACTTCAGGTTTCTATGTTTTATTCTACATTATACTTTAGCTGCTACTAAGTCTTGCTGCTCAATGCTAAATTTGCACATTAGATGGCCATCTGCTAGGAAGCGGCTTTATAGGAAGGTAGTTTTTGAAACGCATGGGAAACCTCTACAAGGCCAAAGGAGTATGATAGGAGTATGTCCGTATTCTTATGATTAGTACTGTATTTAGGTATTTAGGCGCTACCCACGGTGTTGATGTTACGCAGTCAACGAATAATATTTTAATATGCTACTGGCTTTGTTTTACGCTAGCACAAGTCACTTTAACTATCTTGGGCACTGCTGTGTGTTCTCTTGGATACTTACTTACGCTGTACTTACGTGGCCTGCACCATGCATTAGGGCATATTTTACTAATCCATATAGGACTGGTTCAAGTGTGCTTTCACAACCTTTAGAGCCCAGAGAAGTCTGGGGGTCCCATAGGGTTTACTTTTAAGCATATGACAAGGTACAATAACTATGAGTTGGAGTAACCTAACAATAATGGTCTTAACAATAGGTGTAAGTCCCATGCAATTGAGAGTTGGCTTAGAGGGCACAATCCAATGTTATCTTTTTTTCAAGAGACACATTTCCAGAGTATCTCAGACGCAAGTAAAATCTTTAAGAACTGGACGGGCTTCTATTACTCATCTGTCTCAGGTAGTGCGCAGAGGGGTGTGGGCATTTTTGTAGGCAAGCATGTTCAATTTCAAGTAAATTCATCACACTAAGATCCAGGGGGAAGATGTACGTTTGTCCATGGAAAACTAAATCAGTTAAACCTCATCCTGGCCACAATTTACTCACCTGTTATCGATGACCCATTCCCTCTTTTACAGCTAAAACAAGCCTTATCTTGTATCCCTGGACATATTATATGGGGAGGTGATTTTAACTTCTTGCAGGACCCTTCTGTTGACTCCACGAAAAAAGAGCGCAAACAAAATAAACCCCTGGTCTCCACTGCCCTGTCTAGCTGTAAAAATTATTTAGATATCGTAGACAAGTGGCGCCTTAAAAACCCAGGCAAGCGGGAGTACTCTTGCTGTTCGGCAAAATACGATTTAGCATCTAGAATAGATTTCTTCTTGATCTCGTACAATCTCTCTGTCAATAAGTATGATCATATGAATAAATGAGTAGTTTATTGTGTCAACTAATACAAATTGTTACAAAAAAATTCAAATAAAATCTCACTTCCTTACAATTAATGCATGCTTGGCGAGTTTTGATATATTGTAGCTACTAAAACAAACCAAGATGATTTTTGCAAACAGGACTTAAAAACAGATCAAATCAATAAAGAACTGGTATAAAGCCAATAAATCAATTCAATACTGAAGGGTCCTTCCCCTTGTGTGCAGACTTTGCGAGTCTTGCAGGAGAGGGTTGGAGTCACGAGTTATAAAATGCATTCATAATTATTTTAGAAATGTTCAAACCATATTTTATGTAAAAAGTTTTGATGTTATTGTAAAGTACATGAGTCCGACAGTGGCATAAATAAACCGAGTACTAAATATACTTGGGCGATTTCATTCTAATAAAGTGAAAGATGTACAATCCTAAATGAAGCATGGGTTCTTCGCACCAAGTCATTTCATTTCAAAGGTGCGATGTGACGGCTTTACTTAAGAGTTCTTTAACCTTATATGCAAAGTTTGCAAACCTTGCCAATTCCATTGGAGTCTCCAGAGTATGATCATATTCTAAACGCCTTTTCTGATCATGCCCTAATTAAAATGGAAATCGCAGCGGGGACGTAAATGAACCGAAAAGATGGTGTTTTAATAAATTCCATCTGGAAAATGAGTTGTGGTGCACAGAAATAGTCAATGAGATTAGCTCCTTTTTCTATATAAATAAAGACTCTGCCCCAGTTAATGTAATCTGGGAAGCATTTAAGGCCACTCTAAGAGGCATAATCACCTCAAAAGAAATACTGCAACCAAGAGCAAAACAAGCATTTGCAATGCAATAGGGCTCGCATTATTTACGTTTGAGCTATTGGCTTTGCTAATAATAATGCAACACCAATAGCTCAAACTTGAATAATCAGAGACCTATTGCATTGCAAATGCTTGTTTACCGTTTGTTTTAAAGCCACTCTTGTTAGTCCTATTGTTGGATGTCTTGGGGCCATTTCAGAAAAGTATACAAGAATACATAAAAGAGTACTACGGGGATTACTATTTCAAGTATTCCCGGAATGCCTTTGTTAATTGGCCCCTATAGCCCTGCCCTAATTTGTAACTGACAAAATTCCACTCTGAAAGGGCCCGCAAAATGCACCAATCACAACTCTTACGTTTTCTGTCTGCGCGGGTATTGTTGCCCAGGCTCGAATGATGAAACAGGACAGGGCAGAACTCCCACTTCAAAGCACCTGACCAGCACAGAGCATAATCAGTTAAAGAATTACACAACGAGACATCTGCAGCTGCAGAGAGCCCGCCCGTTGTTAACTCTTAGATAACAGGAGTTTTTGAAAACAGATTGCCGAAAAAAACATGAAACTTGTCAGCAAAGAGGGCAGCCTGACCCCAGGGAAGTGGGCGACCTTTAATTGTTATTTATTAATCTAATTCCTCGGATTTTCTTCCGATGTTGAATGCTGTGCACTTGTTTGGGAGGCGGGGGGTAAACGTTTACGTACATCAGGTACGTGGTAAAAGCGTGTGCATGAATGGCAGATCGTTGTGCCCCAGACGAATAGTTTTCGATTCAGCCTGCAGATGTCAAGGGTACATGTTGTGTGAGTTAGTGCACACCCAGAAACTCGCTCGTAGTAGACAGTGTGCTCTCAGAATAGGGAAGGTACCGTACGGCTAGTAATTGATCTCAGTCTAGGTAAGAGTTTTCTGCAGACGAAAAGAATAATTCTTTAAATAGAGGGGACAAATAGTTTGCTTCTGGAAGAAAAAGAAAAAAAATATAAAGTGCAAATGAGAAGATTTGAGCCCAGCAGCCTCACCGGAAGTCAGGCAAAGTCGCCTGTGACGGGGGAGGGGCTGCATCCGGACCGGAAGAGAAGGCGGAGTGAAAGCGTCTCGCGACGCCAGAAGGAGAGCGGAGTCCCTCAGAATTCACCTGGTAAGTTGAGGGGGGCTGGGGCTCGGTTCCCTCGTTGTGTGTGTGTGTGTGTGCGTGCGTGTGTGTGTGTATGCATGTGTGCGACGGTGGGGGAGAGGGGGTGTGCACTCGTGTGTGTATGTGAGCTGGGGGGGTGTCTCTATGTATGTGCGTGCGTGCGTGGGCGCTTGTGTGTGTGTGTATGCGCATGCGTGTGTGCTTCTCGGGAGACAGCGCCTGGCCGCAGCGCTCGTTCGCGTGCGCGTGTCACTTTGAAATCGCCTTCAGGGCGATGCGCGCGGCCAGGATTGTCTCCTGGGAAGCACACACGCCGACAAAAGAGCTTCGGCGGAGACGCGCTTCCGCGCGTTCAGCCGAGCCCTAAAAAGAGGAAAGATTGAAGATCCAAGCAAGACTCGCCAATGCGAACCAGGAGCACACTAAGAATAGGAATCGGAATACCAAGCAAGAGTTACTCCAGGGAAAAATTACAAATGAGGGAATTTCATTATGATTTAGGGGATGCAGCAAGTAGGACTTACGTCCAGACAGTGTATGAAGAAAGTGAATACACAAGGAAGCTTTTAGCATGGCAGGCAAAGGAGAAACAGGTACTTAACAGAATTGAGAGTATCTGGGATGAACCATCTAAAACACGCCTAACTAGAACTCGGGACATAGGCGAGGCCTTTTTTTAAGCATTACAAGGGAATTTATCAATCAGACCATCATGCATCCTCTGAATCGATCTTAGGTTGTCTTCACAACTTGCCTATTCCTTAATTAAATATGGAATTTTAAGAAAATTTACTAGCGGATTTTACGATTGATGAACTTGATTTAGTTAAAAAGGTTTCGCTTCTACCCTTAATATTGACATTTTAAAACTTGCTAATCATCTTCTTAAAGGGGGGCGATTCTCCGCTATCTTTCCATACAGCTGTAGTGGTTAGTATCCTGAAGAAGGATAAAAACAGCGAGAACGTTAATTCGTATTGGCCCATGAGCCTTCTTAATGTCGATTATAAACTCTTTACAAAGCTTGTTACTTATAGGCTTAACAGAATGGTGGGCTCTCTTATTTCCCACGGATCAGTGCGGTATGGTAGCCGGGAGATTGCTCCATACCAACATGAAATTTTTACTAGAAGCACTGGATTTTTGTTTTTAAAAACAGGATTGAGGCCCAGATTTGTTTTTTAGACGCTGAAAAAGCGTTCGATTTGGTTTAATGGCAATGTCTGTTTTTAATTTTTGAATAGTTTGGCTTTCCAGATGGGTTCATACAACTAATAAGACGTTTATACACAATCTCACAGGCACAAATCCTAATTAACTCCATAAACGTAGGCACCTATCCAATAAATAGAGTAACCAGGTAAGGGTGTCCTCTTTCTCCAATTTTATTTGCATTATTTATAGAGCCCCTAGCAATAGCAATCAGACAGAAAAAGGCGCATACCGCCCCCCCTCAAGGGATGACTAATGTAAAATTGTATGCTGGCAATCTTGTTCTTTTCTTAAATCCTAAAATTGACACCCAGGAGGAAATTATGAGGATTTTCTCGGATTTCCAGGCAATAGGAGGCTATAAAATAAATAAATCCAAGACGGAGATATTACTGTGCAATTGTTCCATCAATTCACTATTGCTAGATTTTAGATCTGTCTACAACACTCGCCCAAAGAGAAAGTAAAAGATATATTCCACTTGAACTATACTATACGCCTTTGATCCAAAAAGTGAAACACGTTTTAGTACGATGGAACCAACTCCCAGTACTAATATTAGGTCGGGTGGCACTAATTCGTATGTCTATTCTGCCCTTATTTAACTTTCTATTTAGTGCCCCCCCCGTGCGCACTACAATCATCTTTTTTTAAAGAGATAGTTAGCATGTTTTCTTCCTTCTTATGGTCTAACAAAACACAGAGGCTGGCACTGAGCACTTTAAGCTACCCTGTTGCAGAGGGAGGGCTGCCCCTTCGAAATATTAGGAACTACTACCACACATGTTTTGTACATAATAGTTGTAGATTGTTATCTCTATCAGACCCCAGAGGCAGATACATTTTTTATGAATAACATGTTAATGGAGTATAATATTGCCGGCCCTACAAGACTAGTTACAGAAATCAACCTGATCTCGGACCTGCCGACTTGCCATGAACATGTATCCTTGTCCTCACTCCCCAGGGTCAATGGCGTACATGTGTACAGGGTACTGGCTGGAACAGTTGCAATACTCAGAAGCCACAGAAGTTCTTTCCTTTCAGTCTCCTTCCCTACTTTATATATATATGATAACCCACCAATGTGCCATGTCGCAGAGCTGGAGGTCAGAGGAATGATAACAAAGTACAGGTGACTGTGATTGGGTGCTTGCTGTTGTCTCATATCGTTTGTGCTTTCAGACTACTTTTTAAGCATGATTGGCCAATTAATCAACCAGAGCGGGACACCACAATTCTGGCAGGTTTCTGCCTTCTAAATAGATGTGCAAGTGTGGCCTTTCCAATAAACTGTCAGTCAAAGCTGCTGCAGGTGTTAACACCCGTCAATTTGCCTCCTCACTAGAACACTAGCATCATAGGTGTTGGGCTTGTCCATGGGCAATAAACGTTTGGTGAGAAGTTATCTTATGTTCTCTGTCAACAGCTTCACAGGAATCCTCATTCCTTTGGGCCTCCTCAAAGCGTGACTTGACCAAATTAATCACACAGTGCACTGACAGATATGTAAGATATGGTGGACAATAACAGTTAGCTGCAGTGATTAATTTAAATCTGGAATGTTTTAACATTCACTAAGGTAACCACTACCTGTCGGTTAATAGGCCAGGAATGATGGATTTGGTTTATACCCAGCATGCCTCCCCATACCAGTTAGTAACCCAAAGCCTTTTTGTTCATTACAATATTGTACTGAGAGAGAAGATATTTTAGAGTTTTCATTGAAAGGAAGACGGTCGGTCTCCTGTAGTGTTGAACCTTTAACTTTGCTCTTCAAATGGCACCATAAGAAAAATATACTTTTTTTGTCATAGCCCTTTTGTTATTGTCACACTGACAATAGGCAGTATTAGGGCACATTGTTTTGGTTGTTGGCAAGAACGATATTTCTAGTGCCTTGAGTATGTAATCTGGTTAAAGGGATACATTTAACGTACTTTAATTCTGTGTCTTGTCTAAATACCTCCATGAAATATTTATAAAAACACTGCCCCCAACCTTTCACATCAAAGTCTTTTTCTATCATAAGTAGCCAATACAACTCTCTCATCTCAGTAGATTCAAAGTAACAAAGTAGACTAGACTTTCATTCTAGACTCAAGTTCAAAATGTAAACTATTTGTAATCCTCTTGACACACTTTATAAAGTTCTGTTTTTTTTAGGTCGAGCTGGAAAAGCATGCGAAGCATGCGTCCAAGCTCGACAACTAATGTTGCTGACTTCTGCGAATGTGAGACACGAGTCGGTTACGCGCTTCAGATTTGTCCTTGTGAGCACGCTTTTGCTGCTGGCTGCTTGCTGTGTGGGTTCGCTTTCGGTTAACGCGCTCAATTAGAAACGAGAACGCGCGCTCCATTGAACAGGCCACAATTCCCTTGCAATGCGCGCCTCATCGTGATCCTCCCGGCCAGGGCAACAGCACCTACGGAGTCCCCCCCCCCTCAGCCCTTTTGAACTTACCGGGCCAATCTCGGGGGACTCCGCTCTCAGCACGCGGCAGGGGCAGGCACCGGGCATGTGCCTCGTGCCCCCTCCGCAGAGTTCTCGCTGCGGCTCTTGCCAGCTCCTTTCCCGGGGCTCCCTCTTGGTCAAGGGAGCCCCGCAACACTTGCGCAGCCTCCTGCTGGCGGCCCCAGGGCTCTCCACCGCTCACAGGAGCCCCGGGCCGCGAGACGCATTTACTCCGCTTGCCTCTTCCGGTCCGGACGCGGCCTGCCCCCATCACAAGCGACCTTGCCTGACTTCCGGGGCGGCCGTGGCGGGATTCCGGGGGAATTTTCTGCCACACACACCTTGTTTAATGCTTGTTTTAATGTAGGTGCTACATCTTGAAAGTGTTGATGATCGGGGACACTAAATGGTAGCTGACTTTTCTTTAAGAGATGCCACCCATTACCCATGTGCGGTAGGCGCACACGAGTGTACATGAGGCGCTGGCACCATCTGGTGTGACAGAGGAGGTGCATATATCCTGTGTATCCCGTTGTGCGCACACAATGGGGCTGATACTTGTTTTCGGTGGGGTGGTGCGTGACATCTGCACGCTGTGAGCGCCAGCTGTGATTTTTAGGAAAAATGCGATAACGGGATTTGAATTAAAACAGTATTTGAGCAGGAAACGGGGGACGTTTTACAGCAGACGAGCAATCCACATCTCCCAGACATTAAACACAATGAGAAGCACAAGCGTTCTCCGTGCGCAAGGGCGTGAGTCTGCACACACCGATCACTAGTGGGTCAAGTCAGTCGCAGCGCAGTCTGACTTGGGAAACAAATTCAAATGTAACTTAAAGCATGATTCCTTTATTTCAAGATCACACCTGTTCGTGTTACCGTGTGCTGCTTTTTGAAAAGCACAGAGCGGTTCTTGGTTTACAGTTCACGTCATTGGAATGGAGAATGTGAAAACTGAAACTTAATTTCGTGGTTATTGGTTTATTTATTTTTAACGCCATTAATCTGGTTCCGCTTCTTTCTTTTTCTGGGAGACACGGCTGGAGGCAATATATATATTGTGTCATCCGTCACTTATCCGTCGGTTTATTTTGATTTTTGGAATTGGTTTGCAATCCCCCGTGTTGCAGTCTCAATGTAGGCTAGATGCACGGCTGCTATTAGTTGTGGATACTACAGAAAAAACCCACAATTGTTTCATGTCTGGGACGTGTGTGCACTGTGGGCAGCTGTGTATATACTCGTGTTGGGTGGTGCGTGAGTTTTTGTCTGCGTGTGGGATGTGTAAGCCTGTGTGGGAGAACAGTGGATCGGTTGGTTTCCCTCGTGGCATGCAACGTTCAGGCACCAAACATACTCTTTATATGGCAGCGTATTTATCAACATTGTCCACGGGACCTGGCCCACCCGGGGCATAAGGAAAACAAGGTCCTTGTGGGCCCCCAAATCGGTACGCCATAAAAGAGGAATGTAAAACATTCTCGACTGACATAAGGGCATCATTCCTCCTCCTCCCAGCGCTCTGAAGAGTCTAGAAACTTCAGGCGCTCCCATTCCAGGCAGATAAGGGAAGTAACATGCCCAAGCAGCGGAGCCAGGATTCCCTACATAAACATGGCTATAAATAATACTTAGAAGCACTCACAGCGCTTTGAAACTGCTCAACTAGTAGAAAGCACGTTTTTTACAACAGTAAGTAGGATATGAATTTGGTGGTTCAAGCTTTATTACCAATGTCACAAAAAGATGTTAATATTTCACTTCTGTTCTTGGATTTTCGTCATAATAAAATACAATGAACATAATATTCACAAAAGTTATTTACAAAAGTTTAAGCTATTGCCATTATAATAAATTACAATAACTTTTTTTAAGTAGTAATTATTAAAAAAATTACAAGCCATTTTTATTTGTAATATCAATACATCTAAGTCATGTAAATACAACACATATTGCGTTACAAATACTATAGGTGTCACATTTACGAAAGTTAAAACTATTGGCATTGTAAATGACAAAGCTATTAATTTTGCTATTTTCAAAACCAGCACATAAATAAAAAAATTGTCATTTACAATACCAATAGCTCAAACTTTCCTAATGCGAGACCTATTGCATTGCAAATGCTTTTCATTAAAATGTTTTTCCTCGATAGCAACATGATGATTACTTATATGCAAATTCTGTTTACAGGGTGCAGCATAGGTTTTGATGGGAGATGAACACTTTTTTCATATCTCTTCAATCAATAGCCTGACTTCTCTTGATGGAAAATAAAATATCCATATCTAACTACACACTAAGTTACTGGTGTTACCAGAAGTGCTCAGTTCTCTTTGCTTTGCTAGACTCGATAAAATCTAGCCTCTTATTAGATGTGCTATGATCTGTACATTTGAAGTAATTGATTCTGTGGAACGCCTGAATTAATAACAGAAAGTAATTTTATTGTCAGGTTGCTCTTTAAAGGTATTGGCACATTTTGTTAATGTAACCTTTTTTGATACAGGCAATAGAACGAGGCTATACTGTGCAGTTCAATGAGCCAGAAACTTGGTGGAAAAGTGATCCTGTTGAACTGGAAAGGTATGAAGATTGTTTTGTTGTTGTTGTTTACTTTAAGCATTTTCTGCTACCGTTCAGATATTATGAGTGGTACAGTGGTGATGCCGTACATCGATAAGCATTTTTTTCTTGATTCTTTTAACTGTGTATCTGTTCATATGTCCGTGGCAAAGACACTTTGTGATTTCAAATATGTTTTTGTTGTCTTTATCAGTTTAAAGATGTTTTGTCTTGAATACATGTAAGTAAAGTTCCTTTTTCAAAAAGAACAAGAAACTAATCCTATTACATGGAAGGAGGTGAGAGACCTTTGTCATTCTAATTTCTCTCAGGAAGACTTTCTAAGACATCTTACCAAACCCACAAACAAACTTTGTTGATCTTTGCACTCATGTTTGAGGGGTTAGATTACGTCTACAAATGATGCTCGCTCTTGTCCTTGACGGTGGTGTCTAATTTGACAGTGTGAGATACCGTTGGATTTCGACATAGAAGGGTATATCAACAAAATTGAGTCTATCATGTTGACTGGCTATGTTTCTTCATTGTCGAATAGTGTCTTGATGTCGATACAGCACTCTAAAGCTAACAGATTCGGACAATACTTAATTTTTTTGGGTGGATAGATTTGTATTGGAATTTTCAGAATCACAGTTAAATTGTTAACGTAGTCTTGAAAGTCTCAGTACCACAAGGAGAAACATCATGTAACTACCTCCCCTGCCCCCTGGTACAGCATATTCCCATCACATTCAACCAATACAGTGCATTGATGTCGGTATCCCTAGACCTGTGCAATAAAAATGGTTAAGTAATATAGGTTACACAATATAGGATATATATATATATCTCATTGATCCTGTTCTTTTTAGATCTCTGCTTTTCCAGCATTCTCAATTTCATATGCATCTACAGTGTCAGCTCATCTGGGGGAGCCAATAATTCAGAGAGCATTGCTGCCCAAGCCTACAAGTCGTCACCCAGTTTATTGTCACTGCATGTTTTGCGCTTGTGTCGTTCTTTTGTATTCACCCACTCCGTCATGTCTTTAAGCCAGTCTGTCAGTTTAGGCACCATCGGCGAGAGCCATTCTATGGTGATCCTGCGCTTCAACAGTACCAGGCCCAGGATCAGACATTTGCTGCTCAGTGTTCTCTTTTTCTTAATGGATATACACTCCAGCAAACAGTAACTCTCCTAGATTTGGACGATGCTTGTTCTCGATGTTGACAGGAAGGGTAGTCATTTCCTATTAGCATGCCTTTATGTGGGTCTACCTCTCTGGGTGTTCTTAGGCGATGAGGGGACTGAGATAGAGAGGTCATAATCTCTGGATCCCTCATGCTTTAGTGAGGCAACCTCTCCTGTAGGCCATGGAGCCTGATCCTCTTCCTGTCCTTCATGGCCCTTCTAGACATTTTTGTCAGTGTGCACAAGTTTCAGGATGATAGTCTTCCGAAAGGCACAAAATACAGACTCTGTTTGGGTCTGACTGTGTCTTTTTTCTTGCCACAGGCAGTGGCAGCCGGCATTGATCGGGGTGGCAGGGAGGCGGGAGAAGGGGGTAAAAATTGTTTAAATGTACCTCCTGCCCACATCCCTGCGTCTCTACACTCCTTCCTCCAGTGGCTCGGCGCTCAGATGGGGAATAGGGGCTTGGGCATGTTCATCACCCAGGCTGTAATGCAGCCTGGGTTGAGAGCATGCTATATGCGCATGAATGTTTGGCCGGCAAACATTCATGAGCACATAGGGAGTGAAAACCACTCCTCTCCTCCCCTTCAATGTGAAGACACATCACTGCATCGTCGTCTCATCATCGACGTCGAGGCACAGGTCTCCGCCGAGATTAGTCCAAAGATCTTCGACGTCGAGACACAGGACACCTTCTTCGACATTGAGGCCGAAGTCTCTGTCGAAGTCAGTCCAAGGATCTTCGGCGTCGAAACACTATATTCCATCATCGACGTCGAGGCAGAAATCTCAGTCGAGATCAGCACAAAGATCTTTGGCGCCGAGGCAGAGATCTCCGTCGACGGCAGCCCACCGCCGGTCGACGTCAAGACACCGGTCTTCAGAACAGAGGCAGCTGACAGCGAAACACGGTACTCAGTCGGCGTCGAGTAGACGTTCGACGTCGATAGACCGCTCAGCTGCAAGATTGAGTCCTCCTTCCAAGAGGAGAAAGTCGACGTTGAGGCAGGCGTCTCCATCGAGAAGACCGTCTGTGCAGAGGCGTTCTAGATCACTGTCGAGGCACCATTCCAAAGAGGCCTCACCTCCAGTAAGCCTGTCCTAGTCACCGTCACCTAGAACAGGTTCACCCAGTTCTCACAGAGGATCAACGTCAAGATCTCTGGAGGTGGTGATTTAGACGTCCACAAACACCAAGATTCCCCAGCGAGGCCTGCGCAAGAAGAGATGAACTCTCCTCCTCCTGCACAGCCTCCTGAGGGGCAAAGATCGCCGTCCATCCATCTTTAGCCACAATGGAACAGTCCATTACATCACTGGCCACAGTTCCAGCCACAGCGGATCAGCATAACTCGAGCCCTCTCCACAGATCTGCGTTGGCTCGTTTGGTGCAGGCTGTGGATAGAGAATGTACTCCTTCGAGAGCCAGATTTCGCAGCCGCACTTCGGTGCATTTGCACAGAAGGAGGTCTAGATCTAGAAGCAGGAGTTGAAGGTACAGATCTCCAACTCCATCCTCCTCTTCCACTCGCACGTTCCACAGAGACTACTCGCCTACCCTTACTGACAGTCCACCGTCGAGGGTCTCTCCGGTGGATGATGTTACCACCTTTCAAGACATTCCTATGCCAACTCATCAGAGTAAGTCATCTGTGATTTTTTAGACTTTGCACCAAAGGGCAGCATCTAGACCTCTGCTGCCATTGGTTCTGGGCCTCATAGAGCCCGTGATGGACATTTTTCTAACGCCTGCGACAGTTAAGACTGCGCCAGCTAGAATTTTAAAAAAGGTATCGCTCCCCGGATGACAATAGACTCTTCCTTAGATCTGAGCCACCTCCGGATTCTGTGATAATTGCTGCAGCAAAAAAGACTCATGCTATTGCTTCCTCATCTACTGTTCCACCAGACAAGGAGAGCAAAACGCAAGATTCGTGGGCACGGAAGGTTTTTGGTACTTCAGACTCTATGTTGAAGGTTTCCAGTGCGTCGGCTCTCTTGGGCAGGTCTGACAGGTTTCTGTGGGACTCTCTACAGAGATTCTCAGAGAGGTTGCCACAGGAAGATCGCAAGGACTTTGAAGAGGTTTTGCAGGATGGCACGTTGGTGGCTAAGCAAGTAATCAGCGCGGCAGCTGATGGGGCTACTCTTTCGAGTCACGCCTATGCGCATGGAATATCCACTAGAAGGACATCTTGGAGGCGACTCACAGCGCTCAAGCCAGAAGCGCAGTCACGCATCCTGAATCTTCCTTTCTCCAGTTCTTCTTTGTTCGGGGCTCACACGAATGAAGAAATGTCCCAGATGAAAACAGAGCTAGACACACTAAAAGCCGTGGGTCTGGAAAAAAATAAGGAACATCACAAACGATTCAAGAATTACAATCTGTGATCCTCCCAACAGAGGGTTCAAACCCCTCTTTGGCATAAAATCAGGATCAGCAAGGTCAGCAAAGATCCCAATATCAGGGCAGGCGTTCCTCCAGAGGAAGAGGAAACCAGCGTCGGTCTAACACCACCGCCAAGACACAGACCAACAATGAGTGCCCACTTCCCCCCCTCGCCGTTCACCACTCCAGTGGGGGAAAGGTTCGCAAATCATCTCGAAGAGTGACAAGCTATAAAAAAATACCAGTGGGTGTTAGCTACGCTGCAGAATGGGTACTCCGTACGTTTTCGACGCCGCCCTCCCTCAATCCCTCTGGTCCCATCATTGTGTCACCAGCTGAGAACCTTACAGAAAGATGTGGCCTCCCTTCTCCGAAAGTCAGCCATCAAGAAGGTGCCAGTATCTCAAAGAGGGTGAGGAGTTTACTCAAGATACTTCTTGGTAAAGAAGAAGTGTCGATAAGCAGAATACAGACCCATTCTGGACCTGCGAGAACTCAACAAATCAATCAGATGGGAGAGGTTTCGCATGTTGGCTCTCCATCAAATATATCCTCATCTCGGACAGGGAGATTGGATGTGTTCGCTGGATCTGCAAGATGCATATTTTCACGTTCCGGTCAATCAGCATCAAAGACAATACATGAAATTCCTGGTGGGTTCTTCTCACTACCAGTTCAAAGTCCTACCTTTCGGGTTGAAGTCAGCTCCCCGAGTGTTCATGAAGTGCATGGCAGTGGTGGCAGCTGCTCTGCGACGCAAAGGCATCTTTGTGTACCCGTACTTGGATGACTGGCTGTTGAAGGGTCCCTCACCATACAGCGTGAAGTCATTTCCTGCAATGCCTAGAGCTTGTCAACGACTGGGCCTCCAGGTGAACTTCGAAAAATCGACTCCACAACTTAAACAGAGAATCCATTACCTAGGTGCTCTGGTAGACTCCGAGGTAGGAAAAGTGTTTCCTTCGGGGGAGAGACAGTGTTCCATCATACAGAAATGCAAAGTTGTTCTGGACAACAGAAGGCTGTTGTTTCGTCGGATTGCCTCCCTGTTAGGGTTGATGGCATCCTGCATCTTCCTGGTTCCCAATGCCAGACTACGAATAGGTCCTCTTCAGCAGGATCTGGAGGACAAGTGGGACCAGCAGACATCTCGCTGGGACGACAAAATTAGTCTCTGAAACGCGGCAAGAGATTCCATCCTTTGGTGGATGAGGAAAGACAATATGCAAGTCTGGATACCTTTTCATCAAGCACCTCCCTCTCAAACGCTGATCATGGACGCTTCCCTCCAGGGCTGGGGAGCCCACATGGGATCTCTTCAGACACAAGGTCTGTGGTCACCAAAAGAGCGGTCCTATCACATCAACATGCTGGAGCTGAGAGCAGTTCACTTGGCCCTCAAGACTTTCTTCCCCTCGATTCAGGCAAGTTCAATCTTAGTACAGACGGACAATACTACCACCATGTACTACCTGAACAAACAGGGGGGAACTCTCTCATGCACACTGTCACTGGAAGCTCAAGCTCTCTGGCATTGGCTCCTGGGACGGAATTTATCAATTAGAGCAGTCCACCTGCCGGGAGAACAGAAAGCGAGAGCGGATGCTCTCAGTCGTCACTTTGAAGACAGACAAGACTGAGTTCTCAACGGCGAAGTCGTCAAAGACATATTCCAGGCTTGGGGTCGTTCCACCATCGACCTCTTCGCGGACGACGAAAATACAAAATGCAGAGACTTCGCCTCAAGATTCTACCGACCAGGGTCGAAAGGGAATTCCCTTTTGATAGACTGGTCAGGGGCATTTGTATACGCCTTCCCACCCCTTCCTCTCATCCCGAAGGAGGTGACCAAGCTGTCTCATTCCCACACGAGGATGATACTTATTGCCCGGACTTGCCGAGACAATGGTGGTACCCGGACCTTCTGCACCTGTCGGAATGCCCTCACAGGAGGCTGCTGTTCAGACCGGACCTGCTGTCCAAGATGAATGGGAGGATTCATCCTCACTGAACTTGGCAGCATGGCTCCTGAGTGTGAGAAGTTGGCCTGATATATGATGCTCACTAGTTCTAGTGATCACCTTGTATCAGTCCAAACAACCCTTATGGTGATTGGTTGTAAAGTCAACCTTATAGACCAGCTATCCTAGTAGCGTGGACAAAAGCAGTCTTTAGGCTAAACTCTGAATGGCATGTGAAGCCAGCGGTTTTACCACAATATAACCCCTTGAATACCACATGAAAGGACACCACACAGGTTGTTATGAAAATAAAAGGATATTTATTAACTAACATACACCTCTGGACTCTTTATGAGGTCAGAGGGCTAAGCACATGACAATACTACAAAAGAAATATGAGTTCGCACAATATTTACACGTGTGCCTTAGGGGCACGACAAACCATATACTCAAAACAATGAAATGCGAGGAAAGAAAGTACTGTAAGGGGATCCAGAGGCTGGAGGATCGCTGGGACTACGCTACGAACTAGGTAAGTACGGAGCAGGAGGCCCACGGAACTCACGTGCAGAGTGGAAACTCTCACGCGGGATGCGTACCAACGTCTGTGGATGCTACAGTTTACAAAGTTACGGATTCCGGACGAACCCGGCTGGATGGAGAGAAAACAACAGTGGACCTGAACACTAGGATAGTGAACACAGACTTCAGCACCTAGAAGCTTTAGTTACCTAACCCACTGGCTGCGGGTGCATAGGGCTGAAGTGGTGTCGCGTTTGCTGCGTTGATCCCGGTGATGCCTGAAACAAGAAGTTGCTGGCAGGCAGCCAGATGGAGGAGTCCGGTGGTTCCAAGGACGGAACTAGGAAGAAGAAAGTCCTGAAAAGGAAGGGGACAGAGTCTTGGTCACTAGCCAGTGACGGTGCTGGAACCAGGAGGGAACCAGGAGCTGTCGCCGCGTTCAGGTGAAGGAGGGGTCGCTTCTCTCTGTAGCTGCACGGACCAGGAGCTGCTCTTCACGACCAGGCTGGAGGCACGAGCTGTCCCACGTAGTCTGCTGCTGTTGGCGGTGTCGGATCGTCGATCTGGACAACAGGCCTTGGCTAATGCAAGCCACGCGGTGGAACAAAGATGGCGTCTGGTGTGGACCAGGAGGGTCCGGGGTGCTTCTCTTTCACAAGGGAGCAAGGGCCAGTCTGGGGGACCAGACTAGCAGTGTTGAATTCTTCGGGTCGTCGTCTCAAGGTCACTAGCCGGCCGGCAAGTGACCAGACAACAGGAAAAGCAGCAACCAAGCAAAAGGGCCCCACGCAGATCACGGGGATGCTGGGGGGGCTGGTCTTTGGTGCAGGAGCTGCGTCGGTGTAGGGCTTCTCAGACCCTGATGCACTTACTCGAGGGTCCCTCGGTGGTCGTGCTGGAAGCGCTGTGCAGGTTTTCTCAAGATGGCCGTCTCCACGTTGCTCGTCGCAACCACGGGTCCCAGCTGTGATGTGGGTAGAGGTCAGAGAGGTCTGGAGGTCCGGGTCTTGTCGAGCTGGATCGTCGGATTCCGGGATGGAAGGACTTTGCAGCAAACCGCACAGGAGCTTGATGGTGCCTGCGAAGCAGGATGGTCACTCCCTGACCATAGGGGAGATTCTTCAGTCTTCTGAGGTTCAGGAGGTCGAAGGTCAAGAGTTTCTTCGTGGAAGTTGTCAAGAATAATCTAACTGGGAATGGGAC